>NC_133974.1:78035516-79285516 GCF_047716275.1 Strix uralensis | reverse complement strand
CTCTCCTCTTTCTGGTAACTGTTTTAAAGGGTGACGAATCACTGACCAAAATGCTCATTATGGAGAGAAAAATAGGTCATCTGCTGCTGAAGAATGCCACGTGGCTAGCAAAGATTTTCTCTTCATTCCACAAAATGTCCATGTCTCTTCTCTCTGCATTTTAGGCACAGGAAGCAGGAATGGCATTAAGGGATAAAATATCCCCCTCATTATCATTAAGAGCATTGCTTCATGGCCTCTTTCATAAATCAGTAACAGAGGGTAATGGAGCAGAAGGTTCCCTCTGAGATCTTAATTAATCCAAGCAGAGATATGTGTCTGTGATGTGAGTTAGGATTAGAAATTAGCTCTAAAAACAAAACAGCTTGTATGCTGGCCTATAAAACATTTCAGTGAATGAGTTCCCATTTGTAATGTGGCATTCCTTGAAATAATTGGCTAACAGTCTTCCTCAGAGGAGATAGTAAAGACTGAATGGATAATTTTGTCATGTAAAGTGAATTTATGATGGTGTGGAGAGGCTGACCAGTCTGTTCTTTCACTGAGACAGAGCCTAGCACATTACCATGGCCTATAAAAAGATGCTTTTTTACTTTTTGAGTTACACCTTGAATGTAGAGGCCTGTGATCAGGATGGGAGGTTCAGTCAAGCTCCGAAGGAGGGAAGGCATCCAGGAAAAAAGTGTAAGAGCATCTATGTGGGCATCAGAGAAGAGAGAGGGGTTGGAGAAATGACAGTCTTCCATGTCAGAAAGTGAACTTCTTCCCTACGCACATCTGTGGGAGTGGGTGTAGAGGGGAGGCTGACTGCCTGACTTGCTTCTGGAAATCTTCCATGTTTTCAGTGGAGTGAAAAGAACATTATTTTTATTACTATTAAAAAGTGCTTCTGCACTTACAGTGTCTGCAAGTGAGTATTACAGTGCTGCTCAGTGGAAGGTTAGCTGAAAGTCAGAGAATATGTTTAGTCTGATGCCCTGGGAGGCCTTGATCTGCATTTCACCTGTGTGATCTCAAAACTAAGTACAAGGGATTAGGAGGCTCCTGTGGTCGGTAATGGGATACAGGAGGCCTTCATGCAGGGCAGGAGGGCCCTTCCATGAGCTGTGGAAGGGAAAAGTGAAGGCTGTGAGGATTACAAGCAAGGAAGGAGGCAAGGAAAAGTGTGTAAGAGGACAAAGAATGGTCCTGGGGAAAGAAGGTGATTAATGAGCATTTCCAAAGGCTCCAAGTATATGGAGTGTCTCTCCTGGGGGCAAGGCATTAGCCTGCTCTGAAAGGGGGTGGGAGGGAGCATGGCACAGGAACTGAAAGATAATGGTGGTGACAGAAAGGGGGTGGCTCCTGTGTATGCCCAAGTCCCTCGGGAAGCTTCCTAAACAAGATAAAATTTTGCAAGGGATGAATGCTGCCAAAAAAATTGATTTTATAAAGTGGGGTTTTTTTGGGTTTTTTTTGTTTTTTTTTTTTTTTCACCTACTGCTTGGTGTTGTGTTGAGACTATATGGTCATATCTACCACATTCTCTGGTGCTAGTTGGGCAAGATGTATCATTCCAGCCAAAAGAATACAGGAAGATGAGAATGATAAAGTGATCAGTGGTCAGCTGCCCTTGTGAGTAATAGGGTCACTGAAGACAGGGGTGTTTGCCAGGAAGCTGCCAGGAAGCTGCCTTGGATGTGTACTGGTGCTGTGGTGCACTTGCTTTGTCCATCCTGGATGTTCCCCTGCTAGTCCAGGAAGGCAGCGGGGATCCCTTTGCTCCTCCTGATGGCAGAAGCAGGTTTGATGAACCTGGTATGGTCTGAGCAACAGGTCTGGTCTGTTGCCCTGCCCCAGCTGCAGGAATCAAGGGCAGGGCTGCCCAGTCAGTAGGTGCCTCCGGACAGCCCCAAACACCTGGTCTGCATACCTACTTACACCTCCTCCCATTTCTTCACCCTTCTTCCTCCACAGCTCCCTCCTCGCTAGCAGTTGATTCGTGAAATGTGGGACTAAGTAGTTTGGTTAGATGCCCTCCTGAGCCCTCAGCTTCAGGGGGCTGGAGTGTCTGGACATGGTTATTCTGGCATTGATTTTGTTCATTTTATAGTTAGATTAGGGAGAGGTAGCTTTCTGACAGGCACTCTGTGTACCCCTCTTGTCAGCGTTACTCTCCCTGGCAGCGTCAGCCAAAGCAGCGCGTGCAAAGTGTGCCACAGAAGAATGATCGTTGCTGACCAGTGTTTTCCTTGCTGACAACGCTGAGGTGGAAAGGTATTCCCGGCATCTCTGTGCGCTGCAAATAGTCTTTGTTGCCAGCAATTAAGCATTGGATATGATTTTAAATAATTATATAGGCATCTATTACAGAAGAACTTAACCCTTCCAAATCAAGTCTGTATTTGGCACAAAACTTGCTTTGAAGTCCTGCAGCTAATAAAATGCAGAGGTCAAGAAAACAAGTCTAAGAAATATCATCTTCTGCATCAAAGAAGAAGAAAATTAAGGAGAGGCATGACCATGTGTCTGGTTGCACTGTGTTATCTGGGGGGACAGGGAGAAATCATAAATCCCCAGCAGGCAGCTTGTTGGCTTCCCATGGGAACTTTCTTATCTAGCAGGTCAGGCCCATGCTCATTCCACTTTCTTCGCATTCTCACCCCTTAAGTCTGTTTTAGGCATCAGAAACCCAGTCCTGCTAGGAAATAGAGTGGTTGCCTCCAAAGCATGGGGTGCTGCTCCCCACTCCATCCTCAGTCTTCTCTCTTTTTAGCTCATTAGGAAGCCCTTGGTGATTAGGCCTCCCAAGAACTAGCTAGACAGGAATAAATCTGCAGTGAATGTATCAGATTGATTGCATGTGTCATTTATACTGCTTGCGAGTAAATGATTGTGTTCTTTGGGTAGTTCATAAATTTGTCTAATTCTTCATATAATCCTCACAAAAAAGGAAATACACAAGAGACTCGCCAAGGGCACCATTCCTCAGCAGGAAAAAAAAAGAATGTGAAATTTTTAGACCAAGCTATTTTGGAGAGCTGACAAATCCAAAGAGTATTTAATAACACTTTTGAAAATGGAATCCAGTGCTCTTTTTTAAAATTTTTTAAATTCCTTTCAGACCTTTTTCTGGGGTTTTTTGGGTTTGATTTTTGTTTTGTTTTGTTTTGTTTTTTCCCAATCTGATCAATTGCATGATCAAAACTCAGGGGAATGAGTTAAACTGTGGGAAGGATTAGCTCCAGCTTTATTGAGAAATAATTCTTCCTCATTGGTGCAATGCCCAAAAAGAGGAAAGTGAGAGGACTCTTTGGGGACCTGTACACATTGCTAGCCTGGTAATTACTATTAAGTAATTACTAACATTTTGATACTGCCTATAACTGAATTTTATGAGCACAGCAGAGCATAAGACTGAAAGAAGCAGCAAAGTTTACTAAAATGAAGTAGCTCGGTGGAGTCCTGCATCTCCTCTGTAAATGTGTCCCAGGCTCAGGGTGTGGGGCAGAGCAGGTGTCCCTGACATTCTTCCCTTGGAGAAATGTGTCACCTAGACCAGATGCATGAAGGACAGCTGGTTTGATGCCTACCAAAATTTATCTACCCCTCTTTAAGGTTCGGAAGTGAATTGATGTCCTGGCCTGCCTCTGCCAGTGTAGTGGCAAGTGACATGAAGGAAGGGGTGTGGAGATGTCCCTTGTGAGCTCTGTGCCCTTACCCTGGTAACTGCTTTGGAAGAATGTGGAGTGGAAGCACAAGCTATATGAGATTTGTGTTATTACAGCAAAGGATAGGCTCCCCCTGCCCTTCCATCTTCCTTCCCCAAGCTCCTGCAGCATATTTCTAGTGTGCACATCATTCCTGCGTCATAGCTGTCCTCTTCCCTTATTATTTTTCTACCCTAATTCATCTTGTTCCACAGTGTCAGGCAGGCCTAGCAGTAAAATAAAGCAATGGTTTATTAATCAAAGCCCAAGACAAAGAAAGGTATTAGCATTTAGAGGGCTGATGACTATAAGCAGAGCAACCTGTATGTGGTTATAGCATTTGTTTAAAGTGAGGTGCTTCCCTCGCAGTCTCAGCACGTCTTACTCAAAGGCCACATAGCACATACTGACTTGAAGCAGATGACCTGATCTCTTCCCACATCAGATAAATTCTTCAAGTTCTGGGGGAATTCCATGTCCCTCATAATGTTTCTGATCTTACTAAAAAGAACAGGCCAGTAGTAAAGCATTTCACCCAAACCTGCTGCTTCTCTCCTACACTCAGTCTCTGGGTCACCCTCTCCCCAGCATGAGGGAAGGTTTTAGGAAAGAACATTCATAGCTCCATGTTGTACTTCTGCATGCACCTGTGCACACATGTTGTCTTCTGGGGGCACATGGCATTGTTTCCACATGCTCTCTGCAGGGTGAGAGGACAGGATGAACAGGGAGGCTTCCCTGAGAGACATGACTGTAGCAATGGGGGTGGCTGTACACTGATGGCGGGTGACTCCTCTGAGGAAGGAGCAATCCTTGTCTTCTTCCTCACATCTGATTAACCCCGCAGCCATGGCAAACTTACCATCCCTACCCCCTGCTAGCAAGGGCGTACCCACCATTCCCTTCCCTCCAACCTGGAAGGGCTGAGCAACTGGATGAGACAAAGGCTGATCATTTCTCTGTCTCAGGTGGCCATGATGAGCAGGATTGGGACCCATCCACTTACTGTACCCTGTCAGACCTTGTGTTGCCTCCTGCTGCCAGCCCCCATACCATTGCCACAGTCCTGTAGGCAGCCATTCAGGAGAACCTGTGGGGATGTATGCAACTTGAGTGGAAGAGCAAGGTTTGCTGGGGGTGGTGAGGAAGGAGCATGTAATAGGTGTCTGTTTTAGAAGGGGATCAGTAGTTTAGTTCCATGTGTTGCCAACAGAGGTGAGAAATGTTAAGGTCAGTGGTATGGCCTTCCATGACCATCAGTAGTGACATGCTGGAATCTGACTAGAAACTGTTTTCAGAAGAGCATGATCGAAACCTGGGGTTGTTCAACACAAGCCCGAAGTTCCAAGTACTATATCAGTAGCTGCTTGGTATAGGGAGAGGAAAGCTGACTTATGTAAATACAATTTTAACCTATCTGTGTCTCTTTAACAGAGACTGAAGTATCTAAGGAGGAAGATGTAAAGCCTTTTGAGAACCTGAAGTTGAATAAATTACCAGGACTAAAAGGTACCACTGTACATCTAAGGCTTTTGGAATAAATAGTGTGGAATCACAAAAATAATGAATTGTGGGCTTCACCCCAATCCTGGTGAAGTCCAGAGGAATCTCAGCATGCTCCTTCAGGTGGAGGACAACAATATAATAAATAGAGTTGTTGTTTTTTTTAAAGGACAAGACAGCTTTATGAATAACTTTTGTATTTTAGCAAGTTATGATTAGCTTTTTGTGGTGAGAGGAAGTTGTTGCAGTGCCTGTTATTGACTGCTTGCTGAGGTGCTTCAGAACGTAATTAGGGAGAGGAAAGGCCAGTGTAGGGTCCTGGAGAACCATTTCATGGCCAAGTGCCTCCATTTTTTAAGACCTTTTTGGTGTAGCCCTTTGTAAGAAACTTTGAAAGCCAATCAGAGCTACTAAGCAAGGAGCATTTATCCTGAACCGATGAGGTAAGATTTGGAAGTGTAGGTATCTGCTGTGCCAAACAAGGGGCATGCTCTGAAGCCGCAGAATAAACAAATGATGACTGACGGCAACTCAGAGCAGAGAAAAGTTAAGAGGGGACTCACAGTTAGGAGGAGTTGGTACTTGAACCAAGAGCATTGTAGGGATTTGAAGGATTTAGAGGAGGAAGTGAAAGGTACATTGGGAATTGGCCTGAAGCCCTATGAAATCAGCGGAAAGACTTCCCTTGGGCTTCAGGTCAAAACATAAGCATAGAGGATGGAGAGCACCTGAAAGGTTGCAAACACCAGTGCAGATGGGGAGAGGAGTAGAAGGGGGGTGAAGACCCTGAAGGTACAGATAGAAGTAGGATATTTCATATTAGCTGAAAACCTCAGAAAGGTGCAGAGGTTCCCATGAATTCTCATGGGCTTCATTCTTCCAAACCTTGAGGCTTCTTATGGCTAACATGGTGGGGGTACTTGGGGAAACCACCCTAACCACTGGAATTGCTTGGATACTCGGTTATATTAAAGAGGGGATTAAAATTCAACTAGAAGCTGTAAACCTACATGGCATAGAATTGAGAGCAGGCTGGAATATCATGTGAAAGGTTGCCATCTCCTTCAGTGGCAGCAATTAGAAAAGATATAATAAAAGTGGTCACAGGAGGAGGCAGGATCAGCGTATAAGAGATTTTAAAGGAGAAAGGTTACAGGAGACAGGTCTGAGTCTTTCTGAACTGTAAAGGAGATCAGTATCTGAAAATATTTAAAAAACCCACAACCTGTGAAGGCAATAGTGAAACATATCAATTTCCTCCTGTTTTTCCTGTTGAATGAAGCCAAAAAAAAAAAAAAAAAAAAAAAAGGATGACACACTCCATACTGTAGTTGGTGTAGTAGATATAGAGCTAATCAAAGGATATACTTCCTTTCCCAACACCTTGTCAACTGCTGCAGCCTGCAGTCGCAAGAGCTGGAGGAACGTGAAATAAACACTGTGGATTTATTGTTGAAAGACTGGCAATTTTGCAGCAGAATGCAATGTTTGTATTGTAGCACCTGAAGAAATAAGTGGTGATATTGCTCACAAGTAGGTATTGGGAAGTAGCTCCTGCACAACCCACGTACAGCCCTCCACAATTATCTGGCTACCTACCTCTTCCCATTTGTCACTCCTGGTCACATGCATCGTTTCTCTTGCGCTTTTAGAGATAGCCACAGCAGTGCTGGCAGAGCAGCCCCAGCGGACCACTCATCTAATCTGCTGTGGCAGTTCCTCTTCTCTGTAGGCCACTGCAGAGCAAATTAAATTTTTGGTGTCTTCATCCTCTTCTGCAAATGGCTTCTTTCTTTAGTCCTGCTTTAATTTATATTAGCATCCACCTTTTTTAACTACATAGGTCTGTCCCTCATCTTTGGCCTTTCAGGGAGTCTAGTAGATGTTTTCCTGCAAATGGCAAGTCTATTTTCAAGGCCTAGGCTTTAAATTGCTGTTCTGGCAAAAAAAAAAATATTCCTCTCACGCCCTTGACATGAAAATAACAATGTGAACAATGGGAGCTGGCCGGAGCCAGCCTGACGCTGGAGTGCGCTGCGTGGAAGGAGGTTGAAGAGGAAAAAAAAAGCACATGCCGTGAAGGGAGGATGTTCGGCAGACTATTTGCATCAGAGCTTGAGAACCCACACAATAAAAATGAAAGTGCAGAGTGCGGGCCAGCTGCCTGCGATAAGATCACATTGTTGGAAGGGGGAGAAATGTACTGTCTCCGTGCTAGCTGGGCAGGCAGCAAAAGTATACCATGAAACAAATGGTGAGATTGCACATGCGGCCCTTCTTCCTTGGGTAGTGACATATTGAGCAATTTTGATTGATTTTTGTATGTCACGGTATGCCACAGCCAACCTGGGAAAATTACAACAGATGGTATAGTGTGCAGAGGAATTGTGTGGAGCATGGACATGGAGGGAAGCTAAAATCAATCATTTTTAACAAGTAAATGCAACTTTGTGCAGTTCCTCAGCAGCGTAGGGCCGTAACTGATGTGATGGCTTTATTGCAGCTGTTTGTGGGTGCATTTGGCCTCGAATGGGGGGGAAAGAAGGCTCTACTGTGGCTCGAACAGAGCATTCGTTTGTTTTCTGCGCAGTTCCAGGATTCGGTTCCTTGCATCTGTGGCAAATCATCTTATTTACCACCTCCAGTGAGCAATTCAGATGTCTACAGAAATGGTGGTTTCAAAAATTCACAGATTCTATGAGAGATAATGGGCTAGCTGGATTTTTTTATCATATATTTAATATATGCTGTGATAAGACTTCAGTGTTGGTTCAAACTCTCTCACCTAATTTTTAATTCTTGTCTCTTTTAATGAAATTTACTAAAAATAATTTTAAAAACCCCTTTCTAAATTACCTTTAAAGTTCCCACATGCCTTGCTCAAGCGTTACATAAGTCTGTGGGGCTGAACTATGTTTGTACTTATTCTGGTCTGAGTTCCTAGGTGATTGCCTCACCAACATAAATGAGTGTATGTCATCATTTTAAGATGGTCTTGATTTTAGCCAAATACACCAACAAATGTCCCTTTGCCAAGAAATTGGGCCTGGTTCCTTAGTCTGTGTCTTTCTTAATCTCAGACTGACTGACTTGCATTTATTAAGGGAATTTGTCTGTAGGAATCAATACTAAATTTTAATTCTCTTTTCTCAGATTCCTTGTGTATTAAGAGTGCTGGTAGATGCAGGTTTTCCCAGTTTCTTTTTTTCAGTCAGTAATACATCTCCTAAGAAATACAGGCCATCTTAAGAGGACACATGCTTTACCTTCTGCCTTTGTTCTAAATGTTCACACTGAAATCATTTTATTATCTTGATTTAATATAACATATCTACTAAAACAAGGTCGTCTTTGCTCATGTTGATGAGAAATGGGCCCATCAAGCTAACCCAGGATTGTCCAGCATCTTGTGTTTCTGGCCAGTGTTGTTGGTTTAACTTTCTGCTCTGCAGATGACTTCCTGGGCCTTTCACACTACTTTTATACTCAGCGATAAAAAAACGATGCCTGTGTTATTGCCAAGGAGACATGGAGGGTGTATTGCAGTGCCTACCAGCCATTTCTCTCCAACCTCATGCATGCAGGTGCTAGCATGTAACAGTGCTTTCACCTTCAGTGCTCTCACCTGCTTTGTCCTCCAGGGCTCCTTCTCTCCTGCTACAAATTCACAGGTTCTTAAAACCATTAGGAAGAGTCTTTAGGATGAAATGCCTGAATACCACCACACCAGCTTTATGAGTCCTCTGCTGTAAAGCATGGGCAACACCTCTTTATTGCGCTCTCCGTGCTTGCCCTTGGGCACAAAGAATACCTGATGTAGGGAGACCCAGCCTAAACTGGGGCAATTGGGGAACTTCATCATGGAGTGTAGTGCCATGTTGTTGCTCCCTCACAGCAAAAGGTTGCTAAGCTAGCCCACAAACGAGGAATTCTTCTGCATCCTTTGCGACTGCTGCAACGGCCATGGCCGTGCCAGAAGAGAATACCTTTTTCTGTAACAGGACACCATGCTGTGCCCTGTGGCCGTGGTGGACCTGGCCTCCCAGTATAAATGTACATATCTAGAGGTAAATTCCACACAGTCCAGCATGGCTTCATCAAGTTAATTTGCTTGTACCTTTTGTACCAGTGTGTGAAGACATTCCCAGTGTTCTTTCCTGTGTTAGTAACAGGAAAGTTTTATTAACAACCCGTTAAATAAAAAGGTCCCATTTTAACAGCTTTTTTTTTTTTTTTTTTTTCTGGTTGTCAAAGACATTGACAGGACTGGCCCTGCAGTTTAGCACCACAGGTGCTGGTGGTGGCTGCGTGGAGCTGTAGAGGTTTGTGAATGCATTGGGTCAGGATTATTGCGTGAACTGTATGTGCAAATTTGGCCTCCTTGGCAGAACTGTTGAAAAATTACTTCCTGTGCTCAGAATTAAAAGCAAGATGCATTTGTCTGAGTGGAGATACTGATCCTGTTCTTATGTTTAGTTTGATTTTTCAAAAAATTTTTGCGAGCTGTTGAGCTATTGTTGATGCATACCTACAAGTGAATATATCTGTGAGAGCCCACCTGGTTTTTACTGAGTAAGCCTGCAAGTATGGTGGCTAGAAGAGAGACCATGAAGTCAAGCTTCAGATTGCTACTAATTCAGTGTAAAAAGGTGAGCAAATTATTTAACCTTTCAGTGTCTTTATAATTCCACCTCTTTAAAACAGAGTTTGTGGAATTTGGTTCTGGAAGGATCTTTTGCTTTTTGAATAAAGGTATAATAGAAGGAAAGAGCACCTCTTCAGATTCCTGTGAGTCCAGCTCTGCCAGGTCAGCCTTTGCTCAGTCAGACTGATCCTCTTTGTCGATTATATCAATGTTAGGGAGAAAAAGAGCCCTAACTAACTATTCTGTGGGTAATGGGTGGTGATTGTGGCCTGCAGGTTAATAAGGATGTTTTTCCCTCTGTTTACTGACACTTCGACTTAAGTAGGTACATCCTGTAGAAGAGCATTACTGAAACTGTGTTTCCTGGTGTTTTAGAAAGTAAGTATAACCTTCCACACTCGGCTGCATTTCTAGAAAGTTGACCTTTTTTTTTTTTAATTCTAGCTGTGTTTTTTTTTTTTAAAATGGGCTTTCATGGAAGGTGAGCTTTTAGATAAAAGTATACCTGTATAGATTTTTCCAAGCCATGCACAGGAGTGTGGGACAAAGTCCCCGCTACTCTGTAGGATAATCTTAAAGAAAAATAGTAGAAACATGCATCATGAATTATAAAGCACTGTGAGATCTCAGTAAAGTCTGTTCAACTATTTTTCTGCCTCCTAAAGAGAGACTTTGCCATAATCCTTTTCTATATATACATGGATTAATTTTTCATTATTATTTTTATTAAAAGAATTGTGGTTTAAGTACTGCTCAATCCACAGGGCTTAAACAAAGAACTAATGTCTGAATTGTCATCATCATGTAATTTTTAGGCTGAAAATCCTTCTGGTATGGGATGCTTGTAGCCTAAAAGCTTTCTGCTATATAAGGAAATGGATTTTACTTAACTTTCTCAACCACGGTCTATGTGCACAAGAAAGGAGCATCCAAATTTAGACTAAGAATAGAAACTTTCTAACTGCATTAATGAGTTTCTTCCATAGCTCTGTAGCTAGTAGTCAATGGTGCAGTCTGTGTGATTACTCATCTCTGCTTTCACAAAGGCTAGAGGTCACAAGTGTGTTTTCTAAATCACTTTAATATATCAGTTTTCAAAGTCCATGGTTGCAGCTATTTGGATGTGGGCTTTGCTCTGTCTTCCCTGTGATTGTTCCTCCCACTGTGTTGGCTCTCTGAGCTTAGGCAGTGAAGGCAACAGTAAGGCTCTTGCGTCAGGGTACTGTCGGTCCTAGGACTCCTGAAATCCCAGTCCTTGCCTTAGCATCCCATGTTTTCTGAAGTGGATGGCAGGTGTAGTTGCTGAAGACCAAGCTGCCAGGTAATGTGTGCAGCTCAAATTCCCGATCCTTCACCTGTTTGACTTCAGCACAGTGGGTTGTGCCGAGGTCTGTGCACGCTCTTATCAAAATCAGCTCTTGAGCTCCCCGGCGCAAGCAGCTACGCCGAGTGGTGGGATCCAGCCTCCTGAGATCAGTTCCTCTGATGCCAAGGGAGCAGATGGTGGCTCCGGAGTCACCTCTGAGTAAGGGGGATGCAAGGTGCAATGTGGTGGGAGCAGGCAGGCTCAGTCTGGCCCTTCAGCTTCAGCAGCTGTCTAACTCTGATGCCAGCTGATTTTCTGGGGTAAGAGTGACCCTTAGATGCTTTCCCTTAGAGCTGTATCTGCAGAAGGAGTATTACTGCCATGGGGTACTTACAGATGCGGTATTTAGCTTATTATCATTTCACTGGTGCTTGAAAGCAGAGATCTGTTTCAGGGAAATGAAACCAATTGCACCCCATATTGACCCACACATTATACCTTCCCGGTCCAGGGATGCGAGGTGCAACTCCACTTTCCCTGCAGCATGCCCTCCCTCCCTCCCTGCTGACATTGAGAGAGTGTGTAAAATGCTTTGGTGGCCCAAGGCACAATACAGAGGTGTGGTGCCGTGCTGAGCTGCCTGTGAGCTGACCCCTGCCAGTGGGAGCCCACCAAAGCTCTTCTCTCTTGGTAATGAAGCACAACAGGCTGCTTCACACATCCGCCGAGATGCCTTTCTTGTACTTGCAATGCTTCACGTTGATTCCTCTCTCTGAGATCTGATTTTGCTTTTCACTGTAAATTGTCGGTGAGTCCCTTGGTATTGGGGGATGTAAGAGATTTCAAACCCAGCAACAGGAGACTCAGACCTACAAATCTATGGCTCAGGTGAATGTGATGGTTGTGTCCATGTGCAGTTCTCTACAGCAGATAGTACCATTGCACATAAAGGATATTTAAAAGCAAAAAGAACTACAAATACTATGAACAATGTTTGCCTCCCCCTCTCCCCCAGTAATGTCTGGCTCTGCCTGTCTGTAGGCCACTGACCAGAGAGATTTGGTAAGGAAGTTGCAGGACATGAACAAGTAGGATCAAAATGGGCACCCCATGCTGCTGGCTTTGTGTGCTGTGGGATGGTTTTCCCCAAGAGGGAAGCTGTGCTGCCCTTCTCTGCAGCTGCCACGAGGCCATCTGGGGTGAGTATCGGAGTGGCAGTGGTGGCATGGTGTAGTGTGGTATGGTGTGCCCCCCATGATGACAGGGTGCTGCAGATCCTCCCTGGGCTTCATAGAATCACAGAGTAGTTTGGGTTGAAAGGGACCTTTAAAGGTCATCAACTCCCCTGCAGTGAGCAGGGACATCGCCCATCCAACCTGACCTTGAATGTTTCCAGGGATTCCTCTCCCCGCATTTTCCCCTGGGCCATTGCACACTGGCTACAGGGCTGCCGTGGCTTTGGGCAGGAAGGAAGAGGCATCTAATCCAGCCCTGCAAACCCTGACCTGCATTGCTGGCATGGGGTAGCCCAGAAACCCCCCCTCACCATTTCTCTTCTTATGCTGTAAAATGCACAGCTTTTGAAATGCTGTGGGAGACTATAAATGCTTCAGTTGGAAATATCTCCAGAAAAGTCTTTCTTCTTTTTTCTGTATTGAATTTGGCTCATTGTGATGACATGTATAGAGACCTAAATGATTCTATGATTCTATGAGACTATTAGTTGCATGTCCTCCCAATACGTACCACGTCTTCCTCCTACATGCAGAAAGCACAAAAGCTCCCCATCAGTTGGCCGGACACGTGATGGACTCACAGCTCCTCAAGTTACAGGGTGATACCTACAAATAGAAGAGTTTAAATGGAGTCACAGGCGAAGCTAGGCATTGTGGACAGAGGATGTGTAATAGGACTGGAAAGGGGTTCCTGTCATTTTGCTCTGGAGTAGCTCAGCTCCATAAGAACAATGTTACTGAAGCTCAAGGGCAAGCAAGGTGCCCCATGCATTTAACCTGCTTTGGCTCACAGCAAATGCAGGTGAAAGTTTCTTGTGGCAGTGACTCTTGGCACTGTATAAATATATACTTATCAAGGAAGTGCAATACAACAATGGCAAACATTTAACACTGAGGCCCCTCTGTTAAAAAGTTAATTTGCCTGGAAATAAATTTAATTCCCGTTTATTCAATTCCTTAAATTTATTACCAGAGGTAGTAGAAGCTTGTTTGTATAGGGAAATTTTGCCAGTTGTATTTGCATAATTATAGCAGAATGATTAGAAACATCATTCCTTGCATAGATGCTTTTATTCCAGTGTAATAATGACTATTTGACACAGGTTATATGTCTTCAAGTGACAAAAGTAAATTAAGAAGTGCCTTTTCACTCCAGGAGTTACACTAGAGTATCTCTACCTAACTCAGCTCTCTGTTTCGTGCTGCTGTAACTTTTCTGGTGGCACAGATAGAGGTGCCCAGTAATACAGTCTCCTTAATAAAATGATCCTACTTAGAAAGGCAGCATGTAACCATTGGTATGAAATTTGGGGGTTTCCCTACCTCAGCCACAGATTCTTCTCCTGCCTTTGAAGGGATCATCATTTAATCTGCCTGTTCATTTGCCCTTTTCTAACATCTAGGAAAACCTCTTTGTTTCAAGTCTCCCAGTGTGCTGCCAGGTTTGCGTCATTAAACTTCAGATCTGTGAATGGAAGGCACTATTCGCTTTACTGCTTGATTGTATTATATTATTATTTTTATTACTGTGGTGGTTCTTTAACAAATGCAATGCTTTATAATCTTTATCCTAAAGAAATCCAATTTCACAGAGAAAGAACCATATGCTGTAGTTACAAGCAGGGTTGCTATTGAACACCAGGCTGTTGCTAATTTTCTGCTGTTGTCCAGGATCTTAGAGGCATCCCCATATTTTACTGCCTGTGACTGGGAGCAAGAGTGAAGAGTGACTGCAACAGGAAGAACAGTGGCTCTGAATGGGCTCCTACACCATCCCCTTTAAAAGGACACATGGGTCCAAAGGCAGCAGCCCTTGCAATAACTGAAGACTGCTTCACTGGGGAGTTGTGTCTTTGGGGAAGGTTGGGCATGGTCTGCATCTTGATGGGTTCTCAGATGTCTAGTAAGGGCTGTATTTGGAGGGTATATTTGCTCTCAAGAAAGGCACTAATAGGGTGGTAGCCCAGCTTTCCTCCCGCTTCATCGTGCAGAGGCCTCCTGGATCATGGCTGGAACAGGGTGTTAATAAAGCCAAGTTTTCTCCACCCCTGTGGATGAGAGCCCCTTTCATTTCAGCATGAACATAATTTGGACAATCTGGAGTAATCTAAGGCAACTTCAAATTCTCTTTCGCTTATATTGGTGTAACTTCGTGGTCTTCTGTGGAGTTTCTTATCATTTATGCTGATATAAAGAAGAGATAAATTGGGCCCTATGTGCTTTGCTGACTGGGAGAAGACAAAATTAAGCGCAATGTTAGTGTTGCCTCTTCCTTTCTATCCCCATTTCCCCATGGTTATCCTGTTAAGCAATTCAGAGTAGTTCCTTTTCTTTGATTCTCTCACCCATTTTACAGTCTTTGCGTTACCTCCTTTTAGTACTCCAGATACCCTTGTGAAGGGCCTATTAGAAACACCTAAGTTTGATAGCTGTATCATTTGAACTTATCTGGGGTTCTATTTAATCTCTGCTCGTGGTATGTCATGATGAAGAATAATGCAGGAGAAGATGACGTGTCTCTTATTCAGTAGCATCAATCTCTTCATTCTTCTCTCTATTGTAGAATGAAACAAGGATAACAAAGTTTAGATCTTGTCTCTTTTGATTGCTTAATTCATTTTATAGCTGTGTATTTGTAACATAGCTTTGACAGGTATATCTCTGGGAGAAACTCTGACCCAGTTCTTGTCCGCATGGGCAGAATATTGAATATTCTTATGGATGCACTTCCTTTATAATGGGATTTTTTGTTCTTGCAATACATTTTATTGTCTGTTAGGTTCTTTGTGAGCAAGGTGACGTTAACAGGATCACAGTCAGCAGCTACAATGGAGAATTGTGAGTATGGTGCGGTGCGGTTCATTGTAAAGCAGTAGGCAGGTTTCGGAGGTGTTCTGCCTAAAAGGCCACATGTTTGTTCCTCAAGGACCTGTAATCACATCCTACAGAAAATGGTTTTAGTAGACAAGTTAAAATAATGAGTTCCGTTTCTAAGCATATTAGAGTTACGTAGCAGCATTTGTTATTTTAATGTAAGACCTACATTTCAGACATCCAAGGTTGCCCCGTGACATCAACAAATCACTAACATAATGGCTGTGAAACATTTTCTATTCATTGTCATTTTCACATTGCTGAGCATCTTTTCTGCAGTTACCAAATAATATAATTTGCTTTCTTGGACTCAAACAGTTGAGCAAAATTTCAGGGCAAAGCAAGCTGTACTAATGAGGAAAAGCAAATGATGGTGTGAGTTATATATCTGTGCCACTGCCCTGCATGTCAGCAAAGAATATGCAAAAACCTGTATTGCTGCACTGGGGGATTGTGTATGTTTGGGAGTGGGGGGCTGGTGAGGGGAAATGGAGGGAATGGGACAGAACCCCAAATAGATCCTATTTACTTGGAAAACAAAATGCTGCCTGAGGAGGTGGGGTCCATGAGCCCAGTGCTTAGTCATGCTGTGCTCCCTCTGCTTGTCTGCCTCCATGGGGATTTGCTTTGGCTTGTTTGTTTTTTTTTCTCTCAGTTTTTTTAGTCATGCATCCTCCTCTTTCAGAAATAGTCACTGAAAGATCTTTTTTCCTTCACATGTATAGCACGTGTCTGTGTTCATGAGGTGATCTGTGCCCATGCTTTAGGAGGAGGCTGCCTTTGTTTCTGATACTTTCTTCCAGAAATGAGGCTAATTATGTTGGGTTTTTTAATGCTTTTTCTACATGCTGGATTGCTGTTAGACTCATTGCATTTCAAAGAGATTTAATACGATCCATTACAGCATTAAGTAATTACTCATCTATTGTTGCAATAAGTAAACTAATCATAGTGATGCTTAAAGAGCATATGTTGATAATGTAGGAGATATGGAAATTTCAGAAATACTGCTTTATGCTGCTTTTCTAGCTATTTTTAATGGGTAGTGTAGTTTCCATCTTCGTTTGTAGCCTCCATTGATCTCTGCTTAATTTTCCATTAATGTATTCATCACTTCCTTGCTGGATGTCTCTCTATAATAGTATGCCTGTATGGTGGTTATTTCCATTGTTTGTTGGTGCCCTCTGTACATATCACCACTTGGTTTTCCTACTGTGTCTAGCAGTAACACCGAGGGGTCTTTTGGGCTGTTATGTATGATAAGGCTATCACTGAAGAATTCATTTCATGCTTTCCCTGTATACATGTTATGCGGTTGATGTTGGAAACATTTTCAATAGCTTAATCTTTATTGCGTATTTCATTGTTTTTATTAGACACAGTTTCTGTTCAGCAAAAAGAAGGGTCAAGAAAACTATATTTCGACCAAGTGTTTGGGGTTCAGAAAGCAGAACAAAATGTCCCCAAAATTGCACCACACTTTTTCTCCCCCTGCTGCTGTGCAGAGAAGCATTAAATGGCTCTTCTGCACTGTGCAGTAAATGCCTGCCTCTTTAATCCCAAACATGGGCTTTTCTATTTGGTGTCTGTCTTGAACCAGACACTAACCAGATGTGGACTATCACTGTTTCAGCAGACTGTAAAACAAAAGGAAAGAAAAAGAATTCAGTGGAAGTGGAAAAGTTTTGCTGGTCATATTAAACTCAGTGTCAACACAACGATACCATACTATAGCTCTGGATATAACTTCTCCTCTCCACTCAGTTTGGATGAGCTTTAAAAAAAAGTGCTTGTGAGAGTGGTTTTGCCCCCCTGTTGCAGCTGTGATCACTGAAACATAGAAAACTGCAATGACTGGTCCAAAATCAGTATTGAACACAACGGTTTGACCTTACAAATATTACAGTTTCTAAAGGACAGTTTTTTCAAGCAGAGGATGTTTCTTGTGTTGTTGATGCATGTGTTGCCATTTTGCTTGCCTTATCTCAGATCAGTATTTTTAACGTTGTAACAAGCATAACATAAGGTCAGCTTTAAAACCTGATTGTGCTGACATAAATGAGATTTTTGTCATTGACTTTCAAGAGAGGCTGAAAGTTCCCTGTTGAATTCTGTATACGCTTTAATGCTGTTCAAACCAGGCTGAAGATAATTTATTGTTCAAAGAAACTGTGTGGCCTATCTTAGAAATTTTATTTTTCACGGCGGTGATCCTAACCAGGCCTGTGGTTGCAGTACTGACACTGTGCAGGAGGAAACCTAGTAGTACAGCACTTGGCAATTCGCAAAGTAATTTGGCATATTTGTTTAACACTGCAGTCAGCATGTTTGTGGAATAACTGGGTTTTTTTTCTCCCTATTTATTTTCTTTGTTTTTATTGTCTTGGTGATGGGTTTTGGGCTGAGTGTGTAGGTTTGCCAGAGTATTTCCTCTGCTGTTTACACCTGTTACGCAAATCCTTGGCATTAAGCTGTTTTTTTTCGGCTGTGGAGACATGTTGGTTTGGACTACTTTAGCAGTGTGTGTCATGGCAGTAATGGGACTTTGTCCACATCTAACACCGTCTATCCAAGGGCCTCCCAATCTCCAAGACATTGAGAGATTGGAGCTCACAGCCACCATATTCACCACCACTGATTGGTCTATATTGCTAAAGCTGTTGTTGAAAAATAAAAATGTTAAATATTTGTTAATTTATTTATGTAAGTAAGACTTGAGGTTAAATCTCAGACTGGGAGTCTGTAAAGCAGGGAGAAAGGCATAGGCCCATGTTCTACAGGCCTGTAATGCTTTTTTTTAGTCTAAATATTCTGTGGAGCTGTTGTATCCCTTTGAGAGTGGCAAGTCTGAAAAAGTACAGCAGAAGTGATTCTGGATTCAAGTTCTTTAAGTCTCCCCCCCTATGGCTTGGCATGCAATATCAAGCAATTCTTTTGTTTTGACCACTTTTTGTTTTGACCTCAGCCAGTATCCTGTAAGAGGTAGAAACTATCCTACATCTCCTACTTTGGAGAGGTGTAAGGGAAGGGGAGAGGCAGAACATTTGGGGCCAGGTTTCTGTTTGCTCATCAGTGGCACCTTGGTGGCAGCAGTGCAAGCAGTGGCAGCTTTATTTGCAGTACTGCTGGTCTTCTGGAATAAAGGACAGGAGAGATTCTGGGAGAAAGCTTCAATGCCTGTTCTGCCATCTTGGCTGGTCTTGTCCGTATGTTAATAAACTTATTTAAAGGTCTCTAAACAAGGCCAGAGCCAGAAACCTAGTCCCGCTAAATATGCAGAGGTCCCTGAGGACAACAGTGGACATCAGCCAATAAGATGTAGAGAGTAAAGATCCTGATTCGGCCTTGAGACTGCAGTGTATTCTGAATTGAAGCTACCCTCTGGTGTCCGGACTGCAGTCAGTGTTTGGGAACGCTTAAATCAGAATTTGTCTTAATGCGATGGAGACGTAGGAAAGATGATTTCCCCATCTGTACCTAAGATGGGGAAAAACATGAGGTTTTTGATTTATGCAACGTATTTAAGTAAGTTTGGGTATGGCGATTGGGAGGACCTGAAATATTCAGGCTTGTAACAGTGTTCATTCTGAGTGATGAGATATGGCCCATCCCGGAGACATTTGCTCACTGTTTTGTGACACAATTAGCTTAAACATGCAGTTAACAGGGAGGGGGGCTAGTTATCCTCCAAGAAGAGTGCAAGCAAGAGTACAGCCAACATCTCGTCTTCAGGGGTCCTTGCTGGTGTTACCAGCTTCCTGACTGCTGGAGGGCTGGGGCTGGTTGTGCAGTACCCTCTGCACTGTGATTTTGCAGAGGAACAAAACTCCTCCTTCAAGCTTGCAAGTCAGACAGTGCACCAACCATAAAGCCATTTTATTCCTGGTACCATCAGAGGTAGCAGAGGTTGAGCCAGGGTCAGTTAAGGTTGTGTCTGCATTTCAGTGCCAAAGACTTGGAATTGCTGCAGTGATGATATGATGAATGCTTCTATCACAGGGTGGTGGCAAGCGATTTACAGTGTTTATCCGGTGTCTGGAGATGGATTTGGCAGGGCTGGTCTTTCCAGATCTGAGAAGTATTTCAGAAGTGTAGGCATAGGCTTTCAGGTCCCTCTGTTCGGTTCTGGCTAGTTGTTCCAAAATGCTTTAGACATGTCTGAACAGCACTATCAATGGAGAACGGAGCCCAAATTGAGTACTGATAGAGCATGCACAATCCCACTGTCCAAACACTACCATGCTTTCTCTCGAGGAACCATTATTTATTTTGTTTGTTGATTTGATTCCACTCGAAAAGGGTACAACACAATGTCCCTCAAGACAGGTTTATTTGGGCTGGCACACCTACCAGTCAGACTTCATGGATGTTGGCCATTAGCTCTGTTCAGACAGCAGATCTGAAGCCCACCGTGTTTATACGTTCAGCAAAATTAGATCTGATCACTTCAGCTGGTGTTTCATTCATGCAAGCTTCTTGCCATGCATTATAAATATTGTGAAGAAGCGATTACAGCGGGGAAGCTTGGGATGGACTGAAGCAGGTGGTGGTTGCTGAACATTGCCCTCCTGAGTCACCTCCTCCACTGGTTTGACCTTTGAGAGATCTGGGCTGACTCCTTTGTCAGAAGATATACGCTAAAAAAAAAAGCATTTTTCCATGGCTGGCATTATGCTGTATTTTCAGACAACCTAGGACATAGCTATGTGCTTTGTCATGATCTTTTGGCATTAAGTTCTAAGGCAAGAACGTCGCCGAGTATTACGCTCCATCTACCTTCTTTTCCTTTGCTATTTCAGCTGACCAAGGTCGTCTTCACTTCCTGCTGCAGGCTGCTGTATTGTGCATCCTGCCGCTGCTCAGTACAGATCAGGTATCCTCCAGGTGGGATGATCCCTGAGTGTACGAAGCTGAGAGAAGGCATAATTGATATCTGGATATTATTGTTCTTGTGTGTATATACTGTTATAACCACTGCTTGATTTTTCATGATGCACTGCCCTTGTGTATAATTGCCCTTGACTAATTGGCTGTGACAAGCAAGATGAAATTGAGGAAGGCACTATAGTTTTAAAATGAATGTACTTATCTTGAAATTGGAAATAACTGAATGATCTGGATCTTAATTATTCTCATACTATAGAGAACTTCATAAGATTTTTTTAAAATGGAAGTTGATTTTTCTTTTTTCAGTTTGTCTTTTGGTCTTTGAAACTGAAGGATTCAGTGATTATATATTTTAAGTAAATCCCTGATGATCAAAAAACTAATGTAGCTTTTATTTAAATTTATATAAATGAAAACTGAGTGTCCTAAGCTGTTTCTTTCAAACCAGAACCTAGTGAATTTGTCCAAAAGGCTAAATATCATGAGATTCAAGTTGCAATAAAATGAGAATGGGAGAGTGGGGGAATTCAACCATACTCTAAATACTGTTTAATTCAAAGGCACACTGAAATGAAGCCTTTCCAGACTTCGTAGGGAATTTGATCTGACGTATGTGTAGATAATGGATACATGAATTATATTAAAATAATTTCTTACACTGAAAAGAAGGAACCTATCATGTTAGAAAATCATCTAATGCTTTAACTCTATGTTAATCTGCTTTTATGTTATTTCATGTGCAAATTAACACTGTATAATTAATATCTCACTTAGAAAGAATGATCTTGAGTTCAAGTAAATTTTAGTGGTTTAGTCCTGAAAACATATTGTGCAGAAATTGGTAAGAAGCACACACAATTTGAGAAGAGACTATAATTCCTGCCTCTGCTTTTGTTTTGTTGTGTTTTGTTTTGAAAGGGTAAGCATGTTTGATGAGTTCAGACATTGGAACAAAAGACTTTCTGCTAATCTTTAGTTAGGAGAAATCACCAGCATTGGTTTTGATTCTGTTGTTAATAAACACAAATGGCGATGACAGCTTTTTTTGGTTTTTAAGATTGTCAGTCTGTTTCAGATGCTTTGCCTGCTTGGGCTGAAGGCAGGGTGAGCATTGCTGGGGTGGGCTCTGAGCCCCCTGGGGCTGGAGGGACCTGGGACACCCTGGTTGCAGTCCTGCCTGCAGTGCGGTCAACTCAGGAACTCCTGCAGGCCCTTCAGGAGCAGCTTATGTAACTTTGGACATGCCAGCAATACGTGATGCTGTGAAATAGCCTCTTGCCTGCTTGCTGGCTTTTTTTCATCTTTCTTTTCTTCCCCCCCTTTCTTTCTCTCTCAGAGGGATTGCATCATCTGCCTATATTTCACAGCCTGGGCAGCAGGGGAAAGGAATGGAATAAATCAACATGTTGCTTTTATCAAATAAACCTCTGTGATGTGGCCTGGTCAGAAGAAATTTATATTCTTTCTATCTAAACTGTCTTTAAAGAATGTTTCACCCCCCTTCTCCTTTCAAGGATTTTTTTTAAGGCTTTCCAAATCGCTTTATCAGAATGTGTGATATGTTAAAAGGTTGTGTTTTCAACAGTTTGCAAGACTGAAAAACGCTTTTCTCAGAACTGAGAGCATCTAACAGCTAAAATGAAGTAATTTGAAAATCTCCTTGCTCTAAAGTTGCAGTGAGACTGATACCCGTTTCCTCCATGAGAGGTAAACATCCAGCACCCTTCCACTGGTTTCCGTGGAGTTATGGCAGACTCACAAAGAGGGAAGGGAGGAGAGAACCTCTCAGCTCCACCCAAAGCTAAAGGAAATGAGATGGGTCTGAGGAAGCCATCAGCTATTAGTGGGAGCAATGACAACTGCGTCAGAAGAAACATGGGGCTGTGATGTCAGGTGTTAGCACAC
The DNA here is from genome assembly GCF_047716275.1 of Strix uralensis. Taxonomy (NCBI): domain Eukaryota; kingdom Metazoa; phylum Chordata; class Aves; order Strigiformes; family Strigidae; genus Strix; species Strix uralensis. Next base: position 79,263,472 of record NC_133974.1, on the reverse strand, counting down.
AAAAATATTTACAGCTCTTCTAAGGTCTTAAAGCGTGGAGCAATGGATACAGGCACAGTTTCAGTTGTTGCCAAGGATTACCTTGTTCCACTTGTTTCTTATTGCTGGTTTTAATATTTTCCTGTATTTCTTTAAATTTTTGTTGGTTGTTTTCTTTTTTTTTTTTTTCTTCAAAGGGGGAAAAAGTCCCATAAAAAGGAAAGCTCTGCTTTGTTTCCAGGATCACCCTGAATGTTGTTGGAGTACATGCTCTATATTAAATACAGTTGGGTCCTTTTTATCACTTTATATTGAAATCTCTCATTGGCTTTCAAGATGACAAGCTTAGGGATGAGATTTGGGGGGGGGGGGGGGGGGGGAGGAGTGGCGGTTCCCCTTTGGTAGATTGATATATTTTAGCTGAAGATCCTAAATTAAAAAGCAAAAAAACTTCCTGGCAATCCTTTAAGCTTGAAAATATATCCTTATATTTGAGGATGAGTATGTACAGAATTGTTTAATCTCTCAGAGCTTCTTCTGGGTCAAGCAATGCCTTGTACAGTTCTTACAAGAACTATATGTTAGAATAAATTTGCTCTGGGGCTTTTGCTTTCCACCAAGAAACTGCTGAAGCTCAGTGGGGGCCGGGAGTGGATCTTTAGAAAGCCGTACGTATGGCGAAGAGGAATCAAACCACTGTCTTCTGACAAATAGTTCTCTGTTGTTACTACTAAAGGCTAGATGTGTCTGTCTGCTGTGTTGCTGGGCTTTAATGGAAAGAGACTGGTGGTGCAAATAGCATAATTTTTTTTTTTCTTTATAGCTCAGTAGCACTGAAAGGACAGTGAAAGTGGAAGTACCCTCGTGACAGAAAAGAAAGAGGACTAGAAGTAGCATCTATGGGGATACCTTTCTTTGAACAGTTCTAGGTTATTGAGGGCATCAACACCAAGGTATTTATATTCTTCAGGTACACTCAGGTTTGATAAACTGTTGTTATCTGCAGGCCAGAATCCAGAGGTGTCTTTTTTGGGTTTTATTTATTTTTACTAAGGAAATTGCAATGAATTGCAATTAGAATCTCATGTTTGAAGTGTTTCTCAAGAACACAGTTCCACTTAAGGATAATATTTATACTCCATTTAAAAGTCCTTACCTGTGTTATGAAAAATGTTTTAGAAGATACAACAAATGGTTTAACACAATGAATTTACTTTGTAATTTTTGTGGGTTTATTAATTTTTGCTTTTTTCCCTTCTCAGCCTGCTAATAAAAAGTAGATATATTTTTCTTTTACTGGTAAGCAATTTCATGTTCCTTGTTTGGGACACAAATTCTGTGCTTTGAAAGTTGAATTTACTGCTTTGTTTTAAGAACTAGTATTTTTATTTTACTCTAGCTCACTGCAAACTGTGTTCTAGGAGCCAATTTAACTTGTCAGTGTTATTTTAGATGTAGTCTTCGTTAAATATCTAAGCAAATTAAAATCATTCATGTAAGTGAGATATTTTCTCAAGAATTTGGCTTCCAACACCAGAAATACAGGAAAAGAGTGCCAGGGGCTTTACTGTGTTGGAAGGAGAACACTTAAGTGCCAGTGAAGTATAGGATACCTTTATATAAAATAAACATGCTAGAAGAAAACTTTCAGCAGTATCCTTTTCATTTGTTTCGCTTTGCTGAGGAAGGAAGTGTTTACTTGAGAAAGCATCTGGATTTTATTGTTTTTTAATTCATTGTGGACAGCCTGATGGAATCTGGAACCACTTAGAATGTCACAACCTTTCGTTGTCACATGCAATGTGGAAACGAAATAAGAAGCGATCCAAATCTCAGACTATGTAGCCTGAGTTGTTAAGTTTGTTGTGGTCTTCTTTCTGTAAGACAGCCCTCTTGAACAAATACAGATTTGTAGTGACAGTCCTTAAAATGACTCTTTGTACATCTGAGTACTCCTCAGTGAGCCTCAGTCAGGTTTCTCAGGACTAGGGAAACATGAGTGAACCTGGGTAAAAGAAAAAATGAGCAGAATCCAATGAGGCCAGTAATCCTTTTCTCAAGAAGGCAAATGAGAAGAGGTAACATTTATAGTGGTTCATCCGAGACTGGGTTCACTTCTTCCCCACAAGGTTCTGGTCACTTCTGTCTACTATGATAAGTGGGACCCCAGGAAAGTTAACTCATCTGCAAGATCAGCCCAGTTTTGCAGGCAGAAGTCTGTATTATTTAAATTAAACTTTTTTTTTAGAATATGCCTGAATTTTTTGGAATTCCATGAAATGAACCTTCCTGTTTCTAGTGACTCATTCATAAAAAGATGAGATTAATGTAGACAAGCTGATCTCAAGTGAGCTGCATCCAATAATTTCTTTCTTTTTTTTTTTTTTAAATTTCTAATTTATAGTTTTAAAGGTAACCTGCCCACCTACATGAGTATGGTGAACAGATGATACATTTCAAGAGCAGATACTTTCATTCTCACTCCTCCTCTGGAGCCTGTGAAGTTACATCAGAAAATAATTTGGACAAGTACATCTGAGCAGTCCTTTTGTTTAATAAATATCTGCAGAAGAATTTGGTATTCCCTTTCTCCTCATGTTCCCATTCTTTCTTCTCTTTGTTTGTGTTTTAAATAACACTTCTTTGTATCAATCTGTTGCTAGAACTGGTGTTCTCGTCTTCAATAACACTTTCCGATGGCAAACCCTCTGCAGTATTAATGCACAAAAATCTTTGTTGTGAAACAGCTACATTGTATGTTTGTGTGTATATAGCAACCCTGATGGCCCTAAGCCACAAAGGCATAAAAATCAAAAGCTGATGTACATGCAGCATTGCTGACACAAAACCAAAGAAAAGGAAGAATCTGGAAAATGAAGACAGTGCATACCTTCCACCCACATGTCCATCCCTTACTGTTACTGCAAACTCCACGCACTTAATTAGTGGAGAGAAAGCTTGCCCTTCTGCACTCTCTTCACTAGCTCCTTCTCCTTCCCCACACAAAACGCAGGCAGTGGCAGATATTGGCTACAGCCTTGAATTGTAGCAGAACAGGATGGTGTGCAGGAGCAAGAGATAATTGGAGTGGGGGAAGGCTGATGCTGCTGTGGAGCAGAATTGAGACTAGGATTCATGGTCTGTGATTCATGATGCTTGTGTTCATAGTAAAATACCCTCTTGTAGGTGGAGGGATTAGCAAGTGTATATTGTTTAGGTGGTTATGTTAGCAGTGCTGAAGGCACAGTGATTGCTGTTTCACAGTGCATGATAATTTCCGGGTTTTATTGAAAGACAGGTCAGCAAGGAGGGTTCATTGGGCAAAGATTTTCCACTAGTGGGAGCAGAGGTGGGAGGAGAACTTTGTCTCCCTGGTTAGCATGGGCCCTTGAAGGGAGACCTTAACTTGATGCAGTGCTAAAAGGCACAGTCAGTTCCCTCCCTTCCCACACTGTCTCTGCTAAGGTTGTGCAGGATCAGTCTTGGGTCAAGTTAGGGACTGGGGTATAATAGAGTTACTAATAAAAATGCAGTTTCCCATGAATCATCCTTCATTAGAAGATAAAATTGGACCCCCCGAAAACGAACGTATGTGAATTATGACTAAAGATTGCCTGTAGTTCTAACTTTCTTTAGAAGCCCTTGTAGTAGAAAGTCTGTTCTGTCAGTATCTATGAGGCTTCTGTCTTTCTGTGAGTTTCTTCCTAGAGCAGGATGGAAGTCAGACTATAGTTTTTCTTTTACTTTTTATTGTCGAGAGTGGAAGGCTAATGAGCAACAATGTAGGTTTCCAAAGGAAGATCAGCATCTAGAGACCAAATGGGAAGATGTCATGTGAGAAAATATGAATAGAAGAGAACAAAGGGAATTGCTAAATTCAGCAGTCTAGTCATATCTTAATATAAAATACATGTGCTGAATCCATGTGTGGAAAGCACATGCATTTTGGCTGTTGTATGATGCATGGAAGATGGATACATAAAAGCTCATAACAATATTATGGCTCCAGGTCCTAATTCAGCATGGCTCTCAGGCAAAAGTCCATCTTTTAGTGCATGTATCATTCCTGTTGACTTTGTGGGTCCCTGTGTGCATATAGGGTGAACTTGACCTTGGATGCTTTGTGGGGTATTAGTCCAGTTTGTTGTACAAAGTGCATGTCATGCTTTCCTGTGGTTAAAATACAGTAACATCCTATCACATATGGGTGATTCATAGCTGATGAAGGCCAAAAGACTTCTGTGCTTGTCTAATTTGGCTTCTTACGGGGCAGACTGAACCACCTTTTCAAACCATGATACAGTCTTTAAAACTGTAGCAAAAGTCTACAGCGTAAGAGAAATATTTTGGTTCTGTCTATGGAGGAAGGACTGAGCAACGTGGCTGTATACGTGGTGTCTGCAGAATTGCATGCAGCTGCAGATCATTGGCATTGTATTTCTGTGTATTTTCTTATGAAAAAGCAGTTCCTGCACAGTGAGCAATTGGCCTTTTTAATTGTAAACTCCTGTTTACTGTTGCCGTGGGTGTTTTTCCTATTTGAACCACAGCTTAATTGTTCAGGAATCTCTCATGCGCAGGTTGCGATCTGCTTTTTTTCTATTGAATTAAAGAGACTTGAGTCCGGCTGTTTCCCTCTGGTATGACACTACTGCAGCCTCTGTCAGTGAGCTCTGCTCACCCATGTGATGGTCTGGTGATCCCAGGGCTGATTTGGATTTTGTTCCATCAGCGGGAAAAAGTAATCGCACATTTAATTGTCTTCATAAATAATAGGCTCCTTTCTCACAGAATTCTTTTTTTGGTAAATTTTTTGTCTGAATTTTAAATAATATCGGGGAAGTAATTCAATCTGCAAACATTAATATTTTGCGAGCAAGGCTTGTCATTGATTTTGTTCTGAACAATTTTGCTCAGAAATTATTCTGGTTTATGAGGGTATGAAACCAATTAGCATGCTTCCTCCATGGTAGCCAAACTCATCGGCAGAATTATTAACTAGAACTCACCAGAAATTCTCATACTAGGTAGTAAATAAGTATGAAGTAGACTTCAGTATGGTAATGGGCAGGGACTAAAAGAAATTCAGTTTCATTCCACTCTTCTAATTTCTTAAATGACATAGCTCCTTAGTACTTAAGTTTTGCACCCTGTTTTAAAGGAATGACCTTTCCTTCCTGAACTGCAGACTCAATGTTGTTTGGAGCAGAAGCAGTGAAAAGCCTTCTGGAAAATTAAAAGTAGCAAATGAGTTTAATATGATCTTCACTGAACTGAAAGTGAGAGAGTTTTCAGACTCCTCCATGCATCCCTGTTCCCATAGTGATGGTACAATACCAACCAGTCCAACCCCGAGTTAGGTGTTGGATATGATTTATAGTGCCAGGGTGCTTGACTGAAGGACTGGTGTCTATTGATGTTTGTGGATGTGTATAGGAAGCTCCTACCCAAATATCGGGAGCAGCACAAAGATGCTTGTTTATAAACTTAAGTCACAAGTAATGCACATGGTCGTCTAGAGTCAGCTGGGTATCCTGATAGTTGGTGGGAAGCAGTAGGTAGAGAAGATGTATAAAAACTTGTTCAGGGGATTTACTTGCTTTCCCCATTTTCGAATGAGGACAGTGGTTCACTCCCCGCCTCCTAGGATGTTGTACTGGTTTTGCCTGGGATAGAGTGAATTTTTTTCATAGTTCATGATTATCTGTATTTTGGATTCCACAGCAGTAATAACACTGCATTTCTCCATGCTGGCTAAAGATCCCAGTGACAAATACTTTGTTACCAGAGCTGCAGTGCTCATTTTTCCCCATGTGGGCTGTGCAGCACTGTACATACCCCCTGAGCACTCCCCCAACAGCCAGTGCTGGGCGACAGCAAAGTTCAGGAGGAGGTCCCTGAGCAGGCTGTCTCAGAGGGAGCTCAGCTGCATCTTCAGGAGTTGCTGTCACAGGTATGGGCTATAGTGTGGAGATGCTCTCCTCTCTTCAAAGATACCCACCTGCAGGTAGTGATCTCCAGAAACTTGAACTTCTTCAGATTCATGTAGTAACATGACAGTCGTTTTAAAAAAGAAGAGGAAAAAATAAGTTCCTTCTTATGTTTTATGCTTCTGTCACCTGGTCCACATATGAAGACTTACTAATGTCGTCAAACTCTATGTAAATGCATGTTTTTCCTTTACCTTAGAGCTCACTTGTAAAAAAAAAAAAAAATGTACTGAAGCCTCTTTTGGGGGTAGATAAGGCTCACTTAGCTTTCAAACAAAGGAAGGAGCAGAAAATCCTATCAACTGCTAAGACTTATTTCCTTCATTCTTCTTTATAGTTGCTACTTTGACCTGTAGTAAAGTTCTTTGTTTCAGAAAGCGTTCACCTTGAACTGCCCTGATTGGGAGTGCAATCAGCAGGTCAGACTTGCCTCTGAATGTCAGGTGTGTTGGGTAGTGAGAGCCATCACAACCTGCTTTCTGCTCAGTTTTGTTTGCTGTCTGGGATTTTGGTTTGGAGTTTTTCTTAAGTTGGAGAAAATGATGGTTTTTAATGCTCCTGCCTTTCCAAAAATTCAATAAAAGATCAGAACATACTTAAAAATGTTAGGAGTTAGATGTATTGAACTAGCCACTATTTAACTTTCTTCTTGTTTAACTGAAAGCCCAGGACTCAAAACTCTTCCAAAGTTCAGCGTTGTCATTTTTTTTTCCTCCATAGAATGGTCCTGTGAGGTAGTGAGTCACCCTATGTAAAAATTCTCACTTTTACTGAGCTGTTTGGAAAATATGGCAGTGCATTACCCAAAATACTTACTTGTCTCAAGAAACAAAACCAACCAGCCTCCCCAAATGAGCTATTCCACTGAGCCCGACAGTAAACAAAGGAAAAGAGTTGCCCATCAAAGGAGGCTTGCAGGGTAGAAGAGCTAGCTGAGATGAAAAAAGCATGCACTGGCTCCTTGCAAACCACTGATGTCTCAGGGAGGGGGGCAGAACAGGCCAGCGCTTCAGGGACCTGGGAGATGGCACTCTGCTGACTGTATCTGTTGTGTGTCGGGAAGCAGGGAAGTCATGAGCACTGGGGAGGGCAGCCCCGTGAGCCCACAGCTTTCATGATCCTCTCAACATAGGAGATGTGGAATCATCATTTGTTGGTTTAACGGGGTACACTGCTGGGACTGCAGTCCAAGTATTGCCAGCCAAGGGGAAACAACATTAAAGGTTGTGAGTGCAGAAAATTGTCAGGTCACTTGCAATTCAATTTATTATGGAAAGGGTGAACAAAGTCCTGAAGTTTCCAGGCTGGAAGGGGGTTTTTGTTATGGGCAAGCTCAGAATTCTGAGGTATTTTATTTTTTTCATTCCCTGGTGCAATATTTGCCACTGGTGTTTAACGATTATACTTTTATGATTGCTAAACTGGACGAAACCTGTTTAGAATCTGTATATGGAAAGTATGGGAACCCAGAATCAGTCATTCAGGATTCAGAGCTGATGCAAAGGGATTGCAGGTTTTATTTTACTTTTTTAATATCATACTTGTAAAGAGATAGGTGCATGTAACGTACTGCCAGTTGTCACTCATTATGGAAGTTGCTGAAGCTCATCACCAAATCTGAGTATCTCTAGCGGTAGAGGCTTAGTCCTGACATCATCCTCACAAGGCTGAGAAGTACCATTAGCCTGGTTGTAAGGGGTGTCAAAAGAGGGATTAAATCCCACTGGAAGTCTCTTGCAGAGCCATTAACCAGATCCAGTTTGAGGCCTTAGGTGTCAAACCTATCTTCTTCTCAGTGCTCTGCCTTTTAAGCCACTTTCACCTGAATTACTCTGAAAAGCTTAAAACATTTGCCACTTTTAACAACATGATCTCCCTACCTGATGAAATTGGTGAAATCACCTAATGATGATGCAGGGGAAATGGAAGTATTAACCAAATAAATACATGTGGGAATAAAACTGGCAGACATTCTTCCTCCCCCAGGCTTACAGCTGGCAATCAGAAGAAGGCCATATGTATGTGCTGCTCCTGTCTGCACCATATCTGGGCTGAAGAGCTCCGACAAAGTATAAAAGTCTGCAGTATAAGACTGTCCTTGGTACTGTCCATGCCTGTGCTGCCAGAGCATAGGAAGATATTACTATGGGCATTGTCTCACCACTGAGTTTCTATGTGCTGATGTAGACCAGATAACACTTTCTGCCTTTACAAATTTAAAATATATTACCCTTACCTAAACTTCTTCTGCTGTTTCACCTGTTAACATGAGTGATTGGTAACCCTGGGTCAACCAGTGGGTAGTATCTTGCCCCACTACTGTAATGGTACAGTAGGTGTGAGCTCTGACAAGAGTTCAAGTAACCTAAAGAATCTTTTCACGTGTCTCACCAGGAATATCATCTTTGAATGTGCTTGTCCGCTACAGGCTGAACTGGAATGTACATCCTTCAATTCATTTCACTGTGACAAAAATATTCAGAGGAACTGAAAATATAGAACACAGTCTCCCCACAGCTCTTTATTAAACCCAGGGGTCTCAAGTGATTTGTTTTAATTTGTTTAATAGTTTTGAGATAATTCTGATATCTTCTACTGATTGCACATGCAAATACCTCAGGGATTCTTTGCGGAAGTTGCTTTTAAATGGTGTTGGTTTAATAACGTGTGGGGTTTAACTACCTTCTAGTTTGAGACTATTGCTTATAACTTTTGCATTCTTTTGAGAGCAGTGATTACAAAGACTTAAGAAAAGACAGTGCCAGCTTAGTTGGAGCCTAGAATTTAGTTGTTGAGGTTAATTCAGAACCTTGGTTTACAAAACTAGTCTGAAGCAAACTATTTTAAAGTCTCCATTTTTCAGGGAATGGGGGAAGGGCAAGAAATTATGTTTAAAAACTTACAGATGTTTCCTTTCATCTTGCTAAGCCGAACACAGGAGCCCTGTGCTGACACCTCATAGCCAGAGAGTAAAATGAGCCATCAACAGAAATTTAAATTGTCTAGAGCATCTCTGGAAGAAAGATTGCAGAAAGTCTGCCATGCAAAATATCCCAGAGGCCAGGCTGGACTGGGTGTTAGAACTGAACAAAAGTCACTAAATCTACAAGGAAGGCTTTTTGCCTGTGTACTTCCAGCAGATATCTTCTTGGTGCACACCATATTGTCCTCTGGGTTTTTTATAAAAATTTGCTGCTATTCAGCTAGGGATGTCAGCTTCAATTATTCACAGCTTGGTGTAAAATAATAGTGTTTTCTGGGGTTTGGGTTGGTTTTTTTGGTAGAGTTTCATTCAGCTTATATCTCAATATCCCTGCCTTATGCTCTGGACAACTGCATTTGGATCGCCAAATTTAACATGATTTTAAAACTTGACTGATTAATTTTAGACTTCAGTTCAAGCACTATTACTGTGACTTTAAAACAATAAAGCATTCTAAGAGGATTTTTTTCTGTCTGTGTTTATGGTCAAAAGGAAAAAAGAAGAATGTGTAAGCATATAGCAACCACTGTCAGCTGCATTAAGCGAAGAAACTGAACAGTTAATGATCTTTTAGAGCAGTTATTTCATTCTGAGTTGCTGTATTCAGTGCACAAGTTTCACGTGGACACATGTGAAAAGCTGAAATAGCCCTTGCCTTGTTAGATATTTCGTATACCTCCATTTTTGATACCAGACAACCACAACACAATGTGATTGGATGCTACTTCCATTTTACTTTTTTAAGTACTTGGGTTTATAAATCATTCTCTCCTTGTTGCAAACAAGTAGCTGCTAGCCTTCTTTAATGCTATTCTGCTCTGAACAGAGAACAGGAGGCAGAACCTGCCAGAATCATCAGATCAGGGATTGACTAGCAGAGGGAGGTGAAAAGATGGGTGAGCACAGGGAATATAGGAGCAGAGATAAGTATCTCTGACAATGAGAGCAAGACCACGTGATTTTTTTTCACATTAAAAGGAGCTAGAAACAGACGAGGGATTTGAGGAAGAAATTCTGCTGCTGCAGTAGTAGGAATGATGCTAGCAACAGCACTCAGCATGACCTTGATAGAAGTGAGCACATCTTTGAAATACACTGATGGTTTGTGCTCATTGTTCCCATTGGCCAAACCACGACTGCTTCCCCAGCACAAACCCAGACACTTGCTGTGTGACTTGAGATAAATCGCCGAGCCTTTCCCAGTTCTGGTTCTCTGTGTGTAACAGCTGCCTTTGGGAAGCGCTGGGAGAGCCTTGCCTGGAGAGTATAGTGCAAGGGGCAGTGAAGTGCTTGTATGTGATGTAAATGGTCAACAAATGATGAGGATAGAGCCCTGTTAGTGCTCTGCTCCTCACCAGCTCCAGGGCAGGGTACAAACCCTCCAGAATTAGATCTCTGCATCCTTGCTCTCGTTCTTTAAATAGAAAGCTTTCCCAATCGGTGAACTTTTTAACATGCCAGCTACAGAATCAGGCTCATTTCTTCAAATTGTTGTTAATGAATGAAGTGGATTATTCGGCAATCCAGTCCACATGGAACCTGATTAAAAAGCAAAATCTCTGAAGATCTGTTAGGTCGGATCTGTTGGTTGCTCGCCTGAATCAAGACCAACAGCTAATGCATAAAAATGATTTTGACCTGATTTACGCTTCATAATTCTGTAGTGACTCACTAATTAAATTTCACAATTCCAAGTGCACCCCTTGGCTACTCATAAATATCTCAGAGGGTTTAAAAAACATGTAGGTGTTAGTCTTTTAGGAAGATAATGTCAGCCTATCTTCTAGAATCTTTATTTGCTAAATGCTGGAACTATAGTGTCTGTTTCCAAATACTTGGAAAATACTTCTGCAAATAGTGAATGAGTCATGTTTTTCATCTTTCATCTCTAGGTAACTCATGCTGACATAGTGCTTCATCTCCCTCTATCCCTAAAATATGCTTGCTTACCCCTTATTCAGGACCATTTTTCTGCTCCTTGCGCTTGTTAGTTCACCTGAAAATGTTGTCAGCATTGTTAACATTTGTTTCCTCACATACAGAATAAACTGGTTCAATCTTGTATGCTTTCAGATTGATGCTTGCTTTGTGATCTCTCAATGAGCCTACTTTGCTCTCTCATTTTTCAGGTTTTTATGTTTATTTCTTATGCTACTATCATCTCAGTGGGCTTAGTCCACCTTCTTTTAACTTCTTTATTAGAAATTCCTTCTGTGGCTGCTTTTAGAAGGTTGGATAGGGCTAGAAGAAGAGACTGGGAGTTTGTAATATGATTTAACCTCTGAGTGTGATCTTCAAAAATGCCTACCTGGTAAGTTTCCCATGTAATGTGCTGGAGTTGGAAGGTGGCAGGTTTACTTGAAATTGAGACAGTGCTGTATTTTTGTGCTTCATCTTTCCATCCTGTTGTCTTCCTCCATTTCCTTTCTGGAAGACATCCTGATGTTAAAATAAAGTCTCATGCTCCAGGGCTTCAGCTGGCTGCCCACAGGGGTTAGGAAGGATATTTCCCTCTGATGCATTGTTAGCAAGAAGCTTTCTGGGGGGGTTTTTCACTTTCTTTTGACTCCTCAAAGACAGACCACAGTTGTAGATGAGAGACCTGGTAGGGTAGACGGTAGAGGGAACTCTCATTTTAAGATACGTGTCTAGTGCCTCATAGTCTTTATACCCCATGTGAAACTGCTGATCAGATTTGGATTGATCAGGGGAAAAAAATGATTCTCCTGGTCACTCAGCTGAGACCTGGGAAGCATCTTGATTTTCTCTCAGAATAGTTACATGGATCACCTACAAGGAATATGTGGTCATACCACACCTGTGGTTACAAGGATTTGAGCTCCTTTTTCCCTTCCTGCTCATAGTCTTGCAGCATGCAGATAGCTTGGTTGGCTGAAGAAGGAATTGCTTTATTATAACCAAAATCATTGTTCTCAATAGAAAGGGCAGTAGTGAAATTTAACAGCCAGTGGTAAGCAGGAGGTCACAGTAGATCAACTTGTGGTCTCTTCTAGCTTTAAACACTATGAAATCTCCCTCCAAAACTGATGCCATTATTACTCCATAGGTTAGCTGGCAAGGAGAGGATTTCAAGGCAAGCATCCAGTACCCACCCACAGATTGTGTTGGCTTTGAGCCTGGCAGCTTGAGTCCCTTCCAAAATGTATCCAGGATCTTCTAGTTAGGAATGCAGCATATTGCTGGTTGTGACACAGATACAGCTGAGTTTACTCCGCGTCTTATCTGTAACCTTTTAACGTTTTCACATGGCTTACTCATTTGCAGAAGCTTTTGTAAACCTGGAAACAGAAAACAGCATGGGCTTTATGCAGCTACTGCTGTTTTCCCTGATTTAAGATGTTCCCGGTCTTGCCTCTGGGTATCCTTCATGTTACTTTCAAACCTCCAAGGGTCTGCTGTTGTTGTGTTCTGGCCCGCACCCTTCATTTTTCTGGGCAAACCTCCCTCTAGCCTGTTGATGTCGTTCCTAATTGCCCAAAGGAATCATTGCTGAGCAATGTGAGGCATTTCCTTCTCTCTTATTAAAAAGCACCAAAATAAAACTTAGTCTTTCACAGCAGTGACTGAACCAAACACATCTTAACATTGTGTTATGGCTACAGCATTTTGGACTGTTACTGTGAAGTAACAAGGTGTTTTAAATCAGGTTTTCATTAATCTCTTCTGCTCCCTGACGTTCATGCACACTGTATATACATACATGCATGGCAGCTCAGTGAAGTCTTTCTCTACCCCAGAATTCCCCTGGCAAAAAATTGCTTGTTCCAAGGTCTTGTGACTGTGGCACTGTAGACACTGGAAGGAGATGACTGTGCTACTGTTTGCATTCCAGGGGCAGAGGTTACTCCTAAACTGCAGTGAAGAAAGGTCAATTGAAAATGGTGCTTTTAAGGTACTTACTCTGTGTCCCCTGTACTGACCGCTTGTTATTTTTTTTTTCCAGAATTGCCTTGAACTAACCCAGAACAGAGGTCTGTTGTGCTAGTTTGTCATACTGCTAAAACTGGTAAATACATAGTCTAAATGAAGTCTAAAAAACCCCTATAAAGCTAGTTTCAGGCAACTGCTACTTCATAACAATATAACTCAATACGCTTCTTAGTGAAAGAGAAAAAAAATCAGTAAAACTCTGGTGACTTTTTAAGAAAATGTATGGTGGTGGCTGAACACAGTGTGCTCTCACCACTGTCTCATACTCCAGGGCTGTTCCTGGGGTTCTGCTGGCCTAGCAGAGATAAAAACCCAGGGATGAATTGGTGGGCTATAGGTTTCTGTAGTACTGTTAGAAAGGTGTATGAGGCTTTATAAGTCCTTAAAAATTAGCTTTCCTGGATGTTAGCACTTTCCTGCAGTCAGATGCTTTGATTAATTACACCCTCTTGTAAAACAACTCTATGAAAAAAAATCCAGTTCTTGACAATCAGCTAATTACTGAAGGTCAATAAATTGGAAGGAGGAGTCTTGAGATTCCTCTCAGGGTAATGGTTAGTGATCAATCTCCCAAAAGTTAAAGTTACTTTTCAAATTGGGATTGCTCTGTGTAATAGAAATTCTGGCCCATGAAAATACCATCAAGATGCTGAAGTCATCCCAGCTGTGGAAACTCCAGCTGCTCCTCACCAATAGCTTTGAAACTGGCAGGGCTGGATTGAGATTTAGGCACAGAAGCAATGTCATGGCCCTGTTTAATTTTGCTCTGGCTGGAAAGACTCTTACAAATGAATGAAGAGAGTTAAGTCTGCAAGCCAATTCAACCCTGTGTTTCTTCCACTGAAACTACTGAGAAGGTTTGCTAATAGTTTTTCATTCTAGAGATGTGTTTTTGAAGTGTGGTTGCTCTCCCTTTTATAGAAATTATTTGCAACCATTAATGCCCTACAGGCATCCAGAAAGCCATCAGAGCACAGAGAAGGGTTTGTACTGTACTTGACAGAAACATCTCCCTGCAAAGGAAATGAGACCCCTTTTCTTAAGGGGTGAGGAGAGCTGTATTGAGTCTTAGGACATTAATAACACAATTATTAGTCTGGTCAGCCTCAGGGTGAAATGCTGATACTCTTACCAGCCTCTTGAGATACCCATTCTGCTCTAGTTTTGTACCACTGCATTGATTTTGATGCTCTACCCTGTGAAGGAAGTTGTTTTGCTATCTTTCTGCTTTTCCTTTGTTGTTACTGAAGAAGCTAATTCAGTGATGCACTGCCAACATGCAAACACGTGCCGCTTTTTGTGTTTGATGCTAGACTACTGTGTTGATGCAACCCATTGTGCATTAATTGTATGGTTTCAAATCACCATCGGGGACCACTCAAGGAATAAGTCAGGAGAGTCACTTGTGCCTCTGTCACAGGTGCCTTCCCCCTTCACAGCAGGTCAGGAGCGATCCTCGCCTCTTGTTCTTGTACCTGGCCTCTGCACCATCCCTCTCTGCTTGCCTAGAGTGCTTTTCCCAGCAGTGTAATTGTCCCCACTGGGAACATCCCTAGAGGGTTTGGGTGACAGACTCACCAGAGTAGGGCTTGCACAGTGCCTGGGTCCCCACAGACCGTCTTGAGTGCTACCATTATACAACCAAGTGACCTACGCATCTTTATACTCTCCTGTATGTTAGGAGGGAAAAAAAAACAGTCTTCACAGCTCATCTTTGGGTATATTATGTGTCTATACACATTATCTCCAGTTTAGATCAGAGAAGGTGGGACAGACAGATGTGGTTACCTGCCTGCAAAACTTGAGCAGCACAATGCTTGTTGCTCCTGAGTTAGCAGTGAAATTCGATGGCTGGTGTTTGTGGGAGAGGAATGCCAGATCTGGCATGGTGATGTATGTGGAGAGCATGTAAAATACAATCATCCTGAGTTTTAAAAAGGGTCACCCACCGCAGGTCTGGAGATGCTGGGAAGCCTGAGTTACGCTGTGTGCTGCTCCTGTGTAATGGAAGACAGCGAGAAGTTCCTGGTGGATTTTGTCGCCTTCAGTTGGGAGGGCAAAACACCAGTTGTTGTCAAAGAAGAGGTTATCAGACTTTACTTCAGGAAATCACTCTTTGACACAAGCCAAATCTCTAGTTATAATTTCTCAACTTGTCATTTCTGGCTGGTGTTTACTAAGACAGCTCAGATGTAGCATCTCCAGCAGTGTCTGGAGTTAGCAGGACATTTTGGTTCTCTTCAGCTCAATCCTCTCTTTGATCAACATGCATGGCACTTTCTGATTGAGATAAAGATGTTCTGAAAAGCTTCCAGCCCACGTTAAAAGGAGAATAAACAGGAGGGAAGGGCAACAGGGAGGGGGGTGAGAGGGAAGAGGGGAGAAAGTGAATGAAGGCGAAACCGGCATGATTGTTGGAAAAACTAATTCAGATGACTGATATCAGTGAGTTTTCCAGATTAATATGAATAAGTTCAAAGACATTTTTTTGAATGTGGTAGAGGCCACTGTTTAAATCTCCTTGAAGTTAATTTTTTGAAGGGGTATAGGGTGGGAGGAAGAGAGAGCGAATGCATGCCAGATGGGGTTTAAGAAGAGAAATCCAGGCACAGAGACAGCATGAAAAGAGCTTGCAAGCAGGCATGTGAGGGGAACACAAAGGGGCTGGAGGGAGGGTGTGAATGGAGACGGTGGAGGGACAGGCTGAGCAGATGGAGACAGAGAGAGGAGAAGGATGGGCAGTCGGGGAGGGAATTTGCTTGTAAAGAGACCCTGGAAAGTGAAAGTAAGGAGTTTGGCATTGGCTAAGAGGTGGGGGAAGGGAGAGCACAGGGAGCCCCTGGGTGCTGAATGCAGGTGATGGTGTGGAGCTCAGCACCCTGCGCAAGTTTGGGTGGGTCTGGAGGGGATTGAATCCTCTCTCGGGGGCCAGAGCCCACCAAGGCCTCGCTCCAGAGTTGCTCTGAGTGTATGGAGAGAAAGGGTGAAGATGTTTAGAAGTACAGGGAGCAGAATTTATCTAAGCCCTTTCTGGGGAGTCTTTCATTGCACTGCTCAGCATTGCAGCCGTGATTCAAGCACAGTCATAAAGATGTTGAAATGAAACAAGGCACCAGCTCCTAGGAACTCAAACGTGCAAAATCTGTCAAGGGGACAACTCAGAAGAGAAGGAAAAGGTCCATGTACAAAGACATGAAAGACAAGGAGGTAAAAATGAGCTCAGTAATGCTCACACTGCAGAAATTGAGAGCAGACATGCCTAAAAGTTTTCCACCGTAAAAGATACGGTGTAAGGAACTTCCATCACCTCTTGCTGAGTAATAACTCCTGCATCCTGGTAGACTCAATGTCTGCCTGGTGGAATCAGGGGTAGGCAGCGCAAATTTGGGTCATCAATTTTGCCTCATCATTGTTGCCTGTTTTTAAATGGAGGGAGAGGGAAAAGGACCAAACTGTTAACAGTCTGTATGACTAGCTAAAATGTAATGGTCCTCCTGTCAGCAAAGAGCAGGAGGAGAGCAGGGTGCCGACAGGATACCCTCTGAGGGACTGAACGAGGATGGACATAGAGAGGAATTCCTGTCCTGTGGGGTGGAAGAAGATGGGCTGTCAGAGGGAGAGCTAATTCTGGAGCAGAGTGCTATCCCCAGCCCAGGAATGCCCTCTGTGCCTCCTGAGTATGCTTTCTTAGCCCATCCATTCCCAAGAGAGGCTGCTTTACTGGGAAAGAAAGTCAACATTTTTTTTTTTTTTTCATTTTAAACTTGTTCCAACTTGTGGAACCAAAATCAGAAAAAAATTACATCTATGTTTAGATATATCAAGTTGTCACAGAAATGTCTCTCAGCATGACCATGAAGTGCAGGTTCTTGAACATGAAGATGGGGTCATTAAAAGCTGACATTTTAAGAGATTTTGGGGATCTTTGTGTGTCCATATTCATGTATCCCTTTCAGTCTCTTGTTTACATTTTATTATTCCAGACAGCTTTAAAATAACTTTTTTTTTTTTTAATAAACCACAACAGATTCATTTGGGGGAAGAAAATAAAGGGAGGGAAATAGCTAAACTTTCTAAAAGGTGGAGTATTTCTCCCAGCTGAGCTCAGCTGGCCTTGGTGGCCAAAACTGTCTGGTGGTAACATGCAGCTCCTCGCTCCTCAGCCACGTATATGTTGTTTGCAATCACCACATCAAGCAAATTGTTGCTTGGGGAATTACCTTTTGGATGAGTGTTGGGGTGATTCAGAGTGCGTTCAGTTTTGTGATTCACAGAGCTGCAAAGGAAAACTGATGACTGGGGGCGGGGGAAGGAGCGAGACAGTGAGGCAGAAAATTGATGTCCAGAAGGCATTTGTGAAGAGGCACGTTTCAGAGTTTCTAACAATATGGGACAGGGACATTTGGCAACCACTTCATTTCTGCTACATGCTTTAATCTCTACTTTCTGACAATATTTTAGTGTTTTGCAAAAACAGTATTGCTAACATATGAACACTAATATTTTTAGATCGCTTCCTACTCTTAGGTACTGTTATATCACACAGAACAAGTTAAACCAACTGTTCCAGCCAGGTACTGTTTGGGAATGCAGTCTGTTCATTGGGCTATATTCTGAAGTCCTTATTCATCTTCTGTTCTGCAAATTTCTTTTTCATGTGAAGTGCTCCATTGCTCTGGTTGAACAATGCGTCCCCCTTTGCCCCAGCATTTTTTTATATTTTTTTTTTTTTTTCCCCCCAAGTTAGGTTTGCTAGAAACATAGAAGAAGCCATTGCAGATAAGCCTGTCTAGTGGTCTTGCCCTGCTTTCAGAGGGTCCACTCTTAGAAACTTTGGAAGAATCTGTGAGAAATCTCAGTGAAGGCACCTGGGGAATGACCTGCTTGTGGGAGAGGATTTTTCCTAGCCTCATTCATTGAATTGGCAGCCTAAATTCTGAAACTTAGGTGAACTTCTTTTCTAATTTTGAGTTTAACATTGTTAGCTGTCTATAAACACCTCATTTTTAAAATAGCAGTGATTCCTACAGCATGGTTACACATTACATATTCTAAATATTTTTAACCAGTTACACAGTTTTAGCATTTCTGGAAAAGAAGCAAACCCTTTTAGTTATTAACTACACTACACTAGCCTGACTCCTCAAGTTTCTGAAAACAACCAGGTACCATTATCGTGCACAAGTGCTTAGGTATACCTCAGTATTTAGTGTTAATTATTTAGTTAGTTCTGTGTGCATAGCCGTTTGAAACAGAGTGTTCACAGAGTCCTTAAACACACAAGAACAAAATGTTCCAAGGATTAAACATGGGCTGAAATGACCTGTCAGCTGAGGATGGTCAGTGTTTGTGCTTAGAATATGCAAACTTCTAAGAAAACCATGATCGTAATGTGTACCAATGGAGTAAAAAAGCCCATTCAGTTGGGCTCTTGTGGGAAGTACACTAGAAAAAATGATGCCAAAAGTAAAGAAATTGAGAAAAGCTTTTTTTCAAGTAAACAAAACATTTCCCAAACAGCAGGACATAATGGTTTTGAAGATATCTGCAATGTCAGAATTGCCATTGTAACTTATGGTGAGTTACCTAATCAGACAGTGATACCAGGGAGTAATGAACCTTAAACAATTTCTTGGGTGTATTAAGTACAAATGGGCTTTCGTATAGCATCTATTCCTTTTGTCCCACCTGATTTTCTTTTAAAGATATACTTATTGTAAAGAACTATAAAGAAATCCCTTTCATTCAGCAGTTAATGCAAGACCTGAAAAATTTACCTTACATCTAAATAGCCAGTGAAGACTGAGTGTACAAATGTGGGCAGTTTGTTTTGGTCTCATGTGTGAAAAGCCCAGTTATAATTCTGCTTTCCCTGGCTTTCTGAGGATTTTGTTTTGTTTTGTTTTGTTTTGAAACAAGCTTGGAAGGCACATGTTGACGAATCAGAAAAATATGACAGTCTTGTTAGCTTTTTAAGTAATTTTCCATCTGGTAGATTCATCTAATTGGAGTGGTGGGCTTGAAGTTGTTTGCTGCTGCTCACTTCACACAATTTGAACAGTGTTACCTGCATGGGGATTCCTAAACTTCCCTCCATTTCCAGCGCTCATTGAGAAATGGATCTACTCCTTGTCCCATGTAACTGCAGCAGGTGCTCACCCACAGCATAAGGCTTAGATAACTTCTAGCATTTTTTGCCCTAGAAAGAGAGAGAACCTCATCTGAGCCAGATCCCTGTGAGACACAGTTGGAGAGGCTTTGAAATGGAAAAAAAAAAAAAAAAAAAAAGTATTACAAAGAGCGAATAAGGCAGGCAGGCAAGGGAAGGGCTGGAAGGAAAGGCCAAAAACATGCGGTCTGGCTCTTCTCTTTCATTGTGGTGGAAATAACTCAATCCATTAAAGTCCATGGCTTTATGCTGGCACAAAGCAGAAAAGAATCAGGCACCAGGTTTCAGGCATAGCGAGGACAAATCTTTCTATGGGTAAATGAGTGAATTATCATTGTTCAGCTTGAACTTCTCATCAAGAAAACTGTTTTATGGATTGGGGAATAAGAACATGAAGGGTCCATTAGACAAGCATATTTCTGATTGCCTGAATCTGCTGCAAGGGTGTGGTAGGATTTACAGTAACTGCTAGCTAAACAGCTAAAAAAAGTGCTCTGCTTTTTCAGTAAAGATGATGCATCCTTTCCTGGGGCTCCCCCAGAGCTCCAAGATGGTGACTCCACTTGACTCCACTGACTTTTCCATTACCTTTCTCTACATTTCTCTTCCTTCCGAATTTTAACCTGCCATCTGGTAACACAGCTGTTTTTTCTTTCTCTTTTGTATACTTTCATATATCAGATTTCTAGATCTTTTCCATTCCTTCTTATATTTATTCTTACATTTCCTTAAAGTGCTATGGAGAGTTGGGGAAATAGTATACACTAAGATCTCTTTTCTGTAGAGAATATCTTTGCTGAATCACAGCTATGCTGATTTTCGTGGAAGAGTAGTAGTGTGAATTAACTTTTGTTGTTACTCAAAATAAGCCTTTTCAAAATGTCTTTTGAAAAACCTAATCTGACACACAATGCACACAGAAGTAGCAGCTGTAATAAGTCCTGCTGTGGTCAGGAGTACAGGTCAGTGCAACTGCAGCAGCTGCTGCTGCTGTGTTGGTTACGTTTATACTGCTGCCTGAAACCCAATTATTGGAGAAATCTCAGAACAACTTCAGAAGCACCTCGAACTGTGTGCCAGGCTTCAACATGGGTCACGTGGATCAAATATTTTCACTTGGCAGTGTAATGCAGCAATCTCATGAAAGCTGTTAATATTGACAGTGCACTAATCCCTAGGTGGGAATCTTCCTTCTATGCCCAGGACAGGCCAGATACTGGATTACAGAGAACAAGTTCTCACTTACAAGAAGGTATGTATAATTGGGGAGGTGGGGGCTTTTTTACATCTCACTGTGAACAAACAAATAAACCAAGAGGTTGGGTTTTGGTTTTTAAAAAAATCAATAACAGGTCAGTTACTGTTGCTTGGAGTTTCTAAATTTCTTCTCAGACTAAATTAAATTATTGATGTACATTGTAATTTAATGTTTGGTAGAGTGGACTTGCATAGAAGGCTGGTAGTTCAGAGCTGAGGAGGGATGGTTTGCTCTCAGCAACGAGTGTGGTTTTGAAAAATTACACTTCTGTTGAATGTGAGGGTTTGTTTTAAAAACTGTTTAGTGTCACGTATAACAAAGATAAATGGCCATGGGAAGAAGGAAAACAAAGGGGAGCACAAATTTGTTTTCCTTAAAAAAGCAGGACAGCAGGCACTAAGGACAAGCCATGCATTGTGATCGTATCCTCGGTGGCTGGGGCAGCAGGAGGCTTTTTAGGCAGGGCTGGAGCTGTGCTCTTTGGGTGGCTACCCTGCTGGAAGAGCTAGTCTGCTTGCCTTCCTGGAAGGGCAGAGCAGGCAGCCAGGTGCCCTCTGGCAGTCTGCGGCTTTCGGGATCTGCTTACTTTGCCTCTGCCTGAAGACAGCCCCAGCCTGGACTCCTTCCTCATATGTGTGATGGATGAGAAAACAGAGGATGATATTGCATGCAGAGGAATAGAGGGGGGAATCAGGATAATTTTGTGTCATTCTTTCAATGGTCTTTTTAAAAACTTCCTGCATAACTTTAGGGGAAAAAATTAAACTTCTGTGTTTCTTCCTCTGTAAGGCAGCATTCATGAAAATACTTCCCTGTTTTACAGAGCTGTCAGGCAATGTCTTGAGTATTTGTGGTCTGCAGAAATGATGGGTGCTGTAGACCACTTGAAGATGAAGTGCTTATAGCGAAAGGGAGGCCAATTGCCTTGCTGGCATAAGGAAGGTTATGAGTTGAATTTAGCAAGAATTTGTTTGGGCACTGAACTGGTTTCATATTTTCTTTCCTGTATGCAAGTAAGGGTGCAAAGTTTATAGATTATAAAATTTGAGAGACCATTGTCTGCATAGAGGGGAACTGGAGCAGATTTTGGGATGATTCAGAGGTCTCTGAAGTCTGTATTACTGGAAGCTGAATGAAACATAGTGGTACAAAGTGCAAAATCATTCACCTAGGGGCGAATATGAATTTTGTCTTTGAGCTCATCAGTTGGAAACAACAAGGAGGAAAGAAAGTCCTCATGGCTGTGTTCATTACAAAATGACTTGGGCAACAGTGACCCCTCCCACCACCCCCAGTATTGCGACCATGATATATCAGGCAAAATTTCTCCAAAAGAACTGGGCAAGTGTTTAAGCCATCTGTAAAACTTGAGCAAGAGTGTGTCTGCAACTGTAGTCACCTGTACTGAGAAAAGATGAATTCCAAGTGGAAGAGGTGTAGAGAAGGGCTTGTAAGGTGAGACATCAGGAGACTGGAGCTACTGTTATATGGAAGAACTAAAAGATTATGCCTTGATTAGTCAAGGTAGATGAAGTCTGAGAAAGATACTACTGCTCCTTTTAAATATCAAAGGCCAGGAAGGCAGAAGAGGTATTTAAGGCTGGAAGAAAAAGCTGGTCCAAAAGAAATGGCCATATATTTATTTTGGCTGGCAATTAGGAGGAGGAAGAGCGAGATTCTGAATGACCTTTTTACTGGGGCACTGGAAGCTGTCCGTGTAACTGGTTTTTGGATGTGTGACCAGCCTACGATAGTAGGGACTGACGTCAGGGATCAGGGGATCCCTCGCAGGCCTCTGTTTCAGAGCTCCACTGACCTGGAAGAGAGTGATGGGCTCCACATGGCAGTGCCTGCAGCCAAAGCCCAGCTTCCAGGCCAAGGGGTGGTGGGTGGGTTCCCCTCCTGTGGCACGCACTGTGTCCCAAGCCTCCCCTCACGCCAAAATTTTGCCCAATTGTCTCATTTTTGTTTTCTTCACCCTTTAAAGGTTCCTGTGGCTCACTTTCCCCCTCATTTAAAGTCCTGCTCCACAGATCATTTAAAGCTGCATTAACAGTAGTCTAATATTTTGAAGCTCCATGGGGCTGAAATAGTTAGAAAATCAACTCCAATTGTTTTGTAGGTGAGAAAAATGGTCTCAGATTTTGTGTCTGTATTGTGATAAGCCATGTGCAGGACAAGGGCTGTCAGGCAACAAAAGCTATTAGTAGCAAAGATTCTGCTTTTCTAATAAAATTCTTTAGATTTTATTTAGTGAAGCCACATCCAGTCAAACCACAACTTAGCTTAGAGTAACCATAGGTGAAAAACCCCGCATAGAGCTTTAGTTAAATGGGAGGTTTGCGGTCTCACAAAGGAACCCTCTCTCCAGAAATAAACCCGGAGTTGCTCCTGCATCAATGGCTTGTTTAGTCTGGATGTTGATCTGTACTTAAAAAAAAAAAGGTAATGGTAGATAATTATATCTGAGTGTGCATGAGCCAGATCAGATGTGGAGATGGTCTGATGTAACTTGGGCGTTGGGACTACTCTGTGATTTACTTTTTCTGCTCCTAGAACATACAAACTAGAGGGCTTGCCAGAAGCTTTCTCAGCGTAGGGATTCTGAGTTATGGGACTCGGTGGGAGCCACATTGCTGCTTTGTCTTGAAAATAGTCAGACTCACAGGTCCAGCATGGACAGACCCATCCAGCTCCAAGATGAGCTGAGGATACTGTAGAGATTGCTTCAAGTGGGTTCTCTTCTGCTTTTGTCCTAAAGGTGCAGGAGATTTGCAGAAAAAAGAAAAAAAATTATCAGTTCAAATAAACTGTTTGCAAAAATCTGCTAGATACTCAGATCTGTTCTTTCCAAATGTGATTGCAGTATTTTGCAGTATACTGCTCTGTATTTATTGTCTATATAATACAGCAATCAATATATTTTTAAATCCCCATCCTGTTTGGCTAGCATGAGTACAAAGCTTCCTAGCCTGAACAGGACTGCTGTCAGTTATACCTATGGAATGTAACTTTACTTTCTTTCTAAGGAAAACTCATAAAGAAATTGTTTGTGCTTATTTTATTTCTGGGCTGTTTTGGAGTAGCTGTTGATCCTGTATTATCATGGGGGTAGGATGTGTCCTATTTGTTCTGCTTGAGCTCCATGGGCTGTACTCAGTCTCCCAGTCATTCATTCAGGGAACCCGTATCAAGCAGGAGAGATGAACTGTCTCTGTGGCCAGGCTGGTAAGATAATGCTGCTTAATTTCTACCACCCTAAAGCCTCCTCCTCAGGCTTCTGGTAGAGCACGAGCAGTGTCTGTCCTTCCTCTTCCTCTGCTTTACCAACTGACCTTTATTTAGACCCAAGGCTTGGGAAGAATCCTCCTTCTCCAAGTGAGTACCAGAGCTCTCCATGGGACCCGGCCAGCAGAGGTGCAGGAGGAGATGCTTCTGCTGGGGAGAGACTTCGGCAGCAGTGGAGGGAAAGCAGATGAAGAGCTTGTTGCAGCTGAGACAACAGGGATGCTGTCAGCTTGAAGTATGTTTTCTGACTTGGGGGAGATGTGGTAGCATGAGGAGAAATGGTGAACTGGAGGGAAGGATGAATTGTACATGAGGGAGAGAAAGCTGTTGGAGTAACACGGGCTGCTGGATGATAGCAAAGGAGATAATGGGGAATAAGTAAACAGATGAAAAAAAATGAATAGAAGTACATGGCAGTGGTGTCATTTCTGGAGGAGAAGAACTGTGCTGAATCAAGTAAGCTTGTCTAGGGTTGCATATGGGAGACAGTATTTGTTCAGGGATGATGGCAGCAATACCTTGGCCTTCTACATGGTGTTTTTCACATGTTGATAATAAAGTATTTTCCAGAGGAAATCTGTACTGTAATGTTGATTCTGCAGCTAGAGAAATACTGGCTCTGTGTGTGTGAGAGAGATGGAGAGAAAGAAAAAGAGAAAAAAAGAGAGGGAGAAGTGTGAAAAACAGGCAAGAAAAAGATAGCAAGTATGTCCTAGGGTGGGATATAAAGACAGCAGGTACATGTTCATAATGCATGCATGTGTGCTGCTGTAGGGAGATAAGTTGTGTTGAATTTCTTGGTGCCTAAATTGAGGATGGGATAGAGAAATGTTACTTAGGTAATAAACTTTTCTTAATTTTACCAGCTTGGTTGTGGTGTTGAATGAACGTGTGTTACAGTGGCATCAGTTTGAGAGTCCACACAAGGAGAGCTATGGGTGCGCAACAAACTTGAAGAGTTCAAGCTTTCATTTCAAAGTCAAACTTTCTAGTTTTTGGGATCGCAAAGGTATGTTTCTGCATAGAAACAGGGCATGGATTTGAAACGAAACTGGTTTAGAAAGCACGTTAAATAGCCCGTGGTTGGTAGAGGTATGCATTTCTTTGCACTTTTTGTCTCATCGGGTTGTTAACTCTGAAGGCTAATGACTGCATTTCACTATCAACAGCCACACTTTTAGGATTGATCTTTTTTAATAGAGAATAGAAGGGAGTAAAAGTCCTGTTCTTCCCAGAGGGTAACTTGATAGTTACTGCAACTGAGGGAAATGAGACTTGTCAGAAACTGTAAAACAAAGGAGGAATTCAGGTGAAAAGGATGAAGCATTGTTCTAAAAAGAAACTTGTTTCCCTCTGAGTGATGCTCAGAAGTCACAACAAGGTGCTTGAATTCAACATAAATTTGGGTTATTTGTAGATAATTCTAAAGGCTGGATTTGGTCTCTTCATTTATTTTTGCACCTGCTGTTAATATCAAAGAGGGATCAGCTGTGGGCTTAGGCTAGAACAAAACCTTGCACAAGCTGAGAGCTGAGGTTGCTAGTTCCATCAAAGAATTTGCCAGTGATGGGGCAGTAGGATTTCTCATGAACCATGCAGACTGATTTGGGGAAAGTTTGCTTGTTTTTAGTGGTTGGAAAATTTGGGAGAGTGAAGAAGGGGGTTGCAAGTGAGAGTTATGGGGAAAAGCTGCCATCCCTCTTGTGACAGCAGCGTACAGTCTGTGCTACATGCTAGCAAGATGGAGAACTCATGTTGAAGGAGGAAAAGATAATCCAGTATTAACTTTTTCTTTTGGATTTTTTCTTAAATCTGTTACATATAAAGCAACTTTAATTCATGTAAAGGTTAGAATTTCTGTTCTAACTGAACACAGTATTGAAACAACCTAATTATTTGTCTCTAGCAGATAGCAAGTTATAACAATGTTCTTTTGACATGAATTAACTCTAGATTTCATTATGAAAACAGAAGGATAAAATTACAAAAATTCTAAAAACCCTATTTATTTTTCTTGCAATAAAAATGGCTATTCCAATGGTATTAGGTAATAACAGTGCTCTTGCCTACCATGCCAACTGTTACGTCGTTTGCTGTTTGTGTTTTGTTACTACCTAAGAGGCCCTGGTCCCAAGCCAGGATCCTGTTGTGCTGGGCATGATTCAAAAGACCGTCTTTGTATCAAAGAGCTTACAGTGTTTCTGGTGCTTTGGGTTTATAATACAGCATCTCAGTAAAGAGAGCTGTTGGAGTTTTGATTTATTTAGAGGACAGTTTTTCTGGATGGGGATCCTCTACTTTAACAAAAGTGACTCAAGCACCAACAGCCGTTTCCTCTTCTGAACACCCTTTAAATAAAACCAATAAAGATCTGATCTTTGTGCTGCACAAAATGGTAGATGGCATCATAATGTTTTCTTTAGCTTCTTTCATAGTCTTTTATAGGAGACAATCTGAGTATGATTATTGTAAATATTTCCCTTTGTACATTGTCACTAGCTTTTTTTTTTCTTTTAAAATTAAATGTGTTTTGGTTTTTATTACAATGTAATATGTAGCAAAATGTCCACCTGAGAATTTTGAGATTAAAAAAGTCCTACCCTTGCACGTGAGATATATTCTTTCCATGAGGAATTGCAATTTTTCCCTGAAAAATGATACTGAAAACTTTGCATAGTTCTGTGTGTTTCTACAAGGAAAAAATTGCCAGGAAAAGACATGGTCTTTACAGCTTTATTAACGTACTCACTATCATACATCACATAGTGTAGCACTTCTAGAGAAACTTTTATTATTTATAGTTCCAGCCACATAACCCTTCAGCTGTTGCCTTGCAGAGCAGAAAGTGGTGACGTAAGCAGAGCTGAACAAACTACTGAAAGCAATAATATATTTATTTAGTAGTTTTATTTTTTTCTTTTTCTGTATGTCAGTTATCTCTGAACAGACCTGGACTTAAAAAAAATGTGTTGTTTTGATTTTCTGAATGAATTGCAGTTCATTTTGGATCTCACAGTATTTCTTCTGTATCTGGACTAGGTAACTCCTCAAAACACTTTCAAGATGGCTGCTAGCACGTTTGCATGTTATCAACACTTGCAGTTAATATTCTTGTGGAAAAGAGGTGGCTTGTATGAGTGTTTGTGGGAATGAAAGAAAATGGCTGATACATACTCTTTAAACAACTTTACTCCTTGCATGTGTACAGTGTTTGAGAATAATCCTTTGTGAAAAGAATCCCTTATGAAATAGGGTTCTCTATAAATTACTCCAAAGGTTTATAGAACAAGGCTTTGGGAAACAATGTCTTTTCTGTAGGTTTCTAATATGTGGTAGCAATTCAGTAGCTGGGCAATAATTACTATATTCTGTAAGATCATTTAGCAGAAAATCCCTAGACAAAATGCAATTATTAACTTGCACAGGACTTTTCCATAAAGGATTTAATTTGGGGCTGTATTTACTCAGCTCTAGAGCTTGGGTTTTAGCTGCACTTAACCTTTTGCTCCCCCCGCCCCACCTTTCCAGCAGGTTGCCTTCTCTGTATTTCATTGTGGCTGCTTCTGCCTCACCCGCATTCAGGTGGTTGGTTCCATTAGCTCCTCTACTGCCATCATCCTACATTTTTCTAAACTCCTTTTCCCCATAATCTGTCTTATTCCTTTTTTTTTTTTTTTTCTTAAAGGAATTGATCATACATCATAGAGGGGACTGTTAGGGTATAAGGATATTGAGTGAGATAAGAGGATATACCCAGCAAAAGAGCGGGACCAGATAAAAAATGAGTCACTGTCATTCTTAAAATGTAGCAGACAGAACTGGGAAAGAACAGGTGTCTGGTTTTAAGCTGTATTTAATACCAAACAACCGTTGTTGTAACTTGATTTTGCTTTTTCCCCACCATGTTTTCCTTCAAGTGTTTTGATTAATATTGCCAAATTATTGCCAAACGGGCTTATTTGCTGCTTTCAAACCAGGCCTGTTCCTGTAAGTGCGATGCATGTTAGACCTCCTGATGGCTTCAGTGGGCACTCTGATTCCTGAACTCTTGTGAAATTGCATTTAGCCATGCAAATACAACCAAAGACTTTTGCTCATGGTTAACACTGACACAGTGATTCATACCAGAACCCTTGCACCTGGTGCTGGTGGATGCATTGGAGTATTTTAATTTGCATTTTTTTGTGTTTCAGAGTTTTTAAAATCCTTTTCTGGGATGATGTAGCAAACCTCACTGCTTCACATCAAAAATTCCTACTGGAGTCGGTGAGACTTTTCCAGTAAATGATGTGGGTGTATGGTTAGTACCACAGTGGCATCAGTGACATCATCGCTCTGTGGCAATGGAAACAGTCATGCTGACTGAGCGATGAAAACCCAGATTGACGGATACATTGGGGAGCGAGCAAATGTGATTCATGACTATTTTATCCCCAGGTATTGAGATGGCCACTGAGCATATTTGACTTGACCATAAATCTGTACCCTTTACAAGTACAGATATGTACACAGCTTGGAAATTAATTTTTGCTGTCATCTAACTTTACTTCTGCAATTGCTTTTGCTTGCCCAGCCAAGAAGCAGGTGACCAATCAGGTATGAATTGCCAATGGCTAATGAATAATAATCAGATGAACAGTTTGTAAATGACCCTTAGACTGAAAGCTGCTGTCTAGAATATCTGACGATTTCTTACAAATCAAAATTTATTTTGCCTGGTTTGTTGAATATACACATACATATTTATACATGCACAATTCACATTCCTTGTATAAATACACAGATACCCAGTTTCAGTCAGTGATATTTGAACAACTGTAGTTGTTGGATGAACAGCAATTGAGGAATTCAGCATAGATTAGCATAGTCAAACAAGATTTCTACAATTATAAATTGACAATGTAAAGTTTCAGTAATTTACTCTTGATATTGACAGAACAATTTGGGACTAATCTGTCTAAAGGAGAAACTTAATTTTTTTTTCTCTTGCTTTTTGTCAGTCATTTCAGTCTGATTATCTTTTCCAATTTAAACATTTCAGTGCAAGAGATTTCCTAATAAGAAGTTGTTAATTGCTAAACAAATAGGCTGCAACAACAAAACACAATTCACTAAAGTTTTGTTCCATTAGCTAAGCTTTCTCTCGGAGAATTTAAATATTTGCTGGATCTCTAGTCATCCTGCAGCAGTTATGAGAGAAAAGCCCTATATGTAAAGTAAGTAATAGTTGGACTTAAGGAAATAAAAGCATCTCACAGAAATAGACATATGAAATAGAAGTTATTAAACTGTTTTGATAAAGTCAAGAATACTAAGAGAAAACGGATCACAAAAGCAGATGCAGTTTTCTGTATTTTAGTTCAGGATTTTTAGGCAACAACAGGTTTTAAGAACCATGCAGATGAGAAGAGTTTGGTAAAACCTTCCCTCTCTGAGTTTTTTGGTTTGTTTTATGGGGTTTTTGTTTGTTAATGAGAGTGTTTAATCTGTTTGGGCATTTTAAACCTTTTGCAAACTTGTTTCTCGCCGTTACAGAACACTCAACTGGCTGAAAACGCACTTTAATTTGAAAGCGTTATTATTTTCAGAGGAACATCTTGTTTTGCAGCCTTGCAGATTAAGTGATACATAAAAACTCTGACTTTGACGGGAGTTAAGCGTGTACGCTAGCGTTAAAGGAAGTCCTGAAATGATATGTAGAAACTACGTGAACGATTTCAAGTAAAACCCCAAAGCGCAGCTTTATACTGTTTTCAAAGCAGGAGTCGAAATTCGAAAGAAAAGAGCCTAACTCTGACCGGCTGTAGGAAGAAAGCCCGAGGGGGATGCTCGCAGGCACCTGGGATCGCAGCCCCGCTAACGCATCGCCTGGAGTCGCCCCGGACGGCGCCGAGGTTGGATCTCCCGGCAGGTAGAGGAGGAAAACAGAAGCGCCCGTGCCGCGGCTGCCCCGCTGGCGACAGCAACGGCGGCACCTTGTCCGCGACCCCCTGAGACGGTTTCCGCCGTGCCGGCTCCCAGCCCCGCCGAGCAGGGCAGCCCCCGCGCCGGCCTCTCCCTGCCGCCGGGGAGCCGGTCCCCGCCGCCTCGCAACAAAATCTGCCCCCGGGGGCACGGCGGCAGCCCCGGCCGGGCGGGTACCGCCGCGGCCGCCGCTCCTCCGCCCGCTGGCGGGCGGGAGCGCGGGGGGGAACCGGCCGTCCACCTGAGGAGTGCGGTTCCCCCCGCCCCGTCCAGGTACGCGAGGGGGGACGCCGCGGCCGGGTCGTGCTCCCCAGGCGGCGAGGGAGGGGGGCACCGCGGCGTGCGCCGGCCCCGCAGCGACGCCCCGGAGGTTCCCTCCGCGGTGGCGGGGGGCGCCGAGGCTGCCCCGAGGGAGCGGGGTGCTGCCAGCTCGGCGCCCGGTCGGCTGTGAGGGCGGGGGGAGCCCCGCTGCCCGGCAGCTGCCCGCCCGGCGGGAGGAGGCGAGGGCCGGGCCGGGCGGCCGCCCCCCAGGTGAGCGCTGCTGCCTCGGGAGGGGCGCGGGGTCGCCACGGGCCCTGCGAGCCGCCCAGGTGACGAACGGTCCTCGCCGGTTAACGGCGGTGGCAGGGCTGCGGGGCGGGGGGAGAGGCCGTCCCGGGAGGGGAGGGCGGCGGCGAGCTGCCCGCTGCCCTGCGGTTCCGTTAAGCTGACAGGCGACGCGGGGCAACGGCTCCGGCCCGGCCCGAGGGAAGCGCCCCGGCCGGGCCAAGGGGAGCCCCGCGGCCGGTTGGCGATGCCGCCCCGTCCTGCCCCCGCTGCCGAGGCAAACGCCGGTGGGCGCGGACCTGCCCGCCCGCCTCTTGGCGGCGGCTGGCGCCCGGGGCAAGAGCGAGTTCGGGGCGACAACGAAATACGCGGGGCGGGGGCTTGCAGCGCTGCCCCCGGCCCCGCTCCGGCCCGAGCCCGCCCTCGGGCTTCCCCTGGCCGGGCGTTCCCCCGGCGGCCGCCCCGCTGAGGGACGCCGTGGCGCGGCCCGCCGAGGCGCCGGGACGGGCGGGCTGCGGGCGGGGCGGGGTGGCGGGGCGTCGGCCGAGGGGCCGGCGGCGGTGGTGGGACGCTCCGTCGGGGGGAGCGCGGCCGCCCTGGGGGCTGCGGGGCGGGACCCGCCCTGCCCGGGGACCCCGCCGCGGAGCCGGGGTGGCGGCTGGTCGGCGCGGCAGGCTGCGCGGTGAGCGGCGCCGCCGGTGCCTGCGGAGCGAGGCCGGTGGCGGCCCCGGGGCCACGCCACAGCCTGAGGCCGGGGTCTGAGGCAGCCCCTCGGGGGTGGGGGATGCGGACGGTCCCGCGGGCTGCGGGGCTGCAGGTGTGTTAAGTAGAGACTGGGGTGGAAGGGCTGAAGCAAACACGCGTGATGCAGACCTGGGGGGGGGGGGGGGGGGGGGGGGGGAGGTGCGGACCGTGCGTCTCCGTGGAGGAGCGGGGGTTTGATACCCCACAGAAAGAGAGGGGCAGCGCTCTGGCACCTTCGTCCCAGGCGCCGCAGCACGTCTGCCTTTTGATCTCGGTGTCTGGAAATATGTTTGCAATAAGGAGGCCACGTGGGGAGGATCTTTTTCCTCGTGTCTCTGCCCGCGTTCCTTCCCTTTAGGTAACCGCTGTGCCGTAGCTCCTGTGTGCGCGCCGGGTAAGGGGAGGCCGGGAGGCGGCCTGGGAAGCGCTGGCTCCGCCAGTGGGCGTTTTCTGGCGGCCGGGGCTGGGGCTGGAAGCGGTACTGCAGTGATTTTATCTGCCTCTTTGCAGGCGAGCACGCACATACGGGGCAATATTTGCCTCGCTCGAAGAACATACAGACTGTTGCCGCTTTCTTGCTTTGAATGCGAGGTGGAAGCATGAGGAAAAGAGAACTTTAAAAGGGGATCGGAACCGCTCGGCGGTCAGTAGCGCGCTGTCCCCCCCAGCCTAAAGGGGGAACGGAAATGTGAGGATTTTATGAGGGCGGGGAGCCGGGGTGCGGAGGAAATACCGCCTGGGGGCTGCTGGAGGGAACGAAGGACCGAACCGCGGTTGTCCCTGGCTTGGCTCCGTCCTTTTTCGGCTTCCCCTTTCGCTTTTCTCCGGTATCCCTCCTAGACGTCCTGCCTTAAACTACCGCGAAAGGGAGGGAAGAGCGGAAGCATGTCCAACCCGGAGAAGCGGCTCTTATCCCGCCCCTCGGCCCCCCTGGCTGCAGCACCCGGGGAAAAGCCCGGCTCCGGCAGCCGCCCGCTCCACTCCCATGGCCAGAGCGGCGGAGGTGGAGGCAGCGGCGGGTCTCCTCCTCCCCCCCCCGCTCCTGGAGGCGGCTCGGCTGCCTGCAGCTCCCTCTCTCTCCTCCTAACAACCACCAGCAGCAGCAGGAGCCGCGCTGCAGGGACAGCCTCCTCCGCCGCCTCCGCCAGCATCGTCCCCAGAGCGGCAGCGGCTCCTTTCCTCGCTCCAATCCCCTCCTTTTCCTCCGCTTCTCCATTTTCTTTTTACTTCTTGCCGCCGCCTCCTCGTTTCCCCTCCTCATCTTCCTTTAACCTCACAAGTCTTCAAGGGAGGGAAGGAGGAGGAGAGGCAGCGAGAGCGGCAGGAGGAGGAGGAGGAGGAGGAGGAAGAGATGTTGGCGGAGCAGCAGCAGCAGCAGCAGCTCACTTGATCGCCCATCCAGGCGGCAGCGGCAGGAGGAGACTCTTCTGTTCTTCCTCCATCCAGGGCTTGCTGCTCCGTTCCGCAGCCGGCGGCCCCCGGCAGCACCACTCCCGGCTCCTCCTCTCTCCAGCCGCCTCTCGCCCGTGGTCCTGCAATTCCCTCGGTGCTGCAGCAGCAGCAGCCCGCGGCGACGGGATCCGAGGAGGCGACGGCCCCGGCGGGAGCAGGACTCCGAGGCGGCAGCAGCGGCAGAGAGGCGCCTTCTTCTCCTTCTCGTCTCCCCTGCTCCTAGGGCCAGACATGGAAGATGGATCTAATTCTGCAAGCTGCTTTAGGAGGTTTACGGACTGTTTCTTGAACACAAGTAGGTACCGGAGCGCCGTGCCCGGCGGCGGGTCGCGCGTGTCTCGAGGGGAGGCGAAGGGCTGTGTCCGAGCCCGGTTGCGTGCCTTGAGGAAAGGGCATGTCTTTGTGAGCGAGGGGGGGGGAGGGGGGGGCGAAGGCACAAAGGGGCCGTGTGCGTGGGGCGTGCGTGGACGCATGGAGGAGCGGCCGGGTGTGTACTGAGGATGCACGGACAAAGGGGATGCTCGGCGTAGCAGAGTCTCTTTGTGGGAGCTGGCTGTTCACGCCTCGGGGGTTTCGGCATCATTTCGGGATCGGACTACTCAAGGTACACGTGTGTCAGCCTTTTTCTTGGTCTGTGCTTAATCCGCTCAGGAATGATGCATAGGGGAATGGAGACTTTTCCCCCTACTTACTTGGAGTAGCAATGAGGAAGCATTATGGTATCGGCAGTTGACAGAAAAGCGGCGGCGGCGGGCCGGGAAGGGAGAAACGTATCGCTGCTGTCTGCATCCCCTGTCAGAACTGCCCCACGCGTGCGAATTCCGTGTTTCTGATCCGGCTTCGGTACGGGGTGGCTCCTGCCCCTGGCTCATTGCGAGGCGGGCGAGAAGCCGGAGAGGAAACATGTGCTCCTCGGCGGGGGGGGGCTGGCGCTGTAACGGGGAGGGAGGGCGGAATAAAGGGGGCTGCGAGCCGCTCGGTAAGGGGCGCTCCGCAGCCAGCCTCGGCGGCTCCCCCCGCGCCCGAAGGCGGGGGAAGGGCGCGGGGCCGCCCTCGCCCCGTGTCGGGAGGCGGGAGTGGGGCGAGAGCGGCCGCTCGGCCTCCCGGTGCGGGGCCCGGCGGTGTCCCCCCGCTCTGGACCGGGAAGCCCGGCGGTAGCGGGGGCCGCCGGCCGGCCCGAGCCGCTGGGGCGGGTCGTGAGAGGGGAGAGGAGGGTCTCGCGTGGCAGGAACTGCCCGTTCGCAGGGACGCGGCCCGGCGCCCCCTTGGGTGGCTCGTCCTGAGCCTGCCGCTGCCGCCTTCCCCTCGCCGAGGCGTTTCGCCGATCCACCGCGCCCCGCCGGGTGGGCGCCACCGGGGCTGGGGCCGCTCCGCAGCGGCCGGGGTTCGGGCTGAAGCCTCCCGGGGTCGGGCTGCCCCTGCCCTCCCGCCAGCCCCCGGCTCCCGCGCCCCGCCGGGAAACGTGCCGGGGTTCAGATCGGCCATGGGAGCAGGGAATTTCGAAGCGGAGCGTGTATCAGGGCTGAAATACATCTGTGTTTTTATCAGAAACTTTTTTTTTTTTCCCCTCACCTAACGTTTTGATGCTTAGGGTGACTTCAGTCAGCTGTAGTTATTTTATGCGGGTTTTTTTTTTTGGTGTTTGTTTGTTTTTTTTTTCCCTTCTTTTTGTGACAATTTCTTAAATCAGATTTATGCCCTAAAGTGTCCCTAAACTTGCATTTTAATCTCTTGGCATACTTTTATTAGGTGGCTTTTTGCATACAGGTGAATAGTAGTACATAGTTAACACATGTATGTGTTTTGGGGAGATGTGATAAGAACTATAGAGATGTCAGCTGAAACCTCATTATTTGTCTTTATGCCTTACAGCTGTCTTTAGCGCAGTAGCCTGCAAGTGTGGTAGTACTTGTTCTGTTCTACGGTAGAGGTGAATAAAGATGACTATATATTTGCTGCATCGTCTGTTTGAAACTTTATTCAATAGTTGATTATGTTACAGTTACATACTTGTTTAGTTTTGAGGCCTGAAGGGAATCTTAAGCTCTTCCAGTTTTTATTTTCTCTGTGTTTGAGAGGAGTAGAATGCTGTCATGCGTGTGGTAAAGCTCTGATGTTTTTAAAACAAGTGGTCTTGGGAGCAAGAGACCGAGCCAGGGAATGTGTGTCATGTAGGGCAATTCTCTCCTGTATTAGACCAAGAAAAAGATGACATGGAAAACATCAGCTCTGTTCAAAACACTGTTTTAAAAGCAGTGATGAATTCAACTTCAGCTATTTTATGAACACTTGAACACGAGAAAGCTGGTTGTCTTTGACTGATTGTGACCTCCGACTGAAGATTTTCCTGCAGGCAGGAAAGGAGCAGACGGTTCTTTCCCTGTGAGTTTACTGACGTCTGAGAAGACATGCGGCCTCTCTCTCTTGTGGAGACACTTTTCCGTGCTCTGCAACTTTCAAGAGCCTAAATGTCTGATATCTCTACTCGTCTTCTGAATGTGATTGCAACTGGCCAATGGGCTCAAAAGGTATTAGTGAGGTCAGACGGACAGACATCCACATGCATGCGTATATACATATGCATACACTTCCCTCCCTTCCCGAGTGATTGCATAAGTCTGATTTCCTTAGGAAACCGGGCTGAAAAAAGGGAGTGGAGGGAAGTCAGACAAGATACTATTCAGTTCCAGTGCAGCTACTGCAAAGAGCACTTGTCCAACTGTTTGGAGTACTGTGCACAGTCCTGGTTACAGTGCAGCCGGAAGGCTATTATTGTTTTGAAGCGGATGAGATCATCTAGAATAATGAAGATAATGTGCCGCATCTCATAGCTTTTGTTTCCTGAATTGTATTTTAGGTTCTAAATTGTACATATATATGTATACACACTGTTTGACTTTAAAGACAACAAAGTCTGAATATTTTTAGAGGGAAACTGAGGAGTTCTGTAGGGAAGAGAATTGAGATGAGCTCTTTCAGAAGGGAGATTTAAAAGTGATTTAACGGAATCCTCAAGACTGCAAAACAGTGAAATTGCTAGAAATGTATTCTTTCTCCTCTGAGCTCTTTTGACTTGTATGCTCTCTATTCAGGATTTTGTTAGAAGGTTTTTGATACTATTAAAATTTTAGGTTCTGCAGTACCCAGTTTGTGCTGTATCTGGCTATTTTTGTGTTTAAGATTCCTAATAAAGCACTGGACTGCAGAAGTTTACGAACTTTGTGTGGTGTGTGTTGTTTTCCTAAACAGTTTAAAATCTGTAACTTGGTGCATAACATAGTGTTTTGAGAAACTTTTAGTATCTAACATCGCGAATCAATTCTCCAGTGGAGTTCTACCATATTTAGGATGCTGCAAGCTGCCAGGTATTCCAGGTTTCTGTGAAATGGCTTACTTTCAGAGGAGCATTCCATGTTCCTTCTACACTCAAGGTCTCTCAAGCTGCACATGTGTAGCATACTTCATCTGTGTCCTGGGATTCTACTCATGGGTATGAGTATTTTACAGTATGGGGGCTTCCTGCTTGTCAGAGTATTATCAATGTATTGATATTTTATACAGTTACCTTTTATCTGACTTTTCTTTTTTTGTGATGCAGCAAGTTTATCCTGCGCCTTCATGTGCCAGATGCTTAGACTTTCCGACTGAGTAGTACTCTAAGGAAGAGTAGACATAGTAAGATCTGTAGATGTGGAAGGAAATAGCAATTAAGGTTTAAATAAAGTGAAAAGTATTCCTGTTACCTGTGCTAGTGGAAAAGTTAATCTTGGCTTGACTCCCTTCTCTTTCCTGGTCTGTGTATTTATTACTTGCAATCAGGGTTTTGTAAGCCAAATGCTGATTTTCAGCAAATCCCATGTGTAAAGGTGGACAGGGTTTGGTTTTACAATTAAACCATCCTTAAAATTTAGATGCTGATGTAGAAAATGGAATTGTCTCTGTTTTTCACCCTAGGGATTCTGGCTCCACAGTAATTGAAAACCAAATTGTCACTAAAGCAGCGTATAGTTATGATGATAAGTGATGTCATTCAGCAGCTCTTGTCAGGGCTGGTGTTTCATAATACCACATTTTCCATTAACATGTAGAGAACACCATGTATCCTTGTCTGAGGCACTGCCATTCTATTTAGAGGGATAACGGACCAATATATAGGGCAGACAGCAAGGAATGGCATGGAAAGGGAATGGAAACGGTGTGGGCACAAGCGATTGACAGTGAAGGGGGGCGTGTTTGTCTGAGCCCGGTATTTTTACAAATGGCTGTCTATAAAGCATGCAGTTTACATTTGAAATAACTAATCCTTTGTCCCTTTGACTCCTCAGCTCTGCTGCCTATGCTTGTCTGATGGCTTGGGGGTACCTACCGCTCACAGGCCTTGAGAAAGGAGGTAACGCCCTCACTGTTATCTCAGTAAGCTTGCTCCTCATTTAAAATGGGCTGTGGAAGGTATGACAGTGTAGGTGAGTTGGGAGATGGTTTCTTTTTGTCACTTGTGCAAGGAGGATGGCAGCTTATTTAAGACTAACACAAGACCGGTACCTCCAGTCACCCCATTTGTATCCTTCTTCCTTTTGTTTGTGTTTAAGCCATACTCATCAGCTGGACATGGTAAAAACCTGAAAGCGTAAAGATGAGATTTTATTTCAGCATATAATGAGTTAGTGACTTCATTTTGAAACAGCCATGTAAACACCCATTTTCACTAACGATCTAGGGCATATACTTGGCTTATTTGCTTTTAAATCTTCTGTTGTACAGATCAGTACAACAGTACCTTTTGTTCAGTTTTAGGTTTTTGTGCTGCATTCTAATACAAACAGATTATACCTAAAATTCTCTTAGTATTCTCAAATCATGAACTTAGTTTTAGATTCAGAAAATAAGAATGAGAGTCTGTGTGTGTGTGGATTTATAACTTGGAAATGGCTCATGCAGCTTGTTGGTCAATGTTAACCTTGTCCGTGATTAAAATTGTATTTCAGTTTGGTGAGGCTAATATGAGCTAATTTTTTTTTAATGCTACTTTAAAAAGTATTTTAGTTGCAAGTTTTTATGTTTAATACTTTAAAACTCAGTGGTTTTTACAATATTCTAGTTTTTACACTTTTGGCATTATTGTATTCTAAACTAAAGCTAAGATCATAAGTAAAAAAAAAAAGTATATACAAAAAGAAAAAAGGGCTGGTTTCTTTTCTTAAATTTTATTTTTATACTCCCTCTGCTGGCTGTTTCAATTACAAGTACCTGTACTCAAACTTTATTACAAAATCTGCTCTTTACTGTTTTATCAAGTGAGCAGTAACATGTATTGATTTCAATCTGTATTTCAAATACCAAAAAAAAAAAGTCTGTAATTGTTAAATGAAGAAACACTATTTGCAGGAAGGGAAAATTTGACACCTCTTTTATGGAGCAATGTTTTCATTTTTGTTATACCTTGAATTGATTTGAACTCTAAAAGCAACTGAATCTTTTGGTGCATGGGCCATGTCTTCACCAGTAAATAACCACAGAAATAACAATTCATATATTGTTCCAAAAGATTTAGTTATCTATTTCATTTATTGTAACAAATTTATTGTCCAGCTTTGAAGAACAGCTGTGGCAAAATGTAAATAATTATGCTATGTTTTGTTATGTTAAAAAAATATTATCGTTCATGAGTTTGACTTACATCTACATAATTAGCTACAAGGCTACACTCAGTGTTCTGCAGATGTAATGGATGATTTCTTAAGATACTGGTTTTAGTATGCTAGTATACAGTAGTGTTTATCCAAAATATTTATAGTACTCAAAAATTATAATTCTTAGGAACTTCAGAGATTATGTACAAGGATTGCTGTATATATTATTGAAATGAAACCATCGCGTTCCCCATGGTTAAAATTGTTCAGTATTACTTGTTGATATTTCTGCTAAAGATCCAGACTTTGCTGTGTAATGTGTCCTCACTTGTACTGGTACTTGGCTTCCTGCTGTCAGAATTTGAAGAGTGCCACCTACTGATTGACAGCTCCTTGCAGTACTTTGTTCCTTTGCCATCTGAAGGTTCTCACAGCTCAGCCTTGCTTTATCTTGTGGGATGTGACAAGTTGATGTGGTTGTACGTAGCAACTGTGTTGAATCAACCCTCAGCTTTGACTTGTTCTATGAAATGATGCTGTTTTTTCTTTCTAATTTGTTTCAAGGTGAGGAAACAGGATTTTCATCCTGGGAGGTGGGCTTCCCTCACCCCCCTTAACCCCTTTTTAAAAGCTTGTGAGAAAGTGGCATATTTCTGTGGTTTCATCATCACTCCTTGTCAAGCTGTCATAATTAGTGTGGGAGGAACCAGCCTGGCTGATGTTTATAGAAGACTTTGGCTTCTGCTATGCCAGACAATGTATTGATGTGTTGCACACTCGAATGAGACAGTTCAAAGGCAGGTAACAGACTCACAATCATGACTTTATTAACAAGTGAACATTCCAAAATGCTCATGATATGTTTGTTTTTTGCAGGGGAGAAGGACAATCTGGTTAACAAGTTCTAAATTTTTATGGTAAATTGATGAATTCATCTTCACTGTTAGTGCACACTGAGAATGTTTTATTTCAATTTAGAAATACGCTAATTATGTTCTTAGGGGAAAAAAAACTTGTCAAGAGTATGAATTAGTTCAAAAAAGTGTATAATTCACATATTTACAAAGAACTCCTTTATTTTGGAGTTCTTTTTCTATGTCGTCTTCTCAGTGATTTATTGCCACAGGAAGCTTTCTTAAATCCCAGCTCTTAAACACCTTGTCATACATGGCGTTAAGAAGAAAAAATATCATGTTTCCAAATTTCATATGCTTTTGAAAAATACATTGATAGCTAGTTTTAGTCTGGGTAAGATTTTTAACAATAAAATGTCGCATCATTAAGAGATGCCTAATCTTATGTCTTAATAGGACTAGAATTGGGGTCTCTGTATTACTTTCCACAGTAGTTCTGGCTCAAGGGTACCAAAAGAGAAGGCTTTTGGATGTTACTCATTGTCTTTAAAGAACTTGTATTCATTTTAGTGGTTTCTAATTAAAATTATAATAAAAAAACCTCAACATAGAAGCAGCAGTAGTAATCTCCCCTTCTTTGATGTTGAGACCCAAAGAAGAGATTGTCAGAATCTGAGACCAGTTAATCCACCTTCTGTCTGGAAACTGTGAATATTTAATGCTTTCATTAGCACTTATTGATCTGATTCCTTGTTACTGCATTATCAACCAGCTTCTGTGCAGCTGAGCTGTACTTCTCTTAACAAAGTTTATTCAGCTGTTAATAATTCCAACATTCTTCCTTCCTCTTATCCTTCTACTTGCATCAAAAAGAAATCCCCTAATGTTAAAGCACAAATAGTTCCTAAAGAAAAAAAAAAAAACCTTTTGTAATCTGAAATTCTAACAACTTTGGACAGAAACCTTGCACCTCTAATCCTTCTGATCCATGTGTGCCCAAAATAGCAAATATTTCTAGCTGCTGACAAGCATTGCTGTGTTCACCTTAATAATACTGTTTAGTTTGCTTCACCCTGTGGGGAAATTTCTGAATTGACAGGAAAGATGCCACTTTCTTTGCCCTAGATATTTTAGTAGCATTTCTGCAATGTCGGGGTGTTCTGCTGGTTCAGAGAATAAGATACTTAGCCTGAATTATGGTGGCTAAGTGTGCATCCTGTTTATTCTTTTGTAGTTTTCCTCACTGCCCAATTTTTATTTGTCCATTGTATTTCTTGCATAGTGTGTTATTTACTTTCAACTTTTTACTTTCCAGCTTATTTACTTCTTACTACCCTGTCAGCTTATTTCAGATGATGTTTCCTTCTTGATTGCTGGCTTCTGTTGATTTTGTTTTTTCTTGCAGTGGGCCTGTGTCTTACCCTGTCCTTTTTACAGTGTCCTTATTTTTCCCCAACTGTTTTGTTGTGTGATAGCACTATGCTGCCATTTCTCTTCTTCTGGCGTAGTTCACTTTGGCTGTATTGTCTGGGTTTTTTGGGGTAAGACTAAATTTTGCATGGCAGTTTGAAAACTCTTGTTACATGTTCTGTATTTGCAGTGACTCATTGTATTTCCTAATCTGCCACTGTCTGCCCAGCCCTAAGTGTGATGTCAGTAGATTTTTTTTTTACTTTTTTTTTTTTTTTTAAGCAAACGTAGGACTGTTGAAAGTTACTGTTTGATGTAACAGGAAACTGAACTCATCTGTTCTCAAACCAGGCACTGCCTTAGCCAGTATGTTTAGGTTTCATCATGCCAGTCTCCCGTGTTTCGTGATTGTGAGAAAATGGCTTTTGTGTGGATGTGTCTCACTGGTCCTGTTTCTTCAGACTTCAGTTTTCACCGTAAAGACTCCCAAGACAAATACCCTTGAGAAGCTGCTTCTTCATGAATCTTGAGTCTTAAATGTAGTTCATGATTATGGATGCAAGATTCTCTTGGGATTAGAGGTGTCTTTTTGAGAAGTGCTTTCAAGAGGTCAGAGAGTATAGGTGACCTGCAGTCTCCAATGTTTATAGAACAGTGCATTCCCCTTACAAATTCTGGCTTAGCTTTTGTGGTGGTAGAGAGAACAGGATCATCTGGTATGTTGTGGGAACTTTCATAGGCTGTTTGTGGGTAGGAATGTGCTTGTAGAATGCCTGTTTTTTTCAAACCTTTTCTTGACTTTCGTTGGAGCTGTGTATGCAGTGCTTATACTTTTGAACTAAGCACGAAGACGATGTGGGCTCGAGCTCTAACCCTGTCCATTCTGCTTAATTTTTAATGTGCTGCTTGGTCCAGGTTAGACCGATGCCTGACTGTTTACACGTGTGTTGGGAGAAGGCAAAGGGTGACTGTTCCCAAAAGGCAGTGGGAATGGTACTTGTCTCTTCTGACCTTGTGTAAGGAGAAGAGCTTAGCTTTGTGGACACAAGCTGTATCATGCCCCCTTACTTTGTGGTTAGAGAACAGGCTCTGGGCTGTTTTATTTACTTGTGTAAGGACATAGCCATATGGACCAGCAGAGGAATCTTTATATTGTTTGTGGCACTAGGGCAGACCTTGTTTCTGCAGACCTAAGTTCTCCTAGTGAATGAACCACAGGTTCTACAAAGTCCTGAATGAAATATGTGTCCAGTGAATAAGGGACCATTGCTGGAGGACATGGCTTGCTGCCCGAGTCAGTGCAATTATTTAGCTTGCCTGTCTTTGTTTCCTCAACTTGCTGCTTTGGAGGGCTAATTAAAAGTTGTGGCTAAAAATGCATAAATGAATCTTCATAGGGGAACTAGAAGACACAAAGTTTGTCAGTTGACAAGGATGAATGAAGTGGGTGTGGTGATATCACATATCTTAATGAAAAGTGATGGAGGCTTATCCATCTATGGCAGTAGTATTGAAGGGGTAGAAATCAGAGACAGAAAAAGGAGAAGATTGGAATGGTAAGAGAAGTTTAATATTTTTATTGTTCAAAGGAATGCAATTACAGCAGAAGAAAATGTTCATCCTTACATGGAAAGCTATTTATAAACTGAGAGGTTTCTTTTGGGGTAGATGAAAGACTTGATATGTAAATATCCCTCAGCAAATCATCAAATTTTGAAGAAATCTTTTCACTGAAGTATAAGATTACAGTTTTTTTTAAGTGTGAGGGTTATTTTTCTTTTTAATGTCACATATGCTTTCTTTCTGCTTAACTATAATTTTTTTCCTCTTTTTAGTAACAACAGAAATGGTGCCTACTACATCTTATGTGCTTTATGAATGTACTTACAGATAACCTTTTAATTTATTTCTTCACTTTTTGTAGCTTAATGTTATTTACACCCATTGGCCAACTGCTATTTGGCAATCTCTTGTGTATGCCAGCTGGCCACATCTTTTACCATTATTTTACTAGGTCACTCTGAAAGTTTTACTGTTCTACCCTGTGTGTTTTTTCTTTCTTTCCTTCTTTTTTTTTTTTTGTGTGTGTGAAAGCTTTCTTTGTAATTTAGTAATTTATCCACCTTGTTCCTGTTTTTTCTAACAGTTTATTAAAGCATAAATCTGGCTACATGTAGAGCACATGCCCCTCTCTGTCTCTTAATATGAGTTGCCTTGAATGTCTCTAGCCATGGATATGTTGTGAGTATAGCTAACATCACTGTGGCTGGTCACTTTGCTGATGGTGACCTCTTACCTGTCCATGACAAGCCCATCACCATGACAAGGTTGTTACCTTCTGATTTGACTACAAGGCTAATTTTTTGTTTGTTTTTGTTCATTCAGCTGTGTGTACCTCTTTTTAAAATATGTTGAACTACTCTTAGCACTTTGCAGCATCTTATTTTAACAACTTGTGTTTGAATCAAAGCAACTAGCCATTCTGCTGTGCCAAGAAACACTTTTTCCCCGAGCACTTGTCGAAGGAGGTTTTTGTTTTTCTTGTTCGACAACAATTCTTTTGGTGTTTATGGAGCTGAAGGGGGGAATGGTAAAGAAGTTGAAATCTGCTATATATATCAAAATTGAAAAGAGAACATGGGAACGGTTACACCGTTATATTGAGCAATATTGGAATATTGAAATTCTTTTTCCAAAACATAAATTGGTAAGAGTTAAGCTCCGTTTAAGTATAGAAATGTCCTGTGCTCAACTTCACTTCAAAATTTAAAACTGAGTTGTCAAACTGATTTGAAAGTCTGAATAAAGACTTTTATGTTGGCTTAAACTAACATAATTTTGGGATGTTTTGGACTTCTCAGAGATGAGCTCTGGCAGGTCTACTAGTGGCAGCTGAGATGCCTAACCAATGTTTCTCTGCTTGAAGTCACTATTTTCAGAAGAAAGGCTCAAGCACATTGTCTGGCTTCCTAACCTGTGGTACATGCAGAGGTGAATGTCTGCTAATATACTGAGCTGTAGGCTGCTGTGATTGATGAAGAACTGCAAAAGTGAGCTTGGGTCCTACTCGTGTGCTGATAACCTCTAGAAGCAGGTTACAAGAAGCTGTGAAGAGCAATGAGGACATAAA
This sequence comes from Strix uralensis, assembly GCF_047716275.1. Classification (NCBI taxonomy): domain Eukaryota; kingdom Metazoa; phylum Chordata; class Aves; order Strigiformes; family Strigidae; genus Strix; species Strix uralensis. Next base: position 79,220,124 of record NC_133974.1, on the reverse strand, counting down.
CTGTTACCTACTTGCTTCCTTCCCCTTTCTGTCAATGCTGGAACATGTCTGCCCCAAAACAAGCTGTTTCAGGGAGCTGAGATGGCAGGTGCCTGTCAACTCTCTGCTGTAGGGTAAGTTTTCTGCTGGTTAACTTCCTGAATACGTTCACTGTGGAGTCAGAGGATCACCAGTGCTGATGGGAAAACAAGCCACATCAGCATGTTGCTGGGAGCTGACGAGACGATAACCACTTTCATCAGCAGCTCATCTTAGATCAGCTTGGCTGTGCTTGGTACAGTTTCGCCATAGTTTCATGGTCACTTGGAAGTTCACATAAACTAACCCTCTCATTTAAAGTAATAGCCTCATTCTTCCTCCTTAAGGCTGCTCTTTCTTATACATGTGTACTCCTCCCTTGTGCAGGAAGTGGCCCCATGGTGATCTAGATTGAGGAGCTGCTCTCAATTCAAATAGACCAGGATTAAAAAGGGAGAAAGATGCATGCCTTAAAAGGGTTTATAAACTTTTGAAAATAAGTTGAAAGTGCATGTTTTAAAATGTATTATTTAAGGTGGAAGTGTTCTTCAGAGATGGGGAAATAGCATGATTTATGTAACTTAGATTTTGCCATCTTGGAAGTCAGCTTTATGAAGGTCTCTACTTGCAGGCTCAGTGTTTTTTGTTTTGGTGTTTGGTTTTTTTTTTTCCCCACAGGACTTTGCCAAGTACTTTACCCAGCCCAGAATGTGGATGATGTTGATGGTAGGAAGTGTTCCTCAGTATCTTCTTTTTTTCTTAGCAAACCCCGAATCCTTCTAATTCTATAATGAAGTCCTTCTATGGAGTGTGGAATTACTTTTGTCAATTGACTAATTTGTGTTTTATGGGCTTCTCTGCTGGTGATGATTGCATGAAAGTTTTGTGGGCATGAAATCTTTTTTTTGTACTATGGGGCAATAAATTCACTCTTTTCACTTTGCATATTTCTGTAGAATGCAAAAGGGATTAGACGGAAGTACAAGAATATTCACTAGCTTTGTGTATGTCAATGATTGGAGATAACCTGAAATAATGATAGCCACCCCCCCCCCCCCCTCCTACCCCAAATGCTGGGTGAGTACAGACTAGTTCTCAAAACAAACCAGGAGGTTGTCTAAAACTTAGACAACACTACACCTCTGTCATCTTTCCAAGCAGTTGGGGAAACTGTTTCAAATTAGATGAGTGACTACAAACTAGAAAAATGGCAGAGCCACAGTGAAACTTCACGACCTGGCTTCTAATCTGGTGATCCCTCTGCCAGACAACATTGCTTTACTGATCCAAGGAGAATGTTGCTATAGCTTCCTGTGACTTAATTTGTTGTTCTGTTTATCTTTTTCTGTAAACAGCTCCCAGACACTGGGGATCTAGGAGCTTTGAATGAAAAGCATAATGGTGCATCATTCTCTTCAAGGCCAACAGTGAAACCAGTTTAAATGTGCTTGTATTAGAACCATGGAGTAAGGTAATGATTAGTTTTGATTAGACCTACTTCTGCTGCTGCCACTTTTCTAAGATACATTTTCATTGAGGGAAGAATTACCGCTTTAGCAAATAGTGTTATATTTGTTGAGAAACAGTAAGAACAATAAAGATGACAGAGTTTACCTCACCAGTGTCAATAAGACTGAGAGGGGAGAAAAAAGATGAGAGAGAAGACAGAAGAGAGGATATCCTTCAGATGCTTCTGGACTGTATTTGCAATTCATAGTTTTCTGTGCATTTACCATCTTCTGCCTCATTTATTGATATTGAGCATTAGGATTTGCAGCTGTTTTACTTCATCTTTTAACATGAATTTGCTCTGAGTTTCAGAACATAGTTTCTTCTTCCTGTGCATTTACTGGTATGGTCTGGCCATGGCTAATTGTGCTGCAGTCAGCGCTGTTGCTTAAAGACTGAAGCGTTAAGCTGTACTGAGGGGGAACTGCAGTTAGGTAATGGGATTTTTTTGGTAGATGTTTTCATAACTCAAACCTGCATCTTTGCATCAGTTGGGAAATCTTTGTGAAACTATGTTGGAGCTCTTGAACTTCAAAATAATTACTGTGTTTTGGGAGGAGTATCAGTAAAGGCTGTCAATAAGGAGAAATAGGTAAGCATGTTTAAAATCATACAGTGACTGTAAAGTAATGTATCTCCAGTCTAGATGATGGTTGCTGATCCTTTTCTATGTTGCTATTCAGCATGCACACTGTCATTTATGTGCAGAAGCATGGATAACTATGATTTCCTATCTTGTACAGCTGGAGGTTATATGTGGTCCTTTACTGGTGTCTTTTATCTTGTTTGACTGTCAAAATCTGCATGTGAAGGTTTAGTCCTTCAGTTCTATCAACTGATCAGGTGATGTACAGACCAGTGAACCTTTTGGATTCAGGCTTGGGATTTATTTAGTTAGTTTTTAGCAGTTTATTTCTATCCCACACTTGTTTGGCAATAATGCTGTTCTAAAAAAAAAAAAAAATAGCAATGTAATTATGAATTATTTTGGTAAAACACTGTAATACAGGTGCTGTCATCTTACTGCCATAATGCTTTCTCTTTTTGGAGCAATGCAAATTTGAGTGCCACCCAAAATCACAGAATCATTCAGGTGGAAAAGACCCTTGGGATCATCAAGTCCAACCCACATCCATGGCAAAGGTCCCTGGGGAAGGTCCCTCCCATGGGACCATGCTGGGCTGATCTCAGCACCACTGGCCAACTGCCAAACCCTTCTCCCCCCGCTGCGGTTGCAACTGATTGAAAATGCTGCTCTCCTATTTTATATGTCTTCATATTTTCAGCTACTTTGCTTGCATGGTTTTTCTGCTGAAACACTGGGAATCTGCTCAACTCTGCACCTGTGGCAGAGCAATTCAGATTAAGTAAGACAAAGATCAGTAACCTCTAAACCCCAAGCAATTCAGTGGGCATTAGATCTGAAGTCTGAATGTTCCTGCTGCTTATTCTCTCTTTGCTTTCTACGCCCATTTCTTTCTGCCTAGTCTTCATGCTGCCTGGAACCTCTACTATCTCAGAAGGTGGGCAGAACTTCTGTTCTCTTTTAGCAGTCACTCATTTGTGTCTCTGTGGTCTTCCTAGCTGCTGGTTTTCATGAACTCATCTGACACATGTATTGTTTGGTCAGATTTGATTGCAATTAGTCATAAGGTTGAAATGTATTTGTAAGGGAAAATTTTGTAGCTGAAAAGCCAGCAAGACAATTGCATGACTTGTTTCTTTTGACCTTCTAAAGATTTGTTGCATTTTGTTGTTGTTGCATCTTTATTAATTCTCTCAATAGCATTGAGTTTCTATTAACGATGGCTCTAATTTCTTTGGCTTCCTAAAATTTTTTATGTTTTAGGCACATGGCAGAGATACATAGCTTCTGGGAGAGAGGTCAATGATGTTTTCAGTAACTTCTCTTTTTCAAGTGTAATTTACCAGGGGACTCTGCAATTGATTTATCGTGATGGGAAGTGCATCTCAACTGATGTAATGCATTTGTGTTTCCTGGAAACAGAACAAAATCACAGCTCCACTACGTTTAATGCACGATTTGTCATTGATTTCAGTTGCCATGATATTTACTCCTATCATTTGATCTTTTTGTTGTAACAGGTTGTTCATGCTTTATGAATCCGATTTCCTGACATCAGTCTCTCAAAGTAGTGTTGAAAGTTTTTATTCATGAAGAGTATTTTTACAAAATATTTTGAAATATGGCACAGCCAAATCTGATTTCAACAAAACTCCTAGTCTCTTCCTCTGCAGACACTGCTAAAACAAGGAATCAACATAATTGATACAGCAAGAGGGGCTAGATGCATAAAGCTGGATGGACTTGATAGATAAATTCTTCAAATAGATTAAATATTTATCTAAAGCCTATTACTCCTGTCAGGAGTATATTTTTTGATGGAGATACATTGTTTCTCTTGGTCTGTTTTGGAAACTAAAATGCATTAAGTTGAAACAGTATCACCTCGATCCTGTCTGCTACAACAGTGTGTGTTTAAGCCAAATCACTTTTCTGTATTACACGCTATTTTAACTATTTTGTCTAAAACCTCATTTAATCTGAAGTAGAAACACATTGCATTTCATCACTTGCAGAAATGCTGTGCATTTTTTCAAAACAGAAACATTCAGTGACTACTTTGAATATTATTTTTTGGCCTCTGGAAAACAATGACTGTCTTGTTAATTTTTTGGCACAGCTTCCTCTGTGTTGACTTAGAAAAAGTAAGTTATGGCAATATATGGAAGAATGTGAACTCCATGTTGTACAAATGGTTGGTCTGAATGCTTGGAGTGTCCAAATGTTTTTATTTGGATACGGAATACCACACACAGAAATTTACCTTAGTGATAATTTGTAGAGTGAATAATTTTCTGTAACAAATTTGTGACCAGAAAGTCTTCAAGAACACTCCACAGGAAGGAATCTTCCCTTAGTTATTCTTGTTTATCCTTAATTTTGATGGGGTTCACAGCAGTGGAGTAGAGGACAGGTTTGGTGCTTAGTAACTTAAGCTGATTTTTCCTGTATTTAAGGCAATGGTGGTATAGGGGGAGGGAAAGCACACAGCCAATTAAAAAAAAAAAAAGGTAAAGCAAAAAAGTTCCTCCTGCGTACAGACACTTTGATCACAGAGATGTTTTCAGAATTCAGCCAGACCTGCGTGAGCTGTTGTGATGATGTTCTGTAGAACTTTTTAGGCACTTTATCAGTTACTTATGTATATAAGTATGGGAGCAAAAATGACTACTTGCAAAAGTTCCCCTCTTTCTTGGTCATAACGGTTCTCTGATGGCTCTGTGTTATTAAAAATAATGGTAGCTATTTATGTTATGGGTAATTTCTTGTGCTGTTTTATAGCCATTGGTCTCAAGAAAGTTTGCAAGCCGCTGGCTGAACCTTGTGGCAGTCTTGATAGGAAGGGAATGGTAACTAGACAGACAGTTGTTCTTTCTGTATGCTGTAGGGCAGAAGACTCAATGGTCAGGTTTTTATATGTTTAACTCTGCATAAATCTTGCTGAAGAAAACTTCTACAAGTGGTTTAAAAGCAATAGGATAAAATGATTTTGTAAAATAAAACAAAGTATGTTTTTGTAAAAGCTTGAAGATATTTATTCTGTTTATGGTCATTTTGTGGCTGTTCATTTTTCCAGGCCAAAGATGTATTTGCAACTCAAATCCCAATAAAACTTTCTAAAACAACAGTTGGATTCACAGATGAGAATGGTACATAGACTTTTTTTCTTTTAAGTGGGGTAACGTGTCTCTCAATGCATTTGTGAATTTAATGAAGACTGGTTTAGCTTCAGATTTCAGGAAAATGAACTTAAAAGGACACTATCAGGTGGTCTGAACTAATGAATAAGGCATATTAAACTGTTGAAAGTTTATTTTTTTCAGATGTTGGTGCACTCAGTTCCTAAGTCATAGCAATCTCATCTGAAACAACTGTCATCCTCTTATTTGTTTTTTGGTCATGTAAATCATACTGAACTACTAAATATTTCACATGGCCTTTCTGTAAAATCATATATTGGCACAAGCTCAAGGGCATGAACTGCATTTTGTGTTTATAAAGAAAATGGATATCAAGGGAAAGGAAGGAATTGCCACCGGTGATGGGTTTTTCTAATGAAACCTCTACACAGCTCTGCTGCTGCTTTCACCTTATGTGCATGTCCGACAGAAAATAGAAAACACACTTCCTTCACTACCTCCTCTATGATAAAAAATAGGGCCTTTTTGCCTGCTGGCCTGCAGCTTGGGGGGCTGGGACTGGCAACTTGTGTTTTGCTTATGAAAGGATTGTGATGTTTTTATGGAAGTTTTTAAAAAAACCTAAACATTAAATAGCTGTTGTAAAAAGGGGGACCAGTCATAAAATACACTAGAGGTGTATTTCTGAATCACAAGTTGCGTTTTGGACTTGACACAGACTTTTTGTTCCCCCAGTGTTTGGGGCAAGTATTGAAGATGAGTTAAGGACAATGCTAATCCTGTAGCAGTTAGAATATTAAAGCATAGAGATGGTTCTCCTGGTCAGATGCTGCAGACAGGCAGCTCCCTGCTTGCCCTTCAGTCAGTGCCAGTGTTCAGGGCTGAAAGTCTGTCAATGTAACTTTTTTTTTTTTTTTCTGTGACACTCATGGGAGCAGACCATCAAAGATCCCCAAGAAACACACTAAAAAGCTGCTAGGATAATGATTTGGATAAGGATAATACATTTAATTAGCTTCATTTCAGATTTTGAAGAAAGCACAGTGGAACTGCCCCAACCAGTATATTTGGCATCTGAGTGTCTTTTAGTTCGTTATATTTAACTGAGTTTTTCTCTCTTGAAAGTGGAAATCAAGAAGCTGCAATTCAGGAAATGAATATCTGGTTTACAGCACCTTTAAGACCCTTTATCCTTCCAGCTCAGCTCACAGCAATAGTTCATACTCGGGCACTTGCTGCATTTGACTTGAATTCAGCTTAATTTTCTTGACTCTTTTAAAAGTTACAGAGACTTTGTTTTCTTTGACTCAACAGATGGGCTTGTGACATCTTTGAAAATCAGCAGGGTTTGTGAAAAGAAATGGTAGTCGCTGTTTCTGAAGCTGTAGTGAGGAAACAGTGCTGTTGGTTATGGTTGGGAGACTGGAGTCCAAAATATAATTGTAAACTAGTTTACCATTCTACAGCTTTTCTTTTGGTGTTTACATAATTGTATGTAGACAGCAGTTGTTTTTCAGTGCTGTGGCATTTTAAAGTGGACTACTGTGCTTGCACAGATGAAGTAACCCTTCATCTGACTACTTTAATGGTCAAAAGGAGGAAGGGAAATACTGCCTTTAAATGCTGTTTGTTAAACTGTGAACTGCTAGAGCTGTTGTAGTTCACTTAGTATCCTGCTCCCTTCACTTGCTGATTTTAAGTTATGCATGGTTTAGATTTAGCTTTATGGTAAATATATTTTTCTTTACCTAATGTACTGTACCTTTGTCAAATTCCCGTGTATGATTCATGTAGAAGTTGGACAGCTGGTGGAAGCTCGGGAAAGAAATGGAGTACTACCAAGTGCTGGTAACAGTATTTTTAACAACATAAACAGATCTGTTCATGTTCTCCTAAAATACAGAGGTGGGATTCCTGGTGGGACGAGATAATGGCTTTGCCTCCCCTATTAGGGCTATCTGCTGAAAGGGTGAGAGAGCTTTCAGTGGCCTTTCCTCCTTCCAAAACTTCTCATATTTTGTTAATTGATTCCTACCACAGCCTTTTAGTACTTGCAGTATCTTCAGGAAGAGGGTTTTTTTGGTTTGTTTTTTATCCCATCACAACTCCAGTTCAGAAGAGACTTTTCTCTGAAAGACTAAACACCTGCCCCTATGTTGACAGCTTTACCAAGGGAGAGCAGCTGTCAAATGAATGAGATTGGTAGTTTTATAGATAACCATAATCTTTTTGAGCAATATCAGGAATGGATATCTAGCAGTTACAATTCTGTGACTGCTTTAAGTAGCCATCTTACAGCTATTTATTGTCTTCACTAATGCTGGAAGCATAAAGGGCTGCTTGATACTACTATGAAGTGTACTTTGAAAGATTAACGTGCGCAGGATGCGTTAATAGGAAAACAGAAGAGAGCAAGAAAACATATAAAAGAAACAAGATAGAATTTCATAGTTTCCTTGCCAATCAGAAAATAAACATAGCTGGAAAGACAATTGGGACATCAAGAAATGGAAGGGGCAATAAGGAATTTTCTGGCAGAAGAGGAAGATTTAAAAAATCCCAACAAAACAGAAATAGATTATGACACATCAGTTCACATTTTTCCATTGAAGAGATACAGTCCCACCTACTCAAGTTTCTGAAAGAAATTCTGCCAGTCTGAGGAGCTGAAATATCAATCTTTGGTTGTACTTCTTGTGATATGTTCTTTTCCTCTATATGTTAGGAAGATACAGGGACTGCGGTGGTTTTTTTTGTCATGTTCTTTATTGCAAATAGCAGTTAGTTTTCTGGTGGATGCCTTTTATGGTGCACTTAGGTTTTAATGCTTCCTTAATAATTTCCTTTGCAGCTTAAAAAGGCAAAGACTGGCCTGCCACTAAGTTTCTCAGCAGCTGAGCTGACTCTGAGAGGGGCTTCTTTGCAGGATTTCCAGTGTGAAATGAGGATGCTATTTCTCAGCCATTTAGGGAGTCTTAACCTCTTTGGACCTTGAATCTATTTTTCAGAGCTATTCAGAGTGTAGATTCCTCATATATATGTTTTCTTACTAAAGAAAGTGAGTTCAACTGCAAGTTGAGCGTGGAAAGGCAAAAGAGCTTTACAAACACCTGAGTATCAGAGGAGAAATTGTTTTATACCAATAGCATTCTTCAGACTAGGTTTATATAGCACTGGGTTTAAATATTAGCAATGGCAAGGAAATGTCTGAGGCTTTACTAAAAAACAGACAAGGGATTTTGCTTTCTTCCTGTTTCCACTCTTTCAGTGTTGCTGAATTTATTGATGTGTGATTTTTATTTTTTTAATTATTTTTTTTCCTCCCCTCTGCCAAGCCCTAGGGTTCACAGCTGTCTGCCCTGTAACTTCAACTGTCATCATTAGCACTCTGTTATCTCACAGGGCTGTGTGAGGACTTTAATCTTATATATAATTGGTGGTGGCAATTGCTGTTAAAGCTGTAAAGGAAAAGCATCCGTTCAGCTTCGTGTGAAAATGGATGATTGACAAACTCATGAATGTTTCCTCTCGGCTCTGAACCGAGTAAGTAAGGCAGAGTACCTCAGGCAGTCTAATTTCCTGGCTTGATAATAGACTGGGAAAAGAGCCATTTGTTGTCTTCAGGGTTGTCCATATATGGACAGATCTTTTGCCGGGCTGAGTAAAAACAGTCATCTTTCAGGAAAGAATAGAATGTTACGAGATTTTGGAAAATTCAGGTTTTATAAGCAGAGGTCTAGCTTAAAATAATGGATGGCTCTTCGCTTCAATGCACTTCAAAACAGCATGGGCTCAGGTTTGTATCCTGAAAGTGTGCTAAGAGAATTGCAGCTGTAGATGTTAAGCATGTAAGTGGGCTCATGATTATCCTAGTTGTTTGGCAGCCTTTGCTTTGAGAAGGACTGATGCTGATGCTGGTGCAGACAACTGTAGGCTTTCACTGCCTTTTTATTTAGTTTTGGATTAAAGACTAGCAAGACATTTAAGGTGAAGTTAAATACAAGAAAGATTATTTCAGTCTTTGACCATCTGTGGCTCAGTAGTACACTTGTTTATCATTGTATGAAGACCTTTAATAGTATTCCTTGATGATTTGGAGGATGACGCTGATCATTATCACATAGGAGATCCAAGAACAGCTGGACAAATCTTGAGTTGACTGCAGAACCGTGGTGTTGTTTTCTAATAATCCAAAAAAACCTATGAAATGCAGAGTATGTGTGTGGGGAAGTAATGAAACAGTTTCCTCTCAGATGGATCCTAAACCACCACAAAATGGGCTTCTTTCAGCCGTTGTTGGAATGCCATTATCTCTGCGTTTCATCAGAAGACAGACTTGAGGACAGGAAGCAGGGGGTGGAGGGAATAATTCAAACTCATGGTTGTAGGATTATGTTGTATCTACTAATGTAGTTTTAGCTGGTTACAATATTTTATGTTTAATATCTTTGTTCCAGGTGTTGTAGAAGAGACCTTGATTTCTGATGAATAAGGACCATAGAAAGAGCCCTTGATTTCTGATAAGGGTCTCTGTATAGGACTTCTCTCAGTGCTTGTGTTGTCAAGCCTACAGGCACCCTGGTTAGGACACTGGTTTACTTCTGACTTGAGGGAGCTCATGCGTTATACTGAATAGCCACTCTTCTCCCTAAAACAGTTATATTGCTCTGGAGATTCACTTAGAGTTGTTGTGTTGACGGTATTGAAGATGATGGTGTTTTTTGGCACGTAAAAACCCAGAGCACTTTTTTTTTTTTTCTCTCCTAGCTGTTGTACTTGGAAAGAGACGGTATATAAGAGAAAGTAGGCAAGATTTTTTTTTTTTTTTTTAAGGGGTAGTGGGAACAGAACAGCTGATTTGCTTTACGCATCACTGAAAATTTCAGCTGAATTTCTTACACAAAGATACAGCAGGTTGCTGTACAGTGTTTCAGTTTCCAGATCATCTTAGAGTGCTTTCCTCTTACAGAGCTGACTTAGAACCCTTGCACAGATCTTCAGCTGTGAAAACTATTATTGCATTTTCTTGTATTTCTTATTAAATTGAGCTAGTTTAAGCCTTTTCCTGTTTTTACTATTACAGTTTTTGCTGAAAGCAAAAGATAGTTAGTGCTACAAAATAGTTTCTTATTACTACTGCCTGCTTTGAGAAATACCTATCACCTATTGAAAAGAAAATCCATATCTGCTTGTAGTTCCATAGCAAACATTGGACCACTTTTTCACTAGGTGAAAAGCTGGGGTTAGGTTAGGTTCAGCTAACAAAACCCAACAGAGCCAGATAAAATTAAATATTTTTTTCCCTCCTGCTTTACCCAAATCTGTTTGGAGGTGAAGTTTACAGTAATAGTTTCATTTTTTAAGGAGAATGAATGTGAAAACATAAATGAACATACACCTTATTTTTATTCATGTTATTTTTACATTTCACTGTACATTATGCTTTTCTTCATACTTTGCACTAATACTTAGCTTACATTAAGTAGATCGATTAAATGGTGTATTAACCATTATTGAGCAATAGCTTGGCTATGTTCCGTCTCCAGCCCAAGCTCTGCAATAAGTTTATTTAGCATTAAACTGAAGATTTTGTGACAGTGAGAAGCACTATGTTAAAGAATAGCATGATAGTATTTTAGATTTTTCTAATGAAAAAAGTAGCCATATGAATTATCTGCATCTACCTTATGTACATTTTCTCACTTCTTCTTATGTTACTACATTGTGTGTAGTACTTTCATTCCACCCCTGGCAACTTTATTCTCTGGAGTCCCTCTCCCCTTGTATTTTGTAAGATTGTTTTTGGAATGTCTTCCTTCTGATGGTCTCCCAACTCAAGTGTAATACCATTCCCTGACTGTTGAACTCGTGCAAGGCTCTTCATTACCCAGATGGCTTAAGACCTTTTTCCTTTCTAGGCTTCCACAGGCTGACTCCTCCTCTTCTCATCTGTTCTTTCAGCATCATTGCTGTACTTCAGGCCTGTGTATGCAGGTCTGCTGGAGCCTCAGTTTGGTTTGAAAGAATGAGTTAGATGATTGTGCAGATTGGTAGGAAGCCTGTGTGAGAGATCACCCTGAATATCTACTCTAACAAAGTCAGTGGGCAGCTTGCTGACGAAGAGCATCTCATGCCGTGGGCTGAGTGAGAAAGGGTAAGAATTGGGCCATGGAGGAAGCGGTTTCAGCCTAGGTCTAAGGAATTTATGATCGAGCAGGGAGGGAGAAGGGCAGGGATTTGGGGCAGATTTATATGGTCAGGTTATGAAGAACCACTGACAATTTTCTCCTATTAGAGGCTCAGTTCTGCCTGGTTTATGGTGATAGGGTACTAGATTGCTGTCGTGGTTTGAGCTCAGGACAACTGAGTACCATGCAGCTGTTCATGCCCTCCTTCCCCCCACCCCTGTGCTGAGAAGGAGGAGATAAAGCAAAAGGCTTGGTGGTTTCTGCTCAGAGGGCAACTGAGCACCACGCAGTTGCTCACTTCCCCCCTTCCCCGCGCTGGGAAGAAGAAAGTAAAGCAAAAGGCTCAGGAATCAAGATAAGGACAGAGAGGGATGATCCATCCATTATGGTCATGGACAAAAGACAGACTTATTAGGGGAAATAAAAAAGAACATACATTTTAATGCAGATACTAACAACAACACCACTTAAGAGACAGAGTAGGACCATGAGAAGCGTTACCACATCTTGAAAACACCTTCCCCCATCCCTCCTTTCTTCCCAGGCTCAGCTTTGCTCCTGATATCTCTACGTCCTCTCCACCAGTGGTGGAGGGGACATGGAATGGGGGGTGCAGTCAGTCCCACTGCTTCTTCCATCTCAGTGGGGCGGGTGGGGTGGGACGGGACTGGAACTTCTGGCACGCTTCCCCTGTTCCAGCATGGTCTCCCTCTCATAGGAGACAGTCCTCCACAAACTCTTTGACGTAAGTCACTGCCATGGGCCTGTGGGTCACCCCTGCATGTTGCAATCCTCCCAGCACTGAACTACAACAGCGGGGGTTTCTTCCCATGGGGTCCCGGCCTTCTTCAGGAGCAGTCACCTGTCCCAGTGTGGAGCCCCCCACAGGCTGCAAATTGGTATCTGCTCCACCGAGGACCCCCGTGGGGTGACATGGGTGGCCCTGCTGTCTCACCACAGGCTGCAGGGGTGTCTCTGCCCCAGCATACCTCCCCTGCTTCTCCTTCTTTCCACTGGCCTTGGTGTTCACACAGATATGCTTCTTGCAACTGCTCACAACTCCCACTCCTCCTCCCTGATTTCCCTTCTTAAATACATTATCACAAAACCATCTAGGTTGGAAAAGACCTTGAAGATCATCCAGTCCAACCATTAACCTAACACTGACAGTTCCCAACTACACCATATCCCTCAGCGCTATGTCAACCCAACTCTTAAACACCTCCAGGGATGGGGACTCCACCTCTGCCCTGGGCAGCCCATTCCAACACCTAACAACCCGTTCTGTAAAGAAATGCTTCCTAATATCCAGTCTAAACCTTCCCTGGTGCAACTTGAGGCCATTCCCTCCTGTCCTATCGCTTGTTACTTGGTTCAAGAGACTCATCCCCAGCTCTCTGCAACCTCCTTTCAGGTAGTTGTAGAGGGCGATGAGGTCTCCCCTCAGCCTCCTCTTCTCCAGACTAAACAACCCCAGTTCCCTCAGCCGCTCCTCGTACGACATGTGCTCCAGACCCTTCACCAGCTTCGTTGCCCTTCTTTGGATACACTTGAGTAATTCAATGTCCTTTTTGTAGTGAGGGGCCCAAAACTGAACACAGTAATCGAGGTGTGGCCTCACCAGTGCCGAGTACAGGGGTAAGATCATTTCCCTGTCCCTGCTGGCCACGCTATTTCTGATTCAAGCCAGGATCCATTGGCCTTCTTGGCCACCTGGGCACACTGCTGGCTCCTGTTCAGCCAGCTGTCAATCAACACCCCCAGGTCCCTCTCTGACTGGCAGGTGTCCAGCCACTCCTCCCCAAGCCTGTAGTGTTGCTGGGGGTTGTTGTGGCCGAAGTGCAGCACCCGGCATTTGGCCTTACTGAAACTCCTACAGTTGGCCTTAGCCCATCGCTCCAGCCTGTCCAGATCTCTCTGCAGAGCCTCCCTACCCTCGAGCAGGTCAACACTCCCACCCAACTTGGTGTCATCTGCAAACTTACTGAGGGTGCACTTGATCCCCTCATCTAGATCATCAATAAAGATGTTAAACCGGCATGGCCCCAAAACCGAACCCTGGGGGACACCACACGTGACCGGCCGCCAACCAGATTTAACTCCGTTCACCACCACTCTTTGGGCCCGGCCATCCAGCCAGTTTTTTACCCAGCAAAGCGTGCGATCATCTAAGCCTCGAGCAGCCAGTTTTGCCAGGAGAATGCTGTGGGGAATGGTGTCAAAGGCCTTACTAAAGTCAAGTCAGACAACATCCACAGCCTTTCCCTCATCCAATAAGTGGGTCGCCCTGTTGTGGAAGGAGATGAGGTTTGTCAGGCAGGACCTGCCTTTCATAAACCCATGCTGACTGGGCCTGATCGTCTGGTTGTCCTACATGTGTTGTGTGATGGTACTCAGGATGAGCTGCTCCATCAGCTTCCCAGGCATCGAAGTCAAGCTGACAGACCTGTAATTTCCCGGATCATCCTTCCAACCCTTCTTCTATATGGGTGTCACATTGGCCGATTTCCAATCTGTCGGGACCTCCCTGGTCAGCCAGGACTGCTGGTAAATGCTGGAAAGCAGCTTGGCGAGCACCCCAGCCAGCTCCTTCAGCACTCTCAGGTGTATCCCATCTGCTCCCATAGACTTGTGTATGTCTATGTGATCCAGCCTTTTCCTCATCACTCGTTGTCATGTTTCCTCCTGCATCTAGCAGGGGATGGAGACTCTCCACGGTCTTTCTTTTGCTACTGACATACTTATAGAAATATTTCTTGTTATCCTTGATTGCTGAAGCCAGATTAATTTCTAGCTGGGCTTTAGACCTCCTGATTTCTGCCCTGCACAGCCTCACAGCATCTTTGTAATCATTGTGAGTGGCTAGCCCCTTCTTCCAAAGGCTGTAAACTCTCCTTTTCTTCCTGAGTTGCTGCCAAAGCTCTCTGTTCAGCCAGGGTGGCCTTCTCTGCTGCTGGCTTCTCTTATAGCACCTGGGGACCGCCTGCTCCTGTGTCATTAAGACTTCCTTCTTAAAGAGTGCCCAGCCTTCCTGGACCCCTATACCCTTCAGGACCATCTCCCAAGGGATTCTGTCAGTCAAGTGCCTAAACAAGACGAAGTCAGCCCTTTGGAAGTCCAGGATGTCAGTTCTGCTGCCCCTTCTCCTGGCCTCTCTAAGAATAGAGAACTCTATTATTTCATGATTGCCCCCAACAGCCACATCATCCACCAGTCCTTCTCTGTTCACAAAGAGTATGTCCAGCAGGGCACCTTCCCTGGTTGGTTCACTCACCAGCTGTGTCAGGAAGTTATCTGCCACACATTCCAGGAATCTCCGGGAGTGGTCCCACTCTGCTGTGTTGTATTTCCAGCAGATGCCTGGGAAGTTAAAGTCTCCCACAAGAACAAGGGCAAGCGATCATGAGATTTCTTCTAAGTACCTACAGAATATTTCATCCACCTCTCTTTCCCGGTTGGGTGGCCTGTAGCAGACTCCTACTACAGCATCTGCCCTGTTGGCCTTCCCCTTGATTCTAACGCAAAGACACTCCACCCTGTTTTCACTATACTTGTGCTCCAAGGAATTGTAACAGTCCCTAACGTACAGCGCCACCTCACCACCTCTCCTTCTTGTCTATCCCTCTAAAGAGCTTGTAGCCATCAACTGGCGCACTCCAGTCATGGGAGACTTCCCACCATGTTTCTGTAATACCCACTACATCATTTTCCTGCTGCATCAGGGTCGCAGAAGCGCAGCTAATTGAGTCAGCCTTGGTGCAAAGGTGGGTCCGACTTGGAGCCGGGGGGGGCGTTTAGAAGCTTCTCACAGGGGGCCACTGTTGTTGCCCCCTCCCCTGCTACCAAAACCACCACCGCTCAAACCCAGGACAATTCAAACCCAGGACAGTCGCCTGTTACTGAAGCCTCCATCTGCTAGATTGTTCTTCCTTGGCTGACATCAACATTTAACATTAAGTGGAGCAGTGTGTCTTGGGAACATGTCCACATTAGTGTGTTCAGGTCAGAAGTGTGTTTTCAAGGTGACTGTCCTAATTGTTCTCATTAGTTCTTGGTTTACATCAGAAAATGGTCCAGCAGAGCATCCATCCATTACCTTGATTCTTTTCAGACTAAACAAAACTGGGATGTGAGTTACAGCATTCTACCTAACAAAGTGGGTTTGGTGGATAGGACCAGATTAGATCTAGTTTGAAATAAACCCCACCAAACCATTAAAAGTATGAATGCTGGCTTCTTGCAGTCACCTGCTTTGGTCTGGAAAACCACTTCTGGGAAGGCTGTGCTAATGTAGGCCCAGATCTGATTTGCAGCTCACTCTGCTTTGAAAATTCAGCAGTGCCACAGGAATCCTTTACAGTGGTGGTGGTAGCAGAAGGGGGGACCCGAGGTATATATCATGCATTGACTGATGTTTTGCTTGTGCCTAAGTGTCTGAAAAATGACTTCTGAAGGCCAGGGTCTGCTGAAGAACTTTGGTAAAGCATGGTAGAAATAGTGTAGAATATTGCTTTAAGAATATATCATCAACTGTTGAAAGGAAATCAGATGGATGTAGATGAAGGATCACTTTACCATGGGCCTATTCAATCTGTTCATGATTAATGTGTTTGTAAAACATAGCTAAGGCTTCTATTTTACACTGTTTTGAGATGCTATCTTAGGTTTTGGTGATTTATTAATGTTATAAATTTGATCCTGCTGAACTGAGCCTACTTGCAAAGAAAATCAGAATTTTTATTTTGCTGAGAGCAGCATTATGCCCTGTCGGATGTAGTTATGAAAAGTTCTAATAAGTGTGGTTATGAAATACCATGACTCTGAAATAGGAAGTAAAAAAAAAAAAAAATCCAATATACTTTTAATACACAGAAGACAAGAGAGGAAGGTTACATTCTTCCCCACACTTAAATAATGGTATGCCACTCAATGTTCTTTCTGGTTTATAACTAACTGTGTAGACGGAACTACTAATCATTTGGTGCATGTTCTTTTTGTATTTATGTTAATACTGATTCTGATAGAAGAGTCCTAAATTAAACCATATGATAACAGTTTTCTTGACAAAATTTGTGAATGTTGTGGGGTTTTTTTTCCCCTTGCTCTCTTAGATCTAGCTAAGTGCATTTTTTCCTAGGCTTATAATGGCTAATGGACAAACTTATGTCCCCTTTTTTGACTATCTAACCTAGTTAAAAATAGAATAGTCTTAATTAGAAAGGTCTGAAGAACACACATGGTCATGAACTGTGTGATCCCGATTCTGAGCTGCTACTTCTCACATACAGAATAATTCCAGTGGGCTTGTTCTCAGTTTTTGGTGGTATAATTTAATTTTGAATTGATCTTTTCTGTTAATCTTCAGACTGTCCTTTGTCTGTATAAATAAGGTTCACTTTGCATTCTCTCATCTTTGTTTCAGTGTCATTTCTGGCTGGGTAAGCTAAATACGAATCATCCAAAACTTGCCTGGTTGTTAAAGCAGCTGTTAAAAGAGAGTGAGTGTGGTGTTTGAAGTGTTGTGTAGCTGGAACACATACCAGGAGCTACTGCTTTCGTGTTCCCAAGCAGAAAAGCAAAAGGCCAATTTCGACCTTCAAACTTGACTTCCCATTTGACAGTGCACAGTGTTACTGGCCGGCCATAGGAACATCCATATTTGTGAAATAAATAAAACTGAACATTGCATCCTCTGCTGGGGGCTATGCTGATACCATTTTAATTAGATTCTTATTTGTGTTACGCCATTTATCAGTGTAACATTAGAAATCTAATGGGAATTTATATTTGCTGTCAAGACGGTGCATGTTTCAGCAATGAAGCACAGAACCAATATTATAACAAGCATGAGCTGTACCTTACTCTTGCTGAAGTTTATAGTGAAGCTTTCCCTGACTCCCGGGAGCTGGGAAGAATCCCTTGATGGCTACTTCAGGTCTGATGCACTGGGCCCGTTCTTACCTCTCTCTACATGACATAGGGAGATGTTCATAAGGTGGTGCTAGCTATCTTGCTGCAATTTAATAATTTGTGTTTTGATGAGAAGCCTTTTTGTTACATTTGCTGGAATGCCAAATAACACAAAATAAAAAAAAATCATACGTGCGTTGTAATTGATTCTACTCCTAAATACTGTTTTCTTCTTTTTCTGTTCTTAGTAAATCACTGGTTTTACCTTCAGCAGGTGCAGCATGTTCTCCTAATGCTGATGTTTTATGTAACCATGGTCACAGTTATTTGCAAGGGTTTTACTGAGTGATAATAAATCACTATTCTATCTTGCAATTTTATATATTTCATTACTGATGCTATAATTATCTCTAGTGCAAGTACTGCACTGACAGAAACATACTGAAGTTTGGTGTTACATTTTCTTGGAGTAATTCAGTAGAGCATTCAGGAAGTATCACGTACACTGACATATTTACATTAAGTGTTTGGTGTTTGTAACATTAGGGAGTGAGTGTGTGCGTGTGTTTTTGTTGGTTTTTGTTTTCTTTTGTTCTTTTAAGCCAAGCATTGCCAATGCTGCTGTAGCAATATTAGCAGTTTATTGGTTGTTTTTGGTATCCAGAGATTCTGATGTAAAATTGCTTTAGGAATTAAACTGTACAAACTCTTGTGTGATAAATGCTGTATCTGTACCAGTCTCAGCCAAGTTATCTAAGACTGCCTTTGACTCCAACAATATAAGCTAACTAGCTAGGCATTTTGAATTTCAGTAGTGCTGTGTAGCTCATACAGAGGACACTGGCAGCAAAGTTTTAACCATAGATAAGGTGATTTTATTAGTTGCTCTTTTGTGTAATGTTACTTACATTGGTACTGTGTTGTACTTTTTAATTATAGTTCTGTCTTTGCTGTTTGTGTACATTGAGAGCACATTAAAAATACAGATATGGTATTTGTCACAGATGTGGTTTGTTGCACAAGGTTCTAGGCTGTTAGCTGGAAAATAGCAGAGTAGGGTTGATGAATGTGCTCACATGAAGTAATGAATGTGATGCAACACTGTAAGTAGCATACTTGTGCACATTACAGACATAAATCATGCAGGGTTTGTGGCTGTCTTTACATGCCCTCTTGAGATGAATTGAACCATCAACCCACCTGTTTCTGTTATCTTTATAGTCACACATAAGATTTGTGCAATCTAGACATATGTTGAATCTTACCTTCAGAGTGGATTTTGTGGTATGGAAAAACCAGCACTGTAAGAATCCGTTTCTGAGAATGGTGTTCCCAGTTGTAATAATTGCTAGAGTTACTGTGAATTGACATTTTTTTTCCTGAAAAGTTATGGTAGAGCCTGAATATGTTGAAATGATTGGTGGTGAAGGAGTCTAGCCGGGCATGTGTTCTTTGATTTTCTCATCCAGGTTTGTCACCATTATATTTTGTACACAACAACATATAAAATACGTGTATTTGATCTTGTTTAATGTCCATTTCTCTAGAGCCCATGTTTTATTTGGTATTCTTAAGCCATTCCTGAGGCAAAGCAATTCTTGCTGTCAACTGCAGAAGATAGAGCTGCTAGGCTACACTTGACCATTATCATGAAAATAAATGTAAGCACAAAATAAATGTTCTTTGTCTGCAAGCTGTTATAAAAGGAATAGTCACTGAAATGTTAGGTGATTATCTAAGCCTCTTCCCACCATAAAACCATTTTTACCTGTGGGGCTGGAGGGTTGGGAAGGGAGCACGAGGGGAGGAGGTTAGGTTACCTGAAGATGATAGATTCTTAATTCAGTCTGTCTTGAGGTCTTGTCTGTTTTGCACATGCTGATTTTTAAGCAGATTGACTGTTATGAGGAGTTTGCAGGAATGATGCTGTAATAAATACATACATAAATCATTATAGTATATTGATATTTAACTTGTAGTCTTGGCGATTTATATATTTTGGTGATTTATACCTTGTGTACTTTCTAATTCTGAAAGGGTATACCTGCCCTTTTAACAAGATCTGAAAGCTCCACCTGGGATAGCATGATTGCTTTTAGATGATTTTTCTTCTGGTAGAAATTTGGAAGCATACAGCTATAAACCTTTCAGACAGAAGGACTGCTGTGTTTAACAGTGCTGTATATAACACCAATACTATATGTAAAGAAAATAGTTTGAAAGACAGTAGAATATATGGGAACTGTTTATGACACCTGATTGATTTACATTTATGTTGAAATCTTAATTTTTCTTTCTTTAAATATAGTTTAAAAAAAATAATCAGGAGAAAGTGATAATTCCATGTCCCTTGCATTGTTTAACCATTGCATGGTAGGTGTTGAGATCACACTTTTATAGAGATTAATAAGTGTGCACAGTCATCTCTTTCCACAAGAAATGTGTACATTGTGTGTCCACTTAGCCCTTAGGATAGCATAGTATATGCTCATGTAGTTAATGTTGATAATGATACCACACAGGCACAGGAAAGTGGGATTAGATTTGAGTGATGAGCCTGAAGTTCGTGTATTCTAACTTCTGAATTCTGGCATTGCACGAGTGAGAAATTACGATATAAAATTATGGTTTTGTCTTAAATTTTCCTTTTTAAAAAACAAACAAAGCAACAAAACCGAAGAATTAGCAAAATTTAATTATATTCCCATTGTAACAAATACTCAGATATCCAACTTGTAAAACGGGGCCTCTTAAATTAGCAGCATGTGGCATTGTTTGTTAACAAAGGTTGTGAAGTGAAGCCTCAACCCAAGTGAGTGTGAGGGGAAGCTGCGCAGAACATTATAAAGTGAGGATTTCAAAGAGAACATGTTCTACCATGCTGTGAGGCTAAATAGCATGCTTATAAAATGCAGAGCTACCAATTTTATTGTGATTTCTGTGGAGCTGGATGTTTTTCTTGAGACTAACCACACTTTGGGAACATACTTAATGCAGGTAGAACATAAAGGATTTTCTGGGACAAGTGTTGAAGCATAGTTAATTAAGAATATCTGTTACTGGTTACTGTTTAACCATATTTGGTGAAATCTTTATGCATAGCTATGTATCACTCTGACTTCTGTTGTAATCCCTGTTCCCATTTTTAACCCCATGAGACACTAGAACTAGTTAGACAAACGTGCAAATGAGTAGAGTTTACTGAATGTGGGAAAATCTGTACATTTTCTATGACTGTTTTCTGAACTAATTCTTTGCTGGTTTTGTTTTCAATTCAAGTTCCACTGAATTAAAACCCATCACAGAAAACTTTTATTTAAAGTCTGTGATTTACGAAGTGATGATTTTAAAGAATAGTGTTGGGCAGTCTTGACTATAAAGACAGACACTGTTATCCAGTCATCCATTTTGGAAAATTTATTGACTGTAGATTTTATTTTTACTTTGATAAATTGCCTAATGATTTATCAGTAATTTGAGTAATAATAATTAGGTGTGATGCCTACTTGTGTTCATTAAGCTCTATGATGACAAATATCAATAAGAAAAGAAAAAAAGCTAGACAGCAGTTGGATCACTAAGACCTTGTGCTTTGATGTTTTGGGGCAGTCTGGCAAATAGTTCAAGCCAACATATGCCAACACTGCTGCTAAAATAGTTGGTGCTGTAATTTCTGAGAGCTTCTGCTTGCCAGCTCAAGGGGAGGGCAAGGCAAAACATTTCCCCAAGGAGGGAGTGTGTTGATGTTCTTAAGAACAACAGGGAAGACTTTTTGGGGAGAGGAGTGAATAGTTGAGAGAAGGGGAAGGGGTGCTCCAGAGATGCTGATGTATGCCAGGTCACATTATCTGCTGAGCTAGCCTCAGGCTGGGTAAAGTTACGGTTGGTTGGCTCCTGAGTGAGACAACAAGTGATAAGTAGACCCATGAGACTGAACAGTGGGACTAGTAAAACTTCTATTTCTACTGGTTTTGTCTGGTGACTGGTCCTCCTCTGTAAATGCCCTTGTATGTTGTAAGGATTTAGCTGATGCTGCAGTCCTTTTCTTGGTGGAGGCACAGATACACCCTCTTTTCTACCAGGCTGATCATTAATACAAGTATTCTGTGGTGATCTCAAACAGATTAAATCCCTGAAAGAGATGAATGTTTTCAGTTGCAAATGAACAGAACTTAATATTTTCTTGCATACATGTGCATATTTGCACATATATTGATCATAAAATTTGCTCATTCCTTTTGGAAATCATACAAAACTAAAGAGGTTTCACATGGAGCTGAATTACATGTTCCAAGCTTAGTATCTCTAGAGGTACCTCTTCCACACTGTAATGCTTTTGGCCTGCATCCCCAAATACTCTTCCTCGCATGGCCCCCAGCAATCATGTTGAGAAGATATGATATGACTGATGGTGTGGGTTGACCAGTTGCCACTGTGCTGATTGACTAAATTCTTGCCAAACAAGAGAAAATCTGAAGCTTTTATAACCATGGGCATGCCAGTTTATCCAGTTGCCAATGGCCGTAAAACTTTCAGGAATGTAGTTACCCTTGGATAACTGTTGTCTTGCGTTGGTTACAGCTGAAATTGGCTCATAAGCCCATAAATTTTTAAGGGACAAAAGCAGAGAGGCTGCTGATCTGGCCAGTCAGACAGGAACTGGGCTGAAGGTGTGAACACTGTGGAGCCTGGGTGTTTTCTCCTCTAGACTTCTGCAGCAGCTCTGACTTGCACAGGATGTTTCCAGACTTGCATAAGTCTAATGGGGCCAATGCAGAGGTCATTCTTTCTTCTTGCCTCTGCTTTACACTCCCATGTTATAGCATTTGTATCCCTGATCTCAAGTTGCAGGGCAGCACGTAGCCAAACTCTGCAGGTCAACAGACTGACTCTTCCTGTGACGCAGAGTGGATGTGAACATGCTGTGGTATAACTAGTTAAAAATGCGCTTATCCTCCCATGGTGGGTGACCCAGTGTACAAAGAGGAGTGCCCAGCATGTGAGTCTCTGAGGACGTATATAACATGTGAGCAAATTGACTGGAATTCTGTTAGCTTGAGAGGTAAGTCTGTCTGCAATCTTGTTTTAACTCGCCATCCACACTACTGTTTCAGTGCTTTTTGTGTTACAAAGTGCTCTTTCGGCAAAAGCTATTGGTGATGTGCAGTGTTTCCCTATATATTGATGAAGAATGGGAATCATGGTGCTCAGAAGTATTGCAATGAAGTGCCTGGGAGTCTAACCCTTTCCAGGGTGGTATGTAGTAATAACCATGGAAATGGGGCAGTGGAAGGGATGTGTGTTGCAGGGAAGGAGATGTGGAAGAAAGGGGTGAGTACTGTGATGAGAAGTATATTTGTAGGGGAAAGCAGTTTGTGTTAAGGACTCAACATTGATCCTGCACATTTTAGTGAGGTTTACTACAGCCTGGCTCTACTTCAGTTCTGTGCATTATAATACCCTTGAAGTTTCTGGAGTTTATCTTCCTGTGTAGCCCAGCCTACGGGGGAATCTCTGTGCCTGTGCTCTGAGACTGCTCCGCCATGAGTGGGGGAAATGGGGAGATTCACTTCAGAAGCGGACTTCTGAGCCCATGATGTATGAATAGTGTGCTAGCATGATGCTAGCATGGATACACACCCCATTGGGTGCGTCTAGCAGTGCTGTTAACGCACTTAAAGAGCGCTTTCGATACCTCTGAAGTCTTCTAGTAGTGCTTTGCTTCAGGTTTTCCTCTGTCCAGTATCTGTGCTGGGCTGCAGGGGTGGTGGTGCTGGGCCATCCCGCGTGGGTGAGCCTTAGGTTGCAGACACTTCACGAAGGCCCACAGCAAAAGCTTCCAGAGACTGATGGTGGGTTGAAGGCCAGTGGTGCGGTGTGCCAGTGCTGCCTGTCAGCAGGCAAGGGGCAGGGTGCTCGCTGCTCCACACTGCTGGTCCACCCCATCCTTTGTCCTTGCTGCCAGCGATGTGAGCTGTGTAGCCGTGATAGGGCATGCAGCATTTATGTCCTTGACCCCTGATCCACTAGGGTGGTGTAAAGCAGTGTGTCAGAAGGGACTGAAAAGTGGCACCTGGATCCATGGACAAGATGACAAAGATAAAGAAGAAGAAAGGAGAAATGGGTGAAAAAATGCTTGGGAGCCAGGGTGTGTGAGCAGCACCAAATGGGCAAGGCTGGCCTGTTGAGGGGAAAAATGATGGAAAATGAGTTCCAAGGGGGGGGAAAGCTTTCACATGTCAAAATTCAGGGCTGTTTTTTGCTTTATATGCATTTGTTGCCTGAGTGGGCAGATGTAACTGTATTTGAAATTCTTTCAGCAGTTTGGTTGGTTGGTTTGTTGGCTTTAAAATTAACACATCTGCCACTGATGAGAAGAGGCCACAGAAACCTATTAGCTGAAATAAATGCATGCTGGCTGTCTGCATTTTCTTTCCAGAAGCTTCTCTAAGTCGTAAGTTACTTCTGTGAATTTAAATGAAATATTTTCACTTGTCTCATTTAAAGGTGTTTTTTTTTTTTTTTTCAAAACAGTAATATTTTTTAAAAAAGTTCCAAAGTTCAGTACCTGTGAGAAAGCCAAAGATTGGTGTCAGTGATAGCCCTCAGCAGCAAAGTCGGTGGACACATTGTAAACTATAAGAACTGCAACTGATGACAGGTTTTGGCAGGTTTTTGCAGACCACCAGAAGATACAAAGACAAAAGCAGGGCCAAGTGAGGTGCAATGGGGAGAAAGCTAGTGAAAGGGAAAGAAAAAAACCATAGTCAGCTTGGTCTTGGTGGATGGAAAGGTCAGTCTTTTGTGTGAAGAGAAAAGAGTTATTGCTGAGTAAGTCCATTCATGGCCTCGGCCTCTCCTAGAGAGAGATTAGCTAGCTTTGTGGGGAGAGGGAAGGTGCTAGTTTACTTTGGGGGGAGAAAGGTATAGCTGGTCAGCTGAATGGGATGAATTATCTGCTTTTCTGGGATTAAAAATTTTGGCAGTGCTTATAGAGACTGTGGGATTTAAAGTGAGAAACCTTTGCTGATAAACGTGCCTCACTGAATAATTTGTGACTGACAGATCTTTTGCCTGAAGAAGGTTCACTTGTCATTTGCAGGAGGCAATTCAATGGCTTTGGAATTTATAAATTTTTCTCTTTCAATTTCTACAAGGTCAGTGAAAGGTGCATTTTAAAATTTGCTGTTCAAGGTTTGCTTGTTCATGGTTTTCCACTTTGACTTTAAAAATTTAAAAAATGTGAGAGGCAAATAAACTTATCAAAAGGGAAAGCCTTCAAACTTTTTCACTCCAAAAGAGATTTCTGTCCCTGCACCCTTTTCTTCCTCCTGCCTCTGGACAAGATGTGGCTTGCCTGCTCACTCAACTGACCTGTCACTTCCATCACTGATAATTGTCTGCTTTTCTGTGAAGATTAATGAATAATTTGTTATTCATCTGTCAACCCTGAAAATCTTGGAGATAAAAGGACAGCATCAGCTTGTTATGCAGCTTTTGAACATGGAAAGCCTGGTAATGCTGAAGAGAAAAGATCTCCAACTGAACTGATTGGAGCTGCTTTGGCCAGTGCATGGCTTGCTTTCTCCTGTGTCTGTAAGGAAGCAGGAGCTTAGTGTAATATTAAAGACTAGTCTGCTGTTGAATATTGAAATCACTAAGAAGAAAACTGAGGGCTCAATTCATTAGTTAAGAAACATTCGTATGATTTTGCATGTAAATGTGTTTGTTTTCTGAACAATTTGCTTGTAGTCTCCTAACCTGTGATCAGTATGCTTCATCTGTGGGAGCTCTTCCTCACTCCTGTGGAGGTTATGGGCTCTGGTTGTTGGGTGGTCTCTGCCTGTACTATGTACAGCGCGTGTACGTCTATCTCAAGAGCCACAGGGAAAAGAACTATTTATATTGTCTCTGTGGTTAAAACATTTCTGTGTTTGGTGAGTTTGAACAAACTATGTTGACTTCTCCAATTAGATAGTTGCTCATTAGCAAGAGTTTACTATGCTGTACAATGCAGAAATGGTAGAAAAATGCGAAGAGAATGATATTCTGGAGTTAAAACCAGAATAACAGGAAAGAAAATATGGAGGGGGAAGGACAAGCAATAGAGGGCCACAGAGCTCAGGGAGCAGGACAGCTTGATTATGTTTCTGGAAAGAAACTTGTTGAAAGGAAAGGAAGAAATTAGTAGGCGTGATGTTGGTAATCCAAATGGAAACAGTTAATAATGGAAAGTTAGGGTTCTTTAGTGAGGATTCCCACCTGAAACTAATATAGAAGAGTAAAACCAACAATAAATATCAGTGAAATGTTGAACATTAAGTAGGCATTTCCCATAAGTTCTGGGGCTCTGTTGAAGGTACTTCATGTGACAGCATTTGTTAAACAAAAATAATTCCAGTTTGGGATGTTTAAATTGGGCATTGCTTTAGCTGTTTGCCCATCAAAATGCAGCATTTTCTAATGTTTATGGTTACACCTGTTACATGCAGCTGGCAATTACATCATGTAGAAACTTAGGGGTCTCAATTGTTTTAAGTAAAAGTATTTGAAATAAATAATACTTTATTGGTTATGAGTTTTTGGCACTGACAGAATGATAGATGGGAGAAGTAACTTACTGGATATCTTCAGTTATAATTCATGATCTTTTTTTCCAAAAGCTAATTAGTGTAGAGTATCCACAAAAATTAGGCCTTGACGGATTGTATGCACGTTAGGTGAGAATCATGGATAACTTTTCAAAGGCTGAATGAGAAATACTAATCTTCTGAAGATCAGGAAAAAAAAAGCTTTTAATTTGTATGTCTCAGATCTCAGGCAGGCCTGACCCTGCCTTTTGGCCAAAGAAGTCTGATCAGGGCAGGACCAGATGAGTAATGTTTGTGGTGGTTCAAATCCCCGGTGACCCATTCTGAGCAGCTGCAGTTCCTAGTTATTGGAAAACTCAAGTTTTAACTAAGACAACAGCTGGAGTCTGGCAGGTTAGTAATAATAAAACTAATTAGCATTATCAGCTTGACAGTGGCAACAGATTTAAATGTTGTCTAAGAAATTTTAAATTCCTTATTCCAGTTTTGCCTCTCATTTAAAAGTAGAAAAAATTGGTGGTAAAATAAATCCTCTGAATACAATTCACTGTTCATTGTGTGGTGTTCAGGAGTAGCACAGTAGAATTAATTGATACTTTTTTGTATCAGAGGAAGGAAGCAACTTTTTTTTTTTTTCCCCCAGGTTTGTCCAGTTCATGGAGTTTTGTTCCTTTTGAAGGTTTTGCTCCCAGAGTAACGTTGTATGCTTTATAGAGATACCTCCTGGGGGGCCCTATCATACTCCCAAGGTAGATGACAGAATATAAAGCAAATCCAGCTGTGAAAATAAGCCCCCTAATTTATTATTTTAAAACTGATCTAATCCAAAATGTCTGATAATCAAGGAGATCATATATCATTCTTTTTTACTGATTTATTGATTGCAGATTTCTGGTTAAAAATGAACACTGCTGGTGTTTCAGTTTATGATACTATACTTCATAAACTTCTAGCAATAGTATCAAATATATGAGAAAACAAACGATGGATACGGAAAAGTGTGTAGACAAGGTGGTATTTCACAGGCCACATGAAAAATAAGTGTCAGTACTTTTGGATGTTAAGCCTGAGGTTTCATATGTTTTAATTTGCTCACCTTCTGCATGTGCACATGCAAAAGTGGAATGGAAAGTTTGTTAAAAAAAAAAAAATAAAATCATGAGGGAACATTTCCAAGCCAGAAGATATATTTTGTTTAAGAATATACTAAAAAAGTATAATTTCATTCCTGCCTGCAGTATAGGTATAATTCCATCCATTACTGGGATACTGGAAGGACTGCAAGGACTGCACACAACTTTGAGACTAGATGTCCCATTTCTGTGCTTTACCTACTGCTAAGAACTATGGTGACCATTGGGCTGGAAAGCTGAACAGGAGAATGCATCTAGCCTTAAAGCCTTTTGCTTTTGAGTAATACTCTGTTTATCTCTGACTGCTATGAGCAGTGTACTGGCTCTACGACTACTTCTTACAGCAACAGTTATCCTAATGGCTCCTAAAAGGATAGTGGGCATCACATAGCTGCAAGAGGAAGAATGACCTAGCACGTGTTCACAAACCAACACCAAGAAGAGAATAGCCTGCATCACTTTAAAGTAAGAGGTAGAGGATAGATGGAGATGTAGAAGATAGATGCCTTTCATCCATGTTTTTAGTTTTTCTGGTTATACAGTGGTAAGTCTATAAATACTTCTAGACGTTGCCACTAAGATTACACATCAAATTATGCACTAAGTAGCAGTTTGCCACTGCCAAGGGCACTATTGCATATCTAATCTGAGGCAAGGTTAGAGGTAGTGCTTTCTTTACTAATAGATGCATCCGTATAAGTTCTTGAAATTTTAGTATTAGACATTCTGCAATTTATAACCAAAAAATAGTAATGCTGTTACATAGAAACAGAATATCAATGTTTTCCTAAGCCTTACTAACAAGAGTATTAATACATGGTCTTTGTAAGCTTATGCTTTACTTTGAGTGCATTTAGTGCTGTTGAATCTACAAATGGAGAGGAATAATGGTATTTGTAATTGGTCTTTGGTTATCCAGAGTTACTAGATGTAATAGATGTACATATGAATGCACTATAAAGTACATATGAAAACACCTTCTTGTTTTCTTTTCCCTGTTGGGTTGGTTGATTGCGATTCTGTCTTCTTTTGATGTTTTGGAGAGAATCTCAACCACTTTCCACAGAAAACTACTTTAAAGCTTAAATGATATGTACATCTGTGAAAACTTAAATTGGCATACTTAATTCAGTGCTTGTTAGAGAGGAGGACTAATCTACTAACTAGAGCCTGAGCTGCTTCTCTCTAGCTAGAGCTTGTCTAACATTTCTCAGGATTCCCAACTTAGTTTGTCAGTGTGCTCTAGAACTGTCTTGAAATGGGCTTCAGAGATCCCATGACACTTTCTGTGGGTGCTGATAATTGCACAGTAACATCCGTGTGACTGTGTATTATGGTATTTAATATTCCTTCATGTTTTCAGCCTCTGTTCAGTGATACTTCCATGCAAACAGTTCATCGAGGGACTGATGCCACAATTCACTCCCCCAGCGTTGCATCATGAAATTAATTACAGATGACCACAGACAAAATGCTGTCCAAAGTTGTCCATAATCTAATAGCAGCCCCACAGAGGCAGACCCTGCATCTCCAGAGCACCAGAATTAACTCTGAATCCATATTTGGATCATTCATAGGCAGCTTATTGCAAGATCCGTAGTAAATTGTGACCATGTGACACTTTCAATTTACTTACAACTTTTGGGGAAAGGGTAGGAAAAGAACAAAGAATATTGTTTACATACTGAAGCTGAGATAGATATAGATGCTTTCATATGAACCTGCTGACTATATTGCTCTTTTAGGGTATGTACATAGCAGCCATTAGCAATGTGAACTGCCAAGGTTGGTATTAAAGAAAATAGAAACAGTGGAGTAGAATAGTTTCTGTTGTTGGAGGAATATTGGTTAGGCCAAAGAAATTTAAGTAAAATATAAATCCAGTTGATTATCAGTTCACAGTTAAATGTTAATCTCAAGAGTTTATAACAGATGTGTCGTATTAAACAAATGTTGCTTCTTTGCAGTCACCAAGTGTACAAACTAGCAGATTAGTAACAGGCTTTGGTATTTATGTGTTTGTTGTTTTGTGTGTGGTTTTTTTTTTTTTTTTTTTTTTTAAAAAAAAGGCAAAGCTAATAGCCAGACAATTACAGCTGCTCAAAATAAAAATAATACCAATGTTATGAATTCTGTAAGCTGTGTAAGTAGTGAAGAGGGAAAACACTTTCCATATTTTTAATAACATTTTTATACTGAGTGTTCTTAAATAACCTAATGTTTGAGGAATTTGGGCAGTTCAGATTCCTGTCTTTCATTATTATTACCCATATCTATTAAATGTTTGGGTCTAGTTAGCTTTTCATAATTATGTGTGAGGATAACCTTAAATAAGGTAATAATAAATATTTTAAAAGTTTTTATTTACCATTTAAGGAGTCTGAATCAAGCATCCAGCTTTTTTTGACAGAATTAATTTGTGCTGTAACACTGTAGCAGTTGATCATTGCTTACTTATCAAGATATTCTAGGTTTAACAGGCTAATAATTTAGAAGGAAAAAAAAAGGAAAAAAAAAGAGAAGCGGCAAATTCTTGGCAATAAAATAATTCAACTAACTTTATCATTCTGGTAGAGATTTTTGCATCCTGACTCAGTAACAGCTTATTTGATCATTCTGAGTGAAGAAATAAGACTCAGTCTGTTTTGCATTTATATTCTTGCTTGGTTGATTAACTAATGGAATTATTCACCATAGATTTAATCATGGTATGCAACAGCCACTCCTCCATGTCAAGGAGTTCCAAGAAAGAATTCTAAAAATAAGAGAATGGCAATAAAGATCATAACTGTCTCTTGGTTTGTTACACACATGTTTCTCTGGTCAAGCTTGTTACTGTAGTTTTAGCACAAAGGCTGTTTTACACGTGGGAAATGGAGACATCAGACCTATATTGTGAAATGTAGACACAAATTTTACATTTATCTATGCTAGAATGTCTCTCCTGAAAATTCTGGGCTTTTTAAACTCGCTTTCATAACATGGTGTGAATCTAAATAGAAAACAAACTAGCCCTTCTGGTAATCAGGCTAAAGAAGTCTCTGATGGGTACCAGAACGTGACATCTGGAATTGCTGGTTCCTACTGAGTGGTTTGACCTTTAGAACTTCCTCAAGATCTCATGGGAAAATGATGTCAGAAGTGGATACAGAATTTTGTTCTCTAGAGCAAATCTATTTTTATTAACAAAAATGTTATAATTAAGGCTTCATCATGGTTTCCACTCAAAGTTCCTGGTTTAAATGCTTATTGCCCTCTAAAACTTAATGCTCTTTAGGTAACAATTCCCAGGCTTTTCTTCTGTCTGAGAATGGGAATTTGTATTAATACTGTTTTTTGAGGGAGAGGAGAGAGAGAGAGAATGATGACAGTGACCTCTTTTAAAAATTCTTTCTTTTTTTTAATTAAAGCAAAACTTTGAGTTGAATGTTGAAGCTTGTACTTGCTAAGGAGATACCTGTTGGAAGTGTTTCAGATTTTGGTTTGACTACTATCAAACTTTGAAAGACAATGTACATGCAGGATTCACTTTGAAGCACTATTAAGAGTAGAAAGTGAGTTGCTAGGGTCTGTTGCTTATACGTTTCAATAACCTGGTGTTTTACAAATATGTGTTTTCATGTTTCTGATCTCAAGATCAGGCATTGAAGAAGGAAGTGGTCTAAAATTCTATTACATTTTTGACGAGTTAGTGAAGGACTTACTAATGGAAAAAATAGAGTAGATGTACATATTCTCATTTTTTTTACAAATGTTCCAACTTGGCCAAATGCAAACCAGATTTTCACCAATGGAGGTGACAATTTGTTAATCCTTAGGTGGGTACTTGAGGTATTGTTAAGTTTGACAGTATTGGTGCCTTGATGTTTGGGGTTGTTTTTTTGGTTTTGTTTTTGGTTTTTTTTTGTGTGTGTGGTTTTTTTTGGGGGGGGTGTGTGTGTATTGTTTGTATTTTGTTGTTTTATTTTTGTGTTTTGGGTTTTTTTCCTCCCAAAATGTCAAGTGTACTTTATGTCACCATTTTTGAAACCAAGTTGAACTATTTGTGTGTAAGTCTGGTCTTCACTGGCTGCAAATGTTTTGATAAACTTGTCTTGAATCATGAAAATTGCAGTTAACTGAAAAAGGCTTTTTCTGGTATGAGTAATCTTAAGATAAATTGTCAGTTTGGGATCTAATTTCAAGTTAATGAGTTGAAAATAATTTCAGCCGTCCCAAAAGACTTTGAAAAAACTGGATCTTCCTGCTGATTGTGACATTTGTCTCACATTGTGTTTTAAATGCTTCTGCCTTCTCCTTATGCTGTGAGAAAGATGCATATGAACTAAGGCCACTGACTATTTCAAGAGGACTTTCAACAAACTATAGCTGGAGTGGAACTAAATAGCCACATTATTTTAATTAAATAATGCTGTAGCTTTTAATTTCAACTGTTAATTGGAAGGCTTTTTCCTCACATGAGCAAAGCCTGAAGGGTTGCTGTTTTTCTCTTAACAGCTGCTGACATCACTCACACCTAAATTATGGGGAATTGCATTACTTTTGCTGATTTAGTGCTCCTTCCTTCTAATCCACAGTGCTGTACAGTATGTGCATGCTATGCTCTACATGCACACTGTACATTCTTTGTAAAAATGGATGAATTTTGCAATTCTAAATATTATTAATCTTATTTTTTTCCTGTATGTAATAAGAACTTTAGTACTGTATGAACACTACTGTAAAGTCAATCTTGTGCGAGAAATTTGATAGGTGTTTAGTGTTGGTTATTTTTATAAGACTGTACAATATTCATGCCTTTCGGTTGCAGGACAGTTGTTGCTGGATTTGGGGACTGAACATTGTGGTGAAGTTAAAATGTGATAGGACTAAGTTGAGAACATGTGAGTTAGAGATCATAATTATTGTTGTATAAAAAAATAAGCAAAAAAATATTGTTATATAAAAAAATACATCTGTGTTAAGAATGTGGCTTCTGTGGTCATCTTGCCGCACTGTAATTTTTTTCAGACACTTGAACTGCTGTCAAGGTGGTCTCCAACTTTATATTTGTTAAAGCTGTTTAATGATCCTGTTAAAGACATAACTCCTGAAATACACATCCACAAAATAGTAATAGTTAGAAACAGTGATTTTTTTTTTTTTTACTGTTTTATGCTAATGATCATTTTAATCTCCAAAATCTATTTTCATTCTCTTTGTGCAAACATTGTCAGTAGTGTTTCATAGGACTGATTAATATGAGACTTTAAGAATGAAAGCTAAAGTGGAATTGGTGTCAAGTATAAACTAGGTCAAAGTATAACTTTATGTACATTTTTTAATGTTGAAAGAGTCTCCTCTAATAATTAAAATGGATAAAACCAAACACAGTTTTATTTAGGTATAATCTTTGTCCCTTAAGGTGCTCTAGGTGATAATTTTTTGTATGCAAGTGGGAACATTTGTGTAGGAGAAGGTTGATTAAAAGGAGCCTGAAAGTGTCTGAGTGTAGCTAAGTACACATGCTTAATACTTAGTAAACTTATACATGTTTAACAAGCAGCTTTTCATTACTTGCTTGAGGCTGGGGTCAGCCTAGGCTTGGAATTGAAAGTTATTACTTGTTACATAAGATCAAACTGAGCTATTTTGAAGAAAGAACAATGTTTGCAGTACATCGAGTTGTGTTAACATTTTGGGCTTGTGAAAGAAAGAAGCATACAGCTTGGTTAAAGTTAAAAGTTAGCTATACATCACTTTTTTTTGCTGCTTCTAAGAACCTGGCCTTTGCTTGTGCTACATCAGTTAATTCTACTTGCCTCTTAAAATTATTGTATTTGCTGTGTTCTCTGTTGTATTGATAGAATTGTCAAGGCAGGATTCAGAGATGGCTTTCTTGTGACTTCTTAAATCATATCATACTGAGGATGATCAGCTAAGATAAATCTCAGGCAAGTGGGTCATAATGTTGTATTTAGAGATTTTAGAATCACAAAGAAAATACACTTTATAATACATGATTAAGCTGTATTTATGAACAGTTATCTTTGATGTGTTTAATTTGAACACACCTTTAACCTAATGGGGCATCACTGCATACGTAGGTAGTTATTGCAGAAATCTTGGATGTCTCTTGTAGTTCCTCAGTGTTCCACATGTTGGAATCCATACCAGACTGTGGCTAGCCTCACCTGGAGCTACTCAGTTGTATGTTTGCTTTGTCCCCCTTACGAGGTTCCTCTGTTGTCAGTTTTTCATGTGTCCCAAGTATCCAAGCTCTGTTTGCCCCATATAATAGGTAATAATAGATGTTTATCTCTAAAGGAGGGAGGGGAAAATGGGTGGAACAAAAAGAATATGTACAGCGAAGGAAAGAGCAAACATGTAATCTAGTTTGAGTAAGCAATGGGCATAACCTTTAAAGGACAGAATGGTACCAATCACACAGTTAGCTGGGGTTTGAATGTCTGAAGAGTTAAAAATCCATCTCTTTTATAAGACCATTTATCAGATTATGGAATTGCTGTCTTTAAAGTTACCATGAAACAAATATAGGTCCTATAAATTTCACATTCTGAGTATTCTTTTTATTCTTTGTGTTACATTCAAAAAGGAATAACCTAAAAATTAAAGCTTGTCTCCTGTGTAAATCCTGGGCGTTTGAAGTTGAATCCTCTTGTCATTTCATACACGTATTTTACACTGATTTATATGGAATTGCTGAGCATTTCTGTTGCAGTACTTGGCCTGAATTGAACTCCACTTCCTCAGAATTGTTTACATGGAAATATTGATAGCTTTAATATTAAAAAATCCTTTGTTAAGATGCAAGACTTTTTTTTTTTTTTTTTAATGTGGTATCCCTATGTCAGCCTAGGATTTCTTAGCATAGTATATTTTCTGCTGTGTAAAGGGCTGTGACTTTAAAATGGATGAGTGAGTTGGTATGTGAAGTCAAGTACGTGACCAGCTTGAAGCATCCATTAAAAGTTTAGGTGAACCTTTGGGGGCTCCTTGGCTCTTGCCACTTGTATGGCTGTTCTTACAGAGAGGCCCAAGCTGTTACTGGAGTCTCCCAGAATGGTCCTGTGTGATTTGTCCTCACCAGGCCTGCAACTAGAGTCATTACATGCTACTTTCTCAAGGTTGCCAGCACATTTGAAAAGATCATCTGGACACTCTTCAAATGTTTGTTCCCAGTTACAATCACTTGTGGCTTGCCTTGGAATCCTTTTGGATAAACCACAGGCACTTGAGCCTGGGGTAACTACCTGAAACGTGCATGACAAATGTGTTGATTACTTCTGCCTAATTGTCACTCAGCTTAAAAAAACAACCCACAAATCAAAGAGAAACCACCAAAACTTTCAGGTTTTGGCTAAGGGTTGCTTAGTTTTTATTGAGTCTGGAATGCTGACACCTTTCAAAGCCTGTTGCAGACAAGGCCTTATTATCCAACTGGAGAAGCAGAGACATAGTACTGCAGTGCAAGGGGAGGCATAACTTCCAGAGAAAAATCTGTACAGCCATCCCTTGGCCCAGTTTTGGATTATCTGTCCCTGCCTGATCTGGGAGAAAGGCCCAACCTTATAAAAAACAAAGCCAGGTGGAATCCCAAGTGGTGCTCTCCTCTAAGAGTGAGGCTGCTTTAAACCAAACAAGCCCTGATATTACTACAGAACTACAACATCTCAGTTCTGTGGCTAGATTTCACTAGGTGAAGTTCTTACATTTTCTACTTTAAAAATACTTGAAAAAGCTTGCAAGATTTCTTATTTTAAAACTTGAAGATGAAAAGTAATCTTTGTACAACAATTTTGATCCCTTTCACAATTTCAGTGCTGCTGTAGACACGTGTGTGGGAGTCACTTAAAATTTCTCAGATATGTGAATATGTCTACTGAAATCAGTAATACTTAAAATTGGACACATACTGACATGTTTGCAGGTTTTGAGTTCTAGGCTTCAGCACAGAAAACATTTTCTGAGCAAAAATTTTATTCTGTAAGCATAATCTCATGTGCCTCCCCACTCAAAAATTGGAGTCTGGAAAAAACTGTTAGATTTTGCTGGCAAATCTGCTGACAGTTTTATGAACAAACCAAAGCCTTTTTCTAGTGTACTAGCACTGGGATTGTTCATGTACCTCTGTCAGTAAAACCCTTTCTCCAGTGATGAGCAGGCAATACAGTCTTCTTGCAGAAATGGGTGTTCTGGATAAATCTTAAACTCTCAATCCAGGGATCACTGTGAATGGTACAGTCCTTGTGTGTATTTCAAAAAGATAAACAAGTAAATTTTAACATTGCACTTTGCCCCTGAAGTGAGCAACTCAGTGTCATTTTGAATTATGATGGTATTATCACAAGGTGCTGGATGATGCACTGTAGTTAGCCTAGAGCTTCTGGGCAAAAGCCTGTAAATAAGAATGGCAGAAAAATGGTACCAGATCAGCCAACCACCAAGAACTCTTAAGAATGAGGTAGAGTCATTGTTCCTGCAGAATGGGACTTTAATTGATGTAATTAGTAGAGGGTAATTAATAGAGTTACTTTACTAATGTCAAACAGTTTGTTATTTTTGCTCTGCATAGGGAATGTTTATGTCTAGAGACTTTTCTTTGAGAGTTTATGGTTTTCTGTATGTCATTGTGTTTTCCATATCAAGGAAGAATGAGATGTAAAAGTAACAGGTTGAGATAGAGCTTTGTGGAGTTTGGCTGCAAATGACTACAGTTCACTGAGAGGATATAAGCATCTTTTGCAGTGTGCTGCATCAGCTTTGGCTGTCCTGGGAAAGCTTTCCCTGAAGGGAGATGTCAGCTAGCAGCACATGGGATGAAAGAGTGCCCACAAACAAAGCCAGATCTCTTCAGCTGAGCTGACCTGATGTTGTGAAGACAGCCCAAGCAAAGGAAGCTATCTGGGAACATTCTGGTGGAGCACTTTGGTTGCTAGTTGATTTTTTTGCCAAACTTTCTAGGGTCTAAATTTCCAGAAAAGTGTAATTTGGACATGCAGTATAAAGTCAGGTAATAAAATATGTAGGTCCAGAACCATATCTGTTACTTAACAGTGGTGAAGTAAAGACAGCATTGTTTATTTTAGAAGAGATTTTATTAAGGTGAAAAATATGAGTTACCAGAAGTGAGTTATCAGCTAATGTTTTTTGGTATGAGTGCTCTTTCAGTCCTTTTAAAATTGTCTTGAAGCAAGATGTTTAGTTTGGGCTTTTAACCTTATAAACTCTATTTCTCTGTGAGAAAATAGGAATGGGTATTAAGACAATCTGAAATTTCATATTAGAGCTAAAACAATGATCGTAGTTGTGAACATGTCTATAGTGTTTTCTTGAAAGTAACCCGTCAAGGTAGTTTTACTGAATTTTGTGGAGGAATAAACCTTTTGCCTAAATAGTGATGGATTAGATGGATAGAAGATTCACTGCATCCATATGTACCTTATAATATGCTTAATTTCCCATACTAATGTCTTGTGGGGCAGTCTTACTAGTTCAATGAAGATAGAAACATAAGATTATATAGACACTACTCAGTCTGCATAAAAGGCTTTTTTTAAATGTTGCTTTATTTAAAGTTTATTTTTCTGCAGACCTTCATGCTGTCAGACTTGTTAAAATAATGGCACAGTAGACTCTTTTTCTGCTACTTCTGTAGTATTTTCCATGATGGAATGCAAGCAGAGCAAAACATTTGGTAATTCTGTATCTTAGATGTTTTAACATAATTGATATTTAAAAAAAACTTAAAGTTGTTTAAAGTACAACTTGGTCATAATAGACTGAAAATTCCTTCTATACACAAAGAATTTAGTAATTTTCTTTTTTTTTTTTTACAACCCTACAGCTGTCTTGCCAAAGCTAACCAAGATCTCTGTTGTTAAAAAAAGAAGACTTAAAAACAGAAAAAAAAAAATCAAACCACCCCAAACCTATATTAGTTTTAAAGAGAGTACATGCTTATAGTTTAATTTCTTACGTTGTTCTCTTAATATATTTTGAGCACATTCTAGGGGTTTTTGAGATAGTGTCTGCCCAAGTGCATACCTTTCATGCTATGATCTTTTGAGGGATCTCATGCTAAGGAGTATTTTAAGAAATTTCATATGGTCAAGGAAAGAATTTTTTCTTCCATCCATGCTGAATCATTCTTCTAGCTGTGGACATGTCTTATCTTTGGATAAGATAACAATTTGTACTATATGGGGTGTTAACTTTCTCATGGCACTTCATTAGCTGGGGTATGTTAATCCTTTGTTTTGGCCATTTTAGCTCACATAATTCTTTTCCTTCTGACTTACATTCTTTGTGCAGTTTTGGTTTCCTAATGCTTTCCTATTTACATACATAAAGCTGTTGAACTGAATTACATCAGAATGTCAAAAAAGCACTGTTGCCTTAAGATCTGATGGAGTTTCTTTAATGAGATAGGAAAGTTTGGGGATCACTTCAACTCATATGGGTGTTGGGAGCCATAATTTCATCCACGGTTTGCATAGCAGTTTGAAAACTGGAGAAAACAGCAATGGAATGTAAAAAAATCAGTAAAAGTGCTTATAAAAGAGTGATCAATGGCAAGTTTTTTTGGTGTTTTTTTCTTTGTTTTTTTTTTTTTTATTAGAGTATTTTTAGCAGATACTGTCAAGATCAAGGCCACACTGCTAAATAGGATGTTCAATCTGTGCAGGGTACAAACAGATGTTCTTCTTTTTGCTGACCACAAATGTGATTATCTTTAAGCATGTGAAGAGATTCTATTGACTTTATTATACTAAATACATGAGTAGAAATAGTGTTTAAGTATTGAGGTATTACCGTAAGAGAAGGGGTAAAGTTTGAATGAGAAGAGTTATATCCATTTTACAGATACAAATATAAGGTGTATAGAGTGAAGCAGCGTTCTATGGTGAGACACAGGAATTAGGAAATTTAACTTTTTTTTTTTTATTCTTATGTTATTTGTTACCAAAGAACCCTTCCTCTTTTTCAGCTTGAATTTTGACTTTGTTGCATAAAACGTTCAGTAATGAGTAAATAACATGCTCTCCACTCCCTGCTTCCTTACGTAGCTTGTCACCAAAATGGAAGAATGAATACCCGCGGTAATAATCTATAACTTTTGTTCTGTTTCAGTAATGGAGAATATAAAATAAGCCCTGTTAATTTTTGGTCTGTTTAAAATTTCAGAGAAATTAATGTAACATTTTTTACAGTTTTATATTAAAATAAGAAATGAAACAATTATTTTTTTTCTTAAAAAAAAGTAAGCATCCTTCATCAGCCGACTTGGGTGCTACTTTTCAACAAGTATTTTGAAATTGTTTAATTTAAAAATCAATTGTTTTAACCCAGAACTGCCACCTGCTCATGAAATTTGGTAATCTTTCTTCAAGGATTGCAGCTACAAGTAGTTGTGTTGAAAGACTGACCATGTTTGGACAAGCTTGCTAGCTGTACTGTCCCCCTCCAGTAATCTCATCTGTGTGATTCTGTCAGGTCACACTCTCAACCAGAGGGCCAGATTTTACTTTTTTTTTCCCCGGTGTTTAGGCCAATATGCCATCAGGATTTATTCCTCTAAGATAGCATTATGATTAGTAGAAGTAAATTTCTTCAGTTGAAAAGGAATCTAGCCACCGTAAGGAATGTCTGAGGTGCCCTCCTCCAGAGGACTGCATTGCCTCTGCAATGGATTCAAAGTCTGGATCCAGAGTTCCAGTCCCAAACTGAGCTTTCCAGAAAAAAATATTATACCTGTTCTCATTTCATATTCTGGAATAGAAGTGAGGGGAACTACTTGATTAGTCATATGAACAGCATGAACAGTAACCCCTTCCCTGTAAATAACTTGAATTCTTGTTTTCTATTAATTTATAGGAAAAAATTTTTAAAATCCCTTTTCCTCTTTCTTCCCCTCCTCCCTTATTTCTTTTCTCTTCTTTCTCACTGTAAAAGCCAAAAATCCCCTAAAAATCTGAACACAAACCTAAAATAAACCTCAAAACAACAAGAGCATAATTCCTAAACCAACTTCTTTGTGTCTGACAGCAAGTTAAAATTTGAAGCTGGAGATGAAACTGAGGGGTCCTTCTTCACTGTGAGGGTGGTGAGGCACTGGAACAGGTTGTCCAGAGAAGTTGTGGCTGCCCCCTCCCTGGAAGTGTTCAGGCCAGGCTGGACAGCTTTGAGCAACCTGGTCTAGTGGAAGGTGTCCCTGGCCATGGCAGGGGGGTTGGAACTAGATGATCTTTAAGGTTCCTTCCAACCCAAACCATTCTGTGATTCTTTGTAAGTTATCACAGTACAAACAATGGAAGCTTGGTGGTGGGTGAGAACGTGCCAGTTGACATCATATCTTTGATAGACGTGATGACATTTTTATTAATTAGAATTCAAGTACAGTTTAAATAAAAAAATGAACAAGAGCGTGCAAGGAGTGTCATCTGGTTCGTTCTTCAAGACCTATGTTGGTTCCGCAGGAGTTGAGGGGCAGGGAAAAAAGTTATCCAAACATGACTTGGGTCATTGACGAAATTGGATGTAACTTTGAATTTTCATTATTATAAAACCAAATCAGCTTTCATATTTGAAGAAAGACACACTGGAATAGTACATAGTATATATACTCACTGTGTAGAGCCTGTGATCTGATTTAATTATGTAAAAAATTACTTTATTTTGTTAACAACGGCTGGCAAAGTATTGGTATATTGTCTTAAATTTAAGTTCAGCACTTAAATTGGCTTGTATAAAATGATTTTATATTGTATATTTGCACTGAGATCTCAATCTTTTTTGTTCTCAAGCAGCCAGGTAATGTGACAGATATGATCTTCAACGACGATGCACATTATTTTTTCATGTTTGTCTGTTTTTCTTGGCTAATGAAGCATCACACCCAGTGTTTATGTATGTGTGTAACAAATCTGTAACTACACTTAAAATTCATTTGTCAATTGTGTTTTCTAATTGAAGGGTACTGTTTCTTGGAAAAATAACACGATCTAAGAAAAGTACCTTCTTCTGTAAGTCATGTGACACATGGAAACACATGATCCCATATGAAATGATCTTTGATCACTGCTATTAACTTCTATATTTATCATTTAACTCGAGGGGAAACAGCGTGCTCTGCAAGCCACCAATTCTGTCTGCCAGTCCCTACGCACAGGCCTTTGAGATGAGCACAGTGGTGACTTCATCCAAATGCAGACTAGTGTCTAAAGGTGATGTTTCTCTTCAGGCTTCTGATTCTATTTTTCTCTCTCTCTGTTTCCTAAACGCGATAAAGCAACAACCTATTTGACCGAAATAACAAATAAGAAAACAGAAAAATAATTCAGAGTGATAAAAACCGGAATCAGAAGTGGTGTCATATTGTGGTAATTTCATGGATTTTCATAGCAAAGCAGTGATTATGTAGTATTTTACTCTATAGGCAGTATTTTTTTTTTTAAATGTCAGGATCCTTGGTCATAAATTTTTATTTTGTGTTTTGTGTAAGAATACATTATTGGTATTTACCTAATAAATAGTCAAGTCCTGTTTGGAGAAGAAAGTGTACTACTTGTACTGGAAAATTTCCCAAAATACACTAAACTCACAGTGCAGATTTTATTCTCCTACTGGCAATGTTGACAAAGGCTTAAGATATGTTTTCATTTAATTCTTCATTTCTGCTAGTGCGTTTTGACCATAAAAGCATATTGCCTCTTCAGATGAATTATTGCCCCACGGACTACACAGTATTATTGTGGTTCAGAAAGCTGACACAACACAGGGAATGATACTTGAACCACAGGATGGTTGTATGCAGCAAAACATAACAATTTCTGATGATGGAGTTTATGAAACTGTTTTGAAGTAACAAAACTAGAACCTTCATTAGGGTGAACAGAAGTCCATGACAGGCTGCCCAGTCCTGATCCTCAGCAAGGAGGCGTTCTTGGAGCTCTGCTGAATCGTTAGCCACCAAGGTTTCTGTGCAAGCATTGAGCACTTTTTGTCTGTACTGATGTTAGTCTGGCCCACTGCAGTCTAAGATGAAAAGTTTTTGTAGGGAAATACCTGGAAATAATTATAAAGATTGGTCAGGGGTAGAAAACCAGTAATTTCTACAGATACATTGACAGCTCCTCATTTTTTTCTTGTAATTTATACCTTGTGATGCAGCTTTAGAGGTAGAATAGTGCTTAATTTAAAGAAATTAATCTGAATGAGGTGACTTTTTCTGTTGCTGTCTGATTCATACACATTGTGTAGGAAGGGTAGGGTAAGACAAATCATATTTTTCTGAGTAATTATATTATTTTTTCAGTTGGAATAAACCTTGGAAAGCAGACGTTTTACTTGATGATTACCTTCCTGGGTGAATGTTTTACTAAATACAAAGGTTCATTTGTGCAATCAAGTTTTAAGCTTGGAGTTGTACTGTACTGTAAGTCTTGTTTGTCCCTGAGAATAATTTGTGATAATAAATCTTGCTGAAGCTGTGCATTTGAAGAAATAATCTGGGCTGTTTCAATCTTGTTTGCAGTAAGAAACTGCACTGGTTCAGAGATTTCCTGGAGGATGCACTTACCTTGATAAGGTTTTTCATGAGTATATCATATTCCTCATTTCTTTGGCAGCCCCCTCTATCAGCTGTATGTGAAAGGGAGCATTGTCCCCTTGACACACACAAATGTTCTGCCTTGTCTGAACCTAAATGAGAGGAGTAGTTCCTCTCTCCTACGAGCATATGGGGAAAGCAGAGAAATCTCCGTTAGGATTTTCTGCAACTGTACGCAGTGCAGTAGGCCAAAGTATAATCTGGGCTCTGTTCTGCAGTCCAGCCTGGATCATAAGTCCCCTTTGACCTCCTCCCAGTTATACACACCTTCCTT
Organism: Strix uralensis; assembly: GCF_047716275.1. Classification (NCBI taxonomy): domain Eukaryota; kingdom Metazoa; phylum Chordata; class Aves; order Strigiformes; family Strigidae; genus Strix; species Strix uralensis. The sequence continues at coordinate 79,178,164 of NC_133974.1, read as the reverse complement.
CCTTCCCCCCCTTTTTTTTCCCCCTTTTCACACTGCAGAGGTTGAAGTGCCAGACCCTGCAAACTGATAAGATAAGAACCACATGGTGCACTGCCATAAGCCAGGGGTCCCTACTGGGTCCACTGACGCACACAGTCCTCCCCTGATGTCAAACAGCTGATAAGTAGCACCTTGGCTCTGGTCCCAAACCTCTGTGCCAAGAGGGAAAAAAGGGCTCTTTGTCTGGAAAAGGCAGCTCTGTTGAGATTTTTTTTTTTTTTTTAACATCTTGCTGCTTTTCTTGAATTCAGGCCAGAGTTCTGTCTGTTTAAACTATTTAGTATTATTTCTGAATTGTTTGGCAAGAATAGATGTCCGCTGAAAAAAGTGTGTTTAATTCATCATGCGTGATGTATAGTTGACTGTATTTGCGGCATCAGACACACAATACAGCATGTAGTGTTTATAATGCGTGATAGCCAAGCCCAAGTTGCAATGCTGTTTGAAGCTATATGAAGCATGCTTTTCAAGAACCAAGTATCTTACCATGGAGCAGAACAACAACAACAAAATATCACAAATTTAAGATTACATTTATGAAAAAAAAAAGAGTTGTCAAAATAATTCCATAATAAGCATAGGATAGTACTCTCTGAAGTCCTTCACCTTTTTTATTGTTTTTATTAATTTTTATAGTTCTTATTGTTTGACCTTCTGTATTAAAATGTAGTTTTAGTACTTCAGATTTTGAAAGATGTGCTCATGCTTTAAAAGTATTATATTTTCTCTTGTTAATTTTTCTTAACAAAAGACCTTTTTGCTGAATATTGCACAATGTTAAAACCTTTAGAAATAAGATGACGTTATTAGCTTACATGACTTCAAATCTTTAAGTGATGTAGTATTTTTAAGATAGGAAATTGAATGTGTTTCATAATCACATGCTTATTTTTGTATATTTATATAGGCCTTTTGTTTGAAAATGGTACATTTGTCTATAAATGTTTCAAAATTTGCATAGTTATTTGCAATTTTTATGTGTATGTTCATTTTTTCACACTTCAGTGTACTTGCAGATGTATTTATAGGAATATACTGTGACAATTGTATTTTACGCTGCTGTAAAGCCAAATCCAAAACAGATGTGCTAAGATGGCCCAATTAATCATAGGTCTCAAAGGCTGGAGTAGCTACTCCAGTGGCTGCTGTTGTTGAAGCCCCTCTAAGGCTGCTAGAAGTAGCCTTGAAGTGTTGCTGCTGCATGTAGTGAAGCAGCAGAATGGCACTAACGTGGTTATCCTGGGCTAACAATTAAAATCCTTATCCAAAGCTTCTTGGGAAGCTTCATGGTCTAAGGGAATACCTCATGCGACTGTTGGGGCTCTACCTTTAGTGCTACCTGAACTGAAGAGGATATGTCTGTGTGTTGTGAAGTGCAAGGCTAATGCTAATTTAACATGTCCTTTTCAGTGATGACACAGACAACGTTAGTGTATGTGGTATATGTGCCATCTTCCAGGTGTTATACAGAAGTTATTAAAATATTTGGACTCATTTTGGGCTACTTTGTGTATAAAGCCATATATATTAATAGTCATCTATTTATAGAACTTCATCTGTTTATCATAGACCAAAAACTGCCTGAGATGTCTCTGTGTGTGTCTGTATATGTCTAAAATGCCAAATATGAAAATCTGCTGCAAAATGACTTTTCACAATTGCAGAATGATGCTAACTCTCAGTGCCACTCAAAGTACTGTTTTGGGTATCTCAAAATATAACTTCTCTTGGGGCTGGCACTCCCCTGGCTACGTGGGCAATGCTTGTAAAATTCAGCTGAATTTCTAATCAGCAAGAGTTTGCAGGATTTGTGCCTCAGTGGCTCTGAGTTGGATGGGATGCACAGCATTTAAGTCTAAAACACAAACATGCTTCATTTCTGTAAGAATTGGATGCATAGGTGTCTTAAAAATTATGGGACATCATATTATTAGCCGTTTATGCAGTCTCTTATTAAGATGGGAATACAAGATACAATATTACTTATTGTGAAACACCATGTTACTTCTCAAGTGTATAGTTTTAAGAAATACCTGAATCATCCTGAAGTGAAATTGGGCATCAAGTGATGCATTATGTATTTTCTTTGACTTCATAAGAAGCCATAATGAATAGACTCTGGTTTAAATTATGTGTAACTGACTTTTTGGGGAATTATTAGTTAGAAATAAGTTATGCAGTCAATTTCACCAGTATACAGTGTTTTTCTCCCACCTCCCCTTCTCTGTCCCATATGATAGTGGGCATTATTTCCTGATTCTATAGGAGGGTTTCTCTTAGCTCTCTTTCCCTTCTCAATCTTGTTCCTCAAGATGAAGTCTACAAAAAGTGGTTTGTGGATCCTCTTTATGGAAAAGAAGGAAAAGGTATTCCCTTAGTCCTTTGCTGCTTCTGTTTTATAGAGACTGTATTAACTGTAGAATCCTATTAAAGATAATGTATTATGAAGCATGACTTAAAAGGCTAGTATTGAGTTAACTGTTGACAACAAAAATAAAGTGAGAGGTCCAGATATTGTACATGTGCCTGTATATTTTCACAATTGTCACATTTAGAGAGAACCTTTCTCTGACAAATCTTTCCTTCTGCAAGAGGAAGTACAGATAGATAATGTAATTAACAGAGGCCAAATTTCACCATCCAACTTCAGCAGGATGATGTTTCACCCTAGGGATTCAAGAAGGATTATCCCCAGATAATTTTGGAAAAAATTATGATCATATTTTGAAGTGAAAAACATATCATGAATCCTCAGTGAAAAACTATCATACATAGTATTAATTTCCTGTGTAATGTGACTCTGAATACTTAATACTCATGGAATGTTAATATTTTAAAAATACAAAATAGCTTAAATTCTCATTTTATCAGTTAACATCATTTTAGTAATAGCATGAAAAGATAATTTAGTTTTAATGTGAGTAATTATATAATTTTGATCCTTTAGCAATTTGGAGTCTGAAATGGATTTCATTATAGTCAGCAGCATGATCTCATTGTCTTTAACGGAAGCATCAGGCTCTGCGCTCTTCTTTTGCTTTTGCTATAAAGATTTTTGTATTTCTTATATTACTTAAAATTCATGAAATTTTCTTCTGATTAAAAGCAACTTCGAAACAGATAATGAATCGCACTGATGAAACCCCTCAATTATTTAAAAAGATAGGTTTTTGTGTGAAGAGTGGTTTAATAATATATTTGTAATGTTCTAGATGTCTTATAATCTTAATACAGGACATACAGCATGACATGACAGTTACGTTATGCAGAGTAACTGGAAAACTGTACCACTCTTCAAAAAAAAAAAACCCAAGAACAAAAAAACCAAAAAAACACCCCAACCAAAAAACCGAAATGTGAGATGTAGAATGAGTTATAGCTTGTGTGAAACAAACCTTAAGATGTTCCTTAGAAAAAGCCTAGCCATTAGAGCCAGAGGGAAGTTATGAATGAAGTGAGCACTTAAGGCTGAACTAATGACTGTTGGCTGGTTGACTATAACCAAACATTTTACACAGCTGTATTAACAGTGCCTAGTAGGAACACAGCAGGTGAGGACCTTTTCTGGATTTTAGGTGCAGCCTAAGCGGTACGATTTGATGAAATTCTTCTCGATCTCTTTGTTTGAGGATCTAATTCTGTGGGGGCTGCCCTCTACTCCGTAGGTCAGTATGGGGTTTCCCTTGCCTGCTGCTGCTTCTTTCTCCCCCACGTGCCTGTGCCCATGCCTGGGTGTGCTGAATTGCTGTCCTGGGCAGCAGGAAGAGCTGCTTCCTGTCAGGCAGTAAGTTTGCAGCGTGTTGAGACTGCTTGTGAATGGGACGTACATCTTCCCTCCATGCCCTCATGTGCTTCCTCTGTGCTTCCAAGAGGCACTCCCAAATTCTCATCCCTTGGGCATTCAGAAGGAATACCAATAATAGCTGTCTATCGTTACTGTGACTTGTATGTTGGTAGTGGACTGTGATGATAAACTGAACATCTCCTGTGGCCGTTTCTGCTCTCCTCCTTCCTCTTCTTATACCATTTCAGGCTCTTCTGCTTCTCTACTTGAGAGCTGCTGTAGTGACCTACAGAACTTTATCTCAACTTTAATGCCATTCTGTGCATTATCACAAGTAAAACAGGGATCTCTCACTTAAGTTATTAGAACGGGATTACTTTACAAAGTGAACAATGTTACTCAAGGAATAATGATTAGTCATTTGCTCTTCAACTTGGCAGCACATGCAAACCTTTTCTTGGGCTACATGTATTTCATATCTTTCATGAAAGAGGGTACAAAACATGAGGGTACATGCACAAAAATCAGTGGATGTCACCAAGGAAGAGAGAAGTTGCGAAGAAGGTTTATCCTTCAAAAATCTTGATAAACTGGAGTAGTGATCTGTAATGAACCAAACAAAGTATGATAAATTTTGCTAACTACAACATATGCACATGTAAAATCAGAAATAGGTAGGTGTAAGTACTGCAGAATCAGATACAGGGATAGTAATGCATAGAAAAATGAGTAATGCAACAAAGTATGGTGAAAGTTTTATGAACAGAAACATCACAAGTGAAATGTGAAAAAAACATTCCCCTCTGTTCACCACTGGTGAGGCTGTAGCCAAAGTAATGTGTATGTTGGATGTTGGAAGACTAAGCTCTTTGGATATGAATGAGTTGGAGTACAAAGGAAAGCAACAGAACTTGTAAGAGATTTAGAAAACATAATAAATTTTGATCTGTCTAGAAATGAGGAGATGGATTGAAGGGAACAATACAGAGTATAGCAGTCATATTGAGAGAACTTGGTACATGAAGCAAGACAATTGTTTTTCCATGGTATCACAAGAGAAAACATCAGGGAGATGCTGACTAAGTAGTAAGAAATACACTGACAGCAAAGCAATGTAAACTGGAATGTTTGCTACCATAGACTTTTAGGAACAGCTTTCAAATGGTATCTGAGAAGGGATGCAATTAAAAGTACTTGTTTGATCTTGATTCAGAGCAGAGAGAGAGACATTTGGAGATTCTCTCATATTCTGTATTTCTGTGCTGTTTACAGTGTAACTGAGTCCTTTTTCTATTCTGTAACTTTGAATCTATAAAAATAAGGATTTAAATCCAGAAGCTTTGTAATAATGAAAATTAAATTTTTGGCTTTATGTTTTCACCAATTAAAAAACAAAACAAAACAAACAGACAATTAGTGAGTGACCTACATTTTAGCCTTTTAGTCTCTCCCTTGAATCTTGGCAGGAAATAGGAAAGTGCAAGATTTATGAGATTTTAGAAATCTCCTCCTGTTTTTTCTTTCATAGAGAACAATAGTTTAAACTTCTTTCGCAGCTTTTTTACTTCTTCCAAAACAGAATTTGGTATGTGAACACCATGCTGTTGTTAAATTAATGTGATTAAGCAGTTCAGTTTGCTTTTACTTTCTGCTCTTTATAAAGTGTCTTCCAAAATCCATTAGAAGGCATTTATAATCTAGGAGAGGGCAAGAATTTGGGCCATATTTACTTAAATGTTACCTCAAATAGGAACCTATTGCTTACAGAAGGGACAAATTATTCTTGACGTGTGTAGACTAAAGACAACTGAAAGTTCAATATTTCTGTCCCCAGTTGTAGAAAAATACAAGATGAAAACAAAGAGTGAAGACAGAAGCAGCAAAATGATCAGGCAAAGAGATTAAGTGAATATTTGAATTTCAGAAAATGAATTTGGCAGTGGAAGATCTGGAAACCAGCATGTCATTTTAAAATTGTGACCCTGGCAGTGGCTGTAGGAAGTCTGTACTGGAGGTGGAAGAGGAGTATGGTGGAGGGGGAGGAGGGAGGTTATAAAAACTTACTAACTAGCACAACAGCAGAATATAGCCACAGTGTTCAAACTTCTTGAAAAATGTGTGCATTTAATAAGGGATGGGGAATTGCAGAAGTCTGGGCAGGAAACAATTTACGTGTGAATAAAGGTGTATCAAGGAGGCCTGATGTAAGGGATACTATAGTGCACATTTGTGCCGTGTTATTGCTTCTATTCTGATACAAAATGATGGATGTAAATGTAAATCATGAGCTTTGGAGAAAATAGGTATGTTTTTGCATATGATCTTGGTGGTCATAGGCCACTAATTCTTGTAATGCAACTGTTCAAAATAGTATTCAGCAATTCAGTAAGGTGGATGGTGTTTTCGGATGGTTAGTGCTCTATAGAGAGCTTAGGTCAAGTTGCAGTAGCTGAATGTGCAGTCCCATGCTCTCTGTGGTTTTTTTTGTTTGTTTGTTTGTTTGTTTGTTTTTTTTCCCAGTGGCTGGCAAAACATACTCTTTCTTACTTTACTGACTACTAAAGAGAATACCTTAAAACAAAAAGGAGTAATAGTCGGTTCACTTCAGAAGAAGGTGTGAGGTTACAGTTAAAGGCAGGCAAGATCCAACTTCATGGACTGAAGGAATGCAATGTTTGGATTAAGGGAAAGCAGTGATGGGACAGTTGTTGCCTAGAGTCTCTAGCTGTTGTTTTGCACTGCCTGCACATCAAAAAGAAGAGTTTTGGACACCCATGATTTAAATTAATTTAAACTGACAGTTTTCCTTTTATCACTTGAAAGCCAGAGTGGTTTTACAGCACTTTATTATATCTTGGTATGAATTGTCCAAATACGTACAATTCTTTCTTTCCACTAAGCAGTAGGATTTACAGAAGAACTGAAGCAGGTTGGATGACTATCATAAAAGTGAATGCTGCTTAGCCTTCTACAGGGCTATACCTCCTTTAAAAAGCTTATTAAAGCATCTTCCATCTTTATTTGAGGGTATAATCTCTGGAAATTTGTCTCATTGTCCTCTACTGTTTTCAAGTCCCAAATTAAATCTCTGTCATATTATGCTGTGTTTGCTGAAAGTGTCAGAATACTTTCTTGTGGATGTGACATCTTTGGGAACAATTCAGTGTTCCCAGAAACAGCGAGATTTCCCTTTAGTGTAAGGTTTTTGATTCATATTCCTTTATCTCATCAAAGAGGATCTTTCATTGAGAATGTATAATCTTCTGCAGGTGTAAGATTGAGTAGTATTTATAAGTGAATGCACAGATTTAGACACAAGCAAGATTTGTTCTGTATCCCTATTTAATACATTACTGTTTTAGAAACACTTGTAGAATCATTGCTGTATTTCAGACTGCATTAATTTTGCTAGATATATGTCTACCATTTGGAATGAAGTGGAAAGTGTGAAAACCTGTCACTGCTTTTAGAGTTTATAGGTGATCTGAAAAATGATTAGGCTCTGAATATTTTTGTTACACTGTTTTTGGATAAGTAGCACTGGAAAAGTAGAATGCACATTCAAGACATGGCCACATTACAGTTAACTCCCATTGGGTTAAGTGAAAGTTGATGGGAAGGCTTTGGACTTCTGAAAATGAGGTTACTTAAATGAGGGTCTTAAAATGCTGGAATCATAAACATAAGGCCCCTCATACACCATTAAAAAACCCACATTCCTCTTATGTGTGAGGAATGTATTGTCATGCAACTCTGTATTACTGAGAATTGATGTCCATACTGATAATTTGACTGGTGTTGAGCCCTCAGGATAGATTATTGCATGTATAATAACATGGAAAGTATAAGAAAAGGGCTAAAAGACATGGTTGTCTTCTGTGAATTTTTTTGAAAAGAAAATGAGTTAACTAGGGTGAGGGAATCGTTGAAGCCTGGACTCAGTCTTACTGGTATACTTGACAGCAAAACAAAGTGAAAACAAAGAATGAAAATTCATCGCTGCCATGCTGAGTGCCATTACAGGTGCTTTTCACGTGAAAGTGAGGGAGTGAATTTTGTTGAGCCTTTTTCTACACTCAAGATCAAAGTCAACACCTACCATTTTTGGCTAGGGGCAGACTACTGTGACTTTGTCATCCGGCTGGTCGCTGTGTGAAAAAACATTTCTTCCTGCTGGTGTCAGTAACAGCATATTGTTAAATTAATGTAGATGAGTGCTTATGAGCAGCCAGTATTTTAGCTGTACTATTTGTTTGGGAATATGGCAGACAGACAGTACTTCAGATGATTAAAATGACCTGACACAAATTGCATTTGAAAATGTTTATGCAGGGTATGTGGAGCAAAGTAATTGTGTACACGAATATAAATACTGTTAGATGTTGTCTTAGGAGTTGTAAATAATATATAAGGTTTCTGGTAAGAGACATTGATGTTGAAATATTTCTTATTTGATATGAGTGTATAGCTATAACATTAACACTGAAATACTGTCCTGAGTTCATCTTTACTTGTCAGGAATATTATAAACTTTTAAAGCTGTATCAGTTTATTTCATATAATGAAGTAGTGGTAATTTGTACTCCTCCAAACTTATGGGAAAGCAAAGTGCAGGAATCATTTAACCTCTCCATTCCTTTTATATGATCATAAAATCTATATTCTTGAAGGTCTGTGGGTTTAATTAATTAATGTTTGTAGTACATCGACATGATATTTGAATAAAAAGAAACTTCTTTAGGTAAATATAGAAAAACTATATTTCAGTTTTTAAAGAAGAGTCTATGCGTTGTTTTGAAATAACAAGGTAGTGACTGTGGGCCCTAAAAATCAAAGTTTACCCAGTGTATTTTTACAGATTGATAGAGTAAAATTATAGGAAATGCCGGAGGACAAAACTTTAGGAACTAGTTATTGCTTATGTCAAGATTCATGTTGTTTAAAAAGGAGTAACATTAAAGAACATACAAACTTCTGCAACACCATTTTTTCTATCTTCAGAGGCAATCTATTTTTTTTTCAAAGAAATGCTGAGGATGTTTTGAAGATGCTGCTTCTAATAAGTCAGTCATTAAACAGAGAAGACACTTCTCTTAATTTCAGTATCATTGTTCTGAAGTAGAAAACAACTTTCAGCATCAAGGCACCATGACATTGGCTGTTCTTTTGTGATTGCATATGGTGCTGCTATAATTTTTAGTTTAATTAAATAACGTTTTTTTTTTTTTCTTATTTAAAAGAAACTGAGACATAAAAGCAAGGTGAAATCAGTGCTGTAGCTGATATGAGTAGTATGTATCTTTTGATGCTTTTCCTTTGCTGTTCTATCTGATTGGATGGAAAGAAGAATTTCACTTTTAATGTTCCAGCAAAAGTGCCACCATTCTCCTGAGGTTTCTCTGTATTCAAACCAGTCAGAGCCAGATTTTAGTATACTGAATTAAACTGTTTAGATGGTTCCTGATGCTCCCCAAAGTGAGCTCTGTGTGTGCCTATTAACTCATGTCAAATCAAAAGTTTTCTGAAATGGGGACTCTGTACAGCTACCAACTTGTTGCTGCGATCCACAGTAAAAGCTTCTGGTATGCTAATGTGACCGAACATATTTGTTCTTTCACTTACCATGATTTAATCATCACATTGGCCTACAATATTTCAACTTCTATGGCTTTTTTTTTTTAAATGACTGGACAAGTACATGTCATGCATATGTACTACATTATAACCATAATTGTAATGTTTCAGTTAATATTTTTACTTAATAGTGTGAATTAAATAAGCTTTATGCATTTTTATAACAGAATAAGCAGATAAATCTATAAAATTTTTAAATGCTATGTTAGTTTGTCCAGCATAGCTATGTATCCTTAGTAATAGGGGGAAATTAATCCTTTGGTAGATTCCTATAAATTTAATTAAACCTCCATTAGGGGGATAGTTCTAGCGTGTGTGTGGAATGGTTGCACACTAGATGTTTGTACAGTAACTTTCTGAAATTGTGGCTTCCTACAGTGAAAAGTTTTAATTTCTCTTTTTTAGGGGGTGTGTGAGGAGGGTGTTGAAGGGGGAGCACTAGGTCCTGCTCCTGAGAACAAATTGCTAGTATTTTATCTCTGGATTTGCACTATTTATGATTGTAATTGCAGAACATCTTTCTGGCATGGGCATTACATTTCTTTTAGGGAAGTGGAAAGTGTAGTCCTTAACCAGTACAGCAGTTCAGTATCATTTCCTGCTACATGTTAAAATAAGGGCCCAATAAAAAAATGTGTGTGTGTGCAACATGAAAGTGAGTTGTTCTAGGAGACTTACTTAAAACAAAGCAAAAAACCCCTATATTGTTACCTTTTATGTGCATTGTACAGTAAAAAGTTACTGTATGGGACTAGAAATAGTTTTAGAAGAACAGACCAGGACCAGGGGGTACCCCATGCTGCCAGCTGAGTGCTGGGGTCCCTGTGCTGGAACAGTGTTACATACTCTGCTTCTGGCTCTGTCACTTCTCAGTGTCTGGAAGGACTGTGACCTGCTTCAGAAACTTACCTCCCTCCTTTGCCCACCTCCAGCTAGAGCTCCTCACTGCATGCTGGTTAAAATCTCTGCAGGGTTTTAAGGATTGTTGGTTCAGAAAGCTTTGGCTATGGAAGGTAGTGACACTACACATTCTACCTTCTCTGTAGGTGTTCCTGCTACTGGGCTGTTGTATAAAGAGCTGGTTTTGATTGTTCCTGTTGGCCTATGTTAACAATATTCTGACCACATCTGTGGTTTCAGACTCTCTTAGAAGTTTAGGCATCGCTTTGCAAACCTCTGGTCACAGAGGCAGTGACAGTTTTCCTTGAGATTTTTCATGTTGTGTTTCTTTGATTTAGAAGAAACTAAGATCAGTCAGAAGATGTAGTAGATGCATGCCCTGAGCATGAAGGAAAGCAAAGCTCAAACATGTTTTTTCTCAATACTCTCAATAGAGAAGAAAATAGTTTTCTCAGTTTGGATAACGGGAGAAAATGCCTGTCCCATTTACATGTATTCCTAGATACATCTCAGGGAATCTCTTAACAGTCCATCTCTTGCCAAGGATTTTCATATTTTTTTAAAAAACTGAAGATGACCACAAAGCAGAAATACAGTAAGTTGCTATGTCACACTTACGATAACTTGATATAATATTGGCCATTAGTCTACTATTTTATCTTTTAAATTCAAAGACATGCCACACCACATGGTGGGGAAACAGGGTATTACACTGATGGCTTAGGTTTACAGCTTTGCTTAGTTAAAACTTGGTATTTTCTTATGGGGATTACTTAGAATTTCAGCTGGTGGTTTGGTTTTTTTTTTCCCCGCTCTGTACAAAATTTGTGCTATACATACATTTTATGAACATTTAGGACATAAGTTCTTTGGGATAAAGAAAATGCTAATGAATGCAATAGATTTCCAAAGAAGACATTTTGAGTTCTCTAGCATAAAAACCCAATGAAAATAAACCAAAAAAACCCCACCAAACCCCAGACGTTTCATTCTCCTTTCATGGTAGTGGTAAGTTTGGGAAGTATCCACTACATGTCTTATGGTTGACAAAAAAGTTTATATTCTTTATCAAAATGCTTTAAATTCAAAATGGATTTGACGTTAACTGGAGAGCTCTAACAAATAAAATTTGCTTATTTTCTTAAAGTAAAACGTTGTTACAAAAAATTACCCTGTTTTTCACTTCTATACTTAATTGCAAAATTGAAGCAACTAAGGCCTAATTTTACCTAGCAGCTGTTGGACTATATGGAAAATGATATTTTTTCTTTAAATTGGTTGTTCGAGATAATTATTCTTTACATCAGTAAAACCACTCATTTTTCATGTGTCACATGGGTTAATATTTGGGACTTATGTTCCAACAAAAGTGCTTCTAATGGGCAGGGTTTTTTGGTATTTCATCAAAAAGCTGCAAATGCTAATCCACACATAACTCTGCTAGTAAACCTTTTAGTGGACAGGGAAACATGGATTGAGTTTTAATATTTTTATTTTTAAATGATAGTTTTTACTAACAGATTGACTAAAGTTTTGAAAGTTCATAATTAAATAGATAAGTGCTGAACGAGGGATAGTTATGCAAAAAACAGTTCTTTGAACGAGGCATAGTTATGCACAAAACAGTTCTTGAATGGCAGTTTTGACTCCAGTGTGTGTCTCTTGGGTGGCATCTTCAGCTTGACTAAGTAGCCTGCTTATGTTGAAAAACGCTGCTTGATTTCATCTTATTTTTTCTTTCTCTGGCTCTAAGGAAGCTCAGTTGTGTTTTTATCTTTATGAGACCATGCTGCTTGTAATATTTTTTTCTTTATGGTTTGCCAAGTAAATTGATTAGCAAGGTTCAGCTCATTCCAGTGCTTATAGTAAGGAGAAGTTAAAGAAACAAGCAAATGTCTGCATATTCATAATAGAGGGATTTTGAGTTGTAGGGAGTGGCTCTCACCACTCACTTGTAGGTTCTGGAAAATGCAGCTTTGTTGAAATACAAATACAAACATATTCATTCTATTAGAAAGATTGTGAGTTAATAATTCAGTTTACATTTTTTTTTGAGTTCTAAATAAAATAATGTAAGTATTAAGTAGTATATGATTTTGACTGAAGCAATTTTGAATGAAAAATGAAAAACAAACAAAAACCCCCCAGTTTTCATTCTTCTGTAAATGGCCAAAAGTTGTTTTTTTTAATACTGATTATGAATGAAAATGAATTTTTGGATGTTAGAATATTTATGTTTCTTGGGGAATTCTACTTTTCAGCTACTTCCAAGAAAGTAATTGTTTAGATGTGCTTATTTTTAATAAGTATTTCATATATCCTAAAAACACTGGTACCAATATCTTTCTTGACAGAGAAGAGAACTTTAGCTATTAGAAGGCACTGAGTCCAGTACGAAAAATTCAGATTCAGTACTTCCAGTATCAGATTCAGTACCTTGAAAGGCACGACGTTGTTGTGCAGCTTCAAAATAAAATAATAAATCTATATTCAGTTATCTTGCTATCTGTCAGAACTCATGGTAATCAGAAACCTGATGAAAATCACAACACTTTAAAGCTTTTGTTTTCCTAAGTGAAGTTTTATTTAAGGTAATGCAAAGATAGGATGCCATCAGACGGGATGTCCTCACTACTCTCTTCACTGCCAGGGAAGAGGTCTGCTGAAACCAACCTTCTTTGCTGCATCAGTTTTCAGAAGGATGGATTTTCCATGCAGTTCACCTCACAATTGCTCAAAAGCTTGCAAAGATACAAAAAAGGCATCAGGAATATGCAGTTGGGGGTGGAAGATGAAGCAGCACTGTCCCTTTTGATGGTAATCTGCTGTTAGATGAGTTTTAAGTGTTCATAGGAAAATCTATGGGCAGAAGATTTTAGAAATTTATATCAAAAAGAAGCTTCTCTTTGCCTGCAGACCTTCTGGAAAATAAAACCCAACCTCCCCCTTCCCCAGGATTTCACAAAAAACAGGGTGATGGAATTGTCTTTCCAGGGAAACAGATCGAGTAGAGGGACAATAGCTTTCATCAATTTAAATCTTAGGCTAGCTAGATTGTCCTTGGTAGAACAGTGGTTCTCAAAAGAGTTTAAGGATACTAATCATTGACCAAGAGTTGCAAGCCTTGCTCTCACACTTGTAAATGACCGTTTTAAATCAGGTGATTATAGAGACACTTGCATTGGCTTGTTCTTGTGTTGCAGGTGTTTGGAGAGGTTTTGTTTCCAAGGCTGCTAAGGCAATTCCCTGCACAGTTTCCATCAGTTTTTAAAAACTCATATTTCTTATGTTTATAAAAGAGGTATCATATATTCTATCTTCAAATCAGGCTTTCAAGCTTAGGAGACCTCTCCTTTTGTCAAAAAAAAAAGAAAAAAAAATCAAAGGAGATTCATAGAGTAGACTACATAGAATAAAATAGCTTGCTGTTACAATTGTTGACATGGAAACAATGTACCATAGGTAAAACAGTCTTGTACAATGACCAATTGGCAGAAAACCTTTTTTATCCAGCATCTGCTTGCTTCTGTGGTTCAAAAAGGCTGAACAGCTCAAGGCTGTGTGCAGGAGAGATCTAGTAATCTTTGGCGGTTTTTGTATTGCCTTTATACAACAGATTCATACTCAAACAAATTGTGGTGTGAGTTACTTGCTTATTGTATCCAGAAAGTGCGTTAGCTGATCTTTTCTGAACATTATATACCCGCAAGTTAAAGTGTAGCTATGTGGCCTCTCAGTTGGCAGGGTTTCATTCTTCCACATTTTAGGCTGTAATTCACAATCATTGTAAACCAGAGATGAACGATGTTACTGTATGAAGAGATCCTGCCTTCCCTCAACCCGGGCTGCTTATTCCCACCCTCATGCTGCTCACTCTTTGCTACAAGATACAGATTTCACACAGATAAGCGGGATAACTTGATTGTGGCAAAAGCTGGTACTTTGGTTTTGTGGTGTGGTGTTTGGTTTTTTTTTTTTTTTTTTTTTTTTTTTTTTTTGTCTTTGTTTGTTTGTTTGTTTGTTTTTCTTCTTTCCTGGTTAATTTTAAAGGAGTTTGGTTCCTCATTCCAGTTCTGTGTGGTGTCTACCCACATAGAAGCTTCATTCCCTTACCTCCTGAATACAGTCTTTGTACTCTTTCTGACCTGTGTTCATCTTCATGCCCCTCAAGATTGCTTCTATCTTCTCTTTGTGCTTTCTCCCAGCTTTACTCTGCCCATTTATCCATGATGAAAGAGTGGTCACGGATGAAGCCCTGTGACCTTTTCCTTCTGATCCAGTGTTTCTTGAGCCTGCCTATCACAGAAGAAGGCAACCGTGCCTAAAAACTTTTGAGTTGGTGCATTTTTCATTAACCCTTTGCTTGCTTCTTTCTTCATTCCTTTCACTACTGTCTGCCCCCCTCAATTAAAAATACATACAGATTAAGATTTCCCCAGCTACGGTCATGCTAAGTGCACTCAATTTACTTATGGAAATATTTTGTGTTTGCTGACCTCAGTGTACTTGGATATCTCACAACGAAGTTAGAGTATGTGTGTCACTGTCGTTTGAACATAAGCATTACAGGATCCCTTGTTTGTTGGAAAGACATGCTAGGGGACTCGGATTAGTTTGATTGTCAGGTATGTTCGTTAGCTCATGAAGTAACATGAAAAAAGTGCCAGCACTGTTAAGTCCCCCAAACTGCTGTTCAGAAAATTACTAAGACATTACACTGGAAAATAATGCAACAGTGGTACTAAAGAAGAAACAGTAATGTACTGTCATTTATGACTGACTTTTATCATTGATGCCGTATCCTTGAGAGACCTCCTGGTGCCATTTTTCTTGCAGTAAAACACAGAGTCACTTTTTAGTTATCTTGGGTGCACTGGGTTTTTCTCAAGATCTTTCATGTTTCTGTCAGTTAAATTGAATAGTATTAACATTTATATTCTCCAGCCTACAGAAGTTGTAGTCTTGGAGGCTTTCCCAGAGTGAATCTGAAGGAGTTTAAAAATGTTGAAAGCAACCTATTTGTTAAATCTCTTTATTTTGTCTGATCTGAAATTCTTGAAGTTCTTGTGTTTACTTCTCCTATTGGATATTTTATAATACAGCTTTTAACTGGATAGTTTTGACAGTGAATCAGTCTCTTTATGTGCTATCAATGTGATTTTTCAGTGTGTTTTTAGAATTTTTGTTTTGTCATTATTATGATATTGTAATGGGCCTATTACAGTCTCATGAGAACAGTTTTGGTCGGTCAGTGTGCCGGACAGAAATTCGAATCTCAGCGTCCAGGACTGTAACAC
This sequence comes from Strix uralensis, assembly GCF_047716275.1. NCBI lineage: Eukaryota > Metazoa > Chordata > Aves > Strigiformes > Strigidae > Strix > Strix uralensis. The sequence continues at coordinate 79,162,510 of NC_133974.1, read as the reverse complement.
AGTAAAGTGAAAATTTATGACCAGCCCTATGGAAATGTGCCTTAATTTCCTGTATTAGAGTGTCTGTTTTATATGGATATCTTTATAGCGTTAAATTGTTTTCTGAGTGTAGCCAATGACCAAGTTCAAGTAGGCTTTAGATAAAATCAGATTATTACAAAGCTGAATTGCACTGGAAGATGAAATGATTCTACCAGTATTTTTTTTTTCCCATTGAGGACTTTATCGTCCTTGCCTGTAAAAAGTTTATACAAATTATTATAGCAAAGGCACAATGGAGAACATGCATCCTGTGAGTGCGGGATTGTAGACTGAAATGGTTTTTTTAAGGTTTTTCCTATAGAAACACAAGTCTCTATTTCCATGCCCCCTGTTTTCCTTTTCATTATTGCTGTTTTCATCTTTTCTTCACCTCCCTCCCCCACTTTTTCTTCTAAGGATGCTTTTTGGAGGTGAACACATGTTAGTGAGCTACACTGTCTCCAAAACAAACAAAAGAGGGTGGGGAGATGATGAGGGGGAGGAGGACAGCGAAAAGATGCAGCTGCTCATTTTTAATTTTGAAACTAGCCTTGAATTCTGTGGCATTTGCTTAAGCTTTATAATAAAAACTGGGGGCCTAACTGAAACATTGCGTCTTTATTTTACTGTGGTTGCCAACAAGAAAATGTTAAAATAGTAACAAATAGATTATTTGAATTCTTGTCTAAGATAGTACTGATGGAAGATGTTTTGCCAAATGAGATTGTATGAGTAGAGGGTTGCCACACCAGCAAAAGCTTGTGGAAAAGCAGTCAACCCCATATGTTGTTTTTTGTTCTGTCGTGTCAACATTAAAGTCAGTAGAACGTATTTCCATTTATTTCACCTGGTAGGAAGTAGGAATCCATGTAGCATTGGGTCCTGTAATTCCTTTCTAGTGAACCTGCACAAGCAGTGTGCCCTCACAGCAAAGAAGGCTAGCAGCATCCTGGGCTACACAAGGAAGAGTTTGCCAGCAGGTCGAGAGGGGTGATCCTGCCCCTCTACCCAGCCCTGGTGAGACACAACTGGAGTGCTGGGTCCAGTTCTGTGGTCCCCAGTACGAGAGAGACATGGACATAGCGGAGTGAGTCCAGTGAAGGGCCATAAAGATGATCAGAACTGGGACTGTTCAGCCTGGAGAAAAGAAGACTCGAGGGGGATCTTAACCATGTGTATGAGTACCTTCTGGAGGGCAAAGTAAAATAGATGGAGCTAGGCTCTTCTCAGCAGTGCCCAGTGACAGGACAAAAGGCAGTGAGCACAAACTGAAACACAGGAGTTTCCACCTGAACACAGGAAAACACTTTTTCCACTGTGAGGGTGATTGAACACTAGCACAAGGCTGCCCAGAGAGGGTGTGGAGTCCTCATCTTTGGAGATACTCGAAAGCTGACAGGACAGGATCCTGAGCAACCCACTGTAGCTGTCCCTGCTTGAGCAGGGGTTGGATCAGGCGATCTCTAGGGTTGCCTGCCAGCCTCAGTGAATCTGGGTTTCTTATGTGCCTCTGATTCGGTATTTAGCTGAAATACTGGACAATGTCAGATACCACTGAATGAGTTGTATGTTCTCACGTATTTTTCTGAATGGTAACATTAATGAAATAATATTATTAACACTATTAAGGAAAAACTTGTGGTTGAGGAACAAAGCTTGAAACAATGTGTGGAATGAAATGTGTTTGGGACTTTGTTGCACAACTCTTCACATGTTAGTGAGCTCTTACCCACGTAAGTAGTCTCATTGACGTCAATAGTACTGCTCCTATAAGTGTTCACCAGTACAAGTAAGGGTTGCACAATGTGTCCTTGTCTGTAATGTACAAGTGTATGTAACAGTATTTAATTATCGCTTCGAACCTCAGTGGCAAATTCATTTAAATATCTCAAATTATACTGCTTTTCCTAGGCCATATTTTACTGATATGGAGATATCATTACATCCATCACCATAAAATTGAGCAGAAATATAATTTCTGAAAAATCATCTTTCCTTCTGTTCGTTTATACAGCTGAAAAAAAGGGGTGGCAGAAAAAGAAAATAATTATTTTCCTTTATTGTGTTTTAAATAATTTTGAGTTTCTAACTTTTTTTTGATAGTTTGGTGGAGTCAGCGCTTTACTTTCAGTGCTTAATTAGTCTAAAGGTAGGCTTTCTGTTCCCCACAAAAGTATTAAATAGTTGGGTTTTTTTATTTTAGATGTCAAAGTTTAATTTTCTATAAAGAGGTAACTTGTGTCTATATTTCATAGTAATAATGAACGTACGGTAAAAAAATTGGTTTCCAGGATTAATTATGTGGTACCAACTTTTCATATTTCAACTTTATTGCTAAAACATCTGTTGTTGCACTTTCGGTGGGGTTCAGGGAAGGCGATGTTGTACTCTGTAACATTCAAGTGATAAAGCCAGAATCTCTATCAAAAACCTGATTTTTTGGAGACACAGGAAGCTTTTATTTTTTAAAAGCTTTGGAGACACTGGAAGCTTTTATTTTCTAGTTGCAAGTATTGAAATTTGGTCAAGGTGCCTGAGTTAGGTTAGAGACTTTTCTGAAACTAAGTGTGTATGAGCAGTTGGAATTAAAGCTCTCTGGAATTACAAAATGCTGTAACAATGTAGTGCTGCAATTTAGAAAAGTGAGCCTATTCCACTTTGTAAAGAGGATAGATGTTACTCGTTCAGGCTAGTGGTACCTTTATGAAGAGATGATCTCTAATGCTGAAAATTCTTAAGCTAATAGTTAAAATATGAAAAAAACCTTAATTGTTGGAGGCTGATATAAGAAAATTTGATACTGGAATTAGAATGTGATTAAAAAAAAAAGATAATAAAAAATTACCTATTAGGTACCTGAAGAGATTCACTGGCAAGTGTGCTAAACTGTTCTGCAAGTTGGGTCTTTTATTTAAAATCAGATGTCTTTTTTTTTTTTTTTTTTTAAACAAGATGTGCACCAATTCAGCCTTCAATTTATTAGGCTTAATGTACAGCTAGCAGATAACATTCTTTGTGTTAATCAGCAGGTCAGGATCTTGACAGTACTTTCTATCTGTCTTAAAACAAATGAACCTAAAAATGTCATGGCTGAACTTTAGATCGGGTAAGAATAGCACCTTGCAGCCTGTTCCTTGCATACTCTCTGAAGTCATCCATTCAGCAACTCCGCAGGCTCATGCCTAGTACAGTTACAGAATCTGTGAAATACACAGTTTAAACTAACAGACATGTATTTTTCTATATATTTTATTTTAGCCATGTTTTCTAGAAAAATGCTGGACTAGCATGATTTGTTTTTGAAGATCTCGCTTCCTGTGAACCAGATCAAACCTTTCTGAATGTGGTTGTGTTAGGTTTCTTCCTAATAGAGCTTTTTAGTGACAGATTTCTGTGGGTTTTGTACCTTCTCATTTTGCGAAGGATGTTGACTATTTTTAAGAATCCTAAGACTGTAAGGTTGGAGGGGATAAAAAAGGATGACAAATTCTTGTCTGTGGTGCTGCAAATATGGTCCTAGTACTACTGAAGTAGAGAACACTCAGGTGTCTGCTCTTGCTGGTAAGTAGCATGTTATTTGACTATGTGTAGTTGTTATTTAAGAAAAGTCCTGTGCCATGGGAAACTGTCCTAACACGTCTACTAATGTAAGTGTTAAGACGAAGTGGGATGCTCCTGTCAGAAGGAAAAACGTTCTGTTTCCTATTTAGTGAAATAACAGAGTGAGACTTGGCACAGCATGTAGTATCCTTCAGAGGAGGTTTCATCGTACTGGATCTTGTTTGTGAAATAAGTTAAGTAGCATTTTAGTGAACAGCATTATACATTTATATTGGTAGGTATATTATAAAGGATTTACAGAACTTTATTCATGGGAGTTCCTTTGAAGAGACAAACCAACAGTAAAACTTTGGTAATAAAGACAATGGGAGTACTCTTGAGCCAGAAAAGTTTACTCAGAAAGGGAGCTACTCCAGGATCAGGTGTCAGGTGGGAGGAAGACATTACATCAGCCAGAAGGTATTACAGGAGAAGACATAAATCAAGAACTTGGTCCCAACACCTGTACTCAAGGGAAGAGCTAAGGCATTCTTACCTTGTTTAATCATTAGATTTTAAGTAGTTTACAGCTGCATATGATCTTTCCAGAGATTAAGTATGTGCAAATCCTGAGTGACTTGACATTTTTCATAATGAGTTATGAATGAACTGTATGTTAGTACTTGTCACCATTAAGTGTCAGGTATATTTTGGGCAGGAGACAAGGTACCCTGGCTGTGTGTGTTGCAGAAGAGAATAAAAAAGAGCAAATAATTATAAGTCATACTGAGATGTTCCTTATATGTTTACAAATACATTTTCACTTGCTTCAGTGTGATACATTGTTTTTAAGTATATTGATAATTATTTTTATCAGTAACCTTAAGATGATACATAGCATTCTTCTCAAGCAAAGACTTGAAATTAATTTGATTACAATTTGCAAGTCGTAAAGCATGTCTGTATTCCTTTTGTTAGCTTTTGCAGAGTGTTAATTAAATTTCCAAATTTGGTCTTATCATGCACCTGGAAGGAGAATAAAGCTTGTTACAGACCCCTCAGAGTTACTCCAATGTGCTAATTAGAATTGGAGAGAAGCTACTTTCAAACCAGGAAAGTAACAGTCAGAGTTTTAAGAAGCCCCATGCATCAGATAATGGATAATTTTACTGGGTAACACTATACACGCTGTGCAGGATTAAGACGTTCAGACAATTTGAAGTGTGTTTTGATACCCTGAAACGAAAAATGATTATTCAAATTAGGAACACGTTCACCCCGTTAAGCACATGTATAATTCCTATGAAAAGATTCTAGGCCTTTTAACTCTAGTTAGTGAAAACTGATTTCATCAACACTCTTATATGGCTTTTTGCTTTTTAACTTAACACTGAAGCCAGTATTGTGCAGTTATTAAGCGCTAGATTTTGGGAGACATAACCAGCTGAGTGAGTGTAGATGTCTATGGCTCAAGCCTGCAAGATGCTGGTAATATCAGAAAAAACATTGTGGAAGTTGTGGAAACTAAAGGCATTGATGTCCATGCCTTGCTCAGCATCTGGCATGTTCAGGTGCAAAGACACATCCATGGCTTTTTCATCAGGAATAAGGGATTTGAATTACAGGATAGAGGATGAGGTGGTTATTGGTATTCTTTCTGTATAAACACATTCCTGCTCTGTTTGGCCAAGCTGGTCTTTATTATCTCTCTCTAAAACTTAAGCAGTGCTGCTGGTGTCCTGTCTGAAGTGTTGCATTGCGTGCTGCTGGCTGCTGTAGCCACTGCATGAGTGACTGCACTTGATTGTGGGGGAAACTGTGATCTAAGTGTATACAGAGCCTGCAGTTTTATGCAGTGACTGGAGGCTGGCATAATTAAATATTCATGAAGATTTGAAATGTTTAATGATAAAATTTATTAGATGTGAAACAAACATACGCCCTTTATACCCAAATCAACAGTGTAGAGTTTTTGTGTGCTGCGTTATTGTTTTTCACTGCTAATACTGCGAATGCCAGAGCTGTGTATTGTTTTCCTTCTAGCAATGCAGGCAAGAGTTGGAGGAAGAGGGGCAAAAACATGAATGGAGTTGCTCACAGATGAGTTTGTGAATTGATTTTTCAAGAAAAATCAAAAATAGGTTTGACCACTCTGATTGCTTCTCGTTAGTGATTATGCGTTTTGCCAGACCAGTAATGTCAGGTTCCAGAGTTTGGGCACTTGGTTGCATTACATTCCTGTATACTTAAATGGATTAAGATAAAAAGTCTGACTTGAAAAGGATATTCCAAAACTGACTGTGCCTGTGGTTTTGAATCCTGATGCTTTGAACAAAGAAGGGATTGATTTAATGGGATTAATGCTTAATCCAGATGAAGCAATGTACACACATGCCTTGAATGCTTTTGAGAATAACTACAAATATCATTTATAAGGTTCTGTAGAAAGATACAGAGTGGTGATCTTTGTGTAAGAAAGAGATGGGGCAAGACAGCTTTAAATAAAGAATACAGGCAAAGTTGTGTTCAAATTAGCTCTTGTGGATTACTTTCAGATATTTTTAAGGTTTTTTTTTGTACAAGTATGGTATTTATTTTCAAGTGCTGATTTTGAGGAACTGTTGCACATTTCTCTTCATCATTTTGATATTCCACATGAGAAAATTTTATTTTTACTTCTATTTTTGAGGTAAGGTTATTTTCTGTTTCAGATAATACCTTATCTGGAAAGTGTTTGTCATCATCGTTTGATTCTCCCCCCCCATCCCCACCCCCCACCCTTGGCTTGCAGATTTCATATGTGTCACAATATATTGCTACTTTCTGGGAGAAATTATGACTTTGCCCATATTTGCTGTGACTCTGTGGCCCCTCTAACTTCAGGGAAGAATTGCTTACTAAACCAAACAAGGCAAGTTGTGGGGTTTTTGTTTGATTTCATTTTTTGGTTTTGTTCTTATAAATTTTTTTTTAAATGTTAACAAATGCAACATTTACAACATTTATAGTTATTTCATCTTTATTAATAAAAGCTTTCTTGATAGATAAAATCCATCTGATTTCTTATATTGACCAATGTATACCCTCACAATGTCTTTTTAAAGCATTGGATCCTGTCTAACTGGGTGAAAGGTATGTCATATGCATCAAACATGGTTGCAAGGGTTCTGAGGAAAGCAATGACTGCAGTCTTTCAGAGTGTATCTCTGGTATAAAATAGGATACAATACTGAGCCTTGGTCAGTATTAGGCTGGCTCATCAATTTTTATCCATTCTCCCCTGCCTTCCCACACACCCCCCAGTCTGGGAACCAGAAACTTTAGGTGAAAACTAAAGTTCTTACCTAATAATGAGATTTGATTAAGCTAGCAGTTTGAGAAAAAAGACCAAATATCACAACACTAATGAAAACATTGCAAGAGTTGCTAATGATGTGACTGACTCATATTGCTAAATGGAGCAGATTTTTAAACATAGCTCTAAGCCTCAATTCTTTCAGCTCATTCACAGTCAGTTCTGCTTTATACTGAGCTCAGTGAAGCTATTCTCAGAGGCGAGTGCAGTATGACATGGATTAAGAGTAGAGAGTGGAGCCATTAATTGATTCAGTACTACACAGGTTATCTAATATCTAAGAAATGTTTTAAATATTTTAGCATAAAAAGCTGAAAGCAAAAATTTAATTTTCAAGTGATTTTTTGCCTTTTTTTTTTTTTTAAAGAAGGCTGTTGGAGACTGACTCAAAGGCAAGGACTAATTGTTGATAATTGATGTTTGAAGGAGGTCTTGTTTCTTAGATTATTTTTGAATCTACCTATGCTATATCTAGGATAGTAAACAAGCATTGCAAAGGAGCATTCTTATGTACTGGATTTTTTTTTTTTTTCTGTCTATGCTGTTACATTGTTAGAATGGTTCCTGACAGTGCATTGGGCAAAAACAGCTAGTGATGTCCCAGGCAGGTCCTGAGTGTTCCTCTGGAGTAGGGTCAGGCCAGGGATGGTTCCCAGCAGGCACCCAGCCTGTTCCCTTTCCAGTGTTCCCTCATCTTCATTGTTGGAGTTCAAGAGAGTTTAACATTGAGGATGGAGGAGGTTATAAGCTGCTTGGGTTCAGGTCAGTGAACAGCCCTAGATATATTCAGTTTACTGGTGTAGACAAACCTACAATGTTACCTTGCAGTACCATTACAATTGAAACCAGCAAAGTGAGTTTCTAAGATGCTGAGTTTGGTATACTTTGGAACACCTGCTCAAAAAGCAGTTTCTCCCTTAAGATAAAAGTACCAGTGTTTTATACCTTTTGTTTGTTTGTTCGTTTGTTTTGTTTGTTTTTGTTGTTTTTTTTTTTTTTAAAGTGTTGATATCCAGTTACTTTCCAAAGAGTGTTTTGCTGGCATCTTAAGAGTCATCAGCATATAAGACTGTGACGGTGTTACAGTTCCTGTCTCTCCTAAAGCCTGACATAGACATTATGAGGACTGTGGGTGAATATGAGCATTTATTACATGAATCTTCCTGTTCCTTAAGCTCTGTCCACTGTTATGCTACATTTCATTTGGAAACTGTCTTCACTTACGTAAGGCTTTTTGAAAAATATTTGTGTCAGTACCTATAAAATTATGTGCCTCCATAGTACACCCAGCTGCACTGGAATTTCCCTAGTCTTCTCTCATCTTAATTACTATTTTTTTTAGTGCTACAGATTTTCTTTTTGACTTTTGAAGCTGTTGGTTTACTTACACTGGACAGTCGGAGATTGCTCTGTGAATTTAGTTGATCTCTTTTAGGGTTCTACCTGATGTTATCACTAATGAAAAGTTGGAGCTGTTGAAATGAAAGCTTTAGTGGTAGATGAAAAGAGGAATCCAGGCTTGAGCAGGCCAGGCAATAACTAAATCTAGCAGCCTGCAATTCTCATGCTGGCTTTGTGTGAGACACAGAAATACAGGTATATTGGAAGGTAGTGGTGGTGCTGGGGTATTTGCTTTCATTTGGCTTTTGCTATAAGTACTAACAAAAACAGTCAAAGTTCTAGTCCTGGTACACTGTGGAAATAAAAAGAAAAGATATTTTCTTGTGGTGGTTCATAATCAAGTATTAATCATAGGACCACTGAAAAGATAGTTATTTGTTGAACCAGACTATCACAAATGTTTGGCTTTCTAGTTTATGTTGAAATTACTGGACTGTGATACTTGGTAGCAATGTTTGTATTTTCTATATTAAAATAAGGGAAGAAATCCACCCCTAATTCTGTCTTCAACTATATATATTTCTGCTATTAATTTCAGTGAAAAAGAAACTATTTCTCATAGTTTGTGAAGGGAAAAAAAAATTCTCAAACACTCTTATACATGCTCCACTGAAATCCAATGAGTTACTTAAGAAACAACACAAATGCCACCACCAAAAAAACCAAACCCCACCCACAAAACCAAAATTTTGATAGACTGGCATGAGCTATGCCAAATCAGATGAACAGCTCATGCTTCAGGCATATGCAAAGTGGAAAAACAGGGCTATTGTTTATTTGGTAGAGTGCATCAATATGTCAGTTTATAGAAGTACTGTAAGTAAATACAACTGTGTCTCTTCCGTCGTTTGATTCACCCTTCCTACTCCTAACATCCCAGAATGAATGTCCTGCCAGAAAGATTGTTCCCTCTGGCAGTAAAAAGGCCTTTCGCTGATCAAGGAGTTGCCTCTTGGGTGGTGTTTAGGGGACAGGCTGTCTTTCACCCTCTGCTTTGTATCAAGCTTTACCAATTTTATATCATCCTAGCCTATAATAAATGGGATACACAATAAGAAGAAACACTTGCATAAGCCCAAGCCTTTATTGAAAAGCTGTATTTCCACTTACTGTTCAGACAAGGGTAGCTAAGAAATGAAAAAAGATGAAACCAAATCAACCTTGATTAATGTTTTCCATGCATATGAACAAACTTTTAAAAGCAGATGGCATGGGCAAAGAGAACATTTTGAATTGAGATCTGCACAGAGAACCTCAGTGGGCGTGCTGGTCAGGAAGCAAGGAGCTGCTGAGCTAGCACAAGCAGCGGGCAGCCTGAGCCACTTCTTTGCCTACAGTTTGTTCAGAGGGAAATGAAAAAAGGAAGAGCTTATCTTATACATGTGTGCCCTTTTGTGTGATATTTTTATTATAATTTTCATTATTTAAGCACAAATCCAGAACAAATAGTTAATGTGTGCATAAAACACAGCGATAGTAAGTTGCTCCAGAAAGGTATCAGCACTGAAATGTGGGTTTATCACTTTAAAATAAGTATACAAGGAAGAAAGGTGGTTTGGGGGTGTGTGTGTGTGTTTTTAATTAAACAGGATATGTGTATGAATCAGGAAGGCAAAGTCCAGTGCATAAATGGATTGAATGGACATTCAATCCGAATGCCAGATTCCTTCTTTGATTCACAGAGAAATGAGGGTAGTTCCAGTCTTTTTGCACGTTGTGGCCTGCTGTATGCTAGGCTGTTGGCCAGAGTTCAGCCCTCTTGAGTGGTGGTCCCTCTTGATCACAGCTCTGCTGGAGGATAGACAGGTTCCAGATATAAGACGCAATGCTTTCTGGGAATGCATGAAAAGAGGTGAGCTTTTGTTTGGGCTATTTGCAAGAAAGCATATAGACCAACACAGTTACAAATGTGCGCACTACTACTTTTTCCTTTGTTAGAGCCTATTGATGTATATACTTTATGCTTCATGCAAGAACTGATGAACAAGAATGAGAGAAGTCCTGGCATCACTGGAGGTGATGGGAAGCTCCCTGCTGTGTAGGGGGCACTATGGAAATAGTAGACATAGTCTACTCTCTCTAGTAGACTACAGGTCCAATAGTAATATGGGAGAGGAAAGGAGTGGTGGAGAAATATTTCTAATGTGAATGCATGTAAAAAAGTTTGCTGCCCAAAATACTTAAGACCAATACATTAGTAACAGAAAAATTAATAACCAGCATTGGCTTGTGTTTTGTTTGTTTGTTTCTAATTCTGTAACTGGTACCTCATTGGCACAATGAACTTTTGGTTCCTGAGTTTGGGTGTAAGTACTGCTGTCCTGTTTATTCAAAAGTTATTAATCATTGCCCCTGAATTCTCAAATAATTTATTTTTGCACACTTCAAAATTAAAAGACTGCAACAGTTCAGTAGAGAGATTGATAATATTTAAGAAAAATTCATGTATCAGAAGTTTTCAGGAACATGCGAATGTTCAAGAGAGTAAGTGTGTCCATCGTTGAACCTATGCGTATTCTTATGTAAAGATCTTATGTACATCTTACAATGTAGGAGGCTTTATATAAGCCATAATTGTTTATGCACAGCTATAAAATGCTCTTATCTTCAAGCTTTACAGCACTCTTTTGTCTTAATGTGCATAAACCACAAACCTTTAAGCTTCTTCTAAAAGGCCACTTTCTATTAACGTTACAATTTCTTAATGTTACATTTTGTGAAGTTACAATGTGTTCTTGCTGGCTTTGGTTGTGTGTTTTGTATGCGATTGTAGCATGTATTTCTTGACACAGTAGACTAACAGTTAGGAGGACTGGTAAATGTGCTTTAATCTGTGTAAAAAATAAATTTAAGTTACTCCTTTTAACTCTGCGAATGTGGTTGTAAATCCTTTTCTGCTTGCTCCCATCTACAAATCTGATATTGAAAAAGCACATCTGCACAGATGCCTTTAGTGAAATAAAGGAGGGTCATTTAATAGACTGCTGTAGGATTTCTTGTATCAACTCCATGAATCACTCTTCCGTATAAGGTTAAAGCAGAGTTTTCGCCCTGAGGTTGCTGAAATTGTGGGTTATCTGGAATGGAAATTAAACTCATGACATGGAGACTTGAAATCTTATTTCAAATTGACATTGTATTGAATTTTGATGTGTATATTGCAAAAAACCACAACACATAAAGGTTTGAATTGAGGAAGTATTTCCATTGAAGTCAAGCAACACAAACTGCAGGCATAAGAAAGTTAAGGTTATTTTCACTGAAAACACAAATCAACCCTTGTAGAATTTCAGCTGCTAATTTTACAAACTTCTCAGTTACAAGAAGCAAAAATTTTTTGTTTGCAGTCTAAAGATGACTTGGAAGTAGCAGGCATTTTGTGACAAGTTTGTATTGATCATTTTTTATCTAGAACTTATAGGACATTAATTTTGATGCCTTTCTGATGCTTAACTGTGGTAATTTTTCAAAAACGCTATAGTCTTTATGAATAATTCTCCAAACACATGTTTTCTTTTCAAATTCTATTACTATGAAGTTAGAAAGACTTTCTTTTTCTAGGTATTACATTTTTCTTAGTTGAGCAAAGTACAAAATTATATTTATTAGTCTTGATTTTTCAGTATATGAGGCAATACCTGTGTTGGCTGAAAAATATTCTCATTCATGTGGCATGTGTACTTCTTTGTAGATGTATTATGATCTAAATTTACAAACAATCACCTAAGGTTAAACAATCAAAGTAGTGGGATTTTGTTTGTTTGTTCTCCCCTTCCCCCCCTGCCCCGATTATCTCCTGCTCTTGCTGATTTAGGAAGAACCTTTTCTTCTTTACTAATGAAAATCAGGTTGCTTACTTAGCTCTCTTAATTCAAGTGATCCAAATCTGGAGATTCTTGCCTGTAAGTGAGAAAGTTGTTATTTGAGGCTATGACACCCACCAGGAACTGCCACCTATGTGGATTAAGTGAAAGGGTATTTTAAACCAGATTTGGACTGGTGGGGGCTTATGGGAATGATGTGGTGCAGTTAGTGTAGGGAGAGTGGCATGAGTGGTTGGTGCTCTGCAGGTGGGAGTTGTTGGTTTTTGTTCTGATATTACTTCCTGAAGGCTTTCATAGTAAACATTTGTAAAACATCTTAAAGGTTACAGTTGTTGACTAGCATTTAAATTATGTTCTAGCTGTTTTCAGCATGTTCTGATACTGTGTGAAGCATTAAATAGGAAAATTGATCTTATTTTATAGCATGAATACTCTCCAAAAGAGGTCAGCATTGTTTGAAGGAGAGTTTCTCTTCTGCTGTACCTAGGCTGCTTTCTGTGGAGAATTTCTGATTATGTTTATATACACACAGCGCAAGAGGAGAAGTCATATTTAGAGTCATTACAGCGGTTGTTACTCCTCTTCCCCTCAGATCTGATTAAGACTTTTGTACTGGGGGAGCCTGCTCCCTTTGTGGCAGCCTGGATCTTAGTCCCTCAGGACTGGTGAGCTTCACTCCTGCCCTCCCTTGGAAAGCCTCCGCAGTCCTGGGGTCACCTCCCTGCAGCCAGTGGTTTTGTTTGGGGGATTTGTGAAGAGTATAATCAGATTGTAATTTTAGGAATTTGGGAATTAATTTATGATTGTGTCAGGGATCTGAGATTCTGAATTTTGTTTCTTTTTCCAAAATGTGTACTGGAGTTTTCTTTTTGTTGCAGATATTTTAAAGGCCTTTTATCTACAATTACTTTTATTTTGATGACTGAATTACTAAGGCAATGGAAGCATGCATGTGAAAGCAGTTTATATTTCTAAAGTTACTTAAGTAATGCCAGTATTTACAAATCGTGCTTGATTTTGGTATTGCATGAGAGGTTTTGTTGCTTTTGCTGCCACTTGCAATGAGAATACTGAATTTGATGCTTTACGAGAAATACCAGTTCGGTTTCTTCTGTCACCTTCTACCCAGTTTCTTTATCAATATATCATCTTGCATATCTTGGAAATAAGTAATTTTAGAGTCATAATCGTAGTCATAAATTCCTTCCTGGCCATTGCTCCCAGGTAATGTTTATGTGTGCTCCTGTAGGGGACTTCTTGTACACAGTGTCTTGCATGGATATGCTTTGCTTCTACTATTTTCTATGTGACAGCTCATTTCTTTGACTGGATATTGTTCTGTCTGGGAGAAGACAATTTAAATAGGCATGTATTCAATCGGCGTGTTAAAAGAATATTGATTCTTACTGCCATCTAGGTATTGTTTCATATGAGGAATTTCATACCAATATGTAATCAATTAATATGCTCTCTTTCAGGTTTAACAGATGAAAAAGTGAAGGCCTATCTTTCTCTTCACCCCCAGGTACTGGATGAGTTTGTGTCAGAAAGTGTAAGTGCAGAAACTGTGGAAAAATGGCTAAAAAGGAAAAATAACAGACAGGAAGGTAAGTGCTTTTTATTTGCAATTAATATTTAGCTTTGAACATCTCAGTTCTTATTTTCAGATGTAAAAAGGAAACCTAGTTTTGGTAAAACTTGACTATTACAATTTTTATGTCTAGGTTCCACTATTTTTTGAAAGGCAAAAGAGGTTAACAATTTTTAAAAATATTTTCAGCCTTTTGACATTCCTATTTTGGAATACACTAGTACTCATTTTGAAGGTTCAGTTTACCCATTTTGAGTTGCAAAGACTATTCCACTAACCTGTAATATCTGTTACATTACTGTATGTTTTGAGAACATAATTTGTTGTTCTTGGATCTAAAATTGGTCAGTTTTGAATTAAAATTATGCAGTATGTGCAGGATGTAAGCCTCAGTAAAATACTGGATATGCCATCTCAAAAGTTCCTGCTTTCAACATGTATTAAGTCATTTTAGATATGAACACAGAGGTTATAAAGCAGTGTGTTGAATTCTGGAGGTGTTTCTGTTGGGTTGCTTTAGGTATAAACCCTCACTTACTAGACCCAGAAAGCAGTTACTTATGAGTTGGCCTGGGTTGAAAATGATCATAAATTTTGTAATGATCTTAAATTTTGTGAGATTGTGTGCAAACATAAAATTCATACAACTTTAACAATGATTTGGAATGTACCAGCTAAAATGCAAAAGAGGAGATGACCAAGAGGGTGTGGAAAGAAACACTGATTTTACTCTGTGTGTGCATTTCTCTGTGTCTGACTTCCAAGGTTCTTGGGGTTTAAGTTCTGGTGGTAATTCCCATTTTAAATACAGGGGCTATTGCTACTTCCTAGAAGATAACTGTTTTCTGCAGAATTACAGAAAAAGAAAATGGGCAAGGGACAGAAAAGGCTATATCAGGCCAGATTTTTGGTGGTGATGACTACATATCTGATACTAAGGTGGCAGTACATTCTTGTTGGTGTAAAAAGGTTACCTAATGGAAAAGTATGTAGCAATAGACCACCTGTTTACTACTTTCTTTGTGGTTTATAACTGGAGCACTGTAGGATAACTACTGTTATAATCCACAAATGCAATCAGAAACACAGTGTTATGGATCAAGTGAATAAGTCATGATAATGCTTTATGTAGACAGAAGAGAAAAAATACTTTGATGTTACCAGAAACAAATACTACTTATTTTAAAGAGCTATGTTCCTGTGAAAATTATTTTCTCTGAGGTGCTTGAAATCACTATAAGAAGTCATTGCTTGTTTGAAATACAGTTTATAGTCTGGGTCAAGGATCTTGATGCTAAAACTGAATGAATGCTTTGGATAACATTTCAGCTTCAAGCATCTTATATTGCTACATGGAATTTATTACCAGTTGATCAAAGTTTCCCTTTTTTGGGGGGGGGTGGGGTGTCTTGAAAATACATTTCTGTGAAAGTGCTCATAAAATTTTTGGAGCCAACTACAAAAGCAAAGTAACTGCTGACCACTGTCTTAATGAAGTTTTAGCATGAATAGCTGCAACAGTGTGATTTGTTCATTGTTAAACTTTAATCCTTCTGTTTTATGACTAACTCTCCCCAAACTGTTGAATTAAAAGTGTCAAGCAATAGCTATGCTATAATTATCATTCAGCTTTATATCTGTTACTGTCAAGTAGGTCTTTTTGCCTTCCCCGCTACTTCCCTTTTGCCGACAGTGATCTTTAAGGTGGCGTATTTATTACACTAAAGGCAGTTAATGCAGATGTGGCTTTCTTAGTGCTGGATTTGTAGATGAAAATAAGCAGAACCAGATTTAAAATGACACTTGCCAAGTCGAAAAGAATAATTTGAATGCATTTTGTTTATAGAGTGAACAGATACTGATTAGCCTTTTCTGTGATTTTCTTCTAGAAGGATAAAGGCTATAGCCATATAAAATGTCCCTGATAAGAAAACATCTTAATTTTTCAGAATGCAACATCTTTAGGAAAGAAACTTGCTAGGTTATTTACTCAGTTCATGTTATGTATGTACAAATCTCACTGCCTGAGTAATAATGGTGGAAGTGAGAAATGAGGAGAAGATGGAAATGATTCTTTTGGTATCAACGTGGATCTGTGGTGACTTAAAGTGACTATGTAGCCTAAGTCACTTTACATCAACAGGGGTATAATTTTCCCTTTGTCCCTCTTGCTTTAGTGTAGTCTGCTTTACAAAAGTTCACATCACGTAATGTGATACAGACAGAAAAATAAGCTTTGTTTTTATTAGAAAGTTGCCAGACAGGCGAAATGCTCTTTTGAGATCTCTGGCTTAGTGTCCGTACTCTTATACGTTGGTGACGCAGAACAGTCATTAACCTATATGCAGAAATTGTGTCCTGCCTGATTTGCAGGCATCCAGCTGTGTGTACTCTTCAGCCAAAAGTCAGTGGGTCTGCAGCCAGGGTAGTTTATCAGAATTTCATTAGCATGAACATGAATTAAAATGTGTGATTTGGACTTAAATGAACCAAAATTTATCTGTGACTGAGATTCACTGAATTAGTTACTTTAGATGGATTTTGGGTTTTTTAAAACCCAAAGTGTTAAAAAGGGAGTCAATCAGTAAGTACTGCAGTGTTTAAGGTATAACTATATCCCAAAATATCATGAGTTTTGTCATCAATGTGTACCAGATAAAAGATTTATCTATCACAGTAAATGTTAGATTGAAAGTCGTTCATGACAGGTTGATGGTGATCTACCTGGGATTGTAAGATTATTATTATTTTTTTTTTTTTTAGTATATTGGAGAAAATCTGCAAAGATAGCACTGGGAAGGAATGCTACTCATACTGGCATTTGGGTATTCACTGCAACTTTTTGAACCCTGGCTATTACCTGTCGATTAAATACATGCTCAACACATAGCCAGGCCTTGTATTGTTGCACATGGTATTTTCAAACAACTCTGTTATAAACTAAAACTTGAGTATTAAATTTTTCGTATCCAGATCATGGCTGAATTAGGCAGGACTCTGAATGAAATTGGAGCACAAACAGGACTGCTTGTCATGCAAAGTATTTTTGATTGTTTTTTGCAAGCAAAATTTCAACAAGTAGGAGGGTGTCTTGATTAAAGAAAGTGATTAGATATTTCTGGGTTCATTTTAACTGTTCTTCAAAGTTGTTTACATATTAGCTATGGAAGAAACTTGTTTACAGATTAAGCCTACTACTTGTAGTCTGAGGTATGGTCTGTACTTTATGCATTATGGCCCCATGGGATGTTTTATGAAGTTTATAGATCAGAAAAACATCTTCATATAAACACAGTAAAAAGTGCCTTTGCTTATATATCTAATCTTACTTGAGGTGCTGGTGTAAGTTATACCAATAAAATACATGATCTTGCTTTAAAGATTCATTAAAGGTGCATCTTGATAGAATGAGATTTTTTCAATGGACTTCAAGAGTTAATCTGCCAGAAGGAGATCTTTTCTTTTCCAGATGCCTAGATATAATACTCACAGAACTCACAAGATGTCTTCCATTTGTCCTCTTCCATATCGTTCAAACAAAAGTAACAGATGATTGTAGCAAGAGCCATACAATTATGGAATAGATCCTCATCTCTCAACAAATTTCTCAGAAAAATATTTACGAACTCTATATAATACCTTAATTATATTATTTGAAGCTTTACCACCACAACAATAAGAAGAGGCTAAGCACATTGATTATAAGCCAGATGCACATCTTTTACACTGCTGATACTGAATTTCACAGGTGTCTTTCCTAATTTTTTAACAGCGTGTTTGTATAGGAAGAAAGGACACAGAATTTCTACATGAAAAGCTGCCTATATGACCTCTTGCTCCGTGGGAGCAAAGTTACCACTTCCCTAAGGGGATAGCCGTCATGTTCATCAAAGTGCATGATCATGTGCTTAATTACTGCTGAATCTGGACACATCAACAGCTTTATACATTATTTTCTTCCAGCAGTATTTGCCAAAACCATGTAAAGCTATGTATAGCAGGAACTTAAGGTCCTTTGCTACCGTACAAATGCTGTTGTTAAGTAATTCCTATTTTTTTTTAAAATTGTATTTAAATGGAAAATTGTATATAGAATAGTACATTCAGTATCAATATAACACTGATTGTACACAATCAGAACTTATTGTCTGTTAAGTGCAGTGGACTTACTGCATTTACAGGAACCCCAAATTTCATAATTGACCTGTTTGAATAAACAGATAAGAAATTAGAAAATTAATTGCTTAATATAATGTTAGCGTGATATTGCTGTAATGTTTATTCGGGATGTATAGTCCTCAAGAAGAGATCACATAATATTTTTTTGGGCTTTGAAAAATAATAGGATTGATTGTCTTAGGATAATTCCAAGGTATTGCCATCCTAATACTAGTATTTCCATTTACAGACTTCATAATGTAATACTATGCTGTAACCTGAAGTACATTCCAGCAAGAAGAGAATGTATTATGTAATGTGACCAAAATATTAAGCAATTTAGCATTTTGTGATGTTTCCTTACATGAGTTGTTTAAACAGACACATGAAATGACTTTTAAAGTAATTTTACTTACGTTATTTCATGGACTGTTGATTTTTCCTGTTGTGCTTTCCTGTATCCATTAATTTCATGTCGGTGTTAAATAAATGCTATCCAGTAGATATGCTGTTGCTAATATGATGCAAATGATTAAATGAGTGTATTTGGTTGTTTCAGTTAAAGGACATTTGTGAACATTCAAAGTACTTTTTCTTCTTTTTTATTTATCATTACAAAATAAATCAGAGTGTATTCATTGCTACTTTTTTGTAATTACTGTAAGCAGCCTGGCTGACTGCAGTATAAAATGTAGTTCTTCATTAGTCATTTAAATGCATGATTTTCTCATGGCATATCTCATTCTTGTGTTGTTTCTTGTGAAACAAATATGACAACTGTGTGTGGGTTCAGAATTCAGATTAAGCCCTGATTCTGTCCTTTTTTTTTTTTTTTTTTATTAGCTCAGCCATTTCGCTTTTCACCCTTTTCCCCTTCCTTTCTACTATGTGCCCTAGAAGTGGGTGAAGATGGCAACCACATTTGGTGCACATTTGGATGCCTTTAAGTTTGGCAAAGGACTGGAGGCAGCCATCTCTGGATACACCAATTCTAATCATTTGGACGATCACCGTAGCTTCCCTTTGGTAGAAAATTGAGTAGGTTTCATGAGGAAAGACATCTGTGTAAAATCCCTCACCCACATGTTCCTTTAGGTCTTCCCAGTATACTGTCTGTATATGCTTTAGCAATACCTATGACAGCTTTCAATGAGCTAATTGAGCATAGAAAGGATAGAGCTCTGTGCAAGTTAGGTAAAGGCATTTCTTTTTCTTACCTTATAGTTTGTGCTGAGCTGAAGGTTTCAGTGGCTGAAATGGTTCTGGTACCTAAGCTAGTCTGTTTAAGCCTGATACCTTCTGTGGTCTTTAGACAAGGAAGTCTTTTTTTTCATTTTTCTGTACTAGAGAAGGGATTCGAGGAATGGGATCTGTGGCAAAAGACCTTGTCATACCCAGTCTTTGAGACTATCTACAGAGAAAGAATTTATTTACTAGTCCTTTAAAGCTAAAGAAAAATTGTGCTAAACTGCATCATTAAAATGTAGAAAAAACAGTTCTGTGATCCAAAATAGTCTGAAAATTGTTTCTGTTTTGGTGCTGCTGTTTCTGATATTAAGATAACAGCATATTGTGCTTTAAAGTTTGCTACTGTCCTGTGAGAGAGAAAGTAGTTTTGGAGAGATGTTGATGTCTGGCTTTATTTAGGGAGCAAGTCTGTACTTGTGTATTTATTGTTAAGCAATACTGAAGTACACATTTCTCCAATAAATCATAGTTATTCCTTTATTTACTCATTTAAATAGGTAATTAATTTCTGTTTTTAAATATTTCTGTATAGAGGAATGGTATTTGCACTTTAGCTAAGGTTGTTAAATATGTGAAAAGATGTCTAACATGCTTTTCCATAAGCAGGGATAAAATATATGAAAAGATAAATGTAAGCAGAAAGAGTATATGTATGCTAAATATATGTCATCTTTCTGCCAGAATTAAAAAGAAAAAAAATGGAGGCTATAATTGATTTGTTAGGTTTTAAGGATTGTGCATTTCCACACTAACTGTAGCATAGGGTAGTCGTTGCAGCACTGCAGATGAAGGATACTCAGCAGCTGCAGACTATCACGGTTGTGATACTCTGCAGCTTGCTGCAATTCTGGTATCTTCTCAACCTAGCCAAGAAGAACTGATATGGCAGCATGTTAATGACCTCCTTGATTTATAATTAGGCTGTCTTAATATTTCATTGATGCTGCAGACATGCTGTTTCATTCTGATGCAGCCCTGCTGTGCTTATGTTTGTGATATCCAAGCAGGCAACAAATACTTGCCAAAAAGCAGGAGTGAACGTGGGAATGATTTGGGTAAATGCATGACTTGCACCATTGGCACCACAGTAATAGCTCTTAATGCTTTTTATTACCAAACCCTGCTATTTATATATTTTGATGCCTTTCTTGGAGTTTTTTTTTTCTCAAAATAAGGCAGAAAGGATGAATCCTCCAGTCCCATTCTCCCCGGTACAAGTGGTATAATTACTTGCCCTGTTCTTACTTTTCTTTCAGGGCCTGTTGATGGCCAGTTGGAGACAAGATGTTGGGTTAGGTGGTCTTTCTGGTCTCAACCAATGTAACTGTTATAATACTGACAGGTGCTACTTTTCTGGGATATTATTCAGACTGATGGAAGTTCTTTTTATTGTGAATGTTTTTCTCAGAAATGTTGTAATAATATCTGGGGGCTTGACTGCATAGACCCTGTTCCTCCCTGTATTTGGTATAGACCTTACTTCTGCAGAGATAAAACTGATTGTTAGACTTTTGTATCGAGCAGTTTACAGATTGCTGGAATAATTTTGGAGCTGATTTCTGGGGAGACTGTTGTATTGTGCTATTGCTTTTAAATTTTTTTTTTATTGCTGCGTCATTTCCTGAAAGAGCCTGTATAATTGTCCAAGGTGAAATTGTTTCTTTCCTGTGTGTCCAGTTCAGTGGGTTTTTTATTGTTTTCCCTGAGTTAATCAGAAAACAGCCAGTTTAGAAATGGGTTCATTTTTGCTGTGAAAATATTGAGGAGGAGTTAGTGAAAATGTTTCTCTCTGTTGTGTTGTCAGGCTGTTTCTTTGGGCAGAAAAAAATATTAGTGGAAAGGATATATAGGTCAGATAGATCAGGAGCTGTTTTTATGTACGGATAGTTCAGAAGTATTGAGTAGTGGCCTCTTGGTAGGTAATACTGAGGTCTTGAGTGGTGATGATGCATTTTGTTCAGTATGTGTCTTGATGTTAAGCAGTTACTGATTTTATTCTTTGTTATTTGAATGGCTATCACTAGTAAACTCTAAACAACTGCAAAAGTAAGCCTGGTACATTAGTTGAATATGATTTGGATTGTTTTATTGTAATTTGGTGAAGTATGTGAGAGTTTGTTGTCTGAAATTTTTTTGAGTGTGTCAGGTGAAGGAGGTGATTTTTCTGTTTTTCTGGAGCTCTCCTGCATTTTTAGAATTGTTTAGATGGTCAGAGATTTGCAGAGGGTAATCCTTTAATGATGAGATGTTTGGCCTTAGGAAGTAGACGTCACTGCTTGGTCCGAGTTCCCTCTTGTACTAATTATGTTAATCACATTACATCTAGAGCAATTGTTCTCAACATGTACTTAAACTGATGTTTTCTCTGTCTTTATTAGGCTTGAATTAAGAATTTTTCTGGGTTTTTTTTCTGTCTACTCAAAAATACTGCTTCTCCGTAACTTATAAGCCTTGCTTCACTGAAGCATTTTCTGCCTGTATCTGCTAGCTATATTAGAAAGTAAACAGACTGTGATTTTTGTCATTTCTCACTCTTTCAAGTAAATTAGGGCATGGAGCTTCTTTTGGTATCTGACTGAGAAACAGGTTTCCCAGTTTTGTTATTGTTTCCCATCAGTTTACATTTTGAACCTTTGCAGGTTATCAATGTCTTCTGTAAAGTTTGGGCAGTGTAAGAGAAATAGTATTGCAACAACAGATTCATTAGTATTGTATGGAATACAAAACAGTTTCCCTCCTATGGAAGACAGTACTCCTCAATGTTGACTGGCCCTGCTGCTCTTTGTTTTCAGATTGTTTCCCTCCTGTACCTGGGATCTTTGATTTTAGAGTAAAAATCAAGCAAGGAAAACTTAAAAAAAAAAAAAAAAAAAAAAAATCATCTCATTAATTGATGAAGAAGCTCTCTTCTGATCATGTGTGGAAACTGTATACCCATGTAGCAAATACTTTTTAATAATGATTATTTATTGTGATGTAAGCTAACCTGAATTACCTGCATTAAAATGGAGTAGGGATATTCCCATGGTCTGTAAGCTGAGAAAGCAATAAATAAGAACAATGGAATAGTCATTAAATTTTATGGGACAGCAGCTTTTAAATTCAAGTATGAAAGTATTAACTTGGGAAGTGTTGGCCTAGACAAGGCCTGTAATCAAACATTGACCAATAAGGGTAAAAAGACAAATGTAAAATAAATATATGTTAGCATTGCTTGTTCTGTCCATTAAATGAGACTTGCATCTTGGTGAAAACACAGTATGTGATCATAGTTTAAAAGTCTGTTACACTACATGTGCACAAATAAAGGATGAGTAACATATTTATTCACAGATATTCTGTATGCCAGTAGTGAAAACTCAATTCAGCAAAGTTGTTCATATCTTGTCCATATATAATATAGGTGTTAAAATTCTTCCATCTCTTATCTGCCATGAAGTACAGGAAGCTCTGAGGATGAGTGAAAATTCATCTTTTACTGTGGAGATGGCTAGTTGGATATAAATGATAACACCATACTGGAGGACTTCATGTTTTTGTGGCTGAAAGTGAATAATGGTATTTGTCTTAACCTCACATTGGCTATTACTGAAGATTTTCAGCAAGTTTACTTCTGAAACTGCTCTGTTATCTTAAGACCTTGAATTCAGATTGTATAGACAGAAAAGAAGAGCACAGATACAAGTATATTCATAGTATGGGCTTAATGAAGATGTCCTGGTTTAGCTAGGATAGGGTTAAGTTTCCCCAGCAGTGGGTGGGAAGCTCTAGCCGGGTTATTCCATACCATGCTGATGTCACCTCCTGGCGCCCAAGCGTGGGAGCGCAGGAGAATCGGTCAACGCGTGTATTATGCCATCTCTCTGCTCTCACTGCTGTATCGGTAGATATCTTGCTCTGTTCATTGTTATTACTGTTATTGTTGTTGTTTGTTTTGTCGCTGTTGCACTGTTGTATTAAACCTCTCCTTATCTCAGCCCTGGGGCTTTGTATTTCACTCCCTTTGTGGGGGAGGGGCAGCGGCTGCGTGGTCTCAGACCCTGGCAGGGCCTAAACCACCACAGAAGACTATCAATTTTGTGTGTCATCCTATAGTGATTTAGCTAATGGTGATGCTAATTCAGTTACTTTATCCTTCAGAGTATCTATGATTAGATGGAGTTTTAGACTAGTTGTCCTCTGCTTGTCTATCAGATTTCATGCAGCTGATTCAAAGACTGTACTTTTCATGGTGAGTCATAGTCACTTTATTTGTCCTACTGGTCATTGGTAGGTCAAGTGCTTTGAAGAGGTAGCTTTGTCCAAAAATGACTTCTTCATACTATGCATAGGGAAATAAATCCTGACAGTTAACTATCTACTAGACTATAATAAGCTTTTTTTTTTTTATGTTTTATGAA
Organism: Strix uralensis; assembly: GCF_047716275.1. NCBI lineage: Eukaryota > Metazoa > Chordata > Aves > Strigiformes > Strigidae > Strix > Strix uralensis. The sequence continues at coordinate 79,138,972 of NC_133974.1, read as the reverse complement.
TGCATGTTAAATTACATTTCCTCTTCATTCAGCAAGATGAAGGCCTAAGCATGACTTCATCCCCATAGGTTTACTGCTATACATTCCCTAACTTATTGTTTCAGGTGATGATACCTATTTAAGTATGTTAAAGGAGGGAGACATGTATTGCACATAAACAAATATTGCTACCTCTGTTTAGCTGCCATAGACTTTTGTTGAAGGAAGACTTATGTCACAAATATTTCTCAAATACTTTGAAGCTATTAAGAATGTCAATGGAAATTATGTAGTTCAAAATGTGTACTCAAGTTTCAGATAATAATTAAAAAAAAAAGCCCAAACAAAACAACAAAGCTTTGAGATGAACTTTCTTCAATAATATTCAAAGATATAAGGATTAGAGAAAAAGTCCTTCTATAGATTATTAAGTTGCTAAAAAGTGGGAAGTAAACTATAGAAATGCCTAGACAGTCTTCACTATAGAGGTCATCAGTAGTTTGAGAGGGATTTTTACTTTCATAATCTCTCTGGAAAAATGGATGCATACTAGGATGATAAAGTTTCAGGCATACTGAAAATTAAAACCAGATGTATAGAGGCTCAAAAGAATCTCATAAAGCTGAGTAATTGAAGAATAAGGTATCAGATAAAAATCAGTTTTGACCGATCTTTGACTCTGAGGCCAAGTTGCATGGCACATCACATCTACAAAGCTAAATTACTTTTTCTTCTCTCCCAAATGGGATGTTGCATCCAAACTACTTCCTGGAATCATCCTGGGCAGGTGTTAGTCCTCTCATCTGAGCCCAAATGTTTTGGGAAAGTGCAAATTGGCAAGGTCCAAACCATGCTGTGGCTGCAAACAGTTATTCAGGTACTAGTGATGTTCAAGCCCAGTCTCCAGCCCTATTTCCTCTGTTACTTTAGGCCTAGCCTGAATTAGCTAATGCAGCTCAAGGAGAGATGCTGGGAATATAGTGGAAAAATCGGCTGTTAGAGCTCTAGCAACAGATAGATAGTTCAGCTAAATACAACCAAACAGGAAACATCATTGAGTCATTGTGGAAATTTGTGATTAGTTTGAAGTTCTCTACATGTAATGTCACCTTCTTAGGATACATAGAAGAGCAAAGATGAACAACAGATATGTAAAAGTCTATAATCTGTATTTCTGAAAGTCCAAAAAACAAGAAAGAAGGGAAGGGTTTTTTTAATGTAGATCTTTTTGCTGATCTAATATGTGACAAGCTAACAGTTCTGTCAGCACAGCTGAGGGTGTCAGATGAACTGTTTGACTAGCAGCATGTGAGGATTGGAGGAACCACTTAACCTGACTTTGTCAATGGAGAATGTACTTGGATAACAGCACACTAAGTTTAATTATGTTTATTTTTTTAATCATTTAGACAATTTGAGCAAAATGAGTGACTATTGATTATGGAACAGGAGGAGTTTGTAGACTGTAATCTCCTCTGGATCTGAGAGGGATGGATCTTTTTTTTCCTGTGGAACACTTAAAGCTCGGGTGTAAGGAGGTTTTGGGGGAAATTATAATGGGTTATAAAACTGCTGTCAACTGGTGTTGAGTCAATAACAGGTATAAATTTTATTTGAAGGACTTGTCTTCCTTAAATATCAGGACTGAAAAGCTAAAAAAGAATTAGTTATTTAAAGAATAATCTTTTCTCATCAGTAGTGCTGAGTTTCTGTTCTTTATAAATTCCCTGAAGACATTTACATCCGTTGAACTATATATATGACATTTGAGGATGCTTGTTTAGTATCCATAGATCTTATGTTCTTTTGTAGGGGGCTTGTTGTAGTGGAGGGAGGTTAGCAAGGTCTGAATTTTTTGCACTGGCTAATGCATTCAATTCAGCCACAGAGATCCCCACTTCTGATAACACCATTACCTCTTTATAAAGCCTGCCTTGCTTGTTATCTTTACACTGTTATGACTTCTGTGGTGCTGATACCAAACAGAGGGGAATTCTTCATTCTGCAAAAGACCTGGATTGTAGCAGAAGTTTTATAATTATGACTGTCATGATGAAGACAGTTGAGAGATTTACCTTTTTCATGGCAGAAGAACTGAAGGGCACCCCGCAAAATGAATTTGGCTACAGATTCGAAACAACAGGACGTCCCTTTTCACACAACCCATGCCTAAATTGTGAACTCATTAGCATAAGATATTTTAGATGTTAAAAATGTAAATGGGTTCAAAAAGTGATTAGACACATTCCAAGGAAGAAATACTTCATCAAGAGCTGTTACATACAATGATCCTGATGCAGCCTCCAGCTGAGAAAATTCATAAGCATCTGATTGCTCTGAGGACATACTGGAGTAAGTATACTCCATGCATCTATAGTCTGCACTCTCTCTCCTTTTCATATAACATAATTTCTTCTTACTTTTTCCATGATGAGGTATTACTAGCCATTGTCATAGTGAACTCAAGTAGATGGACTTTTACTTTAGCAGACTAGAGCCATTCTTCTCTATCATTACACTTCTGCTGCCTCTCTGGGATTTATATACTATCCATTGTTTGAATTGTGAATCAAGTTGTCTTAATAACACATTTGAATATGCTGAAAGAGAAATTGTGTTTTTATATTATAACACATCATTAACAGATCTTTTTAGATAAGCTGCAAGAGGTCTTTTCAGTTGTAACACCAAGACATCTTTCAAACCCTTTGGAGACAGCACCTTATCCAGTCTTGTGTTGCTTAGCTGCAGTACTGAGCTAAGTTATTTTATTCTTTCTTCCAACCTGCATTATGCAGTGATACCCATAAGGGATGATTGTGAATCTTTGGCTGGCAGAAAAAGTTAATCCAGTTGAAATTGTTGAGTAACACTTAGCAATAAAGTAACTTTCCTATATTTTTTTTAAATGCAAAGCTAGAATGTTTTGTGTTGTTCGGCTAACAGAAGAGATGTCTTTTACAGGGTCCTTGGTCTTCACCCTGAAGTGCTACAGTGCTACAGTGTAATTTCATTTGTCATTAAATAAGTATGGGGAGTGAAAGGGAAAGAGATGATTGTGTTGATGAGGAACAAGGGTTAGGAAATTAATAAGACACAATTCAATAGTAGGTGTGGGAGGAGGAATGTGTGTGAGTTTTTGAAGGATTTATAGTAATTGGGTGTAACAGTGACATTAGATTTTGGTGACTGGGGTGGGGAAGTGACAACAGACTTGTTATGATTATACTAGTTCAGTTTAAGTGGGTTCATTGTGAACACTCAGAAATATTTTCATGCAGTGCATCAAGTGTTTGTATAGCAATAGAGAGATGTTTATTTCTGGGGACTTGCTGGACAGTGATTTTAGATTTACTGTAGAACACTTGTGGAGGTTTATCAAAACAACTTTTAAAGCTAGTAACTACACAGTGACCCACCTTTTTGAATCAGACTTGTCATGACCCATGCAGTGAATGCTTCTTTAGGACAGGAGGAGGTTACTTCATCTGAAGTTTTAAATTACTGAATGTGCTCTTTTTGCATTGTATAACCTAGGAAGCTATGTCATTGTGACACCTGCTGGCTTACCATCATGTATATATTTCATGGCATATCATATCATATAAATATGCTTCAGGAATAATCTGAATTCTGAATTTTCCCTATTGCCTGTTACTTTTCTTAAGCAAAATTTTAGTTCTACAAGTGATAGTGTGTTTTTACAGGAGTGCACTATTACCAAATTGCCCTTTCTGACTGTTCTCTGGTCCAAAATGTTTTTACAGAACAATAACTGTTATTCTCCACTCTGCTAAAATGCTTGTGTTCCTCAGAAGGCTTTGCTTATAAGTAGTCATCAGTGACAGTAAATCTCTGATATATTTGAATGTTTGGGGTACTTATTGTGGCAGCCAACTGTATACACCAAGTACAGTGAAAATGGCAACATATAATATAGGAAAAGGGTATTACAAGTCTTTTCTCAAGTTCTGTTTTTTTTTTTTTTCATCAAAAACTCTCGGTTGCACTGATTAATAACAAATACCAAATTATGAATAACATGGTTTGTGCAGGTCTGAAAACAATTTAGACTCTTCAAAATGTTTGACGTTTCCATTCACAATAGGTGGTACAGAGCAGTATTGGAGAGTCACTAAAACATAGGAGATCTCAGAAATATTATTGTTGGACAAGGTCCAGTCCAGCATCTTTTATTGACCATTTCAGAGCTGAGTACTGATGAATGGACTACTGGCCCATGATGACAGTTTTTTATTTTACAAATAAGACTTTATGATTTGAGAATTGATAAACTCAAATTTTGGAATGCATACTACAACTGTGTTTCCTAACAGACAGATTTATTTAAGCACTACCAAGATTGGCCTGCTGATATAGGGACATAAATAAGATGCTTTTAAACATATTTGGAAAAAACTAACCAAACCTATGTTTTTTTTTTTTTTCTGTATGCTGTATGTTATTTGAATGTTTTCTTTGAAGTGTGACAATGCCTATGGTGGTTCCTGTTCACAGATGTGGATGAGTTGTCATCACTCTGAACTTGTAATTTGTTAGTTTATATAGCTGTCCATCAGCTAATTATCTGGAGGTGCTTCTGGAGCACTTCTAAGAATCTAGAAGTGCTGATAGAATCTAGAAGTGCTTCTGGGATTAGCTGAAATATGCATTGGGCAGGTTTCTGATTTTAGCAGAGCCCATTTTTTTTTTTGAACAGGAGCAATAAAGGAAGCAAAGGTATACACAGAGAATCCTCAGGAATAAATGTCATGTTAGAAGTTCAACTTTTTTCTTTTCTTCTTTTTTTCTTCTTGTAAATCTGTAGTTAAGGGGAGAGAATCTATTTGATTTAACTTCATTCTTAATAACGTGCATAAAATCTTGGATAAATGTATCTTAGTACTTGATTTATTATACTTGTTTTTCTGTACTTCTGTGATGCATCTTAAAATGTACAGTGGCAGCTTATTTCAAATGGTAAAATATTTTCACTGGAACTTTTATCAACTCCAGAATTTCTTAGTTGAGTTTTTGAAGAGCTCTCTCTTCTACAGACTGTTAAGAAATGATTGACTTTTTCTGAGTGATTGCCTCTATGTAGATCTTCTCCGAGACTGGTGTTACCATCAGGGCTTTGGATTTTTCAATCACAGGTTATTATACAGGATGCCAGACCTTTTGGCATCAGATGGGATGCACCTGTCCCAGAGGGGGAAAAGGATATTGGGGCAGGAGTTAGCTGGTCTCATTGAGAGACCTTTAAACTAGATTTGAAGGGGAAGGGGAGAAAACTGGAACTCCCAGACATAAACTGGTAGATTACCAGAGTTTGTGGGCTGTTGTGCCAGTGACGACCCTCACCCTGCCATCTCAGTGGGGGCAAGGGATGGAGACATGCAGCACAACAAAGATGAAAGAGATATTGACGGATCAGTAACTGTGGTAGCACCTGTGAAAGATCAGGCTGGACTTAGGACTTCTAAATGCAAAAAGGTGCTGGAGACATCAGCCCATCTGAAGTGCATGTATAGCAATGCACACAGCGTGGGTAACAAACAGGAGGAGCTTGAAGCCATGATGCAGCAGGAAAATGATGTAGTGGCTATTACAGAAACATGGTGGGATGTCTCCCATGACTGGAGTGCACCAGTTGATGGCTACAAGCTCTTTAGAAGGGATAGACAAGGAAGGAGAGGTGGGGGTTGGCACTGTATGTTAGGGACTGTTATGATTGCTTCGAGCACAAGTGTAGTGAAGACAGGGTGGAGTGTCTTTGCGTTAGAATCAGGGAGAAGGCCAACAGGGCAGATGTTGTAGCAGGAGTCTACCACAGGCCACCCAACCAGGACAGAGAGGTGGATGAAAAATTCTGTAGGCACTTAGGAGAAATCTCACAATCACTCGTCCTTGTTCTTGTGGGAGACTTTAACTTCCCAGGCATCTGCTGGAAATACAACACAGCAGAGTGGGACCACTCCCGGAGATTCCTGGAATGTGTGGCAGATAACTTCCTGACACAGCTGGTGCGTGAACCGACCAGAGAAGGTGCCCTGCTGGACCTCCTCTTTGTGAACAGAGAAGGACTGGTGGATGATGTGGTGGTTGGAGGCCAACTAGGGCACAGCGATCATGAAATAAGAGCTCTCTATTCTTAGAGAGGCCAGGAGAAGGGGCAGCAGAACTGACATCCTGGACATCCAAAGGGCTGACTTTGTCTTGTTTAGGCACTTGACTGACAGAATCCCTTGGGAGATGGTCCTGAAGGGTATAGGGGTCCAGGAAGGCTGGGCACTCTTTAAGAAGGAAGTCTTAATGACACAGGAGCAGGCGGTCCCCAGGTGCTATAAGAGAAGCCAGCAGCAGAGAAGGCCACCCTGGCTGAACAAGGAGGTTTGGCAGCAACTCAGGAAGAAAAGGAGAGTTTACAGCCTTTGGAAGAAGGGGCTAGCAACTCACAATGATTACAAAGGTGCTGTGAGGCTATGCAGGGCAGAAATCAGGAGGTCTAAAGCCCAGCTAGAAATTAATCTGGCTTCAGCAATCAAGGATAACAAGAAATGTTTCTATAAGTATGTCAACAGCAAAAGAAAGACCAGGGAGAGTCTCCATCCCCTGCTAGACACAGGAAGAAACATGGTAAGAAGTGATGAGGAAAAGGCTGAGGTGCTTAATGCCTTCTTTGCCTCAATCTTTAATAACAAGACTGGTTGTACTGAGGGAATCCAGCGTCCTCAGCCAGAAGACAGAGACTGGGAGAACGACCCCCCCACAATCCAGGAGGAGATAGTCAGTGACCTACTGCATCACATAGACACAGACAAGTCTATGGGACCGGATGGGATACAACCGAGGGTGCTGAAGGAGCTGGCTGGGGTGCTCGCCAAGCCGCTTTCCATCATTTACCAGCAGTCCTGGCTGACCGGGGAGGTCCTGACAGATTGGAAATCAGCCAATGTGACGCCCGTATATAAGAAGGGTTGGAAGGATGATCCGGGAAATTACAGGTCTGTCAGCTTGACTTTGGTGCCCCGGAAGCTGATGGAGCAGCATCACATTGTGTGAGTACCGTCTCACAACACATGTGGGACAACCAGGTGATCAGGCCCAGTCAGCATGGGTTTATGAAAGGCAGGTCCTGCCTGACGAACATGATCTCCTTCTATGACAGGGCGACCTCCTTATTGGATGAGGGAAAGGCTGTGGATGTTGTCTACCTTGACTTCAGTAAGGCCTTTGACACCATTCCCCACAGCATTCTCCTGGCAAAACTGGCTGCTCGTGGCTTGGATGGACAAACTCTTTGCTGGGTAAAAAACTGGCTGGATGGCCGGGCCCAAAGAGTGGTGGTGAACGGAGTTAAATCCGGTTGGCGGCCGGTCACGAGTGGTGTCCCCCAGGGCTCGGTTTTGGGGCCACTCCTGTTTAACATCTTTATTGATGATCTGGACGAGGGGATCGAGTGCACCCTCAGTAAGTTTGCAGATGACACCAAGTTGGGTGGGAGTGTTGATCTGCTCGAGGGTAGGGAGGCTCTGCAGAGAGACCTGGACAGGCTGGAGCGATGGGCTAAGGCCAACTGTATGAGCTTCAATAAGGCCAAATGCCGGGTGCTGCACTTCGGCCACAACAACCCCCAGCAGCGCTACAGGCTTGGGGAGGAGTGGCTGGAGAGCTGCCAGTCAGAGAGGGACCTGGGGGTGTTGATTGACAGCCGGCTGAACAGGAGCCAGCAGTGTGCCCAGGTGGCCAAGAAAGCCAATGGTATTCTGGCTTGTATCAGCAATAGCGTGGCCAGCAGGGACAGGGAAGTGATCTTACCCCTGTACTCGGCACTGGTGAGGCCGCACCTCGATTACTGTGTTCAGTTTTGGGCCCCTCACTAGAAAACGGACATTGAATTACTCGAGTGTGTCCAGAGAAGGGCAACGAAGCTGGTGAAGGGTCTGGAGCACATGTCGTACGAGGAGCGGCTGAGGGAACTGGGGTTGTTTAGTCTGGAGAAGAGGAGACTGAGGGGAGACCTCATCGACCTCTACAACTACCTGAAAGGAGGTTGCAGAGAGCTGGGGATGAGTCTCTTGAACCAAGTAACAAGCGATGGGAGAAGAGGTAATTGCCTCAAGTTGCACCAGGAAAGGTTTAGACTGGATATTAGGAAGCATTTCTTTACAGAACGGGTTGTTGGGTGTTGGAATGGGCTGCCCAGGGCAGAGGTGGAGTCGCATCCCTGGAGGTGTTTAAGAGTCGGGTTGACATAGCGCTGAGGGATATGGTGTAGTTGGGAACTGTCAGTGTTGGGTTAATAGTTGGACTAGATGATCTTCAAGGCCTCTTCCAACCTAGGTGATTCTGTGATTCACTTCAGGCATTGAAATCACCTGCTTAGGTCAGCATCAGCTTGTTTGTATTTGTATCTTATTTGCCTTTTGATAAATGGGCAGAATAAAGCCCATTAAATTCCTTGATTTCCTCTATCTCCCTAGGCTTGTAATTTTTTTAAATATGTATATTAATATGTTTGTGTAGTTCTAAGATTATTGGAAGATATACAATTTTTAGTAGGTTTTCATTTTAAGGTCTTCCATTTCTTTTTACATGTCACAGTGATGGAACAATTTCCCTTGGTTTCAAGGTTCTTCCTCTCTTGATATGTCCAAATCCCTTATCATCTTCCTTTCACTGCTCTTTCTGAAGATGCATTTTCTTAAAGAGTGCAGAAACGGAGACACTTGTCTGAAGCCTTTTTTTTGTACAGCAGTTAGATGAGATTTGTCTGAGAGCTGGGCAGTCAGGACCTTTCTGACTGATAGCAAGCTTAATTTAATAGAGCTTTGGTGAGTTCTGACTCTACCTCTTAGAAAAAATAGCTTTATTAAGGGCTCCTGTCATTACTGTTTTCATATCTTTGAGGCTTCATCTGTACTTCGCAAAAGGTTAAGGAAAACCATTACCACAGTAAGTGAGAAGGACACACATTTTCATAAAAAGAATCAAGTAAAAGGAGGACAGGTGTTTCTCCATATTCTGAGGGCCTCTTTCAGGATTTTTGCATCAGAAGTCACTCTGGTTTTTGAAAATGTTTTCAGAACATATCAGGGATCCAAACCTGGAGGGAGGAATCAATGAAAACTGTCTTTTGATAACTCTTGTGTTTCCTTGAGGAAACAGGTTAGAAATCTAGAGAACATTATTGAATTTCTGTTCTGACCTTCCAAGTAATCCTGTTATCTCAGTCTGACCTCTGTTTTGAAAATACCTCTAATTAGTTGCAAGAGAGATCATATTTAAATTTTTTTTTTCATTTGACCTCTTTAATCCTCAGAAATTTTTCTTTTAGTGGTTGCACAAAGTATATGTTGTGTTCCAAATACTGGCATCCATATAGACAGGAAAACAATCACACAGCTCCATTTTGTTTCATGAATGCTACTAGAAAAGTGTATTTATTTCAGAGAAAAAGTATCTGGAATTCCTTATAGCCAATTGAAATGTGGCAGGAGAATACATGCTGAACAATGATGCTTTTCTTTGAGTTGATGATACAAAGGGTCTTGTTGTTTTGCTCCTAAAACACATCTGAAGATGAAGTCTCTGTACTTTGGCCAAAAAGTATGTGAAGAATAGTTGTGTTAATGCTTCTGTACTGACAATTTCTTTTACTCTTGCCTTTCATACTGAACTCGTACCTGAAGAACCCTCCTAGCTTGTTTATAAATCCTTACCTTATTGAGTCCTTGTACAGAATCAGAATCTTATAAATTTTCCACTACTACTTTTAGCATTTACTAGAAAAATTACTGCTCTGAAGATTAATGTTTCAAAGACGTTGTGGCATAATACATGACAAACTGAGCTGCTCTGTCAGTAGAGAAGCTTAGAAAACAGCTTACCTGCTTATCCCACTCATGCTTTTTGTAAACATCCTTGGCTATGTTCCCAGTAAAGATAGGTATATGAAGCAGTTTTATCTAGTGGTTTCTTGAAGGAATCCCTTATGTACTGAAACTGGAGCCCTTTGGGGTAGCGTAAGACAGATAAGAAATGGACAAAACCAAGGCAAGTAGATACACTTGAACTAGAAAAAGGAGTAACTTGTATAATGTGTTGCTGATGGTGGGCTGAGAGACTCATCCCTTCCAACTAATTAACACCTCATACATTCCAACAAATTTGGAATAATTCTTGTTGGTTTTAATTTTCTTGCTGATTTTCATTTCCAGCTATTACAAGATTGATCAGGTAGGATGCTACAGAGCCTGGATTTCTTTGGGCTTAAAGAAAACATAATTTCTAGAACACAAGTTGCAATTCCAGTAATAAGGAGTATTTATATTAGCTGTTAACTTAAACAGACAACTTAGAGTTTCTAAAAGAATGCTTGCAGTTATATACTTGTTTTAAGGTTATGGGAAATCCTTTTGTATGTCAAATGAAAGGACACTATCACTAAATGATATATGGAACAAGAAATAGGTCTAGTGACTGATAATTTTTTTTAAAACAGAACCGAAGCATTTAATCAGAATTTTTTGCTTGTTTTGGTAATTACAAAATGATGTTTAGCAGAACAACACAGGATTCTGTCATTAAAATAATTCTTTTTGAGTGTTTGTTGTGCTGTTTTCTTTGGAAGAAATTATGTACAATATGGTTATGACTAGCATTGACCAAGTGATAGATTAAATTGAAAGATTATTCCTCTTAATCTTTAGACTCTAAACAACCTCCCAATATGTTGCCAATGTGAATGTGTCTTTGGGGACAGAACCCAGGCTGCACCGCATGGCTGACTGCCAAGTCTTTCCACTGGAAAGCCAGCTATTATTTTCTACTTTTTACTGCACAGTGGGGTGCATCCACCCCTTTACAGCATTCAGCCATAGCTTTTTATTTTACAGCAATCTTTTGTACTAGATATTCACAGGAATAAATTTTCTTTAGCCATGTAGGTCATATTTCTCTTAAGCCAAAGCTGAAATGTAACAGACTCATTTCATTTCTAAAGTGTCTTTGTAAAAATTTTAGTCTCTAGCTAGGATTGTTTTTGGAAATGCACACATTTTTACGCTGTCACTGACATTGTAGGCATACCTTATCCAGTTTCATTGCCATACTATGATAGGCAAGCAAGCAAAAGTAAATTAGGGAGTAGTTCTGCATTCCTTCACTATACCTGGAATTGCAGTGGAAACAGAAAGCAGTAAATGTAATAATACAGCGTAAATCAGTAACTGGAATTAAAGGCATTTTTTAGAATGAAGTTAGGGAATCTGCTGTTGTGCTGTTAAAGCAAGTTTCTCTCCATGCTTGTGAGATTTGGCTAAATAATTCAAAACCAGGAAGCTAACAATAATTCTAAATCTTAATCCCCTCCTCCCTTTGATTGTTTCCAAATCTTCTCATCTAAAGAGACAATCCTAAGTCATTTAAATGTAGGATGGACCAACAGAAGCTGCTCATGACTTAGCTGCGTTTGTGTTGAATGTTAAAACAGCGTTTGAAGATTTGAAGATAATAATGTGAATTCTTATATAAGCCTTTCTCTGAATGCTGTACACATATCTAAAACATACTAAAACTTCTTATTCTTTCCAGTAATGTGCTAGAGGAGACTAATAAATAGAAATCAATGTTGATGTAGATCGTAATACCCTTTAAATGGAAGAACCCATTAAATCTAGACATCTCTGCAACTGCTACATTTCACTAAAGAGGATGTGTCTGTGTCTCCTGCCTGAAGGTAGCCATAATTGCATCTTTTTTTATTAAATATGAAACTATTACATATGAAGGAACTTGTTATGCTCCAAAAAAAATTAACAGTCATCGTATGAAAGACAGCTTTCAATGCCTCCTTAAGAGCCTCAGAATCTCAGGCTCTTTTAGTAGGCACCAACTAGTCTTGAATAGCCCAATCATTAAGAAACTGAAATGCTAAGGAGTCCTGTCTGCTCAAGCAGTATTCCCTAGAGCCAGAACCTCTTGGTTCCTAGGAAATAACTCTGTGGTTGATCTAAGCCTGTACTACCTGCCCTCAACGTCCTTCCCTGGGTGTGTATATCCCGTCCTTCCCTTGCATTGGTCATTGTGCTTATGTAATTGTAGATTATATCTCCAGTTCACTGAGTTGCTGCAGCTGAAAACTACTCCAAGGTAGTGGGGAGAGTACAGAGGTGGCAGCTCAGGCTTAAATTAGTTGCTGCTGGAGTGGACCTGCACCTTGCAATTCCTCTCTAGATAGGTTTGGCTCTTCAGGAAGAAACAGTTTCAAATAGTCTAATCTGAGATTGCATCAGTTGTAGTTGACTAAGTAATGGACACACACTGGCAAAATATTGCGTAAGGTTGGGTAATAGATTCATCAGAAGAAAAAAGAAGTGCCATGCAGTTCTTTAAACTCTGGAAAAAATACAAATTTTTAAATAACATACATCCCTCTTTGAGTAATGTTCCATGTAGGTATCAAAGCGAGGACTTTCCAAGTATGACATGTTAGACTGGATAAAATATGCTGAGTGGACAGGGTGCTTAAAGGAGTTAAACCTTTAACACAGATTGCACTAATAAAAATTGCAGAGAGAAGTGGTGTACATTTGAATAAATCAGCACATATGGGAACTGATATATATTAGTTTGGAGTGAAAGCTGAATTTTCAGTGTGTTAGCTATCTCTTTTTATAGTGAATCCATTTTGTCACATTTTGAAGGTGACGGGAATTTGCATCTTTTTCAAGTAAATTAGAATACTAACAGACACCACTTTACCAAGTCGAGACATTGCTGTGGCTGGAAGAAAGACAATAGAAAGTAAGACAAGCAGTTACAAATCATACAATTCCTAAGTGAATTCTGTGTAGGCTAATAATTCAAGGTGGTGAAGAGAACAGCAGATAAAGCATCTCACGTATCAAATAAGCCAGTCTGGCACAACATTTAAAAGCACTGACACATGTGTTAGATGCATTTGTCTGACCTTTTTCTTATTTTCTGGGAACATCACCTCAGAGAATAAGACTGAAATTTCTGTGGGGTAAAATTTCTAGAGTAATTTCATTGTTAGTTATTGTATATCATAGTATGAATTTTATACGTATGCTTAAAGAAAAGTAAATATAGTGAAACCAACAGACTTTTTCTCTCTCAGCTGTCTTACAGACTGTCTATCTTGAAACCTTTTGTATAGAGTTCAGGCTCAGAATGCATGGAGTAACTTGGAAGTGACCCTGGAAAATAAATTACTGTTTTATAGAGATTTTCATGCATTTCTTGTGTGCTTTTGTTTCATTTGGCTTTATTGGTTTTTTTATACTAACTCATAAATATGGGTTTATAACCGTTATTTGTACTTTTATGCTATTTTGAATCCTGCAGCTTTATTTGCAATATTACTGTCTTTTTTGTATGGTTAGTGTTGTCTAATGAACTTATAAATACTTCATTCTACTAGAATTTTAATAATGCCATCTGTTCATTTGATGGAAAATGGCAAAACACATTGAAGCAACTGCCTTTTTTTTCTTGACAGCTGTATTTTTAAAGCTTAAGATTTAAGTTTCCAGTTTTTTTTCTTTAACAGTGGCAGTGAACAATATTACAAACAAAAGGATACAGTTTTGCACAACTCTTACTTTGTGAGTTACATGTATGATTTTCTTTAGATGCAGTTTGGGTTTTTTGATGATTAATAAATAGTATTTTATTTTTTTTAGTAGAACTTGTTTTCTACCATGGCAGAAAAATGATCCTAGAGAGCTCAGTAAAGTACATCACAGTTAGTAACATCTGACATCTTTGTCCAAGCTTCTTACTCATCCTGGCATCTCTGTCCCCCTCTCCTCATATCTCCTCCTTTTGAAACTCTGTTTTGAAGCGCTTTTCTTTGGCTTTTCTTTCCACTTTCAGTCTTGCCTTATTTAATTATGTTAATGTTTGTCTTTTGAACCACCAGTTTATTACATAGTTATTAGGCAGTTCTGCTAGGTGTACAGTTTTCTGACTTAATCTCACTCCTGCAATTAGGTGACAAAACAAGCAGCCTGATGTTTAGAAATGGTCAAGTCCCTAGTAGCTCTTGAATGAATTAGTGCTCTTGAGCATTTATTGCTTGTGAAAATATGGCCTTATATGTATGCCTATATGGATGTGAGACCCAAACGGATTAACTAATGTGGCTCTATGCTGCAGAGTAGATGCAGAATATAAAGAAAGCATGTAAAGGAGAAGTTGCGTCACAGGGTTGTTTATCCAAATTCCTCTTCCAGGTATTTGTGTGGTGCTTGCTTATGTAAGAAATTCATGTTGGTTTTGACAGAACTATATGGCAGGCCTGATGAAGTAAGTTGGGAAGAATGATGCTGTAACTGACAAAATCTTAAGATTCCTCAATCATGACTGTTTCAAAACTATTTTGAAGGCATGGGGAGAAGGGACTTAGATTATGAATTACCCTTTTCATACTTTCAGGAATAGATTTCTCGCTTGGTTGCCTGCTCTCAGTGTGTGATCATTAGTAGTTCTCTTAGATTGACGATTTGGGAGATAGACACAGCTCCTTATCCCAGCAGGTGGCAACTTCAGCCATGCTGAAGAGGTACGGTTGGCTCTGGTTCCCTTTATTCCACTGACAGAAGTGCTTCTTCCACTCTCTCTTACTGCTGTGTTAGATATAGTTTATTAGCTTCCCAGCTGATTTCTTTATATATTTCCTGAGTTCTTATTAGTATTTCAATTAATTTACCATCTGCATTGGATTTTGTTAGTTAAATAAAAAAGCACATAAAAGTAATTCTGTCTTGTGTAAACACATACAGTTCTTCATTCACTCTAAGCTCCTACATCTGTATTTGTGGTTTTCTTTTGGATGTTTCTACAATTATTTTTTTCCTTTTTCCTTGATATCTGTCTGTCAGATGGGCTGTGAGCAGAGAATTCCTTCTGAAACTTAGTATAATCTGTTTTCTGTGTGAGTGTGAGGCATGTTTGCCTTTCAACCTCTGAAAATGGGATGCTTTCTGTCACCAAGTCTTTCTCATGTTCCTAACTGCAGAGGTACTGTGATTACTTTGCTTGTTTATGGTTGAATGTTTTGGTCAGCTAGATTCTTACGATGGGGCAAACACCTGTGCCTGATAGTACAGCCAGTCTTCTGTTTGAAGCCCGTGTCAAAGTTTCTGTACTTAAAGTTGGTATGCAGTAGATTTGTTGGTGTAGTGGAGTGTGAGGATGTTGCTGGTAGGTCTGTTCAGAAATGAGAAAATCATCAGTCCACTGAGGACTGGGTTCTGCCTGTCAATTTTTGTGGAATCTCCTAGAGAACCACTGTGGATAAAAGGACAGTAATCTGGATGCTGATGGGCCAAGGTATTTAATGACCATAACTCCTGATGTATGTGGACTGTTAGGTGCCATGACGTTGCAATGTGTTCCGGCGCTGCTGTTTGATGCTGGCTGTCACAGATTATACAAGACCAATCAGAGGTATATAAACAGAGTTTTGTTTGGAATATTCTTGTTTTCAGCCAGGAACAACTGGTGTCACATTTTTTCTGTTGCTTTTTAGTAAGCTCTGTGTCCAATATTATAACCTTTGTCAATTATTTCACGCATTAAATCAGAGAATTGTTACATAGTGCAGAGCCTTAAATTGATGCTATAGGAGCCCACGTGGCTGAGTCCCCACAATTTAGTGAATTATCATTCTCACTTGAGCTGTGGTAAATCATCATGCCTACTCACAGTTGGGGTATTTAACTTCCTTTCTTTTCAAGGAATTGGATGCCTGACTTGTTCAGAGATTTTTGGAGATCCTAGTGCATGTATCACTGCCTGAAAACTTCTCTAAGTCTGGCCTAGTACCTTTAATACTGTACTTGCTACTAGGGAGAGTTAAAATTTTGCATTTGTTGAAATGCCAGTATAAGAATATTGAACTCCACAACATGTCTTGGAATTTTTTTTTTTTTTTTTTTGGTACAGCAGCCAAAAAGATAAATTTTGGGTTTTGCTTGTTTGTTTTTTTCCATAATTCCTGTGGATTATAATTATCTGTCATTATAAATCTTTTAATAGTAAAACTGTCTAGTTTAGAAATTCAGATGGTACTGTCATTATCTTTTGTAGAGAGCTATCTCTAATTTTGTAGTTACATATTCTGTTCCTTTACACTGAAGTTATAATTATTTCTCTTCCAACAGTCTCCTTGCAAGCAAAATGTTTCGTTCATGGTGGTGGTACTTATAAGTAGTAAATAGTTCAATCTTCTCTTGGTTTCAATCTGTTTATCGTGTTAGTGTAACATGTCATTTTTCAAATACTCCAAAGTCCTGAATTATCTTCACATCGTTATTCTGTAACACTCAACACACAGTAACTGAGAGCTTGATTATGATTACAGACAAATCAGCTGAAATATCCTAAAAGCAAAAAGGCTTAATTTGTAAATTTTATTCTGTCACTTTTTCTTCTTCAGTATTATCCGGATTAATTTGAGCATTTTCTCAATTTCTTGATTTTCAATCTCCAGGGTAAAATAAATAAAATACATCTCTAATGTAAATGTATGCATGTTGTAGTTACAGTAGGGTTTCTTCAGAGGGATTGAAATGATTCCCTGACGTAAATATGTTTCACACCGGATCACTACACCCTCCCATGTGGTAACCTATCATCTCAAGCTCTAATGATCCCTTACCCTTGTTGACGTTAGCAAACTTTTCCTCTGGGGCATTTTCTTTTGTTTCTTTTGTTAGCTGGTCTAAAGAGAAGGAAACTGCTCAGTCTTGATTTTTCTGCAGATGTTGAGGATTTTATTGCAAAGTTCAGTAACATGACATTTGTTTTCAGTGTAGTCAGAGATGCAGAAACAAGAAAATCAGGCAGTCTATGAAGCTTCTTTTACCAATTTAAATTCTCTATAGCAGATAAACACTGGAATCAGAAAATTTTAAATTTCCTAAGAGTGTGATAGCTTACAGTTTTATTACATGGACATGTTTTTTCCTAAAAAAAAATCCTATGTTTCTAAACAGAAAGAGGTGAGAATACAGTGAACAAAAAGGAGGGATGAGAACAAAATAGACTTAAAGGGAAAAAGTGTGGTAAAAACATTGGTATCTGACGCTCTTTTTCCGCAAGGTAAGTGTAAGATTGCGTTTTTCCCAACAAGTGTAAGATTATTACATTCTCTTGCTGTCACTGAACCATATGCAGTATTTCCTGCTCCAGAAGGTGAGAACCTGCTAAAATGTCTTGGCCTGTTTGGCCAACAAACCTTTGAAGCCTCACTACATGCTAGGGGTGCGAACTTCATGGCACTGAGCTGTGTGCATTCTGTGATCCCATCCCTTGCCTCGTAGGGGTGAGAGTGCTGTATGGGCTGTATACAGATGGTGGGGAAGGAGGAGGAAGTGCCTTTCATTAAAATCCTCCAGACAGCTTATCAGTCAGGAAGAGGTATTTATGAACTAGGAATGAACAAGCCAAACCCAAGAGGCTCAGCAGGGTCCAAAGAGTATGCATAATAAATCATGCTTTTAAAATATCCAAATGTCTTATGATGGACAAGATCCAACGAGGCTTTCTCAGGTTGTTGGAGCTTTGTAGGACTTACTTCCGGTAGCATTCTCTTTTAATCATCAACTTCAGCCCTGGGTCACTATGCATAACAGGAATGCCACGACATTTAATACATAAAAGCATTTCTGGTTTCCAATGCATGCTGTAGCAGTTCTATTGATTTCAGTGAAAATGCTCAAGGTATCTATCTGACTAGTATTTGAGCCAATGGTGATGTAATTTTTTCCTTCTCACTGAAAACACCTGCTGAACACAATAAGACTTCGACCTTGTGCAGTATATTTGAAACACATTCAAAAGTGAAGGAACAGCTCTATTCAGTAGTGAGAGCGCAGCTTAGTAGTGTTAATGCTGTTTCTGAAATACATCAATTGGACTAAACTTTAAGGATACCTTATACTTGGCAACCAGCAGGATTCTGGGACCAAAAAGTAGGAGAAAATCAAGTTTGATTTAACAGCAGTGGTACTGAAATTGTATTACTACTGGATGAGAGACTTCCTTCACCAAACATGTTTGCAAGACCTGTAATAAATTTTAAAGAAAGCTGCCTATAACAGCTAGTGCAGTGAATGCCAAACAGAATTCAGTGACAGGCAAGAAAAGTGGTAGATAGAGGCAAAAATGTGCAGCTGTGAACTGGTGAGTATGAAAAAAATTGTCTTATACATTCTCTTTAGCCCATTGTCTAGTGGCTGTATTCTGGTAATAAATGATGATTATACATTGTTGACTGGTAAAATAGATGAATGAACCAATTTAACACTCTCTTTATTCAACAGTCATGTTGAATAGGATATGAAATCATAGGCCAGTTACCATAAAACACAATGTAGACTTTCTTGGTGAAGACCATTCACTGCTGGAAACTATAAAGTTTCTTCCTGGTGATCAGAGACTAGTTTCCAGCATGACTTTTACTGAGGTGTAATTCAATCTGAGAGACTTATGTAGAATTTTATGAAACTTTAGCTGATGTGGGGAAGACATCATTCCACAAGTTCAGAGGCACATCCATAATTCCACTATTTAAACAGAAGTGAGAAGGTAAGTCTGTTAATTATGAAGCCATTTTCTTGATCGTTATTTTGTGGAAATATCCTGCTTAGATTAGCCTAAATTGTCACAGCAAGTATACAGTTGAGAATTTTTTGTCCATGGATGAGCAACGTGCGGAGCTGTTATCAGTATGCTTTGCAATTTCAGAAACAAGAGCAAAATCTGTATCTTCTATAGGTCTCTCTGTTCTCACAGGGGCTGGTGATCCTTTCAGAGGGTCCCTTTTGAAAATTTTCTGGCCAGAATAGGTTGTCCTGCAAAATTGCTCCAAATGCTTCATCATTTTGGAAGGGCTGAGACCTTAGAAAACAATGAGCTTCCAAACATTTAGCTGTGTCCAATGAAGTCAAATGCACTGTCTCCTGGCTCCTATTTTGTGGATGAGTCTCTTTAACGAAGTAACAAGCAATAGGACAAGAGGGAATGGCCTCTTGCACCAGGGAAGGTTTAGACTGGATATTAGGAAGCATTTCTTTACAGAACGGGTTGTTAGGCGTTGGAATGGGCTGCCCAGGGAGGTGGTGGAGTCCCCATCCCTGGAGGTGTTTAAGAGTCGGGTTGACATAGCACTGAGGGATATGGTGTAGTTGGGAACTGTCAGTGTTAGGTTAATGGTTGGACTGGGTGAGCTTCAAGGTCTTTTCCAACCTTGATAATTCTGTGATTCTGTGTAGTGTCCTGTTTTCTTTATATGTGAAGGAGCGTGTAAAATTTTAGGACACCTGGCAGACAATATGTTTCTCTGCTTACCATCTGTAATGAAGTCTTGTTTCAGGACTTACTTATTTTCTGATCCATGTTACTTTGTTGTTTAAGAAGAGGAAGAACTGAGCATCCTTTCTCAGGAACTTTTAAAAATGTGGATCTTGCTGTTGGTGTAAAAAAGTTAGTTTTCATGTTTTGTTCTGCTTCGAGGAAAGAAACCTAGTGTGCCACCAAGGATCAATACTAATTAATATTCCCTTTTAATTTCTAAGTGTCTTTCTAAACAAACTGTCTAAGTTAGTTTTCTATGATGTAATATTACAAGTGCTTCCAAACTGTGAAATAAGTCCAGACAGTTGAAAGTCAGGAGAGCTATTCAGGTGCTCTCAGTGAGATTGTGCGTTAAGAAGCAAGACCATTTTTGAATGACAGCTTTAGCATTTCTGTTATACATGATAGTTGCCACTTTTGGAAACTCACCCTCAGCTAAGGTGTCTTTGAAAGATCTTACAAATTCAGTGGAGGCATAAGCTGCCAGATGCAAGATGTCTAAAATAAGAATGTAGAGTATCTCAAACAAGCTGCAATTAAAATAGACTGACCAACTCATCTGATTGATGCCATTCTACTGGAGGAATAAATTAAACCTGGTAAACTCTATTTCATGGTGATGAAATCGGTATTTAACCAATCTGCACTTGTTGATGTGGAATTTCTGTTGACGTGTGGGTGTATGACACTTCTTAAGGGGAAAAAAAGCAGCAAAGTTTTTATGCTGGTCTAATTGCATTCCAAACAACTTGTGTCTTATTAGCTGAAGAAAAAGGAGCCTAAAGCAAATTTTGAAAAGTAAAATTATTAGGTCAGTCTGACATCTGCTATGTGGGAAAACATTCTGTGGGAAAATGTGACAATACAGCTATCTGGGATCTCATAAACAGAATTAATCCTAAGTGTTTGTTTGCTGTCATCAACAATGGTGGACTAGCAATAGTATTTAACTGCACAGAATAAAGAACGGCATAAGACCATATTGTTTTTCTGAAAGAGTTCCTGTGATAAAACTAACTAGGCATTAGAATTATTGCTTCCTTGATAAATACCTCAGAATATCACATCTGAGGTGTTGAAAGCTTGCTTTGCATGCAAGTTGTCTTTGTGACTACTCTGGCTTGGCATCTTGCAATTTTCAGAAAATCATTCACCTTTGTGTTTCTTTTTTTTTTTTAAAGTATGAAATGAGATTTTTTTTTTTACGTGCAAAATAAAACGTGATTTTTTCCTAGTAAATGAACTATTACACAATTTAACACCCCTTCACACACCCCCCAAAAAAGAGAACCCCAAACCAAATTAAATGTGATCTTGTGTATATTGTGCCAGATACCAAACCTGGCCTCCTTTATACTCTGCCAAATCCCAGACCTTCTGTGGAGGTTTTTTCTGTCTGTTCCCTTTCTTCTTTTCTGCTTCCTCCTATCTTGCTCTTCTTGGTTTAGTATGGAAGCTTTCGCAGATGGAGGTTGTCTTTAATTACCATAGCAATTATTATGCATACCTGTAGTGTGCTGTGCAGTTGTTATGACATATATGTTGGCATATTCAGAGTGCCAGAACTAAACCATACACATTTCTTGTACTACTCTGTGTTAATAATTATGTCAGGTATCACAAAAAATTAACGTCTTCCTAAATTCTGTGAACAGCAATACTACCAACAGATGGGATTGAGAGGGTGACACTTGGTCATGTATCATGGTTGACTGTATTTGATGTCTAAAGAAAAAGTGAACTCCCAACTGAAAAGTTTCTAGTGGCTGGAGCATTTGTATGATCTCTTTCACAAACACTTGCTTTCTCCCAAGGTGTTTATTTCCCTCAGTGCAGACACTAATAAGACACTTTCCCCTATCTAGCTGTTTTCCCACGCAATGTGCCATAATAAATGGGGACCTTTATATTCAAGCAGAGAATTTTTCTGTGAGATTTAACACTATAGCAAGCTGCTATTTATTGATGTACTTAATGTCTCTGAATTTATTTTAATGGTTGATCTGTTTCTTTAAAAGCTTCATATTTTACAGGGATGGAACTTGTTTTACAAACAAGAGATCAGTGTGTTTGTACCTCTTAAACAAAATTAATGGCTTTTAAATAAACAGGAGTATGCAAATTGAAGGTATTTTTCATCAGCCCCCTGTTACTTTCATATATTAACTAATCCTGGATTTTGGCTATTAAAATAATTTGTGGGAAAAGTTGCTGTTCCAAGGATTTTTCCTAGCTCACAGAAACCAAATTGTAAGAGAAGTATTGTACTCTGTGCTGTGGATAAAACCCCAGCGAAGTGGTGCCAGCACTGAGGTGTATGTGTATCCTGTCACTTGATGTGTACTTGTGCCTTAAAGACTGCATCTCCAGAAGAGCAATTTGATTCACTTCACGTTCATGGGGGTCACGTTTCTTCCTTTACTCTTGGGGGGGAAAAAAAGGACTCTTGTTAGGCTTTCAATTTCTTTTTATGTTGAAAATTATTTTCTAGCTTGTTGTGTAGTAATTTAACTTGTGTCTAGACGTATTAACAGAGTATTGATGCTATTTTTTTCCCTTTTCCCCCTCATCTTTTGCTTTCCTCCTTCCCTTAAAAAAAAATCTTCCATTTTTCCCACCAGTTCATAATCCCTGAATTGCAAACTTTGTCTGTGTAGCTCTAATACCCAAACACTTTGTTTATCTTTCTTCTGAAAAAATGGCATATTGTTTATAACTTTTTTATTATGAAAAAGTATTGTCTCTAATAATTGTTCTGTAAAACTTATCTTTTCTGAGTACCATAGGTGTTACTTTTTCCTTCCTGATCTGTTAACATATTTCTTTTAATTTCCTCACAGAAAGAAATCAAATGTTCTTTGATGTAATGACTGTCTGTCCATTTTCATGTCTTATACTCAGCAAAATAGACCCAGATGTGCACAGGGACTTCATATGTTACCTTTACATAACTTCTTAATACAAGAATGATGCCTTTATAATAAAGAAAGGAATTAGCAATGGATCACAAGGCAGGAGTGACACCTGTGTATCTCATGTTATACAAATTAAAGCACAGTATTATATATATGTGGGAAGTTTCATGTTGGGTTGATGGCATTTGTAACATTTTGCTCAGACTATGAAATTGCATTGACAGGGATCTCCAAGAATAGGAAGTTATTCATTGCTCTTTCTGATGTTGAAGCACTGAAATTTTTTTTATAGTGGCCCAAATAGAGATTATGTAGGCTTTTATACTGTGTAGTAAATTTTAGATTTGGTGCATTTAATCTATCTTCAGTCTATCATTGGACGTTGCAGTGACAGTTATGTCTCACAATGGTGTGAAAGACACAGGATTGTGATGTTAGTAATATAGACATATTACAATAAATTCCTTTTGTTATAGTAGAGGGAGATCACTAGTATGATTTACCCGTGCTTTTCAGCATATACATACATAATTTGGGTAAGAGTATGCAGGGTTGAAGGTAATTTGAAAAATGAGATTATTTTTTTAGGGTATGAAGCTATTCAGAGTGCAAAAAGTACTGAGTAGCTGAGAGAGAAAACAGCTGACAGTTAATACTGATAATGCTGACTGCTTTACATGGGGGAAGATGTTTCTAATTTTACATATGCAGTAGTGGGCTTTTAATTAGTTGTTAACACTCTGGAGAGAGATACCTTTATTACAAAATACAAATGTTTAAAAATGTTAGCTCAATATTTAGTAACCATCAAGAAACAGGTAAAATGTTGGGAATTACTCTTTTCAAAGAGCGATCAGACCTCTAAATCATCCCTGTGTCATTCTTTAAGTCCCTGTTGTGTTTTCTTGAGCTGCAGTATTGCCTGTAGTTCTGGACTTCCCATCCTGGCAGGAGGCAGGGGGATAGAGGAGACAGGAGCGGTGAGAGTCACCCAGCAGTGCTGAATGACTTCAGCAGCAAACCAGACCAGATCTCTCAAGCCAGGAAAGGTTTTGATGGGGTGTAAAGCAGAGAAGGACTTGTCTGAGAGATTCGTAGAATCACAGGTTCCATAGGTAAGGTGAATCAAATTAAATTTGTAATGTGGAGATTCAAAATAAGAGAGAGAGTTTTTCTCATAATATGTGTTTAAAGTGTGTAACTCAGAGAATGTTGTGAATGCTGAAGGATGGTGGCTCAGGTTTAAAAAACCAACCAACCAAAATCTAACACCCCTCCTACCTCCTGAAAGTGTGAGGAAGAAAACCCCTTCCTAGTCTTTTAAACAGAAAAATATCACCACTGATTCAAGAAATGCTTGATCCATTGGTTACTGAAAACTGAGAGTGTACTCCAGGGAAAGCGTCGTCATGTCATCACTCAGTTTTCTGTTGTTTACATCTTCTGTTGTTGCTCACTGTCAGAAATCAGGTAGTAGGGAGATGGATTTTGAGTGTAGCTTTGGCTGTCCTTGTAACAGGTATGTAGATTCCTGTGTTCAAGGAAGATAACATCACTGAACATTGCAGAGTATGTGTTATACATTGCATTACTAATAACAGACTACTTTAAATATCTCAATTAAGTTTATGTCCGTGTTCTGCATGTGTAAGTTACTGGTATATCATTTGATTGGGGGTAAGAGAAGACTAATATTCACTCATAGTTGTGAAAGACATTATTTTACTTGATGTCACTCAATGTTGAGGAGAAATTTCTATGATTATAGAGAGTTCTTTCATTGGAAATTTGGTCTTGAATTTGTTTTCTAGAAAATCTTTTTTTCTAGCTTTATTTTTCAAAAGTTCATCTTAAATGGCAACACACGAAGAGCCTTTGCTGTTGATAATATTGAAATACTTGTAAATGTGCCCTTCTCAAGGGGCACCTTGAGATCCCTTCTTTACCTGGGGATGATTTTGGAGAAAATTTAATGTATCTGCTGTTAAGCAGCCTAGGTGATACTATGTCTGTATCTGAGAGATATCTGAAAACCCACTCAGTTAAGATGTATCAAAGCATATGTAGATTAAGATTCACAAATATAACCATATGGTCTTTCTCTATGAGATTGAATATTTGGTCACTTAAAATTAATTTCCAAAGCATAGTGATTTGATTCCTAGTATGAAATAAAAGGTTACAAATAGTTGCCTTCATGTTTTCAGAAACAGCTAACCAACTGGAGGTTTGTAAGGATGTGTTTAAGCTGCTTTTGGTGTGATCTAACTGGAAGTTGGAAATATTTCCTGTGGCAGATGCATTCTTGCTGTATAACTGCTTTCCCTTTGTTTTCACAAATAAAACTCAATGTTTTAGCTAGTGCTCTGGTATTGTATCTGTGTCTATTTTTGCATATTTAAATTACAAAAAAATGCATGAGTTCTTGCATTTGAAAGGACAAAATATAATAATGTGTGTATATATACCCATATTTATGTATAAATATGTGTGTGTGTGTATATATATATATATATAACCTTGTCATCTATGCATTTTTAACATGTTATGCCAGATCACATTAGTGATGTTCTTGTAGTCTTACGGCCACAGGGCTTTTTATCCACATCCAAAGAAGTCAAGAGAAATAGCATCTTTGATCTTCAGAACAGAAAGCCTAAGTCTGCTCACTAACTTGCTTATATATGTAGGACATTGGTGGCATATACATGGTAGCAAAGGGCCTTTACTTCTCAGACTGTGCAATACTAACAATTTTCTTACTGAATTGGAATAAAAATGTAGGAGAAGGATATAGGATTTATCGGTTTAGCTGGCCTGTGAATTGACTGATGAAATACAGGAAATTTTGTATTCTTATTAAGCAGGACAGAATTCTTCAGTACTTTATCTTAATTTTAATTAATTTTTAGACTTAGAAGTTTAAAAGATTGTAAATGCACACCAGTCTCAGGATATTTCAATTACTTTGTTGAACCATGTTAGAAGGTTTGTGCAACAGTGCAAAAATTGTTTGAAGTATGGTATCTTGTTCATTTAGTCTAGAAACTTCCCTGAGTGCCTAATTGTTTGTTTTGTTTCCTCTTAGAAGAATCGACTCCTAAAGAAGTCAGCAGGGTAAGTGCTACTCTCCATCCACTCTAAAAGTTAGTGTATTCTCTGAGGCCTACTGTTCACTTGAGATGATTTTTGTGCAGTCTTGGATCAAGGTTTGACTCTATTCCATGGACATAGTGGATCTCCAGAGAAAACAAAATGGTGTACTGACTGACTAGAGAACAGTTAATAAGGAAAATAAATATTAAGAACACTTGATTGGCTGTAAATAAATTAAAGGGTATTTTGTATCAACAAATTTAGAGTTCTCACAGTGCTATTTTCATGATCCAGTTTTAAAAAGGTACTTCACGGAAACCAGGAAAATCATGGGACTTTGAGCATATGCATAACAGCAGACTATTTAATCAGTGTTACTGCCTCAAGAGATGGAAAGCATAAGAGGAAACAAGGGAAGGAATGTGCCCTATCTAGTAACTCCCTTTGAGATGTGCTGTGGTACAGATGAGCTAAAATCTTTAATTTGAAATATTTTGCTGTGTACTGTATGAAATGTAATGTAAAATCTTAAATAACTTATTCAGTAATAAATTCCCAACTCTAGCCTTATGTTTGATTGACACGGTGTCCTGCAGAATATATAGTTAGGGGGATCTATTAGAAACTAGTGCCTTTGCTGGAAATGACAAAAGATCAGTACGGGTCAGTCTGTTGCCCTCAGATGTGTCCAGTCAGCCTGACGAACCCAAATGTTATTTTGTGTAAGATGAGGGAGCTGCTTACAGCTTTCTGAGGTCCTGTTTTGCTCCTCCTCTTGAATGTCTTGCATAAACTATTTCATGTTCCCAGGAGAAATACAGTAGTGTCAGACACATATTAAAAATAAGGCTGGTTGAAAGACTGTAAAATCTGTCTGGGTGGCCTTGCTCTCAGTGGAAGTCCTGGAAAACACTAGGGCATGGAAGGAGTGGAAACAGGCTGGCAGTGGAAACCTTGGTTTGGTAACCCTGAGAGCAGAGGGCTGACATAAGGAGGAACTGAAGTTCACCTCTTATGAGACTATGAAAGATAGATTAAATGATGTCTAGAATGAGTTTATTCAAGCATGTTTATTCAAGCAGAAGTTCTCCATATATGTGATGTGCTATGGATATATAAAGGTATTGAGAATTCAGGTGAAAATCACCATGTTTTAGTAATTTATTAATTTAGAACACGTGTTTTGGTCACCCCTTAGTATTGAGCCATTATGGCAGTTGAGTAAATACCTATCATTGCAACTGAAGATTATTGTTATTAGTATATTTGTATATATTGTTTTGATTTCAAAATAATTGAAGGTCTGCCTAAAAATCTCGAAAGCCATAATTATTTCTGTGGAAGAATGTTCCTTTTAATTGTCAGCAATTTGGTAAATAGATTCACATTTTACCTAAAACTCTGGAAAATGGAATTACGAAACATATCTAGGTTACCATATTTGAGCTCTTCAAGGCAACAAAAGCAAGCTCTGGAACCCCGAAACCGCCTGAGTCTGCCCTGCCAGTGAACACCTCTGTCTCTCAGACACACTAGTCTCAGCCATCTCAGCCTCTTGAAGTCATATATAGTGATTCACAGTTTTGCCAGAGATGGATGGGCTCACCTGATGGGTTCACCTGAACACCTCAGATGTTCTTAAGTAGACATATTCCCCCTTGTTTGTACGCTTGGTGTGTATACTGTGTTACAGTACTTCTTTTTTTTTAAATACAGTACTTGAGGGCACCCAGTAATGCATCATACTACAAATGAACACGTTTCTTAGTTTATAGTATTTTTGAATAATGCCGTATATAATAATGTAGACCATTGTAATACATCCTCTTTCTTCAGAACCAGCTCAAATAGACGCCGGTTTAATTAAAATCTGAACATAAATTAGAATTTAAATGGGAAAGTTCTGCATGTGAGTAATGTTTTTCAGACAAAAAGGATGTTCACGCTGACTGAAGAACTGAGTTTTACTCATTAAGTGTTACATTTTTAATTCCTTAAAATGTCTGCAAAAAGAAGCTCTTATAGGGAAGCAAAAATAAAAATTAGTGAAAGGAAATTTATTGCAGAAATAAATCACCGACTGGTTTAAAATATTACATTAGTTACGAACCAAGGTAGAAATATGCTGGAAAAATGTTTCGCTCATTGCTGTTTTTTTTTTTTTTCAATCTTTCAGTGTTGGGCAGAGTGAAAACATTAAAACATTCATATTCATATGCTCTGACATCAGTTGCTCCAATAACCTCCTTTTCTGTTGTTCTTACACAGGACAACAGAATTAAATTGAGGGAGGATATTTTTTGTTAGATTTATTTAACCCCTTTCTCCCCCTAAAAGCCTCACCTTTTCTCTTTATAAACGTACAAGAGAAGGTTGTTCTAGGGGCTCTAAATACTAAACTTGTCATTCATTTGCCTTTTTTTCTTTTTATCAGCAAATGCAGTGGGATGAATGGTGTCCAGATTTTTGAAAAAAAATCTTTTGCTGCTTGAATTATTGCAAGGAAATATTTTCAAGGGTTTGTGTTGCAGTTTCACACTTTGAAAACTGAGGAAGTTCTGAAAAATGCTGTTGTATAGGAACTGCATTTTTAATCTTTTGCCATTTTTAACAGCTTGGTAAAAAAATGAAAATAAAGTAACAATCATGGCTGTCAGCATTACATTGCATGTTTTTGAAACAAGGAGAGAGTAGGAGAAACGTTCCACATAATTTAAATTGTGATATTTGTAGCACAGAAATGAAGCTTTTCAAAATTTATTTTAAAGTCTGGCCTACTGAAGGCAATTTCATCAATATTTTGGTGTTCAGAAGTTACAGGTAAGGATATCCTAGATTGGCCTGACATAGTAACTGACAGGTGGGAAAAAAAGGGGGAGGAAAAAAGATTTCCAAATTCCTGTAGACTGCGATTGGCATAAAACCAACTCTGGTTACAAAATATTTCATGAGCATCTGTGACCAAGCAGTGAACCTGTGAACTTTTTACTGCATGCTACATTCCAGTATTTATGAAATATATGTAACTGGGGACAGAATCTCCTTTTCACATGACGTAGTATTAGGAACATCCTTGGAAATGCTGTTTCTTCTGCTTACTTATTGTGCAGCTGTGTGTTGGCTGATCCCATCCATCCTAGCTACACAAGTGGTTTTCTGGGCAGGGATTTCAGAAAGAAAACCAACTATTGAATTATTTTGATGAAGAAAACTTAACCTGAATTTATATTTTGCTTTTGCTGTTTTATGTGCAAAAGAAACAAAAATAGAGGAGTGTGAGTTTGAGCACTAAGCACGTATGTATTCATGTATATCTAGACTAAAGATACATTTCTTTGACAGTATTAGTGAAAACAGTGTGTATTGGAGACATGTTATTCTTTTCAGTTGGCAAAAATAACCCCATTCCTACGTGAACTATAGCCAGGATTTTGTTCTACGTGCTGTTAAGTTTCCCATGATCACTGTGTGCTCTTTTGTACCTCAGATTCTGAAGTTTAAACAAAAATGCTTAATGTTCCTGATATGATCGCGGCAAAATTAGCTGTTGTTCATTTTGCTTAATGACTTCCCATTCAATGTTTACATGAACAATACTTCCAGTGAAGCTGCCTTTTGGCAAGTACCTTTGCTTTTTAAACTCTGGTGATGCCAACAGCAATTCACTTTGCAGAAGTTTACCATGTAAACACCAGCAAATTATTACCTAGCAAGTGACTAGCTCATTTACAGTACTTTATTCTTAGAAACAAGAATAATACTTTAATCCTTTCCTTTCCCCTTTTTGGACTTGAAGCTTTTGGCAGCTGCCTTGGCACCAGCTAGCACCCAGCACAGTATGTCACTGACGGTAACAGAATTAGCAAGTGTGTTTTCAGTAAATAGTTGCAGTAATTGCATGTATCTTCCCTGTGCAACTGATAATAAAAGTTTGGGCTTTTTATGACACGTTGGCAAAGCAAGCTCAGTCTTTGTAGTATTTTCTTAATAAAGATGGGATTTAAATGTTTTCACACAGTCCCAGAACTGAAGACTGCGACAGATTAATCAAAAAGTTAGGGAAACTAGAACAAACATGTATATTTAGCCTTTAGAAGTGATGCAAATGGCATTGCACCCATTGTCACGAGAAGAAGATGCTTGTATAAGCCGATTTCTTTATAAAGAAAATCTTGTGGTTACTGTGGTAGTGATAAGCAACAGTGGTAGGAAAATGAGGAAGTTTATTTTTAATTTTGTACATGATGTCTTTAGAGTGTTTGCAAGTCAAGTATTAGGAGGGAATGTGATTTTATAAAAAGCTTTTTAAAAAGAGGAGCAGTATTCAGGCTTGTCAAGTTAAAATGAAGCTCATTATGCTGTTTTATTATATAATCTGGAGAAGTGATATAATTGAGATATTGATGCAGTTTGAGCCTTACAGTTAATAACAGCTTATATAGTTACTTCTATATAATCATAATGTTCTTTTCTTGTAAGCCAAGCCTTTGCTTTTTATTATGTATTTTTCCTATTACTAGTGAAGCAATTTATTGCGGTGTTACCAATTGATAGCAGGGAAGGAGCTGATGGAAAGATTAAAATTGGATGCCAATTGAAAGCAAGAAGCTCTAGGGAAGGTATTCTCCAAGGCTTGGAAATCAACTACATAAATGGACTGGGAAATGCATGCCTTCAAAATTAGTGAACTCTTTCTGTGCAGAGTGAGAACTGGTTTGCATCTTTAGACATTATAGGGCCTGTCCTGCCAAGTGTCATCTCATATTTTCTCTTCTTTGCTTTTGTCATGAACAGCGTTTGATGTGCCAACAAACAATTCATAAATACCTGTACATGGTGCCCCAATGCTAAACTTTATTTACTGAACAAGTTCTAACCCACGTCCTCTCCAGACAAAACAAGAAGAATAGAACGTCAGACAAATACGTGTAGAAGCAGTTTCCTCTGAGGCTATGTACAAGCATTAAAATTAATCACCTCAGCTAAGTCTGCCCTTTATAGCCTCTTGCTTTCCAGTGTCCAAGTTTAAACAAAACTCGTTATTCCAGCCAACCCTGGTTACCTCTCTGATTTTTTGGAGCAAAGAGATTTTTCTGAGCTTTTTCTCCAAGCTTACTGCTCCTCTGAAAGCCAGCTCTGCACCGTATGCTTGCTTAGGCATTCTCCTTACTTTTCAGTCTGAGGATCTGACATCCTTTGGTTCAGCATTTCCACCCTGAAGCAAGCAAGCAGTTTTATTCCCTTCCTGTATTTTTTTTTTTTTTGTGGTGTGGTTAGATATGTTTTCCCTGTTATTAGGACACAGTTCTCTCTTAGTTATTTGTGCCCAAAAATGAGAAACACCAGTTTCTATGCAAGATGTGAACGAGCCATCAGTGCAGCTAAACAGTGCAAAATATTGCAGCTAGTGAAAGTATCAGGCCTACAGAAGGTAGCAGTACACATAAACATACATATCAAACATGTACACAACCTAATTTATGTACACATAAAAATGACCTGAATAAAAGTTTATGTCCTTTTCCCAGTCTTATTATTGGTTTAATTAAATATTTTGGGTTTTTTTCTACAAGCATTTCTTTCTTTATAGCCTTTGGTCAGCAGAAATGCAGTAACATTACTATGACTAAAATGCAATAATTTCTTGCATTTGAAGAAGTAGGAGATTATTGTGATGCTTACAGGTCTGGCCTTTTCTGTCTCTAAATTACATGTCTGAATATTCATTACAGTGAAGTGTAGTGACACATGGAATGAAGTAATCTTAAACAAGACATCTCTTACAAGGCTGCCTTTGCCTGCAAGGGACTGGATTTGGTCACCAATGTTTCTCTCCTTTGAGGGGGGAGAAAAAAAAAAAAACCAAAACCAGAAAGAGGCAAGAGTATACTTCAGTTTACAAATCTGCTTATTATGTGGCAAATCAAGTAATGGTCCCAAAATTCTTAAAGGACATACAGTATTTCTTTAAAAAAAAGATGCAGCAATTGAGTACTGATGATCTTCCCAGAAGGTAAGTTGTGGAGGCAACTGGAAAATTACACAGAGCAAGTCTCTTAAATCAGGGAAGTAGCTGTGCTCTGTTTTTTTTCATAATGCTACTTGAAAGAAAGGGAAAGCTGATCTGTTTCAACAAAAGGCATCAGTTTCGTCTGCTTGTTTATTTTTGTGGCTGCAATGCTTGTTTTTAAGAAGTACAAAAGTGTTGCTGTTGGGAATTCTTATTTTATAAAGTAGGTATCAATGGCATTGATAACTTCTATATGTAAGATCAATCTTTTTACACTTCTGATTCAGTATGAGAATACCTAGCCTGAAATAGGTTAGACTGACATCTCAATCAAATATGGAGCAAATGTTCAGACCATTAAAACTGCAAACAAGTGCGCTTTTTTAGATTTGAAGCTTTGTTCATCTTTAAATTCATTCCCTGATGACTCTTGCTGATGAGACTGTGGTTTTATAGGAAAGAAAACTTGTGTTGGCTGGAAGTTTATGAGGAGATTTTGGTTGGTTTGGGTTTAGCAGCTGCTTATGTACTGTAGTATGCTTCGTAGAGAAGAGAGTAGCTGTCAGTTTTAAAGAGAAGACTGAAGAAGTTTGGGTACAGCTTGTTGTCACATTCCAGATCTCATGACTTAGGTGTTTGTGGTGAAATCCAATCCCTGCTTAAGGACATTGTTTTGTATAAAGTGCTGTGCAGAATCACTTGGATTCACTACCTACAAGTCTTGATGCTGTTATTGACAGATTAATTTAGGTGGTTTGATGAAGTATTAGCTGGTTATCTGGAATACTACCTCATGTAACCAAAGAGAGAATAGGTGTTTTAAACTCCTGTGTCGATATACAATCTCCTTGGCCTATGTACATCCTTTGTGCTTAGTGATTTACCACCCTTCAACAGCTGTGGCGCCTTACAAGAGCCTCTGTTTGTCCCAACGGATCCTAATCCTGGTCCAAGAATTGCTTTTTACCTGCTTACCTGAATTGCTGGTTTTGGTGGGGTAGTTTTTTCTGTGGTGGTTTTGTTGATTTTGTTTTTGTTTTTTTAACAGTGCCATTTTGATGTCACAAAGCTTTTTTTGTCCTTAGTTTTTTGAGGCCCTTTTTTTGTTATTTTGTTTTTTTACCTGCTTACATGTCTCAGATTACATTTATGGCCTCAGTTTCAAGTGTCCTGGGACAGAATAGCCTACACCTTTCCATGGTGTGGCCCTTCTAACACCTCTAGAGTGCCTTGCAAATGAATAGGGTGGCACTGGACACAACATATATAACATTAGCTTGCTCAGCACTGCTGGTGTCCTCATTGCACTCTGTCCAGGCAGCCCGCACAGTGGTGAGAGTCAGGCAGTGCCCCTCATCTCCCAAGCTCTTTTTGCACAGCAAACAAAATAAGGGAAGCCTGGGATGGCTCCGGGGGCTGAACCTGAAGCACTGATTATGAAGATCCACACTGCTTTCCCAGGGCCTCTCTAACATTTCAGTCTGATAATAATTGAAAGGGTGGGTAAGGAACCTTGAAAATTTTTAAGAACATGCCTGATGCTTGCTAGAAGAATTGGTCATTGTTTTCCCAAAAGTCTGTTTCTGAGGCATACTGATATGACAGGTCAGTACCTTCTCCTTTTTCCTGGGCAAAACATCTGTGCTGGCCTTCCACGTTGAGCCTCTAAGGAGACAGGACTTCAGAGTCACCTCCCAGCAGGCGGAGCCACCTCCCAGCAGGCAGTACTGCTCTGGCCCTGGTAGCCCTGTGGTCGGCTAGAGGCTGCCTGCATCGGTTGACAAAGAGCTCTGTCTTGTGGTTCTCTCTGACATCCTCTGAAACCAGCCTAAAATGCCTAAATTACAGATGAAAAATAAGCAACATCAAGAGGAATCTCTGTATGTGGCCACTTCCCCCATGTTTTGTGGCTTTCACAGTTTGTTTGTTTGGGTTTTTTTTCTCCTCATCCAATGAAGTTCTGCATCCCCAAAGTACCTTTGGCCACCCCTCTCCACATCATGTGGAATTTGGGCTGTTTTTTTATTCTAACTCCTCCTAGTCTGCTATAATGTCATACACTATTATGTCTGTAAAAGGATGTGTTTCTATTGCAGAACCAGGCAATTGTTGCTATGGAGAAAGACTCTGTAGTACGGAATAAGTATTACATGGAACTTGCTCTTCTCATTGCTATTCAGAAGCCACTTTAAGAAGTAACAGAGAAAACAGATCAACTTCTGGATTATGCTGGCACTTATTGACCCAGTGCTGTATTATTGAAGGCTTTTTGTTGCAGCAGAAGGGCCTTTTCTTTTCTTGAGGAGCATAAAATGCCCCTGGCACAGCTACCCTATAAGCATGAAAACATGGAAATTAATCTTCATTTCAGTTTGTCATACATAAAATTTACTTTAGATATTATGTCCTTGAATATATTTTTTTGGTGTCTGAATTGTTCAGAATGAATGCTTAAAATTAATCTCTATGATATTTCTATATCTCCTTTCTTGGAATAAAATGTTTGTGATTCTCAGCTGCTTTGTTTAGTTCTAAGTCACAATACTATTCCTAAATCACCTGTCATGGGTTGCTGTGTTCTATTGCACCACAATATTCTAAAGACAGATAACCATAGAAATACTTTTATATAAATCCTGCAAAATTCCTTCTTTCATATTTATAAATGTCAATATGAATATATATAACAGGATTTCCCTTCTTAATTGCTAGTTCTTTTTCATAGCATTATAATATGTGCAGCTACTAGAAATACGATGCCAGTGTGATAGTGGTATGATAGTGCTAAACCAGTTTTTAGTCCACTTGAATTATTTTAATGTAATGTCACTGAAATTCAGAATTTTACAGTAAATATGCCAAATTACTTGTAGATGTTGAATCTTAAATAGAAGGAAATCAGCAATGGGAAGAATGAATTAAGTAAAAGGAGTTGAGTATTAACGTTTAAATTCAAACTGAACTACAATAACAAATTAAGAAACAGTACTTACACTATATCTGATGACAAATAAATACCCTTTTTCCACCAAGTGTGTTGAATTTTTTTGAGTAATTGCTTTCCTAAAGTAAGTTTTACACCAAATATGAGCAGGTCTGTGTTAGCAACCGCATTTGATAGTGCTTGTACTAAAGTTTGCTGATGACTTATACAGTGTTTAAATGCAGGGTTTCATAAAGAATATTGTGGTTTTTCAACCAAACATAATTGTGGTTATCCAGTCTAAAATGCCTAGAACCAAATAAATAAACCTCTTTCACTCCACTGTAATAAAAATAAAACCATTTTACAGCACGACGGAGTAATTCTTTGCTGGCAATTGATCTAAGTCATAGAATTATTTAATTTTGAATCTGGACAAACTCTATTCATCGGGCCAGTTGTGGATCCACAGATTGTCAGTAATAGAAATTCTCTGTATTACAGCTATATGTATTACGCTGCTACCATCTTTTTAGTAACATGGATGCATGCAATGATTTGCCCTGCTTACAAAATGTTTGCAAGCATATGTTGCAGAGGTGAGGATAAAGGGCATGTAGCTTATTATGTAATTACTATGCACACAGAACTACTTCTTGATTACGGGGAAAGTTGTTATTCTGCCACGGCTGTTACGCCAGTAGGCTCGTTTTGATGATGCGTTCTCTTAATGTATTAGCTTTAACCTTTGAAGATTTGATTTAAATCCTGACTGTGCATCACAGACAGAGAGATATGTATTCATTTCCAAGTTCTGAGAAGGCATTTTTCCACATGGTAAAGGCTTTGTGCATGTGTGCTTGATTAGCTATTGTCGCTTTAGGATAAGTGGCATACTTTTGCAGATATGGGTTAACACATATGAATAATACAGACTCTGGTTCACCATTTTCCTGTTATATGATTACTCTTGGCTATATCCTAAGTATAAAAATTCCACTTTCATGAAACTATGCTATTATTGTCTCCTTTTGAAAAATCATACAGTAGTAAATACTGGATACAACAGAGGACAGTCAATGGAAGCTTGTCAACTGCCATACGGTGCTAATAATGGTAATGGCATGCTGTATTGTAAACTCAAGACTTAGAACCGTTTATGCATGTATGCAGTGTGACGTTACATTGATGTCAAAAATTATAATCATCACATCAATTTATAGAAGGAATTATTAATAAGTCTGTTATGTTGAGAACATTTTGGACACCCTAGATCTCAGATGTTCTAATATGTCCATGTGGGGCAATAGATAATACAACACCATGTGTTAAGAGGGGGTCATGGCAAAGATTGCATGTTCTTGGGAACCATTTTAAAGTCAAGATTAAGATGTGCTTAATTTAAAGGAATCAGTAATTGATATTATCCAGCAAGCACTTGGGTTTTTTGTTGGTGAAGTTTGGGGTGGGGTTTTTTTGAGATGGAGAAGCTAAATGTATCCTAAATATATGGTCGTATTCTCTGTATTTTGACATAGTGTGTTGTATGTAGAAATTCATGAAAGTAATAGTGGAAATAAAAGTTATATCTTGGAATATATTGCGTAAGTTACGTGCTTAATTCGTCAGTGAGTGTCACATATACAGGTTTACCCAACGTTACTGACAGAGAAGATCTAGAGAGATATAGAGCAGAGTTACATAAGTGTACATATATGTGGGAGTGTGGGTAAACTGTGGTACTCTGAACTTCCACAGCATTTTCCGTAGTACTGTTTTCATTAGTCTGGTCTATGTTACATTTGTCTCTAAAGTGTGAATGAGCAGGAGAATAAGTCTTAGACTTTCAAGCAACATTAATTCATCTAAATATCACCAACTTAATTTTTAGTTTAAACAACATAATGTACTGCATCACTGAGTTCAATAAGTAATTGACCATATTTTCAGTTACCACATTACCAGTTTTGGGCAGGGTAATGAATCTTTACTTACTGCCAAGTATTGCTTTCTGTGAAGTTATTGTTCATGATGCTGTCATGCTACACATGCACATTTACTGCTTTATCAGCCCTTCAGGACTTGGTTTCAAGGACTTAGGAGCTGGATAACCAAATACAGCTGGGCCCCTGAAGGGAGGATATGTCTCCTTTCCCATGAGATTTTAACCATGTCATGCTGTTTCATCGTACCAGCAACCAGGACCCCATTGCTCCCATCTAAATATCCTAACTGATTTGTAGTTTCTTTCTGGCTTTGTCTATCATCTTCAGTTGAAACAAATGCCTCTTAGGCCACAGTGGCTAGCATGATTTTGACCCATGTGATTTCTGTCCATCAGTCTCTTGGTGTTAATTGCTTCTGTATTTGAAAGGCTGAGCTCCTTGAGATCTTTGAGACCTCAAAGCTCTGGTGCTTGGCACAGTTCAGGCATTTGGTTCATGAATTTGAGGTGGAAGATGCTGGCAAAGGCAGCTAGTTGCCTCCTTTCATGGTGGAGTAGGAGCTTAAAAGGAAAAAGTTGAATTGTCCCATCTCTCAGTTTCTTCTTAAGACATTGTCATGTGACCTTGGCCAAGTTTAGGTGATTACTAATTGCTTGGTGGTGTACTTGGTGTACTCTAAACAAATGTGTAATGGAGCATAGAGTGGGGTGCTGTGCCTCTTGCTTGGATGTGACCCAGTTCTTTGGGCAGCTGGATTAGGGCACTTGCGATTGACTCAATATTGAAATCTCAATGTATTAGTTCTAATAAATTTATATGTTTAATACCTGAAAAATACATCTGAATTATTCTAAAATGTTCTTGTCTTTGCTTCCATAGTACCAGGATACGAATATGCAAGGTGTAGTGTACGAATTGAACAGCTACATAGAACAGCGCCTGGATACAGGAGGAGATAACCAACTACTTCTGTATGAACTGAGCAGCATTATTAAAATTGGTAAGAAAGAGAATCAGATGTATCCGAGCTGTTACTTAGCCTCAGTGCACAGTACATTTCTTATATGGCTTGCTTAATTAAGGCAGGTATTGAGGGATAACAGTGTTTTCTTTGGATGTTGTCTCAGTATGAACTTTGCCTTCTGTCCCTCAGTGAATCCCTGGCTGCACTTAAGTGAGTTTTATCTTTGCAGAGAGTTGTGTATCCAATTGCAAAATTAGTCCCCTGTTAAATGAACCAAAGAATAGACTATTCTGGTTATGATGGTGTTGCAATGTCAATATTGAAAGTAAAAAAAAATAAAAATAAAATCGATCAGTAATATCACTGCATGCTGGAACTTTTGAAACAATACTGAGATGTTACTGAAAGAGGGCATGTCTTTTGCATAATCTCAAATTACATTCAGTTGTTTAACCATATTTTTCTATCTGATGTAAGCACCTTTTGTGGTAAGAAAATACTATACATGATCAAAAGTTAAAAAAAAAAAAAAAACAAAAAAAAATCACAATGACAATATAAGTGTAATTTGACTTCTTTTTAGCTGGAGTGGATGTACTCAGACTTCAATAGCTTTGAATATCAGTGGCTTTGTTCAGTATAGTTTTCAGTCAAGTTCTTAGAAAGGTTTTACTGTCCCTGCTACTTCATCATTTTGTAATGATGGGTAATATTTCTAGTTTATATACATGATGTTTTAAAAGGACCACTTCTGTTTACTGATTTTTGTATAAGTGGTTATTTGGATATTGCGTCCAGCTCACAGCAAATCAGACTGGATCTTGTTAATCCGTAGCAAGCAAGAAGCTACAGGAGACAGGGTCTGCTTATCTTTTACAATTTTTTTTTCTTTTGTAAAGCAGATGAGATTTTTTTTGTATTTCCTTTACAGTGCTCATTTCCCTTGTAACTTAATGTGCTTACATACTACAGTTGAAGGATTTAAAATCTGAATGCATATTACCATGCCCTGAACTCTCACTGATGTTACACAGTTGACAATAAGCAAGTAACTAAATAGTAGGGGTTTTTTTCCTTTTGTCAAAGAAATACAGAAAACCAACTGATTTGATCAACACATGATTATAATCACTCCTCTGAAATATGCTAAATGGATTCTTGTGTTCATCCGTAAAAACTGGGTATCAGATACGTACATTTACTGGTTAGAATGTTTATTAACTGTTAGACAGACAGACAAACTTTCACTCAAAGTATCAAAGTCTGTTGTGTAAAGTGGGGTAAAAATCATTGACTGCTATATCCTCTTCTGATTTTGAGAGTTTTCATTTTAGTAATAAGTTATGATTGTTGACTTTAAACTTTTGATAGTTTAAGGAACTTGACTTTACCCTGTTTCATACAACACTCTGAATCTGGTAGAAATCTGACAAGTATAATCTTTCTGGTGCGTGTCTGTTCTTAATACAGGACAGGTGCAGAAAATAGAAACAGTTTGTTCTGAAACACATTTTTCTGACAATATTTGCAAAATTTTATTTTCCCATAATTTTCTATCTTTAAAGGAAGGACAAATATAGCTTACCATCTATGAATGGTATTTCTTTTACTCATGGAAATTGTAATGTTATCTATATTGTAGTATCTATATATCTGTTATATATATTGTAAATATATGTTCATATGTTACTTCTATACTATCATATGTCAATTAATTTGGATTTACAGACATTAGGTCTTGGAATAAGATGTCTAAAGAGGTTGTTTCTAATTATCTTTTAGAATGTAGTAAATGACAATGGAGAAAACAAGAATTATTTCATACCCCTAATTTTGTAGAGTCTGTGAAATTTCAAGGGACACAACAATAGACCTTCACCTTTAGAATTTTAGATGTTTGTCCTAAGTGGAATTGAATCTGCGGTTTCACCTGAGAGATCTTACGTAAGTTCTATTTCTCCCTGTGAGTACAATTATTTTTTTTTTATTATTGCTTTGACAGCTACAAAAGCTGATGGATTTGCACTATATTTCCTGGGAGAATGCAATAATGTAAGTATACTGGATTAAGATGCTGCTTTTCTGTACATTTACAAGTGTGTTTTGCAATTTGACAATGATATTTTGATTTTGTTTTGCATGTCATTTAGGAAATATTTCCTGAGTGCTGCATATTAGAGCTTTATGGTATCTTTATTTCTGTAAAATAGAAGTTTATTGAACATAGTGGTAATGGAAGAAAGGCCTTTTAATTTTTTTAAAAGATTTGGCAGTAGTGCTGTGGTTTCTCTGACTGTAGCAACTTAACTTGCTATTTAGCCCCATTATTAATTGTCTTTAACAAACAGAAAACTTAATTTGGATTTACTCTCTGCATAGCCTATTCTTTTCATCTTGTTATCTCTGATTTTTTTAAAAAACATTATCAGGTCTTCTGTTAACTGTCAGTTGCAACTTGATAATGAGATAATGTAAATTTCAGATGTAGATTTTAGTTAGCATAAAATAAATTGTACATTTAAAGTTTATGAGTAAAATCAGTTTCTGATGTAAGAATTTGAATAACAGTGAGTCCAATATTTGCTGGTTTTGTTATTTGACATTTAGAATGCATTACATTTTTTTTTCTATCCAGATTAATTTGTACAGTTACCATTATACAAGATTTCATAGTTACTTTGAATGGCTATCAAGAAGGAAATGCAGTTTATACTTCAGTCAGTTCCATCAACTTCAAAATCACAATTTGTCAGAAATTTTATATCTTTCATTGGTTCAAGAAACAAATTAAACTCTTCTTCCTGAAAAATGACTAGAGAGGAAAATATTTTTCTCATTGTTTTTGTTTCCTTACTTTCCACAGCCAGTTTTAATAGTTTATTTTTGTACAGTCCATTAGCCAATTTCCTTTGCTCTTTGTGAAATAATTGAATTCAGAAAAAGGGAAAGAATTAAGTTTTTGAAATAATGGAACGAGGAATGAAGATATACAAACCTGAAGGTGACTTGAGCCTTGCCTGAGAATATTTTTTACTTATTCAAAAAGACAGTGTCTATTTTGAAAGATGTGGAAGAAGGCCCATACAGAAATTTCCTAAAAGAAATGGAAGTAGGTTTTGCATTTTTTTTCATTTAATGATTATTTCATTTAATAAAGACAACCCATTTTATTGTTCATAAATTGGGTCTGCTGTGAATGAGTTCTGTAAATATGTAAATACCGTATATTTTTTAATAACCTTTTCACTGAGGGGTGTAATTTAAGTACCATGTTGTTCATCTTTTGTGAATGCAATCTTTGGTTCTCGTTAGTAGGTGACAGGGTCTGCTGTCATGGGTGGGGGGTGATGCAAACAGTCACTGAAGAGCTTCCTCCTGCTGCCAAAGGCAGGAGCTTGCAGGAAGTGCAGCCATTCATTCTGAGTGCACAAGCACTGTCTGGCTTCAGTGGCAGTGACTGCATGCCAGCTGAACATTCATCTCTAAATGCTTCATAAAAGATTACCATAGAATTAACTATACAGCTTGAGACCCAGAGAATTCTTACTATGATGAGTTTTCTCCTGTTAGATTAGTGTGGAATAATATGGGGTTCCCCCCAGTCTTCTGCTACCTTGAGGGCCTGGGCACTTTATGACCTGCCTTATTTTTTTTTTTTTTTTTCAGTAGCCTATTAGGCAGTTGAATCTATTTGCTTCCCAGTAGAACGCCTTCCTGAAAAAGGTTCCAACTACTAAAAACACACATTGACTTTATTAACCACTGCTATGTAGCTGCATCTCCCAAAATGGAATGTTCTTCATGTAGTTATTATAGGGACTGATCCCAAGTCCTTTGAAGTTAGTGTGAGATTTTCCATTCACATTAGTGGGCTTTGGGCCAGACTCAAGTTTGTAGTCTTGTAGCTAAATGGTAATGCATTAGCCTACTTTTTGTAAGAAATTGTCGTTGAAAATTAATTTGGATATCTTTGTCTCTTGAATATTTAATTTAAAGAATGTGTCCAAGTGAGATGAACCAGTGTCCAGCAAATACTGGCAATGTATTTTTATATATTCTTATTAAATATCTTTTTTTAAATGGGAACAAAAAGATTCTGCATTGCATAAATGGCAGAAAGGAGCTAATTCTTTAAGCTGAAGTTTCAAAAATGATAAAAACCCCCCTGTTATTACCCTGGACAAAGTAGTTGCTGAACACCTATGGCGACATATTGAGGAATGTTTTCGGTTTTTTAGTGGCTTAATTTTTTGATGCTTGGTTTGTGACTTACGTTTTGCAAATTCAGGGAAACTTTTTTTTTTTTTCAATTTTAGCATTTGGATTTTTGTTTGTCAACTTGAGAAATACATATAAATCTGCTTGTATTTATCCAGTCAGCAGCCTCATGTTTCAGAACTAGACCTGATGTAACTGTTATTTCCACCATGCTTTCAAAGAAATAATTTGTGCCTGAATACAGCTTTTCTGGAGTGTGTGTGTATGTTTTTTTGAGAATTAGGTACTGGGAGGGGATTGTGTAAGAATGGAGGAATCCTTTTAATGGTGCAGAGGCTCTCAAAATAAACAGGAAAAATACTTAAAAATAAAATTTAAGTACAATCAATTGGCACTCTAGCAATCATTAATAAACAACAGATTTGAATGTCTGTGAGAGGAAAACTATTACGGCACAGTCCATTCAAGGAATTCCTAGGATTTAATGACAATACAAAACACACAATCACTCACCTAAAAGTGACGGCTCTCAGCCTCAAGTTTCCCTTGGGCGGCATCCCGGCCCATGGGGAGAGTCCTTGAGCACAGCCGTGGTGCTCCAAAGAGAACTGACTCAGAAACGACTCTCCCACGGGGACTCCATTTATACCCGAGCCAAATCTCATCTGTGGTCAGTATCAGCTCTTATTGGCTGAGGGTCCTAATTGGACCTGTAAAGACCTGAGAACAAGGGTGCGAAAAAGGAATCGGCAGCTGCTATGTCTCAACAGTCAGGAAGTCCCTTTGTCAGGGTCGGTGCACTCACCACAGTTGCTAAGTAGATACCTGCTTTCTCCCAGATGGTTTTGTAACATTGTGATGTGTGTTCTGACTATGTTCTATAAGGCAACTTAGGATCAAAAATGAAAGAAAAGCATTAGCTCAACTTTGTCGCAGCTCTGGCTGTAAATATGTATAGGTATACTTGTGCCTGTTCAAAGAAATCCAAATTTGAGGATCTTCACATGTGTAAATTTCAGCTAAGGAATGTTTTTGCAGTATGAGATTTCCATAACTACCTTTAGCCTAGATTAAATAGTGAATTTCACTAGAAATAATTAGGATAGAAGATAACTTTACAGAAATTCTAGACATTTACAAAATGAAAACTAGCAAAGGTTTAGTGCATACTGTGTGCTATTATTTCTTAATATCAAGAGAATTATCATATTGTAATTGTTTTTTTTTATGGGTTACTAAGAATTCATTGTAAATCTTCAGTGCAATTTTTAATATGGACAGCATGTCTCTTACATGAAAATTATATTAGAACTGAAAGCAAATTTGTTTAATGTGAAGAAAAGCTCTAGATTAGCTGGTCCTTTTCTTTTTGTAAAACATAGATACAATGGCCTTTAAAGGAAGACCTCGTTTTAGAAAAAATTCCTTTGGAGTTTAACAGTACAAATGTGAGTTTGTCAAAATACCTGTCCATATGTAAAGTTTCTTTATGGCCTTATTTTCTTTCTCTCTATTGAAGTATGCAAAACTATATCTTGATTTGTATTAGAGTTGGATAACAGCATAAGGACAAGGTAATTTCTGGCTGACAGGTCAGGTTGAATGCCTTCAGGGTCTTTGCTTGGGTGAATTTGCTTGAAATAGAAGATGCCGCACCAGCTGCAGGTTACAGCGCATTTCTTTATGCAAGTATTACTCAGAATTGGTGCCGCAATAGGTGTGGACAGTTCAGTTATTTTAGCGACCTTCTGTTTGTTCAAACTGCTTGGGAGTGCTAACATTCATCAAACTCGTTGCTAAGGGTCTTCTGATGGTATGATTCTGCTTTTCAAATGATTGCCCTGAGGCAGGTAAGTACCATTCATATGTACAACTCCTTCCTTCCCCATAAAGTTGCCCTGTGTATCAGAATCTGTTTTTGCACATGCTATGCATATGGTGGAATGATTGCAAAATATTCGGGTACTAAAACCAATATAGCTACGATATAGGTTCCTCATCAGGGTCAAGTGATCTGAACGGACCTGTGCCCATACTGCCTCTGGTTCTTGAACTTTCTCCATACCTAAGAAATTATCTTTGTCCATGGGCTAATGCAGTTATGCAAATAAAATTATTTATTCTTAAGGTACATAACAGCCATTTTGCAAATACTGTATACTGGAGACTGGAAACACTTCCAAATCAAACAGGAATGTTTCACAACTCTCCAGCAAAGGTCTTGACTTTATTTCAGTTTTCTGTTTTATTCCTTGTGGGGATGAATATATAGTTCATAATTCTCATGTTATGACCTTAATTGAATATCATCTTCAAACATGACTTAAAGGATTTACTGAAATCCTTGTATTGGATGGACTGTGTGTGTAAATCAATGTGCCTAAGTACCATGGTAGCTGGGAATGGATTTAAGCCCATAAGCTGACATCTTTACGAGGCAATTTTTCTAAAGTACTTATCACAGCTACAGCTTCTAATGTATTACTATATTATCTGATTCTTCAGATGTTTCTTGTTTGTAGTCCTTGT
Organism: Strix uralensis; assembly: GCF_047716275.1. Taxonomy (NCBI): domain Eukaryota; kingdom Metazoa; phylum Chordata; class Aves; order Strigiformes; family Strigidae; genus Strix; species Strix uralensis. The sequence continues at coordinate 79,095,000 of NC_133974.1, read as the reverse complement.
GTGAGTAATTCACCTCATGATTACATTGTGATTCCTACGTAAAGATGTGTGACTTCTAATTTAATAGGCATACACTTGAAGTAGCTTTTACGAGGTCTTGTGAGTGTTACTTAGTTCCTGAAACTGCAAATTGTGTTGACAAACAGTTCATCCTTGCTTCAGATAGAAGTTTCCAATAGCTTTATTGTAAGAAGTAATTATATGAGGCCACAAATATGTGCACATACTCTGTGCTTCAGGGTGTATCTTATTAAGCTATTCTAGAATTTCTGGTCATGCAGAAATTGTTGCAGCTTGATGTGCAGTGCCATCTAGTGAATATATGAGGTGGGTGATTTGAATTATTAAGAGCCAAAGGAAAAACGTCTGCTTGCTAACTGTGTCAGGTTTTTGTGCCATGCTAAGGTACATTATTTTGAATGTGTGGACATCTTCTCTGAAATTTGAGTCTTTTAAACATGTTTCCAGGTGAAACGCTTCTAGCTGCAAGTCAATTCAGAAAATTTTGGTCTCCTTAAATCAATTCTAACATCAAGTCCTCTTTTTATATATAAAGTGGAAGAAACCGCTTTCTTATTTGCCAGTTAATAGTAATACTCAGCAGAGAGGGAAAGCTGTTGATGAGTTATAGTGTCTGAGTTTAACTTTGAGTCAATAAATTATCAAACTGAAAGAAATTAGGTAGATAACTGTCGAGATATATTTTAGTGAAATTTTGGTCCTGTTTCATGTAATATTCAGGTAAATGGACTCATGGAATATGATCATGATGGATATACTATAGGTAGAATGCAGAACTGGTTAGAAAATAGACAGAGACTAGTTGTTTGTGGTTCACTGTCAGAATGGGAGAGTATTTTACATAAATCCTCAAGGCTTTATCCTGAATCTGGTTTTGTTCAGTATATTCATTAATGCATGGGTGAAGGAAGAATATAGGCTTATTAAATTTGCATATTATGTGAAACTGAGAGGGACTGCAGATGTGTTTGTAGGGACAGATTAGAACTCAAAATGATCTTGGGAAAATGGTCTGAAGAAACTGGACAGTGATTCAGTGAGGACAAGTGTTGGGCTGTGCATAGATTGCCTCTCTCTGTGTAGGGCAATTGATGATTTTGAGAAAGATTCCGGGGTTTGGAATGGATTTGAAGATAAACGTCAGTCAGCAATATCATTCCTGTAGCAAAAAAAGACACTTGTATGTAGCAGAAGCAGAAATCTAGCTGTTGTATAAAGTAATTTTCCCATTCTTCTGTCCACTGCTAAGGTCTCAGCTGGAATAATATGTCTGGTTTAAGCACTGCACTTTTAAGAAAAAATTGGAGGAGCTGAAGTGAGTGCAGGAGAAAGCAAGGAGAATGGCCAGGAAACTAAAGAATGGGTTTTGCTTAATCTAAAGAAAAGAAAGTTGAGGGGTGAAGATATGCCTGGATAAGGCAGAGGGGAAGGATATCATCTCTTCTCCATACTTACAGACTGTATGTCAAGAACTAGTGGGCTTGAATTGACATTAGGAAAGCTTCCCCAGTTATGGCTGTAAAGAAGCACTACAGTGTGTTGCTTGTGAAAGTTCAGGGATCCTCATCCCTGTAGGTGTTTGAGAACTGTCTGGACAAACATCTTTCAGAAAAATGCTTAGCTGACCATGCCTTAAAAGGGAGGTGATGGAAGAGAGGTATGTCAACTTAGTTTTCTGTGTCAGTGAACCGGTATAACTCTTGTGGTGTTTTTCAGTTGTGTAAATCAACTGGAAAGTTTCCAGCAGTGAAGTGCAGTTAGAAATTGATACCATTCAGAAGGATGAAAACATTAAAAAAAAACCCCAAACAACCCACAACTACTAGTTGTTTTACAGCATATAAGTGCATCGTCTTCATTTCACAAGTATCCAACATTTGTACATACTATGTAGTTTAAAAATGAAAATATTCTGTCAAGTACACTGTCAGTTATCAAGGAGGAAATCACAAGTTTTCATAAACAATGGAGGCATTTGCTGGGTTTTTTTCTTTTATGCCTGTGTGCTTCATGTAGTAGGATTGCTGCACTTCTGTTTAAAGCCAGGACATAATTGCCTATAGATCTTTAAGACTGTAGCATGGTAATATTGGGCTATTGCTTCAACTTAACCAGTTTACAAATCCAAGGTTTTTAACTGTGAATACTTTCCAAATTAGTTCTGTTTGTTTGGTTTTCTTGATGATCATTGCTTATTGTGATGAGTATTATTCCTGGAAAAAAAAATGGCCTTAGGGCACAGCCTTTGTACGTGTCTGCAAATAATTTTATCATTAAGCTGTGTGGTCTTACATGTAGGTTGTTACATCCTTTACCAAGAGTAAAAATCTATTGCTGTTACTGAACAAAAAAGGATGTGATCAGCAAAAACCATTAAGCTCACTTACTATCAACTTGCTTAATTCCCATTTCTTTTTAATTTTTTTTCTCCAAGCATCAAGTCATATCGCAATGCTTTATTATTAAGACTTTCATTTAATGTCAGTTGAATATTAAATGATTTTCCATTAAGCATTTTTAGGGCCAGTTTTATCAGCAAAATTTTCTGGGGAAGGAACTAGATCAGGATCCAGTCACCCTTACCACACAAACAGTGTGTTAATGTGTGTCATGTGTGTACTTTAACCCTCATTCTAATCATTAAACCTGATTCTTATCCAGACCTCTTTTCTGCAAATAAATTTCAGAAAAATCAGTTTATGATTGGTATTTGCTTAGTTATAAGGAATATTACAAAAAAAGAAGAAACAACTGAGCAGTTTGTGAAATGGCGAGCAATACATGTTTGCAGTTCGAATCCAGCCCTGGCAAAACTTTATCTGGTTAGTAGAATGGTTTCTAGACTTTGTGGGTTGGGATTTGGTGTTGTGCTGGATTCCCACAGGCTACACATCAACAGCCAGTAGAAAAATAGCATCAATTACACCTGTAGTTGAGCTATTAATCAGAAGGGCCAAAGACTGAAAGCTCCTGAAAACTGTAGGTACTTCCTTATCTCTGTAAGAATATCTGTCAGGAGGTGCTGATGATATTGTGTTAAGAGACTTGAGCTGCTACTCCTCATCTTTTCTTTTACTGGGATTTTAATCTGTTTCCTCTGTCACACATTAGATTTTTCACTAGAAAAATGAACTGTGAGGCCAAGTTACGACAGCATGACAAGATGAACATCAGTAATTCTTCATGTACATGCTCTTAGCTGTTATAAACGAGGAATAATGAGGGTTTTTTCAGCCACAGTAAAAGAGGTTCAAGATAAATTACTTCATAATTTCAACAGACTCTGTGCATGGCACCAAGAAGAGAGCACCAAAAGCCATGGTATTATGGCTTGCTGGATATATACTACTTTTGTTATGTATCTGAAAGCCAAGTTTGTTGTGTTTAGCTCTGGTTGAGAATGCCATCATGTTGATATTCCTCAAGAACTGATTACAGTGTACATCATTCTTCATTGGTATAGACTGGGAGACTTCTTAATATATTATTATTTTAAAAAGTTATTAGAGATTACATATGTTGCCTATACCTAAAGTGCCTATGAAATACGAGAGGGTGCATTTTATTACATTTGTCTCTGTTGACCAGTGGTTGAACCTTTGTTATGGTTGTCATTTGTTTTGGACTTTCTGTTCTGTTTCAGTTTGGGTTTTTTTTAGCACCTCTTGCTCTCTGAGGTCACAATAAGGGCATTAGTGGATTCCAAGCCACACTGTAACATTAGTCAAAATTAATAGGAGTTTTTTTGGTTGGAGACTTTATCAAAGTGAATTAAGAGATTAAACCAGGAGGGAAGGAATAATTTTGAAGATTTTTGGCCCAGCTGGAGCAATCCATCATGTCACAGAAGGCAGGAAAGGAAGCACCTCGTGTGCTCTGAGGTTCCAACAAGGTATAGGAAGTTTCTGGTGTCAGACTTCAGTGTTCCCGTGCCTAACTGCATTTAAAGAAAGAAGTCCATCACCGTATGGAACTTGGTGGAAAAAGACTGGTAGTAGGGTAGTTGAGCTTGATGTAGGTAAGGAGATTTTTGTCTGTATCTGGAAGGAAGGGAAACAGATCAAAATAGGGAATTGCAGGACCCCATGGGCTGCCAGGTGTCAGAATACATGAACCTGGAAGCTTCCAAAGGATTTGCTCTCCAAGCCCAATGTTTGCTCTTGTGGTAGTTTATCAAGCCCAGAGTGACTCTCCCATCTTGGTTGCCTTCTCCCTCATTGGCAGTAGAGATATCTAATGCTCTGTCTACACTGGATATCTTTTATTACTTAACTTCTGCCAGGAGAATGGCATTGCAATGTCAGTAAAGAGCTATTCGTGTTTATCTGTTTCTGATATTGACTTACATTCTCAGTGCAAGTGGTTTTAGCAGCAAAAGATACTGTGAGCAGTGCACAGGCATCCTCTGTCTCCTCAACCTTATCCTTTTACTGCATTATGAGTTATCAGTATAGTATTTGGGAAATTATGGGACTTTATATATATTCTCATATTTCCTTTTTATTGACTATATTGTTTCAGTTGTGGTTGAAAATCCACTGGTTTCTTATATTGATTATTAATCACTGTTCGGTGTCATTACCAGAAATGCCAAGTGTTAGTCTGTGTTTGAAGTAACATATTCAGACCCACTAAAGAAATGAAAGTAATTTGGAAGAGCCAAATCTATCCATTTCTTCATTTGCATGTGAAGCTATATAAAATATATCTGACATCCTACATGGGAACATTTCTAATTACCCTTTGAACTGGTGAAGGATGATTTGAATGTGTATTTGCAAATTAAAATAATGATTCATGGTTATAAGACAGTAGGTGAACCCCAAATTTTATTATTACTACAGTACATTTTATTTAAGAAGTATTTTCTTAGCAAAAGGAAAAACAGGAGATTTGAGCTGGATAGATGATGTGAAAAACCTGGTGGTTTTGGACAGTGGTAATTAAAGAGATTCTCTTAAAGTTATGTCTGCTTGTTCAGTAACAAGCAGTAGTAGAGCAGAGCACACCTTTTTGTTCCTACTGCATTTTGTCTGGATGACCTTGCTGTTGATGGCTTCTAGGATTCAAAAACAAATAAATTTCCACATCCCTAGTTGTCAATAAATGTTTAAACTCTTTCAGATTTAAATTGATCATATATGGAATATATCAACAGTCACGAAACTTTAATAGGTGTATTTATAAAGTCAATGTGGAATGGTAAGAGCTTATAGACTAATTGCAGCTTATATAGGGTTATGAGAAAATTTGCCTTTCTTTTTAATAGTGCTGCATGGTCATGAAAAGATTATCAATTGTTTCGTGGCCTTGGAGATCAAGCGTTGTTGTCTGAGATCTAGGTGGAGGCATGTCCTTGCAGAGTCATACTTTTCTACTTGTCAGGAGGAACAGTGGCAAATTTAGAATCTATTGTGTAGTTTGAAGAGTTTTTTTCATCACTGACCCCTTAGCAGTGAGGTTTGGAGTTTCCCATAGGAAGCAGAATGGAATTGCTTCTGCAAAACTCACTTTATCACTGGAAGTAAAATAATGTCCTTGAGCTTTTTCCAGTATAGGGATACCTATGCACAACAGTACTTCATGGTGGTAGCAATGGGGTTTACCAGCCAAACTGGTACTTACACACAGACACAGGGAAGACTGTGCTGATGAAAGCAACTTTTGTTCATGGTGTCAACACAGTTTTTTGGCCATTGAAGATCAAGTGAAGGCCTTTTCTGGAGAAAAGTATTTATGTGCATAAGAAGTGAGTTCTTTGTTTTCTGGTGAAAGTGGCCATTTCGTTTTGTCTTTTTTTTTCTTGTATTTTGTTTTGAGAAGCTGTTTCTGAGAAGAGAAAGATTTGTATGTTGTTTTATATTTAGTTATGGACGTGACTCAGGAGACCAGTGTGGAAAAGCAGATTTATACAAGTAATTTAAATAACACAGTTACTTTGCTAAGTGTCACACATTGCTATCTTGGCGTAAAGAACCAAATGTGTCTTAAGAAAAAAGTAAGAAGAATGCTGTGAATAAAGGTGTTAATCTTTGGAAAGATCAAATTTGGTCTCCAGTGTCCTGTTAATTTAATTTGACTCATTCCACTACTTAGACTACATAATTCAGACTTTAAACATTGTCTTTCATCTCCTACGTTTTGCAATACTCTGCAATATGAACCACCTTTTCAGTATTGAGGTCAATATAGTGTTACTGTTCCTACTGTAAAAGTACTTTTTTAATAGTAAATCTTTTTCCTATAAACATATAGCGTAGCAGGTCAAACATTTGTGAAGATAAGTATTTCAGTATTTCTAAGCCCTTTATGTCCTAAACCTTTTACTAGCTTTTTTGATTTTTTTTTTTTTAAATATTTCATATCGGAACACTAGTTTAAATAAATCATGAACTGTGGTTTCTTTAGTTTTATTAGAATAATGTACTTTTTTCAGATCATGGGGTGCTTTTGTTGGATCTGTTATGTAAAATGTTCTTTTTCATTCTATCTAAGTGCATGTAAAAACATGAAACTGAAGCTTGTGAAGGCAAGTAACTGTGAAACTAAGTTTTCATTTAGGAATTACATGTGTCTATTAGATTATAAGAAAGTAAGAATAAATTGAGCTTTTTATTCTGGTAAATTGAGCAGGCTTGTTCTGGCAGGTTCAATGTACTGATGTAATGGTTTTTGTTGTTTGAGTTTTGTGTGTGTGTTGCTTTTTTTGTGTAGCACATTCTTGTAATTGATATGGAAAACAAACATTCTGACTTTTCCAGTGTCCCACTGCTAAAACCACTCTTTAAAGAAGCTGTGAGTGTAAATGGGTTTGAAGAGTAAGTTTGAAGTTTGGGATCAGGATAAACAGAAATTTCAAGTTTTCATGCACTTTGTACCATAATGAAAGACATCAAAATGGAGTAAATACCGAGCATGTTCAGGAGAGCTACTCCATGGAAGAAGTATCTTTCCTTCCACCTGCATGAGACATATGAAATAAATATGCTGAAATGGCTTGTCAGAGCTGAAATACTATGTGGCAGCTCTGTTTTCTCTTTTAAGATAGTTTAATTCTCATCTGTCTCACATTAGCAAATGATTAACTGGATGAAAAACTCTTCCTTGTCTTGCAGAACGTTTTGAGACTGCCTGACTTTCTGCTTAAGAACAAGACAAATACTCAGTTACTGATTTTGTCAGAATCTTGAGTGTTTTTCTTCTGAACTCACTAAATGCCCTAACCACTGGACTACTGATTCTTCTTGGATAGACTTTACTCTTGTTTTGGCTATGAATTCCATACTTTTCTTTGACCATTTGTTTTCCCCGAAGCATAAAGTCCAACTTTCAAAATGCTGTTAGTCCACTACAGATAAGGTACCTTCATCACTGCAGGAGTACCTATATATTGTGCATTATACTGCATCTCCTTAGTTTCTGAACATTTCAGTGTGTTATTTTTTGAGTTGCTTAGTATGTTTTATAATGTGCCTTGCATGTTTGCAGAATACAGAAATTTATAATTATGAGAGGATGCATCTCATATCACTTTATTTTCTACAGCTGACAGCAGATGCTGAATTTTCACATGCAAATTGTCCCTTTAATATAAGATGCTAGAAAACAGCCCCTGTTTAGTAATTTACCTGGTTTCACAAGGCCCAGATTGGTAACTATCAATCTCTGAAGTCTGTCTCCTTTCTTTCACACCTGAGTGTTCTTTGTCTTGTTATCCATTTGGCTTGCTCTAGCTCTAAGCCATAGTGCAAGTCATTTTGTAGGCTATGTGGTGAGCTGTGAAGTTTGTAGTCAAATGGTAACTGAAGCCTCAGCTAAAATAACCATATTAATACAAAATTTTTATTGTAGTTTCTGTCTATAAAATGAAGATACCATCACTACCCAACTTACAGGGGAGTTGCAATAATGCATAGTTAGAGATTGTGAGGTACTCACGTGCTATAGTGATACTGACCTCACAGGTCTAGGAGAGCAAAATAAGAGAAATGCCACTGACTTCGTAGTGCCTAGATTTCCCTCAGTTTCTTTAATGAATCAGGCCCATAGATTTTCTGTTGTGATTTTTTTTTTTTTTTCTGCAGGGAATTAAGTATGCATATAATGGCATAATATTTAAATAATAACAATTCCAGTGCCAAGTTCCCTACTTACTGCCAAGCTTAAGTAGAAATCTTCTTTGAACAACCTACAAGGTCTTTGTTCAGACTTTCAAGGCAACGCTACATCCTGAGCTACTGGAATCTGGAATACCTGGGCACCTGCTTTTGTCTACTGTTACAGAAACCTTTATGAATGATGAACATAGGAGATGGATTAGATGTAATTAATATTAATTATAATAACCATTGATGCTGTAGAATCTTGGGTGATTGACCCTTGTAACAGCCCTAATGAAAGCAATGTCTGATAGTAAAATTAATCAGGACAAAGGAGTGGCACAACATGTGGCCATTCTTACCAGGAATGTTAGTAATACATTCTGTGGTGGCACTATCATTTATCTGTGGTATTATATATGTAAATTAAAAAAAATATATTTTCCTAGCAATATTCTTTGCTTAAAATGTTTCATCTTGGTTCATGTGCTTTAAGTTCATAATTTAAAATTTTATAGCTATTTAATAGTAGAGTTACTACAGGATCTCTCTATATACTGCTATCAGTGAAAGAAACTGGATCATTGAGTACAGTAAATAAGAAAACACAATTTGCCAACAGCATATTGTGTCTCTGAGGTGGTGCTTTAGTTGTGTTAATATTAAGAATGTATAAGGATGGATGGCTCAAGAGAATAGGAAATAAAGCTGAAGTCTTGGAAATACAGATTTGATCCCTGCTGTTCTAACACTGTGTAACCTTTGCCATGTTATGTATTCTTCATGTGCCTAAATTCCCTTTGTGTTTAAAGGGAACAGCTCTGCCATGCTGTATAGGGTGTGACAGTGATAAATGCTTTAAAATTTTGAGAGTCTCTGATTCTGTGGTATTAAGAGACACATAAATTGATGGATGTAATGAAACATAGAAAAATGAAACAGAAGATGAAAATTTTTGCTTGTAAAATGAACTGTTCCTGCTGATTGCATTGGAGACAGGGTTTTTTGTGGTTTTGTGACTTTAAAATTGGTTCTGGCTAATAGACTGCTTCTTTACAGGTTGTCTGAGGGGAAAAAAGAAAGGAAAATTTTAAAGAGACTGTGATAGAGGCATTGTTTTCCAGCACTCTACTGTTCCAAAGAGTTTATTTTTCATCCAAAAATGAATGGAATTTTAGATTTGAAGAGTGGCATACAGATGGGTTTGCAAGTTCCACCTTCATATGTGTGTGTAATTTTCTTTTTGTAAAAGAATATTTGCAATCCCATTCGTTCTGGTGGTGTTAATTTGTTTAATATTTTTGTTATAGAACAAAATAATCGGATGTTTCTGGATGAGTTTCATGGCGTGAATGTTGTCATACCTGACTTTTCAACAAATGAGACAGTTTTAGGTAGGCAGCAAGTAAGATGTTTCTTCTAGTACAGGGGATGAATGCAGTCACTTGGATTTCAGGAAATATAGCATTAGGATAATTTTAAAATTGCCTTTCCTTGAGACGAGATAAACAAGAAATTTAAAGATCATCCATGTTTTTTGAGTATTTTCTATTGAAATAAATGAGTGCATCCTAGAAAATAAAATACTTCTCTTACAAGGTAATATTTTCTTCTGAGTCTTTATGCAGTGTACTGGGTATTCAAGGTAAATGCAGTCCAACCCTGATATAAACAATGACTGACTTCAGCAGAATAGAATCCACTGCCTGAATGGTGACTTTAGAGTAGGATTTCCTAAGATTTCAAAACAGTTAAGTGGAGTTTATCCAAGTACTTTTCATTGTAAAAAGCTGTGTTTCTCTACATTATCTACTTTATTCAATCCTTTACACTAGAGATATAGCACAGTAACTCTGTAAAAGTAACCATGCTTTCTATTTACATTCTTTTTCTTTTTTCTTTTTTCCTAACTAGAGTCTGTGTGTATTTACACCACCAGGAGCTAAAGAAGGACAACCACGGCTTATTCCTGCAGGGCCCATTGCACATGGCACTACAGTATCTGCTTATGTAGCCAGATCCAGAAAAACGTTGTTAGTAGAAGATATTCTTGGGGTAAAAAGCTTTCTCTTGTTAATGAGATGATTACAGCATGTTCTTTGAATGAATATTTTGATGCTGAAATGTTTATTGAGCTGAATGTATAATGATAGAATTTACATCTGTCTTGCTACCGAGAAAATAAATTTGTGTTTGCATTAGTTTGATGGAATAACTTCAGAATATCTCATTTATTTTTAAGTTCAAAGATTAATTTTTTTTGGTCTTTGAACATTTTTTTTGGTTGTCAGATAAGGGAAGTAAAGGTACCATAGTCACCTGGGGAGAAAAAACCCTATCAGTCAAAACTCCTTGTCCTCCTGATCTTGAAATACTTAATGTGCTAATCCCAAACAAGAAGACTTCCATATAGTCAATCAAAGTTTGATTTCATTATAATGCAGGGCTCACACTGACAAGAATGTCAATCAGAATTCAGGTTGTTAGATAGGACTTTGATCTCTACTGGCACGAATGTAAAGCTAGGATACTTATAATATCAGTAGACCTACATGAAAGACACACTATTGTAAATGATAGCAAAATTCAGGCCTTTGTCTGTAAAAGGATTCAGAAAATCCTAAAGTGATATTCTGATAATTCTTGGCACTCTGTATTTCTGTCCCTTCTAATTTTTTTAAAAACTTCATCCTCTAGTTGCATCTATGCAACTGTATGAAACTGGTATCTAAACTGTACTTTATGAGAACACTTTAAGATCAGCTGGTTATGAGAACACCAAGGAAGTTTAAATTCTCTTCCCTCTTCAGTGTTTTCTGTCCTTTTGAGTTCTGTCCAGAATAGCAGTCTTTGGATACTGTGGCCAAAATTGGGCATTGCTGTCTCTATTTTAAAAAATATTTGTTAAAAAATGTATGACCTTTATTAGGCAAACTCAGGCTATAAACAAAATACCAAATGCCTAATGTGAGTACACGTAATCAGGACCACAAAAACAAAAGGCAGAAGCTGCTTTTCCTGTAGTAACAGTCAGTGCTTTCTATACACCCTGGGCTATAAAGATTTTATACGTTGTTAGTTTTTTTCAGTCACATATAGGGCCGAAATTGTTACTGGTAATTGTCAATTAATATAATGATATCCTTGTATATGAGGGTTGTATGTTTTCATTTTACATTCATAATAAAATGGGGGGGGGGGCGGGGCGGGGGGGGGGGGCTGGTAATGGGTAGTGGGGAGGAGTTTTGAACTTTTTTGTTGGTTTACATTATTGGTAGACTATTGACCAAACAGAGAGATTCATTTTGTTGACATGGTTTACCTTCATGTGGTTTTGGGACCATCTCAACAGTGAAAGGGAAGTGCTTGCAGATAGGCTTGCCAGCCCTTTTTTGGGGAGGACAGAATTAAAAAGTGAAAGCAGGAGGCTCGTGTTGGAAAGTGCTTCCCACTCTTTTTTGTCTGTTACTTGTTCAGATTGGTTGTCATCTTAGTAATTAAGGTAGAGATTACTTGCTGTTTTCTTTGAGAAAGGAGAGATTTTGATCAGCCTTGAAGGAATGTCTGTCTTGCTTAAGCACAGCCTGCAGGGAGCATCTGGTATGAATCAAGTACTTAAGGATTAAGACCCACAAAGCGGGTCTTGCATGCTTCACATCTGCTTGTTACTGCCTTACTAACTGTAACATCCAGGTGGTTTCTCAGGTCTTTGTGAGTTTTCATACATGGGGTACTGAAGCTGTAAAGCCCTGGACATTCACTGTGTGGATTAAATGTTATGAATTTGGGCCTTTTAGAGCAGCTGGTAGGATTATTTTAACATTTGTTCCTATAACTTTTGCACTGGTTTATTCAGGATGCATAAACAAGGGAACAAGAAAGATTCTTACTCTCATGCATAATTGTTTGGGAACACATTTTCCTCCTCAGGAGTTGGCTGAGAATTATAACTCTCTATAACCTAAAGCCTTAGCCTCAGGTTTTGACTTTTGTTCTCTTGCAAGCACTGCTGTCTGCTTTGAAGGGTTTTTTTTTGGGGGGAAGGGGGTGGTGGGGTTGTGTTTTTTGTTTCGGTTTTTACTTAATCTGGACTGGCATTAGCAATGAAGTGCTGTTTTTGCTGCATGTGAGATTAGAGAAAATGTATTATAAAAACAAACCCAAAGCTATGTCTAATATCACAGATAATTCTGACTTTATATCGATATGGCTATCTGTATATATAAATTAATGTTGAGACTTTTTTATTGCATTTTTTTAGTAAATGTCTTAATACTGTGTGTAAATTATGCTGAGAGATACGAGTTTTAGTGAATTTTATCATTTTCCTGCAGATTTGATCAGCCAGGAGAGGGAGGAAAATGTCAGTTAATGTTGCGTTCATGTAATGTTACTTTCATGTTAATGTTATGATATTTACGTTTTATCAGCTTATGTTACATTTTCTAGGATGAGCGATTTCCCAAAGGTACTGGACTGGAATCAGGGACTCGTATCCAATCTGTTCTGTGTTTGCCAATTGTCACTGCAATTGGTGATCTGATTGGTATCCTGGAGCTTTACCGTCATTGGGGTAAAGAAGCCTTCCACCTTAGTCACCAAGAGGTGAGCTCATGCCCAGCCTTTGCCCACTTCCCCACAATGGTCAGCACTTCAGCTCCCCCAGACTTTTTTCTCTCACTCTTCTCATGTGTTTTTTACCTTTTTCGTACTTGGTTTTTGTTCTCATTGAATGTTACTTATTGAAAAAAAAATAGTGATGTGTATTTCAGTCACAGGAGGTAAAATTACATATACAAGTACAGGGACACTTCAAGAATTTTACCCTGTGTTCTTTTGTGGAAAAACAGATTCAGGATTTCTTTATTGATTGTACACTCAATACAGAGTTGTTAGAGAAGTTAATCCAGAGCAGGTGACTGAAACATAAGTGTAAATCAAATGTCAAAAACCAAAATCACTTTATATGGAAAGGATACTTGTGAGTTATCCTAAGTCTCAATTTTAACTTTCCAGTAAAGCTTTATTTTGCAGTATGGAAGATTGATTTATTTTTTTTTTCCAGTTGAATTTTTTGGTGTGGCTTCTCACCGGAATGAGCCCTATTGTAAAACATAATGTTACAACGTTGTAACAAAAGTATAGCAAATCTCAATGGTAGGTCTCACAGGAGGGGAAAGTGATTTATTTTAAACCAAAAGTGAAGCAAAAGAGATTTCATGTATTTGCATTCACATTCTTAGATCCACGCTCTCTCAGGCACCAAGATGTGTGCCCCCCAGGTGGCATTTCCAAGAGTCACGCACAGAAATGTATGTATCCAGGTAGACTCTCCAGGATGCCTTGCAATGGAAGGACAAGGGATGCCAGCTGTTGAGTCCTTATGTCTCCTTGTTTCTTCCTAGGTTGACAACCATGTGCTGCTTTTGGGTCAGCCTTTTCTTTAGCCTTTAGGAGCTGACATCTTTTGTCTCTCTAGCCTGTCCCTTCTCTGTGAGTCATCAAGATTTACTCACCATCCTTTGTCTCCTGACCTAGATGTCCTTAGAAACTGTGTGTAGATGTGCTGGTACCTGGATGACCTGCTAATCTAGGTGCCATTCGTAAAGCTCTCTTCTGCTTTTTTTCCCTTCTGATGCTTCCCCACCCAGATATTCCCATTCGTAATAATTTTGCCATTTCCATGACTGTTCTAAACTGCATGGTTTACTGTATTTATATAAGGCCTGTGTAGCTACATTGTCCATATATGTCCGTTTGGCAATCCAAAGTTATGAGTTGTTAGCCAAGTACAAACAAATTTGAAAATGGAGCAGATGTCTCAAAGGCTATTGCTGTATTAAAGGTGGTAGAAGTGCATCTTAGATCTCATGTCTGGGTGAGGATCCTTGTTATGTCCCATCTGCATGTTAAGATGGCTCTCACATTAAGAAGAATGTACCATTTGTTTCTCGCTGTACCCTTCCCTAGGGAAGGGAACCTAAACACAGAAGTTAGGGCAAAATGGGGTGAGTTCTAGCCAGGTATGTTGTCTTGATAGTGGTACAAGATGCACCGTGGAGCAGTTTAGATATAGTGAACGCAAATTATTCTTGTGAAAAGAACAGAAAAGGTGCAGACGAGATATTAAAACTAGTCCTCCCAAGGAAGGAAAAACCAGCAATTTTTGACAATTGTATAGTCTGTTTATCAGTAACCTAAATAGCCTAGCATACCTGTGATGCTCATACATGTATATTAGTTGGGCAGTCAATGTCACTTCAGCCTTGGTGTCGCACCTGATATTTTTCACAGTAAGTAGAGGTCATGATAGGGGATTGGATTAGTCTGTTGGTGCCAATGTCCCTGCTTGCAGAACAAAGGACAGACATTCATACAAAATCAGGCTTCATTAATTCTGGTGCTTACACACAATGTATTTATTTTTTTAAATTATCCTATTACATTAATCAATCTACAATTCAGATAGGTCTCAGACATGCATTGTTCTGTGCAAATATTAATCTTTTATGTTGTATGAAGTTCCTTCTGTAACTGAAGTTCTAGACTGACTACTAAATAAAAGTATTTTATTAGTAAATGAAAAATATTTTAAGGTCACTTTCTGAGTGTTCTAAAGCATTCTTTTCATTTTCAGCTTTCAGAAAGCTTTTGGATACCATTAGCAGTTTTTATAAAATGTACGATGTCTTCTGTTTAAAAAGAAAGAAATAAAATTTTTAAAAGTACCTTAGGAGGGTATGCAGCAGCAGAACTCTTGTACTTTTGTCCTCTGTGTTCCTATAAAGCTCCTGTGTTTCAAGGACAGGAGATTATGCATGGTAGCTCATCTTTGTTAACTGCAATTTACATGACATTTGTTTGAAATGTTGCCTGGAAACTGTCATACTTAAAACAGTAGTCTTGAGCTGAGGGATCAGGTCTGATTCTTCTGCCACCAAAATGGTAGTGAAAGAAACAGTGCCTGTTTACAGCTAGAAATAGCTGTGGTGGAAGAGATGCCCCAGAAAGATGTTATGGGATATTTTATTTCTATGGCAGATGCCTTTCGATAGTGTACACAATGTAATTTTTAAAGCCCTCAGCCTATGGGATATTTGTTTTGATGTTGTATTTCTGAGCTGATGGGTTCCCAATACCTCTTCCGAAGAGCATTGGTAAGCATTTTTTTGTTACAAACAATGGGGATTGTTCTCTTGCAACTGGTTGTACCTTACTAAAATTGAAACACCTGCAGGTATACTGAGACTTTTGCAAAATAACTGTCTTCCCACAAATTGTTACTGCCTGCCTGTCTAAAACGGCTCAGTCAATTTACTTAGCAGCTAGATAGAGAAAACAAGCACGTAACTGATGTGCAGTTTTCAAGGTTTCTTCAGAGTTAGTTTCTTCTCTTTTGTTTCAGGTTGCAACAGCAAATCTTGCATGGGCTTCAGTAGCAATACATCAAGTACAAGTAAGTGTGGGTGATTTTTCATTTTTTCACTGTGTAACCCTTCTGCCAGAACTTGATTAGTAGGAACATGGATTATGGTCAAATTTAGGTGGAGGTCACTACTGAGACGTTGATTCAAGCCCCTTGCCTGAACCTGGGAAAAATACGCTAGCATTCTGGTGTTCATTGGGCTAGTTTTCCTCACTTGCAACCATGAATCAAATAACAAACAGTATTTTTACTAAAGGCAAAAGTTTAACAAAATAGATAAATAATTGTTAAAGTGGAATTATAACAACGTTGCAGTTTTTTCTTATAAGAAGGCAACTGCTGGGCCAACTGGTTGCTTTCCTTCTGCTTTGGTATTCAGTTTGAGGTTATTAGGTGTTGCTGTCTAAGCCTACTTTGAGCCATCCTTGCTAGCTGCTTCATGGTCCTGTAACTACTCTCACTAAGGATGCTTCATGCTGTCCCTAGTCAGATGCCTAATGAAGCTCCACACAGTGCAAGCTGCTCTAGCAAACTCCAGCAGCTTTGCTAATAGGTTTTGTTACTTCAGCTAATAGAAGATGGTAACACTTGAAACTAAATATATTCTGTCAACTCACAGAAGATGCTAAAATACGTTCTTCTGTCAACTCACAGGAAGAAGTTTGTGACATTCTTTTTTTCAAGGTGTCTTTCATACACTTAGAATCATAGTATTGTTTAGGTTGGAAAAGACCTGTAAGATCAAGTCCAACCATTAATGTAGCACTGCCAAGTCCACCACTAAACTATGTGCCTATGCACCACATCTGCATGTCTTTTGCTTCCAGGGATGGTGACTCCACCAGTTCCCTGAGCAGCCTATTCCAATGCTTTGACACCCCTTTCAGTGAAGAAATTTTTCCTAATATCCAATCTGAACCTCCCCTGGCGAAACTTCAGGCCATGTCCTTTTGTCTTATCTCTTGCTACTTGGGAAAAGAGACCAACACCCACCTTGCTACAGCCTCCTTTCAGGTAGTTGTAGAGAGTGATAAGGTTTCCCTTCAGCCTCCTTTTCTCTAGGCTAACAGGCATTCCTCATAAGACTTGTGCTCTAGACCCTTCACCAGCTTTGTTGCCCTTCTTTGGATGTGCTCTAGCACCTCAATGTCTTTCTTTTAGTGAGGGGCCCAAAACTGAACACAGTATTAGAGGTGCGGCCTCAACAGTGACAAGTACAGGGCATTTCCCTTGTCCTGCTGGCCACGCTATTTCTGACTCAAGCCAGGATGTTATTGGCCTTCTTGGCCACCTGGGCACACTGCTGGCTCATATTCAGCCAGCTGTCGACCAACAACCACAGGTCCTTTTCTGTCAGGCAGCTTTCCAGCCACTCTTCCCCAGCCCCATGTAGCGTTGCATGGGGTTGTTGTCACCCAAGAGCAGGATCCGACACTTCACCTTGTTGAACATCATACAATGGGCCTCAGTCCATTGATCCAGCCTGTCCAGATCCCTCTGTAGAGCCTTCCTACCCCCAAGTATGTCAACACTCCTGCCCAACTTGGTGTCATCTGCAAACTTACTGAGGATGCACATGATCCCCTCGTCCAGATCATTGACAGAAGACTTGCACAAAGCTTTCTGCTTTTCTAGGCTCTAATGTTTTCTACCTTTGGTGCTGGAAGTCATTGACTTTGTTTAGGATGGTCATTCACCCTGGCACAGTTAGGCAGAATTACCTAACATAGACTAATACACACTAGCAGAATTACAATTGCATGCAGTTGTAGCTTCACTATGTAACAATGACTCCCTCTTTAACTGAGAAGTCTTTCACGCATAGCAAAACAAAACATGGAAAGTTTAGTTTAAGTCTGTCCATTGGTCATTTTCATTTCTCTCCCTCCTGCTAAGCAGAAGGCTTTGTGCCTTCCCAAGTTTTTTGCATGATAAGAATGCAAGAGTTTTGATCTGGCATTGGGCCGTACCTACCAGACTCACAGCTGGCCTTTAGGAAGTAGTGTATGTCAAGAAGTTGTACCTAGCTATGTAATTATATGCAAGAGTAAGTCTTGTGGATGTAGTTTTTCATATTTTGAATATTTATTTAAATCTGCATTACACAG
Organism: Strix uralensis; assembly: GCF_047716275.1. Lineage (NCBI taxonomy): Eukaryota > Metazoa > Chordata > Aves > Strigiformes > Strigidae > Strix > Strix uralensis. Next base: position 79,077,346 of record NC_133974.1, on the reverse strand, counting down.
ATGAAAGATATTACAAGTTCTGAATTATATTTTGTTGTGTAAAAGGTACAAACAGTAGAGGCTTGTTTTCTTCTTTTGACCTCAGTGCTTGCTCTAGTAATATGCAGGTGTACAATTGTACTTTAGGTACAGAGTATGTAATTAGGTGAAGTAAAAATATAGTTCAAAGCTTTGCTTCAGCTAACACTTTGCTTCTAAGATGTAGTATGCATACTATTTTTTTGTGTTCATATTCATGCTGATTTCTCCCAAAGCTGAGCGTATATCATCTGCTACTTAGCTTACTTAAACTTGCCTGATGTCAGTCTTCAATTGTGTCTGCATGATACTTTGAAACCTGGAAAAAAACTGGTAAAAGTGTGGTAAGGAAGAAAGCAAAAAAAATATTCTCAGGTGAGCTGAGGGTCCAGATAAGGTGTAATTAAGTTGATTCTATTACCATATTCATCGGCAGCCTTTGAGACTGCACGAACAAGTGTAACAACCAACATCTTAAGAAGGATGTTACTTGCATTTGACAGTTTTAACTTAACAGCTATATATCTAAGATTGAAGCGCAGTGCACAAATCCAGGTTTTAATTTTATACAGTGCTGTAATGTATGTATATACTAGTTGTGGTATTTTTTTCATCCAAATTAAGTGGGTAGACTGTGTGACTTCAGTGTTCTGGAGCAAATTATGTGATCTGTGCTTCCAGGTGTGTCGGGGCCTTGCCAAGCAGACTGAACTGAATGACTTCTTGCTTGATGTATCGAAGTAAGTGTAAGCTCTATAACTTCATCAATTTATTTTGATAAGCTTTTCTGACATGGCTCTTCCAATCTACCTGTGTTTTACACTGTAGCTCACAACCAGGTATGAAGGCACATCTTGGAGGGTGGGCAAGCTTCAGCACAGCAACAAGAATGAATGATGTTTGTGGCAATGGTGTATACCTGTTAAACTTTCTTTTTGGTGGTGTGCCAGAAGAAAATATGACATCCAATTTTACGTTGCAGGATTTGTTTACTCTTGTGGTCATAAGCATGGGGTTTTTTGCGTTTTTTTTCCCCTCTTGTGACAGAGTTAAACATGGCCCTCTTTTGAGAAGTGACAAATAGACTTGCCATCTCTTTTCATGGCCAGTTTTAGCAAGTTTGAAAGGACTTTATGAAAAGTCAGTTTGCTTGCTTCAGCATCCCTCCCCTTTTTTTGACATGTATGTATACACACACACACGCATGAGTATATACTCTTCAGGGATATATCCTTGAAGAATCAGGGCTGCCACATGATTGTTCTTTCCCTGCATTTTCTGAAGGCTCTGTTTTCATTTTCAAAGACTATAACTACATGTAATATGTTTTCTTTTAATTTCTTGTCACAATAAATGCAAGATTAAATTAAAAACACAGAATGTGAAAGCTTGGGCTTAGACTTGCAAAGTCAATTTAGTGTCTTAGGTGATCTGCTCTTCCTTCGTCCCTTTTTGCTTTGTTGCTGCTATTAACATCTTTAAATAGTAGAGAGAGCCAATAAATTAAAAGACAAACCAGAGTTGTACTTTTGGTAAATCACAGTCTGGGGTACTTAACAGTGTTTTATCAAACTAGTTGGTTGAAGAATTTCTAAGTGCATCACAAAGGACGGATGATATGGTGAAAAAATATCTTGGATTTTTGCTGTTGCAAACACTTCCATGGGTCTTGATGAACAATTCTCAAAGTGATGAGATTACAGGACATCCAAGATTCCTATGCCATTGCTCAGGAATGCAGAATGCCGAGTCCACCCGGCTGGAATGGGGAGTGATACACTGCGGGGAGGAGTCTACCCCTTGCAGGGAGGGCAAGCTGGTTGTATCCAGATGTTTTTCCTAGCTTTTTTCCTCAGGAATGACTTTTTTTTTTTTTATTTCAGTTTAGGTTCAGAGTGTGTCTCCTAAAGGGCACTCCCATTGTTCCCTTGCCAGAGCTACCCATTTGCTGCAGTGTCTTGCACCATTATGTTTCTTTCTAGGATGCTTTTATGTGGCTAACATCTGTACTGAGCTAGTTTACCAGAGAACTCTGGATCAATCTACCCAAATTTATGGGCTGGCAATTTACTCTTGGTACATAGTCCTGGATTGTTTTAAAGAACTTGGTAATTATTTTAAAATTCTAAGATAAAAATTACAATAAATACCACAAATATTTAATATGAATTTCTATAAGAAAATACCTCTAATAAGACATTATCAATTGCTAGAATTGTTTAGTTTTAACAAAAAAGAAACCCTGTGTTTTGAGCCACAAAATTGGGATATCATTTAATAATAACTTTATGAACTTCACGTAGGTAAAGGCTTGCACTAGCAGGAAAATAATTAGTTCCCTCTTAGAAATGGTCTGTACCTTTTCTTACATGGAAGGAGGGTTTCCTATTCAGTGAGGAAATTGTTAGTACGCAGTGTCACTGGGACATGTTCTGTAACATTTTAGAAAGGGCATAGTATGCAGCACTCCACCTCTTCATGTCCTTGACAATGTAAGACTAGCGTATTATATATTTCCTTTCCACTAGACCCAGACAGAACTGAGCTGTATATATGTTCAAGGCCATGGGATAGTGTCTTTCTTCTGCTGGGAACATTGTAATCCGAGGGTTATTAAGACTTGGCATGTGGAAAATTTAGACTTCTTTTACTAATAAGTTTGACCTTTACCTTTCACTGTTCTTGACTGTCCTTGGACAGTTACCACTTTGCTGTGAAACTGAGATACTTTTTTTTTTTTTTATAAGCCACAAGATCAGTCTTTTTCTGCAACTTCAACATGCTACACCTGGGTTTATAGAGAAGACTCATTAACAGTGTTATAAATTATTGCCTTTTAAATAGTGTTAAGGGTTGGATAACATGATGTGAATTTAGCTACAATACTTAGTTTTCATTAGCTCTCAGTACGTAGTCATCTATGCATAAACCTAATGAGATATTTTGAAAGTATGTAGATAATATATCTCAGCAACGGAATAAATTATGTTTCTTTGATCTTTTGGATTGCTTTTCTTCTCCTTTTTATTTCTTTTAAAATTTTCAGTGTGTAAAGGGTGCCAAGGCATTTTGATACATTCTTGGTGTTGCTCAGCAGGGACCTATTCAATCCATGGTAGGGAATGTTTGGTAGTCTTTTCCTTTTCTACAGAGAAAATTCTACATATTATCGAGAATATTCTACAATTCTGTCATTGTAGAATAATGGCTTAAAGGAACAGAGCTAGGACCATTTCTCAATTCCCTTGTGCTATGGCAAGCCAATCAGTGATTTTTCAAGGTGCAGAGGTTTGTCCTTGCCTATCTGGGCTCCACTGTTAAGTGGCTGTGAAACAAGAGCCCATGACAGCCATTTGAGAAGTGTTTGACTAAATGCCAATATTTACTAACTTCTCTTTCTCTGCAGAACATATTTTGATAATATAGTTGCAATAGATTCTCTACTTGAACATATAATGGTAAGTTGTCTTTTTCACTTCTAAGTTTATTAGTCTTAGTTATTAAAGTTCTTCATTCTCCTTTCCTTGAAGTAAGACATTGAAATATATGAGCTGTTTCTAACGCACACGTAATACAAAGAGTATTAACATCTCTATATGGAAGAAGGTGGCGAAGGTCAGCTTGGTTTTACGTTGTCTCAACAACTTCCTTTCACAGCTTTTATAAGTAATGAAACGTGACTGTCTCTGAACTAAATAGTTACTATTGTGTTTTAGAGAAGGTTTGAAAATTGTAACAGAAAGGCTTCTGGTTTTCTTTTTATTTCAGCTTGTTGTACTGCTTCCTTTTTCCTAAATTCAATTTGCTACATGCTGCAAAACACTCCTGCAGAAGTTATTGTCGGTAGGAAGGACTAGAGGTCAAACATTACTCCTAGAATATTTGTTCCAGTTGCTGAATGAGGTGTGCATGACATGACATCCCTTCTGTTTTGCAAAACAATTTACACCCATAACTAGAGTGACAGAGTCAGTTGATGTTTTATAAAAACTAATAAAGCCAAGTCCATTGAAATAACTAATCAATGAATTAAAGTACATTTGAGAATCAGGTTATAATTTTCTAAATCAGTTTTGAATTCAGAATTATTTCCTGAATAGTGTTTATAAATACATGTGGACTGGTTGGTTGTAGCACATTTTGAACGTTTGATATATGAATTATGCTTTTTAGCTTTAGGCACATCCGTTGCATACTGCAATTCTTTTTCCTGAATGTCAGTCTTAATCAGGTTTGTGATACTATTGTTTCAATTTGGGTTACTCTCCAATACTCCGATACTTGCTCCAATCCTCAAAGTGATATTCTTAGACTATTCAAAGACAGCAAACTTAAAATGCAAACGATATTAATGTGGTTTTATTTAGAAACTGGAAATAGTAATGGAAAATATTCTGAGTATTTGTCTTATTCTAGTTAGTACACAGTCAAGGATTCTGCACATAGGACGCATTTCTGAACATTGACTTTTCCAATTTAAATAACTGCTTAAAAATAGCTTAACATTTAAAAGAACTGGTGTAATATAACATATGGCATTGAGAACAAATATTGATATTCTTCACTGTTCTTCCATATGAATAGAGGTCTGGTGGAAAACACAATTGGCAGTAAAATATGCTTACTCTTTCAGCTTCTTTTCCAACACTTGGCTGCATCGTGATTCTGCATTTTAACCCGCGTAGATGTTTCATACTCAGCTTCCTTTGTAAGCTGTAGCAGTTGGTTGTTTCTTGGGCCAACTAATTGAATTACGTGTTTGCACATTTATTGCCATTTTATGGGAGCGTGATTTTATCATTATGTGGCTTACTCTGTGTCTCACAGTGAGAAAAGAGTGGAACTGAATTTCACCTCACTACTTCACCCTTTGGTGATTGCACTTAAAGATTGATTTGTTCCTGTAATAATAAAGAAAAAAGTACAGGGATTTTAGCATTCTTTTCATTTTTATTTTCATTAAAATTCCTCAGTGAAGTTAATGATATAAGGGTATTTTTCAATACAGATGCAAGGAGGGGAAGCAGAAGTTCAAGTTGCCTTGCAAATTTTCTTACCAATATGTTTGAGTAGTTACAAACAACCTACGCAAAAGGTGGTCCCTGGCCTCCCTGTATGCAATGCAAAGCATACCTTTTGTACTGATAGTCCCCTTCAGCCGCTGGCCTGGATTTGAGCTAGGACTTCAGAGAAGTAAGACTTTCTCATCCCATTAACTATTTCTCTCAATTAGTAGTGTTTAAGCAGTTATTTTTGAAAAACATGAGTTGTGACCAAGGTAAGTTCTTGAATCATATACATTAGAACACCAAAGTTTCATTGTATAAAATCAACACTGTGCTGTTGATTTTATAAAGAAATCTGATACAGTTTCAGAGTAACTGTACTGGACCCCTTGTCCTTTTTGGCACAGTTTATATTCACTCTGTTTTGAGCAAAGGAATCAATGGTGTGAGTGGTCAAGATCTTTAAACTTCTTAATGCTCTAAGTGGGAAATATTTCACAGCTACCTCTTAGCTTGCAGTCTCCCTGACTTTCTACTGCTCTGATGGAGCATATGGAATAGAAAGCCACAGAATCTTTCCAGCCACAGATTCTGTTGGTATGGGAGAGCCCTCCAAGTTTTGTAGAGTTGGTCTAGATGGTTTCTGTGAAGTTCCCATTACACAGCTCATATGACACAGGATTAGAGTCTCCTAACTAATTGTCTCAGGTTTTTTCTGCCAAGGTCTAATTTGTTTATTTGCATTAATATGCTATGAAATATTTTAGGTTTTTGGTTTTATTTTCAAAAGACAAGAGAGAAAGGGTGGTGGAGTTATTTCATGCATAGGAAAGTCTTAAAAATTCTTAAAACCTACATGCATTGCACCCCAAGATGTAATCAGCCTCTTTATGTGGCTGAATGACTAGATAGCTATTATATTTTTAAAAGTTGAGCAAGATCCACCTCAGCTCTACCATGCAGTTACTATACTTTCTGAGAAGATAAGAAATATAGGAGGTGTATCTGAATTGGATAGAGCAGGTTCTTGAACTGGACTATGTGATGTCTTAACACAGTAATCCTTGTTCGACTTTGGTTCGCTCTTTCCTCTTGTTCTCAGAAAGTCCATCGTATGTCAAAAAAACATTTCAGTGAAGAGCTGCTGTGTTCCCAGAACGAGAGTCTGTTCTGACAGTGACTGCTGGCTGGGAGTTAGTTTTGCTAAGATAAAACTAGCTGGTTCGAAGTATGATAGAGACCATGCAAGTCTATTGCTGTACCCTGGTACTTTCTTGACTATGGCTGGTACCTTGTGGGCTTTGATTTGTTCATGTAGAACTGCTAAGTCTCAGCTTTTGTGCAAAAATGGTCTCTAGCCTTAGGATGGCACAGCCATTTCCTATACCACTGCACAGGGCAATCCATAATGACACTTCAAATCTTCCCTATTTGTTTATTGTTATGTATTACAGGCACATTTAGCTTTTTTAGAAACAAACAGTAGCCTCTCTACTATGTCTTTCTTTCCTGGCTGTTTAACACCAATATATTTGCATTGAAGATACAAAAAGCTAAAAATGTTCTTGGGTCTTGTTATATCCTATCTATTTAAAATCAAACAAAGGTGAATAATATCTAAACATAGAGGGAGGAAAGGTACCATTTTGAAAAACATTCCTTGTACTTGAAAAACAGTGTAATAGGAAAGCCTTTTTTTCTTTTAGCAAACGTTCAAGTCTTTAAAGATTCCTGCATTTCTCAAAGAGAAGAACGCTCTAATTTAAAAAAAAAATAAATATATTGAATAAAAGACACACTTTCACTTTGATTTATATCCTGAAAGATTACTGTGAAGGTGGATCCTCCTTCAAACACATTTTCATACTGGATAATTTCTCAAAAGTTTTATCTTCTAGGGACTTATTTTTTTATCAGATAAATGACTGAAGATCATCTAACTCGTGACCGTTAACTTCAGGTTTTTTTTTTTGTCTATAGATATATGCAAAAAACCTGGTGAATGCAGATAGGTGTGCACTCTTCCAGGTTGACCACAAAAATAAGGAGTTGTATTCAGACCTTTTTGATATTGGAGAAGAAAACGATGGAAAGCCTGTTTTCAAGAAGACCAAAGAAATAAGGTAAGAGTAGCTAGCAGAACAATGCAGTTTCATTATAACTACGGATGTGCAGGCATTTTATTACCCAGTCTCTGTGCCTATCTGCAGGTACCCTGACAATACTTGTCATACTGTGATATCATTCCCACCAGGACCCGCCTCCAGAAGGTAGTACTTCTGGGAATGACATTGCAGTGCCATCGAAACAACGTCTCTGAAGCTATAACGTCACTCCTGGAAATGCCGTCTTCCGGAGGCGGTCCTTTTGGAAATCATGTTGGGAAAAAAACAGAGGTGTTCTGAGGTAGGTAAAGGTGCAGGTAAAGGTGCACCTAATCCATAGTCTGCCAGTATGGGACTTTTTTTTCCCAAGAGGGTTCCCAAGAGGAATTGCAATTTGTGCGATTCAAGCACATCCAAAGCAAGGAAATAATAATTTGCACTTCTTACAGATGGATTAGGCATATGTAGAATCGAGTATGGACTGGTCATTGGTGTTGAAGATTTCAAGTCCAATAATTTAGTTTTACTTTCTCTCATGTGAATTTAGAGTATTTTCAAACTTTTAAATAATTATGATTCTGAAGTATGCTTGAAGTGGTGAATTTGAAAATGTATATGGGCTTGTAATGAATACCTAGGATTCTCTGCCTAAAACTGATGTGTGTTTCTGTTTCAGGCCAAAACTACATAAATTTTACACATATGCAATTTTAATGCAAGAGGCAAACATAACATTTTTCACTTTGCAAAAATTATGAATCCTTAATAGATACAGATTGAGATTTTCAAAGACACACAGGTTTTAAACCTGTGGCTTTTTAAAAAGAAAGAAGTGTGTGACTAAATATCCTGCACTAAAATTTTGTTAAAATACTCAGCATAGATTTTTTTCTCAAAATTTTTTTCATTTCCTCCTTATACTTTTCAAGTTCTAGGCCAATAGAAGACGTGATTCATGTTTTCACTTAGACTCCTTTAGACAAACTTACTCCCACTTACTACATTGTGTGAGTGAGAATGGAAGGAGTCAAAATTGGTGCAATTTACATACTGACAAGCAAGGAGGTGGTGTAAATTAAAGAAGGTGGCCTGCTTTAACGTACACTTTAATACTTCTTGATAATTGTTTTTCTTGCTTATATCTTTCTGTTTTTTCTGTATGAAAATTATTGAAACATTGGGTCTGAGTGCAAGGGTGTGAGCCACTTCACTGGTGCTGTGTACTGGAAGAGAAGTACAACTTCAGTAAGAAAGTGACACTGAGTTAGTCATCAGGAAAGAGCCTTAAGTTGGTGTGATCATAACAAGCAGCAGAAGAAACTAACTTAAAATGGGGTGTGCAGTGAAATCCTATCATCTTTGTCACTAACTTCAGTGGGGGCAGGATACTACCTGGGTACATTTGGATACGTGATTCTTTCTACTTATTTTTTTCCACAAATACTTTTGTGCTTGTACATCATAACTGTTTTATGTCGAAGAATTGAAAATTATTTCCTCGCAAGACAGACTTGTAGATTTTTCTGATTCCACTCCAGAATATATTTGTTGTGTTTAACTTTCTTGTGGTGATTAAGGGATGCAGTTAGTCCCATGACAGTGTTTGCATGTCATGAGATGAAACAAGCTAGTTATTCTGAAGTGTACATGGCAATTGCATATAATGTTTAGCTTTGAAATTTCCACAGGTCTTTTTCCAAAGTTTATTTTACCAAATCCACCTGCCTTCATCCCCCACCCCCACAAATAAACAAGCTCCATATTGCTTATGGTGTGTTTAAAGAAACAATGAATATGTAAAAGTATGATAAAATCAATAGCTTTTAAAAGTAAATGCAAGTCTCAGGTTCTGTACAAATGTCATATTTATCAGGCATAACCCCCAGGGTTATTGAAGACTGAATTTTTGTCACTAAAACTGTCATACTATGAGGTTATATAAAATGTTTTCAGAAGGTGTCTCTTAGTATGTGCTTTTTTATTTTATTATTTACTACTATAGTTGTTGTCTTGTAAAATTTTTCTCCTAAAAGCATCAAAATGACGCTGGTTGGGAACAAATATCCATTACTGTGCCCAAGACAGACTCCACTGGAGAAATGTTTTTCCAGATAGTTCATATTGTGGCTAACACATTTTTATTTTCTGCAGATTTTCTATAGAAAAAGGAATAGCTGGTCAAGTGGCAAGAACAGGAGAAGTCCTTAACATTCCTGATGCCTATGCAGATCCACGCTTTAACAGGTAGGATGTTATTCACAGGAGGCGAAGACAGCTCACCAAACCAGTTGTAAATTTACTTCTTAAATTTCATATTAGGATGCATTCATGAAGCTGTGATTCTCTAGTGAGGAGACAACCTATAGATATCTCTTTAAATGCTTTAGCCATCAGGGATATTTTTAAGATATAAAATAAGAAGTATTATTTTTATCAAATACAAATATAATGGAGAAAAATTTAGTTATTTTTCCTGTTACAGAACTTTGCCCAGTTAGGTAGACTGTTTCAGGTTTTCTTTATTAGCCTTCCTGCAATCTGATTAATTTCGGAGGAGAAAAAAAGTTCACTAACAAATAGCATGCCTAAGTACCTGAATGCATTCTTTAATTTTATAATTTTATAAGATGACTGTACATTTGAGGAACCGTTAATTCTTTATCTTGCAAAAGGAGATTAAGGGATTAAAAACTACTTTCTAAATATGACACAGTAGATGGAAATATTTGAGAGCTTTGACAGTGAACTTCTTGCGGGTACTAATTACATATACTTCAAAACTATTTAGTATATTGTACATCAACATTTCTGAGAATCAAGGACTAGATATTAATTAATAATATTAACTCTTTCCTTTTTTTTTTCCCTTTCTCTTTTCTGGCTCTCCAGAGAAGTAGACCTCTACACAGGCTACACAACCAGAAATATCCTGTGCATGCCTATTGTAAGCCGAGGAAGTGTAATAGGTGTTGTGCAGATGGTGAACAAAATAAGTGGAAGTGCCTTCTCTAAAACTGATGAGAACAACTTTAAAATGTTTGCAGTCTTTTGTGCTTTAGCCTTACACTGTGCTAATGTAAGTTTTATTTACAGTTTTGTAAGATGTTGGTTATAATGGGAAGACTTAGAATCCTACTTAAAGATTTTGATGTTCCAGATTATTAAAGTGATTCATAAGTCTGTTTTGTTGAATTAATGAGGAAACAGGAATCAAATTCTTTTCTGAATAATGATATTTTAAGAAGATGATAGGGATTAATTTGATGCTTTCTGAAATAATTGTACTCTGGATACATCGATTTCATGTAGCTAAACTGAGAGAGCAAACTCTGAAATGTGAATGATATCTGTCTGTCTTCTCTTTTCCATTAAAAACTATGATTCTTATTTACTTTTATAATTTCAGATCACATTTTACAAATTTAACTGGGGGATGGAGATGTTATGTATTCTCTCGATTCCATATGTTTAATATTCAAAGATATCAATTTATACATTTATATGCTGTGCTATGTACTCATAATTATCCATGCTTATAGAGTGGATAGCTATTTTTGTTTTCAAACTGTTCATCATCACAAAAATTACTACTCCCATAGGAAGCATAACCAATGTAATAATGATGACTATGTAAGTACAAAAATGCAATAAATGCAATAAAAATGCAATGCAGAAGAAATGTGTTGTATTCATGGGAGATAAGATACAATACAATGCCAGTTAAGCCTGGTGATTTACATTAAGACATTTTACCAACATCATGTTGGTATACTGGGGCAGCAAATTTCACTAACAATTACTTAAACTCATTCCACATGACTCAAGGCAAGTAGAAAGGCCTGCATATAAATGAAACTTGGGACTATTCAATCACTCAATTGTGTGTGAGTTCACTCTTTTTAGATGGTGAATGTTACCATTCAGGGCATGAGCATCCTCCAGAGGATTATCTTTACTAGTAAAATTGTTGTGTCCTCACTTGTTTACAAACCATGCCGTGTCTGCGATAGCTATCTGAACCTCTCGAAAATTAACTGCACTTATTTTTCACAGTTATTGTATAGTAATGTAGGTATAATAAACATCTCATGTACTTTTTATTGTGCATAAGTATCAGTTATTTCTACCAGTTAATAGCTGAATTCATGCAGTGGCACAAAACATGAACTGTGCCCCGTTAGCAGTTTTCTTTCTGGTAGCATATTGTAAGGGACTGAGCTCTGTTTCTAACTCATGAACTTTGATTCTTTTTCTTGGGAGAGCTCAGACACAGTGAAAAATCATCCGAGCCTTAGATGTTTGCTTGACTGAGTAGATGCAAACTGATGTAATAGAAAGCTCAGTTTTCAAGAAGTACTGAATTTCATATAATCTGGCACTTTTCTAATGTGGGAAGTTGAGCAGCCAAAATAACTAATGTTTGCAGATGTGTATTTTAAGAGTAAGTGCTTGAATACAAGAAAGAAATGTTTTTTCCTTTATTAAAATTTTACACTAATGAGTTACTTCCTTTTTTTCAGATGTACCACAGAATTCGCCATTCAGAGTGTATTTACCGTGTAACGATGGAGAAGCTATCCTACCACAGTGTTTGTACTGCAGAAGAGTGGCAAAACCTCATGCACTGTACACTGCCTCCACATATTTATAAAGAAATTGAACTGTAGGTATTTTTCTTATATAGCGACAGTTGCATCTTGTATCAGTCTGTGAAAAAGATAATTTTTGCTGGTTTTATTTTTTTCCGCTAGATGTAGTGGAGGGGTTTGTAGGAAGCACTTTTATTATTGAACTATCCCAAAATCATAGGTATTTATCTCCAGCTTTCTTATACTTAGTTATATTTAATGACCTGTGAACAAAATTTATCTTATCAAAGATGTAGAATAATACCTACTCAGAATGGTAGCATTTTTCTCAGGCACGGGTAGCTACAGTAGTTGCTTTAAGCATTGGTTTATATCTAAGGATTGTAGAGATGAGCTTGCTTTCTGCCAGTCCCAAGTCACCAACAGCTCAGATCCAGATAGGAGGCTGAGCTGGAACATCAGTAGCTAAGACCAGATGCATGATCTCATCCCCTTGTAAATGTTTTAGAATAAAAGATTGACCTAATTCCTGGAATTTTGGGGGTTTGTGTGTGTTTTGGTTTGGGGGGTGTGTGTGTGTGTTTGGGTTTTGCGGGTTTTTTTTTGGTATGTGTGTTTTGTGCATCTGCCTGTGTTTCTTGAAGGAGGGGAAAATGGATACAGATCTCAACTTCTGAAGATAATTCAGGGTTAGGAATCTCAGGTGCTAGAGTTTAGAGTTGCGGCCTCAATTTGGAGGAGGACTTCCCATCCAGCCTCTCAGGCTTTCTCTGAAGTAATTTGGTTACTTTCAGCTCCCAAGGGTCTGCTGTGTACTGAAGATGTAACTCTATCTGTATTTACCAGTCAGTCTCCATTCAGTGCTAACTCCAGGATTCATTTAATTTTTTTTTTTTGTCACTGTTTCTGTCCTAGGACAATAAATTCTAATGTAGTGACCAGGTGCCTAAAATCAAAACTCTGTGATACTGAGTCACAAAATCTAAGTTGTCTTTCTAAACCTAATCTCCAGAGCTCGCTCATTTCTGTCAGGTGCTGAGCATTGTAGCTGTGAGCAAGCAAAGCATGCAAGCATATAGTTAATAGGGGCTGCTTACAGTTAAAGTTCATTACATGCTGAAGTGATTGGCTTGAAAGCCAGAGTATTAGCAGTTTGCAGGATTACACCCTAATTTGCAATACAATTTCTTGTGCTCTGTTAGATGATATTATATAACCCACGCCTCAGCAAAAATGACTTTTACTTGCAAAGATGACAGGTTTCATTCTAAATTATATTAACATCCTTTAGTTTGAGCAATCTGAATACATTTAACCATTTTCCAAGCAATTCATCTACCTTCAGCTCTCCTGCACCTGCTGTGCTGTTCAGTGGGCCACGTACACACAAGCGTTTAGCTGGGTTCAATGGAAAGTAAATAGAAGACTTGCAGCACAGGAGGTGCAGGGAAAGGCGTTAATTAATAATCGAAGGACAAACAGTTCTGCTGAGTGGGTCGCTAATATGAGGCCTAGATGTCCTAATATCAGGAGAGGGGAGAAGTCTTTAGCTAACAAAACATAAAAAATACAGTATTAAATGTTTTGAAGTTTGGGCTTTATTTCTATTAGCCAGTAAAAGTTGTTTTTTTTTCTATATCAAAATTAGAGTGAGTCTCACCAAATTTGTGACAAATTATTGAAAAAAGCCAGTAAGTATATTATTAGAGATGCCATCTTTACAATTCCTGAGAGAAAAGTCTGCAGTATTTTAGGGGTGCTGATAAAGCTCTCATCATCCCTGTAGAACAAAGATTTTTGTATGTTACTTAAGCAATGGATTCTTAAATAAAGATTTATGTTTCTATTAACTAAACAAAACCAAAGGCTACCAAAGGCTAATGTGTGGACTTGATGATTCTGAGTCTTTTTTAACCTAAATGATTCTGTGTGATTCTATGAGCATAGTTCCATTGACCTTAGCAGAAATATATTAACTTACATTGCTGGAAAATGTAGCCTGTAAAGTCAGTTTTCTGTGTATATTCAGAAACAAGTCAATGCTGTTGGATATATATTACCTAGTCATTTTCACTTGCTTTTAGTAAGAATGAAAAAGTGTTTGTCCTTACTAAGATGAAACTTTCTTCTTAGATACCACTTTGATATCAGTCCGTATGAGGATGTCTGGCCAGCCATTTTTGTCTACATGGTTCACCAGTCCTGTGGGACAGCCTGGTATGAAGTATATGATTTATTGCTTTAATTCTGTTCATTTGGCCAAACTGGAAAAAAATTTTAACATTTACTTGGAAGAAGTGAAATCTTCTTTTCACAATGTCAATATGGAGCATCTCAAATTCTTTTATTCAAAACAATTCATGCATTTGGCATTTGACCGAAAGTTTCATTTAAACGGGATTATTTCTTCTGTGTCACTTGCTTTAAAAAACCCAGTTTTCTGTTTTGTTCACAAATTATGTTTTCAAATTGTCTATTAGATGCAGAGTTTCACTGTTTGGCAGGTTGAATGGATAACAATTTAAAGAAACCATGCTTCAAGTTTCAGGGATCAGGGAAGGTTATTCAATTGTGTTGCCGGAACTGGGTAGCTTGACTTATGTTCCAGAACTTTACAGATTAAACTCAGAGCATTGTGAGGTATCTACACTCCTCTGTCCTTGCCAAAGTATGAATAACTCTTGTAATCAATGAGTCATCCACAATGAGAATCAATCCTAGCAAGAAGAGTAAATCAAAAAGCATCTTTTTCTCCTCTATTGGTTATTTTTCCCATTCTTATTTCTTGTCTCTGACCAAATTAATTTCTTTCTAGCTTTGAACTTGAAAAGCTATGCCGATTTACTATGTCTGTAAAGAAGAATTATCGCCGTGTGCCCTACCACAACTGGAAGCATGCAGTTACAGTTGCACATTGCATGTATGCCATACTTCAGAACAACCAGGGGCTTTTCACTGATCTAGAGGTAGGTAAGATAATTGTATCAGTTGCTAGACCTGATCAGAGGTATCAGCTGTTGTAGAAGTACATTTTCTATGCTAGAGTTTTGCTGTCAGCTTGGGCAGAATGTATATAAAGGTCCCGGCAGAGGAATGTGTGTGAGTAGAAAGCCTGAGGAAGGAGAATTATTCAGATTGCTAATCCTAGAGTTTCCTTCATGGTTTTCAGGTCTGCCCACTGAAGAAACAGCAGCAGACTGGCTATAAGTCCATGTCCACATTTTGAGGTTCTGCCTGATCACTTACAATCACAGTCTTTATTTTAATTATTTAACTAACTGTCAGATCTATATGAGGGAAGGGAAACACCGTGGGTCTTGAACCCTGT
Organism: Strix uralensis; assembly: GCF_047716275.1. Lineage (NCBI taxonomy): Eukaryota > Metazoa > Chordata > Aves > Strigiformes > Strigidae > Strix > Strix uralensis. The sequence goes on along the minus strand of NC_133974.1, from coordinate 79,062,300 downwards.
GAGGTCTGGGAGATCCTGAATTGGAGAACAAGGGTAGCAGAGATTGTTGACATATGTGAGTAAAGGAGAAGAGTAGAAAGGATGGAAGGAAAACAGTTGTCCAAATGTGCTAATTCACTGATTAACTTTTATTATAGTACAGTTTTCCTTAGCAGGCAGGTACATATTTTGAAGATAAATGCATAGTGTTTAAAAAAAATCAGAAAAAAAATACTTCAAATAGATCACTAACTGGAAAAGTTATAAAATGGAAAGTTTAGAATGGTTAAATGTTAATATACACTATGAAGAACTATCACTTGGGGTTTTTTTCTGAATTATGGTAGGTACAACTGGGAGTGCTGTCTATTATTAATACTACCTGAAAGTTCTGACTGGGAGAACCTGTTTTCAGTTGTGTATAACTTAAAGCTGGCCATTTGGGCTGTAATTTTCCAAGCCCCATGACTTCCTCAAGTTGATTCATTTGGGGAAATTTCAGCCAAAATTATTTGGCTCTTTTAGGGAAACATGCTAGGAGAAATCAAGTTTTTGTTCATTGCATAAGAGTAGAATAAAATTTGGTGATCTTTTATTTGGAAAGGTCGAGTTTATTCTGCTGTAAAGCAGGGACTGGAAAATTTACACTAAAATAGGAAAGTGGCATTTGCCAGGCATATGCTGAAAGTTGGCAAAGCTATACAAGTCTGAAAAAATCAGTATTACTTTAACAACAAAAATCTGTGGATTGCAGCCTCAGGGAATGTTGAAAGGTCTGATAACGTTCAGTACTAAGCAAGTAGTAAGCCCCATCGTTTTGGAGATGCAGAGTAAGAAAGGCAGGGAGAGGAAACAAGGCAGCTGTTAAGAGAGATGGAAACAGTATTTGTTCCCTGCCAAACTCCAGCCAACCTTCACATGTTAGAATGCCTTATCCCAGCCTATGTTCCAGCCCTTTCCAGCAGTCTCCTTTCTTGAGACTAGAGAATAATATAGGAAACTGCTGAAGGAAAGTTTGGGGAACTAGGATGGGCTGGTCTCAGGTGAGGGATGATGGCATGAACCTCGATAAACTTAGAGATGGGAAGAGAAGTATGAAACACTATAAAGAGGACTCTGATCTAGAGACAAATAGATCCAGCAGTTGGCAGTGGTCAAAGATTTGAGATCCAAGCAGGGAGAATGGGTACAAGGTCAAGGGCACTGGGATTAAGCATTATATAATCCTGAAGGACTGAGACAAGAATGACTTACTGGGATGAGGAGACTGGGACAAGTTAGACAAAGAGAACCATCTGGTACAAGGGACAGACTGATAATTGTAAGACTGGGAAAAACACGGGTTGTAAAGGATGCAGCAGGAGAATTAGACTTGTGGGGGAAGGACAGAAGAGCTTATGCCCTCTAGATCTAACATGTAGCACAAAGGATTCTGAGAGTCACTGTTCTTCTGCTGTTGGAGACTTTTTCAAGTCTATTGCTTAAATGTCTTGCACCTCCTGATAGTAGTAAAAAGGGGATACCAGCTTACTACAGCTGTTACAGCATGACTTCAAGTAATACAGGTGTGTGTTATGTTCCTAAGGGTTCCATGTCTGCTGAGGATCTGTGTGTACATGTGCTGCTGCATCATCTGTTCTATTTGCTCTTTAAAAATGCACTTCACAAGATGCAATACTGAACAGACGTCACTAAAAAGAAAAGTGAAGGATTTAAAATAGAAGTGAAGGTCTCAAAATCAGAAATACAGTTGGGATTGCTACAACCTTAATTCTGCACGTTGTATATTTATGATAAAATCTTTAGTTACATCGTTTGCTGTTTTCCCACAGAATCATGTGCCTCAGTACAGTATACAGATTTGGAAGTTGCTCACTTAATAGATGGTTAATCAGTAGTCTTTTTCTGCTTCATTTTATAGCCTTATCCTTGTTTACTGAATGCTTATCAGAACCAACTATAAAACAGAGCTGTTAAGTCTATAAAGACATTTTCATGATACTCCAGGCTGACAGTAACTGCTTCACAAATATTAATGAATGTGTTTTCAAAACACACCTTCTGTGTGAGCACCTTTTGCAAGTGTTCATGTGTTTCGTGTGTTGAAAGAGAGATTTCAGGGACTCCATTGCTTTAGGATATTAAGCAGTTGCCTTTTGTCCAATGGTTCTATGGCTCATATTAGTGACTTCCTAGGGAAAGTTTCACCTAGTAGACTTTGTTAGTGTCTTCAAGGAGCATTGCAGAGGCAGGTCTAGCATCAGACTTTGGTGCAGTTGCCTTGACCAGAAGATCATACATCTTATGTATTTCCTCCAATAACTGCACTTTTTATTTTTTTAATAAACATGGTAAGGATTCAGTGGATGACCAGACTTATCTGTTTAAAACTCAGATTTCTTCCTGAAGCAGAATTCCTCCAATAGTTTGTGATTGTGCAACAATGGTTTTTAAATTCATAATTTATAAAAGGTTTGAATTACAATTGGACTGAGAAATTTAATTTGCACATCCTCACTTTTGTGTTTCTTTCAATTTTAAGGCTGTTTCTCCATATGCTTTTTGAAGGCCGGGCAAGCATAGTGCAGCTTTTACAGTATTTTGGGAAGAGAGTGACATCTAGGGGCAGGAAACACATCTTACTTTTCGTGTTTCTCTCTCTCTCTTTTTTTTTTTTTTTTTTTTTTTTTTTTTAATAGCGAAAAGGTCTTTTAGTTGCATGCCTGTGTCATGACCTGGATCACAGAGGTTACAGCAACAGCTATCTTCAGAAGTTTGATCACCCCTTAGCTGCTCTCTATTCCACATCAACAATGGAACAGCACCACTTCTCGCAGACTGTGTCCATCCTGCAGGTAGGATTATTGAAATTGTATCTTCTGTGCAGTAGAGTCCAGTGGTGGAAATAGGAGTCACATCATTACCCAGTAGATTTTCTGAAGCATGCTTCATTTAATTTCTGGATTGTAGTGCTCGTTTAGAAGAGTGGAAGATTTATTACAGCAAGCCAGGTTCCACAATTAGCAACCCAAGCATTCAGTAATAGTGCAAAACATAGCTTTCCCAAAATCTTGGTGTTATAAAAAATATTGTGTATTTGAAGGTCTTTGCTTATGGCCTTCCTTTGGAGCTTTTAGCCTCTGGGTCAATGAGTGTTTTTCCTGTGACCATATGGAATATGGAATGAAAAATCAGTTTCTCACTTACTTAGATATTTCCAGTGTAATGTGCTTCAACAAAGTCTTCAACCATTCTGGAATTCTGAAAAAAAACCTCAAGTACTGGCAAAAGTTTGCATGAGAATCTCGAAAACCTGCTGTAATAAATTCTGTGAACATTAAATGTGTGGCATGAAGAAGGAAATGTTAATTTTGCACGCATGAAAAGTTTAAACTTATTATGTTATCATGTGCTTTTTTGTTATTCAGCAATTTGAAATAAAAAACCTAAATAAGGTAATATTCTGTGAAAGAGAGTTCCTAATGTGAGATAATGTGTCTGTATGTTTAATGAATAGAAAAGTACAAGCAAACATGCAGACACATTTTGGGAAATCCAGGTGTGCTACTAACACACAGATATTTTCTCATCAGGGAAAATTTTTTTCATGCTCAATTAGAGGAGTGAGAACTCTCACCTATGAAACCACTGCCAGTCCATAACATACTTGTGCTCACTGATTTTAGTTTATCATGCACATGCTCAATGCACAGCCTTACCATGCTACTGTGCCACTAATTCATTGTTAACTTTTCTTTCTTTCTGGTCTTTCAGGGGGAAGATATTTATTTTCTTAAATACCTAATCACCTTTTAGGAAAAATACATATTCTGTATTGTATTCAGAAGCACATCATGTGATTATGGTTTTAGGTATCCTATACATTTCATCAGGGAATGGAAGCTTTATCTCTGAATGCTCCTCCATGTGTAATTGAGGAGTGTGTAATTGAATCCTTCAGTGGTGGTATGGCATTAGAGTTTTAGTATTTAGTCTTGATGTGAGTTTGTGCACAGTGAGAAAGTTCCTCAGTCATTAACTGTCCCACTATGGCTACGTGAAGCAGACTTAAGTCATTCTTCAAAAACCATTTTACATTTTTCCTGCAGAAATGTAATCGGTGAAAGTCCCATTTGCCAAGAAGGCAGGGGAACCCTGTTGCTTCCCTTCTACCTCCTAGCCTTGGCTGTCAGTGTGAGTGAAGAAGGGGAGATAGCTGGTCAGGAGTGTAGAGTGGATTCAGACACTGGCTACCCAAACGCCTGCGGGTGGTGATTAGCAGCAAAGGCAGATTAGAACAGCCTTTTGGACTTGCTGGTTTTCATTTGAATCAAAAAGCCTTACTGAATTCCTGGACTGTTACAAAAAAAGGCCAACCAACTCACCAAACCCTTTAGGGTTTATCTCAATAAGTTTTAATTTTATGTTAGTAAACCGTAGTACTTTTCAGTGTTTGCAACTTTATAGCTGCTTTGCTCATCCACCTGCAGTTCTAGTGTACACCATACTTACAAATACAGAGGATTCTATTCACTAGCTTTAGGTCAGCAGGGAAAGAATAAAATCTTAGCAGCTGTACTTTGTTATGTACCACTCAAAAGCCTAAGTGACATGCTCAGAAATGGCAGCTTCTGTCAGTGCTTAACAGAATCTTTTCTAGTAGTATGAACAGAAGCTGTCACAGTGGTCTTTCTGATAGTGCAGCTTCTAAAGCCTAAACAATAGAATCTAGAATAATTTTAATATTAGGACAAATAGGCTGCTCTCATGCATTAGGCAGCAAGATTGGGAGGGATCCCCAAAACTCTAAATCATGAAAACTGGTAGTAGTCATTTCCTGCTCCCAAAGTGTTGATGATGGGTTAAAATGTTCTGAACTTTTTTTTTTTTAAACATCATGTTCTGTGATTTAGGAGTCTGTCAAAGGAGCATTGAGACATAGACAGATTGTATTTTCTATTCATTATTCACAATAAGTCTACTTGTCCAAGTGAAAATGTTAGAAAATGGTGTTTACGTTCCGGATGGTGAGAGAAACCAATCGTATTTGTACCATGGAGGATCTATTTTGAACAAATTATGTAAATGCTTGACAAAAGTCGGGGAAACTTTTCATGAGCTTCAGCCCAGATGCCAATTAAATGTCAAAACACATCTGCATTTGATATATTTTAATAATATTTTCTATTTGTGAATGTGCACACCTTGACATGGCTGGCTCATTCTTTCTTATTTTTCTCTGATCCCTCTCCACAGCTGGAAGACTTCTGACAGGTTGTTTTCCAAATCTTAGACATAGTGAATCATGTTGACTTTTCAGAATGTGATATAGTTTCATGAGTGATCACAGTATATGGATATTGTCAGTTAAATGAGCAATAATACATAGTGGAAATTGAAAAGAGATAACAGTGGCATGTTGCCAGAACCTCCATAGTGAAAACCACTGTCTTTAGCTCATGAGTCAGTCAACTCATGGTTGAACAAAGCAGCTTTTCCCCTAAATGTTCATATACATTAAAACACTGTAATTAACTTTATTTCTATAGAGAAAATTGCATGAGTAAATGCAGCAATTTCAGGCACATTTCATTTGGAACACTATGAAAACAAAATTATTTTGGTACTTTAACTTGGATATGTCCTTGTCCATATCATGTGTTTTGCAAAATTGTACTTCAGAGTGAATCAGACACTCAGTTTACTGACTTGGCGATGTAGTACTCTGGATCAGGATTGAATCACAAGTTCCCAAGCTAATACTGTCTGGCAGTGCTGTGTCTATAGTGTTTATAAATCAGAGAAGAAAAAGCTACCATTTTTCTCTATTAATACCTTTAGGCTTCAGAAGGAACAGTCCCAAAACCAAATCAGTGGCTTAGTCATAGGTTTCTTGACAGTATTTAAAAGGAAAGATAAAAATGGGAATTTCAGACTGTCAGCATTTGAATTTGCAACAGAAATTGTCATTGGTCTGTAAACCATTGTAATCTGTCTTGTGAAGTAAAGACTGAAGTCATCTCAGAATTAGAGCTTGTGCTTTTTATTGGTTTTTTACTTTTTCATAGCTGGAAGGGCACAATGTCTTCTCCAATCTGAGTTCCAGTGAATATGAGCAAGTACTTGAGATCATCCGGAAAGCCATCATTGCCACAGACCTCGCCCTGTATTTTGGAAATAGAAAACAGCTTGAAGAGCTGCATCAGACAGGAGCATTAAACCTTAAGAACCAAGCACACAGGTAAAGCAGCAAGCCAGTATTAGTTCACTATGGCAGTAGTCATAGAAAGAAAAACCTTATTTTTTGAAAAGCATTTCTGTGTACACAGTAATTATCTTCTATATTAGATTTCTAAGACCAGCTGTATGTAAAACTCCAAGTATGTAACAGGAGTTTCCAGTATTTTATATTTGCATGCCACTGCCTTTGGTTGTCATCTGCGCAGTTCAGTGAGAGATCACCTGCAGAGGAAACTTAGTGCACAGTCAGTTAGGTGGTGGGGGAAAAAAGGAATAGTGCAATAATTACTTAGTTTTATTTTTATCTCAGTATTTTTATTATTCTGTCAACATGCTTCTTTTGGAAAGAATTCTGGTCAGATCTCGACCTTTGTGAATTAAGAGAGCTCTAAGTTTTAAAAATATACAAGTGCATATATTCATATTCATAAATACATGACTCTGTCTAACCAAAACATAATGCACCCTGGATTAGAGATGTGTCTAGTAACAGGCTTCATTGAAGTGCTCATGCAGCCCTTCAGAGGTTCTTTAATGGAAGGTGGATCCTGTCATTAGTCTAATGCAGGGAAAAATTAGAGAGGTGATACGGGAAAATACTGAGTCATGATTCTGATTTATTTTCAAAAGGGACTTTGGTACTTGGGTCGTCTTTCTGAGGAGTTTTACAGGTTTTTGTCAGTAGTTTTGAATAAATTATTACAGCACTGTAGGAAGGACAGTTTTTAAAAACTTATTTCCCAGTATGGAACTGAAGCTTATCAGACCTGAATAAAGCTCAACATCTTAAAAAGACAAAGATATTCTAGCTCCTGATAATCTCAGAATGAAATTTACCAGAAACCTTGAATGTAGGGTTTATAAAATTTAGATAGGATCACAACTATTTAGTTTGTGGTTGAATATTCTATTGCGTTTATATTTTGTTTTCTTACCTGCCCTGAGAGCATTTTCAGTGTAAAGCCACATGTCTGAAGATATGACATCAGTTTGTAATGTGGCTAAAGAATCCAAGACTTCTAGTTGGTATCTGTACATACAAAGGAATGCCAAATTTGGCCCTTACGTGGCTGATGAATCCTCTTTCTTAACTCAGGGGAATTGCACTTTGCCATTTATCTATTGATTATATTGTCCATTTTTGTATTTTCCCTGATATTTTTGTCTTCTGGCACAGTTTTAATGACTGCATCACACTGGCATGCAAGTTAGAAAGTTGTGTGCTTTTTTCATGTAACAGGCATTATTAACAAATGTGCAGGTGTCCTTAAGTGTCACCTTCTCCATTGGGTGGAAAACACATGATTTCATTAATTTGCCTGTTATCTTTCTAAAACTTAGATTCATAAACCATACATTTGAGTAGTAGATGAGTGCTATAAAGGTGTTTAAATAAGATTTTTTTTGTGTGTGCCTTATTCTAATAAAGATTATAATCCTCCTGTTCAGTTATTATGTGACCAGGCTTGTTAGTGTGCAGGACAGTTACGTGTAGGATTCTTGTTCTGTCAGCGTTAGAATTCATTCCAACAAAGCAATGACAGACTACCTTGAGAAAGATTCAAAAGTAGTTTTTCCTCTTTTTGGAGCATGTGTTCCTCTCTCTTTGAAGAACAGAAATACAGCCACAGGATATGCCATCTTTCTTTTTATAGACTGTACTGTATTTTCAGAAAATTAAGGAGGGGCACATAAGTGTTTTAACATGCAGGCATTCTTGTGTAGTTTTCTATGAATGTGACTGTACAGAGAATACTTAGTGAACTCTGGTTGCAGTCAGTGCTACCAGGGGAATACTACAGGGAATATAATACACAATTTGTGTGATGCCTTACCAATGAATCGTAAACAAGTAAGGAAGAAACAAGCAAGGTGGGAGAAATTTTGTAGTATATTTACTGCTGATTGAGCCGAGGAAGGGCAGATAAAAACTTTGTAGTGCAATCATTAATTCTACAATTTAATGTAATTTTATTTTAGAGATAGAGTGATTGGTCTGATGATGACAGCTTGTGATTTGTGTTCTGTAACAAAGTTGTGGCCAGTTACCAGACTGACAGCTAATGATATATATGCGGAGTTCTGGGCTGAGGTATGTGCATTTCTTTTGTTTACTCTCTTTTCTTTATAAATGTAAGTATCCAGGAAGGAAAAAACAACCATAAGTATTTTTCAATCGATATCTTAACATGCTTGTTTTAAAGACTGTTCATTGGTGCATGCATGTGTTTTGTTGTTTAATCCAAAGCTATTTAAAGACCTAAGTTAGTTTCCTTATTTTCAGGCAGTGTTTTTTCTCTCTGTTAAAGATGAATTTAGAAAGTATGTCCTAACATAAAGTGACCAAGCAACAGAATACAGAATAAAATCTGTAAGTTTTGTGAAGGTTGTATTTGTATTCTAGAAAACCAAAATATGAAACCAGCTTCCAGGTCAGCTGCCTTGAAACACACTTATAAAGCTGTAGTATGAGTCCAGGAAATGCTAAAGCAAATATGACAAACCTTAAAATTGTTCTGATCCATCCCATATTTGAATCTTCTTTGTGAGCCAACTCAACAACTAGGTCTCAGAGAGAGATGATTTTTAACTGAAAGTTACTCCACAGATAAGGTGTACTGAGAATTGAAACAAGGCATTGAGCCAGGCTAATGTAATCACGTCCATAAATAAAGATGCAATCTCTCATGTGTCTTATGCTGAGTAAATGTTCTAACGGTTTAATTCTTAAAGTGCAAGTGACTACTTGAGGGATAAGGAATAAATTCTGAAGGTGCTGCGTAGAGTTGAATTATGCAGTTTTAGAAGATATGCTGTATTTTCAGAACTGCTGTTACACATGTGTATCATAAAGTGTTGTTCTTTTCTGTTATGTGCCCCGTGGGAGTCTGCAGAATTCAGTGGGCTTATTTCTGTTTTACACAGGTGTAAAATGGAAATCAGACCCACAGAGTTGATGTAGCATGCATATAGTGTGGAGATTGTTGTCCTGCCTGTTGCATGTTCATTATGAAATTCAAGATGTGCATGACTTGTGGGTGTTCTTTATATTTACATGTTCTCATTCTCTTAATTATGAACAGCTCAGACTGCAATAAAATATTTGAAAAATGCAGTGTATAAGGTCAAAGATCTAGTTCAGTACTCACTTTCTAAAATGTCAGCACTGGAAAGTGTTCTTATGAGTGACATAATGGAGGTATAATGTTGATGTGCCTCACTGATTATATACTCCTTTGCTTACAAGCAAAGAGACTTTTTAATGCAAATCTTGTGAACTCCGTGGAGAAGGAAGGATCAAACTGATTTTTCCAACTCAAAAATAGTGAAGATGGAATTATGGACATAATTGAGCCTGCCCAGACTTTAACCTGTTTTGTAATCCAAGAATGAGTTAATAAAGGTAGATCTTGTTATATTGCTACTTCATGGAGCAGAACTAAATTAGAAGTTATTGCCAGAAATTGAATTCTGTAACTGGTGTTTTACTGAATCCTCATTAAGAAGAGGTCAATTGATACATGGCAGAAATTGGGTATGTTGTGATCCAGTCAGGATGGCTGACAAATCCAGACACAGGTCTAAACCCTTCTAGAAATTGGAAAACTGGAGGCAGATATAGAGAAAATCCTGAGAAAGCTAAACCAATAGAAATTTTAGATTGTGTTTCACTGAACAAACTGATACTTAATTGGGAAAAAATGTTAACTCTTGAATGGTTATGTTACAGTTCTAAAGGTAGGATAGAATGTTGCTTCTAATTAGTAATTGGGTTCATATCTTAATAAGTTGAATGATTTAATCAGAACATTTTTATAGTATTTCTTCTTTGTGTAATCATTAACTAAAACAATAACTGCAGAAGAGGTTGCAGCAATTTTGTGGTATGCCACACTGATTGTTTTTCATTGAAGGAAGCCCAATATAGCTAATGTTTTCAGCTAAGATTTACCTTGATATCACTTCAGCATGAAGCTCTCCCACAGTGCTACAACTCAAGCAAATTAATACATTTGCTGATCAATTATATAGGATTACAAGACTGTATAAGATTTGTCTGCTGTGATTTTTTTGGGGGGGAGATATGAGACACTAGGTAGTTGTTAAACCCTTTCTGCAGTATTTTTAAGAGACTTATTATAAGCCACTTATAGCCATACTTGCAGTATGGCTATAAACTTCTTTGCTTAAAATTTCAACTTTACCTATCTGATCATGATCACAACTATGAGGATAAAAGCAGCATTTTTTACAACAGTGTATCATATGTGTTCACACATACTTGAACGCAAGAAACCACTTGTGTTTCTAGTGCATGCATTCCATCTAGACGTAATACTGATCAACCAGTGGCACAGGTTGCCCAGAGAAGTTGTGGAGTCTTGATCACTGGAGATATTCAAAACCTGACTGGACCACCTGGATCACCTGTTCTAGCTGATCCTGCTGGCATAGGTGTGTGGGATGGATTGAATTGTGCCAAGAGGTCCCTTCCAACCCAAACCATTCTGTGACTCTCTTATCTTTTTCTTGCAAGGTGAAATGGTGAACATAAATCTGAGCTTTGTTCAGTTTTGGCATAATCAGTCAGAGGCTGGACAGCTTCCTCAAAGCTCTGACTTTGAATGTCTCTCAAGCGCTTGATGTTATGTTAATCGAAATGCTTAAAATCATATGATACTAAATGATTTAGCGTTGAGGTTCTTATCACTGAGACTATGGTAGCTGCAGACAGTCCTGGATCAATCAATTGTAGTAGTTGAAGCAAATGGAAAAAAATTAAATATTATTTACTGGGGGCACATAAAACCAAAATTTGCTTACAGTTCCTAAATAACAATCCACTGAATTTCTCTGCTTGGAATTATTACAGGCATCTTTTTTTTTTATTAGCTGAGGAAAGAGGCCTTTCCTTTTGTTTCTTTCATCAGTAAAATGTCTAAAAGAGACTAGATTTGATGATTCTAGCCTCTCTAACTACTTGGAGAAAGAAATATGTGATATGAGAGAATATTACAGACACCGATTCAAAAATAGCTTCCTGGTTACATCTCTTTTTTGTTAATTGACCAGGATCCATAGTTAATAGGTGATGAGGCCACATATGCAAGAGGGAATTGACTTCCAGAAGCCTCCATCCACTCAGTTAGTTGCAAGGCAGTCAAGCAGAAAGATGCTCTGCTCAGACCAGAATCAATTTGTTTTATTGCAAACTTCTCCTTGAGTAAAAGTTCCAAAATCCTCCTTTGAAAGGGCATGTTGGCACTTGAAATGTAGCTTGATAAAATCTTATGAGAAAGGTATAATAAATTGTCTTCTGGAGATGCCTTCACTAACTGTAGCAGAAAAATAGAACGCAGATTTAGGGAACGTCCCAAGCTTTCAGATAGCTAAACCTCTGTGAGCTGAATCTCACATTAAGGGACACAAACAAGCAAATATTCTATAAGTATATTCCTGCATAAATATTCCTGCATAAACTTTCTCCCTAACTAAGATGTATTGGGTCGGGCTGGGATGGAGTTAACTTTCCCCGTAGCAGCCCCTCATAGTGCTGACACTGGCTCTGTTGGACATGGGGGAAGCTTCAACCCTGTAGGCTCCCGCTACCAAAACCTCACCACGCAAACCAATGCTACAGCTGTAGTTGCCTTTATAACCTTAAGATTAAACATCCGTGGTGGTTTGCAATGCAGTTGAGACATAAGACTATTGGAAGACTTCAATTTGTTACAGAAAGTAGCCAGCTACTTACGGGTTTTTGAGAAGTAATTTTGCTCAGGCCCAGTATAGTGCTCAGAAATATGTTTTGGCTGCTCTTCTGGTAGTGTGTGGAATATAAGGAGACAGTTTTCTCTTGTACATTACATATATCTGGTCTTTGGATATCCTGCATCATTCCCAGCATTCCTCTTATGAATGCAGAGGAATAACGTACTTAAAGAAGGCTGTTTGACAGGCAGCTTCTTCAAAGCAGCATGGTCATAAAGATTGGATTGTTGACAAAGAGGGCACATTGTAAATTCAGCTTTTCCTTGGATGGGTGAGTTGTATTCTACTGGTCATTTTATTATAGTGCTTTAAATGGGTAATGTTTTGAAAGATGAGACTAACTATGAATAGAACAGAATAGAATGAACTGCTTTCTTTGGTTTTATTCTTCCAGTTGCTTTTCATTATGGAGATGCCCTCGGAAACAAGGAAAATGTGTGTACATTGATTCAAAAACTTCATTTCCAGCATCTGCTGTTTACATTATCATTTAGGTGAACGTACAAAATGAGCCCCTCCTTACGCAGTTTTGTGAGTTTGCCTTAGAGAGGCACTATACATTATTTTAACTTCTGGATTTTTAGACTGACATACAATAGAAGATGGAAATTAATTCAGATCTCAGTAGTCTTGATTTTTGTTTTCCTAATCTCTCCTCTGCCTTTCTCCAGGGTGATGAAATGAAGAAAACGGGTATTCAACCTATTCCTATGATGGACAGAGACAAGAAAGATGAAGTCCCTCAGGGTCAGGTATGAACTCAATCAGTAAAATGATACATGTTTATAGTGTTAATAAAACATGTATGGAAAAAAACATTTTACATATTAGTGAATGTTGCATTTGACATTAGGGTATGTGGGCTGTTGAATTTTATGTTCTGCACGCAAAACAGGGTTAACTTTTTTAAGTAGCAGTGGGAAACTTGTTTTCAAATGTTTTCTTAAATGACAGTGTGCTCTTTGCTGTTGTTACTTGTTCCATTCTTTGTACTTGTAACTCTAGCTAAAACCACAATCACCTATGATTTCGAGAGGTGTCAATAACATGTTTTCAACTTAGTCAGTGGTTGCTTCAGCCCTTAGCTAAAAGGTTTTGCTGTTTTGTCCTGAATGCAAGATGAACTTCGTCACCTGTTCCTGGTTAAAATATTCAGATTAAGATTTCAAAATATTTGTGATTTTATACCAATACTTCTTCATTAGGTTTTTGGATAACTGCAAACACTGCTTTCTGTCATTCCTAAAATTAAAAAAAAAAAAAAAAAAAGTGAAGAGTTTCTTAAGGATAAGCAGTAAAGAGTGTATTTCCAAGAGCCTCAGTATTCTGTGTTTCATAGTCTTTGGGTACTGATTTTCCTGTGCACAAATGTGCAGAAATGACTGATTTTTTTTTTATGCTTTCCCTTGGGAAAATTAGTATTTTGTAAACATAAATTTGAGGGGAAAAAAAGGTCTTTGAACTAACTTTTTTGGGTAAATGAAAAAGGTAACTTGTCCTTTGATTATCTGAGCAGAGCAAAATAAATTTAAGTTGTCCATTGTCCATACATATACATATATGTATAAGGGTTTTTTTTATTTCAGTGGTATCTGATGCTTTAATTGTCAGTAGTTAACACTCACAAAGCATTTCATGAACTCTGAAATGAACAATAATTAAAATAATTTAGAAATGACAAAGTGTCACAAAATGACTATAGATTAATTACTTGGTAAGCAAGACTATGGAAATTTCTATATTCTGACACTTTACTCCATATGCTTTATCATATTTTAGCATGAAAACTATTACCCTTATTATAGTAGGGATTAGCAGTTAATTTACTGAATCTGTATGTTTAGTATAAACCTAAAAAAAGCAGGAACGTTTTTCTGCATTTGATTTATTTTCCCCCACACTATATTAGTTATCTTTGGACATCTTGAAAAGTACAGGGTATTATGGTATGTAGTCATCTTGGCATTTGTGAAAAAAATATTAATGAGGTGAAAGCACAGATCTAAAAAATAAGCTTTTTTTTTTTCCTCTTTAAAACACAGTCACAATTGTTCCAGGTACTGTCTTCATCAAGTTCTTTTTTACTTTGTGCTCTATTTCATGCTTCTTAATAGTTTAACAGTAAAATATTAAGCAAAATCAGATGTTAAAAGCCAACTTCAGTAGTATAGTTGTAGCTGCTCTATCTTACAACAGTGTTACAGCAAAATGTGAGATTTAGGACATATATAATCCTGTGAAAGTAACCATTCCTATATTTATGTAGACACTGAAGAATTTAATAAAGCATTATCATCCAATTCCTTGGTCCCTAACAAAAAGCATTAATGAGTATTTTTATGTGGATTTTAATTAAAGAATTAATACCTTGTTTAAATGACGATGTTTAGGAAATGAGGATTTGTATAAACATGTAATCTCTGACAAAACCGACTTCCGCCTCAAGTACTCATCTTTGATGAGAACAGCTTGTACTTAGCTCTTCCTCTCACTTGGATGGCTGGATCAGTTGGTCTCTGTTGTGCTTTACACCCTTTGCAGCACAACTCATGTATGGTCTCTGAGTCTGGTGTCTTCTTACTGTGGAGCCTGCACTGAGGGTTTGTTCCTAACTCAGCAAGGATCCCACCACCTTCTTTTCTGCTCCTGCTTTTGGAACCTGTGAAGAAAATAGCAATGCCAAAACTATGCAGTAACCTGAAAGTCCTTTTAATAAGCAAGTCAAGCCAGCCTGAGTAATGAAGGGAGAGAGAAGGAACAGTTCATGTGCTTCCGCCATTCAAAGCTTATCCCAGAAATACAGTTTTCAAGTTGAAAATAAAAAATTTACGCACCAAGGATTAAAATGTTAAGGGAGATTTCTTACTTCGGTCAAAACGTTAAAGATCCATCTCTTAAAGCTAGCAGTATGTTTAGGATGCACGGTTAAAGAGCCAGGAACAATTTATTTCCAAAACAAAAGATATTTGCCAGTTCCTCTTGCTTATGCATCTTTAAGATATATATACGCTGCGTTTCCTGCAGTGACTTCAATAGTTTGCTTGTACCCAAGTCAACTCTAGGATTTCTGTCTAGCCACAGCAACATAAAAATAAATCTGGAATCATTGATTTGGATAATCCAGACCTTTTACAAAAGGGATTTGTGTGAGTTTGCTCTCAGTCAGAAATGGAAACTCTCTCAAAGGAACGTTTTTAATTAGCTGGCTTTATTCAAAACTTAAATCCATTGAGCCTTCTAGGGTTTTTCCTCCTTGATTGATGTGCATTTCAACTTAAAAGTTTTCAGGACCTTAAAAGACACATTTTATTCTGAATACTGGGGTTCCAAAGAGAAGGTTGTTCAGAATATATTGCAGATGAACTTAGTTTGGTTGAAATCTGTTATGTTTTGCAGTGACAACACACTTCTCATTGAGCCAGAGGGTCTACAGTGTGACTGTAGGTCCCATTTTAATTTTTGATAACTATGGAGTAATATTCTGTTTTTCAGTGAAATAAAATAGTCCCCATTAAAAATAAACAAACAAGAAAAAGAGCCAACAAGAAAAAACACATAGGAAGAAAACAGTGCACTATGCAAAATAGCAATCTTTTTATTGATGGCAGACATCACACCTGTGTGCAGCCTTGCCTTCTCACTAGCTGCAGTTTCTTTCTATTGGTTACATCATGATTACTTCAACTCAGACTGTTGGGTTCTCAGGTCAGAAAATGTATCTCTTTTTTTTTTTTTTTTTTTTTTTTTATAGTACAGAATGAATTTGTGGAATGGAATGGATTTCCTCCACATCAGTATTGGAGGAATCTTTGTATTGAGGGAGGTGAGGGCAAGAGTTGCTCTTCAATTTCTGAATAAGGGCCAATGTTTAGGCTGCTAAAAAGAGACTTATTATCAAATGCTTTGGTCACAGTACAATACATGGTATTTCACTAAAAGGCATTTAAAAACTCTGCCCAGAGAAAGGGATCACAGTGTGCTACTGTAACTATCATGAGAGTCTGGGATAAATGAGTGATGTTATAATGGATCTGAATTTAACCTGTCATCCTTGCTAATATTTAAATAGCATTTTCTAAAAATTTCCTTGTGTCATGACAATTGAGCTGTGACATGGTAGCTGTCATAAGCCCCTAAGCCTGCATGAATCAGATATCATTAAAGAGGTACTCATTTGATGTTCTCGAAATAGATTTATAATGGTAAAAATGTATCACTGGACCACATACAAGAAAACAAATTGCAAACCAGTTACTGATCACAGTGCACACCTTTTAGAAACTTTCCAAAGGTGCAAAGCCCCTAGCATCTCAAATAAATTGAGCTATGGAATAAATACTCTGGAGGACATCAGAACAATCCAGAATCTAACCATATTTTGGCAACGCTGCACAACTTCATTTTTTTTTTTTTTTAAATATCATCACAAGAATAATATTTGCAGAAATGGCTCTGCCATCAGCACCTATTTCCTGCCACTGCTGACACAAAAAGCCAGACAGATCCTGAACGAATCAATTGGATAATAAAAGCAGTCATATTAGTCATAAAAGAGAGGCATGTAAGCAACTTGTAATTGCCAGAGACTTCACTGTTAGTGCTTCATTTTAAAGCTTTTGAATATTAAGAGGAGATGCAGAAGTATGAAGTACTAATGTAAATGGTAATTAGGTAAGTAGTCAACAGCTTTGAGCTAGTTGGCTGTTAACTTTCAGTGTTGTAGTTTGGCAACATTTAACTATTCTTTTTCATTGTTGTTTTTCACAGATTGGGTTCTACAATGCTGTAGCCATCCCATGTTACACCACACTTGCACAGATCTTTCCTCCAACTGGGCCACTACTCCGAGCATGCAGGTGAGTAAATATGCAAGTTTTTGCATAGCATGTAGCTTGGTTAAAGAAAAAGCAAACATGCTTTGCAAGTTTGTCTGGAAATATAGACTTTTAATTTTAGAATTTACATGCAGATAAACAGGGATACACATCTCGCATTAATCTATGCAGAAACCCAGAGGCAATAACTACTGTCTGGGACTATCCAATGCAGATCTGCAGACACAGCTGATTAAAATGTGTTTGATGCTAAAAGCATTTGGAGAGAAACAGGTTCAGTGCTTATGTATACCTATCTAGGCTGGTTCAGTACAATTTCACTGTGTCCTTTTTACTTCAGCGTGGTTCTCACAACTAAGATTGGCTAGAATTCAGTTTCATTAAAAAAATGTGGTTTTGGCATGTAGTTTCATTTCATGTCAGAACATTTTTATTAAAAAGCAGGAAAAGAAAGATCCCTGGAATATTCAGTAACTAGGAGCATAAGGGTAGTACCACTAGGACGTGGGAGAGGCAAATGTCCTATCAGTCAGTTGGGATGTAGCTTGGGATCTTCTGGAGGAGAGGAGAGGGTCCTTAACCAATTGGCTGCTTCTACCCTGGAATGATGGTGGATCTCTTTGTAGGTTGTTCTGTCCAATAATTATATCCTGGACCTTAGCAATCTTTCCTGACAAAACTTCTGTTGACACCAGTATGCTTCATGAAAATGTTCCATTTTCAAGTTACTATTCTCTAAAGAAAAACAGTTGGTTCATAAAATGCCAGCAATCTTTAGTCACATCCAGGGAAAAGAGGCCTGTTTTTCTATGCTCTTACTAGCACCTCTCTCATAATTTTTTTTTTTTTTTTCTCTTCTGGTTCTTAAATTCTAGCTTGCATTGAACTTTTTCTTTGTTCTGTATGGCATATCTACCTACTCTGTCACTTGCCTGATCTCGTGCACTAAATGATCCATGTGAAGTAACAGAACGGTGCCCACTATATACAATGCCATGAAATTTAACATAGTGGTTAGCAAAATAATTTAAATTGCACCCAAACGCTATTTCATATAGCTATGAGAAGAATATGTAGGTCTGTACCAGTGAGACAGAGGAGTATCATACAAAAACCAGTGAGCATCTAGGAGCCATCGTCAATAGTCAGCTGCCTCTAAGGTCCCACTGGTGGGCATGGATGTGCAACCCTTAGATAGATATGGAGGGAATACTAAGTAGGATTAGAGACAATACCTCTGTAGTTATTACACTAATGGGGCTACAACTGGAATCCTGTTTAGCACCTGTGCTTTAAGAAGAGTAGATAAAGACACTAGAAATTAGGAGAAGATTAAGAACTTAAAGAATGTTTTGACATCTTAGTAGTGAGAGACTAAAAAATCTGACATAATGTATTTAGTTTATCCAAGATAATATCTTTATCAAAATCTGTAACTGTCTCCATAGTATGTTTTCTGATTAGACAAAGCTCATTAGTTTAGCAGGTAAAGACTATTTGAAGCCCAAAGGTTCAAACGAGGAATATGGTGAATGTCTTTTTTAGCATTTGGAGTAATGCTAGTTGAAGATCTTAAACCAAGGCTAGATATACTTTTTAAAAGAGAGGTAAAAGGGATACAGGTCTGAGGCACAGTTACTGTGATGAAATTGCCAAGGCTTGTCTCCTCTATGCAGTCCAGCTAGGTGATCCTTATAGTAGTGTCTTTCGTCCTTAGAAAGTAACAGTGTCTGGTAAACAATAGGCAGTGATTTTTTTGTCCTAAATTGAGTAATGTGGAAGTATTTGTAAGTGCATATTTCCGTGGTTCCATCAGTTACAACAAAGCATTAAATTCTTCTCTGGTTTCAAAACGCTGTGGAGTGTCTTACTATCATAAGGGTATCAAAGTCCAAATCCTGTTTTGAATTTTGGAGTTACAATATGGGGTAGGAATGTGTACTCCCTGAGCTGTGTTGACCTAATATAGAAGTGTTGATAGTTTGATCATAGATAATTGAATAATGTGTAGTCTCACAAATATGGAAGAGTTGCTTTCAGTGTGAAATCAGAGAACATGAATTAAACTACAGAACTGCTTGTAATCCTTTCAGTCTTTACAAGGTCATGAGTCATCCAACTGCTTTACTGAGAAGTAGTCTGAGATCTTGGAATTTTTAACTTCTCTCTCTGTGTAACTGTTGCTTGAAGGCATGTTGCTTAAGCTGTGTTGATGACTGAAAGCTAAATGGTCAGTTATTCGATCCATGTAACTGGAACACAGATTGTGCTTTTCATAACCATGTTTTCAGACAGAAAGAGTTTTATACTGTTTACATGGACTAAATAGCAACTATTATACCCACCATTAGAAAGGCAGTAATACTACGAGTGTTTCCAGTTACTTGTTTCTACTCAAGGTAATACTGTCAAACTACTTTTTATATATATATGAAATTTTTTCTTTCTTTTGTATTATTAATTTGACAACATGTGGGTGTACTTTTACTCCCCAAATCAGTATCTATATGCTTTTAACGTGAAAATGTCTTGCAGAGTCTATATGATTAATAAAGTAACCTCAGCACTGGATGTCAGGAAAGTTCTGCTACTAGTACAATCAAATGGGAAGTCTTAAAAATGTAGAACCATTTGCATAAGCCTGCCAGTACCTTTGGTAAGAAGTTAGCATTGTTATTCCACTTAATGGGAACTGAGGCTTAGAGAGGCTAGGTTGAGTGCTTCAGACTGCACAGCATCTTCTTCAGGAGAGGGTTTTGGAAAGGCCCATATCTTTTGATTTCTAGCCACATGGATATCCAAATGAGGCTTATTTGCAAAAGTGGCTTGTAATAGTCGATGGTCCATCTTTCAGTACTCAGCTGAGTGGATTTAAAGTTGAATTGTAGAGTATCAAGCACCCACATACATATGTGGCTTAGATAAAAGGTTCTCCATGATTCTGAAGATCAAGCATGAACATCTTTTTCAAGAGTGGGTTTCTCTGCAAAAGGTGTGATATCTGAAGTAAAAGCAATCAGACTCCTGGCAGAGATTATATGAACCTTTGTGTTCTAGAAATTATGTTTGTTTGTTGGAATTCCAATTACAGATATAATACTGATACTTTCGAAAGCTACACTGGCACAGTCTCCAGACTGGGCACAGCTCTGTACAGACACAGCTCCCCACCTCGCTCTTGTGCATTCCTTAATTTAGATTGCACTGATGCAGAACTGGGGCATAGATGTGTGGATGGGGTTTAAGATCTCTGTAAGACTAAAGAGCTTCCTGAAAATCCACACCCTGGCACAGTCTTTTGAGGAACAGTTTGATAGTTTTAGCTTAGCCTTGCAATTACCCTTTGCTGTCTGCTTGAGGGGGTTGAGGAGGAAGTGTTGAGAGTTCAGACTCTGAGATGCAGGGTACAAAATCAAGAATACAGATCTAACTTCAAACTCCCCAATTACTAAAATACATGTCATTGCAGGGTTTAGGTTACTCCAGAGCATTTCAAATGGCTGATTTTGCACTATACTGGTGTTTTTCCTTTATTTTTGATGGGTAACTGTTATTCAGTGTGATGAGAGGAATACAGCCTCATTCCTGTTTGGTATTGCCTCAGCTGCTGACAGAACCAATTTTGATATCACCCCTTCACCAGCAGTGCTCATTCTTGGAACGCAGTGTTTAAGCTGGAGCATCCTTCAGTTCTTTGGAACACAGACACCAGCTGCAAATAATAGCAGCAAAAGCAGCCAAGGCAGCATGTCAGCATCAGGGTTTTTATTTTGAGAGTCTCTGAGAATTTATTCCAGACACTTAGGAGCCAGGACTTCACTTGGAGCACAAAGGCAAATGAATTGTATTATCGACACCTTTAAAAAAAAAAAAAAAGAAGTATCAGTCACTGATTTCCCTGAGGTAAGGTAGCAGCTAAGAATCTAGAAGGTTTTCTTGTCCAGTAATTTAGTCCACATTTTTAAATACTCTCTTGTCATTCTACGTAGATCAAAATTACCAGCCACCTGTGTTAGTGTTCAGAATAAGTCCTATGTGTGTTTTGTAGCCCACATACTCAGTGGGCCTACCAACGTGGCAAATCTGTGATAGTATATTTATTTTAAGGATGAGGTGAAGTGATTTAATTTTTTCCTTTATTTCAGACCAAATAATTTTAAAGAGTTTTCCATGTGCTTTCAGGTCTCTCAATTCTTGATGAAATGGATATAATTTAAAAATATTTTGGCTGCAATTCTCCTCATTACTTTCCCAGTTTTAGGAAAGGGACCTAGAAATAGTGACAGTTCAGTTTTTTCTAATCCTTAGTGCCTGAATGTATTAGCTGAGATTCAGTGCCATGTTAACGCTGGCTTCATGACTTCCAGCTGGCCTGGAGCAGTGGCAGAGCAGGTTTCCATCTGTCTGCAGACAATGGTGTAGGTGTTCCCCTAGGGGGCATCAGCTTTCTTCGGTAGACTCCATAGATCCTGCCTTCTCCCGTCCCCAGAAAATGCAGCATTTTCTTTTCTTACCCGTTCTCTGTGCTTTCAGCTCATTATTTGATGTTTTATCAACTGTTTCAGCAAAGCTGTGCCATAAAAATCAGAAGAGCTCTGCCACATAAATTCTGATGTAATACAATAATATGACATAGCATGTAAGACCTTAGTACTTTTACCATCCTGTTTACTGAAGACTTCTAAGAACTGTTGTTTTAGTAACTAGATGTCTGATAGTATGAAACTGAAACAGCTTGCCCTTTTCTCTCCGTATTTGAAGACTGCTAGATTTGGCCATAGGTTGCATGAATGGTCCACTATTGGACATCATCAACACAGACTTCCAAGTCACTGGACTGGTATTACTGTGTACAGCAAGTAAGATCACGGGTCTGTAGTCCGTTCAGATCATTAGAATATTACCAGCTTAACTTCCCATTATTTTATGGCTTGTGAACCAAAATTTGGGCTTGAGGGTTGACCAGAATGTGAGACGCTAAAAAAAATTTCTGTCTTGATGAAGGGGTACTCTTTAAATGTAGTAGATTGATAGTATGATCACCACATTAGTAACTGAAAATTGATACTATGATGTTGACATACAACATTTTATAGACTGGTGGGCAGCCCATATGCAGGAGTTTTAGAAAGCTTAATGCACTTCTGTGGTTTCCAGTGAAGGAAGTTTCCTGGCAAAAGTCCTGATGTCTGGTGGTTTTGAAAAGGGCCAAAGGATGCTGTGGTAAAATCCCTGAAGTCCAAAGTGAAGAAGGCTACTTGTCTTCAGGCTGCTGTTTCAGAATCTCTGCAGACATGTGTCTATTAGGTCACAGCTGGGTTTTCTCTACAGCTGTGAGGGCTAGAAATTTTTAATGGAAGCAGGTTCTAGTCTCTAGCTTCAGGAGGAAGGTATGCCATAGACTTATATCTAGTGAACACAGATACGAGCCGCCAAGAATTACAAAATGGGATAACTTAAGGTGAAAGATGACATAATGTAAAGATGATAAAAGCTTGATGATATACACGTACTTATATACAGCATAAAGCTACATCTCTAAGTATAGTACAGCAAATGGTATTGTTAAGAGGAAATCCTAGTAAAGTTATGAACAGTGCTTTACCTCTGACTTTTTTGCATCTCCAGGGACAATCTCAGCCAGTGGGAGAAAGTAACAAGAGGTGAGGAAGCCTCTATATGGATTCCCTCCCAGTCCCTTGCTCCTGGGACATCAGACTCACTTCCTGTGAAGATCGATGACTGAACAGCAGCAACAGATTGTTTTAACCCGAAAAGCATCCCTTCTTGTTTTGGGCGTTGTTTTTTGTTTTGTTTCATTTTTATTTGGAAAAAAAATAAAAAGGAAAAAAGAAAAGCTACAAAATTCTGAGAAGCAGATCTGCCTAGGAAGGTAACACCCATGGAGTTACCTCAGCTAAATGACTCTGGCAGCCGATCTCCTGACCTACACCAGTGACACAATATGAACAGAGGGAAAACGACAACCCAGATGTTTTGGAATCAGCTATCAAAAGAGAACTTACAACTTGTGAATATAAAAGACTGGCCTTATCTCATAGGCTACATTGCTGAGGCCTTAATTTAAAACTGACTGGGGAGGGGGGGAAATCTTAGGGGGTACTTCTAAATTGTATCTTTCTAGTAAGGGTTTCAATGGTACTTTTATTATACCGTACTGTGGCTGGCTTTAACACCAGTGTCACTTGGGAGTTCTTGGCTATAAATAGAACAATATACCCATTGCTATTGTGAATGTTTATGTGTGATCTACTTGTAATCAGTTTGAACTCCAGCAGAATCCTTGGAGACAATAATTCATGCTTAGGTTACAGTGAATTCTCTTGCTGCAAACTAAAGGAAAACCAACATTCAGGTTGAAATTTTAAAGTACTTCATTAAGCATCGTGATGCAAATTGTCTGTCACTCACAAGGCAAATGTTGAAAGAACTAGTGATGGTGCTTTGTTCTTCAGAATGATTTATAAACCTAGAAAACTCCTCCTTTAAAACACTGGAAGTACTGAGTATTTATCTCTGCTATGAGAGAGAATTTCAGGTTGGAGTTTTTGTATCCGTAGTGGCAGAAGTATCAGATTAAAATTTAAATGTGACAGCAAAGATTTCCTTGCCTAGCTCACAATTAAGTAAAGTCATCATTTCTGTTTCTACCTGCTGAGTTGTATTTTAAAAGGTATTAGACACATACCTGAAGTATGCTATCTGCTGGGAACAAAAGCCTTGTCAGAAGAGTCAGGTCTGATAAGAGCGATTGTGGTACCATCACAATAAATCAAAAATGTTTTTGTATTGACTAGCTTTTGTGTTGCACAGTAACACTGCATGTCTTCTACTGCTCTTTTCCCCCATCCCAAAATGAGTGAAATTAGGAAACTTCCCCATTTGTCTGTTTGCCTTTTTCCCCTAGTTCAGCAAAATTTCCAGGCTTAAACTGCCTTTTTTAGTGAAAGAATAGCTGACTGAAGAAAAGTACTCTAAAATATTGTGTTTACAGTTCTGTGCTGACTTAGGCTTCAGCCTTACAAACTTATGTGCAGACTTTTAAGACCTTACATTTAATGCCACTCTTTTAAATTTAGTGCAATTGTACAGAGTATGTTTCAACAACAGTTAGTTTGCCTTCATCTTTCTCTTAAAAATAATGAGAAAAAAATCTTTATATTGACTGTGTGAAAACAGTCTTTGCATACCTTTCACATACAGCCTATACTGCATTATATGCTTTTTCACAGACAATACACTCTTGTAGTGGTTCCGTGATAACATGGCCATTTGTGTAACTGCAACAAATAACAGTAGTGACTTAAAGACAGAACACAGGTTCTCTTTTTCCATCTCATGTCTGTTGAGCTGTATTGCTCTAATAAGCATGCCATCTTATGGGTTTCATGTAAATGACTTGGACTCTTGAGTTTTGCCTTCTGTTATGGTCGAGCACATACCAGTATCTGTACATGTGTACAGTATGTGATACATAATTGCATAATGGATAAATGCACCTAAGCCTTTGCAGTACATAGATGTCCCAGAGGTTGAGAATTCAATATGAAGCTTTCTTATTTGTATGATACAGGTTACCTAGCAGCAGCCCCATATTTTTTTTCAGTTTGCTTTACCAATTTTAAGTGCAGAAATTCATTGTTAACCATAGCAAACTATTTTGGAATTAAAAAAAAACCAAAACCCACAAACAAAAAACCAGCAGGAAACAATTACACCAAAGTAGAATGAATAGAATCTCATGCTGTGTCCTCTGCTTTACTCCTTAGCAGTTCTGTTTTAACTAAATCATGCAGATGCAACTTTTCATCTGCTCAGTACTTGAGACACAATCCATGGTTCCTAATTTACATGGAAATTATCCAAATCTGTGGTGACTACAAAAATACTCCCTGAAATTCAGATACTGCAACAACTGGATGGAATGTTTTTCCTTCATGGATTAAGTATATTTGCTGTTATTCTCACTCTTTGAAAGCTGGTCTTACAAGCGTTGCAAAAGTATTCCTTATCACACTTTGTCTGAGTGATTTAAGCTTTTAATTAAT
Organism: Strix uralensis; assembly: GCF_047716275.1. NCBI lineage: Eukaryota > Metazoa > Chordata > Aves > Strigiformes > Strigidae > Strix > Strix uralensis. The sequence goes on along the minus strand of NC_133974.1, from coordinate 79,037,405 downwards.
CTTTTACTCATTGACAGTAAAGAACCTCACTAGTTCTGTTACTTACCATTCAAAATATTTGACAGTATCACATAGTATTTTATGTTTTGAAGTTTATAAGTACTGATACAGAACATGTTTCCCTAGCAAATTTGTCAAATTGGCAATAAGTTGTTCTAGTAATGTCTCCAGTCAGTCTGGTATTGTTTCTAATGTAGAACTATTCAAACCACATAAAATATATGTTTGTGATAGTATAATATCCATTAGAATTAAAAATTTTGGCTCCACTGGTTGTGGTTTGACTTGTGTTCCAGGTGTGTAAGAGGAGAAAGGTCATGACAAAATGTTATTCTTTGCTAGCACCTAAACCAACAAAAATAGCCACAATTGGCTGTATTGTCTAAGCAAATTTAGTCTGTCGTAGCATTTACGGGGTGCAGGTTCAGATGTGTAAATTTTTTGTAGAAACAAACTTATACCTGCACTTCCAAAGTCAAAGCCACTGAAAATTAAGAATTTGAAGCTGCATTTGAATTTCATGGCTCAAGAGTACGTGCTGAGATTTAATTGTTCAAAATTCTGGACTTGAACTCACAAATAGAGTAAGACATCTAGATCTGTAAGACATCTGGCTCATTAAGTTAAACTGCCAAAAGCCATTCTTCCTTGCATTTTTATCCTGCTAAAAATGATCTTGCCCAAGATCAATAAGAATGTATAAAAGCACTAAGAGATCTCTCCCTTCCTAGAAGTGTTAGACTTTTTACTCCCAGAACTGCATTATCTTTGTTAATAATTCCAACTGCTTTTCCCTTCTAAGCCCAGTAAAGGTAAAAGGATTGTTTGAAGCCATATCTGAGCATTTCCAATGTATTAAGAAATGGTGCCTGAAAGGTAAGCACTAAGTGAGAAAAATAGTCGACATAGCATGATACTCATCTGAGATGTTGCATATTTTATTACAGCACTGACAGAAACTCCATTGTTATAATTAATCTATCAGTTTTGTACAGTGGTGCGACATTCTTCTGTAATGGTTCAACTCATGGCAGTATTTTCTTTTTTTTAATAAGTGACCATTAGAGAAATGCAGCAGGCTTTTGTAATTGGAATATATGATAAAACATATTTATGTTGGAGGGGACATGCAGTGTGGCATTCATCTTTTTATGTGTCACAGACTTCTTTCATGTGTTTAAACTTAGAACAGTGTGTTCACTTTGCTGTGACTGCATTTAGTGTTAAAATTGTAGGGATAGCAAATAGCACTATTCGTGTTAAAAAATAGATTGTTAGATGCTCAAACAATTATGACCCTCTTGAAATAATGCATTTGCCTCAAACACTGTGATACAGGAACAGTTCTGTGAAGTGGAACAATTAATTTGTTCATTCTAAACACAGGAAAGGCTTTCTGCACACTACTACAAGGAAGTTCATGTTCAAACTTTAGGTTATATATCCCAATCTAGCAAAGGCACATCATAACTCTTGTTTTGCTTTCTGACCAAAAACTGTGCTCGATTGTAATACGGGTGTATACTCTGTCAAAAAACCTAAAATAACGGACTGCTTTCTAGGGTAGATCAAACTGATTTGTAGAGTAGATTCATATGTATTCAAAATTCAGGTTGGGCTGTTATGTGAAGAAGAAAGAACTTCAAGGTAACAACATTCAACTTTACTACATTTAGTGAGCTGAAAAATTTGTTTTATATATATATATATTTACACACATATATATATATATGATACATATAAACTATCTTTGTAAAAAAACAAAAAATATGCAAGTGCAATAATTTAAAGAGGTCTTAACTTTGCATTTATAAATTATAAATACTGTACATGGTGTGTAATTTTTTTCATGTATTCATTTGCAGTCTTTGTATTTAAAAAACAAACCTAAACCTTTACTATTACATTTGTACAATAGAACAGTAAACATTTATTATGATAGTTAAGTTGTAAATAAATTCACAAACCAAACAGCCAGTACATATGCATATATGGGTGTCCTATTGTGAAACCTGTTTTTGCTTTTACTGCTGGCTTTAGCACAGCAAGACTATTTCTGTGGATATGTAATTATACATATAAATATATGTATGATACATAAAATATATTTAGAAATGTTCATAATTTTAATGGATATCTCTATACATATACTTTGGTGTGAATATTACTGAATACAGAGTTTTTTAATATTATTTTTCATGTTTATTTTTGCTATTATTGGGAGTGAAAGAGAGGGTTGGGAAGTGTGTGCGTATATGCGTGTTTATACCACAAGTAAACCACAGGAGGAAGGGATTCAAAACATAACGGAATCCTTCAAAAAGGGTAGTGCCTGTTTTTCCCTGTAATTACAATTTACTATTTATGATGTGTTTTCCCAACATAAGTTCCTCCTTCTTTTTTAAAAAAGAAAACATATATTTTATCACCTACTGCAAGTTCACATTGTCACAGGCTGCAAAGGGATCCACTTTCCTGTTTGCCCTCCTGCAACCTTGCTGTTGACAGAGACTTCCACACAGATCCTTGCTTTGCTACTGTCAATCGGCAGTGCAGCTAGTGCAGAATCATTTGCCATCTTTCGGGAATTATGGAGATACTGAGATGCTAAATTGTAGAAAAATAATCCCTCACGCAAATTTTTGTTTGCTAGTCCAAAGTGATATAGGGCTTTGACAGCTGCCAATACCCTGAAAAAACAGGATAGGTTCTGGGAACTGTAAGGCAAAATTCTGAACAACACATTAGCAGATATTTATAAAACAGGTGGAAAAAAAAAGAGGGAAAAAAAATTGCTATTTATCTACCTAATACACTGATTTGCTTCAAAGATCTCGTGCACTGTTCATGCTCATTAAACAGGGTATTCGCCATTTGTAGACCTCAAAGTGGCCTTGTGCCTTTATGACTCTGCATGACCTTTCCATTCTCAGAGAAAGATGTTGATCCTCAGATAGAGAGTTCAACCTGAGCTCTTCTCTGTTTCTCAGCATGGCCTCCAAATGTTTCTGGTCTCCCTCCTCACTGAAGGAACTTGGCATTGCTAGGATGACTTGGCCAGAAATAGGTTTCCAGGGCAACTGTTTCAGTTTAGCTACTCCATACAGTTGTCAAAAACAAGTTTTACAAAATGTACCTGGGTTTGTGCTGTTGTGACCACCCCTTCCAGAAAGCTCTGTTTGCTGCAAGGGACCTGCTGCTAGGGCTAACTTTTGTGATGAAACAGAAACTGCACTGACATTTAATACATTTTTTTAAGGTTTACTCATTTAAGTTAAAGCTCTCCAAGTTATTTTGGGGGACAGGCAACAGAAGAGGAATGTTTCTGTGATTAATTTGGTCCTTTTTGCCTGTTTCTGTATTGTTTGCAAGGAACTGTAGGCTGAAGTCAGTTAATGACTTTCTGGTCAAGCTTCTCGAATTGGTAGCAATCAATCACATGCCTTTTCATATTTTTCTGTTTCTCATGTAGACTTAGCTCTTGTAGCACAGCATGGTGCTTTGTCATTGACAGTCCCTGCCCAGTCAGTATGTTTTCCTTAACATTTTTAGCCCTTTGTTATTGAAAAACATCATCGGAGACTTACAAAAATGAACGCCTGAATATATTCCCTTGCAGATACTGCAAAATATAATCATAAAAGCACCTTAACTGAAGCTTATTGAAGTTTGGGGAGGAAAGGAGTATTTCAGGTGGCTTTGAGGAACTTTGAATTAAGGTTATTTGAAAGTATCCAAGCGCTCTATAAGATCCTGTGCTCATTTAAGTCAATTGAAATCCTTCAATGGATTTCACCTGCTCAACAAGTGTTGGAGATTACTTTGTTGTACTTTTTTTGCTGAAGAGAATTACTAAGGAGAAATTCCCGTTCCTCAGCCTGTAGTCCCTCTTCCTCAGGTTAGACAGAAAAGGTTTTTTTCAGTGTGTTTCAGTTGTGCCCTAAGGAAGAGCTGCCTGTACCATGGATGTTGTCTTTGAAGATGATGATCTTTGTCTCTGGGTCAAGAATGAGTTACAGAGGAATGCTTCAGAGGGTAATTGTTGTGTGCATAAGACGTGTTTTTTAAAAGCCTTCTAAGAGAAAGGGGAAACCTGAAACTTAAGAACTCTGACAGGAGTGAATTATACCAGGTAAAGTTTTCCTTTCATGTTTTTTGGTTTGTAACATTGCTGGAAGGGCTAAATGATTTTCACCACATTGTCCAGTAACATTCAGCTGGCATTAATTATTTTTCTTTTTTACAGCAATGTAAACTCTGTGCATATAGGTGAGAATAAGATTTTTGTAGGGCTACTTCTGTTCCTTGAGCTGCTTTTATGCTGCTTATGGAAGCAACATAAGTTGTTAATAAACACTATTTAATAAGCACATCAAAATGAAAAAATAGGACTTGTAAAATACCAAAAAGAAAATCCAAAAAAAGAAACTTTTGGAAGCACCTAAGAGAGTCAATATCCATCAGAAGCCTTTGAAAATTTTACCATCAATGTTAGTAGCAGTGGTGAATATGGGTAGTTTGGAATTAGTGCTGATGGACAAGTTAATCCTAAAGAGAAATGATATGATAACTAATGTTCATTTCCAACTAGTGAAGTCCAAGTTGTTTTCTGCTGCTGACTTTTCTCTTGGAGAGAAAAGAAATATTCATATTGACCATATTTTACATCTTCTGACAAAAAATCCCACCTTGATGAAAAAAATGTAGTTTCTCATGTGACTAGCCTGGGAAAAAGGCCAGTGACTTATGCCTTTCCTCTTAATATGAAAATGTACTGAATCTTGCAGAGAATAATATTTACAGTACATTTGGAAAGACAATAGACATCTGTTAAGATTCTACTTATGGACTTGAGAGAACTGAATTTCTCTGTGACAGATTTCCAGATTTTTGTTATGACCTTGTGCAAGTTGCCCAACACTGGATGGTTTTGGGTTTTGTTATTTAACTTACTTAAGCCTCTAAACATGTTTGGTTGGTTTTTTTATGTTATGTATGTTTGGAGAAGTCCTTGGTTACATGCAGTCCAGAATATAAAATAGGTTGTCACCTTATAATATGTATGATGGTGTTCACTTTCCCGTCTGTGAAAATATCACAGAGCTGTGATGCTCTCAGATATATGCTGCTGATGAATATCATAGGTGAGTACATTCTCTTCCATCTTCTTCAGATGTGAGGGGAGGCTTAAGAAATTACAGTGCAAGCTTTCAAGATGGCATATGTATTTTCATATTTAATAACTTCTGAGCTGTCACAGTGCCATATAATCTTAAAAATTTTCAAACCCATTTAATTAAACACAGTATCAGATTTTATTTTAAATCTGACTTCTATGTGAGGGCAAGTGGTTTTGAGTAACACATGTGTGTAGTTCCTGTTCCACAACCATTTTGCAGAGTCTGTTCCAGGACTGCTGGGAGTGGTATGGTTAATTCTCCTGGTCCTCTGAACTATCTGAATGAGCTCCAGCTGTAGGACAACATCCTGTTTTGGGCTCGGTACAGTCCAGGGAACTGGGTTTATCTTCTGAGCAGTTCTCCCTGGTTTTCATGATTAGTTACCAAGTATATTAAGACATTTTATAGCCTCATGCAGAGCTTCACATGCAATATATTGACTTCCTTCCTTTCAAAGTTTCTTAATTAGCCACAGCACTAGTAAATGTTCTAGGTACTCTAGAATCACAAGCATGGTAGAACTTAAAGTTTCCAAGGAATAAATGCCTTTTTTTCACATTGTTTGTTGTTGGAATATGTGTAAAATAATACACAAAACCTCAGAATATGTTCCTTTTGGAAGCTGTCTTTCATGACTCTCCTGCATATTACAGAAAAATGTTATCTAGAATCCCTCCTTCTGTCCCCAGCAGAGTGTTGCCATCAGAGCTAGCTGTCTTTTAATGGTGATATACCAGAAGCATTAATGAACTAAGTGCCTGTCCATCAAGCGAACCTAAAGAACTTCCACATGGTCTGGGACTTGGAGCTGATCCAGGATGTCTGCTAATATAGTTTTGCTTCCTGAATGTACAAGGATGGCAATCTTCGTTGAGTTTGTTCTAAATCTTTGCAATACCAACAATCAGAGGGAGCTGACCTAGTGTTTAGAGGTGGTTGCCATTCTAGCTGATGAGGTGTCAGCTGAAGACCATTTTCTGTCCTTCACCACAAAGCATGTGAACCCCAAGACCACCAGTCTCAGAAAAGCAAGATGTTCTGTACTGCAGACTTTAAAGAAAGCTTCACACAGGAACACTTAACATCCTATGAGAGACCTGTGTAGTTTCTATCTGAAGGCTTCTAAATCAATTCCTTGGAATCATTAAATCGAATTTGCTGATAAGGTTGGCAGGTTCCTTATTTTCTGCCTTCTTCCTTTCTGCTCCTTTGTCCTATGAATTTGCTTTCCTGGTAGAGCAATTTCTTTTTTCCTTTCACCTTTGAGGACTGCATGAATAAAACAAACTGCCATCTCTACAGCCTTTTCTACCCTTTCTACTTCTGTGGTCTGAATTCATTCCCCGTGATTGGGAATTCAAGGTGTAAAGCTATTCTGCAGGGTTATGTTTTCAAGGTTTATGTAAAGCACAGAGAACAGGGTGTGTACCAAATACCGAGTTAATGGGCTGGAATTGTGGAAAGGAGACCTTAGTTTCTTTCTACTGTGAGAGTAGTAGTTTGCATGTAGTATTACTACCTGAAAAGCCTGGAATGAAGTAAATAGTGTGGCATGTCAGGGTAAGGTAAGGGCAGAACTAAAATGAAAGACAGGCTCTGCATATAGGAAAAGCTTCTCTCACCCACAAGTATGGAGGCTAATTTGAAGTCTCAGCTCCGCAGTCTTCCTGCACAGTAAGTTTTGCCCTGAATTGCATAAAGACCTCATACAGAATCATCGTCTACCTTTTGGCAGTGTCGTGTAATGCTTATCATGCAGAAGAGCTTTCTGAAGTGCTTTGGACAGTGTCTCTATGCAGAGCTGGCATAGATGAAATAGATGTGTTTGGCAATCCCGGTGCTTTTCTTTTGAAGATGCAGCTGTATTATGGAGCCATTTAGGAAGTGACAAGAAAGGACTACAGAGTGAGATCAAGAGGGTTCTTCATTTGCAAAACCTTTTACCAATTTCTAAAATTTAGTTGATCCTGCATAGCCTGCCTCACAGATGAAACCATTATTGTATCTTACTCTTTCTGCTGCTAGCTCATAGTGGCAGTAAACTAGGGTAGAGTTTGCAGAATTTTGCTTGAACTTCCACTTCTGTTTGGTATCTAACCTTAGTGTGACAAAACGCTTCTGACACTGGTGGAGTTCTCCCTTCCCAGGAACACTGATGCCATGGGAAATGGCATGGCAGACATCCACATGGTAAACAGAAAAGATTTTTTCACATTCTTTCAACTGGAACATGTACCAAGAGAGGATCAGTGTTGTCTTTTTCAGTTAAGTCAGTCAATATAAACCATACCATGGAAAGACTGGAGCAGAACATTATTTCTTTTGCAGATGTGAGAAGGCTTTGTGTCAATGACTTGTCACTAACTGTTTTGCTGTGTTGTAGTAACAACTCTACATTTTAAACAAGAGTCCTGTGGCTGAGAATGCTGTAATTTAATATTTATGCTGCTGCAGTCAAGGCTAATGAGGTTGACACAGCCTGGAAGTGTGTATTTTATGATCTCTACAGGGTAGCCTGATGGATGTAACCCATTTTCTCTCCTTCCATAAGTAACATTACTGCCATGCTTGTCCTGAATTGAGAGGGATGCTGGTAACCTCAGCAGGGAGAGAGGATGGATTGGGACAGACGGCATTATCTTCATTTCTAGAGTTTGTCTCGCCGAGTTATCCTGGAGATACACTGGTTGGGAACATCAGTTTCACTAGTGTTACTTTCACCTCAGGGAAAAAAAAATGAAATAAATAGAATATGCCACATTCTGCAATAAGATGAGAAACCAAATGTGAACTGTGTAATTCTCCACATGACCCTCCAGTGTTCATCCAAATGAGGATTATCTCACAGCCTATATGGTTCTCCAGCACTGTATCCACAATTGCATTCAGTGTCTGTTTCAAACACAAGTAACCTAGGGAAGTGCTTGTGAAAACTCCATTAGAGAGAGTGATATTTTGAAAAAAACATCTTTTTTACTCTGAGGATAGTTGCATTTAAATTTATAATAAACCACCTGGATACTACTTCTCCAGGTTATAGAGACTCTAAATACTTATTATGATTGTTGGAAATAATATAATCTCAACACTTATGGTAGCAACAGGCTGGGAACACACAGGAACAGACTTCATAACTAAACTATGAAAAATAAACTGCAAAAAGCAAAACACTGGTGTTTTAAAATGTTGAAATGTTGAGAAATAACTTTTTCAATGACTTAGCATATGGCAGATCCCCAGCTTGTTAGAAATAGGGTGTTGACAGGCCAGGGAAAGCTTTAGGAAAGGTGCAGCCACTTTTCTCTCTTGTAGTCACATACACCTATGTGGGACTGCATCTCACTTAGCCCTGACTGTTTAGAGCGATCTAACCCAGAAACGGCTCTGCACATCACTGTCACTGTGTTAATAGGATCAGAGGGTACGCAGTGTGACTGTGAGTCCTCTCTGTTTAACAAGGAAGAGGTAAGTGCCACTGGTAAAGGTGATCTATACCAATCACCAAAACAAGCAATAGACAGAACGAAACCAAATATACCCCTGTGCAGAAAAGACTCTGGGACAGGAGTCCATGTTGTTGCTTATCTCCGTTCCCAGTGATGTTAACTGGTAGAACCCACAGGAGCAGAGCTGATGTGAAATCTTACCCAAAGAACCTGAACCTGCACTGTGTTCCCAAACAGGTATTCCTCTGACCCATGAGAGTGATGAAGCCCGTATTCCTGTGCATTTCCATTATTATTCTTCATTTTAAAAAATTAAGTTAGGTTTTCTGCTGTCTTTACACATAACTTTGAAATTCTCCTCACTTTTGCATTACAATCCATCTCTTGCTACGCTTTGGCTGTGATTCACAGACTCCCATATTCTGTAGAAACTCATCAACAGAATGAAAAGTTATGGGGTGGAACCCAGTCCTCTCTCTAAACAGCCACCTGTTTTATAAAATGTGGAATTTTGTTCTTTTTGAGACTGTTGCCCCTGAAGTTTGGATTAAATCAGCCAATGCATTCAAAAGTTTTATGGTAGGAGAATGAAGGCACCAGGGAGTGGGAGGTCTATTCTGACATTGCTGGAAAGCCACTTAAGAGATCAGACTGTGATTTACAGTTTAAAATTTGACTTCAGAATTATGGTAAAAGAATAAGATCTATTGAAACCCCACATACTGTATGAATATCAGAAAACTTCTATTTTTCGCATTCCTAATCCACAACCTAAACAATGCAACTTGCCTGCAGTATCTCAGAACGAGTCTGGACTTACCTTGTTTTTTCCTGTTTAAAATGCATTATGTAGAGATATTTTGCCTCTGTCTGCAGCAGGAAACAATGCTTCCTAACAGGTAACTCTGGTTTCAAGACTAAGTGCAGCAATGCTTTGGACTACATACAGGTTATATTTCTGGGACAAAAGTGTGATTATGAAACTGGGATGGAGACAAACAGCTAAGTAGCACATATTTGGAAATGATCTTAGATTTTGACTTGTTAAGGACTTGTGGTTTTGTTTAAGGATTTAAGTTTAGAAACTCTCTTAAATCTAATTCTGGAGCCTGCTGGTGTTGAGCCCAGTCTTCCCACTGGTACTGATGAGACTGAATGCTGTGACTGTTGAATAACTGGACTGCGGTGCTGTCCCCAGATCCTGTAAACACTTTCTGATGGATGGCCTTCCTTTAAGGGGTCCATTTTGTCCTTTGTACAAAGCCTGCCCTGCACAGCAGACAGGTTTGAATTAGTCCAATTCTATGGTAAGCGTCCCTCAGCCTCCTGATGTTTCTCCTCTGTACCCTAGAGCCTTCAGCTCTGTCCTGGTCCATGCAGAAAAATTGGAACTGGATCCCGACTGTGTTCATGGAGAATTTTCACAGAAAGATCCTGCTGACTCCTTTCATAAAGACCAGTCTTAGAGGGGGATTGGGACAGGTGTAAATGCCTAAATCATCGTCAGTCCCTAAAGTACAATGTCCATTTAGCCTCTGAAGGTAGCAGCATAATTAGTGATGGATGGTAGTGATCTCAGATCTACTCCAATAATGCAAATTATGTTTGCCCCCATTTCCCAGCTTTGGAGCTTGCTTTTGACACAGGTACCTGTCTGAGCCTGCCCAGGCCCACTACACAGCCCAGATTACACATCTGTCTCAACACAGCATCCAGCCTGTTTCTGTGCCAGAGATAACTGAGATAGAGTCTGCCCTCATCCTGCCTCTTCCATACACCACAGGGCAGCCTCTGAGCTGCCCCATGGATCTGAGCACAAGGTCACTTCCAGCTGCAGTAGTCTGGTTTGGGCCCCTCACTGAGGCTTGCAGAACAAATACATCCCATCCTTCAAATAGACCTCCTGCCCTCTGGTTGATTGTGTCTTTTTATGTAATAACAATATGAAATTAAAGTAAATGGAACTCATGACTGTGACAAATACATAACAACCATAAGATATTTGCATTTGAGGGGTAAGATCCATAAAATTTGTAGCAGTAGGTCTGGTTTCTTGGCAGCCTCTTCTGTTGTTCATTGTAAACAGAAGCCCCACTGTAGCACCAACAGTAACGGAAGGAATGCTACCACTTCTTTTCCCCTTACACAAACATAGTCTGAGGAGCAGGAACAATATCTCAGAGGTAAGAGAGGCTTTGCAGCTTGTCGCCCACATGTTTCACTAGTAGCAAAGCTATATTGACTTAGCTAGATTTGTGGTCACTGTACATAGGAATGCTAGCTAGGAATGATCGTTGCTGGGCGCAGATAGGAGGTTTCAGATTTATTCTAAACTATAACTGGGTCCAACTGCTTTGTGACTCTTGAGCATAAACCAGAGATCCTTTGGAGAAGGAGCTCGAGCTGCTGTGTGCCAGTTTGAGGGATGGATGCCAGTCTAGGGACAGCCTTTTGAGTCAGGCAGGTGCGATGACCCAGTGCCATGCTCGATGTTTACTGAAGTGGTTGTCACCTAGTTTGTTAGGAATCAGGCATGCAGTCTGATATTACTCAAATTTCTGGAGAAATGGATTTCATTAGGTATGCTTGTAGGATTAACATACAAACATCGGTATGGTTGTTTGGTTTGGGGTTTTGTTTTGGTGGTGGTGTGGGTTTTTTTGTAGTTCTTCCTTTCTAGCTGCACTGAGAACCAATTATGAGATTTTCAGGTTAATGCGTATGTAATGGGACAACTGTGCTAAGAAGATGGGGCCTTGGTGATGGTCCTAAAGTTGGTCAGACATGTGCCTGTTGCTATCTGTCAGGGACAGTTTATCTTCCACTTTATTTCTCATGTACTCTCACAATGTCATCAGCATGTCTACATTTTGATTCAACAGCTTGATGCAGATTTGGAATTCTGGTCTGATACTCATGGAGGCTCAGTTTGTCTGTGGCTTTGCTGGATATCATGGTCTTAAGACTTTCTATCATTTGTTTTCTTTCACATCTTCCACAGGCCATTTACCGTATGGTTTTGCCCCCTCTTTGATTTTAAATGAACAGACTTGCCTGTAGCATGTTCCCCATGTGACATGTCCTTCTGGTACAGTCACCTCACGTCACCTGAAATTTCTGAAGAGGCCTGTGCCTTGACTTCATCCTGCTTCTGGTCTCTCACTAGATACTGGTGTGACTGTGTGAGGATATGGCTATTCAGCTTTGCTGGATTAGGCCTGTTGCTTGTCCTCCACACTGCACCCACGCAGCACCTCAGGTCAGTCCAAGGCTAAAAATCTTCGGTTACTGACTTCTGTCAGCAAAACAAAGCAGGAAACCCTCTTTCCTTAAAGGTTAAAATATTTTTGATGTATAATGAAAAGATTTGGTCCTCTGTCAATGAAAGAAACCTCCTCAGACAAGAGCACTATGTTTTTTGTAGGTTAGCCAATGTAACCAAGCATTATCAGAGGACTAGATGTAAGGTCTTGGTCCTTCAGCTCCTTTGTGTTTGTAATACCTGAGTCACACAGTCTCTTTAGAAATAGATGAAGCCTCACCCTTCAAGGAGGTGAGGGTGGTGGCCGAGGCCCTCTCCACTCCTATGTTGACAAGAAGGCTTGTGCAAGACTTGGAAGGTAAATTGTACCAGTGAAACAAAGGCATCTGCAGGCAGGTGAAAGAGGGAAAGGAAAGCGGGGCAGTAGGAGCTAAGCAGTGGGAACAGGATCAATGTCACAGATCTCCAGGAAACACCCAAACTAAGCATGTGTTCTGTGTAGGCATTCCTCCTAGCTCCCCACAGCTGGTCTGGAACCTCCACAGTCTCTCTTACTGTAAGCGGCAGGTGGATGCCCACATTTCCCAGGAGAAGGAATTACTTCAGAAATGGGTGCTGGGTGCCTCAGATTTGCTATCACCGTGCTCCCCAGCAGCCTTGACTTGGGCTTGCTTTGCCACAGCTTTTTCTTTAAATGAGGTGGAGGGAAGCAAGTGAGGGCAAGTGGAGAAGAGAGGGAGGCAGGAGGAGAGAAGAGGTAGAGACCAAGTCAAGAGGAAAGAAGTCAGCCTTGTCTGAACAGGAGCCAAAACTGCTCATCTGTGCTCAGTTCGCCTCTGGGGAGTATGAATGGTCACAGTACATGGTACTGCGAGCTCAGGAGCATTTTTAAAAGGTAGGTTGGATGAAGGGTATCATGACCAAAGTAGAAAATACCAAATGTGCCATCCATATTCAGGGGGAGGGGCAGAGGAAGGGAAGAAGTAACAGCTAGGCATTGCATCCAAATAAATTGACCTTTAGTTACATGACACATAAATTCAGGACAAATTTTGAAAGTAAATCTAATTAAAGACAGGGAGGGAACAGAGAAAGGGGGGGTGGAGGGAAAGTTTGCCAAAAATGGGACATGTCAGGAGAAGTGCTTTGCCCCCCCACGCTTTTTTTTTCCTTTGGTAACTGATGTTTTTGGACAAGGGATGCATTGGTTTTGGTTGTCTGCGGGGGTTTGAAATAGTGTCAGTTGAGCCATTTTTGACAAAACTGGAGAAAACAGTAATTAGTGCAAGAAGTAGTAATAATTAGCACAAGAAGTAACTGGGGCTATCCCAAAAGCCTGGTTGGGTGCATTGTGTGTCCCAGCACCCATCCTCCAGGACAATACTGTTGGGCCCATGAGGGGTGAGCGGGAGGGCTGTGCGGCCAGACGGGAGAGGTGTGTTGGGCTGACCTTGGGTTGGGGAGGGGACGGTTTGTAAGTGGAGGTTAATGCTTGTGCAGGAGCAATGGGTGCCTGCGGTAAATCTGGGGACCCTGCTGTAGCCTTGGGAGAGGGCAGCGGGATGACAGACCAGCACCTCAGAGGACCAATCCCAAATCAAGTCTGGGTCTGGCCTTAAGTCGCAAGCTGAAAGGTGACTGAGGGAAGGTGAGGCTCAGGACCAGGGGGTTGCCCTGGTGCTGGGTGGGGGTCCTGAGGACAGTGGGGCATCCAGCCCATGTCTGTGGTGGTGGTTAGGGCCTGTGGTGAGAACAGCCCCAAGTCTTTGCCCAGGCCTTGGTGGTGGCCAGAAGATCACGTGAGCACCCCAGGGCTGAGGCACTAGTTCCTGTCACCCAACTGTGGCTGAAGGGCCAGGTGGAATGTTGAGCATATGGTGAGGAAGCCAGGAGGGGTGCAGCAAGTGAGGCCTTCACCCAGCCTCCAGCTGATGTGTGGACTTTCCATGTAGCAGGAAAAGCCAAGCATCACCCACGTAGTCCATGCTGGCGAGCAGGGATTGGTGTGGCACATGCTGCAGGGCCACCCCAGCTCAGTGACCTTGTCCAAAACCTCACGCTGGGCTCCGGCACACATGCATAGGTTTCGCCATGTGCATTCCAAGTTTCCCTGAATCCTGGGAAGCTGTGTTCAGCCGTACTGAGCTGCTTTGTCGCATTTCAAACCTCTCTTCCACCCTAATGTGGGCAAAAATATCCCTCTACCTCCTTCAGGAGGTATATCTAAAGGAGAGATGAAAACGTAGTTAACATCTCTTCTACTCTGAAAGTGCCAATTATGTGGGTTTTTTTTTCTCAGATGGTCTAGTTGATAAATATAGCTAGCTAAATTCAGAGTAACTGTTTTCAACCTGTGTTTAGCACTGAAGTGGGCTGGTTCTATTTTTGGGCTGAAGAAGCATTTGCGTGCCTGAAATCCCATCCAAGTTCTAACTATATCAGTCGGTCTAATAAAAGAGATTACCTCTTCCTACAGACCTTGCCTCACTCACATCCTTCAGACACTGACTACAATAATGCTGCTGCTTCTTTTTTCCTGTTGCTTCTCTGCCACCTGCAGTGCACAGCTTGAATGCACAAGACAGAGGATGAGGAGAAGCACATTAGGGTATTTCCTAACTTTATGGTGTTTCATTTGCAAGCTTAAAGATGTTCCTGGAAACATAGAAAAAGTTAAATCAGAAGGGACCTCTGGAGTTCACCCAGTCCAGCCCTGCTCCATGCTGGCCTAAGAAATTTTGATCAAATGCTCAGGACCTTATCCAGTGAATTTGCAGATACTTCCAAGGATGAAGATTTCACAGCCTCTCTGGGCACATGCTTCAGTGCTGAACTAGTCTTGCTATGAAGATATTTTTCCTTACGTCCAACCTATTTTTCCTTTGTTGCAACATATGGCTGTGGCCCCTTGCCCTTTCACTGTGCACCTCTGAGAAGAGGCTCATTCTTCTCTACCATTTGTTGCAGTGGGAGACAGCAATTTCTTTCCTGCTTCTTGTTAGTGGTCTCAACTCTGGGCTATATGAAAAAGTTCTTAGGGTGGCCCATGCTCCAGCATCTCAGCAAACTCAATGTTCCTCTGCTGGACTATCTCCAGTTTGTCAATGTCTTGCTTGCTCTATAGGGCCCAAGACTGGACACCATATTCCAGGCATGGCCTGCCAGTGAGGCGTAGAGGGCAATAAGCACTTTCCTTTGTCTGCTGGCTATGCGCTTGCTTATGCAGCCTAGTATGTGGTTAGCTGCCTTCATTGCAAGGCGTGCTGCTGTGTCTTGTGCAGCTTGCCCAAAAGGACCCCTCAAGTACTCTTCTGCAAAGCTGCTACCTATCCAGTTTGTCCCTAGCATGTACAGCTATGTGGGGTTAGGCCATTCCAGCTGTAGACATGGAACTTCTCCTGTAGACATGTCATGGGCAGGGACACCTTCCACTAAACCTGGTTGCTCAAAGCCCCGTCCAACCTGTCCTTGAACATTTCCAGGGATGGGACATCCAGAATCTCTTTGGGCAACCTGTTCCAGGGTCTCACCACCCTCACAGTAAAGAATTTCTTCCTTTATATCTAATCTAAATCTACCTTCTTTCCATTTAAAACTGTTACCTCTTGTCCTATCACTACACTCCCTGATAAAGAGTCCCTCCTCATCTTTCCTGTAGTCCCCTTTAAGTACTGGAAGGCCACTATAAGGTGTCCCCGGAGCCTTCTCTTCTCCAGGCTGAACAACGCCAACTTTCTCAGCCTCTCCTCATAAGGGAGATGCTCAAGTCCCTGGATCATCTTCGTGACCATCCTCTGGACCCACTTGAGCATGGGGAAAATACAAGCATGTAGTTTCCCATCCTCTTGTGCTTGCGTTTATGCTATACAGACATGTTCAAAGACCTAGTTCCTTCTCAGAGCAGTGTTTTATCTTATTGTAGACTATAGAGGCATGGTGAGATATTTTTTAGAAGCAGACTACTCTTACTTTCAGTGGAGATAGTCTTGGAAGGGGAAGGGCCTGTGATGCCCAGCATGTTGCCCAATGCCTTTGGAAGCTTTCACTTTTTTATTGTCCTCCCACTTATTACCAGAAATGATAGTGACAAGATGCAGACCTACTCCCTAGCAGGAAACATAGGCCCTGAGGTATTCACCTTTGCTATCTGCTCATGGATGAAGTCACTAAGAAGATAAATTAGAGAATTCCTGCTCCTGAACTGTTCAAGAAAACCATTTTATAACAGACACTTTGCTTGCTTTTGTTTTGTGTCTTACCTTGTATTTTGCCTCATCTCCTACCCACTTAGACCTTGAAGTTTCAGCTTAAATGAGGACTGAACTCAGGGCTGCTTTTGTGTTGAGGTTTTCAGACTACCATGATCTCCCCGGGGAGGAAATGAAAGGACAGCATCTGAGTATCAACTTATCCCAACCCAGCTCTAGGCTTCCCTTTAGGGCCATCCCAGGCTATATTCTGAATGGGAAAACAGCCTCCTTTTCTGCCCTACACCTAGCCAGCCTACTGTTACATTTCTAGAATAAATAATGGTAATCGCCACAAGAGGGTTTTGAGTCTGTTTAAAGACAGAAAAGAAGAGCGAATATAATTGTCTAGGCAGATTCTTCTCAGTAGCAGCTGCTGCTGCATCTCCTCTACTCAACATGCTGCAATATGCTCTTTCTTTCGCATGTTTCTATGAAAAAAATCACGACCTTATTATCATGCTCGTTTCCATCCCTCCAGCACAAATCAATCATGGGAACAATTAAACAGTTCTGGAATTAGAAGTGACAATTAAAAAAGAAACAGAGATAAGAATGGAGTGGTAGAAGGGGAAAATTAAAAGGTTTCTTCCCCACTCCCCTTTGCTCCCTGTATCATATTGTTGAAGGAATAATATAGTTCTGCCTTATTAATTGTCAGTTTATAATATTTACTCTGTGCTACCTAAAACCTTCCCATATCCACATGCTTTCTCCTACTTCTCCCCAGTGGTCCTTCTTCCAGTGAGCCAATCCCATTTAAATGTATTGCTTCTTGATATGTCAACCAAGGCTCTGACTGCATCACATTTAAATACACACTTCAAATACCATTTAATAGCAATGGGATTCTGTGGGTTATCATGCTGTCTAGGCTGATGGGTCAGGATTTGACTTTCTGGCTGTGTCTATCAGTCCCCATTCTGTTTTCCTGGGTAGCAAGAACAGTTAGGGTCTGCTCTTGGTCACCCCAGGCTGCTCATTTGAAAACTGGGAAAAGCAAGGCATGCTCTGTAACATTGGAGACTTTTTTAATACCTGAACTCATAAAATCTTTGCAGTCATGCTACAAACATGTTTTCTGCTATATCTCCCTCATTTGGTCTCTTCTTCAGGCTAAATTAAAATCTTCCATCCACATGCATTTTCTTCTCATTTATGGTTTCAGCTCACTCTCTTCTGGAATCCTCCAGTTGTCCTAAATTTTTCCTGAAGAGTGGTGCATGGAATTGGCTATAACATTTGGCTGAAGCTTCTTCTGTGCTGGACACACTGACAGGAGTATTCCCACTTCCTGTGTGTTGAGCACTAGCCTGTATATCCCAGAATGGCATTTGTCTTGCTCACCATACTGACACTGTTGATTTGTTCTGACCATATCAGCTACCATATTCCCCAGATATTTTCTAAACAATTTTCTACTGAGCCAGCTGTTGCTGGCCACTGGGCAGCTGCTTGATTCTGCACATATTGAAGTTCATCCAGCTGTTCTCAGAATTTTCCAATTTATCAAGAGCATTTTCAGTTTCAATCCTGTCTCTAAGAATATCTGCATCCCCTCTCCATTTCATGTCATCTGCAAATTTAACAAACATACTGTGTATTCCATCTTCCATAGTGTAAACAAAAATGTTGGGAAAATTAGATACAGATCCAGAATGAATCTCCGTATAATACTGCTTAGTACCTCTTCCATCTGGACAGGGAACCTTTATAACCACTCTTTGAATATAGTTTTACAGAGTTTTGTGTTTTGTTTGGTTTTGGGGTTTCTTAATTGCACCCATGCTAACCTATCTCCATCTAGATTATTTTTTCTTTTTTTTTTTTTTTTTTTTTTGCTTGCTCATAAGAATGCTACACAGACAATGCCAAAAGCCTAAGTAAAGTCAAAATATGCAACAGCTACTGCTTCTCCCCTGCACTAACACTCTGAAATCATCATACTGGCTATTATTCAGCTCCTTGTTTGTCATCTGGGTGCTTAGAGCAAGTTTACATTTTTCCAGCATTTTTTTTTCTTTTTGGAAGTTGAGGGTAAAGTTGCTGAGCTTTTACTTGCCTCCTTTTTCCTTTTCCTACTTCTTTTAAATACAGACACTGTATTTATGCTGTTCCCATCATCTGTGGCTCACCTGTCCCCAGCTGTCATTCTTGAAAGTAACTGCTAATGTGTTTGATACTGTTTCAGGCAGTTTTTCACATATACTAGACAGATGTTCATCAGGTTCAGCCAAATTAGCAACACATTACTCTAAGTGCTGTCTAATCTGCTCATTTAGGCTATTAGGTTTTTTAACATTTATTTACTCTTCTCTTGCGGATGTTGCCTGTACCAGCCACCTGCTCACCATTTCAGTGATGACTGAAGGAAACAAGTTCACTTTGGCATTTCTGATCTCTTCCACCACCTTCCATACTGAGCAGGGTGACTACATTAATGTATTCAATTCATGGTGTCTTGCACTGTTTGAAATGAAGAGGCAGTGGTTCCATGCATTTGTGTGAAGGGACTGTATCTCTTCAGGAAGAAACATGTCCTGCCATTTCAGAATTGTTGGACAAAGGTTATCGCTGTAAGAACACTGTTGGCTTGCTGGTTCAAGCCTCTCCTTGCTACAAGCCCTCTGAGTTCACCACCGGGCAGGGTCAGCATGCTAGGAAAAGCAGTGGCGTGCTGCTAATACAGCAGATGTGCAAACTGGCTTTTCTGGGAAGGCGGGAGGGTCTAAAAGGAACCTGTTTTAGACACATTAAGTTGTCACCATCTTGAGGAAGTGAAGCAAGCTGTACTAGGGAGACAAAAGTAAGAGCCACTTGGAAATATTAACTCATTGAAGCTGGCCTTGCCTGTACTAGCATTGATAGCAAATGCCACTTGGGCACCCTGGCACACTCTGACAATTAATGCAAATGTACTCTTGCCTTTCTCATTACTTTTCTCATGGGCTGTTATTGGGTTTGGGGTGTGGGATGTTGAGGTCAGGCTGTGCCCTGACCTAGTATGGCCTCATGCAGGCTTGAGTGTCTTTCATATGTTGTGTGGGTTTCTGACAGGGTGTGCAGCCGTTTTAAGGTTGGTTCCAGCTCCCTGAGGTACAGAGAACTGGCCTAAGCACCAACCTGCCCCTTGATTGGTGCCTGGTCCTTTGTCTCAGTGCAGCATGGAAAGGAGTTGCATTGTTTTCCTTCAAATTCCTCTCCATTTGGAGACAGCTCACAGACCTCTTGTCTTCCTTATTCTGCTTCTGTGGGCTTCACCCCCCAGGGAAACAAGGTCCTGCAAGACCAGAGTATCTGTGTACATAAGCCTAAACACTTCTAAATACACCAGAGTGCAACAGTGACTCATTTATTAGGTCACTCTGAGCCAGAGTACAATAATATGGGTTACAAAAAAGTTTTAATTTTTGATGGTGATCTCACCCTCCTCCCCCCCCAAAAAAAAGAAATCAAGCAATGTCTCACCTTCCAGAAAAAATTAGGAAAATCAGCCTAACATTTTTCTCAAGTGTTAGGATAATGCTAGTAATGTCATGATGTTACCTGAGTTTATTGCACTATTTAATGCTGAGTCAGTAAATAGATGACAAAGTCATTACCACCACAATTACCAACTAGTTATCAGCTGTAATGTTTGTGGGCCTTCTGAGTCATGAGAATGGACTGTGCCATCTTTATCCCAAAGGAGCTATGGTCTAAGGTTGAGGCGTATTAATGGTAAGTATGGGCATCCTTTCTTCGTAAATGTGCTCCAGGGATGTCATTGCCAATGTTGTTCTGGCAATGTCAGATCTATGCTAATCCAATGCGTCGATCCAAGCTCCATGACAGTTTGGCAGAAAATGCTACTTTTGTCCTCTCAGAATTTTTAAATTTCTTCTTTTTTCTTTTTCATTTCAACTAAATAAACTTAATTTAGAATCAAAAGTCCTTTTAATTTACAATCACTCAAACTGGCTCAACACTTAAAAATGGGAACATGAGTAAATGCTGTGAACGGTCCTGTCATTCATGTTCAAGACAGAGAAACTCAAAGGCTATTTGCTCCCTTGCGGCAAAGACGCCCAGTCACATCTTGGGCTGCATGAGCAAGAGTGTTGCAAAGGGGCTGAGAGAGGTGATCCTTCCCTCTTCTTAGCACTGATGAGATCCTTCATGAGTGCTGGGTCCAGTTCTGGGCTCCCAAGTACAAGAGAGACATGGACATACTGCAATGAGTCCGGTGAACGGCCATGAAAATGGTTAAGGGCTTGGGGCATCTGACATAGGAGGAGAGGCTGAGAAAGCTGGGGCTGTTCAGTCCAGAGAAGAGAAGACCCCCTGAGTCTTTTCTTCAATGTGCTATCAATGTGTATTAATACCTCATGGGAGGAGCAAAGAGGATGGACCCAGGCTCTTCTCAGTGGTGCCCAGTGACAGAACAGGAGGCAATGGGCACAAACAAAAACACAGGCAATTCAATTTAAACACAAGAAACAACTTTTTTTCATGATGAGGGTGGTCAAGTGTCAGAACAAGCTGCCCATAGAGGTTGTGGAGGCTTCATCCTTGGAGATAATCAAAACCTAACTAAACATGTCCCTCAGCAACCTACTGTAGTTGACCCTGCTCTGAAAAGTGGGGTTACACTAATGATCTCCAGAGGCACCTTTTGATGTCAACCGCTCTGTGACTCTGTGTAACTATAAGAGGAGCAAAGCATTGTTACTGAGATGACTAGAAGAATGGTGAGCCTACCTTAAAAACATATGTTTATATGTAAGCAACATACACTGAGTTTGGGCAAAAGGAAGAAGGCTGAAAAGAGTCATGACTTCTCTCTATAAATAACATAAAGGAGTAGATGACAAGGGAAGAACTAATGAAAGTAAAGACCTCACAGAAGATTAGCCAGTAACAAAGTATTATCAAACAATGAATAAAGTTAAAATTATGAAGCCTAAATTTCTAAAACAACACACCAGTAAGAATACTGAGAGTTTCTGAAGGGGATTTTTGATAAACAATAGAAGGGAACCAGCCTTAGGCCTAGTGTTAATGAACGGGCGGAAGAGCTGCTCTCTCAAGCAGCAGAATTCATGGTGAGTCCTGGGGGAAAAGGTCAGAGACTGTCACCAAGAAGTGCAGGCAGAGGCTGAGCTTTGCAGGAACCCACAGGTGTCTCCAGGTCTGTCTGATTATTTGCATATTGCTGTGGATAAGAAGGAAGGTAGCACATTTTTGTAAGCCATGTCTATGTAAAATACTCTGTTCTAAAAGTGGAAGAATTTTGTTCTGTGATGAAAGTTTTTGTCATCTAAAGTTTTCTCTTTTTAAGGTGTATTTTGTCTTTCCTCTTTTAAGTGTGTGCTACACAATCTGTTTCATCATGGAGAGAAACTGTCAAGTGAAGAGCCTGGCTCATCTCTTAGATAGGGTGGAAACAGCCTACAGAATAGATGTTAAACTTTACATGTCCGGACACTTAAATCATAACAAGCTTTATAAACCTTCAGAGAAAATAAAACAGGGACAATGGTAGTCTGCCAGGAAAAAAACTAGTTTCATGACAGAAATAAATCAATTCAAGCTAAAAATGAGAGAGCAAGGAAGATGAAAAGATTTTCAGGTAACTTTTGTTCCAGCATCCCTCTGCTTCCAGCGCAGGCTGAATCTTCCTGCCCTAACAACAGACATCCACAATCACCTGTGACCAGTGTTGGTGCCTCAGCAGATTTTTTCACTCCACTGGAAATATCAAAGTTGAAAGCACTTAAAAAGAAAGTAGAGGAGGGAACTGATGGACTCCATATTTGTATCAAAAGAGATGACTTAGATGTGTCAGAGATTATGTTACTGAAAAACAACCCAGCTAAGAACAGCCGACAGTGTGTTGTGGATCTTGCCAAGGAGGAATACCAGTTCATACCTTTATATTTGGCTCGTGTGACTAAAACTGAATAGTTTAACAAGTTCTTACGTTTCCAAAAGGAGTCAAAGCATGAACTGTTACAGGATGATTTCACAGAGAGCAAAGTATCAGAGCAGCATGAAAGAAAGCTGGCTAAGGTAAGAAAAAGAGTCCCCAGGTTGATGGAAAGGTAAATTTTGCATTATCTTTCTGGGTGGATTCGTTATGTGTGTTCCAGGAAGGTGAAATGGGTTTAGGCAAAATCACCTCTCCTCTTGTCAGAGAGATGATCCCATGTGTTTGTTAGTTGCACACTTGTAAGACACATCTACTATGTGCTCCAAAACCCTGAGTCCTAAGCTGTACACCACTGTTTAACCCTCCCTCCATTGTCATGTGGAAACATTAAGTATTCAGTAAAGCAGGATCTTGCAAGCTAGTAATCTGTATGGGAAAAATCACTGTTAGTCAGCAGATCTGTAGGAATTGTATATTCAGTGTCTTGTCCAGCAGCACATTTGAGATAATTTGTAAAAGAAGCTACCTTCTCTATGTGTGCTGCAGGTTATCTCTTTACGCACAGACAGTTGCTGCACTCTGGCTGGCCTCTCATGATGGGTGGGATGGGGAGTGAATTTGATCGGTTAAGCACATACACCTTGCAGAAATTGCTTGTGTTGTTTGAATTGCTGCCCTGGGGAAAGTATTAATAATCTCATCAGCACTCAGAGCCAAATGCAGGAGTGAGAGTAAGATACTGGATTCACAGAAATTAGGGGTGGAACTTAATGAAAGCAGTTGGGGATCAGTAAACTAAGAAATGACTAGGCTACTGTGGGCTGGAGAACTGGAATTTCATGTAGATGAGAGTTAATTGTTGAAAGAATTTGGCACCTTGTCCCTCACTATGGTACTTATCGACAGTTTTTCATCCTTTGTAAGATGCCAGCTGATTTATCAAGGGCGTTTTACAGAGAATTAAGCAGTGGTATTTGCAGGACTGCGGGAGAGATGGCTGCTGACAGAGGAAATAGAGAGGTCAGGCTTGACTGAAACAGTCATTCCAACAGCAGAGCTATGTATACCAGAAATGGGCACAGAAATAATCTAGGAAATAAGTAGAGGTCTTTCTTGTATACCTCCAACATCCTACCAAAGTTTTTCAAGAAATGTTATGTAAAGTGAGAGAAGTGAGTTGACAAATTCATTCAATCTACTTGTGGGTATAACTCTTGGAGAAGCAGCATAATCCATGTTCCTCTGGATTCTAGGAGGTGTCATCTGCCATACAGTTAACCAACTTGCCAAAAAGTTGGCTACTTCCCACCTTGGTAAATATCCTCAAGCAATATTTCTCCTATGCCTCTGGGCTAAGGCCAGAGTAAAAGGGAGAAGGGATGGAGGAAAACAAAACAGAAGTGCAGTATTATAGCAGGATAACAGCTTGATCTTGTAATTTTTAAAGCATTTTTTTCCCAGAAAACATTTTCCCCAGAAACAATTTGAATCAGTACAATTTTTGTGAGATAATATAACTCTGGTACAAAGTTTAGCAGAAAGCTGTACTAACTAACAGTGATGGCAATCTTTGCCCTTTGATTAAATGGTCAAATTTTCTATCAGCCTTGGTTTGAAACAAGGGTATTCACAAAGTGAAAAACTGCCATAGTCTATTATCTACCTAAGAGGCTTGTTCCAAAAAAGTTAATCTTAGGAATAGAGCACTTTGAAGTGAGGCCAGCAGCACTCTAGAGAAAAAATTCCCATGACAGAGGAACACACAGCACAGGTTGCCTAAGACACCCTTTCTTTCCTTCTCCCAGGTTTATTACTCAGAGCTAGTATGTATAACCATGAGATTATAAGTGTATGATTTTAACTTGTATTCCTTAACTAGGGTTTCTCGGGTTATTTATGTATTAATTATGTCTCTCTGAGCTAACTGTTGCTTTAAGGAATGCAATGTGTTCTAAGGGCTGCTTCTTCCAAACCTGGACATGATCTGTTGAAGTCAGTAGAGATAGACAGACTAAGTTATAGAAGGATTGGCTGTAAAGATGTGAGCAAGATACTCTACAATAAGTGGAGACATAATGTAATAGTTATCTTATGCCACACAAATCTGTGTCTTCTTTGTTTTTTACTAGCCTTTTTGATGATTAGTACATCCTGTCTTGTTGAATGTGAGCTTTCTTCTTACTGATGATCAAAATACAGAATTCATGCTATGACCATCACTTGATCTGGATTCTTATGATATTTCTTATTGCATACTGTCAGGAGAAATGGCATGAACTAGAACAAAATAATATATTCTGACAGTAACTGTTTTAGAGCACCCTCTGCACATGCAGGTATGTAGTCATTCATTTCGTTGACTGTATAGGAGCTCCAGAAAATCTGTGGCTGTGATCCACTCTGCTTCAAGCCACTACAGGTTGTTGAGGAAGTATTTGAAGATATATGCAACAGCTCTCTGATATTTGGTGATATTCTGAAGTAAATTACGGTAAGAAATATTCCTAAACTTTAGCACAACATAAGCGAAATGTCCTTTAATTACTGTTTTTAATGCATTATCTCCCAATACCCTTTGTCAATTTTTATTCAGTGCATCTGGGAAGTCTAACCTTTTTTTAGCTACAGTGAGGAAAGTGATTCTCCTGGAGATTTATATTCTCCAGGAAACTTTTCTCTGCCCCCTTTCTTACATGGTAAAATCAAACATACCTAACAAACTTCATGAGATCATAGCAACATTTTTTTATTTAATCACTTGTGGTCTCAAAGGGATGGCTGATTTCTTCCTCATTTTTGCTCCTTCTCCATTGTACACAGGTAAGTAAACAAGAGCAGAGAATAGAAGCGTTAAGAGATAAGCCTCTACAGAAAATTGGTTTCCAGTCTGCTCAGTGATTTGAGCTGACACCACTTCCACCTATAAGCGTCATCATGTTAATCATGTTAAAGAAAGGAGAAATCACAAGAAATTATGCACTTCTGCAAATCATCTTCAGACTCAAAGGCCACAAGACTAGAAGGAATATTGCTGGGGAGAAAGCCTGCTCCTGCA
The DNA here is from genome assembly GCF_047716275.1 of Strix uralensis. NCBI lineage: Eukaryota > Metazoa > Chordata > Aves > Strigiformes > Strigidae > Strix > Strix uralensis. The sequence continues at coordinate 79,012,304 of NC_133974.1, read as the reverse complement.
TATGAGCAGGCTATGTTTTCAGTCACTGCTTTCATTTGTTCAGTTAGGGCCATGACTGTGTGTGTGTTGTTTCCTTCAATTCTTTTTTTATACCTGACTGGCAAACTAAACTACATAGCTATAAAAGCCATGTGATTTTGTCTTTAGTGTGTTCCCGTTCTGCTGCTGGCCCTACTGGTGAGATGACAAGCCCTTGCATGTGTCCCAGTGCTCCTACTGTGACTCCTGTCTTTTAATTAACCATATAGCAGCAAGCCATGACTCTTCCTGCAGTGTCCCCCAGGTTACAAGACAGCAGCAGCACATGCAATACTTACATTTGCACTTGCTTGAATGTCTTTGTATGGTCAGGAGAGAAGGGCAGACAGCTTTTGGGAAAGACTTATGAATGGTTTCCCAGGTTTCCCCAATGTACTCTGTGAGTGACACAAATGGACGCCAAACATTTGGCTACCACTCACTTTGATAAAAGCATTACTAAAGAAACCCCACAAAAAACCCCAAACCCCCCAAAACCCCAAACTTCACTAACTTTTCTTCTGAACTCTAGTCCTTAAAATGTTTGAGGAAAAAAATCAGGCTGCAGCCTACTGGTGAATTATTTTTCCAAATCTCACTTTGACAGTTACACGTCAGGAGTGATAATTTTTATCTGACTTATCAGGCAGTTTTCTCTTCTTTTTTTCCTTTTGATTTTTCACTATGATGAAGGATGACACTTGAAATCCTTTATTTGGGGACCAAATCTGTTTGTTTCTCTTCTTTGGCACTTGGGACAGTGATTTGCATGTGGAACACAACTGAAATATTATAAGTGAAAAATGAAGTTGCACTCTGATTCTGTACACTGTGATGTGGTGCTAGTGATGGTAGAAATTCTGCATTGACTGTCCCCAGTAATAACTGAAGGAGGAAAAAAGTCATTCCTCCATATTTGTTGACAAAATAATTACCTGCTAAAATCTCGTATTTGTAGGCAAGAGAAAGGAAGAGGTGGCAGGCATTACAAGCAAGAAATCCTTGAGGAAGAGGAGCTAGTTGGGTAAGTAAGTGAACTGTGCTGAGAATGACATTGGCATAGTAAAAATCCAAATGATTACCTCTGTGTTTTGAACAAACCCATGTGTGATAGCATAAGAAACCTGTCACAGCACAAAAGGTATGATTTTCCTGAAGCCAAACTGAAACAAGGGTCTGTAATCTCTGGACTGTGTTAAACATTTTTTGATGATCTTCTTTCCTCTCGATTTATTTAGAGTGAGTATGAACTGTACATGATGATGCTTCTGGACTCTCTGTCTATAGCACAATACAAGGTAGTATTTGCTTGTCAATATTAACTCCTTTCCTTGGTGATGCTACAGAGAAATTCAGTATTTGAAGTCAGATATGGGCACTTCCTGACCTAATCTTTGACATAGGAGATCTAGTGCTTGCCCTTTGCTTCATTGTTTACAACAGGTCTGTAGCAGCAACCCACAGTAGAGAAATCTGAGACAGCAGCTGCTACAGAATAAGCAGAGCACTGGCTGAATATCCTGTGCTGGATTTCAGAAGTATCAAACCTGCTGTCCCTCTGTGTCCTCTTTGGTAGGGCCACATCAGGCTTTGTGCCAGCTTCACTGCAGAAGTGCTGTTGTACAGAGGATGACATTGGCCTCAGGTTGCCAGGAGTAGTGCCACACACCCCTTCTCCCCACCTCTCCCACCAGTGACATCTTACTTCTGACAAAAGGAAGAGACACCGTGAAAGGTGTGCTCCACTATGTAAGTAGGAGAGGAACACAGAGGAGATGTCAAGCCCTGAGGTCAGAGCCATCCCTGACTGGCCCTGCCTACTTCCTCTGTTCTCCTATGTCTAAGATGATTCTTTGACATAGGACACAAAGATGTCCAGCATGAGTGCTTTGTCTAGGATAAGTAACACACCGCTCAGTGGCAGAACACCTGATTGTCCAAAAGCAAGGGGTTTTCATGAGTCCAAGTCTTCATATTTGCTGGTTGTGACACACAGAGGGAATCATCCATATTCTTTTTTATCTGTAACAAACCTTTAATCTGTTTATAAATGGAAAAAACTTAGAGTGACTTTAAAAGCTGCCATAGGGTTTTTTGTTCATGTCTGGCCATATTAACTCTTAGTCTCATAAGCAGCTCACTCAGAAGTTTTCATTAGAACTGAATTTTACTGAAATGGTGCTAGAACCTGTAGTAAAGGAAATAAATATTCAATGATGTGACTTCACATTTTACTCTTTTTCATGTATTCTCATAGGCTCTGAAGGCTCAGGTCAATGGGATGGAAACAAAGCCTTCAAGGGCTACAGAAATACAGGCACTCAGGAAAGATGTGCAGGTTTTCATGAAGGCAGCCAGTATTGCTCTGGAAAGAAACAGAGAGTAAGTGTTGCAAATACTGTCGACCCCTCTAGCAGCAACTAGGTAGACAGGCTAAAGCAGAAGCAAGTAAATAGAGTTCTTGAAGTTTTTAAAATGTCAGATTTTGGAGGGAAGGCCAAGGGATTAGACCCTGCAGATGGCCTGTTCTAGGCAAAAATCCTTCTCCTTTTTTAATACATATTTTTGACCTTCTGCCCCCCCACCCCCTGCCATTTTTTGTGCCAATCACACTGAGAGACATGGTTGAGCTCTAAGCAGGACAAAGGCTTTCTTTTGCTATTCCTGACTGACCCCCACCAAAGACCTTATGTCATCTCAGACAAGTGATCCTAACCACACAGACTGTAGCCTGCATTGCTAAATTTCAGACTGTGTCACTTTTGTTGGGATGTTGGCTTTGTTCCCTATTATGGAGGCAACAAAGCCTGTGCTTTCAATTGCCTGTGTCTTGTCCTTTAAGACAGGACTTGGTTTTACTTTCTTATTTTGCCTAACTTATTCTCAGACTTTCTGAGGCTCTCTGTCTTTTTTGGACTGACCCAGTGTTTCCATGCCTCTGTTGTGTGCCCCTGATATTTTATACGACAGCTTCCATATCTCCTTACGCCTGCTCCAAGATCTGATCTAACTTGCTACCCTCAATGTTTGACCTTATGGTTGTTTAATTTTATAGTTCTAGCCTTCCGGCTTGAAAGCTGTCCTAGCAGAAGATCTTACCTACCAAATTTCCTGTTCTTGCCCACTCCACTCTCTGAACTGGAAGAATTAAGAAGTCACCCTAACTAAAGTGCAGGTTTCCCTTCTTACCCATCCCTTTTTCTTGTAAATGTTACTCTAACTAGACTAGATGACTGAAGAGGTCTTTTATGTCTTTGCAATTGTTGTTTCCAGTGTATTTAGTGTGTACTCATTACAATATTTACACTGTGCTTTTGAAATGTAGTTTGGATGATTCTGCAGTTAAGATACTGGACTGTGAAGGAGACTCAGGTTCACTAAGTTATGCTAGTGTAAACAGGAAGATAATTAAAACTGGCCTAGTACTCTACACATCTATACTTGTCTACAGAGAGAGAATTCATGATGTGTTACCATGGGATAAAGTCAAACTGACATGAATTTAAGATGGATCAGGGGCATAGTGTGGAATATTTATAGAGCACACATATGCAAATTTTATCTAGGCTACAGCAATTGATTTTTGTGCAAGCTTTTATAAATATTTTAGAGGTAAAGGGGAAAAATATGACAGTCTGTCTTCTGTCATAGGGCTGATAAGGAATAATGATACATATCCTAGAATGATCTAAAGAAGTTCTTGAGAGATTTGACAGCTATAGGTATAAGACTCTGCAGTTCTGGATAGCAATCTGTTTCCAGAGAAGTCCAGGAACTTGTGCTATCCTAATGACAACTTTCTAGATCTGAGTCATTTGCATGCATTAGTTACTACTGGAAGCCTAAGACTGAATTTCTCCTCTTGCCATGGATTATGTGTAGTCCTTTCTATGTGTAGGGAAACCATCCTTGGAGGGTGGGCAGAGGAAAAGATTTTCATACAAGACTGATGCCTTTATTAAAATAACACTAGGTTAGTAGATGTTAGGATATTTGAGATCTGATGAGGAGAGGGGAAGTAAGAATATTGAAGTATCTGAAAAGAACTAAGCTCTCCACTTATGTTATTGTGATACCTGTGTATCTCACTATGTGTGTAAGTAATGTGTAATTGCTTCAGTATTTTCATTCAGTGAACAAGAGGCTTCCCATCTTAGGAAAAGAAGCTGCAGTTTTAATGAAGTAGAGGATGATTGTTCAAATCTTTTTAGCTCCTCACAGAGAGTCAATACTTCTCTCCTTCGCATCACTCAGCTTTCAGACCTGGAGTCACTTCGCTGTAATTCAGTGAGCTTGAATTTGTTCTACACCCTGTTAGAGCAACATTTGGCCTCTGAACATGTGTAATAATCTTCATTATACAGAACAATTATTTGCTCACATCTAACTTTGTATATGATCTTGAAAAGATTCTTGTTAAACTGTAGTTCTGTTGTTCTATTTTAGACTGAAGTATAAATTAGGAATGGTGCTACGGATGACCCAGACTCCAGAAGATACAACAGGTGAGTGACAGGACAGTTCTGAGTCAAGCAGAAAATAAATATGGCACAAATTATGGTAATAAGTTGTTCTAAATGCTCAGAAGAAAAACCAACCAAAAATTACCTCAGCTGTTGAGATTTTTCCATTAGTATGATCAAAATGTGCTGACATCTAATGAAGTCTGAAAGCAACCCTGAGGAGAAGGACTTGTTGATTGATGAGAAGCTCAACATCACCTGGCAATGTGTTTTTGCAGCCCAGAAAGTCAACCTTATCCTGGCTACATCAAAAGAAGTGTGACTAGCAGGTTGAGGGAGGTGATTCTCTCCCCCTACTCTGCTCTTGTAAGACCCCACCTGGAGTACTGCATTCAACTCTGGGGCCCCCTGCCTGAGATGGAGACATTGACCTGCTCAAGCAGGTCCAGAGAAGGCTACAAAGGTGATTGGGGGGCTGGAGCACCACCTCCCTTATGAGGACAGGCTGAGAGAGTTGGGGTTGCTCAGCCTCGAGAAGAGAAGGCTCTGGGGACACCTTATAGCGCCTTCCAGTACCTGAAGGGGGCCTACAGGAAAGATGGGGAGGGACTCTTTATCAGGGAGTGTAGTGATAGGACAAGGGGCAATGGTTTTAAACTTAAACAGGGTAGATTCAGATTAGATGTAAGGAAGAAATTCTTTGCTGTGAGGGTGGTGAGACACTGGAACAAGTTGCCCAGAGAAGTTGTGGCTGCCCCCTCCCTGGAAGTGTTCAAGGCCAGGCTGAACGGGGCTTTGAGCAACCAGGTCTAGGGGATGGTGTCCCTGCCCATGACAGGGGGGTTGGAACTAGATGATCTTTAAGGTCCCTTCCAAACCAAACCAGTCTATGATGCTATGAAATCAGGTGCATAACATCTTTCTTACACCTCTTTCACTCCTGGCCTTATCTGAAACCAGTAGGTGTCAGTGGGAGACTTTCTAATGATGAAGAAACCTAGGGAACTGCCAAATCATCTTTTTGAGTTTGTGACTGATTCTGTCACTGTCAGAGTCACAGCACTCTGGTGTGTTAAAGATGTCTCAGGGGATGGTACATGAACCTCTTCAGCTGGCAGAAACGCAGTAAATGGATTTCATGCTTATCATTAGTAGGTTAAACCCTGAATCACGTTCTTTCATGTGCCCTTCCTAAGCTTCTTTTCAGCCTTCGCTATATCAGTCCTGGATGCTTTAGTTACCTATACAACAGTCAAGTCCCTCTTGGATGCTTGCTGGGTACTTTGGTTCAGTAACACCAATGAGGTTTACAGTCTATTTATGTACTGCTCAAGAAAGGAGTGTCTTTTGATAAGGCCTTTGATCAGTGGAATCTGGATCAGGACCTTCAAGTAAGATAAAATACATAAATCTGGAAGGTTGTGGAAGAGCAAAAAGAAAAGCTGACTGATGATGGATGAACTGGGAAATTCTGTGAAATATTATCAGTATAGTATAACGAGTCTGCATTTTATTGCCTTTATTGAAAACCTGTACTCAAACTACAGTTTTCTTCCAGAGCATGACAACATATCAATTAGCAAATTATAATGTGCTAAATAAGAAAATAGCTGGTTAAGTGGTGATATAAAATGCCTTCTGCATTTCCTCTCTGAGGAAAGAGGAAGATCTAAATCTGCTTTCTGTGCAGTGTCTCAGTGTCCATCTCCAGGCTGTGTTAGCTTCACCATGGGCAGCTCCTATCACTGGCCTCTAACTCACTTTTACAAACACACCTTCAGTAGGAACAATGCTTGAACAATCAAACCAGCTTCAGCTTCTTTTTTTTTTTTTTTCCCCTCAGCAATTAAAGTGGCCCAAATTCCTCCCTAGTGTAACTGTCTTCCCATCAGTGAATGTATGCCTGAATGCAGCTGACCTGATTATGTTTGTTTCTGCAACATGGCCCAGGTTTTGAATTCCAGAGCTTTGCAGCCAGCCACTAAAAAACTCATAAAATCAGTCATTGGCTCTGGGTCTCCTGCAGGACTAATGAATAAAACAATCAGAACTCTCTAGGCCAAGGCATATCTGAGGAATGGTTTTGCATAAAATGAGCTAAAAGACATTTAAACAATGGGTAAAAGTTTCTCCCCTTCCCCTCCCTACCAGGTACTAATTTAAAAAATACTTACTCAGTTAACCTTAAACTTCCTCTCCCTACCTTCCTCAATTACACATTGAGGAATCAAAACCAGCAAAGTCAGAAAGATGTAAATGTTGCTGTTCTTCTTTTTGTTTTAGAGCTGTATTTAGAAGCCCGAGTCAAGAAATTCAGGCCAAATGTGCTAACATGTGCTGGCAATATAGGGAACAAGGCACTGCAAATCTTGGGGGATATTTTTGTCTGTTTGTTTGTTGGGTTTTGGGGGGTTTTTTGGGGGTGGGGGAGTTGGGGTGCTAAGCAGTTAAAGAAGTATTCAATCCAAGTTAACTTGAAATGAGAACTTTACCATTTTCCCAGAGGAAAAAAATGGAGCTCTGATTATTTTTTTTAAATTGAGTAAAAGGTTTTCTTACTCTTTTCTAAAAAAGAAGGCATTATTTCCTTCTCTCCAGGTAACATTTCTGTAAGGCCCTTCCAGGGCCAGTAGCTATCCTGATCCACAGAGTGGGGATGTGTTCTCTATCATTTTCAGGGGCTCACATGAAAGGACAGGATTTTTGAGAAGCTACTGGCTATTAGCCCCTGGGACAGGGAGCGGCGGGAAGCACAGTCAGGTACTTTCGCCACACCAGGCCATGCAGCACTCAACCTGGGCTCATGCTCTCTTCCTCCAGGCTGCCTTGCTTTTCATCAAAGCTGTTGGCTCTCACTGGACCTATTGACTGCACGCTGATACTGCACCGCAGACCAGAGGGAGGCAGAGGGGGGTTGGCTGGCCATGACAAGCTGCTTGGAGAGTAGGAAATTTAGGTGTCTTGAGATCACAACAGGCAGTCTTTTATCATTGAAACATCGAGGTTACACAACACAGTGGCTTAGTCCTGAATCTGACAGCATGGCACAAAGCCATTACATTGCAAATGTGGTTAATGAACTGCTGTGGGCTCCAAAAGCCCCTCCCAGCTTCAGTGCAGCCCCTGAGTCACTAGTATTTTCTTGACCGGCTCAATGCACCAGTCAGACAAGCCAGGCTGCACCATCAGGATCTCTCGCACAGCAGAGACAGGACCAGTTCTTCCTCTCCCCGTTCTCACTCCTTTTGCGGGTACCTTCCCTCCCTCCTTCCTTCCCCTTTCTGCCTGCTCTGCAACTGCAGAGCCTCAGGGGTGTAAACCTGCACCCTGGCATCTTTCATGGCTGCTCCACTTTCTATAGATCCCCTTGCGGACAAACACCAAGAGTTGAACCAAGGTGCGGGAGACAGATAAAACAGCATGACCTTGACCTGCACTGTCACCAGGGGAGAAAGTAGTTGATTTGTATTAGTCCAGACCCTTGGAATGAGGGGCATTATTAGTCTGTGCATGTAGCTTCCCTCATTCCCTAGATGAAGACCTGGCAAGGCCCAATAATACAGCTCTGGCTGCAGCATCCACAGGCTGCAGATGAGATTGCTGACAAGCTGTGAAAAGCTGAAAAGGTCTTTGACTCGAATAAGACCCTGGCTGGGCAGAAGCCTGAGCTGGCCATGTAGGATCTTGTAAGATCACACCATTGACTTCTTTTAGTGAGGTGAGTGGGTGAGGTGGAAGTGAAGTTGGCCTGTAAAATTCCTAAGTGCATTTTAGGGACTCTCCTAAGGGAGTACAGCATGTTTATTCTGCTCCTTGCATGCTGTTATCTGTTCTTTGTGCTGGGATGCAGTGATATCCTCCTTGACTGTGTTCCCATTTTATCTAGAGCTCCACTGTATTTTTGCATAAAGTGCTAAAGGACCTTGGTTGGGGTGACTGTGAAAGGTGAGTGGCATAGCTCGTGTGCCAGTGTTCAGACTGGTGGAAATGAAGTGTGGATACAGTGGGTGTTTGTACCAGCTGAACTGGGGGGCAATGTCGTGGGTGCTCCTGGTCTGTACTGCTTGGCTTGGTTAACTCAAGCTTGTACCTGGGTACCTGGCCTACTGAAAGCACTGTGGACACAGCCTTAGATGCTAATTAGCTTTCCACTGCTAGCTCTGTCCTTTAAACTGTGCATGTATTTTTTTACTTCCAGAAACTTGCATCAGTCATGAGACAAAGAGGATAGCATGAAAACTACTGTTTCTGGATAGCTTGACTCTATGAGGTGTAAATTTCTTGATAAATGGAAGGATACAAACATACTAGAGACTGAGAAGAAAGACACAATGGTTTATGATGGGATGGTGGATATGACAAAAAACACTCTTAAGGAAATAGAAGCAAGAAATCATTAATTCTAAATATGTCCTAGCAAGGTTTCTCAAGAAGTACTGAGGTGTCCAGGTACCACCGTGATGGACCCTTTAGCACTGAGATTGACACTCAGAGGTCTTTATTTTCTCCTCTGAGAACATATGTGCCTAGTCCTGGCGCTTCTGTGATGACCACAATGTCCAGCCTCTGACCCTGTAATAGGAGGCTTGTAGGTTGATCCTCACTGTGTCAGATGATGTTCATGTTCTGAACCCCTTCTGCACTGATGTTACAAGTTTGAGGATTTGTAACCAAATATACATTAAAGAGTCACAGCATCATTATTTTTAACCTGTTGTATTTCTTGGCCTGGAGAATGGGATGGTTCTGGGTGGGATTTTCAAGTATCCCAAGTTGGCATCATCTACCCTTGAAATGAATACTGAAATGCCTAATAACTTCAAAGGGGGAGGGGAGATAGGCAGTCCTGTTTCCCTTTGAAGTCCCATTTCTAGATGCTTAAATAACTGAACATTACTGCATATTATTCACTGGGGTATATAAATGACCATAGCTGTGAACACATTTCAGACACAGGAAGGTCAGGTTTAATTCTATATTGAAAAAGAGGTCTGTGATGGATTGTTGATATCAAGTAATTGATTTTTAATAAAATTACAAATATTAAAATGACTACTTTTTAACAGAATAATGTTATTACTTTTTTTTTTTTTAATTCACTAGGCTCCGTCACTATTCATTGAGTTCTCATTATCATTGGTGTTGTACAAAGCAAACTGAGACACAGGCTTATATTGAATATTGTGCAATCCAAGGTACAGAATTTGCGGAGATTTGTTTATGTGCTAAAATTTGCATACTGAGAGTGGCCTGTGTAAGGACCACTTAAACTATAAAACTCAGATGCTTTCAAATTTCTGAAGGATTAGTGCATTCAGCATTTAAAAACAGTATTCCTTTTCTACTGGCAGTTGTGCATTTAGAAATAGCATATGATCTCAATAGAGGCACTTTTAGCCTGTCCTTGTCACTGGTTATGCTGATAAGTGTTCCAGCTGTGTGAAGTAAGGAGGTAATTTCATGCAGCTAAATAGATGCTAAAAGTACAGTCAACATGAGTAGGGAATAATGTGTCACTCTTAATGGTGGGCAAACAGCAGTTGTTTAGGTAGAGTTTATGTTTGGCTAAACATCTAAAAGGTCAAACATTTCTCCAGACTTTGTCTCCTGAAGCAGAGTTATACCTGTTGACAGGACATCAAATTAATTAATTATTTGTATTGAGAATAAAACAGAGCTGCCAGAGTCACAGGAAAGCTGAAAAACATAACATGAAAATTGCCCAAAATCTGTGTTTCTCTTCACCAGTTCAGGTATAGGTACAGCCATTGTGTTATTGTGCTATGCTTGGTTGCCTTTAAACTGAATGATATATTTAAAATCATTGTTTCTCCTGCCAAATTTTTCAACCAACCCTTTGCACTGCTGCCTCAAAGTAGAAGACAGAAGTCTGTCACTTGTTTCTAAAGCAATTAGCAGGCCTCCAGCATCAGAGAGCTTTGGGGGAGGAGGTGAACTCTTGGTTCATTCAGTCAAATTTACTTGGTACCAATATTAAAACAATGAATAGTGGCAATTAGTCATGACAACTTCCTTTTTTTTTTTTTTTTTTTTTTTTTTTTTCCTGGCAAACAGGAGATCTTAGGCTCCATGTGCCTTCTGAAATGTTCCTGCATACACTCTGTAAGATATGCTCCCACAGCACGGTAACAAATGAGTATATGAAATTTGGCCCTCTGAAAAAATAGCCACTCTGAGAAGTTCCTCTCTTTAATTTTTTTAAACAAATATGAATATTCAGAAGGTCTTTAAATGTAAACTAATGTTTTTTAGAGTGGAGTTTTTTGGGGGGCTGGGTTTTGTTTGTACTGTAATGAAAAAGGACAGTCAGCAGATGGCAATGTTGTATAGCTGTTCCAGCAGGAGACAGCCACCTCAGCAAAGACGGGAAACCTCTGATAGCCCCTAAGTAGCCATAAGGGAATGGCCCTCCAGGCCACTGGGGAGTTGGCCCTCCAAGCATACTTTGGCTGAATGCTTGTGAAGTCTTACCGAGTTTTTATTACTATTTGTAACAGCAATTCTACATTTAAAACCCCTTATTTGAAAGGGCAAGCCCATTATCATTTAAGAAGAGCAATCTAATTAAACTAGTGCATTTCCATATTCTTTTAAAAACATGACTTCATAATGCTACATAAGTACAACGTGTTCTTTCCCACACAGATTGCATTTTTAAAAAGATAAGTGGATCTGATGCATTGGCTTTTGCTGGAATGTTGTGTGACAATTTAACTGATCTGTTACTGCCTTTTCAGGCTGAAACTATGAAAATCAACTCATGAAACATGTTTCTCCAAGGCCAAATAAAAGTAAGTTATTGCCTTAGAACCCACTGTCGTTCAGACATAATGCAAACTTAGTTTATACATAAATTACCTTTACTAGATCTAATCCCAGATCACTGGAAAGCTTCTCTTTGGCTTCAGCAAGTTCCAGATTAGGCCTGCTGTGCTTTGCCAGCTAGAAAGTCGAAAGGTACAGGATATATTTCCACCTCCTTTGTTTTTTTTTTAAAAAAAACACCCTACTGTGGAGAGCTATTAGGGTACTTTGATCTAAATACGTAAATCAAAGCTGCAAAACCTCCCTGCTTCCAACTGTACTGAAGGCACTGGAATGAGGTAGAAGAGCCTGTGGTAGATACCTCTGACATATAAAATCCATGGAATAGCTTAGCAAGAACTTGGAAAATATAGGAACTAACAGATGTCTTGAGAGAAGAAAAGTGAGTAATAGTTTGAATAAAACAATCTTTGGTTCAGATGATATTCTGCTGCACAGTCTGAAGTCTGAAGCTCTGTGTTAGTAGCCAAAAGAGCAGGCATCATTTCAGATTTTAGTGAAATGTGAAGTACAAAGCTCTTTGCAGCCAAACAGAGTTTTGCCTAGCAGCTCAATCTAAAAGCCAGAAATGGACATGTATGTTGAAAGACAAAATCAGGTCATTTATATGAAAGCAATTGGTTTAGCAAAAACAATGCTATGAACACCCTTCCTTGTTTACATGGTAAGACCTGGTTTTACTGTCTGTTGGGTTTCCCTCAGGGTACAAGAACTGGCAAGAAGTGAGGCTCTGTGTCAGACTCAAAGACATGTGTAACTTGAGATGTAGTGCTAAATTAAAACTCCTGTCACACAGGAACTACTTACTATGTCAAGGTTAAAGAAGTAAAAAGTATTGGAGTATTTTAAATGCTGATCAGACATATTGCCAATTAGTATCACTGCAGGTTTTTTCTTGTGTACTGAAGGATATTTCAATGTTTCTTAACATTTATGTCTTTTTTACAGGAAGTTGAAAGAAATATCACAGAAATTTTAGATAAACTGAGAATCACTCAGGAAAATCAAAGGTGAGTCTGAAATGGTCAAATATCTATGTCAGTGTGGTTACACAGAAAGTGTTAGAGTAATGGAAATGCTGGTTGTAACAACTTGCTAGGCCAAAGTAAGACAGATTAGTTATTATCATCAGCTGTGTTCAAGTGCTGGTTGTAGAGCACACACAGGAGCAGCTGGGAGTCATAATCAGATATTATAGATTTGACTTCAGTATGGCCAAGAGTATTAAATAAGAAAAATTGACAATGGGAATTATGCATAGTGTTTGATTAACAAGTCTTATTGCTTCAGTTCTTTATTTAGGTACAGAACAGATGCATTATGGTACTTGTTAAAGACTTTTAAGTTTTCTGATGGTGTCCTGCTGATGTTTTTTCACACATGATGTGGAGCAGTTCAATCCCTTGTCTGTTCTGACACTGCTCACTAGTGCCAGTTTTGGTAATTTCTTTGTGAAGTGGAATTTTTTAATGTTGGGAAGTGGCTTGAGACTCCCAGACTTGTTTCACTTTTTTTTTTTTAATCTTTTGGAAAGGGCTAGATTATGGGGTCACCTCAAGCATTTGAGGTAACATGTTTTAAGAGGTTAAAGCATGCAGCTTTGGTTATTGATGCTGCCTGTCAGAAGTAAATACTGAATACATTTGTCGCTGTGGTGCTTTCAGTATTTAGGTTTAGCCCAAGACTGTATATTCTTGCTATTTTTTGAATGTTCCAAAGCCTTGGATGAGGAGCAATCCAAGCTGAAACATCATGGAAGACAGACTGTTTACTTATTCATCCACTGTTAATGCCATGAAATGCATGTACTCAGATAGGTATAGGTTTCAACATATGTGGCATAGCTTCAGACTGGTTGCAAGTTTGTAGTGCTGCTCACAGGTTTGTTTTTTGGACCTGCAATTCAGTTTTACGAAAACTGACCAAATGTCAGCCATAACTAAGGCTCTATGTGAGTTGAAAAATTATATCTATAAAATAGCTGAGAAGTCTAGTTTATTGTCAGAACAGAAGGTAGCTTTTCACTCATGTGCCCTGCTATTGTCCACAGGCATTTTTGCACCTACAATTTATTGATGTAAGAAATCACTGCATCCAGGCAGTGATTTCCAGTAAGGAAGCCAAACAGCTGGGATCCCTGTCTAGGGAAGGTGACATTGACAAAGCAATTGGAAAAAAAGACACAAGCCCTTGGCCTCTGGAGGTGACTTCTGTTGGGTGTGAGGAAAGGTATCCCTTCAAGGAAGATGTATGTCAATCAGGCAAGTGGACCACCATGAAGAGAGGTATCCAGTAATTGAGGGAAGTACCCGTGTGGGAGATGGTTTATTGTAACCCAGACAATGTGCAGTTACCCACAGATCTAGATGAAGTCCAATGCACACAACTTATGTGGCAGAAGTTTGTACAGAGTACACAATCAGGTAGTGGCAGGCTGCAATCAGTTTAGTTCCTTAGTTTGTTGCATGCCTGATTAGCGAGTTTATATCTGCACGTGTAATGCAAATGAATTAATGTCAGCTGGAGGTGGACGTTGCAGGTTAGTAAAAGGCCTGAGTGACACACAGAAAGGCTCACTGACCTTAGTGCATTTTGAGTCAGCCCTTTAGGTTTTCAGACACTAGGCAGGAATTATGGAATTGTCTCCTGCTGTTACAAAACAACACTATCTAAGAGAACAGTTTCTCAAATTTAGATGGCAGGTGGTGTTTTGTGCCATAGGGCCAAACAGTTGCTGCAGGTTCCTGTTGTTTTTGTCTGTGTGCTATATACTTCCATGCACAGTTATGAAATTGCTTGTAAAAATCCAAAATGAGACTTATAGACTCCAAAGAACAAGATCCATTAATATAGAAAAGAACGATTCTATTTTCATCTTATTGCCAACATTTGGTGTTAAAGGGGATATGTTTTATTTGCTGACACAGGCAGAAATTTTTACTTTTAAATTGTATTAAGAAAGTAAGAAAAATCTTTTTTTTTTTAAAGAGGACTTAAATCTTAGCAAAAAAGAATCCTGAACCCAGATCTTATGAGATATAAAGATTTTAAATTAACCTTTAGCTTAAAATAAAAAATGAAGACTTCTAGGTGTCTGTGAGATCTTAAAATTAAGGTTAAGCTTCAGTTAATTTACTGTTTCTGGCTCTTTGATTGAGAATTGCCAACATCAGGTTTCACAAGATGGTATGTACAGTTACAGTAGACTTTTGTTGTTGGAGGGTGGCAGTGCGGATGGTTTTCAATTCAGGAGCTGCTACCTAATGATCTAAGACCACTAATATATGATAATTTCATGAACATGGAAGGTAACCTGCTTTATGGTATGACATTACAGTATATTATGTTGTTAAAATTTCCTGGATGGATGCATTCATTAAGCTTAATGAGGGGGAGGGGAGGAATTGGAAGAGAACAACAGTAAAGCAAAGCATGAAATTTAGATAAACAGTCTCCTCACAAATAGCATGGAGACTACTTACTAGACAATGGCATATATCTGGCCTCCTGCTTAAATCTGCAAGATTTGCTTTGCCAGAGCTGAGTGCTAGTAGATCTAGAAATTTATGGACAATTACAAAATTATATGCAAAAATACATGAAAGTGTGTTGGTTACTGATAGTTATGTTCCCTTCAGGATCTGAACATAAGTCAGGGTAGCTGAGGTGGTCAGGATGACATGAAGGACCTATATGAATAGGAGAGTCCTTTGATCCTTCCCTTCAAAAAGATATTGACATGTCACAGTTGAAGAACATGCACAACAGGAAAGGTGCAAACAGGATGATAAGACTTGATCACACTTGCATCTGCTTAGAAATTACAGAACTGCGCATGAACCTACTCTCTGGTATTTCTTTGATTTTGAAATGAGTTGCATGACCTGGAGGTCAGGTATGGAACTTAACAGATAAAAGTCAATGTCATTTGACAGACCAAAATTGGAAGAAAACGAAGCACAGTTCTGTCTGAGAGGATGCATTTTGTGAAAAGTTAAAATTTGGGAACATTATTAACATGGAATAATTGGTCAGCCAAAAGGCTATTAGAAATAAAACATCAAGGTAATTAGTAGTAGATATAGTTGAATACAAGGTTAATTAGTCTCATTTGTATGATGTTAAATATTAAAAGTAATCAGCCTTGGGATGCTTACAGAAGTGCTCTCACTAAATGTTTTAAAGAATGTAACAGAAAGACTCTTACATTTTGCTTCCAGCACAGCTTATACATAAGCCTTTTAAAGATGCACACTGTCTTGGGATATTTGCATAATAAGCTTTATAAAATGAATGTCCAAAATTCTGCCCCTCGCCCCCGATGTTATGAATCACATTTCTAGAGCTGACATTATTCTCTTTCTCCAGGACAGACCAGGGAGACTGAAACATTAACAATAGCATGAGATTTCTGAATCAAAGCCTGTCTTGAGGCGTAATTAAAGGACAGTGTCTAATTATCGGAAGTCAAAACTGTATCATCCTTTGCCCTTAATGCACATAAGATAACTTAGATGACATTTAATTAGAGGCAAAGCATGGATTAATACTTATTTAATATCTACAGTAGAAGCTTCTCTCAGGTGCTAAGAGATTGTCCAGTGCATTGGGGCAAATATTTAGTCTGCAGGTAAATAAAAAATTTGCAGCAAACAATTTACTCAGCCAAGTTTCTACTGTTTCTTCAGCCAGAATGTGATTTCTTCAGGCTTAGCAGGTATCTGATGAAAAACTTTTTATTTTTAATGCTCATTTGCGAAATTAAAAATATTCAAAATACAAAAGTTTGAACACTATTTTTTAGCTGTGAATGGATGGTTTAAATCATATGGTTTTATTTATTTTCCTAGTTAGATGGTAGTATCCATAGCTCTAGCAGAAGTAGTGAAATTTCTTTTGGACTTAGCTTTCTGTTCTTATTTGTATTGGTCAACTGTTTCTCTCAGGACTTTGTAGAAGGTCGATAGAAAACAACTACAAAATGTGATGAAATACATTCTTTTTGATGTGAGTAGATATTTATGAGGAAAAAAACCCCTGTATTTATTGTCAGGTCTTAACAGCTCTATCTGATCCATGCCTAAGTCATTGTAGGAAAGGAATCCCTTGGGAGATGGTCCTGAAGGGTATAGGGGTCCAGGAAGGCTGGACACTCTTTAAGAAGGAAGTCTTAATGGCACAGGAGCAGGTGGTCCCCAGGTGCTGTAAGAGAAGCTGGTGGCAGAGAAGGCTACTCTGGCTGATCAGGGAGCTTTGGCTGCAACTCAGAGAGAAAAGGAGAGTTTACAGCTTTTGGAAGAAGGGGCTAGTGACTCACAATGATTACAAAGACACTATGAGGATATGCAGGGCGGAAATCCAGAGGTCTAAAGCCCAGCTAGAAATTAATCTGGTTTCAGCAGTCAAAGATAACAAGAAATGTTTCTATAAGTACTTCAACAGCAAAAGACAGACCAAGGAGAGCCTCCATCCACGGCTAGATGCAGGAGGAAACATGGTAATGAGTGATGAGGAAAAGTCTTTAATAGCAAGACTAGTTGTATTGAGGGAATCCAGCCTCCTCAGCCAGAAGACAAAGACTGTGAGAACGACCCCCTCACAATCCAGGAGGAAATAGTCAGTGACCTACTGCATCACATAGACATACACAAGTCTATGGGACTGGATGGGATACACCCGAGGGTTCTGAAGGAACTGGCTGGGGTGCTCGCCAAGCCGCTTTCCATCATTTACGAGCAGTGCTGGCTGACCGGGGAGGTCCCGACAGATTGGAAATCGGCCAATGTGACGCCCATCTATAAGAAGGGTTGGAAGGATGATCCGGGAAATTACAGGCCTGTCAGCTTGACTTCGATGCCTGGGAAGCTGATGGAGCAGCTCATCCTGAGTACCATCACACAACACATGTGGGACAACCAGATGATCAGGCCCAGTCAGCATGGGTTTATGAAAGGCAGGTCCTGCCTGACAAACCTGATCTCCTTCTATGACAGGGCGACCTGTGAAAGTTGTCTACCCTGACTTTAGTAAGGCCTTTGACACCGTTTCCCACAGCATTCTCCTGGCAAAACTGGCTGCTTGCAGCTTGGATGGGCACACGCTTCGCTGGGTAAAAAACTGGCTGGATGGCCAGGCCCAGAGAGTTGTGGTGAACGGAGTTAAATCTGGTTGGCGGTCGGTCACGAGTGGTGTCCTCCAGGGCTTGGTTTTGGGGCCACTCCTGTTTAACATCTTTATTGATGATCTGGACGAGGGGATCGAGTGCACCCTCAGTGAGTTTGCAGATGACACCAAGCTGGGTGGGAGTGTTGATCTGCTCGAGGGTAGGGAGGCTCTGCAGAGAGATCTGGACAGGCTGGAGCGATGGGCTAAGGCCAACTGTATGAGCTTCAATAAGGCCAAATGCCGGGTGCTGCATTTCGGCCACAACAACCCCCAGCAGCGCTACAGGCTTGGGGAGGAGTGGCTGGAGAGCTGCCAGTCAGAGAGGGACCTGGGGGTGTTGATTGACAGCCGGCTGAACAGGAGCCAGCAGTGTGCCCAGGTGGCCAAGAAAGCCAATGATATCCTGGCTTGTATCAGAAATAGCGTGGCCAGCAGGGACAGGAAAGTGATCTTACCCCTGTACTCGGCACTGGTGAGGCCACACCTCGATTACTGTGTTCAGTTTTGGGCCCCTCACTACAAAAAGGACATTGAATTACTCGAGCGTGTCCAGAGAAGGGCAACGAAGCTGGTGAAGGGTCTGGAGCACAGGTCTTATGAGGAACAGCTGAGGGAACTGGGGTTGTTTAGTCTGGAGAAGAGGAGGCTGAGGGGAGACCTCATCGCCCTCTACAGCTACCTGAAAGGAGGTTGCAGGGAGCTGGGGATGAGTCTCTTTAACCAAGTAACAAGAAATAGGACAAGAGGGAATGGCCTCAAGTTGCACCAGGGAAGGTTTAGACTGGATATTAGGAAGCATTTCTTTACAGAACGGGTTGTTAGGTGTTGGAATGGGCTGTCCAGGGAGGTGGTGGATTCCCCACCCCGGAGGTGTTTAAGAGTCACGTTGACATAGTGCTTAGGGATATGGTGTAGTTGAGAACTGTCAATGTTAGGTTAATGGTTGGACTGGATGATCTTCAAGGTCTTTTCCAACGTAGAGGATTCTGTGATTCTGTGAAGGCAGCAGGAAAGCAAGCTATGCTGTGGAAACAAGGATGTCCACACTCAGCATTATAAAACCTTGTGGACCAGTGCCATGGATATAAACCATCTTTACCTTCAGTGCATAATACCAGATCTAGAAAAGGTCTCTGAGGTGCTAGGGCTCTGAAACAAAGTTGACCTCTAGTTGAACCTCACAACTAAACGTTATCCATTATCAGTATCTGTTAATTAGTAAAATCTGTATTACCATTAGTGTTAATTATTGGTATCTGATCATTAATGAAATATGTATGCTCACTAGTAAAAGATGTATCTTAGATTATAATGAGTAGTGAGGATGAAATGCTGTGAGAATGTATCCAACTTTTCTTGCTTAGCCTTGTTCAAGGCTGAGAACTGAAGTATTTGGCCTTTTTAGAAACTCCCTTGGTTCTTCTCCTGGACCCTGGCCAGGCTTTGTGTGGAATCCAGCTGAAGGATGAAACCAGATGTTTCTGCTCAAAACAAAGGTGCAAGTTATTCTGGCTTACTGTTTTTTGGTATATAAGGATGGACCCACTTGTCACGACTTTGGATGCCTCACCCATGGGTGGACATATCGCGTAGGACTTCCCACTTGCAGGGAAAGGTACTCCAAATCCTCACTGCAACTGGGGCTCCCCAGCGACTGCAGATCTGGATGTTGGTAACGTATGCAAGTGGTGATGTATCTTTCTTAATCACTGTTCTCCCTGTCGTGTAGTAATGATTAAGTACATTACCTTAACTGTATGTAGTAATAATTAAGTGTACTATTCTGTATTTTCCTTATTGCTTATTTTCTGTATTACTTGGTTATATCCTTTAATAATTAACAATAAAATAAGCCTACTTTTTTCACTCTGGTGTCTGAGTTTAATTGGCATCCTCAATCAGCAGAACAGTTTCTCTCTTGGTCTCTGTTCTTTAGAAAGGTATAGAGGGGAACAGCATATCTTTATGTTCTAGAGGTTCTGAAACCAGTTGAGGAGAACAGGCAGGTGGATGAAAGCTTTCTGCCTAGATCCATTCCAACAGATTTTAGTCATCTAGCAAGATGTTAGCGAAGATGAATCATCCTCTGGAGATGAATCTTTCTCTCTCTATAAGCAACCTCAAGTGCCTGAAGCTAGGTAAGTTGGTCTTAGTTCCTTTTGTATGGCTCATAATAGGAAGACTCCCCAGTGATGCCTGTGTTTGCATTGGGTTGTTGGCTGTCACTGACTTAGATCTCAGTTTCTGCTCAGTGATTGTGTTGGTTGTATGCTATACTTTTTTTTAGGAAGGTATGGAAGCTAATAGAGTGAGTCTTGTTACCTGAAAATGAAGAATGAGTTTCTGACAATCCAGAAGAAAATAAGGATAATGGAGTAAAGCAAGATAAATACTTACTACTTCAAAAGTACTCTTAACATCTTGAAGTTGTGCAAGTGGAATCCAGGCTTGAAAAACTACTGTTGGATCTTAGAATCAAATATTATAATGCAACTTCAAAATCAGAAATGTGATTTCATTTTATCATACATTATTGTGGATAGCTATACTGTCTTCTTAAAGAGATGTTTTCATATAACATTTTTACAAAATGTCTAGTGCTAATAATTGTTACATTAAATAGCTGTGTTCTTCTGTACAGTTTTCACTAGACACTACCCTCTTTCTGTCATGGCTCCTTTCCTTATGGGAGCACCAGCAGATATTAAACTCTCAGGACAGAACTCACAAGTGGAAGTTATTTAAGTAAATCAAAGCTTCATCTTCTAAATAAGATATGTATACTATTCTTGAATCAGGCCTTGAACTATGGTGGTACACGCTGGCATATGAACATTGCTTATGTGAGTGTTTATATGATCGCCGAATTTTGGCTTTCTTTTGATGAAATTTGACTATGGCTGCAGAATTTTTTTGAAACCATGAGTTGGCTTCAGATCAAGTGGAAGCATCTGCCTGATTTTTCAGAAAGCCTGAAAAAATGGGTCAAAGAAAAGAACTAGTCCTTTCAACTGGAAGGCGTGTTCTTGTGAATACCTGTAATTAAACTTTTGCTATGAGGATTGTTTCTGTTTATCTTTATGAAAGAATGTGAGGAGAAAGTAGGAAGGAGACAGATTATACCAACTGCATAGCTGTATCCATGCTAAATGAACATTTTATTTTGGCCCATACAGGATCAACCTGGGGACAGTGGAATCTTGCTTTTCAACTTAATAAGTGATCATATTGAAAGGGGATCTGGGAACATTCATACTTCGCAGCAAGCAAAACAAACTCAGAGATGTCAATGTGTCAAATGAATGTATACGCGTTCATTGGAGAGACATTCAATCAAAGAGACCCATAGACTGTACATCCCAGTTTAAGCAAAGTACATAGTCTACTGCTGGCAACCTGGGAGAAGTCTTTTATTAAAACAAAGCAAAACATACAAGAAAGAAACAAACCCACCATTTCCAAAAAGAGAAACAACAACAGCCCAGGGATCTTGGGATTCCTTGAAGTTGTTTCCTATTTGGGAAAACTAAAAGGCTATTTCAGTTATTTTTTGCTGTTTTTTTCAATAAGGTGGTTTCATCAAATTTCATAAACAGGTAGTAGGTGACGTTGCAAGAGATCAAGTTGAAGTTACTTCATGGAGCTGACTTGTTAGGTTTTTGTCTTGTTTTAGGTGCAGATACATAAAAACCTGTAGCTGCCAGAATTAAAATATCCTTAGCCTTCTTCCTCTACCTTCCTTCTGGCTCAAGCCGCTATCTAAGATGAGAGACACATGAAGTCCAAATTCTGCAGCAGTGCCTGTGTTCTCACAGCATTTCAATACCTCACTTGCATTGGACTTCCATGGGATCCACCAGTGAGGCATTACTGTCCCTGTCTTAGACATAGACATCTCAGAGCAAGATTCCAGCTTGTCCTAAAAGATGTATTTTAAACTTTGGGGTTTTTTAAAAAATTATTTTAGACCTGTAGCCCCTTTATTCTGTCTTCTGAAGAAGAGTACAAAACCAGGGATGATTAAGGGAATTAGCAGTGTCTCCCATCTTCTATTGAACCACCTTTTGTTTGAATCTGCCATCTTCTGCCATCCATGCTATTAGAGAGCAGTCAAACAAGCCGTGATGAAAAAGGAAGAGAGAAAGACAGTAGTATTACCTCTATGATTTGCTGCCTAAGGTTTCATTTGCCCGTGGAAACCTACTATAGAATGACAATGTCACAAAGAAGTGAGAAAGATAGTGTTTTCTATGGGTAACAAGAGTAGTCAGAATTATAACAGTTACTGTTTGAAACAGAAAGAGTTGAAAGTAAGCCAACATCCCTCAGTAATACCTAATCTGTGGAGTAGGAAGGGAACGTCATATAGCAACATATGGTGCTGCTCGCTGCTGGAGACAGCATTCTGTGGAAAATGCTTTCTGAGTTTGGGCCCACAGTGCCTGTTCCCATGTCCTGTTTTAGAGATGGAAAATGGAGAGCGGCTGCAATTTGCGATTGGCCAGGAATGTACTCTATGAGGGTAACTTAAAATATCATAGCTGCAAAGTCCCAAAGTCCATATTTAAACTCTCTTTTTTTTTTCTTTCTTTCTCCCCGCCCCCCCCCCCCCCCCCCCCCCAAGTTTGGAGCCTTTCTGAGCATTTTAGTGAAGTCAGGGCAGGAGAAAGTGATGTGAACTTTTTTCTGGGGGTAATGTGTGTGTTCATCTCACAATATAAACCAGCCATTACCCAAGTCTGATCTATACTCATGTATGAGTACTGATTAGTATTCTGTGAACAAGAATGTGTGTTTTGAACTCACTAATTATTACAGCAGATTTTTAATAATTCTCTTCTTGTAACCCTCAATTTAACTTTATTGCATTTATGAAATAAATGTAGGAGCTCCCAGAAGGTGAATGTAATATTATTTTGTGCTCACCTCTCATCAGGGACTCTGCCAGAAGTTTACAAACATCAATTAAGTTTCACCATGCTGCCATCTGGGAAATAACTTTTCTTACACCCATGTTACAGATGGATAAACAAACAGGAGCCAAATAACTTGGCCTGGATCATGTAGCAAATTGGGAATAGAGTTCTCACACTGTCTCCCAGTCCCTCACTTGTGTCTAACCAGTAAGCATGCTGCTACATAGTTTATTTACATTTTGAGACTGTTTTTAATGAACTAAATTGCCATTTCTATTTCTTCTGAATCATCCAAAACTTGCCAACTTTTTATTTTAATAAAGCTTTCACATACTGAGGCTAGTATTTATAGTTAAAGACCTTTGGTTGCTTCTAACGTTTGTGTGTACTGCTACCACAGGATGATAACAAACAAAGCACAAATAATTTTTTGTCGTTCCTTTTAAGACATGTTCCCACTGACAACAGTGACTTTTGAATCAGTTCCTCATGCTCATATTATAAATTGATCTCTCCAGTTCCTCAGTTAGTTTTATTTTTCCTTGCACAGAATCTTTTCCATTTTCTAATGTTTTTATGGTGGTGGTTGATAAGGCATGCCCAAGAGGACGAGTAGCTGTTTTTTTCTGGTGTGGATTCTTATACACTTAATCAGGTTGGACTGAATACAACTTCCTTTTTTATTTTTTAATTATTTTTTTAGAATTTTTCATTGTAGAGTTTTTCTTCTTGTATTGTTGGTAGCCCCTTTCAATCTAACAGTGATATATCTAATTGTGGGTGGAAATGGAAAGCTTCTAGTTGTTACAATTGCTGTCCTTTCATTTCAACTCTAGGTAATTAAAATTTTCTGTGGGGGTTTCTTAAAGTTCATCTCAGTTCTCCTTTATATGTGATATTAATTATAGTGGCAGAAGGACCACTACTACAGTAGTCATGCCATGAGACTGGAGGATTTACTTCCATGTGAAAAATGGGTCATTATTGTTACACTATTGGAAGTTCCTCAAATCATTTATCCTGGAGAGAAGGTGGTACCAAAGAAAACTTGGTACATTACTATACTGATAACTTCCAAATATTAGGGATATTCTCTCAGGAGAAAGCCATCCTTGCTAACCTATGAGATTTAGAAATGCCAACTGGTTCTTTCTGATTTTGGCACTGAGATGGACAATTATTAGAACAGATGGTAGGTACACTATGATAATTCTCTTTGTAATAAACACTATTATTATGTTAAAATACATCAAATTATACCTCAAATATTAGCTTAGGGAGCAGTCAGCGGAGTTCCGTTATTACCCTGAAGTGACTGGTTACTGTTTGGTCTGTTCCCAAATGAAATCCAGTCATATGATGCATACATTAATCCCAGCAAGTATGACTAGCAAGGTTACCTGTATATAAAGGAATATAAGTTAAATACATGAAGAAGATGCACTTAAGGATTTGAAACTGCCCACACTGGCTTTTTGCTTCAGAAGGGGCTAGCAGTCTGTCAAGCACCACAGCAGACACTATATAACTGCTTGCCATTTGGGCAAGTGATAATCACATCTAATCATGCCCAGGAGACACCAATGTTTCCAAAGAAGATGGGAGCAGCCAGGGGGTGGGAGATCAAGGGACTTCTTTGAAGGAAGAAGTGACAGGAAAAAGAAGATTTGAAAGAGAAGATATGAGGGATCGGGGAGAAGCAGAAAGTAGATAATCTTCTGTTTAAAAATTTTATTTCCTTTGTTTGTGCTAAGCAACTAGATGCTGGGACTTGAGCTCTGAATGTTTAGTAGTGGGTTCAGTGTGAATATTTAGAGCTGAGTGAAATAGAAAGCTTTCTTTTAATCTTTTATAACTTTTTTTTCTGTAAATTTTATAGATCTCTTATCTCTTTATCTTCTGTCAATAAATGGTTTATTTTACATTTACTTTAATTTGGCTTGAGTTTAGGTTGATTTCAGGGTGCTGCAAATGCCAAGATTAATTACTTCTTCTGGGTAGGGAACCTTAAACTTGACTGCAGGATTTTTAAATTTTTTTTTTATTTTTCAGTGCCCAGCAAATCTATTGCTCTTGGTTTCCAAAAGGAATCTGAGCACCTGCCCAGCTGCATGGGCCAGTTTGCAAGCTGATGATAGAGACCTATGTGTAGGAAGCTTCTTTTGGCTAACAGAATTAATTAAGTACAGAATAGCCTGACCCTCACAGAAGTTGGTGAAATCCAATATTTAATTTACAATCAATTTTACAAAATTGAATAGGTGATACTTACTCCCTTTTCTGGGGAAAAAAAAAAAAAAAAAGAAAAAAGAAAAGAAGAGCTATTATCCTTGGAAAGCATAAGAAAAGATTCATGACATTAGTTAGAGAAGCTGAGGAGAGGATTTTTGATAAAGGTAAGAATGGAAGAATAAACAATCTGAAGTGGAGGATATTAAATGACGTAATAAAAGAGAAAAGACACTGCTTTGATGCATTCTACAAGCAGGAAAACTGTTCCAGACCTGGAAGCAGTTTAGCAAAACAGAGCCTGAAGCCAAGTGTTAGAGTTTGAGGAACTAAGATAGAAATCCCATCCATGTTCTAAAACATGGATGAAACTACAGTAAATACAGTCCCTGGAAAACTGTCATTTAGGATATAAACAGTTAGTAAATCCTGTGCATTCTCAACTTTTCTTTACCTTAATGCCAAGTCAAGGAACTAACATAAAACCACCTTGGATATTGACATGGCACCCCTCTTTCCTACTGTGCTTATGGTGTGTATAATAGTGTTCATAATACAGATGTTATTTCTAGGATAACAACTTACTGCAAACTGGAAACTTGAGAATTTGTTTTTTATTTTGAATATGGTCATACCTCTTACAAAGTGTCTTTAATTAGGTCTCCTTTTGCCTATACGGTCAATTTTTTTACTAGTGAACACTTAAGGTCTTGGTAGAAATTTCCATAGAACCCTTAAAATAGAGCATTTCTCTCATTAAGTCCGAGAAGAGCAGACATCCTAACTGGATTTAAAGAGGTACTGTTGGAACTTCTTTTATTAAACAGGGATATTTCTTCTTAGTAGCAGAATTATTATTTTCTTCTTGGATGTATTGTTCTCCTGCACCCTGAAAAGCTATTATAAATGCCGTGCAAATATTAGTTTATTCCTGTTCTATTCATAAAATGAGATATTGAAAAAAGAATGATCTTTAAAGTCAACGTTATTTACACTGTGATGAATATGACACAGCCTTAGATGTGGGGTTTTTTTTTCCTTACCCCATTCTATTCTGATACGTTGAACTGTCCTTACCCAGCAAGCTCAAACTTGCAAAGTTTTTAATCAAAATAGTGAGTTGGGTGCCTGAATCACAGAAACACAGAGATGGAAGAATGCTCATGAAACTTAACTGGGTCCCAACACCTGGCTAACCTGTTCTTAAAAATCTTAAAAATATAGAGGGTGAAGTAGATTCTCACTCTCTGTAGTTTTCCTGATCTTTCTTTCATTTTCCTGACTTAGACAGTTTTCTGAAATGCAACTTGAAGTCTTCTTAGGAGCTCATCTGGCTGATTTCTTCTTGCAATCTCTGAAAGGGGAATTACCTTTTAATGAGGTTTCAGTCATGCAGTTTGATGGAGGGGAGAAGACTGTGTCCTTCACTAAGTGAAACATCATTTAAATCATAAAAAGGACCAAGGCTTCTGAATACTCATGAGAACAGTTTGTCTTAAAAGCAGAACTCTTTCAGTGGCAAAATTCTCATCACCATGCCAGCAGCACTAGGATTTCATTCAAAAGTGTAGTATCATGGGCCAAATGATGCAGAGAGAAGACTGTGGTTATTGCCGGATTGTGCATTATAACTGGTAAACATAGAAAAATGTGAAGAACATCTGCTTCCAAAGGGACGAACCCCACAGAGAGAGCTCTGAGTTGAGGAAGACTTTTGTGGGCAGGATTCATCAGAAAGTGGAGAAAGCCTCATTTGATGGCTCGTTCTGTAGGATTATCAACTTGTATCCATTTTGTAACCATCCAGGAAGGGTTTTTCTTATCACTTTCACATTAGATAGTGCTTCCCCTTATACATGACTATACAATGTCAGGGATGGTTTTTTGGGTTCTGCAGTTCTCTTGGTTTGCTTGGCTCATTTATCTCAGGAAGGTTTCCCAGTCATAAGGGAAATAAAGATAACTTTCAGGATTTTACCATCAGCAGGCAAAAAAGGCTTACTATTCTCCACTACCTTAAAGCAAATGACCTCAACCCTTTAGATCTTTGCAATGTGTATCTGTCATCTGCTAGGGACCTACTCTATATGATTGCGACTCCATCACAATATTGTTTCAAATGAGCAAGTAATTCCTTATTATTAGCTGCCGGGCATGGGATACTTAAGTCACTACAAAATCTGCACATGACATACAATCAAAGTGTGGCATGCATTTCTTCTGTGTTGTTTTTTTAGTTAATTAAGCCATTATCCAAATGTGATTAAATTATTTAACCTAGAACAGTTGGTGTATTCAATCTCTTTTATTTTTTCCAATAAACAAAATGCAAGAAGTGGGTAGTAGTAGTAGTAAGATATTGTAATTAACATTTAGTTCTGTTAATGAAAAAATAGAACCCAAACACATGACTAAATTAGTCAGTTACCTAAGTGAATTTAGAACAGAACATGTAAAGCTGCCTGTGTATGCAATGAAAAACCTAGTTATTAAGTTACCACCAGCTGTTTCACAATGTGAACAGTGATGCACTTGTTAATATCTACATTGCATCATCTGTCTAATTATGAGCAGATTCAAGTGTCTAAAATCTCCATCATCCTTATCTCTTTGCTTGTTTTCATAAAGAACAGTATTTTGGCCCAATGTTTTGATTAGGAAATACTAGGCAGAACTAGGAAGTACTGCTGTGTGTTCTTCAGGATCCTGTAGAGTAGAGCCAGTTCAGGACATCCTGGCATCAGGATAACAGCTGGGAGCAGTCTGGACATTTCGGGACCTATAGGTGAGTATGGAAAGGATTGGTGTGGTGCCAGAGGGCTGGGTGGGGGAGCAGCTAGTGATATTTTATGAAAGATTGAGTATATAAAAGTATGTAATCCACAGCTTCCTAAAGCTGTATAAAAATCACATGGTTTAATGGGACCTTTGAAGTCTGTGAATTAAGTCTCCTCCTCCCTTCTTCTCTTCTCCTAACTTGTCCTCCCCCTTTTCTCCTCTCCAACTATTTCAGGTTTAAGCCTTTGCTCTACAGCCCCCCCGATATATGCAAACCATTCTTTCTCCATGCAGGTATTTGCTTCTACCCTCACACACCTTCTGTTTGCTTTGCCCCTCCTTATTTCAGGGGTCGCAGAGGTAGTATTATGCTGCCTACTTGCTGGGGCTGCCCATGTCTCCAGCTGTCCCACGAGCTGAGTCTGCTCCGGAAGAGTTTCCTTTAGAGAAGCTGCAGCTGTGTCAGATAAAAGGATACCAGCAGCTGGGGAAGATGGTAATACAGAGGAAGACTTGTGTGATTGCTGTTGGTGTTTCCTAGTATTAGGCTTGCGTATCATGTATTTAAGGTTGTAATAATGTTTCCCCTTGAAGTATGTCTGGCAGATGTGATCTTGTTATGAGACAGGATCAAGACAGAGAACAACTTTGTTCAGGAGGTATGCTAAGCCCACAAAAAATATAATGAGAAAAATGTGCAGTTGTCAAGGGCAAGATGCACTAATGAGAACATGCATAGCTTGCTGAAGTAATATAAATTCAAGAGAGAAAGCTGCTTTTTGGAAGAGGTATGCTTTTACAGAGAATAGGTACACTTGTATGCCCTACTGTTTTAAAGAGTATTCACACATAAGCCTATCTCTTATTTTTCTTAAGTGAAGATAGAAGGAGGGAAACAAATTCAAGTCTAAATAAGGATCCAAAAATGTTCTGAAATCTTTGTGAGCTAGCTATTATTCAGGTGCCAGAGAATTACTAAGATTTTAATTAGAGGTGTTATAAAGGTAATGGAGATGGGAAGAAACAAGTTAGAAAAGGAAAACCCATGCGGTTATGGTGTGGTGTGCTTCAGTCTGCATAATGGGAAGAAGGATGGCAGCAAGTGGTGTAAGCAGAACAGTACATGAAAATACTTCACCTTACAGGGATGTCAGAAGCCATTTGCAAAAAGCAGGCAAACGTGTTTTTCTTCTTTGGGATTTGTTTTTAAGTATTCCAAGTGCTTTTGTGATGGGTTCTGTGAATCTTTTCAGTGGTGATGTGGGGAGGTGGCGCTGCACCTTTTTATAGTTATGTGTGTTGTGCCTCGTTTCATGTGCAGGGGTTCAAAGCCACTTGGGCTAAATTGTAGCTCTGTACTGGAGTTCTGCATGGATGTGGGTTTCAAGAAGAGGTCTTTCCTCTGTATTTTGTTATTTTGTTTTAAAAGATAGCAACTCCTAGCTTTCTTTGGCTATGGGATAGGAGTGTGTGTGGGAGGGGAAATCTTTACTGGCCACGCTTTTGGCTTGTTCATAGTGTTTCTGGAGGGTAGCCTTTTTTAGGATTTCTGTGTGTGCCTGCCACGTCTGATCTAGTTTACAGACTTCCTTGGTGTTTCCTTGTCTGCCACGAGCTGTTTGCATCTTTTGTCTTTCGGCAGTTGCTGAGCTGCTGCAGTCCTCTCTGGGCAGCAAAGTGACACCCTGCAGACTGCCAAACAGCCCAAGAGACTCCTAAAGTAGCCTCCCAGTTCTATTCTGGGCTGTTGGTTACAGTGAAATAGAGGTAATACCTTTTTAATAAGTGTTTCCGGGTGAAGTTATGAATAAAACAGAGTGGAATTGGATCTTTAGGAAGAATAATCTTTTAAAAAGTTATTGTGTGGTCTGGGTAGTTGTCTAGGACCTGTAAATGACTGATTTCAGTCTCTCATCTGCAGAGGTGCTCAGGACATCTCTTCTGGGAGAAAGATTAGTGCTGAGGGATTGCTTTCTGCCTGTGTGTGTGAAATTAAGGAATTCCTAGCTGCTTCTATGAAAAGGCAATGGCAATTTTAGTAAACCATGACAATGTCATTTGTTTACCTAACAATTTGGAATTAAAGCTTAGTTTGTGCTGATAGAGCAATATCTTACTGTGCATACTACTGCTAACACTACCACTGGATGGAGAACTGTAGATGTTGTTTTATTCACTGTTTTTATAAGTTTTAAGCTAAGATCTGATTTCTGTAGCATGCAAATATGCACAAGGACAATGCTACCATCTCTATCTATACCTACAGTGTAAAAACAAAGTAAAAAAGTTTCAGTGTAAAAACAGAGGTATTTAGTAGACTCCCTTAATTGCTGTCACAAGTTCCTGTGTCTTCGCAGTCAGTCTTGCTACATGTTGCCTTTTTTTATTACTGTTTAGTTGAGGAGAGGAAATGCAGCCCTTCTAACCATTAGTATGCTTCATTTTTTTAATGTCTAGATCCCTGCTCTGAATAAATTAGTAAAGACACCTGAACGCTTTTTTCCCCTGCAGGTGAATGCTCTGGATTATAGGGTATTTTGCCTCAACTGCTTTCACAGGTATTTTGTTGTGGGTTTTAAATATTTTTTCTTTTTTGCGACTGTTCCACTTTGGGTATAATACAGAAATATTTTTGGGTGTGAAGACCAAAATCCAAGTGTCCCAGTTCCCAGCTGAGTGCCCCAGTGATCAGTTATTTACTCTTCTTTCCCACACTTGATGAACATTTCAGTATCTCATCAAAGAGGAACAGCATGCACAGGAGACAGTACTGCCATGTCTAGGATGTGCTCCTGTGCTGTACGTGATACAGCTCTGTCCAGGAAGAGGAGGGAGCTTACATCTAACCTCCAGTTTCCTCACATCAGCCTGCAATTGCCAAGCTCCTTTTAGCCAAAAGGTGGGTACTACCCAGAGTGCTTCCCCATGCATCTCTCAGTGTGTTCCGCATGCCTGTCAGGTTGTGTTTCTCAGGTGTGTGAACGCTATTTTGTGGGTTCCTGAATTAAGCAATTAGGCATCTGCTTACACAAGGTGGTGGTGCTGTCGGCTTGCAGGATAGCACAGTTTCAGTTTTTGCTTGAATTTCTAGAGACTTCTGGTGTCCTAGGTACCTAAGTGGATTATTGAGAATTTTTGGTTACTCTCTTTTATGGAGACACCTACTAGTTTGCCTAAATGTCACCTTTGGCATTCAAGTGTGGATTGGCATTTCCCTGAGGCTGCAGAGCTGTTGCATTGACAGTGTGTGCTGTTGGGCGCTGCACTTTGAGGTTTCAGCAAAACAGCTGGAATCCTTAGCTTTGTATTTCTTTACTTATAATCTTGTGGTTAGTAAGAAAAGAGGAGGAAAAATAGTAGGATAGGCATGCCAAAATAGAACCTGGATAATAGTAATGTGATAAAATGCACTTTAAAACTATTTAGAAATATGTGAAGCTACAGGAACCTCTAGACCAACTTGCTCATTTTGTGTATTTCAGACTATGTAACTAGGTTGATCCTTGCAATCTGAGTTAAGCTAAGCTGTTTCATCACTCAGAAAACTAAACTACTAGGACAGCCCAGGCCTAGACAGTAGCAATCAAGGTACTTCATGCCCAAGATCACTTTGATGTAATGAGGTTGTTTAGTATGATGAGGACACAATTAACTTGGTGGGTTACTTCTAATGCAACTGAAAAATGTAGAAACCCACCATATTTCCTTCTGATCTTACTATTTGGGAGGCTGTATCACTGCTATTTTAAATGCTTTCACCTTGCAAAAAAAGACTGGAGAACATGTAAGTCGCACACAGTGGTATTGCTACTATAACTGCTCTAGCTGGGTTAGCAAGGGTGTGTTTCTGTGCTCTAAGAGAGAGGATTTTCTGTAAGAATTATCCTATTGCTTCAGACATTTTTTTTCCTATGAAAGCTGTGTGCTATGGTGGTATGGATATTTGATATTGTGCATGCAAATTAGGTTGATTAGCCCTTCCAGGAGAAAAAAATAAGCAGTGCAGTTTCTCTGTCTTGGGTGGATTACTTTCTGTATGTTGCTCTGAAGTGTGTAGATGCATGGAGGTGAAGGGTTATTAAACAATGTACTATCATTGTTAAATACACAAAATAGTTTATTTCTTAGTGCGTGCTGTGCTTCATAATTCTGTGTGAACTTGAAAGACACCTTATACTTTTTCAAATACATCCACACTTAACAAATGTTGCTCTTTGCTGCAAAGTCAAAGTATATTTGAATATAAGGGCACTTACAGCATATTTATATCATCTTGGGGCAACCACAGGGAGAACTTCTAAGGCTGTAAAACCTAAGCAACCAGCCACCATCCATAATTGTGGACTTTCGTTATTAACCCCTGTGACCAGAGTACTGCTGGATGTGGAGCGAGACGCATAAAGTATTTATTGAAAAGTAATAAAAATGCATTCCCCAAACAGAATTTTTACCTGCAGTTTCACAGACTGACTTTGTGAAACAAAGAAATTGAAAGAGCAGCCTGCTGGAAACTACTGTCTGCAGGGAGGAAAAAAAAAAAAAAAGAAGGACAATAAACCTGTAGCTGAAAAGTATTCTCAGACAAAAGGAATTAGTTTACAACTCACCTACATTTGTATAAGAAAGTTTAAGCAAATTAATTGCTCTCTTGAAGTTCTAACATACCCCCGAACTGAAGCCTGGAACTAGGATGAAATTATGTTTTGTTACAGTAACATTCATGGATTTGTTCCAACTAATTGTCATTTTTGTATTGTATAGATGGCTGAACAAAATCTGTTGTGTCTAGAGTCACATGAAGTATTTGCAGTGGCATATGAAATTAGGCAAATTTCTGTTTCTGACACCTTTGAAAGTAGCCTTCCAAAGTAGTTATTACAACAAACATCTTTACCACCTGATACTAAATTGTAAGATGAGGTCAAGGAGCAGTGGGGGAAAGAAAAATGATAGTGCTATAACCATGAGAGATAATACAGGTGCAGATATTTTGATGGACATTATTATCTCAATTGAGGGTAATCTTCACCCATCCGAAGAGGACCTCTATACGCTCAAAACAGATGTTGATGTTTTAAGTAGGACTTCAGTGGTGTCCAAGCATTATGCCAGCAGTTTGCACTGGGGCAATCTTGGTTTTTCCTTTTTTCCTGAGACCTGACAACCAGCTGAATGATTTCCTTCCACTCCTCCCCGCAGCCCACCAATGTTGTTACAAAACCCAGGGATGCTCTCTAGGAGAATTTTATTTTATGTGTGTATTAGACCTAAGTAAATTTGTTTTTTGGAAAAATTGGTTTTGACTCAATTACGTGTTGGTGTGTGAAAGGTGCCTGCTTTCAAGAGAAAACTTCAAACTTTCTCCTAAAAATGCATGCTGTCAGCTAGAATGTTTCTATTTGGCTATACAGCAATGATGTGCTGGGAAGCTGTAATCTTGTTTCTCATTCACTTTTTCTCCAGTATGGACATTCCCAACAGGGGTAGGATCCCACACTTCATGGAGGTCATATACTTGTTAAGTGTGGAAATGGCAGGGCATGCTGCGGACTGAGGCAGTCTGGCCAAGGAGCACGGTTATCTGCTGAGGATACCCCCTAAGGCACTTAATTAAAACTCCCAGCAGGCAACATCTGCATGAAAACAATTTTATTTTTGTGCAGACTGAAAATTTCAACGTTCTGATGGATTTTATTCCCCCCCCCCGCCCCGCCTTGGTAAAAGTCTAGTCTCTAGTGTATTTGTAAACAGACCTCATGGATTCCATTAAAAACTTGCAAATTATCTTTATAAACACTTTTCTTTATTAACACTGCGGTGTTCTCACCATGTCTAGCATAAAGAGAAGTGTCAGCACTGTAATGGCCATCACTTGTGTATGCATGCATGCTTTAGCGGCTTAAGGGCAAATAGCTTATGCCTTTCTATGTTATTGAAATAAGTAGCATGTAGGAGAATTGGCCTAGCTCCTTCCTGAGTGGCAATACTGTGTGATGTTTATTCGGTTGCTAATTTAAAGGTATTATGGGGACAAAAAAATGAAAAAGAAATGAAGCTCCACAGGCAGAACAATTACTAAATAGTGTTTGAACTATTATACTCCAGACTGCTGGTCTAAGGTACCATTCACAATCCATGGTCATTTTTCCTGTTCTCTCCTGGTATCCCTGCCCTTAGCAGTTGTTATTACTGACCTGGGAGTAAGCACAATTAAAATATTTTTTCAGTTCTTTCCCACACTCATCTTTAACTTCTCTGACTTGCATTTTTGATATTAAAAATCCCCATCAAGTTTAATGTTCTAAAGCGTGGGGTGGATGATTACATTTGCTGAAAATGAAGCTCAAAATGAAAGACAAATTCAAGTAGCAGTAATGTTTTCAAAGAGTGTCTCTTTCATGTCACAAGTGGCATAGCCTGCTATTAGAGGTCCCGAAGCACAGTTTTCATACTAGTTGCAATAAATCACACACATATGGTGATGGGGAAGAAAGAGAGATGAGGTCACTTAAGGAGGAGAACACAAAAACCTCAAAGGGAAAATGCTGTGATTGGCACTGACTTCCCTTGTGAAGGGAAGAAATATGGGAAGTTTATCTGCTTCTTACTACTGCATGGACATACTTGACCAGAAATGTGTATGGTTGAAAGCATTTTTAATCAGTAAAAAACAAAAACATTAACAATGGCAGGATACCCTGACAGAAAGTATGAAAACCATCTACAAGTGGTTTTGTAAGGGCCAGAGAAGCTGAATTAAAGGGAAGGACCATGCTGCTGGACATGTAAAACCTGAGAAAAGTCTGAATATTCACTAGGGATCTGCATGCCCAGTGCTAGGAATAGTCAGTATATTTGAAAAATGTGTTAGTTTACACAATTACTTCTTCGTTTTTTGCTGGTAAAAACATGGCTCTGCTGAGTTCAATAGGTGACTAGCACCCAAACTATAGATACTTATAATGTATAATTAAATAAAACACTAAGCAGGGCTGATGCTTTAGCTTTACCTCCTCCTTCACATGAATAGTTTTGATAATGGCTATCCATATGGCTGAGACTTGTGGACTCAGGCTTTGTATTCGTGAAAAACTGGGACAGAAAATTCCCCTTCCAATACCTGGATACATGTATCTGGAAAACCAAGTTAAATGTAAGAACAAGGTGATATTTCATTATGATGTGTGCTGAAATACCTGTTTCTTTACCAGGATGCTTCATAGCCGTAGCCTGCCCCCACCCCTCTGATGTAATTTAACTGCATTTTTGTACAAGTGGAGGTTCAAGGCACTATTGTTTTCCCCTTTGGAAATGATTACATGAATGACTGCATGAATTCAGAAGGAGGTTGGTTTAATCTTAATCACCTCTTCAGTAGCAGTAAAACCTTAAAAATGATATAATATCAGAACATAACTTTATCTGTGGGGAAAAAGGTTCTTAGGATGTCTTACAACTCCTGCCTCTGCTGTACCAGCTGCAGAAAAGATGTTTCTCTTTGGATGTAGATTTTAGTGGAGAAGACTAAAGCACATCTGAGTCCTGATCTTCTGCAGGGTCTGGATCTGAGTGTGTACCCCAGCCAGCTCCAGGCCTGGAGGCTCTGGACTTTTTGTGTGGCGAGGATGTCATGGAAGTGTGGAAAGCTCCAGTCCCATCCATATGAAGACAAAGTTTATTGCAGAATCTGGTGTCAGCGTGACTGCTGTTGGCGTGGTTTGCTGTGTTATGAGCTACATACCTTTCTGTCAACCAATATATTGAGGACTGGAGAACACTTGATGTTTGCTTTTTACATATTGAACAAGAGATTTTTATTTTTTTCAAGTGTCAAAATTGTCCCCACATCAGCCTTTCAATTTTTTCCCTGTTTTAAAATTTATCTTTAGCTTCTTAGGAAAAAAAAAAAAAAAAAAAGAAAAAAAGGAAAAGAAATCAAGCCAATACTTTTTATGTAACAGTTTATTTTATAGCTTGAAAATGATAAACTCATATATTTTCATAAGGGGAGAAATGTCTTCACATCCAAAACTGCAGGTACCAGGGTAGGTGGTGTGTATCAAAGAAATATCTGTGTTATGGCTTACCATCTGTTTAATTAAGTAGTTGCCTTTATTCACTTGTAGTTTGCAGTATCCTGTTTATTAACAAATTATTTAGTTTTAATTGGATGAGTTCCAATTACAAGAGGTAGTAATGCTCTCCTTTCAATGCAAGGCAGGTAAGTAAGACTCTGGGCTGAGGAACCAGCTGTAGCAATGAATCCTTATTAAACAAAAGGATACATATAAGTTAAATGTGGGAATGTCTTGGAGGTCAGGAGAAAGGGCAGGTTCCTGAAATAGAAATCCATTGAGGGATGTCAGTGATGTGGACACCGGATGTGGACACCGCATGTGGCTGGGAAACTCCCCCACCATGAGCAGTGCAAAGGCAGGAGAGATGCTGTGATTCATATTTTCTTCCTCTTCCACTTTCAAGACATTTTCTTATGGCCACTGTCGGTGACAAGGTACTGCATTAGGGTGGACCTTGATTTAACTGAGAATGGCCATTTTCATACTCTTAGGGATGACAAAGCTTATTTGGATCTCGACATTTGGTAGCTATTTTAAATTATATTCTTCCTAAGCAAGATATCTGTTTTCTTGCAAGTGAAGACAAATGTAGGCTGAGTAGTAAGCAAGTATAACTGTCCTTCTAGAAGGCTCTGAGCTGGCTTGGATATCTTTGCACAAGGTGTGTATGCAAAACCCTTAAGACATCTGAGGAATAGAGTGAAGAGGACACTACTCACACTTTTACATCTAAAGATATTATTTAGTTTTACTTTAGAATCACTCTAATATTCCACAGAGGCTGGTGTTTGCATAAGCAGAAAGCAAGTTTGCTGTTGACCCTGTCTTATCAGGGGACTTGCGTCATAGTCATGACTGAAAACTCATGTTCTGGTTTCATGGGAAGTTTCCCTGTAAAGATTTGCAGGTCTTTGCCCTTGGATGGAATGTAAAATTATATTGTACCTATTTGAGGATATGGATTAGGTCTGGGCTAGTCTGTGAGGTCCTAGAAATGTCATGTTTCTATGCTGAGAAGTCTGGGTGGTTGGTGATATTTCAGTAATATTATATTTGTGTTTTAATTGTATATTAAGACTTTATTGAAAGCTAAAACTCATGAGGTGTAGTTCAGATGTTAAAATACTGGAGGGTGGCAAATGTGACACCCATCTACAAGAAAGACAGAAAGGATGATCCAGGAAACTATAGACCTGTCAGTCTGACCTCGGTACCAGGGAAGGTCATGGAACAAGTCATCTCGAGTGCCATTAAAAGTCATATAATGGACAACCAGGGGATCTGGCCTAGTCAGCAGAAAGGCAGGTCCTGCTTGACAAACCTGATCTCCTTCTATGACAGGGCGACCTGCTTATTGGATGAAGGAAAGGTTGTGGATGTTGTCTACCCTGACTTTAGTAAGGCCTTTGACACCGTTTCCCACAGCATTCTCCTGGTGAAACTGGCTGCTTGCAGCTTGGATGGGCACACGCTTCGCTGGGTAAAAAACTGGCTGGATGGCCGGGCCCAGAGAGTTGTGGTGAACAGAGTTAAATCTGGTTGGCGGCTGGTCACGAGTGGTGTCCCCCAGGGCTCGGTTTTGGGGCCACTCCTGTTTAACATCTTTATTGATGATCTGGACGAGGGGATCAAGTGCACCCTCAGTGAGTTTGCAGATGACACCAAGCTGGGTGGGAGTGTTGATCTGCTCGAGGGTAGGGAGGCTCTGCAGAGAGACCTGGACAGGCTGGAGCGATGGGCTAAGGCCAACTGTAGGAGTTTCAATAAGGCCAAATGCCGGGTGCTGCATTTCGGCCACAACAACCCCCAGCAGCGCTACAGGCTTGGGGAGGAGTGGCTGGAGAGCTGCCAGTCAGAGAGGGACCTGGGGGTGTTGATTGACAGCCGGCTGAACAGGAGCCAGCAGTGTGCCCAGGTGGCCAAGAAAGCCAATGATATCCTGGCTTGTATCAGAAATAGCGTGGCCAGCAGGGACAGGAAAGTGATCTTACCCCTGTACTCGGCACTGGTGAGTCCGCACCTCGATTGCTGGGTTCAGTTTTGGGTCCTTCACTACAAAAAGGACATTGAATTACTCGAGCGTGTCCAGAGAAGGGCAACGAAGCTGGTGAAGGGTCTGGAGCACATGTCGTAAGAGGAGCAGCTGAGGGAACTGGGGTTGTTTAGTCTGGAGAAGAGGAGGCTGAGGGGAGACCTCATCGCCCTCTACAGCTGTCTGAAAGGAGGTTGCAGAGAGATAGGGATTAACCAAGTAATAAGCGATAGGACAAGAGGTAATGGCCTCAAGTTGCGCCAGGAAATGTTTAGACTGGATATTAAGAAGTATTTCTTTACAGAACAGGTTGTTAGGTGTTGGAATGGGCTGCGCAGGGAGGTGGTGGAGTCCCCATTCCTGGAGGTGTTTAAGAGTCACGTTGACATAGCGCTGAGGGATATGGTGTAGTTGAGAACTCTCAATGTTAGGTTAATGGTTGGACTGGATGATCTTCAAGGTCTTTTCCAACCTAGATGATTCTGTGATACTAGCTTGAATAATCAACGAGGCCACTCCATAGAAATCAATGGAATATAGGAGAAAACCTGAAAAGGATGATATGTAATGAAACAATCAAATGATTCTGTCAAAATATTTTACAGCAATGGAAGTAGGAGATGTTGATCAAGAAGCAAATGTTTCTATCCTTATTAAGTGGTAGGGAAAATATTTTAGCTTTGTATTAAATCAACCTGAGTCATTAATAGCTTTAGTAAAATCTGTAGTGTATTACTGCTAACATGTCATTAAATGTATGATTTTTTTTTAACATTTTGCAATATTAAATATTGAAAATTCAAAATGCATTTCATTGCTGAGAAAAGGAGAAAACTTTTTTTGCTTTGGGTTGTCATGAAACATCAGCATTTCTCATAAAAAAAGAATTCTGAGTTTGTTACCTCTACTACCCGCACTGAGAAGGTGGCTACATACCTTTTTTGCAGTGTTGCAAACCAACAGGTTATGGAGACCAACTTCTCACAGACAAGGCTCAGGATGAAATAATGTATCTGAGCATTTTGTTTTATGGAGTAGCATTTGTAATGAACTGTATCAATGCTCTGGGCCGACTCATATTTATCTGAGGTATGACACCTCTATTTCACACTCAAGAAGTTTGAAATCTTCCTGTTGCACTGGAAAATTCACTTCTGTAATTTTCCTTGTCATCTCTTTTATATGTCTGATTTGACAATAGTTAGCCACTATGCCTTCAGAAGTAAATCTGCGCCAACATGGCCTTATCAATGGCTGCAGTCTCCTAAGGGGAGTACCTGCTCTGTCATGGGCTTATCCATGGCCACACACTTTGAGGTGCTCCAACATGATCTCATCATGCACAGCCACAGATGCTTTGAGGTGTACCTGCTTTGGTGTGGACTTATTCACGGCCACAGAACTTTGGGATGTCCTGCTCCTGTGTGGACTCATCTGCAGGTCACAGTCCCTTCGACTTGAGTTCACACTGGAGTTCCAGCCTGTCCAGTACAGCAGCATGGAAACAACAGCGATGCTCTGGCCATCTGCCAGCCCAGGCTCATTGCCATTGCTGTTATCAAAATGTTGCCAGGCACAGCAGAGTAAGATGGTAAGTGGTACAGTGAGCAGCAAAGCCAAAAAAAACCCACTAACAAGTGCTAGACTGTAACATACAGTAAGACAAGCAAGCCCCGATGCAAGGACAGGAGCCTGCCAATTAATAGCTAAACAGTAATAACAGCTATAAATTCAATCTAGCACATTCCAATTAAATCTGTCATTATCTTGAACCCTTTGAGCCCCATGTTGGGCATCAAAAGGGACTACAGTCGTTTAACCCCAGCCAACAGCTAAGCACCACATGGCCACTTGCTCGTCACTCCGCCCCCCCCCCCCCCCCATCCTGCGGTGGGTGGGATGGGGGAGAGAATCAGAAGAGTAAAAGTGAGAAGACTCGTGGGTTGAGATAAAGACAGTTTAACAGGTAAAGCAAAAGCTGTGCACGGAAGTAAAGCAAACCAAGGAATTCATTCACCACTTCCCATCAGCAGGCAGGTGTTCAGCCACCTCCAGGAATGCAGAACTCCATTATGTGTAGTGGTTACTTGGGAAGCAAAAGTTGTCACTCTAAATGTAACCCCCTTACTTCTTGTTCCCCCAATTTTATATGCTGAGCATGACATCATATGTTATGGAATATCCCTTTGCTCAGTTGGGGTCAGCTGTCCTGGCTGTGTCCCCTCCCAACTTCTTGTGCCCCCTCAGCCTACTTGCCAGTGGGGTGGTGTGAGAAACAGGAAAGGCCTTGACTCTGTGTGAGTACTGCTCAGTAATAATTAAAACATCCCTGTATTATCAACACTGTTTTCAGCAAAAATCCAAAACCTAGTCCCATACTAGCTACTATGAAGAAAATGAACTCCATCCCAGCCATAACCAGCACAAGATGTAATATAAAGGAGTACTTCAGCTTATCAGACCTGAACTCTGCATTTCTAAAGGTAACAGTTTAATTTTTAAATGCTGTGTTTGTTCTTTTGTAAGGGGAGTCAGTTTTATTCACTTTTGAGTGCTCATAAAAAATAAGTGCAAAAAACCTCTAACCCAAACCCTGCAGTTTTACTTCAGCTTTATTCTGTTTTCTTACTTTGGTGGGCTTAACTGAAGAATTTAAAAAGATCTCTGATGAATAATCATATAAGATTCTGGGTTTACAGTGACAAATTCGATTGTAAATCCCTCTGAATCAGGGTTTGGGTTTTTTTTTCCCAGGTTGATTGTTTCTCTTATTTCTTCATCTTTTCCAATGTAGCACTGTTCTCCTTTGCTTTCAGATTTTACTTGCAGACTACTTGCTTCTACATCTGATGAATATGGTTACTGGATAGAAACTTAAATACTTTTTTTTTTTTTTTAACAGTATTTTTGTATTTTCAATGTTGTTCTTGTGTGTGTAACCTTCTGTGATGGTAGGTGAATTGTGTCCTGCAGTCACACAATGCAGGGAGTAATCTTCAAGATTTCCTGACAGTTCTGTAGACACTTTGGGGCTTTTTTTTGTTCCTTCTTATTATTGCTTATGATGAGGAATGCTTTCAGCTGCTTTTAAAAGAGATCTTTTTGCTGTTACACTTTTCAGTTAAGAGGTTGAGGGAGTTGATTTGAAAATGTCTATTATCAGAGATTCATGTGGGTTGCAGTTATGGAAGTGCAAGACACATCATCAGCAGTGAAATGGTATTTATAAACTATATTTCCGACGAAAATCCCTGTATGTCTACTAGCTTGTATTTGGTAAGTAATGCCTTACAGTTCTGTGGATAAAATAGTTTTGCTACTTATACTAAAAGCACGTAGACTTTTTTTTCCCCCATGTATTTGCCATCCTAGGCTTTTCTAAATAGGCTGCATTAATTAGTCCACTAATTGTTATTAGGCAGAAGTACTTCTGGTGTCAGCCAGACAGTGGGGCAGTCTGTATGATAGTTCATATCCTATACGTTACATTTTGCTTAGGAGTTGGGCTTTTTCTCCTCACCACCCTGTTGGGGAAATTTTACTTTTTCCTCCCCAGAACTTCCCATATGTGGGGGTGCCAGTACAAGGAGCTGCTGGACAGGGCAGGCCCAGGTTCTGCCCGTGGGAAACCTGGGCAGGAGAGCGTCAAAGCCACTCTCTGCTAACACCATACTGCCAGGTAGGATATAGCAGGGCAGTAAGAAAACAGTTGTGGCACTGAAAAAAAAAAAGAAATCATTCCTGTTATGAGGTGTCATCACTGGTGTTTTTCAGGAGAGCAAAGGCAGAGAGATCTCTTATTCACTGAGAACATACGCTGCTTTTAGTGGAACAAGTTTCATGCATTTGGTTAATGTGGCGTTTAATTGATATCTGGATGGGAGTTAAACTTTCCTGGTTAGCATTTTCACATTTATTCAAAAAATTGCTTAAAAAAAATCCATATGTTTTGACCAGAATCCTCATTAATGTTTCTGAACTCCATACCTATCATATCTTCTGAAGTATAGCATTTGAACTGTGTATCCATGAAGTACAATGTATGTAAAATTTTCATTAACACAAGAAATTCCAGTCTGCTTCCGTACAATCATTTTTTCTAAAGTACATTACCACATAGTCCATATTTTCTGCTTATTTACTAAATTTCAAGGCAATGAATTGCTGTTGATTACATTATTCAGCTATCAGCTTGTTTTATCCCTTCAGAGGGTGTGTGGAGGGGGAAAGCTCCAGAAAAAGCCTATTGTAAAGCAGCAGTATTCCTGCTGCGTTTATTCAAGCTTGGGCTGGTTCTTACTGGGAAAGAAATAGTGGTGCTGTGATACTTTGAGGAGCAAGGAAAAAGAAGAATCAGCTTTTAGCCTGGAATAAGAAAGTTACTGCAGAATTGCATTTTGTTCCTCTGTCTCTTTTTATAGTGAAATCTGCACTCCTGGGTATAGAGTCACTTAACTTGAGCCTTCTTTCCCCAGAATTTTTTTTTCTTTTTCCCCCCTGAATTGCTCTCGCTTTTCCATTTCAATCTATTTCCAAGAATCCAGTTTTCTTCCCCTTCCATTTAAGATACAACTATGTACTGCTGCTGCAATCACCGCTGGTATTGCACATCATTTTTCACCACTCTTTGCTCTATGTCATGTCAAACGTAAGCCATAGCTTTTCTCTTAAGACCTAACTATCCTTCCTCCCAGAACTGAGAGCTCAACTCCCACCTCCAGTAACCATCTGGAACCAGAAGTGCCAGATGCTTTCACCCTAATTTTTTAATGTTCTCAAGCAAGTACTTTTGTGCTGTTTCCTGTTAGTGCAGCTGCTTGTGAGCAATTCTAGTGCTCTGCTCCACCTCTGTGAAGTGACCTCATTGCTCTCTTTCAAATGCCTGTTTGTAATTTTCCTTAAAACTCCCCTAATACCTACCAGAAACTTGACAGGAGCTGGGCTGCCATGGGTTGGGCCACCAGCAGGCTGGCATCAGCTGTGATGCTGAGCGCTGGTTTCTCCTTGCGTTGAGACCCTTGCCTGTGCACCCCTTTGCTTGTGTTCAGACCCTAAAGCTTGGAGTCTAATGCTCTGTTTGCTTGTCTGCCTGTGCCATGGGCTGTTATGTGCAACCAGTAGGTTGGCATGCCAAGGCAAGATGAGAAATTTGTACCACAGCTCTTGGGGAACATCCATCCACTGCCTTGTTAATCTAACTTAAATTTAAATTAAATCTAGCAGTTTAATTTCACTCAATGCTTTCAGAACTAGAAAAGGCAATGATACACCAGTGACATTATAAAATTCATTATATTGGTACATAGGTGTTTAAAATAGATGTGTGCCAAGATGCTATAGTGATGGAAGGCTTTTTTCACTGTGTGATGCAAGCAGTAGTGTCACTCAGCTGTCTGTTCAGTACTGGCCCTACAGAGATTTCTTCTGCCCTTGTGCACTGAGCGTCCAGGATCCTCCCATAACTCCTGTCAAAACTGGAAGTGCTGCTCTGGCCTTTCCAGACTTGCAAGTTTGTGTGATCTTTGCCTATTCTCTTAATAAACTTATGTCTGATTTCTTTTATATAGGATATATTTATCAAATATACAGGATATAGATCTATAAACTGAAATCTGTAGGGAAACGATTATATATATATTATTATTAAAAGTCTCGAATTTAGCTGATATTAAATACAAAGACAACCTAAACATAAAAATTCCAGTTATTTTTTAAGTTAGTTTTTCATATTTGTTTAGCTGTTCCTTGCACCTAGTTTGTCAGTGCAAGAAGAAAATACTTGAGATATATATTCAAGAACAAACTAGGGGGGAAAAAAAAAAAGGCACTCTCCTTACCCCAGATTTCAGAAGGGCCTAAAGAGACTGATATGTGCTATTTTAAAATAAATTATAATAAAAAATCTCTAATAAAAATGACTTATCTCAGTCACGTTCTTCACAAAAATGTTAGGTTTTTTCAAAGGACTTTTATACTTTTGCCATCTAAATGTTAGTCAAACTCTTTAATAATTAAACACAGATGGCTAGAAAAAAGATATTAAT
The DNA here is from genome assembly GCF_047716275.1 of Strix uralensis. Lineage (NCBI taxonomy): Eukaryota > Metazoa > Chordata > Aves > Strigiformes > Strigidae > Strix > Strix uralensis. The sequence goes on along the minus strand of NC_133974.1, from coordinate 78,968,735 downwards.
TATGCATCTCCTAGGCCACAGAAATAAGCTATTTTATCAGGCTACAAAATGATTTAGTATGCATAAAATTTAACATTTAATACCACCAAGAACATTTATTTTAAATGTTTCTATGTTCCAGTCCTGTCTAATTAATATTTAAATGTTAGTGCACTAGTTATGCTCTTTTGTTTCTTACTCAGTGTAACTGAAGTTTTTTGTTTAGCAGCCCTTGGTAGAAGTTTCAACAAACTATACAATGGAGTAAACAGGCTGCCTGGTGTACACTTGAGAATCCTGAGATACCTCAGAAGTATGGCTCATGAGGAATGCTCATGAGGAATGTCTTCTGTTACAGATGAACATGAGCTATGGTGTATCACAAAAAAAATATACAGAAGAGGGTTTGGGAGGTATTATGTGAGGTAAAGAAGGTTGCATGCCTCAGACCTGCATCTTCATGCGTAACTACAAAAGCAGTGAAGATTATTTTGGCTTGACTAGCATTTAAAAGTGTGCACTGGAGCAAGTTCTCTAATGCCCTCTTCAATTTTAGTTCCTGAAAGACATGCTGCACTTGACAGCATATTAAGCTATTCAAGAGCAAAGCCAAAGGGGAAGCCTTTAAGATGACCAATATTACCTGTTGAAGTGCAGACATATTGGTTCTAAGCTAGGTAATGTATAGACAAAATACAGATTGAGCTAGATGACATGTTCTCATAGTCTCATCTGAGTCTTGTCCTTACCAAAATAAAATTCGATGTTGTATCTTTGTGTGAAAATGTATTTGAAGTGCAAAACAATGACACCTGAATGGAATAGAACTCCTGCCAGGAGTGACTGCTGCTTTATCAGTTAATTTACTCTCCTTCTCCCTTAGTGGCATGCAGAGACTGGGGCAATCTTTCACTGATAGACACTGATGTCAAGTAATGATACCATCAAGGAGCCTAAGTATCCCAAAGCAGTGTTAAGAGACCGGAAATACCTATTTTATTCCTTTCTGAAACTTTTGCACAACCTTACTCTTCACTTCCCTTCTCTGTTTCTTCACTGCTTACCTTTTCCTCCCCTGCAGACATCCTGGAAATGTGGGAAGAGTTCTAGATGCCTCACCAATTCATTTGTTCCCTTCCTTCAGGTGAAAACTTTGATTAAATAATTCACATATGCTAAATGGGGTAGATTCTCCTCTGAGACATCACCTTTATGAAAAATACTTATTGGGTAGAGGAATATGGATAAAAGCTTCTTGAGTGATAGCTGCAAAATGGCAACCTCACATAACTGAAATTCCAAAGGCAATGTCTGTCAGCATCCCAGACAATGAGTTGCTACATTGTCTAATGAATAAGTAAATAAGGAATTCAAGTGAGAGTTGTGTAGAGGGCATGAGGTGTAAGCATCCCCTGTAAGGAGAGCAGAATTTAATGGTAACAGCCACAAGAGTAGACTTCACTTGTATTAGACCAGAATTGAAGGCTTGTCTAAAAAAAAAAAAAAAAAAAAAAAAAGTGTAAGAAGGAAAACTGTCTAATTTGACAGGCTAGCACACAAGATGTGTCAAGAGAGGCCATCAGTATGAGGCCAACTCATCTTTACCATACACGCATTTGGTTGCTCTTGGCAGTATTTTGTGTCAGAACTGGAGGGGATGGAAAGTTGCTACTGTGTGTTGTCAGGTGATGCTTTGAAATGTGAAGCAAGCAGTTCAGTGCCAACATTTCCCACCTCCTTTTGGACACAGAACCAGAGGATATCTGAGGTGACTTGATTCTTTCTCACTTTTCTTTCCTGGTCCCCAAAGATCTCTGTGGCCTATATGTGGATCTGTAGCAGCTTTCATCCTTCTATTTACCCTTGCCAGGCCATCAAGGACTTGCTGAGGACCATGGGCCTGTGCTGGCTTGCTGAGCTCCAGACTGGGGCAGTGGAAGCGCTGCTGCATCCCCCACTCTACTGCTGTGGGGCCAGTGGGAAGCTGAGGTAGCCACTGAGCCCAGACTCGCCAGAGTACTCATACCCCTTCTCCCTGGTGAAGCCAAGCCACAAGGGGTGAGGCCAAGAACACTGGCTAAAAGTTTAGGGTATCAGCTTAGAAGAGTCACTCTCTTACCATGCCAGTTGCTCTGCCATTAAAGTGGAAGGTTGGTCTCTGCTGGCAGGTAGTGTCTCACACCAGCACTTCATATAGTGTATAAGTTAGTGCGACCTCTTTATGATATGCAGCTCTCAAAACAACTGTTAGATTATTTTGCAAGGGCCCCTACCCTGGCATTGCGGAAACTTAGACGTGAGAGTTAAGACCTGGTAAGGTATCTGTTGGTAAGCACAATCTCAGATCTTGGTGTGAGGTGCTGTTTCATTTGTAACCTGTTTTTCAGTCTTGGAGCTAGAACATTGATTTTGTTTTTGTAATGAAATCAATTTAGCTTTTAATGCTTAGCTTCTGCTGGAGGTTGTCCCAAGGGGAGTTGAAAAATTTAGCATGTTTCTTTCTTTAAAGGAAGCCATTCCAAATACAGTACTAAGAGCGTAATCCTCAGGAAAACTGTTCTGTGAGGTGTGTAATGGGCTGGGAAGTATCTTCTGCCAAGCTACAAGGCCAGTATAGGCACTAGCAATGCTGGATTGTGATCCCACTGGCACAGAAAAAGCAGGACACATACCTCTTCCTTACCCCCTTGGAGACACCACGGAGTTTGGGGCAGTTTCCAGAGCACTTCACAAGGTGTGCTTGCCTCCACGATCAGCAGTGAGTGTGGTTCCTCATCTTGTGGGACACCAGAAGCATGGCTGAGTCTAGTCTGTGGAAAAGATCATGGATCACTTTTTAATTTATTTTTTAAAACAATAATACAAATAAGAATATTCTCATGGTCAGAGAAGGAAAACCACTAAAATAGTGATTAAGGGGGTATATAATTCCATCATTCTCTTTATTTTTCTTTTTTTTTTCTTTCCCTCTTTGCTAATAGGCTGGTATTGTTACAGAGTCTTTGACGTTACGAAAAGATGGTGTGGATTCAGGGCTAAAGGGAGCCAAGAGCTAAGAAGGAGCTGAGAGGGGGTTTTTGGGAAAAGACGCAAATGCTGTTGCTAAGGAGCAGTCTGAACAGGCTGTGCGCTTTGTAGATCCAACTGCCTCTCTGAGTTGCCAGCCCCTGAGTCAGTTTTGGACATGCTTGGGATTAGTGAGTTTGCAGTTTTTGTTAGGCACGGCCATGTCCTTGAGGCAACAGATAGCAATTCTGAGCTTCATTTCACTTTTTTTTCCCTGCTGGTCTCTGAGACATCTGTGACAAGAAATGCTGTGCCTCTGTATATGCTGGTGGGGGAAAGAAAGAATTATAAGGAAAACATCTCTTCTGCTTGAAGTCTCTGCTCTTTCAGTTCATCTCTAAATCCAATATTATTCTAATGCTTTTTAGTGCTCTGCAAGAAAAGCAAAGTTGAGCCACTGATAAGGTTTTATCTACAGGTAAACATTTTCTTTCGCTGTAAGAAAACTAGACTTTAGGGACCTTAAAGAAATTACTTCTTTTTCCTCTCCACAGATTTGATGGGTTTTTAGCAAGAAAGTGGTGGTGAAGAGGGAGTTGAGGAAGAGGGAGCAGAGCGACAGCATCTACCTATCTGCAAATACAAAATGCATTTAGATTTAATAAAGGCAGTGAGCAAAGGGATGGGACTTGAGCGAGTGGAAAGTCTTGATGGCTTTGACAAGCCTTTTCTTTATTCTCTTGGGCTAATTGTGTCAGTTGACAGGCTGGCATCAGGGTACAGTCAAATTCTGACAGGCTAATTTGAGCTTGTGGTTCCAATGAAACATACATACGGCACTCATTATATTTAGTGACAATCAGTGTCATTTTCTGCTTAAATGCAGACAGCTCAATACATTTATTCAGCTGCCTATCTGTAAATGAAACAAGCAACCCAATGATGAACATGAAGCAAAAGGGTTAGGTCAGGGGCTCTATTTGTGCTCTTGATAATGCTTGGGGTACAGAAAGAGGGTGGGAGGTTGACTATTAAGCTGGTTTGAGTGAGACTGGGAGGGGGAGACGGGAGGGTAATTGCCATAACCTGCCATTCGATGTGGTAAACAGAGGAATTTTCCTTTCTGCAATAATTGAACTAGGGATTGAAAGGACTGGTAACAAAACTATCTCTGCTTATCAGAGGCTGCCTCCTGGACACTGAGTAAGCACAAAACCACTCATTGTTGCATAATCTTAACTACCTGTTGGAAAGGGTATTGGGGAAAGCAGCCAGCTAGGCTGTGCACTGCTGGAAGATGTCAGGCTCAGCCTTGAGCTGCCCTTCAAAACTGAGGAAGTTGGACTGCATACAGGCTGTCACCGTGGAACAAATAATCATTGGTATTAAAATTCTGCAATTAGAAAGCTAAGTGATAAATAACTTAAAAGAAAAAATATCTTTTTTTTTGTTGTATTAATTTGCATTTGCTTAATGTCACCTTTGTACACATGCTCCAGCAAATTTGATTTAGACCCCAAAATTACCAGATAAATGTCTCATGAGGGCATAGGGAAGAAAGAACATGATTTTTCAGTGTTGGCTCCTGTTGTTTGTGAAATGTATATAAGTTCCTGTAACTTGGGGTTAGGACCTGATCCTCTGTTTTGTTACATCATCTTTGGTTAATGCTATAATCTGAGCACTGTTGTGCTATAAATCTAGTTAAATGAAAACTCCATGACATTCTTCTCTCTCCTTTCCAACTTTTAAATTCTCTGTCACTGGAAATGGTATTTTTCTCTTGGAGCAGATGCAGTTATTCAGTGTGACTGTAAAATATCTATAGTATGTACTATCTAAATCCTTATTGCACCAAAGAAAAAAGCAAGTACATTTGTAATACTTTAACATAAGAATTATTTATTTCTTTTTTTTGCTGATCACGTTTGAGGTCTGTGTGTAAAGCAGAGGCAGCTTGTGCAGAGATTGTTATCCCTGACCATTGCTAAGTTTGTTATGATTAATACTCTGATATAGTCCTAAAAAAAAGAGTTGGAGATGTCTGAGACCTGATTGTCTCGGGGTCCTATCTGTCCTTCTGTTCACATGACATAGCCGTGTGTTGTACATTCAGGAGGACTCTACTTTTTTTCAGATCAGCAGAGGCCCAACACATGGCTAACAAAGTCTACATTGAGCTATATTATGGCGAAATCATGTAGCATGACAGCTTCTGACTTTAACTTCCAGTCTACTCTTAGTCTTGGTTTGACAATTCATGAAATTCACTTGTCACTTTGGGGAAAGGGGAAGAAAAACTTGCATTGCAATCTTGCAGCTGGATTTCACTGAAGCTACTTGGATCCAGAGTGTGGTTTTGAACTGCTCTTACTACAAATGGCAGAATTTATTTTTCAACTCTTTGGTTTTTTGTTTCCCAAAAGCCATTCCCCTAAAGAGTGACCATTTTATAGAAGATGAGGAAAGCGTAACTGGCATCTTACCTGGGGAATCTGATAATTTTCTGTATGCTTTATTCAGTTTTAAAGTATTAGCATGTTTCCTGAAGATGTATCCCCTTCTTGCATCAGTACAATCTTGCATTTCTCTACAAGGTTATGTTGATTATGTGCTAATGTGATGATGCTGTCATTCAAGATGAAGATCAACATTTTAATGCTAATCGCTGGTTTCAACTTTGGAAAGAAACCTGTGTTTAGCTCCATCAAGGCAACTTTGTGTGACACATGTCACAGTTTGGAATTGATCCAACTAGGTGTTATATTGTAAACACCTTGTTTCCCCTCCAGTGTTCAGAGGCTGAGATGTAATTTATTCCAATCAGGACGTACTTTGACAAGCCAGCTGAATGGGATGCAGCTGCTGTTGTTAAATATTTCCATCTCCCTCTGCTTTTCAGGTTTTCCCAGATGTCATAATCTTCAGAGCTCTCCATGCTAGCATTGCAGGCAGCTCTGCCAAGGGTTAGGAGGAAGTGGGAGTGGGATGAGCTGAATGGAAAAGTAGCCCATTATGCTCATTATAGAAAGAAATGGACAAAGGGTTTTGATTGGAAAAGCCTTCTCCACTGATGAATAACTAATTCACTCGGATACTAAATCTGACACTTACTGTGCATTTGATGAATGCTTTGAAAATTCTATATGTGGAAAGACATTTCATAATAATGTGACTCAGAAACACTGAAGCAATAAGTCTTTTAAAATCAGAGATTCTACCTGAGCTGAAATTATGTTGGTTTTGCTTTGGCATACAAAAACTTTGAAAGCCAAGATATTTCCCCCCACTCTACAGACCTAGCAGGTAATGAGCGTTGCACTAGACTTCACTTATAAATAGATATGCCTGTCTCCTAAATCTGTCCTCCCAAGCCATCCAAATTTTTCTGGATAACTTTTTAGGGAAGTTTATGTACCATTTGTCATTGTCCTTTTGCAGTGGAGACAGCAGTGGAGTTATTCCATAAGGTCTTTGAAAATATACCAGTGTGAAATTGTGTATGAAGCTATCTGCATTTTTTGAAACTGAGTCTTTGCCTCTCAGAGACTGAAAAAGGGACAGTAAAGCTTATATGTATTTTGTTTAGCTACCTGCATCACACAAACTTACTGCCCCATCCTTAGCGAAACACGTATGCTTGTGCTATGGATTATCTGACTATCTAGTTGACTTCAACAGAGCTCTGACTTTCTCACTCATTTAAAATGACATGAGAAATAATTTCTCAACCATTTGTTTTCCCTTACAATGGCTAGTTTTGTTTATATTCTCTCCCTATAATTTTTTTCTGGAGTCAATATTTTTACTTCAACAGTGAAGTAAATTGTGAGAAAGGGAGAGAGAGTTATACCTTTGTTAAAGAGGAGCAAGTGAACTTAGAGCTGGGTCTTTGGTTTTATCGTCTCTTGCAACCTTTGTTGCTCTGATTGCTAGGGCTAAGAAATAAACTTTAGTCTCTGAACTACATTCCGTGTATTGAACATCTTTACATGAGAATAATTCTTTTGCTCTTCTTTCCATGCTCTTTAACTGAAGGAAAAAGTAAAGATCACCAACAAGGAAAGAGTACTTTTCCTCTTAGAGATCAAGTTGCAAGGAGGAAACACACAGTATGTAGGGAAAGATGATATTTAGGGGTACCATGATGTCCCTGAGGAGACCTGGGAGTAGATTAGATTAAATTTACAAGTTTATCTATGAATGCTCCATTTATGCAGAAGATCTTCCCAACTCCAACACTTACCGTATACTGCTTTAGGGCTTGCTCTGAAAAAATCTTCCACTCATGGCCTTTAGGCATTTATGGTTCCAACAGTATAGGGCAGTAGTAGAGAGAGTACCTTCTGTTAATGTGTTAATAAAAATATCAGATTTTAAAAGTTTGGCTATGAAGTCTCCGAGTAGACATAGCATAATGCACTACAATGGAAAGTTCTTCAGGCTGGCTTATATATTGTACCCAAAGGGGTCTGCTACTAAAGTTTGGAAGAGTATGTAACTGTGCCCATTCAGGCAAAGTTTACGGGCGCAGAAAGCACTGTTAAAATCTAACTGCCCGCATCACAAAGTGAAATTCTACATGCTGTCTCCTCCCTACAATTAAAATCCAGAATACTGCCTCTACAAATCCAAGGTGTTGGTGTTCTGAACCTATAAGCAAAACCAGCAGCGGAGTTGTCTGTTCAGATTCAAGAAAGATCTGTGTATAATATGCCTTTATTTTCTGAATACTGTCTCTACACAGAAAATGTCAAGGGTCACAGTTGCTTACAGCTTTACAGATCTTTCATCAGGATAACTAGCTTCTGTTTTATCACAATCTGTCTTGATTTCTCCTCTCATAGTGCCTAGTCCTGAAAAATTAAGTGTCTACCTGAGTTAAACGTGTAGGGTAGTGTAAGCTGAGCTGAAATCTTCATCATATGGCTTATTTCAAGACATTTTTACTTTGAATCTGGGGAGCAAAATAAAAATATGTTTTGAGAAAATGTATTTTTTTACAATTTCAGTAATTTAAACTATTTTAAGGGAAACTTTCAGAATGTTTTGGAGTCACTTGAGAAATAGACAGACAGTGGACATTCCTGTCCAGGAAAGCAACTCTGAATTATTGCAAGCATGGGAAAAAAAAAAAAAAAAAAGAAAAGTTTTTTTCTATCTGAAGTTTAATATGTAATTTAAAATATTAGATATTTGTCATATGATTCAGCTCACTGGTATAATGCTATGACAATCATCAGACACTTTAGAAAAAGGCCACTAAATGTTCACAATTCAGCCAAGATAAATGCCATTTGTGCTGTAAATACTCTATGAAAATTATATTCTGAAGGACTAGTTTCCGAGTTCATAGATAATTGTTCTGCTCAAGTGCACATGGCATGTAATGACTTTTTTTAGTACTTTCTGCTGTGTTAATTTGGCCAGAGTGTCTTACTGGACCCTTCCTGACCCCTTATGTCAGGAGGAGCCAAGGTGGAAGTGTTCCTCTGCTGTGTTTTTTCCCTTGCTGTATTAAGTTTCCCCCAGACCTTTTTGGGCATAAAGAGTAGTTTTTACTGACAGTCAACATAGATTTCACTTCTGAATAAGATGTGTAAACTTCCGGTGCCATCATTCATGCTCTGAAAGGGTGGAATTGATAGTGATGAATACTGAATATCTTTCAGTGCAAAAAGTGAATACCCAGAGCAAAAGGCACTTTCATTTCCTGCATGACAACTTTGCAGATTGTACAGTTCAAACCTGTTTTAAAAAAAATAATTAAGTGTGGGACAATGATGATACCTAGTGAAAAGTAACTGCTTTTAAGTTGCTAAGCAGGAAGAGGTCGGCTTTCCTTTAATAACCTGGCAATCAGAACCTTGATTTTAAAATATTGTCTGAATGACCAACATTATTTTTCCATCTCCTCCTTTTTTTAAATGGCTAAGCTGTTTCACTAGCTTTGTGCTTAATTTTTGCTGCCATATCATAATCAGAAGTTGAGATAGAAAGATTTTTTTTTTACATGCAAACCTCATGAAATTCAAAAAGGCCAAGTGCAAAATCCTGCACATCTTTCAAGGCAATCCCAACCACAAATACAGGCTGGTCAAAGAGTGGATTGAGAGCAGCCCTGCAGAGAAGGACTCAGGAGTAGGAGTGGATGGAAAACTGACTATGAGCCAGCAATGTGCACTCGCAACCCAGAAAGCCAGCTGTATCCTGGGCTGCATCAAGAGAAGTGTGGCCAGCAGATCATGGGAGGGGATTCTCCCCCTCTACTCCATTCTCATGAGACCCCACCTGGAGTCCTGTGTCCAGCTCTGGGGCCCCCAACATAACAAGGACATGGACCTGCTTGAACTGGTCCAGAGGAGGCCATGAAGATGATCAGAGGGTTGGAGCACCTCCCCTATGAGGACAGGCTGAGAGACTTGTGGTTGTTCAGCCTGGAGAAGAGAAGGCTCTGGGGAGGCTTTATAATGGCCTTCCAGTACTTGAAGGGGGCTACAGGATAGATGGGGAGGGACTCTTCGTCAGGGAGTGTAGTGATAGGACAAGGGGTAACGGCTTTAAGCTGAAAAAAGGTAGATTTAGATTAGATGTAAGGAAGAAATTCTTTACTGTGAGGGTGGTGAGACATTGGAAGAGGTTGCCCAGAAATGCTGTGGATGTTCCCTCCCTGGAAGTGTTCAAGGCCAGGTTGGACGGGGCTTTGAGCAACCTGGTCTAGTGGAAGGTGTCCCTGCCCATGGCAGGGGGGGTTGGAACTAGATGATCTTTAAGGTCCCTTCCAACCCAAACCAGTCTATGATTATAAATTTATTTTTGATCAGCAGTTAGTGTCTCTTAGAAATTTAAGAATTTTTCAGTGTTTCTTCAAATTATCTTCATTTTTTGAAATTAGTCTGAGTTTAATAGATCAACTTGTGAAACCTGTTCAGCACAATGGGTACAGCTATCAAATAAACAGCTCCATGCAAATACATTGATTTGTTCCTTCCATCTTGCCTTTCACATTGCAGTGGCCAGCATGCCATCAGTCATCAAAGGAGACACGGCAATGATACAGTCACTGTTAGAGTGGGTGGAAGCAATGTCAAGATCTATAGCTGTTTAACAGTTAAGATCAACTTTTTTTGTTGGTACCAGAAATATCATACCCAGGTAGATCAAAAATTGTGTACTGTTATATGTGCAGATGTTGCATTTTTACTCCCATGCAAGTGCAAGATGAAAAAGTGTTTCCTTCTCTCTTCTAGGCCCTCCTGTCTCTGGCATTTATGCCCAGATAAAATAGACATAAACATTGTTTCCAAAGCTAAATATAGGAGAAAAAGTATATCTTGGAGTATTTCCACTGCCTGACTTGGAATTACAATGCTTAAAACTTCCTGGTGTTTTGTCTGCTTTATTTCTCACACTCATTTCTGTTTCTTGTCTGTTTCTTCTGCTTCTTCTCACCTGCAGTCTCATTCTTCAACCCTAAGCAATGCAATGACTAATTTTTATTGTTCTACATGAGAATTATTCTTCTCTTTAAGAAGGAGAACTGTGAGGATGGTGCTTTTCATTATTTGTTACTCTTTTTCCCATGCTAGCTTGGACCATCAATGCTTTCTCCTTAATTTTTTTCTTTTGTCTTTGTGATTCCTCTTGCAGTGTAGTAATAGCTTTTTGTGTATACTTTTGGTGTCAGGGTTACCACAAGCAGAGCTGCTACTGATGGCTTGACATAGCAGAGTGGAAAAAGATTCTGCATGAAAATGTAAACATGGCAAGTTCCTGCTTGCCCAGACAAATCTAAACAATAGGACTACAAATGGACTGGCATGCCATGTTGTGGAGCTGTTGTTAGAAAATTGTGATCCAAGAGTTTACATGTGGAGGATTGCAAATGCACCCAGACTTTCCTTCAGAGCACAGTTTGCTGCACGGAAAAGAAGGGAATAGAAATGGGAGTAAACAATCTGTTCTTAGGACATAAAACTTTAGAAGCGAGTAGGATGAGAGAGTGCTACTTGGTATTCTGAGGCAAATGCAAATATCAGGTATGATATTTGTTTACAGTTATGCCAGTTTTCATACTACATGAACTGTTATTTGACATAACACTCGTTTCCAAGATAGAGTCTAAATATATACTAAAACAGTTCACAATTATTAAAACTTCTGCTGATGTTGCTGTGGGGTTGGGATTGTTCAAAGATTATGTGGGACATTTGTGCTTTTATTGCACTGCATGTATGTCTATGAAATGTCACCTAACAGTGCTGGATAGAGCTGGACTAGCAAGATGGGCCAATGCCTTTGTTAAATGACATGGAAACAACCATTTCACTACTGGTTCAGAGATCTCTGTCAATGTGGCTTCCCTCCTCCTGCTTCCATGTTGTTTATTACTTATTGACACACAGAGCTTCATGAAGCTGCAAAAGAACCTACACAGAGATTTCTGAGACTTCTTAGTGAATTTTGCCCTGATATGTGATGTTAGTCAGTTGTGTGGAGCTGCTACTAAGTGGTTCTAAAAGGCAAAGAAGCTTGTTGATCCACAAGTTGCAGATTTGCATGAATAGACATTTTACTGTGATCGTTAAGAGTGGCTCCACTGAAGCGATTTTACTGCTTTGTGTTAATCTATCTGGGAGCCATTTATGATATTAATAATGTTGCAGGTTGGCCCAGCATCATGTTCAGTGTTGCAGTGGACTCGCATGATAAATGGATGGTTGGGCTCTATGAAAAAGTGTCAGTCCTTCAATTTCAAAATATACAGTAATGCTCACTGCTTCCTAAGAGTCCATTATGTGCTCTGAGGCAGTTTTTATCAAAGCAGGCATAGTACAGCTTCATAGTATGGTTTCTTTTTTTGCCTTCTTGTTGCCTCTTTTTAGTACTTCATAGTTATCAAGCTGCTTGTGATTAACAAAACACACCTGTTTGTGTATGACTACTGTTAGTCTACATTTTTTGCTATTACATTCATCTTCTAGAAAGTGATCCTGTCTTTGATAATTTGTTAGAAGCTGCTCAGTAATTTATAACCTTACACTGAGAAAGAAGTGCCTGAAGCAGAAGTACAGATGAAGCAAGTCTGACTGGACTCTGATCCTATGAAGTGACTCACATTACATCTGCAAAGGAACTGAGGGATAATTGTGCTTGTTGGTTTGATTTCCTCTGTCAAGTTTCTCTGCACATCCTCATTCTGGCCACAACTAAAAGTAGAAATGGCTCAATGTGATGAGATAGTGGCTCACTAAGCGGCTGGCCTTGCTAAGCTTTGGTTAACATAGGACATATACCAAAGTGACACAATCAGAGCCATTTGAATACCTCCTGTTTCCAGATGTCTTTCTTTCAGGAGGGAGACTCTGCTATACCTTTATGAATAAAAGCAGACCAGTCCAAGCCTCCCCAGCCCTTTTTTCTATTCGATGGACAGTTGTTGTGCCCACCTTGTTGTCTGGTGTTTGTGTATTGCTGTAGTCTCAGTGCGGGTCTAGACTTTGCTGCTCTCAGTGGCTTCACAACCTAGCTGGTGCATGAACTTCTTGTCTGAGGGTTCAAGGAGACCTCATATCTGCTTTCATTCTAGCAGTTGCAGCTACATGGGTGTCCTGCACTGCTTGGTGTTGTGATGGGTACTGGCCATCGGCCCTGTCCTCGTGGGTCACCTAATGGGGGCAGAGGGGAAGTCTTCTCTGAGTCTCTGGCTCATTTTAATGTGCACAGTAGCTCAGATTTGTAGAGGTCACTTGTCCACATTGTTCTCTGCATTGCTACTCCTGTTCAGGCCCTGTAATCTTGCTGCAGACAACCAACTCTCGCACGCCATACAGCTTTCTCTTTTTTTCCCCAGAAGGCTTCTTCTCAGGGAGTTGCTGTTTCTGTGCTTAATTTCTCTTTCTTTGTTCCTCCACCAGACAGAACTTGAGAGTACAAGCTGTCAGGGCAAGTATTATACCATCTCCATGGGGTTTCATGCCCTTGCCACCTCCCCAAACTAACCTTCAGAATAACTTTAACAAGTGCTGCTGCCTGGGAACTGTTGATCTCATGGCTAATGTAGAATGAAACATTTGTAGGGAAGGCTTTCATCTACCTCCAAATGTTTTAAGGCTATTTCAAGGGCCATATGCAGGAGACGTCTGGAAAAGCATCGACATCTGCTCTATCACATTCATGCTAAAGCAAAAATAACTGCTAAACTCAATGTAGTTACTGCATATTCACAATTATGTTAATGAAGAACATTTCTGTTGTTCACCTTTTTGATGCTTACCTGAACCTTCTGATGATGTCTCTAAATGGTTGTTTTGGTCTTAGTTTTTTAAAAGATGTTTAAGTTTTTACATATCCCATGAAATCAGTACTCTTGAGGCCAAGGGACCTTTGAAAAGACTGGCCCTTACAGGTTAATGTAAGGAATGTCTTCTCACATTTTTGCTTGTTTTCTGCCTTTTTTTTCAAAATCAAGTATAACATTTTAAATTGGATTAAGTAGGTAGTTGATTATTCCAATTATTTAATTAGTAGCCACTTCAAAAAACTGTTTTCCTCAAGAAAAGAAGACTTTTGAATACAAATATATTTTAAAAAACCTGACCTCAAACCCCAAAACACCCAGAAAGATGCCTAGATCTATATAGTATTTTGCCAGTCAAAGTATAGTATTATCCATAATTGCATTACTCTTAAACTTTTATCTCTGTGCCCTATCTGTGAAAGCTTAGTAGCAGCTCTTCAGTGAAGTTTTCCGTTTGCTAGTCAGTAGCAGATTCATACAATTGTATAATAATCAACATTGTCTTGAACCTTCTTCAAAGGGAGATTGTAACAAATTCACTTTAGATTCTTCAGTAGAAACAAATTTAAAAGGATTGTGATTAAAGGCCATGCTCAGCATTGCATTCAAGAGGCATCAAAAAGCTTTACAAAGGAAGAGACAAAAGATTGAGGATTACCTTGTGGACTAGAGGGCCCAGCTACATTGAAACAAATTAAATTGGCCTCTAACTTAGCACTGTGTAGCCCTGGGAAGAAAACCACTGTTCCTCCTGCCTCAGTCTTGATGCCTGCCTGGTTCTGTCCTTTTCACTTCCACATACAACCCTGTCATGGCTGCACCTGAGGCAGCAAGGGCAGCACTGTGTCACTCGGTCCCAGCCAGGGTTTGCTCCATCCTCCTGATATGGGGGGATAGGCCATATTCTGTGTTCGTCAGTCTGATGTGGAGACGGCACACTTGGTGAGATAAGATATGCCCAAGGTTTGGTGTCTCACCTGTTAATTCTGTAATGCGTTTTAAAGCTGATTCTCAACTGATCATCTTTTTAACAATCACTAGGCAATTGCTCAGTACTAAGACCTCAGTTCTGCCTCTTCACAGCCCATATCAAAAACCCGGGCCTGGAAATCTTGGGGGCTTTTCCCTCTCCTGCAAGAAACTAGACTGAATTACTCAGAAGGAGGGGATTGTGGAGCAGGGCTGTGGCTCTCTCATTGCATGTCTCGATATTTACAAGATGTGAGAGATACAAGCGCTTTCTGTAGAGGGTCTTCTGTGCTGTACTGGAGAAAGAAGAAAATGCTTAAAGCAAGGCTTGTAGGCTGGGATTGGGAAGGCCTCATTTCTGGTTTGTAGCTCAGGATTGTTTCTGTAATTTCCATGAAAAAAAAATCGCAGGATACTGAAGAGAAAGAATCCTGGAAGTGGGGACAAGGTGAGTGTTAACAGCGTCTCACTTATTGGCCAGATAACTTGCCTTTATTTGAGATAAATTTTGAAGGTTGACTATGGTCTTTTGATCCAAAACATCTGGGAAAACCTGTTATATAAATGATGGGCCATGGCAGTGTTCTCTCTTTTTCTTCCAGTACCTGTGGTTTAAAAAGTTAGTTCTGTTTTGTTTTGGTTTGTTCTGGAGACTTGTGGGTGCCTGATTGAAAAAAGGATTCGTCCAGCCTTGACTTCTGTACCTAAACTTTAGAAAGTTATCAAAAGTTCAGACATACCAATCTCCTACTGGTTTGCTACAAAGGGAACAAGCTTATTCATTCATTTATTTGGCTTGGTCTTCTAAACTGACATATTAGCATACATTGACTGATGATTGCAACTTCCTGCTTTTGTTCTGGAAACCCAATGTTCCCTCAAAAGCAGGAATTTCAATACCTTGCCTCTAGGTGCCTTCTTCATCTCCTAGTCTCCAGTAATGGTGTCTAGTACTGGGGGAAATGTTTCTGTGCATATGCAGAGGTTTGGAAGATCTGGTCCATATTGAGAACCTGCAGTTCCTTGGTGTTACTAAGCAAGATTTAGAGAGCTATTAGCATGGTGTGAGCACAGATGTTGGTTGCAGCCAAACTGGATCTATCCTTGCAGAGCAGGTGTGTACATTGCGGAAATGTGAAATAAAGTAATTAGTGAGCTTTTTGGTAGCATGATGAGTTTACTCTTGAACCTTGAGTATCTCATCTGTATGCTTTGCTGCTAATGAAATTGAGTTAGTCCTAAGTTCATTTGTAGTTCACCTCTCTAGAAAGGGCTTTTCCTCTGGTTTATAAGGCTTCTTTGATTGCTGTACAGCTGAGTGAATTCATGTTGATGTTTCATTACTGACTGAATAGCATAAACTCTGAATGTGAGATAGAAACTTTGTTGTTTTAAATTCCATTAAGCTCCTTGGTTTAAAAATACTAGCCCTTAAAATCAGATGTTCCGCATAGAAATATACTGTACTACATCTGTTTAAATCTGTGTAGGCAACCACAGAGATGGCAAGAGAAAAAGATACTGACACAATCATTGAAGTGTGGAGGAAGGAGGGTATTCAGTTGAAATCACGTTTCATTCTTCCAGGTTTCTTACATTAGGACTCGAATGAATAGCGCTGCACAATCAAATGCTTTGCAGACATCATTTGCTCAAAACACCACTTCCCCATTTAATGACTGGTTGTTGAATGCTTTGTATATCTAGAATTTTCTTTCTCCTATTTTGAGAATACTGTTATGGTGTTCAAACTATTTACTTTTATCAGTGTTATAATATCCTGAGTCCAAATGACTGTAATTGAAGATTCTTTTCTGATACCACCCAGTAACTATAGAAAAAAACAAAATATTTTGATTGCATGCTTAGACTGAGCAAGTGGAAAAGGTAATGCTCCAATATTAGCCTTTGATGAGACAAGAGACTCCCTTTTTTTCTTCTCTCATAAAATGCCATTTTGAATTGCTTTGTGCAATTACCAGTTTGTTTGTTTTTAAAGCTGCTCCTCCAAGCTTTGCAGCCTTTTGCCTTTTTATAAAAGCTACAGCAAGTCATGCAAGTCTGAAGAGGAATAAGTGTAAAGAATAAGTGATATGTTTGTGAAAGAGCTACTACAGTTCTTTTTGTAGGTTAGTAAAGGCAGTCAGGATAAACTTGAGGAGCACAATGAATGTTTTAATGTCTTTGAGTAGAAAGTTATTAATCTCGGATTAATTTACAATGCTGACTACTGCATGATACTTTGAGAAATATAACATTGTTGTTGGTTCTTCTTTCTATGAGTTTTCAGTGTGAAGCAAGAAGTGTTTCTTCCATGAAGAACTTTAACCTTGTATCTCTGCATTTGTCTCAATTTCCTTCCATACTTCTGTCTTTATTTCTTATATCATATTCAACAACTCTACAGCTAGTGTTTAAACATGCAGACACCAATGTGGATAAACATCCGTAATATGGAGAATCACTTAGGTCCACTGATTCTAGTGATTTATACTTAAAGTTATGGGAAGCTGAACATTCTTAAGTGAGGTTTCACATTTGTGAGCTAAAAGCATAACTGTCCAACACAGGTGGCAGAATTAATCAGAGCTACTTAAATAACAAATTCTTAGGTATTGCTCTCTAATTCTCAAGCACCACTGTGGAATAATTTTTAGGGTCAAGTTACGTTGCAAGCAGAGATGTGTAGGTCTTGAAAGCAATGTATACTGCATTGTGTTATTGAAACAGCAAAGCATGTTAATGTACCTATTTAATTAGAAAAAAAACCAAAAAAAACAACCAAAAAAACCAACACAGCAAAACATGCAGACCTAAATTGTATGGAAATTCTCTGGAGCCACAGTTCATACAAAAACTGTATTGATTTAATTGCTAATTATGCAAAGCCAATGTAACCCTGAAAGAATGACCTGCATGCACACCAAATATCAAGGTAGAAATACAGTCCCCAGAGGAAGCCATGGGGCTGCACAGTGTAGCCGAGGGCTGGGGCATGGCATCCCTTACAGAATGGGTGGGGGTCTGGTAGAGAGCCCAAAGTACATTTCAGGTCTAACAGAGTAAACAGCTGAGCAAATCTGGTATGCAATCTACAGTGTGCATTATACACAGAGCTCCATAACAATTACTTCAAAGTCACTTTTCAGGATACAACTGTATTTAAATTCTGTACAATTTACTGTTTCTTCCTGGCAAAATAATTTGTTCCTGAGTCTTGCCTGTATAGAGCAGAACTGCTCTTACTGCTGTTAGAAAAGGGAAGGAAAATGTGAAGTCAAGAATGGGGGAATTGAAATATTTTTGTAAATAAAAATACAAGTGTTATGCAGTCATGCTCTTCTGAATAATCAATTGTTGTGGTTTAACCCCAGTTGGCAACTGAGTACCACACAGCCACTTGCTCACTCTCCCCCAGTGGGATGGGGGTGAGAATCAGAAAGGCAAAAGTGAGAAAACTCGTGGTTGAGATAAAGACAGTTTAATATGTAAAGCAACAGCCGTACGTGCAAGTAAAGCAAAACAAGGAATTTATTCACCACTTCCCATTGGCAGGCAGGTGTTCAGCCACCTCCAGGAAAGCAGGGCTCCATCATGTGTAGTAGCTACTTGGGAAAACAAATGCCATCCACTCTGAATGTCCCCCCTTTCCTGCTTCTTCCCCCAGCTTTATATGTTGAACATGATGTCATATGTTATGGAATATCCCTTTGCTCAGTTGGGGTCAGCTGTCTTGTCTGTGTTCCCTCCCAACTTCTTGTGCACCCCCAGCCTACTCACTGGTTGGGATGGTTGAGAAGCAGAAAAGACTTTGAGTCTGTGAGCAGTGCTCAGCTTACGCATCTCTGTATTATCAACACTGTTTTCAGCACAAATCCAAAACTTAGTCCCATACTAGCTACTATGAGGAAAAGGAACTTTATCCCAGCTGAAACAAACACATCAATCTACATACATTTTGTGTCCAGATTGTATGAAACTATGACCTTGTGGTACATTTTTCTCTTTAGAACTGGGCCACCCACATTGGATGACAAAAGGGCTGTGGTGGGTTAACCTTGGCTGGCTGCCAGGTGCTCACCAAGTCACTCTCTCACACTCTGTCCTCAGCAGGACAGGG
This sequence comes from Strix uralensis, assembly GCF_047716275.1. Taxonomy (NCBI): domain Eukaryota; kingdom Metazoa; phylum Chordata; class Aves; order Strigiformes; family Strigidae; genus Strix; species Strix uralensis. The sequence continues at coordinate 78,950,361 of NC_133974.1, read as the reverse complement.
AAAGAAAGTAAGATGAAAAGATCTTTGGGTTGAGATAAAGGCAATTTAATGAGGAAAAAAAAAAAAAAAAAAAAGAAACACCAAAACACCAAAGGCTGTGTGTGGAAGTGAAACAAAAAAAAAAAATTAAAAAAAAAGGGAGATTTATTCTCTACTTCCTATCAGCAGGTGACGTCCAGCCACTTTCTAGGAAGTAAGGCCTCAGTATCTGTAGCAGCTTCTTGGGAAGACAAAAGCCTTAATAACAAATGCTCCCCGCTTTCCCCTTTCTCTTAGCTTTTATTGCTTAGCATGCCGTCATATGGTGTGGAATATCCTTTTGGTCAGTTTGGGTCAGCTGTCCCAGCTGTGTCCTCTCCTAACCTCTAGCCCACTGGCCTTTGCAGGTGTGTGTGGGGTTGGAGAGACAGCCGTGAATGCTGTGTGAGCACTATGCAGCAGTAACCAAAGCACTAGTGTCTCATCAACACTGTTCTAGCCACAAGTGCAAATCACAGCACTATATGGGCTGCTGTGAGGAAAGTTAACTCCATCCTAGCTAGACTGAGAACAGCAATAAAAATAGACAAACATAAAAAGAGACAACCCTGTGTGGGTGGTTACATTTTTTTTAATTATTAAAACATGTATCTAATGCTCTGGATCCATGACTTTGCCAAAACGACGCTCCTTCTGTGTTTGGTTGAATAACCTTTTATTCAGCAAGGGTAGATACACTTGTTAGTAAAATTATTGCATGTGCCTGTCTAACCAACCTAGTTTCATATGTGAGATGTTCAAAGTAATTATCATGTGCTTATAACTTCATCCTTGTCTGCAGATAAAATGGATTGCTTTGGACAGAGAGTGAAAAAAATGAGTAAATCTCATTGTCATTTGGTTCCTGGGAGAGGTCTCTGATTTTGAGCTTACTCTTTGCAGACACTACCCTGTATGCACTGATAATCGCTGTTGGAAAACAGAAAGCTGTCATTGCTGAGGGACATTCAGGTCTGTCACCCTGGAACAATAAATCTCTTCTCATACAGCTGTCATAAGGAGCAATCTGTTTTTCAGTCAGAGGGTCAGGTGTGGTGGTTGTCTTACCAGGTGCAGATAAATCATGTAGTGCTATGCTGTTGTGGTATTGGTGATGGGAAGGGAAAGTTCAGGAGATCTTCTGTTGACAGATACGAAATTTTGTTAGTTTTGGAATTGTTGTTGCACAGCTTTAGGGTGAACAGAGAACTGAGTAGAGGTCTGCGTAGCTATTTGAAATGTTCAGGAAGCTCCTAATTCAGCATTCAGCACTTGCTATAGCCATATGCTTGTCAAGTCTGTGTAGATACTCAGGCAGATCATTCTCCCTGGTATATAAGACAGAGATACAGAGTTGTATGGCATTATTACTAGTAGCAGAATTTCTCAAGGATTTAGCCAAAGGAATGCTTTTGACAAATATAACACAGCGTTGTCTTTCATATCACTAGATTTCAGTTAACATTGTTGATCAGGGCTTGCAAATTTGCCAAGTTAGAGAATTTTAATCTTTAAATTCTAGACCATATCTTTCACCAAGGTTAGCTGACACCTCCTCCAAGCTCTGAGAAACCCAGCCCTTGATCTGCTCTATATGTCTACTTATTCAGTGTTGGCATATTTTATGATCCTGCCTTGGAGATGGAAAGCTTGACTGTTTTATTGAAATCTTGCTAACAATTGACTCTGTATTAAAAATCAGCCCTGCCAAGGCTCAGAAATATTTTACTGCTGCAAGAAAGGTTATGAGCATTAAGCTGAATGTGGACATTTTGTCAACAATGCTAGGGTGTTTAGGCTTTTTTATTATACTTTTTTTTTTTTTTTTTTTTTGTCTAGAGGATGGTGCTGTCTGTGGCTTTCAAGGGACGTACATAACAATAGCCACGCAAGAAAAGAAGCACACTAAAGATAATTGCATTAGCACAGACATGGAGTAAACCCTGAGGTGAAAGAAGCCTGTGAATCAATTTCACCTGACAATTATAACCATGCACAAAACATACTAGACATGAGGCAATTTAATTAGTGAAATTAAATAGTTAAACTGCCAATGCAATATACACCCTTACATTTTATTTCCTTTTCTTTACAGTAATATACACTATTGAAGGCCATAGTATTAACTCAGACTCAATGACAGAACTCTAACTTTCTAAATCACTGTTTTATTCAATTTTTTCCCTTCCCAAAGGATCCCTCAAACTTTTCATCTTGAACAGTACCTTTAGCTATAGAAAAGTACCTTCAGTCCTCCTTCAGACTGCTAGATGGGCAATTTTTGGATTGAGTGGTGGCTGGGGGGTCAAAAAGCTGGATAAGGAGGATGGGACTACAAGGTTAACTGTGTGAGAGCTACTTCTGGATGGAAAGAACTATTTATTTCTCAGGTGCCCGTTACAGAGAAGGGCAAGGAGCTGTAGCTCAGTTTCAGGTATAAGATTGTTAAAATTAATGTAATTTTATATGTAATGATAGACTTGATCCTTAGTTGGTCCTATAAACAACCTTGGGGAAGCCAGAATTGCACCTAGTAAGTTCTTAAGGAAATTCACTATTCTGTATTTCCAGCTTATGGTTTGGTTTTTTGTTTAAAAAAATGTTTTATACCTCTTCCTTTTTGTACACTTCTTTTGTCTCTCCCTCAGACTCCTGCAGACAGTTTCCCACTCCAGGTGCTTTTATAACTGCTTATCATTTTAACCAACCAGATCTCTCCTTATCACTTAGTTATTTGGGTTACCACTCTATTGCATGATTATTTTTTTTTACACTCTCTCTTTTTTTTTTTTTTTTCCTTTGTGCCATTAGTAAATTCTTCAGTAAGTCTGGGAAGATGTTTCCCCTTGTGATTATAAGGGAATCTGGGATTAAGTGTTTATAGCCAATCTGCCACAGCCTGTGAATCTATTAAGACAGTTAGACCTGCATGAAAGGCCAAGAGAAACAACCTTTTTCAGCTTTACCACTCCTTAATCTCATTAGCTACCTCAAAAAGTTGTGCTTTCTCTTCTGGTGGAGGTAGCTGTATTATAATATGTCTATAAATAGGTCTTGAATCAGCTGCAGCTGGATAAAGCATCATCCCTGAGGACACAAAAGCTTCATGCAATTTCTGGAACATGCATTTTGACCAGTTTCTCAGAATTGGGAATAGTGGATAGAGGGACACTAATGAGGCTCAGCTTACCAGCTGGTGATCCAAATATCTAGTGTCTGACATCTTTGCACATTATTCCCTCGGGCACCATCTTTATGTGGTATCATCTTTATTGAACAATGAACAACATTTCACAATATAATGCATCTTTCCTGAAAACTCGGAACATCCTATAAATATAGGGCTACTTGCATAACACTACTTAAGTTAAAGTTGCTGTTTACTTGTTCTTAGGCTAGGCTTTCAGTCTGCCCTTGGAACATCTAGTTTCTCAACACCTTTCATGAGTATACTTTTGCTTTTTCCTTTCTTGGGTTTAGGGACTTTCTGCAGAATTACAGTCTAATCAAATTAAGAGAATTTAAAGTAGAAGTTGAGTGCATTTTAGTGTGATAAGTTATTAAGGTTACCTTCAGGTGATCAAAATCTGAGGTCAGATTTAAGTTAAAGCTCCATCTACAAAAAGGCTCTTCAGTGACTACTTTGTTTAACTGTAGGACCGGTGAGATTTTGGGGCTTTTGGTGGTTGTTGTTGTAGCATGTTTTGGTTTTTGTTTCTTGTTTGTTTTGTTTTTCCAAAAAGCACTTATCAGGGTAGCAAAATTTTCAATGTAAGAGACCCTGATCTAACAAAAAGTCTTGACTTTTATCTCAGAGAAAATCAGGATGAAATATTTCATGTTGGGTCTGCCACTCCATTTGTATAATAAAATGTACGCCATGATGTGTGAGTCCCAAACGATGCTGTAATTAATACAGATGAAGAGCTGGTGTGTCACACTGGTGGCAACTACTCACATACTAGTAGTTCAAAATACAATCTTTTATTTTTTCTGGCCAGATTTTCAGCTAGTAATTTGGCTCTGATTTAGGTAGGCTCTTGGACAACTGTATTGTCCAGAATATCTGAGTTCATTAAGCAACATGATTTCTGTCATATGAGTTGCATTTTGTGTTTGCTTTTTTATTCTCATCCTTTCCCCAGGGAGACAATTGTTTGTGGGGAGGATTGCCTTTGAAGGTTCTGTTTTGATTGCTTTATTTATAGCAGTGCTATAGGTGTGTATTCTAGTCTTCCCTATATCTGGACAATCTTGCACCTGTTTTAATTGCTGAATGTTATTTAGGTGTGGATGTCATCATTTATTCAAAACCTTATTGCCTTGAACCTCCCCTGCAGAACTGTTTTACGAGCATTTTACATTTCTTTTGTGCAACAGTAAATTACTACAACTTTTACATGAGGTGCAATGTAGTGTAAGTGCAGGTTTAGGAGTATAATCCCATTCAATGTCATCTTGGAAGAAACAGTTTAGGAGCTCTGTCTTTGAATTAGTTTACAACTCTGCCCTAGTAATTGGAGGGGCTGTTCTCATCTAAAATGTTACTTCCACTGAATTCAGTGAATTTACATGTACTTCCTATTAACCAGGTTCTGGAGAGGATTAACCAGATTCTGGAGAGGTAGCTATTGACATTTAAATTCTGGGGTTTATTTGGAGCTGGAGCTGGTCATGTTTCTGTTTGCCCTGAAGTTTGTGATAAGATCACGGCCTGAAACAGAAGGAGTGGAAAGAGAAAGATGCTCATGTGACTATGAGTGAAAATATTCCACTGAATAAACTTAGCACCAGTATTTGTAAAAGTGTATTTCTATATAAGTTAAATGAGTAATAAGGTATAATGAGGATCAGGAGTTTCTGTCTTCGTCACTACAATGTGTTTTAAGGTATTTTATAATAAAAACTCTGCTGTTGTCTAAGAATAACAACTGTGTTGTACAGTGTGACTTGTGGAACTCTTGTACAGAAACTGTCATTCAGCATCCTTCTGCTACTTGAAGTGTAGGGCTGTGTATAACAAGATTTTGGATTCACAGCTTAGTCATGTGAAGGACTTTAAAATATGGTTTTAATATTGAAAGAATAGACTGGTCATGAGTTTCAGATGTGTTTATATCCTTGGCTTCACTGCCTGAAACTTCAATTACTTTTAAAAGAATCAAATATATTGGATATTTTAAGCTCTCAATTTAGATTTCTTAGGGGAAAAAAAAAAGCATGTCTGTGAAAGAAGGGAAGATAAAGAAAGAAGTATTGGATTGGACAAAACTGATGGAGGACAGCAAGGACTCATTTTGATTTGTTCTGACTTTATGAAATGTAGATTTTACAAATGTGTGGGATTTATTTCACTGTATTAAAAGAAATAAGAGCCCATCAGTTACAACTGACCTGTATATTTCAAGCAGTCTGGTGCCATTAGCAAAATGCAGAGGATTTTCTCTTGCTATTAATTTTATACTGTTCTCTCATCAAGTGTGCATGTTGAAATCTCTTTAATTAGAGATCCCAAATACTCTAAAAACAACAGCTGTTTTATGTCAAGTTCTCAGCTACCCATCTTCATTATCTTTACCCTTTGTATGCCAGTGATGAAAATAAACTTCTATACAACAATGTAAATATTCTCTGCCTGCTCTGTCATACTCTACAAGGCATGATTCTTAGTCAGTACTGTGCTTAGTAAAGCCTATGAGAAAATATTTCCTATTTTATTTTTTTAAGAAAAAAAGAGGCAAAAAGATAGTTTTCAAAAGTAAACCTATTTTTTCACCTTCTATATTCTTTCATACAAGGCTTCAAATGAATTGTCACATATGCCCAAGGCTTCTGGTATTAAACATTTTCTGAGCTATGAGAAACCTACCAAGTGGTCTCTGCAAAGAGACAAATGCATGGCAGTATTACGGAGAGCTTGTAACTGCAGAAACAGCAAGCATATGTGATCCGATAGACTTGGTTCTTCTTTACTCTATGCTCAGGGCACAGTAGATGTAAGTTTTGCCCTTTTTATGCCCTCAGCCTTGGCAATCAACTAAGAATCTCACTGTTGCAGGATGGATTTGTATAACTTACGGTTTGGCTGATAGACAGCACTCCGACCCCCACCACCAAAGTCATCATGTAAGGGAAGAATTGCTGGCTGTAAAGTCACCACAGCCCTGCTTGTGTGCTGCCTGCTCCGTGTTGTAAGACTCCTGCTTAGGTATGGGTACCTTTTTTGCAGGGGATAGGAGGGGGCAAGGAGGTCTTCATTATCTGGCTCCCTAGTTAGTTTGCAATGTCACATCATTGCAAATGAGGAGACAGGGTCCTGGCTCTGGCTGAGGACAGCAGGTCCACAGTTGCAGGCCTTTGTTATCAAAGAAGCAGCAGTCTCTCCACGTGGTGTCAGTAAAGCAAAGAGCTTGTTTTGCAGGCCAGCTCGATATGTTTGGCATAATAAGCCCATGATCACAGCTGACATTACATCCATTCAAGGACAGGGATTCACACAGGACCTAGTTATATCCAGAACATTACAGTACCAATCAGAGCCAGCTCCTGAGGCTGCACCTCCTGGCTTCTGAGCAAGGCAGGGGAAGGAGAGGAGAGCTTCATCATGTTCTACTAAAGCCACCAGATGATGATGAACAGTCTTTCTCCTGCCAGAGAGCAGCATAGGAGGCTGTGTTGCAACGGGCACGTACAAATCACCCGCTAAGGTCAGTGATGACAGTGCTTGCCTTCTTAGGGGGTGCATCAGCTTTCGCTTGCTCTTTTCATAAACACAGAAAAATCAGATCAGAGCTTGTCTTTTAATAGCTGAGAATTTTTCCCCTGCCTTTTCCCTCATGTCCCACTCTACTCCAATGCTGTCGCAAACCTCACTCTGGGGTTGTCTCTTATTAGCAGAAATGTTGCTGATCCCAGAGGAGAGATTCAGAATGACAAAATATCCCATTCTAGGAAAATAATTTCTTCAGCTCTGGGTTGTGATCCACAAGTCTTTACTGCTTAGCTACAGGAAAAGTAGATTTTGCTGTGATATTTCTATTCAGCATCATGGCCAGCTGGAAAATGTTAGGGATAGTAATAGCAGCATTTTTTTTTTTTTTTTTTTTTTTTTTTTTATCTGTCTCCCTTGGTCATATGTAAGCTCTCCTGTCTTCTTTTTTTGGAAGATTGAATGTGGTTGTTGTAGGGTAAAGGAGAGGCAATGAAAATGCTGGTTTCTCCTCATGGCAGCCTGCCCCAGTTGTACTGTCAAAGGGTGATGGATTACTGCTTCTAATACTGTATATCAGCCTCAGGTTGTATCATGGGCCATAGGCACCTAAAACCCTCCAACTTTCTTGGGAACAACAAAAGTCAGAGAGCATGTGCAGTTCAGGGATTATGCTCTTGTTCTTCAGAAGCTAAGGAGAATGTCACTGCTGAAGACCCTGACACTGGCAGTGTGGAAGCAGAGATGTTGGGACCTTCTAATATTTCCAGGAACAGCAAGCTCTTTTTATTACGCCTCTGAATAGAAAATACTAAGTAGATAGAAATGGGATTCCTAACCTGCTTTTCAAATTTTCTGTTGAGTGAGGAATAATGAAGGTTTTAAAGATAAGCTTTTACGCTGGCGACTTTCAATTGCATAAACCTAGGCAATGTAAACACTCCTTGTGTTCATGTTGAATCATTATGTTTTTACCATGCTCTTTGGTACTCTTCACTCTGATAGGTAGTCAGGGATTTATGTTAGAGTCCTAGTCTTTCTTTCAGCCTTTGCTTGCCTTGTAAGGGAGGTAAGGACCAGAGAAAGCCTTTCCCCTAATTTAGTGTGCTTTCCAAGGCTCTCCTTGGATAGGAAGCTAATGCAGGGTGGAGAGCTGGAGAAGGATGAGAGAGTAAGAGATGCATTGAGTGACAGACTTGAAATACTGAAATTATTCCAGGTAATATTCTGGCCCATAAGAGGAAGAAGATTAGGAGGCTGATTTTGGGGGAAGGCTGTATTGGCACAGGAACCTAGAGGTCTCTGAGAAAGCACTCTATTTTTTGGGAACAGCTCAGAACAGGTATTGCACAAAGAGGACTAAAAGTGACCTTCATTTCCTTGCACCCAGGAAGAGGATAGTGAGTGGTGAAAGTCTACATTATGTAGAGTAGAAAATGCAGATCTGTGCTTAAATTTATGAAAGAAGACAAGCAGGCATAGTTACCACACAGTTTACATTTGGGTATGCTGCTTGTACACAAATTGAGAGCTGAAGAAGTTCACCCCAGAGAGAGTATCCTTTCTTGCTTCCTTATTTTCTAATTGCTGGGATATGGGAAGATGCTCTAAGAAAATTCTAGCCATGCTTTCTCTGATTTTACCCTCTTGCCTAGCCATAGTAGAGGCAGAACTGTGGTCCACGGATGTCTACCCTGAATTGGTAGGACCACTTCTTCATTATTACAGGGGAATACAAATATCAGACTTCCACACTTTGGACCTTTTCCTTCATAAGGACAGACAAACAGAAGCAAAGTCATGAAAACATGACTGAACCAAAGCATCATTAGTAATCTTAGTGTTATGTAAACCACAACTTTTTGAAATTTTTTGAAAATGCAGGAAAATAAAGTATATCCTGTGTTGTTGGCTTTCCTAGTGTACTTCACTATGGATGAGCTTAAAATACCTCTTTAAACTAGATACAGAAACATGTCTACTGTAAATAAGGGAGATATAATTTTTTGTCAGAAATGCTTAGTCCTATTCCCATGAGAATGCAGAAATGGGTAAGTGGAAGAATAGTTTCCTGGAACATAATGGTGGACGTTGCCTAGCACATTTAACATGCATCATAAATGGTGCATGATTTCTATAGTTTAGAAGAATACTTGAATGTAGTTCTGCCTAAATTCCTCTCCCTGGATTCTGAAACAGCAGAGGGAGGGAAGAAATGCCAACAGAACTTGCAGGAGGACACTCTAGGATGTTGTTTCTGGAGCAGGTTGAATGAAAGGTGTGGGATTTCTGTGTTAGTTCAGAGCGAGGAGCTGCTCCCACAAAGAAAGCAATCTGTGTCTATCACAGAGGATGAATTGTGCAGGCTGTCAGTTCCAGAAGCATAGTCAGATTTGACCAGAATTGCTCTACTGCCTCTGATGAGTGGATTTAACAGTTCTTGGGAGCACATTTTTAGTACTCTAGTTGCACACCTGACAGACTGCAAGTGAAGAGCCATCACAGCTTCAAGGAAAGAATGAACTTTCCAAGAGGCACCATGCATGAAAATGTATATAATTTCTTAGAAGATACTTGCATCCAATTTTTTGGTGAGTTGGAGTTGAGGCATGCACAGGAAGAAAGCATATGCAAAAGAGCTGAGCCCAGGTCTTTGTTCAGGATTGTGGTGGACTCATTAAGGTGCTCTGATATATGTAAACCAGGAATGGATCACGACAGTCTAAATCGGAAGGCATGGTTGGAAGTTGTGTTTCTCAGCCTTGAACTACTCCAGCATTTAGTGTGACAAGATGATATACAATAGCTTCCAGATGGTTTTCTCACTTGCACTGCCTAAATACAATGTTGAGGCTGTTGCTCCCAGGGCCAAATCCCGATGTCATGGTTTGAGCTCCTGCTGGGTCAGAAAAAAACCCTTTCACTGAGTGCTTCTTTACTCATCCTCCTGGGGACTGCTACGTTGGCTTTGTCAAACACAGAAAGATCCCCGTGCCTTGGCATTCTTATGCAGCTGTCTGCAGCCTTTATTTTCTTATCAAAAGCCTTCTGCTTAAGCAGTATTCATCTTGTGTGTTGTGCACCAAGGTCCCTTCTACAAGGGCAGCTGATGTTGGCTGCCCTTCAGCAGCAATGGCAGATGAGTTTCTCCTTCACCTCTTGCCATACGTGGAGTTGCCATGCACAAAGTCCTCACAGTGTGTCACCTCACAGCAGCTGGGCATTGCCTCCCAACAGAGTCCCTGGCTTTGCCTTGTTGAGGCTCTGCTGTACCCCCAGGAGTATGGTGACAACCTGCCAGCTGGAAGACCAGATAGGAACACTAAGCAAGTACTACAGACTTCTACTTTCATTCGAGTGGACACCATTGTTGTTGGGAGCAAGATGTACTGCCCTCTCCTTTGCTGGCCTTCCTGTGCTGCCAGAGCCATTACTGATCTTCAGACTGTCAGTCACTTATTTGTTTCCCCCTAAACCTGACGGCAGATACCACACAGGTCACGCTGGAGAAGGCAGCTACATCCACAGGTGTAGGATTTCTGAGCACCTGTATTGTGGCGGTTCTCCTCACCCTCCCATACCCCTCTGCCTCTCACCTCAGGGAGAGCTGCCAGGTGAAGTTCCCACAGCAGACAGTCCACATGTACAGCCCCATTTAGGGGCCAAAGCATGAACCATCCTTGAAGGGTCTTAATGGGGAACTGCTACATGGTGGTGGCACAGAGGCTGCAGCAGTGCTGCCTTTGAGATTTTGGCTCACAGGGCTCTTGGCAAGACCAAGAATACCAGGACACCTATCTCTGCTTGGTGAGGGGCTGTGCCACAGGACTGGTCCCTGCCCCAGTGGATCCCCATGGGGAGCCCCAGCCACTAGGGAACAACTGGTCCCTGTGGCACCCTGACAAAATGTGAGTAGGCTTTCATTTGTGCAATGGAAGATGGAGAGCACTGAAGCCACCATGAATTTGTTGGTGTGGACGCAGTGCAGGTGCTATGAGGTGGTTGTAATGCACAAAGTTTAAGATTGTGCCTGCTGAGCAGCTATATAGATGTGTAAGTCCTCATGTTATGGGCATCCTTGTGGGTATATGTAGCTTTCTCCATAATGAGTTTGGCAGGGATTTCTGGAGTGAAGAGAAGGGGGAGGGGAGGGAGAGTTTGCCCTCCTTTGTACCATGGGACATACTTTCTTCTCAAGATAATTTGAGAACTTTACCTTTGTTGTAATAGTGGGGACTTGTGATACTTCACACAACAGAAAGAGGTGTGTATTCCTGTGGCTCATTGCAGTAGACATTCAAAAGTAACAATAATGAGCCTTGTATTTGCCAGGAGTTAGTGGGTAGTGTAGCGTGGCTGTGGTAATATGTAAGGAAGATGTTTTCATGGCAGTTTTGGGAAAAACGTTCATTGTGCATTGCTTTCCTTTGTGGGTAACTGGATCTGGTGATTCAGGTGATATTTCAAGCCATGTGTACCCTGTTCTAAGCACTGAACTGCTGTTAGCTGCAGGCTTGTCTGCCTCAGTGCTTAAACCAGGGGACTCATAATGCAGCTCCAATAACATATAGTGGACTTCCAAAATGAGAAGTTCACAGTATAAGGATAACTACTTTGGTTTCACTGTACTGTTTTTCACTGTCTTGTATCTTCTCTTTAGCACACTTCTACATTTCTCCTCCTTTTATTTTTTTTTTTTTTTTTTTTTTTCATTTTTCTAAATCCTCTCCGGTGCCTTTGGTGGAAGAAGATCATAAGTCAGATCCTGCAGACTTCAAAATTCATTTGATCTCTAAGAACTCTTTTTGACCAGTTTGTGATTTTCACGTTGCCCTTGATAACCCTGACAATGTTTTAGGTTAGATAACATGCAGCCAGGGAATGTTGCAGGTTTCCACTTTGAAATAAATCACCACTAATAAATGAGAGTAGTTGCAATGTACAATGTGTCTTTGCAAAGGTACCTAATGGGTTAGGGAATACAACTGAAGGGAGTGCAATGTCATTTTTCTTCCTTTCTGTGAGCTACAGCGAGTGGCAGGTTCATCAGCTGTTTCACGTGGTTTGATAGAGACAATGCAAACAAGACTTTCTAAGTCTCTGCTCCCAGTAACACTCCTGCTCCTCCTTCACCTGGAAACAATCTTGCTTTACTGCCTGTTGTTTTACTCTGTGCTGTCATGCCCTGTTCATTTCCCTCTTTTCTCGTCACCTTATCTGTCCCAGGAAATTGTAGCTTTCTGTTTTATTACATCAAACAGGAATATTTCCAGGATATGTACAGCTATACTCTTGAACTTGTGACATTTAAAGGGCAATAGAATGCTAATGTGACTAATAAAATAGAAAAATGGCTTTATATAAGTCAAAGTGAAAATGGCTCAACCTATCTTTTAAATGGACTAATTTCAACAACATTCATTGATAGGGGCCTGGAGGGAGACTGCAAAGCTGGGGGGATTGAGGTAGAACTGTAAAAACAAAGAAAGTTCTTGTCATTCTCTTTTGACACCTTTAAAAGAGATCCAGACAATTTTTCCTATCATGGGGACTCTTCACCATCTATTTTCTGCAGATGATAATTCACAAGGGTAATTGGCCGTATGTTTTTGATTTGTTTTCAATCTGCTGTGAAAGATGTATAATCTAAAAGCAATTTTATTTGATTTCTTTAACAATGATTTTTTGATTTTTATTTGAACATGTACAATAAAAGTTCCACATTTTATAGTTCAATATTTCTAGCTAATGCTATGAGTACTAGAACAACTGTATCTATAATATTTGCGGGTCATGTCCCTTCTGAACAGTATTAAGGCTGAAGTGATACTGAGTATATGCCATGTGGCCAATAAATCATGAATTGATGTGTATGGATAGACAACAAAGGAAGGCATCCATCAGTTTTACTTTTTTGACCTTATCCTTTCCACCTTAATCAAAGTTTCTCAGTTAACATGAAAACCACCAATTTTTCTGGATTATTACAATAGTCAAAAGGCGTCAATTAACAAGAACAGTTTGTGATTATAATCCACAGTAATTCTGAGGTATGTCGTTATTCTGAATAGGATTGGTTTATTTGATTAAGGCTATACTTATAAAGCAAATTTGGGGGTTGAATGCTGGGAGTGTCCCATGTATGTCTGTGAAAGTTTGCTACTTGCAGTAAGAGAATTATAAGTATTTTTTCTGTTTCTTTAACAACAACAACAAAAAACCTCAATTACTCAGAGAATAAGCAGATACAGATCTTATATGGCAGTTGCTTAAGAGTACTTTTGACTAATTATCATTAAAAGCTTATTAAAACATTGTTTTCTTTAACACGTTATATTCTTTAATCTTTTCCACTAATGCATCATCTATTAAAACATTTTGATGTGGAAAATTAGTGCTTCAGGTCTGAAGAGAGTGACAAGAATAATGTTAAGAGAGTGACAAGAATAATATTTGAGTTATAATTTCAGGATTAATAACATAGATTCATCCTTCCTAGTGGAATAGAAACATGGTCACCTAATGAACACTCTGTGCTGTAAGTTAAATTTTGTCTGTGCTGTAAGCTAAGTTTTGTCTTAACTCCAATCAGTGACATTAACAGTTTCTTACACTTGGCAATATATAGAAAGCTATATTCTGGCTCTTTTTTGGCCCAGTACCTCTGCGTGCCCTGTTCTTGTTATTCTAGCTTAAGTGCTTCCTGCTACTGAGGGAGCTTGTTTTGTTGGTCTTTTCTATTTTGCCATCCTTTGTGGTCCCATGAGGTTTGTGGCCCCAGTGCCTTGCTGGCTGGATGAGTTAGCCTGACATGTTTGCACTGACTATCCTGTGCGAGCTAGCTTGGATAGTGTGGTTATATAGCTCAGGATCTTGGAGCCCTGTATGGATCTATTTGAGAAATGTGTTTATGTAAATAAATCCATGCCATCAGGAATGGTCTTCTTTCTTAAAAGACTGGTTTTCTAAAGCACATTTGATCACATAGGTGGTATAAGGCACCTCTTCACTGAATCATTATATACAGTGTAGGCATTTCCTTGAAGAATTTCTTTCAAATTTGAAACTGAATCTTTTAATAAAGCTAGTAACTGAGTATCTTTTTTTCACTACAGATGTTTGTCACTTTGCCCAGTATTTGTTACATAGGAATCCTTTCTTTTACTGGACAAATACCTCTTCCTTATTTCTCCCTTCTTCTTTTGATAGCTACATGCAGATTGTTTCCTCACTTTACTGCAGTTCTTTTGTCCCATTTCCCCTTGTCTACAGTCTTTTCTCTGGGAACAGGAAGAACAGGTGAGAATGATTATCTTGTGCTTGCTTTCGAGATTCAGAGCACTGTAGGAGATTTTACTGCAATCTGCTCTCCAGTTGAAAACAGCTGGCATACACTTCTGTAGATGTAGTGGTAATTTGAAGATTGCTCATACTTAGTCTTGAAGATTTGAAAATCCTCCAGACTTTTGCAAGAAAACTTTATTGAACAAAATAAAGCTAAGAAAAATTCGACATTGTTCAACAGTGTTTATCTAAGATGACTGAATGTCATTCCCAAGATGAGTGCAACTGTAAGACTGCAGAAGAAAGGAGGCTTTCTCCCTGTTGCATTATAGAGAGGAGAAACTTATTCTGAATTCATGTGGGGTCTTACAACTTAATTCCTACTTTTTAATGTCAAAACCAGTTATCTTAATTTCCCTTGGCAAATCTCTTCCATGAAATCTATTTGCTATCCATATGCTTTCCATCTTTCTACTTCCCAAACCCACAACTTCATGATGATAGTCCACCATGCTGCAGTTTCTTGAAAGAGTTTTTGATTTGGCTGTAAACTGCATTTTGTCTTACACTGGTAAGAATCTGAAAGTCCAAGAAGCCCTATGATGATGGCGTATGCCACTAGGGCAGTGGTTCAAAAAAAAAAAAGAAAGACTTAGTCTGGTTGGCAAGGACTGCTGCTAGGCTGCAGGAGCAATGAATGCGTTCCTGCAAGAGTGGCTCCTGGCTCCTAGCCCCACAAAGTTCCACAGGATCCAGGCTGAGGTTTGGAGTGATAACTGTGCTGTGCATTTGCTTTCTTCCTTTACTGGTCAAGGTGCATATTTCATCTCCTGCAGTCACTCAAGGAGGAAGATAAAAATAAAGTGTGAGAGTTTAGGAACCTTCTCAGTTATATCCTGTTTCTTCTAGGAAATAAGATGATGTGATTTTGCTCCTTTTCTGACCCCAGAAATAGGTGGACCCTTTTAGCCAGTTTTGACAAAGTTTTGTTGAAAGAGGGATGGGAGTCTCTATCTTCCTACCTACAATGGAATTTTTGTAGGGAGATGGAGAGCATGGTTTGGTATTGAGGTAAGAAATGATGGCATGGGTAGGAAAGATACAATTTGTAGGAAGGCAGCCTTTACTAGGTCTACTGTTCATGAAATAACACACTGATTTCTTTTAAATATGATAGTTCATGAATTTTCATAACTGCTTAAATTTCCTCAAAGAAGAAAACAAATATTTTTAAGGATAGTTATTATTTTTGTATTTCAATACTGCCTTGCTGAGATCAGTGCTATTTTTTTGCTCAACATTGCCTGTGAGTTGTGCTCTAAACCTTAATTATTAGATAGTTATTCAACTTGACTCCTATTCAGCCATAACCCAAAGATAACCTATGTTACAGATTGTGGTTCATTTTGGTTTGTTTTGTTTTTTTCTATTGTTCTGCTGGAAAACATGCATCTCATAAATACTTAACTACTTTTTAGCACTGAAGTTCACGAAAGAGGACCTCTCTTTCTCTGTGTCACTTGTCACTCTACGTTTCTCTCAGTCAATCAATGTGCTTTTGTCTTTCTGTCATCTTACAGTTGGTGGTAAGCCTCTGCAGCGTAAGGGATATGTTTTTGTTACACATCACCTAATATAGCAGATTTCCAGTCAGGGAAGTCTTGCTATTTTACTAAGTCCTCATGATTGCTCTGAACCATTAAAATGAGTTGATGTCAGGCTTAAGGGGTGATAAACCAGTGCTGCTGCCTTTTTGCTCTTTCCTTCCTGACCATGTGAGCTTCTCAGCTGAGCTTTTCTACAACAAAAAAGTGGTGCTTTTTTGTTTGCCTGTTTTTATTTTTCCTAATAGTTCAGTTCTTTCAGAAAACCTTTGCTTAAGCCAGAAAATGCTTGTTCTTTTAGTTACATTTATGGTGCTCCTAAGTAACTTCACAGTACCCACTAGGGAGAGAAAGTTCAGGTTAGACCATCCTGATAATGTTCACAGGGTCTTGCACAGATCAGCATCCCCCAAATCTTTCTCCCAAATCAGGATTCCAGATGCTAACTTCTCCATTTGCAATGCATCTAACTGTCCTTAAAAATGGAAGGAAAGAGACATTTTACATTCCAAATACTGTAACTTCATAAACACTGTTTTGGTGGATATTTTTTTTTTCAGCTGCCCTTAATGAAGGGGCAGCTGAAGGATGGTTTGTTATCCAGAACATGAGGAAGGTCCAGAGTGTGTCAGCAGCTGTGTGACAGGAGGTCATCCTCAGCTTTGCACATACCTTCATGGACTCTCCTGGTGGAGAGATGCACTGGAATTTTTTCTACATTTAAAATCCCACTTACCCTTGAATGGCATCTCCTGAATGGATTACCGTGTTGAGGATTTAGAGCTCAGAAAACAGTGTGTGGAAAGTGAGGGAATGGATATGGGAGAGTTGTCAGCTGCAGCAAGGTGATGTGGATGCACTAAGGTCAGTTGAGTCATAATGCTATCCTTAAGAGATACTGTCCTGAAGACATGTCTTCCTATGGGTTCAGGAGACATGCCAAGAATGGGAAAGACACTGTCCACGTACATCTGATCTTTGAATAGCTTTGTCTGAGTGCCATGGACTTTTTGATGGATACTTTGTTTTGAGGAAGTTGCTGCATACCATTATTGTGCAAGACTCCCTAAGGGGAGCTGTTAAGTCTGCTTGGTATCAAGACTGTTAATCAAAATGGGATAACCTCACCATGCTGATGAATATGGTTATATTATAGGGTCCTTTTCTTCAAAGAAAAGTGGAAGCACAACCCTGTCACTTGAAAGGAGCATGCGCAGGGAACAGGACCCTGGAAAAGGCATCCAAGGATGGTGAAAACTATTACTGTACTGAGATAATATCACAGTGTTCAGATAAATCCTTTCAGGAATGGCCTGATGAGAGAGAATAGTACACTTAGGACAAAGGAATAAAACCCCCAAATGCACAGTTTTTTTACTGTATCATTTTATAGTTAAACTTTGAACATTGTTTCCAAAGTGAATTAGCTTTCTGCAGATACAGTTTATCAGAAACTAGGGTTATTACAAAACCAAAAAAACCCCCATGAAAATTACATTTTTTCTACCATTTCCCAAAAGAATATAGCAGATAAATGTGAAAGGGTGTTACGTGTGTAGCAATTAGTCTCTAGCTCACAGTAGGGAAAAAGCTCACTTTAACAGGGTTCGATAAAAGCAGTTGCATCTTGCTTTAATGGACAGTAAGGGTTTTACGCTCCTAGAGTACCTTGATGTGCTGGTAGCAGATGAGGTCTCATGTGGGATCTTAATTGTACTTTGGAACACTTTCTGCCTGCCAAAAGTGCAGTGGAAAAGATATACAAAATATAAGTTTTCAGATACTGTGATGAAGCATCTAAAATGACATCATTAATGTTATCACATAAAATCCATCTATAAAAGTTGAACTTATTTCTGATTGTTAAGAAATAAAGTATAAGAAATTTCCTGATGGTATCATCCTTTGGAAGTCAAGGTAAGTTGTAGGAAGAGGTTTCCAAATAGTAAATGTGGCTCTGGCTGGCAGAATGTGCTTTGGACACTGGAACTTGACTGGCCAATTGTTTGAGTAACTCCAGGTGGACCTGCCAGTGGGGCTGACAGTGTTCTTGTGTCCCAAATGTTCCTCCATTCCTTGCTCCTATTTAAAAATTTATTCAGTCCCCAATTTTTCTTCAGTCAGGACTTTTACCACATGTATGGTGTTTTGGAACTGGAGAATGTCTCAGTGCCCTTGCTGCAGAGTTTGTCATCCCAGTCCACAGGGACAGAAGATATATAATTTAAGTGGAATTGCTTTGAGAATGAGCACCATCTATGCCAAGCTATAGATGTCTGCAGAAGTACGCATACAGATTTGTATGTAAAGTCAGATGAAGCAACTGTGATAAGATAAAGGACCTACCACAGCTTGCAGGCTTGGAAAGAGAAAAAAAATTTTCATACAGAAGAAGTGTATGATGCAAAGAATAATATTTTTTTTTGTATGAATGTTACATAAGTGCACTTAGGAACAAAAACCACCACAAACCCAACCCTCTGAACAAACAAGAAAATGTAATGCTTTGTAAAGCTTTGAGTAGAACCAGCTGTAAAAAAAACCCAGTATGGCAACACTCTACAAAAAAGGATATAAATGATGAATAAACTGTTGAATATCAATGAAAAAACTAGGTTAGAGAAGATAAGGCAGAAAGAAAAATCAAGCAAAGCCAAATTAAACTTCCATTAACAAGAAAACAATGTCATTAGGATGCTATAAACTACAAGGAAGTTCTAAGGAAAAATATTCAAGCTGAGAATTCACATTGTGTAGCATCATACGAGATGCTGCTTTCAGCCAGTGTTTCTTTTGCTCCCTTTAATGACATCAAAACTTCATAAATGTTTCATAAGACAGTGTTCTTGTTTAGATTTTATTTAGAATAGGGGTCTATATGAAGCATCACTTAAACTTGTTAAGAAACTTTCAGTCTTTAAATAGGAAGGACTATGAGATGTCATCTGCTGCTCCTCTCTGCCCTGACACAGGGCTTGACAATACCTAATCTGACATATTTGTCTACCTTTGGTTGAAAGGCTGCCAGTGACATAGATTCCATGGCCTTGCTTTGCAGCCTGATTTACCACTTGATTAATCTTGTAGTTATAGGCTTTTTCATGCCATCTGATCTACTATTTTTTGGCTGTGAGCGTATTTCTATTTCACAGAATCACAGAATCATCTAGGTTGGAAAAGACCTTGAAGATGACCCAGTCCAACCATTAACCTAACACTGACAGTTCCCAACTACACCATATCCCTCAGCGCTATGTCGATCTGACTCTTAAACACCTCCAGGGATGGGGACTCCACCACCTCCCTGGACAGCCCATTCCAATGCCTAACAACCCGTTCTGTAAAGAAATACTTCCTAATATCCAGTCTAAACCTTCCTTGGCGCAACTTGAGGCCATTACCTCTTGTCCTATCGCTTGTTACTTGGTTAAAATTTGTCATGATACAGTGAACACAGGGGATTGTTGCTCTATTTTCCTCTCTTTAATACTGGAAGACTTTTACCTAAACTATGGGAATACTGTTTCCAGTATTCCTCCTTCAGTGTTCCCTCCCTCCCTCCCTCCCTCCCTCCCTCCCTCCCTCTCTCTCTCTCTGCCCCCCTCCCCCACTCCCCCAGCAATTTCTTTGTCTTTTCTAACAGAGTATATCTCCAAATTTCTGAATCATGTTATTTCCACTACAGTCTCTTCAATCTATTTCCATCTCTCTTACTATTCGGTTTCCCAGAACTGGACTCGGGTGAGTTCAGCTGAAGCTTCACAAGTGCCAAGCACAGCAAATTAATGTCTTTCATGTGGCACATGTATTGATATAGTGCAGTCAGTATTTGAAGCACTGCTGCCTTGCTAGTTATTTCCCATTTTGTGTATGTGCATTTAGCTGCTGCTTCCTGGATCTAAACATTTATCATTTTATTACATCTTTTCTTAATTAGGATTGAGGGGGAGAATTGAGGGGAAGGAGAACAACATTTAAATGAAAGAAGGACTGTCAGGACCTGACGGCTCCCCCCCAAAACCAGTGAGGAGGTCATCAAGACGAGAGAGACTTCACAGAGGTGGGAGGATGACAGACGATGGGTGTAAGTGGAAATAAGAAAGGCTGAGGCTGAATATAAGGGAAAACTTTTTCACAGTGAGGACAGTGGAACAGATTGCCTATGGCAGGTTGTGACTGCAGTTTCTGCTGTCTCCATCTTTGACTTTAATCAGTCAGGTCTTGCAAACCCTTCTTAGCAACTGGTCTGATCCTCTGAGCAGGAAGTTGGACTAAAGGTTGCTTCAGTTCCCTTCCAATCTAAATTTTCCTATTTTCTCTGATTCTCAAAGTCATTCTAGGTTCTGACTTGCTTTCTGAGATGCTTACAGTCCTTCTCAACAGGGGACTACACTAAATACTTTAAATACAATTTTATTTAATTTTAAGTCATTATTGAAAATACTGATTAGCACTGGATTCACTGCAGATCCCTCCAAGTCCCAGCTTGAGCTGAAAATTCCTAATTGTTATTTCACTATGTTTTAAAATCAGGTATTCATGTACTGACATTTCCTTTGACTCATATTTTCCTGATGTGAGAATATCATGCAGGTGTGTGAAAAAGTTTAAGTAAAGAACATAAATGCCATATCTGTTCCTTTCTCCTTGTCATCTAGGCCAATAATCTTAACAAATATACCAAATTAAACCGGCATAATATAATTTATCCGTGTTTTATTATTGTTTTTTATTAGTCTATTATCTTCTCAGTCCTCGTAACCAATAAGTTAAGTATTTCTTGCTGGTATTTTTCTAAGCACTGAAAACAACTTGATTAATGTATATTGAAATGTTGTTTCAGACAGGCACTGTTGGTGCTGCTTTGCTTTTCTCTGTTTCTCAGAAACATCTTTGTCCTCTGAATTATTAGGGATGACTTTAGCTGGTTCCTGAAATTCTTTAAGGTAAACTTCATCAGGTCCAGCTGCATTGAAAATATCTATCTCGCCTTCAAACTTTTAAGATATCCTTTCTTTATTCTGGTCCATGTTCCTCTCCCCTTTATTATCAATTGTGTCATTCTAAAAAGAGAATGGAGATGTCAGTATTTCAGTCTTATCTGTGTCATACATTATTTGTTGTTCTTCCACAGTATGTGGTACACCTAATTTTTTCTATTCTTTCCCTTATATTCAATAAATATGTTAGAATTGTTTCTGATGCAATCCGTGAACTTTTTCTTGGAGCCTTTTATGTTCCTTGCTAACTGGAACTCATTTTGTGTCTTCCTCTTTCTGATTTTTTTCTTATGGGCTGTGTTTCTCCCTCATTCTTTCTTAGTCATGTGTCCTCATTTTCCCCTTCTGTGTGGTTCCCCTCTAATATTCAGGTTCTTGAAGAGTTATGCATGAGTCGCAAGGCAGACTAAAAAGAGTTGCTGAACAGTCTGCAAAATATTTACAAGTATTCATGTGCATCATTCTCCCTGGATAGTCTGACAGCTAGGATAAACCCGACCTGTCTTTCAAGGTTACTGGAAATATCAATATGATTTGAGTCTATATGGTGGTATATATAGAGGCGGTTGGGTCATAATGCCAAGATCACTGAGAGCTACTTTTTTTCCCCCAAGGATATGTATGACCATTCTGGAATCAAAGCCTGCCTCTGGAAACCTAGAGGGGCCATATACAAGCCAAACTTGACCAAGTCTTTCAGAGATATCAGAATTAATTACAATTGCAGTTAAATGAAATTGCAATTTAATTAAATTACAATTACCATGTGATTTAATTGAACTTAAATTCTATGTAGGCTAAGTAGCAAAAAGAAACAACAAAAATACAAGCCATTCCCAACAGACGTTGGAAAAAAGTAAGAAATGACCTTTCTACTGCAAATCATACAAGCAGTCTCATTATTACAGGCTGCTCTGTAGACTTCTGGGAACTGACTGACTTCTTGGACTTGGAACTGCTGCAGATAAAGGAACAAAATACTTGGGCAGAAAGGGAGTATCAAATGGTACAATTTAAGATAATGGACCTCAGTGTATTCACAGTGGGTCTGCACAATTTACCATAAAATATAAATTAAGCCATATCTTAATGCCACTCAAACGACACTCGCTGCTGTTAAAGTGTGAGTTAAAACTGTTAAGGTTTTGTAAAAGAAAACTGCAAACAGCAAAGGAAATATATGGCAAACTGTTTTGGAAGTGAGGAAAGATGTTACCAAAATCCTGTTTCATCTGCAACATAGCAGAGTGCTGGATACCAGCCTGGAAAGGATGGTAGAAAGAGTTACAGCCAAAAAAGTATGAAAGACCAAAGCTTACTGCTGCTTCTACTAGACTTCCTTGAATTACAACTGGTCAAGTTCAAAACTGTTCTTTGGGACAAATCAAGTATTTTTTGGTAAGTGGTATCCATTTAATGTATAAGCAACCATTCATATTAACTTCACAGTGAGTGAAAATACATGTTTACTTAAAGGACAATTATATTGGACAATCAGGAATATAAAGTAGAAATGTAATTTTCAAGACAGTGAAATATGCACTCCACTGGGACTTAATGAGCAAGAAGCAGAAGGAATAGGTCAACAAGTTACCATTAAACATTGTTAGGTGTTGGAAACATGAGAAAAGCAAAACAGTGAGAAATCTGCAAAACACACATTTCCTTGACACAGGGTGCCCAAAGCAAGCACAGGACGGGATGGAGGTCCAGTGATTTGTGTTTGTCATGGCACCAAGGAGGAATGCGAAGCAGGGTGCAGGCTGCGCAGTCCCATTCTTTCACTTCAAGGACAGATTTATCTCCTGTTCTACTCTTTTCTCTCGGAAGATGATTTTTGTAGCAACCATCCAACTCTGTGCCTCATCCTCCCTTTTTTCCCACACAACCCAGCTGCACCCCTCGCACCAAGTCGACCTTGCTTCTCATCCTCCCTCCTTTTCCCACAAAAACCAGCTGTACCCCTTGGCACCACGAAATGAATTATGTCATTACTCAAAAAATAATGACTTGACTACAGTCCCACCCACTCACTCATACCTACTAAGATAAATAGTACCCCAAGTTTGTACCTAACTTGGAGGGATGATAATCCGACGCCAAATCGGAGGGACAGATCGATGGGTTTGTGCTCTTCCCCCCCCCCCCCCCCCAGAAGGGACGCCTTTTGGTAAGATTTCCTCGACTATGCTAAGTGTATACCTGGGAACTGTGTGTGTGATTGCAATCCTTTTTCTTTTGTGTAGTGCTATATAGCCAACCTGCAGTTTGTGCATGTATCGTAGGTAATCTTAAAGAATCTGTAGATGTTGCATGAAAATAAACTGTATTATTCATGAATCTGCTTCTCTTGAATGCAACCAGACTTACAGTGTATGGGCTGTTTGGCCTGGGTCAGACCTATAGTGACGGCCACTAATCCGCACTATTTGTGAACCTGACGGCTTGTTTTGAACGCAACCGGACCTACAGCATACGGGCTGTTCGGGCATCTGGGTCAGACCGATAGTTACAGCCCCAACTGGCATACCTATTGAGGGATAAGTCCAGCCGCCCCTAGCCCCTCTAATCTCTGAGGACCGGCTAGAATGCAAGGGGATTTATCTTTTACCAAATTTATTCTCACCCTAAATGTAACAAACATCTATACAGATTTGCAAGATGCCATACAACTAGAATAACATGGGGGAAAAAAAGAATATCCTTATATCACATGAAAGTCTGTTACTTGCTCCAATACAAAACTGTTTAAACTATCCATCAACTTGCAAGGCCAGCTGGTTTTGTTCTGTGTTTGGTAGATATCTGAGGAGTGATAGGACCGCAGATTACCAAAGAAGACAAAATATTACAGTACATTTAATTTTGTTTCTCCAGAGTAATTTATGCCATTTTATGGGTCTATACATCAAAAAAGGTTTGAAAAGCATCATTTTAAAGACTGTATAATACTATCTTACATGTGAGGGACCAATCTTTTCAAATTATAAGGGGAAATAGAAAAGCTCTTTCTGTACCTCAGCAGCCTGAGAATGTAAAAAGTTGGGGTTTTTTTCTCTTCACAAGAATGGTATAAAATTTAAAACCATGTAACAGAATAACAAATATGTAAGTAGGCCATGGTATTCCTGTTTAATTATACTGCCTTGAATAAATGTGCCAAAAGTAATGTTCTAGTGGATAGCCCCTCAATAGGGGCATTGTAGCGTGATCACATATTTATATACAAGACAATGCCTAGAAAGTGCTTAATAAGAGGGGACAGTCAGTGAAGGAAGGAATAAATCCTGAGTGTTACAGTGGGTTGCCTGTCACTCTCATTTATGCTTGAATGCTATCTGTGTTGTGCTTTGGATGGCTTGGTTGCTTTGCCAGTTTTGAAGCATGAACAGCACCTGAAGTGAATCCACATGCAATGGGAAGCTTTCCTCACTGTCTCAGGCTTAACGTCACTGCTGCCTTATTCCAGAGAGGCTCATGCTTGAGAGCTACGAGCGGGTCTGGTTATTATTACACTCCCTGAACTTCACCATTGTGAGCTGGTGTTGGTGCATACAAGTTTAGTTTGCAATCTGGCTGTGTGCAGCTGATTATTGGTATTGTATTTGGCAGCATTGTGTAAACCCCATCCATTTGGTGAAGTCATCTAAAAGAATTATACTTTTAAATCTACGGGGCTGTCGCCAAACCTTGTACTCATGAAAGCCAGATGCTGTGAATTTTCCATTCAATTCTGCAGCAAATCTGCCATGCGCAGAAGGGGAACGAGGTACATTATAAAACTTCCCCTCTTGTCTTTTATAATGCAGGAAGGCTTTAATTAGACATAAATGAGTTTGATCAATGAATCATTAACTTCCATTAAACTTCAAGTAGATTGCCTGACCCAGCTACTTCGTTCTGAATTTAAGCTAGTATACACTTGATAATTAGAGTTAAAGGGACAAGGGCTGGAGGCAATCCTTCTCAATCCTTCACACAAAATGGAGTTGAGTCAGCTAATAAGTTAATTTTATAGTCACTGTGTAAGGACAGAATTGGCTGTATATGTAATTTTCCTAGAAAAACGGATCAGGAAGCAGACTGTCACTTTGTTTTGCTTTCAGAATTACTTCAGGAATTACCTGCCCAGGGTCTTCAAAGCCTTCACAGATCCTATCCTCCTCAACAGAGCAGCTGGAGGATTAGATTGTGTGAACAGACAGTCAGAAACCAGGCAGCAGAGCAGGAAATTTCATGGCTTTGTGAAAAAGCTGGTGTAGCGCTCTCTGTGGTTGATCTAATTGTTCTGGCTTGTCCAGGTCCTTGGGCACTGGAAGGAGTGAAAGGGTGATGCTTTCTGAAAGCCTCCAAGCTTAGGAAAGGAGAGTCTTTCTTTGATCTGCTGGCTTTACCAGCACCTGCATCCAGAACAGCAATTGACATTTCTTGTGTGTGTTTACTGTTTGTTTTACTATTTGGAAATTGCAGGCTTGCTAACTTGGGTGTTTCTGCATGGCACTGTGCTGTGCAGTAGGGATGTATTCTTTGGGAGGGCTGTGTCAAGTTAAGTTTATATGTGAAAATGTTTGAATCATCAAAGCTGACTTAAAGGACTAGAAGTTCACTACTTACCTTACTTCTACAGAAGTGAGTTCTCTTATGTCCTTCTTTATGAGCTATGATCTTCTCCTCTGCTTCCTGGGTTCACATTAGGTTCTCCCGAGGGATGCTGGATGATCCAAAAGTGGACTCCCTTTATCTGTTTTAGTGTTCACCTTTTTCTATCTGAAATGTGTGTCTGAATGTACTTGAGGAAAGAACATACCAGACTGTAATGAGTTGGATGCTGACACATAAAGCACTGTGATATCAAAGTGTCCAGATGTTGTGGCGGGCAGTCCTGTTATTGGTGTGTGCAGCTGCTTACAAAGTGCTGATTTGATAGAATGGAAATGTTCCCCAAAAATGTGCACAAACCCACTTAGGGAAAGCATACTTCAAAACCCAGGGTTCTTCAGCCTGATGTGAATGCTCTGACCAGTGTGCTAAAGAGTGTGATAAAGGAGAGGGCATGCACACCACCTCTTCCTCTAGTCTTTGTAGTTATTTATGAGTATATTACCACAGTGGACCACAAAGGTCAGAAAAAAGTTTGAGATTTCTTTTGGAGTGTAGTTATGAGATTGCTGCTGAGAAGCATAGTGTTGCCTGGGCACAAGCTCTTTTGTGTCCATCTAGAAGCAGGTGCTTTTTTACCAGTAAAGGATTGCAGACACAACAGATTAAAAGTGGTGCTGCAGAGGTTCTAGGTTTTGGACTTAAACTCTTAAAATGGCAGTCAGGTTTCAAAAGGGCTCTAAATATCCAGCCTGTGCCTTTCCCATTCCTTCAGTTTCAGCCTTGAGATACTGTTTCTGAATCCCATGTGAGTGCTGCAGCCTGGGGTCACTGAGAGCATTGCTCTGGGTCTGTAATGACCTGTAAAATGACAAGCAGTTCTGGGGCTGGGTTTATGTGGTATGTGTTAGCTGCTGCTCTGAGATACAAGTCGAGAAAGGGCAAAAGTAGAAGCTGATTAGCTACCTATTTAAGGAGCCTTGTCCATTCTCTGCAGTCACATAATGTGACTCTGAGGGAGGCTGAATTAAGGGTTGCTGAATTAAGGTCATGCAGGCAACCTTAATACTGCCATTTTGAGACTTTTGAATGCTGGATTATGCGACCTTAATGGCATTATTTTTAAAGTATTTTATTTGGATGTGATTTTGTGTATTTAGGTCAGACAAAATTGCTAGCAATGTTCTCCTCCGGCTTTAAAATCCACAGATCTATTCTTTTTAATAGTGCTGCCAGTATGCAGGGAGAATTCTGCCAGAGCTGATGAAGACCTCAAAAAAAAGTCCCTTTTCAGTGTTTTAATGACACTGTTGTTGATGGTATGCAATTGTTTATCTTTCAGATTCTCCACTGCCAGGCTCCCATTATAAATAACAATAGCTGCTGGGGTCTGGCAGAAGAGGACTTGGGGTGCCCTGTTCCCATACTGCCTGACTCACCTTCAGCCCATGTCAAGACCAACCAGCACTTCCTGCTGTTGACTGTTTTAAGTTGCCTGTATAGTGTGAGTTATTTGTTTCCAGGTTTCTGTAAAACAAAATTCCCAGTGCAGTCTCATATTGAAAAAAGTTTTTCCATCAAAAGAACACCTAACTTTTACTCCAGTCAATGGTGACTTCTGATGATTTTTTTTTTTTCTATGATAGATCCTTCCAGATGGATGTTTGCTGCACATTTTGAAGAATGTCATGGCAAAAATATCCACTGATGATGACCATTTTGTGCTGTACTGAGCTAGAAATATGAAGGATTAATTCCTGTCAGTGAAGAATTGCTCTCACCAGTGCTCACAGGGTTATGCATGTGAGTAGCTCTTTGCCATTGGCAGTAAAGGATTTACAGTCTGGCTCTCTGGGAATTGAGAAACTTATTCTCTCTAGGGTGTTCCATCCTGAACCTTTTTATAAGCATTTAAAAGTCAATTCAAGTGATAAAACCTGTTATTTATTTTGAAGAAAACATGTTTTAAGGCATCAAAACTGCTTCATTATTTGAAAATACATTTAGAATACATACTTGCTTTCCACAGAGCTCAAAAGACAAATTTCAAGTAACAAAAGCCTTCTTAGCAGGTGGTGGATAAACATTTTATGTTTCCAATAGAAGCTGGGCTTGTCTCTTGCTGCTATAAGCAGTCTGAACAGATAGTTGTTTACCACAAAGATACAGCAGAATTTGCTACCAGCCAAGTTTGACAATCAGCTGCATCTGCCAGAATGCAACTAAGGAATTTCATAGGTCTGTCTAATAAAAATAAACTTTTCTCAACTATATTTAACTTTCCTTAACTATCTTTCATCCTGTCATCTGTAACTTTCAAGCTTTGTCTCACACAAGTCCTCCTGTTGAGTTCATGGCTTTTTTTTTTTTTGAGCCTTTTTTTTTCTTTTGAGAGGTTTCCACAAGTAATTTGCTCAAAATCCAATCTCTGCCAGAGTGATGCCTCAAACCCACTTTCACCTGAAGCTGCTACTACATGGATCTCCATAGCAGCCGTATCCAGCTGTTCTGTACTTGTGCGGTCTGGGGAGTGCTCAGCTTTGCAAGAAAATGAAGCATGTCCAGTTCAGACAGACCCTCAGAGATTTTACTCGCTGGGTTTTATCTGAGTGTATATGAACTGTGACATTTTGAAGGCTTGTAACTCACCCAGACTTTGGCAGTCTTTCACAAGCATAAGAAAAAGGTTTTTTTTGACCCAAAGCAGACCCTGTCAAAATTTTTCAGATTGGTTGGAATAATGAATTTCTACTTGTGTGCTCAGAAATGGCTGAATCATTTTGACTGAAATTTTCCACAAAGGTTCAGCCTGAGACAGATTTTGACAGGGGAAACTAGCCCAAGTCTTGCCAAACAGTAACCAACTGAAAAAAACAAAAAAAGGAAAAAAAGATGTAATGGAAGAAGTAGGAGGCAGCCTTAATAGATGGTAATATTATTCCCAGCTACCACTTATGCAAGATTTGGTGGATACTGGCAAGTTTTGAGACATCATTTTAGACTTCTTGTGAATTGAAAGTAAAGGTAGATAACATTTTTTTTAGAGCACAGCCAGCAAGTCAAAGGAAGTGATTATTCTCTTCTATTTAACACCTGTGAGACTGCATCTGGAACTGCATGACCAGTGCTGGGCCCTCTGGTACTTTAACAAATTAGGAGTCTGGTAGATGGCCACAAATGTGGTTAGTGGATGGACAATGGCAGGCTGAGGGAGCTAGCTAGGTATGTTCAGGTCAGGCTCTGCCTGTTGAACAGATCTGTGCCTTGCAGAAACACCACACTTTGGCTTGTTGGCAAGTGCCTTTTCTTGACAAAGATGAAATAAGATGACATGATGGCTTTGGTAACTTTTTTGTGGTGATGCCTACACAGTTTTTACTAATAAGTATGACCTGGGGGAAAAATTCCATGTACTAAAGGCTTCAGAATAAGAAGCCAGCTTTTCAGCTATCTCCACATACCAATTTATTTCTTTGATCAGAAAGCACACATCCTTTGCTGGCCACTTTACAGTGCAGAAGTGTATTGCCTTCATTTCTGGCAACCAGTTAGTTGTAAATAACAAACTGTTTGCACATGCAGTGACTGCTAGCTGAGAAGCCCTGAAAGGTGGTGAAAGACTGAGACACATGAAGCTCTTCTGTCTACACTGTGTACATAAGCAGCTTGAGGTCAGATTGCAGAAAACAGCTATTGAGGGACAAGGCCTTTCTGGGATCTATTTCATCTTTTAGGTTGTTTTAGCTGCCACACAGTGGATGTTTCATATCAACTCAGCCCCAGTCCAATGGAGTGGCTGGAAGCTGCTGGGTAGACAAAAGAAGTTCAAAGCCCTTCCAAAAGGCAAGAAAATGGGCCCTGGAGTTAACCCCAGAGATTGTGGTAGACATGAGGTTTTCCACTTGAGAGGGATGGCTCTGGTGTCCCACAGGTGGCCTGGAGGACATGCCTGCACATGAGCACTGGTGGCAAGCGGTGAGTGTGGCCTGCAGCCTCCTGCTGCTGCTCTTCTCCAGCAGCACCGGCACAGCCACTGCCACTGGTGAGTCCCCCCTCCCAGGTCCAGACCCAGGTTTTCTGCAAAAATGTCTCCAATAAAAGAGCAGTACTGAGGAGGGGAGGATGTTCTGCAGCTACAGAACAGAAGGCAGGGAGATGGGCAGCTCCAGTCAGGTAAGATGAGAAACCTGACAGAGTTGGAAACTGAACCCACATATCTTGGTTCTTAGTTCAGTGCCTTAGGACTCAGAGCATCCTTCTTTCCTGGTGTGAACATGCCACAGTGTTAGCTAGAGAACAGGTTTTTTCAATCTGCTCTTTCTACTGTGTTTAGCACCCTTTCTCTCTTTCATTTGATTTTGGTTAGTACAATTTTTTCCTTTTTTCCTACCACTTACCAATGGCATTCTCTTCTGCCTTTTGCTGTATCGTTCACTTTAAGGCTAACTGCTCCTCCACTTTCTGCCTCTGTAATATATATCTGCAGCTATGATGCAGCGAGCAAGCTGTCAGAGCAGCTCTGGCAGAGCCTTCTTGTTTGAAAGCAGTCCAAAGTAGATACAGCTATGGTCACAAGTGGTAAGTAGAAAGCATTCAAGGCACCAGAGGTGAGAGATCCCTATTTCCTTTTCCTCCTCCTGTCCATCTGGCTCTGTCTCATACTCCTCAGTGGACACCACCATTGGTAA
This sequence comes from Strix uralensis, assembly GCF_047716275.1. Classification (NCBI taxonomy): domain Eukaryota; kingdom Metazoa; phylum Chordata; class Aves; order Strigiformes; family Strigidae; genus Strix; species Strix uralensis. The sequence continues at coordinate 78,920,459 of NC_133974.1, read as the reverse complement.
AATCTCTCCTCAGGTACAGTAAGCTGTTGGGGTAATAGACAAATGTTCTGTAGCTTCTGGTCTGAACCTGTGCAATATACCTAACCAAGGATGAGAGCACCACAGAGCAACCACATATCTTCTGCTCCATAGGTAAAACATCTCCCTTTGACCTAATCTGAACTAATATTAACACGTGGTAATGTAGATTTTTCTTAAAGGAAAACTATTAGTCTCCCTTGCCCTTGGCAGAGATTGTTTTTTTGTGGCATGTGAGAATAGTGCACACTATGTCACACCACAAATATAAAGCCACAGGATAAGAAAGTTGAGGTAGCTTGTGGGAGTGCAGGTGAGGAGACCAATGGTCATAAGGAAACCAGAGGCACCATGCAGGGAGAAAGCCCAGAGCATGGTCTGCCAGATGCTGGAGGTGGTTGGGATGACAGGTTAGTACAGCTGGTTTTCCCTTCCTGTCTGATATTAGCAGTGCTGGAGGTAGGAACATAGAGAATTGAATTGTGTGTGTGGTGCTGTCAGATTGCTCTTTTCTCCCCCACCAGACCCCTTCCCATCACATGCCAGAAATGCCTCTGACTAGCCACTCTCCTTCCTTTATGCCTGCAATTTAGGTGGAAATGCTAGAACAGATATACCTGTCTATTTACTTGTCATGAAGGTGTCCCTGGGGATTCACAGGTTTGTGTGGAAAGGCTTTGCTGTGTAACTGATATCTAACAAAACAGCAGGTCAAAAAGGCCAAGATACCCTATGGACTCTGGCCCTTCTGTTTGGATCCTCCTCCTTTTCAGTCATTGTGTGTTATAAGGGAGGGATTCGACAAGGCAGAAGATGCTGCTGCTGCTCTTAGGGTTCTGCACAGTTTGAAGCCTGTTGGAGGCTTGCCCGATTAGCAGGTTTGATGGCTGCATTGTTCACTGGCACAGGGAAGGCCTCCAGGCCACACTGTTGTTGCGAATTATGAGATGAGCTGATTGTCTGTGTCATGTAACCAAAGCTCCCATTGAATTCCTTTGGAAGGAGACAAGGCATTTGGCCTGCAGCACTTGAGCGAGTAAATGCGTGAAGCCATGGGGAGCTCCGAAGCACACTTCCAAAGCTTTAAGCTGTCTGTTTTAAAAGGTATTTTCTTCAGAAACAATTCTGCCCAGCACGACAATGTATGGAACAAAAGGAAGTGCTTTGCAGTACAGCGAAATTATTTCAGATTCTTAATAAAACAGATTCTAATTTTTATTTCCTCTGTCACCTTAAATGTGATGACCTGCTGAATGACTTCTTGAATATGTGTATTCTGCACATGCATTTGTGTCTGCAAATGCAGGCTGAATTCTTTGTGTGTCCTGCATTGCTCACTGACAGTATTCACTTAGTGGCTGATGACAAGCATAAGGAAACCTTGCTGAGACTGGGAACATGCTGCTGTATTACTCTGAAGATTGCTTCTGTTTGGTGTGAGCTCTACACAATTTAGTAATACTAAATAGTATAACTTACAGAAGGAAGTAGTGTTGAATATGATACAACATGTGTTGCCAGAGAACACTGTAAGATCAATAATACAGTGAAAGACAAACTAAGAAGCAGATGTGGGGGAGAAGAGACCTTAAAATTTAATTTCTTTTTTTAAGGGAGTCAGTGAAGCCTAGAGAAAACTCAAAGCTTGAGATAATGTACTGGTATTAGGAAGTACCTTTTTACATGACCCTGTTACAGGAGTAGAACATCACCTCTGAAAACAGTTTCAGAATATTTTCTTCTGTAAATTCAGTTATTGTCTGGCCTCTGTTGCTTGTCAGATCTAACAGAAGATTGTGGCCTCCTGGAAATCAGGGTAAATTCTTCCAAGTATATGAAAACACCAAGTGACTTTGATTAGTGATGACCTTAATAGTCCTCTGCAATGGTTAGAATTTTGTAGCCTTAAGTGGTGATGGCAGAGAAACTCATGGCAACTATTTTTCAACAGGTTTGGAGCTAACAATTTCCACCTTTTATCCATGACAGTAAATGGTATTATCTGGCCTTGGGAAGATTTTTGCTGCCTCAGTTTCCCACCTGCAAAATGAAAATCATACATAGGAGTGTCTGAAAGGGATTTTGTGGAACTGATTGATCATTAACCAATCTGAAGCTGGGAGTGTCGGTAGTCTGCACATGGAGCTTTTTCCTTTTAATTGGTTGACACTGCTTTCCTGAGGAAATGAACCTTATGCAGACATACTATGCTTGTTATACATCTTCCTTTTACTATCTATTGATTCTGTGGTAAAAATTTGAAGCTAGCTGTATTTGTATAGGGTGGAAATAGAGACCCAATAGGTAGGTATTTGGGAAGAGAAGAGAGGTGGTCTGGACCCTAATTAAGCATTTGAGGAGCAGAAGCTATATGCAGTCAGCATTTAAAATTGCTCTAGCCATGGAGAAACATTGACTGGGACTTTTGCTTTTACACATAAGGAAATTCAGGCATGAGGCACACATCCATAGAAACCTTGGCTTTGTTAGTTCTGCTGCTCTCAAAACTAGTGCTCTTGCCAAGGGCATGTCTTAGGAGATACCTCTCAATGTCCCTTCTGTTGCAATTTATGATGGTAGTACCACTGAGCATTTCAGGAAATGGAATAGGGACCACAATTGTTCCTGGTTTCCTTTTTTCTTCTCTGCCCGTTAATGGTTCTCTCTTCACTCTGCAGTTAGTGCTAGTGCTGTTCACCCAAGACCCACATTCCCAGGTTCACTCTGACTCCTTTTACCTGCAGGAAATGCCACGTGCAGGAGAAACTGTTTCCCTTTTCCTAGGACTGTAGTGGGTGGATTAAAAGTTGTCATTGCACATGAAAGAGATGGCAAGAGAAAGGGCAACTGCAAGCAGAGATGAGGTATTATAAAGCCCAACAGCTTATCCAAAAATGCAGAGAAATAGTGCAAGAGGCTGTGAATCAGCTGTCCAGAGAAGACAAAAGACTTGGCTTTTCCTTTTCTGAATGTTGCCTCAGTGCTGTGGGGAATTTCCATGGTTTCCTCTTCCTTAAAAATGTCATTTTAAAAATCAACATCCAGATTATATTCAGGAAAGAGTGACATTGCAGTGTCACACTTCATCTTTGTCACATGGTGCAAAAGGAGAAATAAAACTGAAAAGCAAGATCTCTCTTTCAACCCTCTGTTTTCCCACAGCAGTCATAGTAGTGCCATGGCATTGGTGAGGGAGGCCATGACCCCATCACCCTGCCTGAGGAAAGAGAGAACAGCAAATACACCCTGCTGGATACTTCTGCCTCAGGTGCTAGCACCAGAACTGACAGTGGTGCACCTGCTTCTGCTTCTTGTCTGCTCAGGGGGTTAAAATGCATAGAAGGCAAGAGGATGTGAGGAACCAAGACAGCTGCTGCTGGGCAGTAAGGGTCTGAGTGACGCTCCTGGAAGTGTCTGAGCTCCTTGTGTAGCAACAATATGTCTGGAAATACTACAGAATTTTTGTCTTTTGCATTCATCACTGCTGCAAAGAGGCAGCTGCATCAGCTGCAGTAAGTTGACATTGTTCTTCCAGGTATAGTTTGGCCTCAGTACCTGTGGTATTTATTGATATTGCATTGCTTGGCATAAATGTTTCACTCAGGGCTATCCTGTAGCAGCTACAGATACAAATGCCTGTGCACAAGTAGATCAGAAATTGTTTTTATCTCCTCATTCAGACTGGACTTGAACACATGAGCCCATCCTTACCCTGTATTGCTGTGGCTCCAGGTTGTTGCCAGTCATTTATGTTCAAGTACAAGAGATGTTTTGACATGGTGTGGATTGGAAAATGCCTGCAGAAAAACTGTTACTTGATTCACCTGATCCTTGAAGATATGTTGTTTTGAGTAAGATTTGCCACACAGAGCCTGAAAACCCTGCAGCTTTTCAGAAGAGAAGATACAGTCAGCCTTAAGATCTTTGTAATCTAAGAGATGTTAATGCATCTCTAGAGCATCTAGACCAATAGACCATGCACTGTAGTGCTGGATGAGAATCAAGGTGTGAATTTTATTTGATTACCTTTTTACACAAAACCTATGCCGATCCTAATGGTATTTTCCAACCGTTATCCCAGGGTGAGAGAAGGCTGCCAAATTATCCTGTACTGAAAAGTAGAAAAGGTCTTTTCCCATGGCATGCTGCTACAGCTTTTCTTTCTCATTTCTCCCTATAGGTCTCTCCTAGTCAAAGGACAGTTTTCCCCAACCAGCCTCCTTTGAGACTGCTTGGTGAAATTGTGGTGCTGGGTTTTGCCCTTGTCTGTACTAGCTGGAGACAGTGTTCAGATCTCAGCTGTGGAATGGATCTTGAAAGAGTGCAGGGGAACGGAGTGGGATGTGGGAGACTATGTTTGCAAGGAAGAGGTGGAAATATTCAAATGATTTGCTTGGGGAAAGAGTGGATCAGAAGATAATTAAACAGGTGGGAAGTTGCCCATTTAGCACCTTGGTGAAATCAGAGGGAAATGTAGATAAAAGAATTCATTACTGCTTAATGAATTAATGAGAACAGATAACTTACTTTCTGTCTATGCTTGGAGAGGGGGTTTGCAGGGTTAACTGTGGCTGACTCAGTATGTGGCATTAGCAATAAAACATGAAATACTGCTTTAAGAAATGTCCCTGAGAAAATGGTTCAGTATCCAGACCTTATCCCATGACATATGTTTCTGGCACTGTCACAGGACTTACGGAAACTAACTACAGTCATGGAAACAAGCCCAGCTTTAAATGATTAAATTCTATAGTAGAATCTCCTTGATTGCAGTACTTGGTACCCTTGTAATCGGGATGCTAGACAATTTAAAACTGGGCATATGTCCATGGGTGCAGAGAAGCCTCTGTGACAAACGTGCCAATATTCCACGCTATCATGCATTCATTGCCAATGGTAAGTAATGTAGAACATGTTTCAAGGTGGATTGATCAAGGGGAAAAAAACCAGCCTTATTTGTGAATATTTCATTTCTGTTGCGTGCTGGAAAGGAAAATTTTTGTCATGCTAGTTTTCATTTTTAAAAAAATCAAATGTCTGCACTAAAAATTACAGTCCTGTTTAGGGAGAGCTACTTTTTTTTTTTTTTTTTTTTTTTTTTTTAATAGAAGAGAGAGTATTCAAGTTACTGGCAATTGATTTTAACACCTTATGACATCAGGAACAGTCTCCTCCTGGAGCTCTGGGCTTGGGTTTGGTAAGGAGAATTAGAATTTCTCACTACCAAGAGATATTAGTTTTTGCCCCGGTACGGGGGGCTTGACAAAGCTCTAAAAGACTGAATACACAAGGAAAAGTGCACCATGCCACAGGTGGTTTACAAAGGCAGAAGGTCTGCCAAGACAGTCAGGGTGCTGACACATGATATATGAATAAGTCTGAAGGAACTGTAGCCTGGAGAAGTCTGAGGGAGATCTTGTTGCTTGCAGGACAGTGATAAGATGGAGTCAGACTCTTCTTGGAGGTACCTAACAAAAGGGTGAGAGACAGTGTGCATCAGCTGGAACATGGAAAATTCTGACTGAATGCTAGGAGAAACTTCATCATGATCAGGCTGATCAAACACAAGTTGTCAGAAGAGGTGAGGGATTCTCCATCCTTGTAGGTGTTCATGACTCTGGACAAGACCCTGAGAAGTCTGATCTAATTAGACCTGCTTTGAACTGGTGATTGGACTAGGTGGTCCCTCCCACCCTAAATTATTCTTTGAGTCTGCAGTTAGAGCTATTTGGGATTTAGCTTAATTACTTTGCTCTCAGTCATACATGACTTTAAATATGTGTCAATCTAGAATGGGCTTTTCTGTCAGTTGTGCTTTTGTGATGAAGACTGTTGTATTCACTACTGACAAGAACTGTCAATGGAGGCAAGGATCTAATATCATTCAGAAAACTGGGAGAACTCAGCAGACTATATATGCCATTCAGAGAAAGATATAAGTGAATACAATGAATGAGGATCAGGGACAGGTGACAGCCTGGGGTATGTCAAGAGGATTGCTCCACAGTCTGTACTTCAGGTTAACTGCAATTCTGTGTTTACATGGTGCTAAGCCTGAGCTAATATACCTTTTCCCCGACTCAAGGTATTTTTTTGGGGGGTTCTTATTGTACAGGTGTCATTAAAATTGCATTGTCTTCGGTTGGTTCAAAGTGACATGAGAGCAAGCTTGTGAATATCGTTAGTGACTTTGTGTGGCTGTTTTAGATACTGTAGCCATGTAGTAGGCAGCGTTCCCTAGACTTTGAAAATAGAATATTTTAGACATATTGTTAAGCTTCTTGTTGAGGTGATGATCAGTCCTTGCAAATCTTTGTGATTTCTAATCAATAAATGTCAAGAGAAAGGAATAATGACTCTCATAGATAAAGAAAGCCTGGAGGAGTAAAGCAATCTGCACAGTGTCACATAGGAAGTTGATGGAAATGCTGGACAATGCATCCAGAGTCTTGAGCCCATGCTCTGAGCTCTAACTGTTCTTTGGAAGAGAATAAAGTCCAAAATTTGGAACTACATTAGCATCACAAATATAGATATTGCAGTTCCCATTAACATAGTAATGCAGTAAAAGACTACATAGATCAGTTATGTTACTGTATTTTACTGATTATTTCATCAAAATTTTAATCTACAGAAAGCAGTTGTTGGGTTGTTTGGATTTTTTTTCCTACAAGATGCATGAAAATAAACAAATTTCAAAAAATTCCTAACGCTTTATTTCAGTTTTGCTGTTTTAAAATAATTTCTTTCTTGATTTTGCATCTGGTGGGGTATGTTTTCTGATGGATCTGATTTTTGCCAGGAGCAACAAAGTGGCCATCCAAAAAGCCAGCAGCTGATCCTCAGATTATACCTCAGCCTTAGCTCAGACTAGATAAAACTGCTATAACTTTTGCCAGCTATGTATGATCTCGAAGGAACCATATACTGGCTGGGGGTTGCTACATTGATATGTTATTGAGCCCTTCACACAACTTTCTGGGCTGTTTTCTTGACTCTATAGACATCTTTCTCCATCAAAATACTATCTGTCTCTCTGTACCAGCTGCTGTATCATGGGGAGCGTGAAAAAACACATGATCTGTTTATGCCTTTTGTGTCTATTCCTCTGCAATTCCTTGAGCAAAAGATTCTCAGCAGGACAAAATTTGTTATGCAGGCTTTAAAATGGCATTCAGATACGAACGTGAAACATGATGGTTTCCATCTTGGGCATGAACACTTTTATTCTGTTAATTTTTCTCTTTTCTCTTCTTCCTATTTTTCCTTCCTAACTACAAGTTTGGCTAATGATTGGCCAAGCATATAGAACTGAAATTCCTGCTCTGCAAGTATGGGTTGACTGCAAAAGTGTGAGTGATCAACTGATCTCTAGTTCTGAAATCTAAAAATAAATATTATAGATTTATTTCCTGCTATTGTCCTATCATTTCAGGGCCTTTCTAATTCATGGAAAAAATCAGGAAAAAAACCCCAGACATAAACAAATAGAGCAACATTGTTCATTTCCCTACCTCTCTGCTGCTCTTTTTATATCACTTGTTAAAAAGAACATTATTTTCAGTGAATGGAAATGGAGACCTTGTTGTCTGCTAACTGCATGCATCGCTTGGTGATGAGTAAGATCAAGATGACTTCAGATAAGCAAAGAGGGAAGCCACTCAAGACATTTAATGGGGGCATGTTCTCCAAACAGGTAAAGGTTTGGGATGCAAATAGCTGTTTACTTTGTTGCAGCACACTGTGCTACTCTGCCTGTGACTGACTTCCAGGTCATAGACCTTCACTGTGGAAGCTGGTAGAGTATAAATTTTGTATAGCCTTTATTCTATGGCCTCACTAGGGTCTTTCCCACTTACATTCAAACACTGAATGGTCTTCTCTTTTTCTGGTGAAGAGCTGAATGGAAGTCAAGCTCTTCACCAGCCAGGGGTGTCAACTCATTGGATCTGGCAGCATGATTTTATACACCATAAAAAGAGAGAGGAAAAAGGCAATAATTTATGAAGAATGATTTTAACAGAAGAGGGACTGAGAAGGATTAAATGGTTGTTATCCACAGGAATATTTGTGAGAGTCAAATAATAAAATTAGCTAAGAAATAAGTTGTTTATGTTTTTTATTGTCCTTGGCTTTGTTTGGATGAAGACCAACTGTTTCAAGACTAAGTTTTGGGTCATTCAGAAAGAAAATTATGTTTGTGAGAAGATGACTAATTTAAAAGAGATTAATGAAAGGTTACTTTGCTGATGGCCATCAGAAAGGCAAATGTCTTGACACTCCTGCTTAGTCACAAATATTTTAACTTTCCATAATTTCTGTGACTATCAGTTTTTCTGTTCATCATTTTTCTTTCTTGGGCAGAATGTGGTAATTGGGATTAGATGCTGACTTCTAAGGGCACTGCTGCAACAAAACATGTTAGTATTTCATTGTTTCTGCCTTTCTTGAAAACGGGGAAAGGGTTGCCTAATTCTCAACACTTACTGAGCCTCTGTATGTGCTACACTGAGCTGAGGTGTTGTTTTCTTCTAAAGCAAGGACAGAAACTTGATATTGTAATATCGTCACTGAGGGGGTCTGTCCTGCAATAACATTGGATTTGAATCTTTTGGTCATAATATTGCATCATGACACAGTCCAGGAGCTGAGAAAGAAAGGGCTGAATTCTTGGGAACTATCCAGACGAAGGTAAGTTTTCAGTGGCTTTCAGGGGCACTAAAAGGAGTTTTCTACAGGGTGCCTTCAAAAGTACAGTTTATGCGTATCGGTTGTCCTGAGCATACTCCGTTATGGGCCATCAGTGGAGTATATTAACACCTGACTCTGATTTTAGCTTTGTTCTTTCAGCATTGGACATGGAAGGGCTAATGCTAAGTTTTCACTGGTCCCCAGTACTGTTTCTGATGACCACACAAATCTTTTGCAGCTGCGGAAGCATCTTTAGTACTGACTTGAGAGCAATGCAGCTTTTCTGTGAATAATGACAGTCTCGGACACCCCTTTTACTGATGGGATCATGGCAGTACTGTGGTGCCTGTCTGTCTTCAGGAGAAATCTTGAGCTTGTCCTCTGTCACAAGCAGAGCTGAGCTCTTCTAGGGGACTGTCAGATGTGCTGTAAACTAATATTCACTTGGAGATACTAGAATTATGTCTGCATTTTTTGGTGTGGGTACTGTCAGTGAGGTAGTTTTGGTGACATGAGGCAATGGCAGGTTAGCATACACGTGCCATATAATCTGGTTCTGGAGTCTGCATCTCTGTGGTTCCCTGCACCTGTTAGGTGGATTAAAATTACTGTAGTGTAGCTGCAAGTTGCAAGCTCACCTTTTGATTTTGATTGTTAGCTTACCTTTGTCCTCCATTCAGTACAGCAACTCCATGGTTTCCTAAGAGGAAAAACTAAGTAGGTGTTAAATCAGATCAAGACAGAGATTATTAAAAATTTGTATGCTAAATGAATGGGTGCTAAGAAAGATGCTTCAGGTGTAGCAGAGTATGAACAGACAGATTTTTCAGTTACTTTTATGTATTTATTTTACTTTGGTCTGCATCTGAAGCACAAGGTTGGTAACTACTGCAAAGACCGCATATTTGTTTTTTAAGACAGATATGTGATTGTTTCTTCTGAAAAAAAACCACACTCAAAGCAAACAACCCAAAACCCCACCATCCCAAAAACCAGAACCCCAGAACAACAAAACCCTCAGATAAAAATAGACAGAAGCAATAAAAACTGGAGTTTTGTCTTGGCACCATATTTTAATCCTGGCATTTAAGGGATTTCTTCTAGTCTAAGAGCACAGTTCTAGCTTCTGTGCCCACACAGACTTTAATGTGCTGTATACCTGAGCAGGGTGGCAGCTACTGCCATCAAGAAGTGGTCATTTATGTATTACATAGAAGTAAGGAAGTAGATGTTGCTATTGACTGAATTCTCATTTGACAATTTACATGACAATTATGTTCTCACACTTACTGTGTCACTTTTTATGTTGTCTGGATTCACTGGTGGTGCAGAGTCTGCATATCCTAATTCTGTTTCCATTGTGTACACAGAAACTTGTTCTATTTTTAATTTCTTCCCCCTACACCCTGTGCTTCTGATCAGAATAAAATGTGAATAATGAGGAATTAATTTTTCATATATTCTAAACCTAATTTTTAAAGAGACATGGTAGAAAATTCAAGCTTTGTGATATTAAACCCTATGGTATATTTTGATTCTTGTCTATTGCATTTTTTTTCCTTGTTCACTTCTGGTTCGTTTTTGTTCATTTCTTGGATTAAGGCCTAACATTAGTGCTTATCTCCCTGGTCATACCATTAAAGCAGAAGAGTTTATTAACATGAAATACTTCATATTTAACTCTATTTTTGGAAATGGCTTTAATAAGTTTTATAAGGAAGATTTGATAGTTTGGGAGACTAAGGAGTGAAAATATGTACTATAAAAATACTCTAAATATAAGGATTAATACTGGGATACCATTTCAACCTTGTAATAGCCTGGATTTTTAATTTGACTAGCCACAGAAGAGCTGCTGTTGCTATTTAACATCTTAATTTGTTCCAGGCTGAAAACTATGACTTCAGATTTCACAGTGAAAGCGTAACTCATGAACAACGAATCAATATTTCTATGCTCACAGTTAAGTAAAAATGGGTTTCATATCAGTAAGCAGATCAAATTAATGCTTACATCTGTAGTTTTGTAGCTACCAGCACTGCAATTTTAATTGCCACTGGGATCCACAGTGGAAGTCTCTTGGTCTGTCATATAAACTTGCGTGCGTGAAGTTAACAGGTGAGTTTCTGTGTTCACAGAAGATAACTAATACAGAAACCTCTCTGTTTTGGAGATAAATTTATTCAAGGATGCATATGCATTGATTTTTTTTGTCTTTTTTTCCCCAAAGCATTGAGTAAAATATGGGAAGATAACAAGTCAGCAGCATAGCAGAAAACATCACAAGGAGATTGATGGATAATTTCTCACTGTGGAGAACAAACGCTTTTGCAGATGTTAGTTCTTGCTTGTAATTTTTTTTTTTTAAACAGTGTTGACAATGAACATGACTAACTCCAGCTTCCATTTTTCTTCAGCAGGATCTGACATAGTGCAGCTGTTACTGTGCATTTGATATTAATTTCTTTTAATTTTTAAAAGACCAATGAAAGTAAAGCTTTCCATTCCCCTCTTCCCTAACCTTGTTCTTTGAATTTCTTAATTGCTTGATTATAATCTGAAATTAAATGGAAACCCACATGTTCTGTGCTTTTTCTGGGAATGAAACTGTCTAATACAAGGCTATATTTTCTATTGCTGGAGTAACATTGTCTATTAACTTAGGTAAAAATTAATAATACAAAAATAATATGAAGTTGCTAGAAGACAATCCATATATTCTGTACTTGGCCATGCAGTATATTGTTTATACTAAATCATATTAATTTTTTTCATTTTAGCTTGAAATATTTTTACACTGTAGGTGTAGGGAGGGAAGAGTCCACATGTTTCTACATCTATAGCAAACCATATTTAGAAGTCCAGGTGAAGGCTATGTGTGGGACAGTCAGCTAGGCACTTTGCTCTTCTACTGCTGTATTATGTGGCCTGGTAAAAATAACCTAGGAGAATTGTCAAATCTTGGAAAAAACAGTGCATCAGGTTTATAAAACTACATGATTATTAACAAAAAAAAAAAGAAAAGAAAAAAAAAAGGTAAAAAGGTTCAAGTCACCTGAGGAAGATGTGATTAATGAATGCTGTCAAGGTTTCTTCTGTGACTACAATGGCAAGAGTTTCTCCAGGACTTTTGCATAATCTCTTGGTTCCAACAAGTGGTTCCTCAAGAAGAGCATAAAATATCTCAGGAGTAATGGTAAGTGAAAAACTGCCCATGTTGGGATAACACTTACAAAAAGTAAGTACGTAAATCTAGTTTGGGTGAGCTAAACTGCAAATTTGTTTTTTATAACAGTGTTTGCTGAATACTGTTCATTACCTAAATAGAGTATCTGAGTACATGCAGCATAGGTACAGTGCTGCTGTGGCAAGTTCTTGTGTTCAATGAAGGCAAGATTGTGAACCCTATAGTGGACCTCACAAGGTACCTTATCTGAGCTCTCAACAGCCTTTGTGGAAACAAATTTGGACAGCTAAATTCCTTTACGTGTGTGAGAACTGTTGTGTTTTAGCCTGAGGGAAAATAACACTGGTGACTAAAAGGGCGTTTTGGTGTATTTGTTGCTTAATGTTGCTACAGGGCTGAACTCTGTCTTTAAACATATTTCTTTTCTGATTTATTCTCACATATCTTACTTTCCTCCTTTGACCCAGTTTTCACAACTGCCCTTCTCACCAAGAGAATCCTTCTACCTGCTTCAGCACAGTGATAAAAGCCATGTTAAGGTATTCCTGACGTCTTTCCCTAGTGGCTAAGCACCAAATTCGATTGCACACACACTTGATCTCGTGCAATAAAATGCTACACCTCTTCTTCAATTCCAGTCTCAGGTTTGATTAAGGTCAAAGTTAAATTTACCAGAATACTGCAAAGAGGGAAATATGTTTACAAAGATTCTGTTTTGCAGTAAAATATGTTAAACATGATAAAATATGTATGTGGCAAATCTTGGTTATTTTCTCAGGGAAATATAAAGTAAATTGAACCCCCTTACTCTTGAGGCTCTGTGTAAATTCCTGTTGCTGGGTCTTGGCTGCAGGGAGTTCTTCTTGCTTCATCATCTTGTATGATATACAGGACAAACTCTGTGGCAGTCGTGAAAACATACTGTAATATTAGCTGGCAAAAACATTCTCCTTCTCCCTTTCTCAGACTTCTGTTTTTAATCCTAACTCCTACCACAAGTGATATCTTATGTGCCTGTGTGGATGATGATTTTCTCTAATAATGTTGCAGTACCTAAATTAAATGTACACAGAAAGAACAGTATCAGTACTGAGGATAATACAGAGAAACAAGCTCAGATGCTTGCTGATTTCTTTCAAGTTTTGACATATATGCAATTTCTAGTGAAGAAATCAGTACCGCATTTAGGACTCTGAATGTCTTCACAGTTCAAAGGGGTTACTTAGGTTTGCATCTTACAGTTTCAACTCCATTTCTGCTTTTATTTCAGATGTATCTCTTTGGTTATACAATCTTTACTGAGTTTGTTTTGAGTCAGTCCTTCTAAAAAACTAAAAATAAGTAGAGAGGAAATGTTCTCAGCTCTGATAGTGAATATGTGCCTTCATGAAATTACAGAGAGAGACTCAATATATTTATAAGGTCTTTTATAAGTAAGCACTAATGAAGAGTCCAGGGAAAGATGTATATTCTAAAGAGTGTCTGAACTGCACTTGTTTACCTTGATTAAGGGCCTGATATCCTTGGAGGGACAGTGAACTAGAAATTGAATGTGACCACAAACTATTAAGAAAACTCTATTCAACCAAGAAAATATTTCAGTCATACAGTATAGTAATATCTTCCATGACTACTCAACATTTAGGAGAGAAGTTGCTTGACATGTTTAAAAAGGCTTGGCTTTCTCATCTGAATTTTCCATTACACCAGATAAAAAGTCGACAGATCAATTTTGTTTATGGAATAAGCTGCACAGAGCTTCACTGAAAATTACTATGAGAAAAATTTTTCTTAGGCAAGAGCTCTGGATATTGTGAAAATTCCTGAATGTACTGCACATGGCAGAGAAAGACTTCACTGCTCTCTGCCATTCTGTAGCAATTACATGATTATATTGGGTTATTGCTTATGAGAAAGTCATATTTAAAGCAACAAAACAGCTGGCTGGAACCAATGAGAAAAATCTTAATTTGCATGTTGGTGGTTGGTTTTTTTTTTTTTTTTTTTTTTTTTTTTTTTTGTTGTTGTTGTTTTGTTTTTTTTTTTTTTCCTAGCTTTGATTAAAGATAATTTAAGATGGAAGTATGTGGGAAGCTGGATGAGCAATTTTGTTTCCAAAACACATTAATGTACACATTTGTCTTTGGTAACTTAAAATGCCCAACCCAGCCTTCTGGTGGTTTAATTGCCTCTTGACCTAGTCAGGCCCAGACAGCCTAAATGACACTGAGCTGTCCCTTCACCCTAGTGATTATGTCAGATTGGTGCAAGTTAAGGATACTGCAATATCTCCTTTGTAGATTAGTTTGCCAGTTTTCTTGTTACTTATAGATTGTCCCTATCTGCCTATGCAAAATGATGCCCAAGGAGCCTGTCCAAACTCAATCATCCTGTAATTCTGTGCAAAATGTGTGAGGTATGTAAGAAATGGGGTAGTCCAAATGATAAAAGAGATGTACTGTCCTCTAAGTAGTTGAAGGAACCAGAGCAGAAATGCTCTTGTTAGACTGAAGAAGCAATAAGGAGACATCAGCAATATGATTTCTGAATAAAGGAGAATACTGTATGCAATTCAGTTTTGATGCTAGATGAAATCACCTGTCAAAGTTTAAATAGAAATGAACTGACTAGCATTAGGACCTACAACAATTCCTGAGCTGTATGATTTTGTGGTATCAGTAAACAACTGTGAAAAATTCATTTCATGCTTATCTACTGTAGCAAAATCACTGATTGAATTGCTACAAAAAGGTAAAAAATGGGTCACAGGAATGCCAAACAGTGTGTGGTGCAGCTACACAAAGGTTTGTGTATTCTGATATTGTTTTATCTGTGACCTTGTCTTGTGGTGCCTTCCTCATGGGGTCAGGAGCTGTGATCTCACAGTGATTGCCAGATGGCTGCGGAAAGCCCAGAGCGTGTGTACTGACAAACGGTGGGGAAAAAACAGCCTCGCAGAGTGATTGCACGCTGCCAGCACATAAGCAATGAGCTAGAGCCTAGAGAGAACGTTAAGATACCTGCCAGGACTGAAAACCTGTGTGTGAGCAAGGAGCTGCAGATCTTTTTCAAATGACACAAGGAAAAATGGACAAGCTTTAAAAAACCAGGACAAGTAACTATGGTCTTGTGCTCCTTATTATTCTGTATAATAGAAAGTTTCCAAACAGACTAAATCTGTATGTGGAAATGGTATGATTTTGTGTGTATGTGTGTAGGGTTACATTTTTTAATAGTTAAACTAGCCCCAGAGAGGGGCAGGGTTGGTTTGTGGAGTACTGACTAGTAATCTTCTGTCTGTGAAGTGAAAGACACTTTCTTAAGAGTCAGTAACTTTGTCCTGATCAACTGATACTTCTAACAGGGTGACTATTAATTTATTATATTGGGGATTTCTGGAAGGTGGCATTTGTGAAGGTCAAAACAAGCCTGGCAAATATAGAAAAGTGTCCTTATTTCTCCTAACAGGGCAGCTCATAGTCATCAGTTCATATTGATGTAGCCTTTCAGTTTTGGAGACCTTTTCTTTCTCCTTCAGAAATGTACAGGGTAAATGAAGAGAGACAGAGAGGTTGGAGGGGAAGCTTATAGCTGTTGTGCACCTTATTCTTTCTTCCCATTTGGTTATCTGCATTTTATTCTGATATCTTGAATATTCATTGTAATTGTATGTAATTGTATTGCTCCTGCCTCCAGAAGCATCCAGATGATGTGTCTTCACATGCAAGACTACTTCTCTTAGTACATATTTGGGTACTCTGTTATTTTTTGCAGACAGCAGTTCCCACAGTATCTAATTGGCTTCTACTAACATAAAGGAAGTGTCTTTCCCTGAGCTGTTCAGGTATTCCTTTTTGGTTCTGTAAATGTCACTAGGTTTCATCAACCAGAAAGAGGCATGTGACACTGGAGTGGTAATGCTGTCATCTGGAGGGAAGACTTCCTTCCTAGGAAGATGTGGTGCATGAAGATATTACAAGTTCTTCTAAATCTGTTTTTGCTTTGCACCTACAGCCTGCCTGGAAACAAATCTTTAACAGCATTAGAGAAACGAAACTTCTTTTTACTTTGTTACTTTTTTAAATGTGAGTTTTAGACTGGTGCAAAAATCTCAGACTGATTCCCTTACATCCTCCACACGGCTAGAGATGAGGCCTAGGACAGGGAATAGGAGGGAAAATGCAGCCATGCCAGAGTTTCTGGATACTATTTTAGAAATGCTTTGAGATCGGGTCCTTTCTGGAAATACTCTCCAGCTTCTCTCAGCTGGGTTACCTAGTCTATAGTTGTCAGTTTCCCCTTGTCTTTTAGCTCTTATCTTTGGGGTTGACCTACAGATTGTAGAGAATCAACCCCAAAAGTTTATGTACCTGGGTTAGATACAAACTCATGCTGCATGTGGTGCCGTAATATGTGTATGGTCAGCATTGTACTGCTGGGAAAGCACGTCTATAATTGTCCATCTATGGTCACTGAGGCAGCATTCAGAGGAAAAAAAATTTGACTACCTGAACTTTTGTCTTTGTCCATAAGTCAGATCATGGCTTTGACTTCTCTGATGAGAGGAGAAGCAGAGAAGCAGCTCCCATTCTGTTCTTGAGCCCATCCCACTTGGGCTCAACCTTTTATGTTATTTTAAAGTACTGATTCAGGCTGGACTTCAGCCCATAGTCTAAAGTAGAGGAGCTGTTTCTTTCTAGTACTGGTCCTCTGAGCCTTTTCTTTTCTGTTTCTTCTGACTTAGACAATCACCAGTACAACCTGAGATAAGAATTGATTTTGCCAAGAATTTATATATCTCTTTAAAGCTTAAGACTAATCAAACCTGGACTATGTGAAGAGAGCCAGGTTCCCTGATGTTCTGTCATTAACTGCTTTTACGCTTGTAACAGTTGTGGGCACAGTCTAAATTGGATAAAAACTAGGTGCATTGAAATTTTTTTATCCACCAGCAGTCTAAATTCAGTTCTTGCTCTGAATATTGAACTAGGTTATTTTAATCAAGAGTAGTACAACCCTACTCTAATGGTATTTTCCTCTTCATGGCACCTATGCAACCCCCACAGATTTAGCTGCATTTCTTCAAGTGTAACCAATGGAAATTTTCACAGCAGTGCTGTTGTTCCAAAGGACAGACTAGCCTTTCTATTAGCTGATCTGATGCCGCAGAATTAGCAAAAAAGGGCTTTTCCCCCACAGCAGGCTGACATGTCTGGATGTACAGCTGGCAGACTTTTGATGAGAAAAGCAATTTTGTCCTGTGTTGATCATTTACTTATGTCCTTAATTTTGGTTTAAATTATTCAAATTCTCTCAAATTGGAAGCTCAGGTGTTTAAAAGTTGTTCTTCAGTGCTGAAAAACTGTTCCAATAGAGTGGGATCTTGTCAAAGAAGAGATGACAAACCTCTTTGCTAGCTGATTGAAACATAAGGAGTCTGCAGGAGCTGCTTCAAGACTCTTTGTGGTTCTTTTCAGTGTTGCCTCACCCAGATCAGCAAAGAGCAGCTGTTGTCTAGATGGAATAACTACAGCTTGCAGACTTTTCATGTCCTTTTCATTGTAAGCTGGAAACTCATGACGTTGAGGAAAGGAGAGTCAAAGTGGGAGAACTTGTGACCTTCTATTGCCCATTATCCTGTCACGATGTTGAAGGAGGAGAGAAGATAGGAAACTTGCTGTTTCAAAAATGAATGACTAGTGTAACAATCATGATTCCCTTGGCTCTCAGGAGTCAAGACCTTCAGTACTTGCAAAGTGCCCAATAGTGAGTAATATGAGTGTTGGTTAAAAAAGACTGCTGGATAAAAATATCTTTTTTATTTTTAAATAAGAAGTGGAAAAGTTAGTGTAACATACAAAAATGACTCCTCTACAAAACCTGCTTCAACTGTGCTTTAGACATGATTGCTCATTTGTAAGTCAATTAACATTAAAACAAAAATAAGTGAATTTAGTTACAGAGCCTGAGTTTCTATTTTTTGTTGTTGTTGTGTTTGTTTGTTTAATTATATCCATTTTTTTCTGAGGAGAAAATCCTTCTCTCAGACTATGTTTTGTATTCTTTTCATCTCCCTCCAAATCCTCTCCATTTATAAGTCTCATGCCACAAGAAGCCAAGCAATTTATCTCCAGCTTTCTAATACAGACATTCTCTTTGGCTAAATTAGAGCAAGTGTTTTTACAATCATAAGCAACAAAATTGTAGCAAAATGGCCTCTCTGTTATTAAACTGCATACCCCAAATGGCCAAGGACATCTGGTGCAAGTTAACACCCTCCTTCTAAGGAGAAAAAAGTGCTACTTTTGCTCAGTGCCTCTTCTTTATTGCTCCCAGCTACAAGGACACATAGGGTATGTGACAACTTCTCATATTCCCTTATGAAGATGAGAAGCTTTATACACAAAAATCACCATAAAAACAAACAATATTATGTTATACCCAAGGTTATCTGGGTTGCACAATGGACTATTAATCCCAAACTGGTCTTTCTTGTTTTTCAGTGTGCTGCCAGAGCAAAATGCCCCACTTTTTCTCACCAACTCAAATGTTTGTTGAGGGTATCAACTCTAAAAAATGTATTTTTCAAACTGAAGGGGGATATTCAAACACCAGTTTTGTCTCCGAGTTACATTTCCTTCTTTAGGGCAGACTCCTGGGACATATATGAGAGTTAGTTAACAACAGCAGTAGGAACAGAAGCTTCTGCCACCCATTTGCCAAGATACGCTCCCCCTATTCTTCTCTTCATCCTGGAAGAAGTGAATGCAAATGAATTTCTGGCAAATGAATTTCTACTTCTCATTCCAATAGCTTTGTGCCATCCTTACTGCAAACACTCACAGAGACACCGTTCCCAGTTTTAGTTGCTCTAACTTTGTGTTGTGCCCTGATAGAATATGGTTTTGACTGGGGAGTAAAGTCAATCATCCACAGGAAAAGTGGAGGGGACAAGACCAACTGAATCTTGGAACAACTCCTCTTCTGTGCTCACCACTGTGCGTAGTCAAGCATCACCGTGGCACAAAGACAAGGATGACTATTGCTGATGGCTGACTGGAAAGAGAGGGGAGGCTGGGAAGAGGTTTGTTAGTTTTCACTCTGATCTCTGCTACTGTCATCATTGGCCTGTTGGAGGTGAGTCTCAGGGATGCAGAAAAGTGACACTCTTGTTTTATAGCTATGTATTATTCAGTTGATTTAACTATTGTTGTTTTCCCCAGAATTTAGAGATATATAAGAGCTATTTCTGGTAAGTAAAGGACAGGACCTCCACAATGGATCAGGGAGGGTATTTTGCTCCAGACCTATTTTGAGAAGCGAAAGGAAGGGGAGAGCTGCAACTCCTTACACTATAATACAGCCTAGAAGTTCTGCAAGAATTAACTTTTCTTTGGGCCTTCTGAAACTACTGTATGTTCCTGCTGAAAAATTAATCAGTAGCTCTGTGTGAGTATAAATGAAAGCCTAATGAAAAATATTCCCAGATATTTATAGAGCTGATATTCCATCTTCCTCCCAGTTTAAACAATTAAAGAAATTTAGATCTTTTCAAGGTTAATGAATACTGGGAAGCTTGGTTTTTCTCATCATCTTAATAGTATTAATTATTGATTTTAAAAATTCTTATGGGACATAGAAGGTAATGATATCTCATCTGTGAAAAATTTGGATATTATGACACTGCAGAAAATTTAAGTACATGAGCAAGAGTTCAAGCTTAACAGCTTCTGGTAAAGTATGGGAAAATTAAATTGAATGGCAAGTTACCAAGAGAAATCTCTATCTGTAAGTCAAATGTGAAGACTGGATAGAGTAGAAAAAAATTTGGCATTTCATGCTAGTTTACTTGTGAATATTCTAAGGCAGATACAATATCACTTAATCTTTTATGATAACTGTATTTTGAAAGCTGTATTGTTTTAATAAGCAGCCATTATAAGTGATAAAAGACTTGAGATAGATACAGATGGCTAGTTCTTGGTAATCAACAGGAGTCCTACCTACAAAAGTGATTGTGACCAAGACTTAAGTGGGCTTTAAGTTTGGAAATATAACAGTGTAAGCTGAAAATGGTATGTCAAACTTAACATCTTCACAGGCAAGAGTAAATATAATGCTGAAGAAGCGAACCTTGGTATTCTTCTGTTTACTGATGAGAATTCTTTGCATCAGATTTAAGCCTGTTTCGTGCCATACCCCAGGTATATAGGTGTCTTGGGGCACAGAGAGGGATGCTTGCTTACCCCACTGGTGGAGATGGCTGCAAGCAGTGATGCTCCTGTGTTTTGTTGTACAGCTGAGTAAATGTGCCATTGCATGACTCATTTTGAGGCTGTATCCCACCTCCTGCTACATTTCCTCCAGAAATCCAAGATTAATGAAAAGTACTGAGAACAGATAAAATCTAAAATGATAAACAGGAAGATCAGTGGTATTATCACAGAGGCAATGGAAGATTTTTATGCCCAGAGGACTGCTCTGATTTTGTCACCAGACTGCACAGCACAGACAATGCAACTTTCTGCATGGCTGAACTAAGCTTGCTGTAAAGGCTCCAATTTATATACCCGTTAGTTATGCTTTCTTCTTCAGATCCAGAACTTTTTTTTATCAGTACCACTTGAGTTTCTTCCTCTTTAATGTTTTTCCCCCATTTCGCTTTGACAGCTTCTGAAAGATAAGGACCTTAAGATACAATGCTATTGTAAATGTGATCTTCTACAAACCATGTCACAGCCAGGTAGGATTAGGGATGAGATTGTTGGTTTGTAAACTCCATTATTGCAAGGTGTGCCTGTAGATGCTAAAAGGAAAGTGAGAAAAACAGCGAGGCAGATGCCAAGGGCTGGAAATGCTGATGCCATTAGGTAAGGGGCAGGAAAAAGTTATTCTTTCTCTTTTTTTATTCTGCAGTACACTCTTTGAGATCAAGTGTCTTAAGATAGAGTTGTTGATTATTAACAGTGCTCTAACAATTCTCTGAAGAATAAGAACACCAAGATCAGAAGGTCTTTTGCCCCTTTCTTAATCAACCAAGCCTTTAGAAAATTCATTCAGTTGCCTAGGCCTTTCAAAGGTAAAAAGTCAAGTCTAAGCCATATTGTTAACCTTGTGTCTCATCAGAAGGCTTCTACTCATGTTTAAGAGTTGAAGCTGATTTCTGTTAAACACTTAATGTTAAGGCCTGTTTGATAAAAATGAACTTTTATTGTCATGCTTAAATATTACTTCCTGAGCTATTTCTCCTTGAGTGTACCCATTTTTGATGGTCAAAGACATGTAAAGTCATCACAAGGTCTTTATTTTTTCTTTAACTCCCACACTGCCTAGACTATGCTAAGGTTGTTCTTTGCTAGAAAACTTCATCTGGTTCCATCCCTGAATGACTGATCTTGAGGGAAGAATTGAGCATATTTTCCTTTTCTGTTGTTAATGTTTTGTTCTGTACTCTACTAGTGAATGCTGATTTTTCATTCAACTTCCTTTGTTCAACAAAAGTTTCACTTACATATTTTGCTATGCCAGTTTCCTCAGTCATAATGGAAAGTTTTAGTTTGCCTTGTTTGTTTGTTTGGGTTCATTTTTTCTTTCCTTTTTTTTTTTTTTTTTCTTTTTAAGTGTGTGGCATTTTGGGCGTTTCTCTTGAGCTTAATTTTGGTAAAAGCTTGGTGTTGACAAATCAGGCTAAAATGAAACAGTTGTTCTTTCAGCTAAGACTGTTGCTTGTGAAGATATCATAGGTGAAATTCCTGCTGGGTTCTCCAGCTGCTGAGTGTTTCATTGACACTTTTCTGTAGAAAAATAGCTTTGTTACTGATTTTTGGGGGGATAGCTGAGGCTAGGGGAAACATTGTGGAGAATACAGCTGCAGAAAAGACTTGAGACAAGGAGAAATTAAATTCTCTGTAAGTAGTAGTGCATTAGTGTGTCTTTCTTTCCTTCAAGCTGAGTTTTAACTTTCAATATAGAGTTCATTTGTCCCTTCTTCAACTGTATCCCCAGAATTCCTGAATGAAAAGTCTTGTTTGCACAGTCTGAATGCAAGTGACTGTTTTTGTAATCAGTTTTCCTACCTTGAAAAATGCATGACTGGCCCAATCCACTAACTCTTATTGATATAAATTTTATTGATTTCAATATGACTATCCATGTGGGCCAGGATTGTAAATCAAAGCCTGAAAATGCCATGTGACAGGTGTGTGCAGCCTGTTCAATAGCCTCCTGTTTGTTCCCATATACTGCTTGAGAGTGTATAGGCTTAATTTTTGATCTGGTTACAAATATCAAGTACCTGAAGTTTTGTATTGTGCTAAATACTATGCTTTAAGGTTTGATGGTAACCAGTATTTAGCAGAGTGGGAATGGTCTTTAGGAAAGGTGTCGTATGTACTCCTTCCTTTCTCATCCCTGTGTTTCCACTGAGTGTGTCTTCAGAAGTCTCAGCATATGGTGTACAATTTTAAGCATATTGTAGGAAGCTGATGTTTCGTATGTATTGGAGTTGTGATTTTTCCCTCTGTGAGGTCTCTATAGATTCATTATCGCCTGATGTGTATTTTATTGATGTAAGTGGTAATTTTGCAATGCAGAGGCACAGCAAGATGGAGAAAAAAAATTCTATCCTCTTTATGTCCCTGTGTCTCACTCATTCATTTCTCATCCTAGGATTTTCATGCAGATCAAGAATAATGATGGCATCTAAGACCCTAACATAAACAAGAGTGCAATAGTGTTTTGTTCCATCTTTGTGTTACAGAGCGTATAATGTCTGAGCTGAAAGTTTCTGAAAAAGGGGGAGAAATGAATTGTTCTTGGCTCCTTAGATTATTTCAGCAGCTGAATTTCTTATGAGTGCAATAAAAACTGTAATTAAACATAAAATGGGGAGAACAATTCAAGCTGCCATAATCTTGTAAAAAAACACACCCTAATTATCTTACTCTTCCTGTCCTCTGTTTAGTGGCAAAACTTTTTTCTTTTTTTCTGTTCCTCCTACCCCTATTTCTTTCTCTCTTCTTCCTATCGGTGCTCTATATTACAGTCTAGTATGGCTTTGCAGTTTCTGCAATGACAGAAGCACACAGAACATCAGAACTCAGAGCTGCTTTGGAAGTTTTGATATTAATTGCACAGAACATTGTTACTCAGAGCACAGAGCAGCATGACTGACAAATCTGGCTCAAAAACAATTTGAGCAATTTTCTTGTTGCAGTGGTGATTATGGCATGGAACATTATGTAGCTCATTTAGGAAGCTTATATTTAGAAGATTTTTATTATTGTTTAGAGCAGTCTTTAAAGTTCTATAGAAGGAAAAAATAGTTCTCATTTTGGGATTACAATTAGATTAGCAAATGTTAATGGTCTACTTTTCTCCTCTTCCAGCCACCCCCATCTGCCCACTTAAAACTGTGTGCTCCATTTCTCCCAGAAGCCCTGGATGGTGTCTTGTCAGCTGCCTTCCTCATTTTGACATTAGGTATCAGAATAAGGAGTTTCCTTAATTTGATGACCAGCCTAGGGGTAAATTCTATTACTAAACCCAGTCCAAAGAGTGGCTCAGTGCCCAGTTAGTTCTGAATGCTTAAACCTTGCTTTGAATCTTTAGTTCCATTTTGGCTTGAACTTGGGGAACACAAAGTTGCAAAAGTTAAAATAAATGCCTTTGGAGTACCTTAAGGATGCTGAGGCTTGGCTTGTGGATAAGGAATGGACCTCTGGAGATCAAAAAGGTCCATTTTCCTCATTTGGATGAAGTTTGATGATCACAACAATGGGAAGCATGGAAATACCACCTTCTGCATGCTGCAAGCTTCATCACTCTTTCCAAACTCAGTGTAAATTAGTCCAGCCTTTAGGCTGCCCTGACCTAATTGTGTTTTTTCATGGCTCTTAGAGGGCTGTTTGAAATGAAGTCTTGCTGGAGACCACAAAGAAATCATTTTGTTAAAAGCGCAGAAGCCAGAGGGAAAAAAAGATTATGTGACAATGTTCTCCAGAAGAAAAAGCAGAGAATAAGTGAGGTCAATTGAAATTGTAACTAGCAATGTCCATCTAGGCCTGGACCTAATGCACAGGTAGACTTTCTGTAAGGACTACCATTAATGTTCTAATGGGCTTGTGGGACAGTTCATTGAATTTGCAGTGACTTTTTAATCTGAAGTTTCTCTTCCAGCCTCATGACTAGAGTGATAACACTGTTTCTGCAGTATGGACGGTCATCTTTGATTATTCCTATCTTATGCTCTCTTTGTGGTAATTTCAGGCATTCATGACTCTCCTTTGGAAACAGCTTTAGTCAAAACAATGCACTAATCATTCTTGTTTACCGAATATAACTAATGCATTTATCTACTTTATATCTACAATACAGAACAGGTGCTTACAGCCTAATTTAAAGGGTGTTAAAACATAAAACCAGTGGTAAATACTTCACTTGGGATCTATGTCAGAGGTTGTGCCTCTTTTCAGAAAGACCAGACTGACTCATTACAGCTATCTTTTTGTTTTAGTGTTGGATACAGCTCTCTCATGTTCAGCCACAGTAAGCAAATCTCCAGCAGAATATAAGAGGCTACCCGACTTGGGATTCATTGATGTGGGTGAGGTTCTTTGTCTGCTCCTGTGATCCAAAGATTTAGTAGATTTACATGGTCACTCTGTAGTGGATGCTACACAAAGCACTTTTCATTAAAAAGCATTCCTCCTGGCACTTGCTTCTCTGTGAGCATGATATAGCAGCCTATGAACAAATCAGCCTAATGAACTGCTGGTGGAACACATGCACTCTGTATGCTAATGCATTTGGTACAATGAAGCTAATTTACATGTTCCATTCAGTTGCTTTAGGTGCCATTCTGCTTCCTTCTTTACCTTTCATAAGTGTTGGAATCTGGTACTATGTAGCTCAAATATTGATAATGAATTTTGGGTGTGTATTTAAAACTTTTAATTAAAGTATAGAATTTTCTCTTCAAATGTCATGAGCTGAATAAATGACTAAAATCAGCCAAACTCTTGATTGCTTTTGGCAATTTTATGCCTCAACTGAGAAAGGGTTTGGCATCTAGGATTGTGGGTTTTGTCTTCTGCTTTTTTAAGTAGTTCAATAAAAAATAAAATAATAATAATAATAATAACTCCACTAGCTAGTTAACTATAGGAATCTAGAGAAAAATAAATCAACCTCATTAGGAAACTCTAGATGGACTGCTGCTTCACCTCTTTTCAGCTTTTTGTGCTTGGAACACTGTTTTTTTCCTTCCTTCTTACAGTCTTTTATTTCCTCCGATACTGGATAAAGCCAGTACATTTTCTGTTTTTCTAAAATAGACTGGACTGTTAGAGTAAGCTATATTTTTTAAACTGAGTTAGAATACTGGGCTGACAAGTAAAATTTGCATATGGAGGGTTCCAATAACTATGGCTCTCTTTGTGGGAATGGTTCTTCACCCTAGAAATAAATGTGATGGGATATTCAGGGGGCATTTCTACCTTGCGTACTCCTGGATCAGAAGGAAAAACAGAACAATGGCAACATCATTATAGGCTGATTTTCTCTGCTTTAGGGACTTCTGGAGAACAGGTCTGCTTGTGGTAAATTACTGACAATCTTATTTTCACATTTAAAATTATTATTTCCTTTCAGAATACAATGGAGTGTAACTTTAACTGTCTTTAAAGTTTTATTTGTGATTCGCACTGAAAAACTGTCTCAGCTGACAGAAATTCTCCTCCAATCTTTTTTATTTTCAGAAGTGTTATGTTCACAATTTCTCTCTTTTCTTTTGCTTCAGAACTAAAACCATGCAAAAGCTCTCAAACTCCTGACAAAAAAGTTGGGCTTAGATTTTGGAACAAGATCTATATGTGAAGGTCTTACTGTGTTGCCGTAAATGCAAGGAAAAGGAAGACAAAGTAGAACCCTTATAACAAGCTGGATCTAGGTCAGCTTTAAGGTTTATTTTTGGCCCTCTGAAAGGGATAGCAGAAAACAGTGTTGTCCTAGGAATATGAGGTCCAGGTAGGACTTGGAGGGACCTTTCTTCCCCTGTCCTGTAGGAAAAGTGAAGCTCATAATAGGAAAAAGTATTAGTTAACCTCTTTTACACTCTCTTACTACTTCATTATTTTCTCAGTTGTAGAGCACAGTCCTCACTACAGTTATGTTCTTGCAACATTTTCATCTAAGCTTGATTTTTTTGTTTGGGTTTTTTTGGTTTTTTTAATTTTTATTTTTTACAAAAGGGAGCATGTTCACCATTGTCTTCAGGAAGCTGAGTCAAAACATGTGTGAACCAAAACTTGCAGTAAAACTCAAGAGCTTCTTCTGTGATGCAGGTATTTGTAGAAGCATGTGACATGAGCACTGTATTTCTGGTTCTGGTTTTGGGTCTGTTTCATGCTGGTCGTGTCTCATGCCATTTTTCTATCCTGAGATGCTACTTAATACATTGCATAAGAGGTCTGTGTCTTGAGACTTTCTTTTATTTTTAACCTTCCCTTTCAGTTCTTAAAAAACTTTATCTCTGTGCTACGCGAAGGCCGTGACACTTCTCAAAGCATTTTGCTCTTTGTTACATTCTGTTCTGTACTCTCTTCCTGCCCTTGGCTCTGCAGGTAATTATGCTAAGGGTCTGATAATGGTGAGACTACAATTTGAAGGCATCACAGTGATAAAATTGCACTGCTGAAGATGTGTGTGTTGTTTCTGCCTCCCACTCCTCTTGGGTCTTTAGGAAAACTTAGGAGGCTTTAAATTACTAGGCATGGATAGCAGCACAATTTGGAAGGCAAATGGCCATCATTTTACCGTGAAATCTGGAAGGCTCATTTATTGGACTACCAGTTAAGGGGTAGGGGAGTGCTGTGTGCTGGTTACGTGAGAGAGAGGATTACTGGTGAAGCCAACCTGAAGTGACTTATCTAAGTTGCAGAATTATTGTTATGCACCTGATTGTAATGAAATTGGTTTAGTTTCATTACTTGGACATATATTATTGCAATCTAGGGGATTTTCAGTGTAATCACATTGTTTTTCCCTTGAGATTACCAAGGGCAGAATATGAAGGAAGAATCTTCTAGAGCCCTATAAAAAGAGAGCTGCATCATTGCAGTAAGAGTACATTGTGGAATGGCTCCTTAAATAATAAAGTTTTCTTCACTTATGAGTCTTAACATATCTAATTGAGATTATTCAGGCTTTGTGTTTGCCTACTTGCCATGGACTACAGCAGTCTGGTGCCTGCACCTCTGTTGGAATGAATGACTTTGAAACTGTAGTAATGAAGCCTTCAAATGTTTTGATAGATCAATAAAACTACTGTCAGTCTCTAATATGTTCCATAATCAAAATGTCACTTTATTTACTCAAACAGTTAGATGTGATGGGAAATATTAAGTACGTGAATACACAAATAGTGCCTGTGGGGACAAATTCAGCTCTTTTTTCAGCTATGCATCAGTTACTCATGATTTCTGGTTTCCTCTGAGGATTGCTGGGTATGTATGTTTTGTAGTCATTTGTATAATGAGCCAACTCTATGACCACAGAAGTCACTGTGGTGGGGTAAATAAACCCCATCTATCACTGGCAAGAAAGGACTGAATTTTCTCTTGTTTGAGTGAAGGGATTTGCTGCATAGTAGTGTTGCCTTGCCTTGTGCATTTTGTGATATATATCTCAACACACACAAGGGTTTAGAGATGACAAGTCAGATAAAAACACCTGGAAAGGAAGAGATATGAAACTGAGAGTGTGTTAGGGCCTGGATAAAGAGAATGTTTTTTTAGGTACTGTCATTAGGTTTTTAGCTGTTGTAATTGTGTACATTACACAGAGGTAGCAGGATTTTTCATATTTACTTAGCCAAGCTGCAAATCTTACACGATAAAAGATGCCGAAGCCTTCGTTACCGAGGCATGTATAATCCAGACAGTTTCTTGCACATCCTGTCCATGAGAAAGATTCTTTACAATTATTTCCAAGTCATCCATTACTAAATTTCTTGCATCTCTTTCTGAAGTGTTAGGGATAAGTTAACCAGAGAAGATTATCCTACCTCAGCCTACCATAAAATTTCACACACTTTTTGCTGCTGCAACTCAAACTGACTATTATAAACAACAGTGTATTGATTAAAAGAGCTACAATTCTGATCTACTGACAGCAGTCAGTATGTTCACATTTTGCTGCAGTTGTACTTGAGGGTCTTATCTGAAGCCCACATGTAGCATCAGTTTTTGTTTCCATAGGAGATTAATTACTTTATCCACATATTTTAAAAAAACATATATATTTTTTTAGTTGTATTTATTTATATTCTATAATTTTGATGTAAGTCATTCAAATAGTGCAAATCTTGTAATACTGAAGGAGTTTCATTAAGCTGTATGCATAAGCTTTTAACTGCAATACTTGTATCAATTCTGTCAAATTTACACCGTTTAAGAGCAAAAATGTCTTGGAAATATGGAATTTGAATTTTTTTCTTTTATAGCTTCAGGAAAACTTTGAGCAAAAAGTATTAGCTGCCAGTGAGGATCAAGATTTTGCTTTTTTTTTTTTTTTCTTCTCATAATCACCATCTGATGACCACAGGAATTATATCCAAGGCATGGGTGCACTGTGGAAAAACAAGCAATCACAGCTATATCAGTGGTTTTTTTGCCAAACTGAAAGACTTTCACTTGCCTCTTTCATTTTTGTACCACAGTTCTTCAAAGAGCTTTAAGTAAGTCAAGCTTGATTGACATCTACTCTACAAACTGCAAAGTATTTTAACATTCTTCCTTGCTTACAGGTAATATGATTCAAACATAATCTGAAATGACCTTTGGGCAATTAAGTAGTGATGGTGTAGATTTCACCCATTAAAGTTGTGTTAATTGCTTAACTGAAGATAATAATTTACAATTTTAATAGGAAAACTGCATTTATTTACAAATATATTAAGTTTAAAATTATGTGTATTGCAGAACTAGAGCTTTTTCTGTGTTGGGGATAATGGACACGCTTATGTTTCTTTAAGAGTAAAACCATTCAGTGCATTATTGACAACATGATTTTGTAGCAACATAGCTTTGGGTGTAATTTCAAACTGTACTTGTTTATTTTCTTATTTCTTCACCACTTTGTTGTACTAACTAATTTATTACCTTCTTTTTTTTTTTTTTTGTAGAGAGTTATTTTTCACTGAATTATAATAATTGTGCCATTTAGCTCCTTTTTGTGAATTAACATCCTGCAAGAAGACAGACTGACATCTGAGAGGTGGATAGGTGTTTCTCCCTTTCGAGCTGACATTCCTCATAAATATTTAACCAATAAAATTATAAAGAATAATGTTTTAAGAGCTGTGGCACCACCCTACAGCAGCCCATTTTCTTTAATGTATGACTG
Source organism: Strix uralensis (assembly GCF_047716275.1). Taxonomy (NCBI): domain Eukaryota; kingdom Metazoa; phylum Chordata; class Aves; order Strigiformes; family Strigidae; genus Strix; species Strix uralensis. Next base: position 78,891,160 of record NC_133974.1, on the reverse strand, counting down.
TTTTGGTGGTTTGTTTCTTTTTCCTTCTTTTCCTTCCTGCAGAGGGCCAGTCCTTGTTTCTGTGTGGATATACAAGATAATATAAGCAATAGCACAAGATATACATAATATAGCTATACATAAACAGAACACTGACAACATTATCATGGTTTATTTATTTGTAAACAGTTTTCTCTAGTTATTTCCACAAGCTTTGGGGATGCTAGGGGTAAGGCCTAGAGACCTAGAGCAGTCTCCTCTGAATAACCTGTCAGAATAGATTTTAAGCTAATAAATTCTTCAATCACATAGATTTATACCTATGTATGCATGTAACTGTTTTAAGAACTAATACTAAAACTTCCCTGAGAAGGGCAGAACTGCCATCTAGTTATTAGAAGACTATTTCTTGAATCTAAGATATTTCTTCTGAGGAAAATGAGTGTGTTTACATTTGCTTCTAGGTAATCAGCATTTTAACATTTCTAGCAATATCAGAAGTTACTTTACTCATCAAAATTTAAATTAACAGATTTTGAGGTAAGAAGGAAACATGAGGTCACCTGAGTTAACATCCTCTGTGATCATTTCACCCTGTGTAATCCTCTACATTTACAAGCATTACTGGTATTGTGCAAAGTGTTGTGTAGTTCTCTAAAAGATTCCAACTCTTCTAGAAGCAACTTGGCCACATAAGTACACATAAATATTGGAGACAACTGTGGCATATAAAGTCAGCATCTAGCTGCAACTGCAATTACAAATTTTGGGCAGTAGCCTGTATGTCGTTGCTTGTGATGTACTGGAATGTTCTAATTATTTTAATCCGTCTGCTCACTTTAACTTGGGGGAGGTGTGGGAAGCAACAGATCTTTTCTAATTTCATCCTGTGTAGGCTTTCAAAGTAAAGGTTGAGAAGGGCATAGGTGTGGGGTTAGCAGGTGTGCATCAGGATATTGCAGGCCCTGAGGTCCTTAGCCTGCTCTCTCAGAAAAAAAGGATACCCTTGAGAAGTAGAAGAGTGCTAGGCCCACTTTACCAGAAATTGAGGCTTTCCAGTGGCTTTCTGATGAATTCTCTCTTTCTCCCCCAATGCCCACAGAAGCTGGCAGCAGTATTTCTTCTCCCATTTAGGATATTGCACATTGATGGAGGCCCCAGGTGACTTGCATCCCTACTGATGGGATTCTGGGCTCCCTTCAGAACATGTGCCTAGAGGTGTCACGACTTGGCACTTTGTCCATGGTTGCCAATGCAAAGGTACAGGGTACAGCCCACCTTCCTGGGCTCCTCTCCAACATCTGGCATCCAGCTTCTACAGAGAGGGGAGGCTGATTTCCAGAATCAGTCAGGTTTTATGCAGGTGTTGCCTCATTTAAACCGGGCTAAACTGGTGTGAATTCTTAGAGGTGACCATAATATAGAGTCCTCTCAGCTGTCAATGGCATTTCTGTAGCAGAGCTCCACCTGCATCACTGAAACAGGAAGCCTATTTTTACTGTATTGACTACACGGTCCTGTTCTGGATGTTGTGTCATGTCAAAATACTTGCAAAAAATCCGACATAGTATGAAGAACTGAGAGTGAGAAATTTATAGATTTTGAGTGTGAATGTCTCTGCAAGTATTTGAGGGGGTGAAGCAGGTCACATTCGGATGCTTATCAATAGTTCTTTCAACAAGATGGCAGGGGTGAAAGTTTAAATTAACGGGTTGTAGCAGAAACTTTGTTTTCTTCTTTCAGAAGTTATCATGTATCATTAAGCTGCTTTTGAGTTTTAAAATTTCCAAGATTTTTGATTAATTGGGTTGCGAAATAGAAATTTAGGGATGCTGCTGGAGTGCTGGTTCTCAGAAGACTTCCCCTTCAAAACACTTCCGCTGCTGGGGCCAAAGGATCCAATATTCACCATCTGCTGATGGTTATCACAGATTGGCATTTGAGGTACTGTAAAATTAACTCTTCTTGTGATAGTTCATCTGCTCTGGACAGAATTAATTATTCTGAGTCTATTTCTTTTTTTTGTCCAAACTTGAGGGTCCTATTTTCAGACAAGGAAATATGGAGGTGGTGACGTTCTAAATCCATTATTATTTTAAAAGTTGGTTGGGGTTTTTTTGTTGTTTGTTTGTTTGTTTGTTTGTTTTTTACCACAGATAACAGCAAATTAGCAAGTCACTCCCCTGTTAAAGAAGCTTTCAAGGTCCAATACGTGGTTGCCCAGGCACTCCTTTCCTGAGTGGCAGAATCTCCATTTCCAGCTGTATACTTAGGCAGCAGATTTTACTTTGCATTCCAAACAAATTCCAGGTTGAAGGGGTGTCTGGTGAACCTCTGCTTTTTGAAGTGCAGTTTCATTTGTGTTTATTTTGTTTTTATTTAATCCTATACTGAGACACAGAAGAGATATTGATCAGAAATTATTCTAGTGGATAGCCATACATGTTGGTTATAACTGTAAAGTGTGCGGTCTAAGTATCTTCTGCTTGAATGTAAATTTTACTCTAGTATGGAGAGCCAGATTCTGTGCCATTTCCTATCTGAGTCTCAGAGTTTTGGTGGTTTACAGGACTTTTACTGAAGCTTTTCACAAAGGCAAAATTCACTCTAAGTATCTTGTTGGCAGTACAGTATACTTATGTTTGTCAAAATCTTTAAGTATAGTGATTCTTATCAATTCTTATCTCCTGCCACAAAGCTAACTTAACCTGGATTTAAAATACTAACAATTCTTCTATTTAGTGCTGTGTCTAGAGTACTAGTTAATATTTTATAACTAACGTTTGGTAGTGATATCTGATGATATTTGAAGAGTTTTGTTTGGTCTTTACCAGATGTTAAATTTATGGATGTTATTGAAACTATTGTCCAGTTGATGGCAAGAGCCACTTCATTTCAGTATGAAGATTTTATGATCCAAATTCTCAGGAGGTGTAAATCAGTATAGTTAAAGTCAGTGGAGCTATATTACTTTACACCAGCAAAAAAAAATGTTTTTTGAAATATGTATGAATATTTAGTTTGGTATACTGCATGGTGCTGCAGGTATTTTGCTTCTACCAAGGAAGCTGCTAATTTTTAATCCCTGCTTTATCTCATCCAGTGAAATATTCTGCTAGAGGCTGTTGTTAGCTTGCTCTTAGCTTTTTGATAATGTAACTTTAGAAAATAGTAACTCAAACTTGTTTGTTGCTAAAAATAATGGGATTTATATAGGTTTAATGATGAAGACTGTAAACATTTTATTCATGATTCCAAAGTCAAGGATCATTGTTTTACTGGTTATTTCTAAATCTGAGTTTCAGTTTGATCTTTCTAATTTTCTTTAAAGGTTGTGCTGTGAGTTTGACAACATTCTTGCTAGATAAATAACAGCTTCCCAAATAGAAGGTTTTCATGGTGAAGAACTTCAGGATCAAAAGCATTACTCATTAGTTTGTTCATTTTCATAATTCTTCGTTCCTTGTTTCTATAAATTGTTGATGGTTAGTTTATGCTGGTAAAAGAAAGAAAACAACCAACAAAAACCAGAGCCAAACTAAACAAAAAAACAAAATTAAAAAACCCAAATCACTTTTGGTAAATACGGGAGATTTTCCTTTTTTTCTTTTTTTTTTTTTTTTTCCCATTTTTCTTTTTCTTTTATATGAATTGGTCCCTCTGATTCAGAAAGGACTTCCATTTTATTTTCTAGGATGTCTTAGAATATTTGTTCACTGTTATGTATAGTATTATGGGGAAAGATCTTAATTTGAAAATGCCAAGCAGTTGAGTGCAATCTTTTCTAGAGTGAGTAAAATGTCTTCAAAATTTGCAAGCTTGATATCTGAACAAATATTTTTAAATACTCCTCAAGACAAGTGATAATTGGAATTTGTGGGGGTTTTGTAGGTGTTCTGGTGGTTTTTTTGTTTTTCTTTTTATTGTTGCTGTTATCTAAAAGAACTCTAGGACTACACTAAAATTACATCTCTAATACACTGCAGACATTGGAAGCTCAGAAAACAGAGCTCCAGTTTCCTGTGTTCCAGTTCTTTGTAGGAATGAAATGGTGTACTGTGAATATTTTAAGAACTACAATTGGAAATCTGGCAGTCTTTCTTGTCCTGTAACCTGAAAAAACCTTGATTTTATGGGTTTTTTTGAGGACTTAGCTTTTCAAACAAACATTCTCCAAACTGCTTTTTTCTCAAATGAATAAAAAGAAATACCATATATACTGCATACAGCATCATTATACACCTATATCATTAGCAGAGCTTGAAACACACACTAGAACAGTACTAGGCTGCTAAGACCTGTGCAGGCAGCACCCTGGAACAGCTAGAAAGAATGTTACAAACATGTTTATTTAAAAATTTTTTCAGAGATTCTTGAATTTAAATATGTAGGAATATCCTCTTTTACAGAAATGAACAGTAGTAAATGGAAAACAAATTTGTGAGCTTATTGGTCTACTGGATTAAGTTTTTCTGTTCTGGGGAGCCTGAACTTTGATTCCAGTTTGCCAGAGGGAAATGTGGTATCCACATTGTAGGAAAAGGAGATAGGAATGATCGTGTGTGCCTCTCCTGTGTTGGGACAATTAGGGTTTTTTTTGGTTTTGTTTTTTCCAACAAGAATTGTACACAGTCTACAATCTGCAGTAACTGAAAAATTTAAATTGAAAAATTGAAATTTGGTTTCATTTGTATCCATTTATCATACTTTAACTAAAGGCTATTCTGATCAGAAGCAGCAGCAGCAGTGGAGAGAGCGTATTTACTTTCCTTTGGGAAAGAATTATGGGTCTTATCTGTAGCTTTGTCTGTGTGTGTATAGTACATATCAAACAGCAGTCTTGATAGGAAATGCAAATGTGTACAGTGGCCTCAGAATGTATCTCAGCATGCTAATTGGCATGTGAAAATGGCAATTTTGTATAATTTATAGTTTAGCTCAATTTAATATTAGATGTAGAGTTACTGTAGTAATTAGACACAAGTGGTGGACCAAAGTCTCATTGTGCTTAGTGTTCTACCAAAAATCAAGCATAAAAGTATGCTACAGAAAAGGCTTACAATATAAGTACAAAACAAGTGATGAATGCAGAAGGAGGAGGGCCAAAACCGAAGCAGTGAGAAAATATTGGTCAAAAAGGGAAGTGGAACTTCTGGTATTTTAACAACTTAATTATTGTCAAGCTTTTAATAGGCTTTTCAACAGATGGGAATTTTGTGGTGGGGTATGAAGAGAGTGAATGTGACTTATGGATGTTTTATGAAGATCACCTAGTTGATGAAGTGGGAAAAGCTGGAAAGTGATGCAATTGTGGGTTAACAGGTCACTCAACCACTTGGTGCTAATTAGAGATGATAGCTGAGGTGCAATAGAACTGTGCAATAGAGGTAAGTAGTTTTGTCTTTTATTCTAAAGAGAAGTCAGACTCCATAATGGGACTAAAAGAAAGTAATGACATGGCTAAAACAATGATTTAGCAAAATTATCATTCTGCATGAAAGTCGGCAGGAAAGCCAAGGCTAGAGACAGGCAGAATGAGTGTATTGACTCTGGATGATTAGGAAAGCAATATGCTAGAGGTGACAGCTACTCCCCAGTAGAGAATACTGTAGATGTTTTCATTGCAAAAGAGGGTAAAATATTAGTCTGGACAGAGAAGGCAGCTGAGAAGGAGTTCTGACCTTTATAGATTTGCTTCAGATCAGAGAGAGCCTTTCTTCAGGCTCCCACTGCATTTCAGACTTCAGCTCTAGATAAAGCTGAAATTGTTAATATGAACAAAAAATATGGGTTGTGGGGGTTTTGTTGGTGGTGGTGGTTTGTTTTGTTTTGTTTGTTTGTGTTTGTTTTTTGGTTTTTTGTTTTCGTTTTTTTGTTTTGTTTTGTTTTGTTTTTTCCCAAACACAGAGTTTTCTCTGGAGTAACTGCTGTTTTTGCAGAAGTTTTCCAAGATAGAGCAACCTGGGAAAGGACCAACTAAGGAAACTACCACTGAATTCAGAAGGTATTTGAATTGTGTACACTGCTCCTTTTGGATGTGCAGGGGAGATGAGAGTTTTCCAGCTGTGCCAAGTTTAGCCTTGCTGGATGGAGGGAAAGAAATACCAGAGCTCTGTGACAAGGAAATTACATGGTAGAGCTGATTTAAGTTTATATAGCATTGAGTGCCTAATGTAGATCACCACTGTAGATCTTTGGCAATTCAACTATGAGACTTGTTAGGAGACACAGGAATGGATTTTCACTGCTCAGGAGAGCATGCAGTATGGCGCAGAATGTTTTAGTCCATGAAGTAGGAGGTGCAACCAAAGTTTCCCTATTAACTTGTGCTGAGATGGTGTAGTCACATCTGTGGACAAGTGGGAAAGTAGTTGATTGTAGGCTTGTCACACCTTAGTCCAAAATAGCTGCAGAGACAGGATTGTACCTGGAAAACTTTAAAGAGGAGACTGACTTGTGTTTTGCCTTGGATTTCATTGTGCTCCAGAGTGGTGTATTTCTGAGGCATAGCTCCTGGAGCTAAGTGTCTTCAGTGGCATAGTAGCAGTTGGAGCTAGGCTGGAGTTGGTAAACCCAAAGGGAATGAACATGAAGCAATTCCCTCTAAGGCAGGGTTGGGACTCAAAGCCAGGGAAACCAAGTCCTCTCTACATTCTTTGGGCCACACCTGGCCCAATCTAGTAACCCTTGAGCAACACCCGGCCCCGCCTAGTAACTCTAGCCCAACCCCTGGCCCTGCCTAGTAAACCTTGAGCCACACCCGGTCCCTCCTAGTAACCCTTGAGCCACACCTGGCCCTTCCTAGTAACCCTAGCCCAACCCCTGGCCCTGCCTAGTAAGCCTTGAGCCACACCCAGCCCCTCCTAGTAACCCTTGAGACAAACACGGCCCCGCCTAGGAAACCAAGACCAAAGCAGGCCCTGCATAGTAACCCTTGAGCCACCCCTGGCCCCACCTAGTAACCCTTGAGCCACACCCAGCCCAGCCTAATAACTCTAGAACAATCCCTAGCCCTGCCTAGTAACCCTTGAGCGACACCTGGCCCCGCCTAGCAACCCTTAAGCCACACCCAGCTCCACCTAGTAACCCTTGAGCCACATCCGGCCCCTCCTAGTAACCCTTGAGGCACACCTGGCCCCTCCTAGTAACCCTTGAGGCACACCTGGCCCCACATAGTAACCCTTGAGCCACACCCGGCCCCACATAGTAACCCTTGAGCCACCCCTGGCCCGCCTAGTAACCCTTGAGCCACACCTAGTAGACCTTGAGCCACACCCAGCCCTGCCTAGTAACCATTGATACACACCCAGCCCCACCTAGTAACCCTAGAGCAACCCCTGGCCCTGCCTTGTAACTCTTGAGCCCCACCTGGCCACACCTAGTAACCCTTGAGCCACACCTGGCCACACCTAGTAACCCTTGAGCCACACACCCGGCCCCACCTAGTAAGCCTTGAGCCACACCCAGCACCGCCTAGTAACCCAAGACCAACCCCTGGCCCTGCCTAGTAACTCTTGAGCCACACCCAGCCCCACCTAGTAAACCTTGAGCCACACCCAGCCCTGCCTAGTAAGCCTTGAGCCACACCCAGCCCCACCTAGTAAACCTAGACCAACCCCTGGCCCTGCCTAGCAACCCTTGAGCCACACCCAGCCCTGCATAGTAACCCTTGAGCCACACCTGGCCCTGCCTAGTAACCCTAGACCAACCCCTGGCCCCGCCTAGTGACCCTTGAGCCACACCTGGTCCCGCCTAGTGACCCTTGAGCCACACCTGGCCCCGCCTAATAAACCTTGAGCCACACCCAGCCCTGCATAGTAACCCTAGACCAAATCCTGGTCCCACCTAGTAACCCTTGAGCCACACCCGTCCTCACCTACTAACCCTTGAGCCACACCCAGCCCCACCTAGTAAGACTTGAGCCACACCCAGCCCCACCTAGTAACCATAGACCAACCCCTGGCCCTGCCTAGTAACCCTTGAGCCACACCCGGCCCCTCCTAGTAACCCTTGAGCCACCCCTTGGCCCGCCTAGTAACCCTTGAGCCACACCCGGCCCAACCTAGTAACCCTAGACCAACTCCTAGCCCCTCCTAGTAACCCTTGAGGCACACCCGGCCCCTCCTAGTAACCCTTGAGGCACACCCGGCCCCACCTAGTAACCCTTGAGCCACCCCTGGCCCTGGCTAGTAACCCTTGAACCACACGCGGCCCTGCCTAGTAACCCTAGACCAACCCCTGGCCCTGCCTAGTAACCCTTGAGCCACACCCAGCCCCGCCTAGTAACCCTTGAGCCACCCCGCCAGTGTGTTTTATGTGAAGCTCCCTTCTGATCTTTCCTGATGTCTGGCTGTAATTCTGTTCACTTTTGCAGACCGTGACACATTAATATCTGTCCAACCCTATCCCTTACAAGGGGAGAAATAGGAAGATCAGGACACTTAAGACTGGCTTACATCTGTTCTAACCATGAGACAACAATAGATGTTGGGTAGTTTACTTCCTATTTCTGTCCTTAATTGGCCCATACGTATAGTACAGCTGATGAAGCTTAACTCTTCTATGTGGAATTCTTTGACATCTCAAGATGTACGATCAGCAGACAGTTGCATTTTGCTCCTTCACAGATATACTTTACAACAGCACACTTGCTATATAATAGTGTGGAGTACTTAACATCTGGAAACAGATGCATGTACTCTCTGATTGAATGTAGAAATATGACATTTTTCAGTTTCCTTCTGTTTATCCTGTTGGAGAGCAGCCGATATTTTCAAGTCAGAAGAGAAGGGTCATACCTTTAAAACAAGGATATTAAATTTGGGGAAAGTGTATCCTGGATTTGGATCACATCGTAGCTGAATTCATATAATCATATTAGAAAAAATGCAAAATATGCTATGAATTCACTAGAACATATGCCTCTCTAAAAATGGTTTATTTGGCATTGTGACAATTAACTTATTGTTCAGAGTCCCTGTCAAAATCAAGAAAGGAAAGGAATGAGAACACTGAAGTTACTCAAGTCATGAGAAAAATAGTGTAATGTGTATATTTTATCATAAAGGATCTAAAATTGTAGACAATTTCTAGTGATGAAAATTTAGTAAATACAGAAGAGTAAATAAATAAAATTTCCCCAAGTATTCTAGTGTGTATAAGACCCCAAATCTGCAGCACTCAGACATAAATTCTGTCCTGACTAAGTCTTTTTGGATGATAGCTCTGATCTTGTTGGAAGTTGGTGACAATGTCAGTGACTCTCTTGTTTTGGTTTGGCCTTTTGCACTGGGCAGGTATTCCATTTACACTTCAAAAAAAAATGTAACTTTTAAAGAAAATTCCCTAAAGGGGAATACGTTTTTTTCAAGGATGATTGTGAAAAGAGTTATCTAACCTTAAGTCAAAGGATCAATGTAGTCTGATGCCTTCTTTGGTAAACTGATTCATTGATAAATTAACATTTCACTTCTTGTTGTTGCCTTTTTTTTTTTTTTTTTTGACTTGCTTTTTTCCTTTTCATTAGTTGATCAGATATGATTATTCAGACTGAATATAACAGATATTCTATCATGGAATGTTCTTTTTTCTGTTGGGCATGATTCCTATGAAATTTCAAGTTTCAAAAACCAAGTTCAATAATGTTCTAGACAGTGTGATCACTATAGCTTCTGGTTACTGCTTGCTCCTTAGGTATTTAATAAAGGGATATAGGGATATTATTTCTTTTCTAATGCAGACTTGTTACTTCCAATGTTTGCCATGTGGACTTTTTTTTTTTCCTTCAGATTGTTTTTTCCAAAATTATTTTTATTCTTTAATCATTTTATCCTCAAAGGAAGAAATGTGACTCTCCTCTTCCTTTAGTCTTTCTGTAACATTTTAGCTCCATGTTCAGGATATTTATTTGACCTTTTATATCTCCTACATCTAATGACATTTGTTTCATTAGCTTTTGTAAAGATGAATGACCTTCTAACTCTGAAAAAAAAAAATCCATTTTCCTCTTTCTTTGCTCTCTTTTCTTGCTATAGAGGTAAGCTTTGCTCTTTCCTTTTGCTTGCTTTAAAGTCTTTGGGTGAAATCCTAGCCCTCATTAAGTTAGAGGAAAGATTTCTTCTGACTTATTTGGGTCCAGATTTGGCTACTGCTTTTACTGAGAAAGCAAAGCTCTTGCCCATATTTTCAACTAAAGAGTTAGTCTTTTTATCCCTCTTTCCCCAAAACAGTAAACATGGAGTTTTTAGTATTTACTCTTGATAAATGGTTGTCCTATGCCTAGAAGGAGGGCTTCAGAAGAAGGTAATAATTGAGATTATCATCGGAGCTGGACAAAAAAATCTGTTGCCCCATTAAAAAATCAACAACAAAATTTAAATGTCAAAATGCAGCTCTTTATTCAGAATTGGGAAGCGCTGTAATTCTTTATGAAATGAAACATGAATAACTCAGTTAAGGGAAATGTGTCTGGGATTTATCAAATATATGTACAAAGTTATCATCTGCCTGGTACAGAGAACAGGCAAAGCCTCTGTTTCTGGAAAGTAGCTTAACCAAGTGGCTGTTGGTGGACGCAGTGCCACTCAGAGCACTTCTGCCAGAGAACAGGATCCGCTTTGAAGACAAAGCCTCTTTCTGTTAACAAATATTCCAAGATTTATGGCAAATGAATATTGTCTCATGGTAATTTCATGGAAACATTTTTGTTGATTCTTTGATTTCTCAAGTGATTTAAGGAACATTTAGTTAATTTGCAGCAGGAACAAAATGAGAGGGAAAGAGCATACTATTATTACCTTTCCATGTTAAATTTCATTCTTATCATACACATTACAAGTGTGTCATCCTGTTTTCCTGTGAAAAATAGTAGTTACATCAGAATAACCCATATGAAAGCAAGACTTTGTAGGCCAGTGAAATTTTAAGGGGCACAAAATGACATTTTTTTTCCTTTGATGTTCCTATCTAATTATTTGTTATAGGAGTGCTATGTGCATTTCTGTGTTCCCATGACAAAGTTATGATTTATTTTAGCTGATTCCTTTGGGAAAGATGGATACATGAGGAATTAAACTATATATAAACTGTGATTCAGAACTCTCATTTCTACTGTGGCGGTTTGTCTAAGTAAAATAACAGACTGGCTAAATAACACATTAATGAAAAAAATAGATGTTTTCTGTGCTCTAACTCTATATTTTTTAATCACAGAATTTCAGTGGGCAAAAGCTGAGTGGTCTGACTCCTAAACTTTCTTTAGTTTGAAAATAAAGTATTTATTGTTATTTTTGCTATAAATTTGTATAAGTTTTAGCTCATTTTAATGTTTTTCTGATGAAATGCATAGTTATCTTGCAGGGACTCTGACACCAACAAGTGGGAGAATTAATCTCTGAATAACACTTAGCTGTGTGTGAATCATGAAGCAATATTTTTGTTCTGATCTCACTGGTAAAACATCTTAAGAGCTGGATTTTATTTCCCTCTGCTGTTTTATTTCTAAATGAGATTGATCAGTGCTAAAAAAATCCCTCCCTTATAGGGAGTGTTCTAGGAGTTGTTAATGTAACCAAACTATTAAGAGTAAGGCAGATAAGTGCAGCATGTCCTGTTACATGTTATATACCTCTACAAACCCATATTGTAGGTAGCAGCTCCCCAATACTTGCATAAAACCATCTGCTCTTCAAATGTAGTGTTGTAAATAGATTTAAATCTTCTAGACCTACAAATCAGACCCCCCTGAGCAATGTTGGTTCAATAGAAAGGAGGTTGGGCTTGGAGCTGGGACCTGCAAGGAGCAGAGACCATCATTGTGCCCCTTGGGCTGCAAGGTTGATTGTGTGCAGAAGTCCTACTATGTCTGTCCGAAGCCTATGTTAATGGTTACATTTGTGGCTGTTTCTTATCCTCCCTTGCAGCAGTTTGTAATTATCTGGAAACTGAAAAAAAAAGCTTTTTTCCAGTGTTGCAGATTATCCCCTTCTGGGATCTCAAAAATAAGAGCCAAATTCTCTTCTCAGCTATATAGTAAAAAAAGGGAACTGTCATTGTAAAGCTTCTTTGTGCTTTTGCTGCTTTCTAATAAAAGTAACAAAACATATTGTAAATATTTGTTTCCAGTTTCTTTGATATAAATAACAAGTCCTGTAGATGGCTGAATTAATCTAATGGGGATGGGTAACCATGTGACTGAAGCCTGATTATTTCATTGTCCCTTGGCTTCTTGAGTGTATGAAGCAGCTCAGTAAGTTTATTGTATCAATAATTTATTCTATGATGCTGTGTTTGGTATTTTTTTTGGTCAAATCAGATCTATTCCCATATTTTTTCACACCTGTAAATAAAAAGCAGTGCATGGTCTATAATTCATGTTGACTTATCCTCATGGGATACTTGCTTTCTTTCCCTCCCAGAAGCAAATATTAAGATAATGTGTTATTAAGGAGTGTTAAAGATTTAAATTTATTAGCAGGTGTGGTTTTAAAGATTTCATGGTTTTGGTGCTCATCACAGAGTTGTTTATAGAAGTACAGAGTTATTGAAAATATTGTAGTAATAGAAAAGGTCTGGCTGAAATATACCAAGAAATGTCCATCTCCACACAGACTGCTCCAAGCTCCTTAGGGCTACACCAGGGCTTTACTATCATATATCTGTGAGGTATTTGTTGCCTCATCTCACCTCTGCACCAAGCAGCGTATGTCAGCCACCTTAATTCTGTTTCTCCAGAGAATATGTACTACTGGAGTTGTGTCCAGTTTTATTTTAAAAGGAATTCTGGTGTAACCAGTGTTAAAAGATACAGTCAATGTTTTCTCATTGACTCCAGTAACCTCAGTTTCCTTTTTGCTAGATGATAAGTAGTGAACACAGACTGCTTGTGATGTCTACCCCTACAAAACCAGCATGTGCACATCCCTTTTTCTTGTTCATATTAATGTAGAGGTCCTAAAGGAAGCCACTGGCTGTTACTTCACAGTGTTGGTGGGGAGTCCAATTTTGTGAGGCAGAATGCAGAAGGTTTGCTACAGGCTATTAATCATGGGCTTTTCTCAAAACTGCTTCCAAAAGTTCCTTGCTTCAATGCCTCCAAATCTAGGAATCCTCATCTTTAGACATTGCCACGAAATGGGGATGGCCATTGACACCAGTGAGGTGCAGCATCCTCTGGCTTGGCTAGGGGAGTCTTGGCTAGTCCCAGGAGGGGAAACTGCTTATCCAAAGAGCTGAGATAGCATGGGTTTGTTTTTGAAGCCAGGTAGATATTGGAGAGTTCTGACCTCTTTGACTTGCCACTGCTCCTTGAGCTTCCCATGGAGTGCTACAACTTTTTACTAGTACCAAGGTAGATCTTACTGTACAACAGAAATAAGGTTGAATGAGCATAAATGACCTAAGGATGTAGTTAATTTTCTGAATTGGGGAACATATATGTGCTTTTCTTCACATTGAAACCCCAACTCAGCTGGAATTGATGGCTTGAAAGAGAAGTCACTAGGTAAAAGTCTGTGGACTGTGGTAAGTATGGAAGTGACCACCATGATCTCTTTCGGCCTGAAACTCTACAGAATTAGGTTGATTATATGCATCCAATTTATAAGGCCACTCTCCTGTAAAAATTGCCACCACTGCTAACACTTTCCTGATAGTCCTGACATGTTAAATAGATGAAGAAGAGATGGTGGTTTTAAAACTGGTTTATTTTGTGAGTTCTGTAAGTGTCTATGTATTATTACATATGTCTAAAGGAAGAATGTGTAGAATAAAAATACTGTATTTGGAAATACGTTCATGTTTTTTCTCTTTCTCTATTTAATGTAGCTTGGCCATAACTTTGCATTAAGTTACATTTAGGTCTGGCATGTATCCTCCCTGGATCACATTCTAGTGCAGATAGCAGGCTGCATTGCTCCATTGATTTCAGTGGAGTACAACAATTTATATATCAGTTGCATAGGGAAGTATAATGAAGGGCATGTTCATTCAAAACCAGAATTGAATACCTTTCAATCTGTCCTCACCCTCTGCCCTCTAGAATAAACTGGAACTAATTGCATTGATTTTTTTTTTTTCTTTTTTGCAAAATACTGAAAATGTGCATTACTCTGGGATATATTATTTGGGTCTAGTATAAATTTTGCACTGTCTGTTTGCCATTCTTTCTCATGCCTGCTGTCGGAAATGCATCAGGAAACAAAAGTGAGCCTAATTGACAGCTCTGTGGAGGCTGAAGGTAGGCTGTGACCTGAAATGAGAACTGTTCTCATAATGAGAGACAGCTGAAAGATTATGTATATAGAGCCACTAAAATAGATTCCCTGGCTCTTTTTCATAAACCAGCAGATGGTAGCAGAGTCTACAGATCTCAGAGAAGGCAAATGTACATTAAATACTGTAACTGCCCTCATTCATTTGTCATTCATCTTTACTTGTCAACCTCTTCATGAGTGCCTTCTGTAGTGCTGACCCTGAAATCGCATCATTTAATCTGTAATCGTATATTGCCAACATTTCCCCTTTCTATCGCATATCAACTGCATTAATTCTGCCATACTGTGGACCACTGATAGCTGTGGGCAAGCCTCTGTAGAAGAGAGATATTCATAAAATGGAATAGAGAAAGAGGAAAGACTGACTTTCTGGATAGAAAGGGGTGGGGAGAAGGGGAAGTGAGAGTAAAGAGATGCATGAGCATGGATTTGTCTGTCTGTCTGCTCTTCTTTCATGTGTCCCTGGAGATCTAAGTGGCCAGTTCCTATTATTATTATTTAAGAGTAACCAGAGTGCTCAATTCCTGGCATAAGAAAGCACAGAGTAAACACAGGTCCTGCTTATGGGATCTCATATTTCAGCAGAGGTGCTGCATATAGAAATGAGCCAGAAGAATATGCTTTCTGAATTGAAACCAGCTGGTATAATGAATGTGTGAGAGCATTTCTAATTAAATGGGATTCATGGTGTGTTTTTGAGAGGGAATTTGAAAGGGGAGGCTGAATGATTTAGTTCATGAAGAGGGGGAGGGACCTAGTGTCCTTGAAGACTGATGTATTTTTGCCTGCTCTTCTTGTGACTATGCCCAAGGATGGCAGGACTCAGAAGTTCAAATATTGTTGTTAGTTGTGTTGAAAGTGCTGTTGAGATGTGAGCTACATGCTGTGAGCCTGTCTGCAGTGAATGGTGAAAAATATGTTTTCAGGAGACACTGACACACCGAAGAACCCAACATGCTGAAACGATTAACTCAAACATACCATTTTATCCCTTGATCCATTTTTCCTCTGAAGGATCAGCTGTAGGATAATAAAGCATCCTGAAAATGGCATCTATGAAAACAGAGTATTAAAACCAGCATGACTCCGTAAAGGATGCAAAGTGCTCAGTTCTAGGTCAGATTTCATCATACTGGAATATCCCTTCTGTGGCCCTGGAAAACATACAGGATTTCTTTTTACCTCTTGCACATGGACCCTAGCAAGAGTCCAGAAAAGGCTTTCTTTTCAGTGATGTTATAACAGTCGCAGTCTCTAGATGGTACTATGTAATCGCTCTATTGTGTCCTGCCTTTTGTAATGGTTTCTTACTTTTTTTCACTTCATGTAGAGAAAGCAGAGCAGCAAAATGAAGTCAGCAAGAAACCTACCAAATAAAAAATAAAAAGGTCATAGATTTTTGTTTCAGACTCCATATTTAGATTAGCTTTCATTCTTGTATAATGGGCTAGATGTTCTAACAGTGCTTAACACATTAGGTTCTAGTATTAATGAGTTATGCTGTATTGAGCCAGTGTTTTCATTACATTTACTGACAAGAGAAGAGAAAAGATTAGTGCAGGATTCCTAAAGAGAAAAGCAGTTTCTTTCTTGTGGTTTTGTTTTTTGCTCATTGTGTTGTGTGTGCACAGCGTGCATTGAACATCTGTGCACACGTGCATAACTTCAGCCGGGGCATTCTGCATGCTGAAGATAACAGTTCTCTGTCAAAGTCAGATGATAGGGTCCTATGTGCAGATGTGGGAACATCAATTATAAAAAGAAAAATATGAAAAAAAGACCATTTTGAACAGTAGAAACTGTTATCTGTACACAATTTCCCATGACCTTTTGCTCCACAAGTTACTAGTAAACGGGAGCCCTTCAAGACTCCTGATGCCATGAGGGATGTACACTTTCTGCATGAGAGAAGTGGGAGTCCCTAGCCTTTTTCGTATTCCATTTTTAAGGACTGCCTTACTGAGTTCAGAAACACAGTAGGATAAACAGCTATTTTGTACAGAGCTGCAATAAAATATCTCTGAGTACGTAATAAATGCTGTAATATGGATTTTTCAGACTACTAAAGAAAAATAAAATACAAGCCCTAATGCATTTGCTTCCCTAGACATTTTAATTCAAAATTAAGGTTTTCTGTGAAACTCTTCTCAACATAATTGCACTAGAACTCCATAAAACTCCAGTTGAGACAATAACTGAATCACAATTGATATGTTTTATTTTCCAAATATCATTTTACCAAATTTTTGGCACTTAGCACTTTTAGATAATTTCCTTTTTATTCTTAATCTACAGTTATTAATGTACCTGCAATTCCTGACAATCAGCCAAAGGTATAAACTCTACTCTGACCCCAGCAAAATGAAGATACCTGAATCAAAGAAGAAAATTCAAGGAGTAGTTAAAGTTTTGTCCATGGAAATTCCTACCAGGTGCCTTGACCCCTACAAGTAAGGCAGGGGAGGGAGGGGGATTGAGAGGGGACATAGCTGGGACAGCTGACCTGATTTGAATAGATGGTACTCCATACCATATGACTTTATATTCAGTGGTGGAAGCTTGGGGAAAGGCGGAGGAAAGGTTTGTGGTTATGGTGTTTGTTTTCCCAAGCAGGCGTTAGAGACTGCTGAGGCCCTGCTTTCCAGGACGTGGCTGGACATCTGCCTGCCAATGGGAAGTAGTGAGTGAATTCCTCTTTCTGTGTTGCTTGTGCACAGCTTTTTCTTTTCTTATTGGGCTGTCATTGTCTTGACTCATGAGTCCTTTTGCTCTCCTTCTAGTTTCTCTCCACCACATGAGAGGTGGGGGTGAGCAAGTGACTAAGTGGGCATTTGGCTGTTAGCCAAGGCTAACCCAGCACAGGTGAACAATTTAATCCTTGCTATTTTGGAACTCTTAGTAAGTTATATGATTTCTTTAGCATGTTCTGGCAGCTGGATTTATATGTTTGTCTGAAAACAGCAACATATTTTTTATCTGTAACATCTAATTCTGTTACGGGTCAAAGTCAGACGGGTTTGTTTCTGTTTCTCAAATGAGTGTATATTTTGATCTGCAGATTCTTCTGGTGAGATGCAAAATATATACATTTAGTGTGTCACAGAGGTTGTTTAAGCAGGCAGTGTGAATATGTACTTACCTCAACAGAGATACGAGTATGCAAGGCATCCAGTGGAGTATAATTATGTGGCAGTTTTCTTGATGAAGCAAATACTGAAAACTGCTTAATGTTTGTCAAGGAGTTACTAACTGAAAATTACTAAATACTGCTAATGAGGGGGGGCTGGGGCTACTTTGTTCACTCTGGAGAAGAGAAGGTTGAGGGGTGACCTCATCACAGTCTACAACTTCCTCAAGGGAGGCAGTAGAGGGGCAGGTCCTGATCTCCTCTCCCTGGTGACCAGAGATAAGACATGAGGAAATCAGCTGAAGTTGCATCAGGGGAAGTTCAGATCAGACATTAGGAAAAGGTGGACATTAGGAATCACAGAATCACAGAATCGTCTAGGTTGGAAAAGACCTTGAAGATCATCCAGTCCAACCATTAACTTAACATTGACAGTTCCCAACTACACCATATCCCTAAGCCCTATGTCAACCCGATTCTTAAACACCTCCAGGGATGGGGACTCCACCACCTCCCTGGGCAGCCCATTCCAACGCCTAACAACCTGTTCTGTAAAGAAATGCTTCCTAATATCCAGTCTAAACCTTCCCTGGTGCAACTTGAGGCCGTTACCTCTTGTCCTATCGCTTGTTACTTGGTTAAAGAGACTCATCCCCAGCTCTCTGCAACCTCCTTTCAGGTAGTTGTAGAGGGTGATGAGGTCTCCCCTCAGCCTCCTCTTCTCCAGACTAAACAACCCCAGTTCCCTCAGCTGCTCCTCATACGACATGTGCTCCAGACCCTTCACCAGCTTTGTTGCCCTTCTTTGGACACGCTCAAGTGATTCAGTGTCCTTTTTGTAGTGAGGGACCCAAAACCCAGTAATCGAGGTGCAGCCTCACCAGTGCCGAGTACAGGGGTAAGATCACTTCCCTGTCCCTGCTGGCCACGCTATTTCTGATACAAGCCAGGATGCCATTGGCCTCTTTGGCCACCTGGGCACACTGCTGGCTCCTGTTCAGCTGGCTGTCAGTCAACACCCCCAGGTCCCTCTCTGACTGGCAGCTTTCCAGCCACTCTTCCCCAAGCCTGTAGCGCTGCTGGGAGTAGAGAATGGTTGGTCACTGGAACAGGCTCCCCATAGAATTGGCCACAACGTCAAGGCTGTCAGAGTTCAAGTGTCTGGATGATGCTCTTAGTCATATGGTTTAGTTTTAGGTAGTCCTGTGAGGAGCAGGGAGTTGGACTTGATGATTCTTATGGGTCCCTTCCAACTTGAAATCTTCTATGATTCTATGATTAGGTGTGCATGTTAAAAGGTGAGTCCATGAATAATCAGGAAAGAGGAATGTTTATTTGAGATGAGGAAGAGTCTGTAATGATGTAGACATTAATGTTGTCTCTAGTTGTGACTACCTCAATTGTTTTTTCTATTGCATGGACAGGCAGGAAACAATATTTGCTTTCCATCAATGGTTTCTGGAAGTGTGGAATATATGTTTCCAGCAATGGTGAAAATAGTTCATATATCACTAAAATTGAGTCTGTTCTACCTTCATCAAATGAGCTTCCACTCCACATCTGTATGTGCTGTCACTGTTCTATATTGATGTTTATACTTATCAGTCCCATCGGTGTAATATTTGGGAGCCTTCCAGTAAGTTTAGACAATGTAAGTAACAACTGCCGTCATTTCCCCAGGGAATAGATCTGTGTTCAGTGTAACACTTGGGTTTATGACGTATGCAGAGCTGTATGTGTAGCAGGCATACCTGAAGAAGATCTCTTTATCCCTGCAATTCTGCTTTGCCTCCCTCCTCCCTTGACTTCTGCTGAAGCAGTGGAGAAAAATATATCCTTGTATGTTAGAGCAGTTGTTATTTTTTTCCTTACTCAAGCAGTGAACTTTATTCTATGATTAAAAACTTGAAAAATACCAATTTCTCAGGAGAGAATGAAAGGGAACATGCAAAAGCTACCCAGTAACTTAGAGGAAAATGAAAATGTGGTGTCTTCCTGGGTAAATTGGTGGGGAGCACCTCAACAGTTGTTCAGTATTGAAGAATGAAGTGGCTAAAGGTGCCAGGTTTGTCATGTACCGGCGTGTGTTTGAGCCCTCCTAAATTGTCTTGGTTTTTTTTACAAGCATCTGTAATGCATTCAACTGATACAAGCTAGTAAGAATCTGACTAGCTCTTTCCTCTTCCAGTTTTCGGTGTGGACTTCACTAGGTGGCTGTTTCTTGTTCTAACTGCAGCAAATGCAAAATCTGTTGATCAGGACTGCAAATGATGATCAGTGTTTGGTGGTTGCCAAACCATTCATCAGTATATGAATTTATTTGATTCCAGATGAATCCCTTTGAAGGGAGTGGTAAAGAAACAAGGGATTAAGTGGGTTGAAGGAATTAAAGCTGACAATTATTCCAGGGTAAAATGCAAACACAAGAGCTGTTAAAAGCAAGAGAAAAAAATATTCCTGGTTACCTTAAAGTGCAAAATATCAATTTCTTCACATTCTTTGAGATCGAAAATGTCGTTGAATGAAACTTTGCCTACTGAAGCAGAAGTGTAGAGTATTGTTTGATCTTTCAAGGGAGACACGTTTGATGCTGTTATCATCAAACCCTGACTATAATGATTAAATCTGTGTTCAAGGCCTTTGAAGTTCAATTCAGTTAATTCAGAAGCAATGTTAGTTTGTATTTGACAACAAAATAATGATGCTTTTTGCCATGTATGCAGATTTTACCTGTAAGTATACATATAGCTATAGGTGTATATATATATTATATGTATGTATACATGTTGGGGAAAACTAATTTTATTGCTATTCTGTATATTTAATATGTAAAATGTGACTCAAGTTAGTGAAACTTTTCAAAATACCAAGTCCTTTTCTGTGTGTGAGCAGGTGTTCATGCCCACGTTTTTCTGCACAGATATGCAACCCTGAAGTGCAGTCTTCCTGATCCTTCTTCCCAGGCCTGGCCAATATGGGATGCTTCAGAGGGAGGTGGATGAAACTCTATCGACACCATTTTGAAAAAATACATATCCTTAATATTAATGTAAACCCTGAAGCAGTCTTATGTCTTATTCAACACTCTGTTTAAGAATTAACTTTTAGAAGCAGGAATGGTCTTATTTGCCGTACAAATGTATCATTTCCACAGGATCACAGAAAATAAGGCTGTGGGAATTGAGAGGTGCTATAAGTCATCCTTTCCAACCCCCAGGTTGATCAGTTAGTCCTGTGCCATTCCTCACAGATGTCTGGAGGTTCCTGGAAACAAGGTAAGCAATGATGTATGCTCTACAGCCTTTAAGGTTAAACTTTGTTTTGGTGCTTTAGTAGCTCAACAGTCTCTAGGTGATGATGATATAATAATAAAATGGGAATATTTGACACTTGGAGACAGCCATGAAATAAGCAGCAGGGCTGGTGGCATGGTGTTGTGGGTGTGGTTTTATTTATTGATTTATTTTCCACATGCACACCAAATTGCTCCTCTTTTCACTAGCAGTGTGACACAGAGGAGCAGTATAGCAGATAGAGGAGCAAAACTGTTAATGATTGCTCCTTAGTAAAAGTGGCTGGAGTCATTGAAAATAGTGGTGTTGAGGTGGTGTCTCTTGCCCCTTGCTTTGTGCTCCTGCCTTAGTACAGGTATGGTGGAAAGGAATGTGAGTCACATCTCGGGGGTATCATGTTGCAGTCTGGGGTATTGTCTTCAATGGTTAATAAAGTATATGTGTTTGGGGTATGATGGTCTGTAAGTTCGTTCTTCCTCAGGATCATCATATAAACTGTTTGGCATATTTGTCATGAAGATTCCTGTGTTTGAATGGGTTGGCAGAAGCTGGACAGTTTGCCAGTGCCAGGTGAGGAGAGAGGTGCTAACAAAAGTTTGCAGCCTGAAGGTCTGCAGCCTTCAGGGGGTGACAAAGAAGTGATCAGAAAAAAACAGTCCCTGAAGCTCTTCAACAAGTCTCTATCTATCTTTTGCCAATAACCTTATCCATTTTACTACCATCTTTGAAGAATTAACTTAGGTTCTGCATAGACCTTGATTACCAAACTTGTTATTTCAAGTTATCAGTTTCCACCTGTGTCTACATGGAACAGTACAAGTGTATTTGATGGGATTTTGCAGCCTCACAGGTTACTCTGGGGAATAAATAAAACTTCTATAGTAAGCTTTTGGTCTGAAAGCTAAAGACTGACCATTATTGAAACATCTTGGAGTCTTGTCCCAGCCAAATAAGAGATATAATTGCCTTGTTTCTTTCCTGAAGCAGCAGCTGGGGTTTGCTTCTGTGGTGCTTGGGTGAACTTTGCCTTGGGTAAGCAAATAATGGCATCTCTGTTGCAGTTTGCAAATGCCCAAATAAGTTGTACATTTCTCTGTTACCGTGTGTTCAACTGCAAAAGTAGTAGATATCTCCATGTAGTTTTATCTTGAAATGATATTTCCTTTAAAGTGGCAGAAGAGTTAAAAATGATGGGCTGAGAGTCTCTTGCTGGCTTTTGTCTCATGTGCTTTATAATTCTCCCTGAAGCGTATGAACTTTTCTGGCTATTTAGAAGATGATGTGCTTGGTGTAACAACACAGAATTAAGCTTTCAGTAGAACACCTGGCATCTATTGCAAAATCATCACGTTGTACAAATGGATCTAGGTAGCTCCATTTATATTACTTATATGGCTTAAGATTAAAATTTCATGTAGTTAATTAGGAAATTTAAACAAAATGGGTGGTTTATTAAAGTGCTGAATGTGGAGCAGTATTAGAAATCAAGGAATCCTAAGGTCAAATTGTTTTCATTCAGACATCTACATTTGGATATAATTCCTTAAAATGAGGTAGTCAGTGCTTTGAAAATGTTGATGTGTTGAAAACAATGTTAGCTGGCTTGATAGACCAGTAAGGAGCTATTATTTCTATCATATCCTCTGAGCAAGAGCACCCCACTCTATTGACATCCTAAGGATAGAAACACAGGCAGCTCATAAAGATATAACTGTTCATGTAATGCTTACCTGGAAAATAAAGACTATTCGTTTTGGGTGCTATGATGGGAAATTAAATTCTTTTCCTCACAAAAGAAAAGAAAGTGAAATCACCTTGTTCCTATAATAATGGGAAAGAAGATTCAAACCTGGTGACTGTTTTGCAGATCTGGGGGAAAAAATCTCAGCAGCCCAATAAATGGTGTATTTTATTATTTGGTATTCCTCACATAAAAAGAACAGAAATGAAAAGGCCTGACCTTTTCATGGGCCGCAGCAGAGCTCTGACAATAGTCAATACTTAGAGCTAATAGTTGTGCAATTTAAGATCTGCTGTATAATGATACATTTGTAAACAATCTTTTTTTTTTCTCTTTTCCTAGAGCAACGTGAGTAGCAAACTGCTGGCAGTAGGTATAAAAATAAAGTATTGTTTTCCTGATGGTTGTTATTCTCAGTCCTATAATTAGAGATGTGTGGAACTATCCAGCGAAGATGCTGATAAGGGAGCCAAGAAAATAACAGGCAGAAGAGAGGAGCAGACAGTCATTGTCTTCCTGGTGGCCTGAGCACTGCATTAAGCAACCCATGTGCTGCTCTTCACTGATGCTTCTCTTACACAAAACATAATATGGAATTTTAGGACTATGTTGTGGTGGTGGTAGATTATAAGGGACAATTTAAAAACAAAAAAATATGGGAACTGAAATGAAACATGATGTGTTGATGTAACTAGGCATCTAGCAATGTCCAGATGGACTGTAAAGCCTGGAGAAATTCAAAATTTATTTTAAAATAGAAATCTCCCCCTTCCCCCGGTTAACCCACTTTTCAATGTTTTGTTTTGTTGTTTTTTTGTTTTTTTTTTTTTTAATGATCACAATGCAAACAAGTGGGTTTTTTTAAATTTATTTCATTTTTTAATTATGTGCCTTCCAGTTTCCCTATAGGTAGGAGTCAGTAGCAGCTATTTCAGTATCTGCACATCTGGTGCCTCATAAAGGGATGTGCCAGAACCATCAGAAATGTTTAAAACAGTGCTTAGACCAAACACCCGCTATCAATTCAGGTATAGAGAGAGAAAGAACCCAATTAGAAATAACTATGGGACCAAGCTCTAGCAGATGTTCAATTACCCTTGCTACCTACCTTGCAACAGACTGAAGGTGCAGTTGGTGTTGTATACATGCATCGTTTCAGGACTGGTTTTGAATTTCCATGTGTAGTGCCATCTGTGCTAACACTCAGTGGCCCTACCACTCCCCTACAGCTATCCTGTTTGGGATGCCTTGTTGCATGGTGTATATTTCTGTACAGTTTGCATATGCCTACAGCAACATGCTTCACAAATAAAATGTGGATTGTGTTGGTAAGGCTGGGTAAAAGGTAATGTGTTCTTACCAGTGTTGTTCAGCTGGGCAGAAATCCTTTTTTTTTTTTCCCTATCTGCAGAAAGGCTTACGTTTTACCACTTTTAGTTATTAATCAGTGTGGAAACTCAGTTTTGGCTGCTGACACCTGCAAAGTGCAGGGCTAGATAAGTCTCTATCTAGAATACCTGAAAGGTATGACTGTTGTTCTTCTAAAAACTGAGAAGAGCTCTAGCATAAATAGGCCGTGCGCCTCCCACCTTCAGTTGGACTCTAGGTCATTCCAAGGAATGATTTCAGTACTTGGTCATCAACTTAATCTAGTGACAAATTAAAAAACATGTTCTATCCTGCCAGGGTAGAAAAATGACTTTTTTATCCCTGCACAGCTGCAACTGAGAGAAACAGAAATTAATATTGCACCTAAATGTGGATCTAGGCTGGAGAGATGCCAGACTCATAGGGTAAGGGTGACAACTTGCTTGCTTTTGACAGGAGATAGGCTTTAAATTTACTTTCTAAGCTGGTGGGTTATGAAATGGAGTTCTGCAAAGCTAGCAGACAGTAATTAATTTTTATTGCTAAAATTGTGTGTGTGATGTTGGAAAAACAACCAGTCTACAAAAGAGTGCCCTGTCCGTGGAGTGAAACATTTGGCAATGAACTAGTTACAGCTTTTTCCTCCTCAAAAGGCTAAAGAAAGGATGACTCTTTCCTCCTGAGGAAACGCTGTAGATTGACAAATAAGTGAAACAAATGAGGGTCCGCAGCCTCTCTTTTAGGAGATGTAATATTTTAAAGTAATTTTGAAAGAAAATGCTTCATTTTTGTCATATTTTAATATTCCCGAGCCCAGGGTGATAAGATACATCAATCTCAACTCTAACTATAATAACCTTGGAGAAGTTTCCTTTTAGTTTGGGAGAGCTGAGGAGAAATGTAAAAGCACCTTCAGGGGGTGCAAAAGTCTCTAAGAGGTTGGGAAGGATGGCAGGTTTCTCCTTTTCATGAAAGAGGCAATGTTTACTAATGATGGCTGTCGGTAAGATTTCATCCCTGTGAGCTGCTCTTTTCATTGCCCACCATTGTCTGAGTCCCTAGGAGAACTGGTGTGTGAAAAGAAGTGATTCAACTTCACGAAAGGGTGAGAAAACTGATTCAGTTTAAATATGAATGGTACCAAATCTTCCCTTAATCTTGGTGTTGTCCTAGAGACATGTGGTTTGTAATAAATTTGGTTGTATATCTCTGCATCTATTTCTCTGCTCTGTATGTTTAGATCACCCAGAATTCATGTGCGGGTTTGAAGTGACAACCACGTGTGGCACAGCTTCTAAGGTATGGCCATCATTTGACCTTACATCTCATTGATTTTTGCTGTGTTCAGTTTTGTTCAGAACAGAGTGGTGTGTTGTGTGCTTTCACATCAACTTTTACTTTCTTCCTTGCTTTGCCATGACTTCATATGGGCAGCAGCTAGAAAAACATATTCGTATGAGAAAACTGTACATACATTTCACGGTTGAAATGTATTTAAAGTAAGATGGCTGCAAGTCCTGCCACACCTGAATGAGATTAAAAAGGAAAATCTGTGTGTACTCTTGTCAGTAATTAATGTGTGCAGTTTCAGCGCTCACATTAGCATCTTAACACTGTGAAAGAGTGTTTATTGGTAACAGTGGTAACAAAGCTGAAGCTAATGCAGCAGCAGGCAGGAAGGAGCAAAGGAAAAAATGGGAGATTCTGATGATGCCACTTTGGGGTCTGAACAAAACCCACACTCCAAATAGACAAAAAGTAAATGCTACGTAATTAATAACATGTGAAAGGAAAATCTTCAGTGCACTTAAAAAGTTAAAAGAAAAATATTCAGAAACAGCCCTATTGGGAAATGCAATTTCAAAAATGTTATTTAAAAAAAAAAAAAAAAGCACGAAGAGTCCTTTAACCCGGATGTTCTTTTTTAGTCTAATAGAAGCTGCATGATTTGTACTTATATTTGTGTATGGGGCAATGGGTGGAAGAGGAATGAAATATTTCTGAGTTCATAAAAAAAACCCAGCTCTCCAAAAGGAAATATTTCTTCACATGCAGAAACAAATGTCGGTGAGAAGAGTTGTGAAGATGGTATTTCCAGTTTGATCAGTGGCAAAGGTGTCCTGAGAAGGGAAGACTGGGAGGGTAAGGGGTTGCTAGTGAAATTTCTGATATGATTTTGCTACCATTCATCAGTGCTTTCTTTAATTTGATGAGCTTTTCCAAGAAGAAATACCAAAATTTAGTACTTTGCATATGGTGTTTTGCAGATGAACTTGAAATGTGCGGAGTAACCACAGCTGAAGGTGGTGGGAGTTGTACAAGCTCAGCATCTTTTGGGATCTGGCTCTGTGTACACATTCACTGTGCAAACAGCTAATCAAGTTTCAAGAGTGATAGAAAGAAAAGTTTATGCTCCTTCCTCCAAAAGCAGTTAATTTCCTAGGATCTATGGAGTCAAATGCTGTATTTATGATGTTCAGTTCCTCACTTAATCAAAACCAAACACTTAATTTTACACTTCATACCTCCAAAAAGGAGGGTACATAATTTATAATGAATAATTTTATGAATTTGGCATTTTTCTGTTCATGAATTATCCACAAGAGATCATGACTTCTCAGAGGTACTTCCACTTAGAATGATTCACTGAACAATTCTTGGTCTACATTTGTTGTGAATTTTGATATTTAACATTCCAGCTGTTCTGATTGGACTCATCGACATATATAATTGCCAACTCAATGTGTAGATGTCCTGAAATGATATTTCCAGGCTGACTCATCGCAAACTACTTCAGCACTTTTTATAACTTGATTTTTTTTTGTTTGTTTGCTGTTTTTTAGAAAACTACTGTCAGCAAGCTTATTTTTGGAGTCATTGAATGTAAAAGAACCATAACTTAGATGAAATCATCAGTTAGTGATCTTGATGGCAGGCATAATAAGGTTGGGAAGTAGCTAATGTTTTGAAAGCTTCTGGGCTTCTCAGTAGGACAGTGCATCGTAGCAAAGTCCTTTGGCAATGTTTGAAGCCAAGGCAGAGCAGACCTTTCAGCCTCTTTAATACAGAACTTGTGACCATCTAGATCAATATCTAGGACAATGAGTGTCCTCATCAAAGCTGTTCTTTAAATGACTTTGCAGCACGATGGGTTGTGGTTACCGAAGTATAAGCTAGTGAATACTCTTCTTTCCACAGGTGTCTGTGTACTTACAATTGCCTCTGTTTACTATGTTAGGTCCTTTATGCTACTGGTTATGACATCCTAATCTAAACACTAATATATAGTGCTTGGCCATCTCTGAGGGACTAGTAAGGGCTTTGGCAGATGTCAAACTTTCAAGATAAATGGATTTTTGGCTTTTTATAACAGGAAGAATGAATACCCAGTACATTCTGGAGCATGTCAACATGTTTGTATTTCTACTGTCATTCTTTAAGTCTTATCCTGTAACAAACCACTGAAATAAACCAGATTGCTTAGTTATATAGATAGATTTATTCTTTGCTCCTCAATTCCTTTTGTGATATGAGAATGTTTCTTAACAGGGCTGCCAGAACAGCACAGTTGGTGATACGGAGAGCAGTTAACATCTTAATTTGTTGATAAGCTCCAGATAAACAGATAATCACCCACGTAATGGTTGAAGACATAATTATGTATAATTTATATGCCTTATGGAAAAAGGAAAGTTTACTGATTACCCACAGACAAAGTTTATGTCAGTTTCTTTTTAGAGGCTCAGCATACGCATAGTTCAGGTATATGTAAGCAAGTAGCATGAAAACTAGAAAATATGCAGATACCTCAGTGTCTCAGGACTTGAGGCTAAAGATTTTGACAGATCCTATAGGACCCATTTGGATTTAGATATATTGTGTATATGCCTTCATTTATTGATTAGCCTTGTAGTAGGTTATATGGTTGAGCACTATACAAAAATTCTGTGTACTCCATATTAATCCTAAACTATATTCCAGATCATGATCTTCGTAGGTTTTCTGTCTTCTCTTTTTATACATATGTAAAGTACTATCAGAAAACCTGTGAATATGGATTTATGTGAACCAGTTGAGCAGGGGTGTGTGTGTGTGTGTGTGTGTGTGTGTGTGTGTGTGTGTGTACTAGACAACTTCCTGCAGCACATCACTTGTGATTCAGTGAAATTAATCCCATTTAAGTAGCAAGCAGAAACAAGGAATCAGATCCTCAACTGGTACAAATCAACATTTTTCCTGGTCCCCAATTCCCCTCTGTTTTTGAAAAGCAGGAAAGGTCTTTTGTTCATATGCAAGAAAAAATGTCACAGCTCCAACAGTTTTGTCATTGCAAAGATCAACTGTTGATCAAATGCCTCCTCCTAAACTCTAAATGTACTGTGACTGTTTCAGTGTGATTATCCATGTTTAGAGCACAGGATTGCCTGGTATAAGAGCTATTTGAAAGCACAGGGATGTGTGCATGTTTGTGCATTTTGAATACATACATGTGAATGAAGAGGTCCAAGAGAATGAATTTGTTGTGTCCGCAGGGCAAAAGAGTCAGCTTTGAATTTGAAGAGCAAGGAGGTTTTACCAGTGTTAGAGAACAACTGATGTGTGACAAAGTTAATATATCATATTTAAGATGGGAATATTATTATTATTAAAACATTATCTTAATAGACAGCTAATGGAAAGTAAAATGAACAGACTTTCAGTCTACTCCCCATCACTCCCAATACACACACTCATATGCATAGATGTGTGCACACACATCAAAGGGAAGCCTGAAGACTGAGACCATGACTGTAACTAGTGGACTTTGAGTTGCACACAGGGAAGTAATGAAACTGGACTATTTTATGTCAAAAATCAAAGTTTTCCCAAAGCATATGAATGGAATAGACCAGTCTGCCAAAACATCTAAGGAGAACCATCTCTGCAGAGCTATTATTTCTCCTTTTTATTATCAGCAGACAATTTCCACTGTGCGCAAAATAGCCTAACTCAGGAGCATCAGATCACAGATCACCTTTTTTGCACCCAGCTGCTGAAGCTGTTGTAGTACTCTGGAGGCATACATTTAACCAAAGTAACAGGGCAGTGATCACTGCAGAGATCTGGGACTTCTTTCTTTCTTCATTCAAAGAACTGAAGTTGTTATAGTGACATCGAACTAATTCTTTGCTACAGAAAGAACACTAAGTATGATAAAAATGTCATTTCTCCTTTTATGGAAGGGTCTGATCCAAAGCAGTTCAGTAAATTTGTTAAGTGGCTATGACTTCAACAAACCTGAAGTGTCTGAGAGTGCCTGAGTCATCTCATTAAAGTGTATAATAGGGCCTGGCAGCAGTAGTTTTCTATTGTTTATAAGCGCTAATAAAATCTGGAAAGCAAATGTCAGAAACATAAATAAAATCATATGCAAATGTAGTGGTGATAATATTAGGACTTTAAGAATAACACTTTAAATAGTCAAGTAGTTACTTACTAACTAATCCTCATAACACATCTGTGCATTGGGTGGGTAAACATTTCATCTGCTGGGGATTGGGAAACTGGAGCAGAAGCCAGAGGTGATTGGAGCAGAGGGTGGGATGTGGTTTTCCTGTTAGTAACCCTTTGTCTGATTAGGGTCATGCTGCCTACAGCTGTGGAGTATGTACACTCATTCTGTTTTAGCATTCAGACTGTATGTAGGCAAGTCACATTGACAAAGGCAGGTTTTCCAAGTTGCTATAAAAGCCCAGGTTGTGGTGGGTGAGTTGTATGGTGATATTCCAGGGTGTAATTGCTCAAACTGTGTTTTCGCTGGTCTCACAAGTAACCACAAGCTGTTCTAGTGTGGACTTCTGGCTGTCGTTACAACTTTTAGTATCCTGGCACCCATGGAAAGTATTACGAAGTAAAAGTACGTACTAAATATTTTCTGCACTTCTTAATTAACAAAGTTACTTTGGTTTAAATTGATTGATGCAATTAAAATGTACTTTGGGTCTACACTGAATTAGAAATCAAGAAAATTGGTTGAAAAAGCAGAGTGAGGAGGGAGAACCCGCTTAAAGATCAACTTGTCACATTTCCCCCCAGCAGGGTCAGCAGTTGTCAGAGGCTACAGGATCTGCGTGCTGTGGACATGCTCTGTGTACAGAAGGGACCACCATGTCGACGGGACCCTGAAACCCTCAGGTTACAGTTTGGCCCCGCTCTCCTGCTGAATGTGACCATATCCTTTGCTTGGGTAGAGTCTGGATGAACATTTGTGAACGGTCAGGTGTGAGATGCTTTTGGTCTGTGTTTGAAGCTTAGACAACTGCTTTAAAAAGATGAAGAAGGAAACTAGGGTTACTTTCCATCCTTGAAGTCTTACTGCTGAGTTGGAAATTAGATGATGTGCTGGTGTTGATTCCTAGCTGCAAATATTTGAGAGGCCTTTGGAGGAAGATAGGTATTCAGTTATCTTGGACAAGAATCACAGAGGCTCATGGACTCAAAGGTTCATAGCTATTTTCTGACTGAATGCTGGCACTTAGCAAACATGGATCATTCTCATATCATAGCTGCCATTTTTGAATTCTCAGTGAAAAACCTATTATTACCACTTTTGTCCATGGAATGCCTTGAAAAAGCAGTGAAAGACTTGTATTGTAGACAGGCATGTATTTCTAAGCCTTTCAAGTTGGGCAGCCTGTTGTTGGAGCCTTGTGTCTCAAGAGCCAGTCCTTCTGAAAACCTTGCCCAGGGACAAATCTTTATATGTTGAGAAATGGGGGCTCACTTATTTGTTTTTGACATGGTTAGAAGAAAACAAACTGCTAAGCAACTTACCATTTAGAGATGCAAAGGACATTTAGTATCATATACACGTGAAATCCTGAGCTGGAGTACCTTTCAAATGCTTGGGGTTTTTTTGCTTGGGTTTTTTTTTTAAGTATTATAATAATTTCTGATAAACTTCTCACAGGCAACTACATTAAAGAAGGATTTAGATGAAAACACTGTGTGTTTTGATCAGCACAGGTGATGACTAAAAATGTCCTTTGCACAAAATAACATGAGTGTGTGGCAGAAGACTTAAGAGCAAAGGAAATAAGAGAAATGTCGAAGCAGTAGGAAGTGTTGTGTGGTGCCTTCAGAGTTAAGACAAGGCTTCTGGACTCTGTGTAAAGTGGAATTTAACCAGTGCAGGGATTCAAAGCAAGGAAGAAATGATAGCACTTTCCAAGGGGAGAAAAAATGCAGTGAGGCCTGAAGTGTTTACCTGTCTCTTCAGATATCTCTGGCTCCTAGTTACTGGGTTTTTAAAATATACCACAGGAAAGTTTGTGAATGGTAGGGGTGGACGTTGCATGGGACTAGCCAATATGTTTTTCCTGGTTGAATGACTCTGGAGCCTGCATCTAGAGTACAGGTAGAAATAACAGTTCGATGAACTCTACTCATCTTGTCAGTGGACACTGATGGTTTTTTTTACTTCATCTGTTATAATGTTTCATCAAAATGGCAATTGGCAAAATCTGCTGCACTATTTGCAAGAAATAAAAAAAGATGTCAAAGCTTGTTAAGGTCATTGAGCAAAACTGTGTGGATTTTAGGATTATATAGCTGTAAGTATTATGGAATTATTAATTTAAAAATCTATATATGAATAAAGCATCTGGTGAATGAATAAGAGTAATTTCTCTCACATGGATAATTTAAATACCAGCTGTCTCCATCCTTAACCATATTTTCTCATAAAAGCTTTTAGAGAGTCTGTCTGATGGTTGTGAAATTCCAGGATTTATGGACAGTGTAAGATCTGTCTATACAAAGATCTGAATCTTGGCTCATAATGGAAACCCACCTCTAATGAATGGTTCAAAACAAGTGCAAAAGACCCCCAGGAGAAAACAAATAATTAAGCTTTACAGACTGACTCCTCTTAAATGTCATGTCAAAACTGTAAAAGCTGCATTTTAATGTGGGGGATAAACTTGAAAAGGATAAAAGAAAATGTGAAAATATTCCTTTGATTATCTGCTGGACAGGTGGAAGAATATGCCGATCTCTGAGATCGTATCCTTAAAATAAATCAATATACTTGATAAATTACCTTGTTCTTTTATGATGGCTTTACCTGTACTGTTCATTCTTACCCATTTTCTTTTTAATATTAGTGACAGTCTAGACAACTGACCATGAGCTACTTTTGAATAGTACTCCAACCTTCCTCAGCTACTTTTTAACAAACTTCAGTGGTGCTTTCTTTATTCTAACACACAAATTTTCCCTTTCCATATTGGCTGTTTTTCCCAATCTGGATGTTTTCAGAAAATGTACTGAAAAGAGAGGGGAAGATCTTCAGATAAAACCAGGGGTCTTTGTGGATGTGCCCCTTCTGAGATCCTTGTCAGACAACGTAAACTGACAGTCTCTGAGAGCTTCTTCATTCAGCTCCTGGGGATGGGTTTTTTGTAGTGCTTTCTGAATGCAAGAAAATACAGCTGGCCAGAAAACAAAATTCTCTTTGGGAAGTCCCATCGACATTTAAAAAATTTGTTTGGAAACATGATGGATTTTGAGACCTACAAATCTGCCTCTTTTATTTTTTTCAGGTGAGTGTACTTCTGACGCAATACAAAAATGAACCATGTTATTCACTATTTGCCATAGCAGTAACAGTGACTATGATATGACTATGTTGCATCAGTAAAATCCACTGTATCAATTTATATCTGTTATCATCACCAGCTAGGTTCCAGCTGCTTCTCCTTGTGTTTCCTCCACTACTTGATCTCATGTCTGAGTTCATCATGCTTTGAACAATGTCAAGTTCACTGTTGCCATTTGAACCTGGAATTGTTAAATCCATTTCTGCTTTTTATCAAAATTGACACACTGCAAAATCAGGTGTGTTTCCAGTAAACTGAAAAAAAAAGAATCTTACAGATTTCCTGCCAAAATACCCTGCTTCAGGATTAACATTTTTTCGCCTCATCCTGCATAATTTTGTTTTGTATTTTAAAGAAATAGCTAATGCTAAAATGTTGAATGCAATGACTAAATGATGTGTGGTTTTTTTCTAGATTTTTTCTTTGCAGTAGATGTAGAAGTTTTCTGTTCTCATTCAGAACAAAGCCAAGTTTTGCAATCACATGAATCTACTTTCAAATTTTAAGTATTATATAACATTAGAAAAAAGTGGTGAAATCTGACTAGAATCACAACCCATGTGTTTTGGGATTTTCAGTCATGATTTGAAGATAATAGGCATGAGAGGTATAGCCACTCAAAATCTGTGGTTTCAATTCAGCCTGCTTCCAGCAACATGCAAATTTATGCTTCATTTCTCTCAATTCTCTTCTGATTCTGAATGGAAAACAGGAGAAAAATAAGCACAGAGGGGATTCAAAAAGATTCTTAAGATTTTAGGAAAAGTCAAGTGCTGATTGATTCTCTTAACCACATTGAACACAGAACTTCCAACATAGGCCTTTGTGTTTGTACATCGTTCATGTTACAGGAGCATTGAGTTTCTGCCCTGAGATACTGACTTGATATTTTAGCACATAACTCAGCACTGACACTCCAAGTGTCAGTATTCAAAGACAGAAAAGAAAATAAACTAATTTTCTTAAAATGTAGTGTTTTAATTGAATGCACCAAAATATTATGAACCATAATTCCACTGAATTTTTCTAAGTGCTTTCTGCAAAACATAATATAGTCACATTTGCATTTTACAAGAAAAGTGCATTAGCTACTTTTATATGGGAAAGAGAGGTTAATTCAATTCTGGAATGTAATGGAGGTTAAATGTAAAGCTTTAATGTTCTGGAGTTCATCCCAAAATAATAATTCTGCTAATGAAATAACTCATTTGTAATTCAACCAGACAAAATGGAAGCATTTTTGAAGCTGTGGCTATAAGAATTGATTGCTTAACACTTATGAGCCAGCTTAAATCTCAGCACTCTTTGGACAATGAAGCATGTTTTAGAATTGTGAGGGTGTTTAGATATCCTCCTAAACACCATATATTTAAAAGCATGTCCTGAAATTACTTTATAGTGCTGAATTATCATTTTTTTGATGGACCACTTACAGATCTAATATGTTCCCTAAAAGTACATGGTATGATGACTAGCTAATGCTAAACAATCATTCCTGAAGTAATTCTGATTGAATGGGTTATTACAAAAAATATGCATTGCAGATTTAGCTCTTTTTTCTGTTCACAAATCATTTGTGAACAATTTCTGAGCACAGAAGCATGTACATTATTCATAAATGCTTATTGGATAGTTTGGATTAAAAAATAGACTATAGATTGTCTGTGATCCACTGAACTATTCAATAGCTAGATTGTTTTGTGCACGTGGTTTTTAATGACACGTCTAAATTGTGGAAGGCAAGTGGTAGCTAGCAAATCACGTTGTTCATGCATGGAAGCCCTGGCTTTCATGATGTTATGGGTATTTGGGTGAAAAATCTGTTCTTCCTTAAAAATCTTTGTGAATAAAAAGTTGTCCACAAAGTTACAAACGACTAGTTTATGGAGACAGTACAAACATACCTGAATTTGATAGTGTCTTGATATCAAAATAATACTTCAAAAAGCAAAAAATGTGTATCTGCAATGTCTCTCTCCAAAGCAAAACCCAGATCCCCAAATTTGGCATAAGTCCTTCTTCCTCCCTCCGTCCACCTCCGCATGCCAAGAAAAAACCCAAACCCAAACCAACCAAACAAGTAAAACCAAAACAGAGGCCAAAGAAGGTTATAAATCAAAGGTACAGACTGATGTCTCTAGAAAAAAAAAATTCTTTTGGACAAATCTCAAGACAATGGTGATTTCATCAATGAAAAATGTTCAGCATCTTAATAAGTGTCAGGTGCATGTCAAGGGAAACAATTTATTGCATAGGCAAATCTGGGATTGTAATACGCACCATCCAGGCCGCAGCACTCCCTGCACACATTGCTGGTGGTGGTCCAAGGAAGGAGGAGTCCGACTGGGATTCTGGAGGGGAGCATATGTCCATGATCTACCCTTGTTGCTGTAGCTTATCCTGGATGAGTAACTGGTGGTCAGACACTGATACCTGGCTTTCTAATTTGTGTTCTCTAGTTTGGGAAAGATTAAAGAAATATGAGGCTTTAAACCAAATTGCCTGAGAACGTTCAAATGCTCTTCTAAATTTTCTGAAGTCTGGGTTTTTTTTTTTCCTTCCCATAGCCTGTCAGATATCTCTGCAACCAACACTCTATATTTCTGCTCACAAGTCCCAGCTCTCCCTCTGCTCTTTGTCCTTTCAGTAGTAGTATTAGTGGTGATATGTAGCTGTGATACGTCACTTCGTTTAGTAAAATACAATACTTCTCCCTATCAGCGTTGCCTCACTTGAATGGTATTCAGTCTTACGTTTTAAGGGCAGAAGAACTTGTTAGATGATCCAAGTTACAAATGAGATTTCATGTACCTGATCTGGATCTAACTTGTGCTTACACATTTTAGAGTGCATGATTAATTACCTTTCTAATGTTCAAGTCTAAACACTCTGTGTAGTCGATAGGGAGCAATGGAATTTTCTCTTCAGAGATGGGTCCCCTCTGCCTAGCTGTAGGCATCTGAGTTAGGTGGACAACCTCTTTCCACGAGCCTTTCACAGATAATTAAATTTGTTTTTCTCTTTGATAAAGGGTGTGTCCACCTTTCCTATATTGGGAAGGCTGCTTTATCAAGCTTGATTTTATACATAAATTTAGGGATGAACTATAATATTTATGCTAGATGAATCACTTTGTACCTTGATGAAATGAGCAGCGTTCAAAGTTCAGTAACTTACTAGAGGTAAAGCAAGGAGGTCTGATCTTAGTAGCCATGGGGCTAGAACAGGTTTCAAGCCTCGTCTTCCTCTTGACAACAGCACATTCTGCTCCCCCCCAGCACTGTAACTGATCAGCTGGCACCCTCTGTGGGCAGCAGCAGATGGCAGAAATCTCCCTTCTGCAGAAACAAAGCAGAGTTGGGCATCTGCCACTGGAGAAGCAGGGGAATAAGAGTGAGGATGGGAAGGCTGCTGCCCAAGCCAGAGAGCTGACATTTTTTAAGAAAAATGCTGCAGGCCAAATAGAAATTTCCTATGGATCTAATTCCCAGGCTGGCTATTAGATGAACACATTGATTTAGAAAATAACTTCTCTGTCAGAGCACTGTGTTCCACAAAGGCATCTACTCATGATCTGAAGACGTCAAGAGATGAAGATGGACTTCCCTTTATATTTTTTCCCAGTGTCTAATCGCTCTTGTAATTACAAATTGGTGCATCATTTTATATTTGGCTCCATTTCTAGCTTTGGTTCTTGTTATATCTGTCTTTGTTAAAGACCCCTTTAGCGCTTTTTATTTTCTCCATTTGAAAGTATTTAGGCACTGCAATCAAGTCAATCTCAGCCTGCACTCTCAAAAGCTAAACAGCTTGAGCTGTTAAAGTTTTTCACTTTAACACACTTTCTTCAGGTCTCAAAGTCAATTTTTTATGACCTTTTTCTTCACCTTTTTCTGTTTTTTAATGTCCTTCTCAAAATTTGGCCACTAAAACTGTTGGCAGCATACCAATACCAGTCCTGCTTCTGCTGCTTACATGTCCAGAGATTATAATAGTCAATTTTCCTACAACATTGCCCAAGGATTGTGTATTGAACTGCCTATTGGCTATCCCTGCAAAAGCCATTTTGAAGTGACATCTTTCCTACTCTATGGGTGGCATATGCACTCTTCCTTTTAGCCATATTATTTTGTGCTTGGTTATATTTAAACATATTTTGTTTGAATAATCCCAAGTGCTCTTGTGACTGCTATTAACCATTCCACCAACCTTTGTCTTAGATGAAGATTTAATCAAGTGTCACCAATTTTATATTTATTCCAATTCATTAATGAAAATGTGGAATAGGATCAGACCTATTGTTAGTCATAGCAAGACTCCTTTGAAAAAACTCCCATTGGCAAACATTCACTGTCTGACAAATACTTCTTGGCTCAACCTAGCTCTTATCTCATCTAATGCGTGACATATTTTACAGTGTCAATTTTAATCAAACTGTTCTATAGTGCTACAGAAGATGCTACCAAAAAAACGCAGGAATCTTGGTCTCTGAGCGTACCTTTTAGTGACCAAACAAAATCAAAGTAGGAAATCAGGTTTCCTTGGTGTGATTTTCTATAAAGTGATTTTTATTGTCATTAGTTCTTTATTTCTCTATCCTAATTCTGTATTAGTTGAATCTTATTTTATTTTTTCTGTAATTTTGCCCGGGGTTGATGTCTGGCTAGCCAATCTACCCAACTCACCACCTCTGAATAGTTATTTTTTGAATATTGTTAAAGAATGTTCTTCCAACTTTATGGTGTTGGAAGCATTCAGAAATTGTATTGTTTTAGCAAAACCCGAAAAAATCTACAACCACCTCTGCAAACAAACACAGGGAATAGATGGCTCTTTTGATGAGTCTTGTACCTATTTCATCAGGCTGAAAATAATACAAAGAAAATTTAGGTATTGTTTTCTTTTAGTGTCAATTTTTTTAGTACGTACTGCTTAACACTCCTCTTGGTGACCAGTATCTTGCAGAGTACTGCTTTGGTCCCCCTCTTATATACAAAACAGGAATATTTTGAATACTCCAGATTTCTAATGTCCAATGCTGCTATTTTCACCTAGGAAATATTACCACCTATTTGTGGTGCTTCTCTTTGTTTTCAACAAGCACAGAGAGCTGTTGAATCTGTTTACTTGACAGAGATGATGCTGTTGCAGCTCCAGGTTCCCAGAGTCAGCTGGGGGGATGCTGAGCACATGTTCCGAATGGGTATGCACACGCATCCTGTTTGCCCACGCTTGTTCCCCCAAACCACTGTGATCCTTCCCTTTTCCCCTTTTAGGTCCTTGTCCTAAACATTCCAAAACAGGATTTAAGCACTCCCTAAACAGTCCTCCCCAACATCCCACTGTCAGCTCATGTGTCTGGTGGTCCGGAGAGAGCCTTTCCTGTCCGTTTGTCTGAGGGATCATGGGTGTGAGAGACAACTTGTAAAAACAGGCCTGCAAGAAACACGGACTGAGAAAAACAGCCTGAGAAAGAGATAAAAGTTAGCAGAGGGAGTGGAGGCCCTCCGAGCTAAGGAATGTCTCAAACACTCACAGGTAATGAAACTATAGTCATGGGGTGAATAGTGGGGAGGATGAAGCTGATAAGGCTGCTCGAATAACACAGGATGCAGCTGGAGGGGGAAGCCCTGTGGAGACAGGACGGTTCTGATCTGGTGCACCTGGTCAGATTTCAAGGGCCATCTGTCCAGTGAATGGCCTTTGCATCATTATCCATGAAATGCACATTAAAGTTAACACCCCTGAATATTCTAACAAAGGCTAACAAGATCATGCTAATTACATCATCCCATGAAACCCCTTACCCCTCCCCATACATGGGATACGTAGATATGTGGGTCGACCTAAGGGATGGACCCAAGGAAAGTGTGTATAAATCGAGAGGGTGTGGGGAGGGGCCCGGAGAGTGAAGTGAAGAGAAGACGGATGCCTTCTTGAACTCTCACTGGCAGGATTGATGCAGGAACCCAGACCAGTGATCACTATTCCTCTATTCCCTCCATCTCCCTCCTCTCCTTTTTTCCCCTTTTCCTTCACTACCATTAAGAAATGCAAGGCATACTGTAGTGCTTGTATATAACAACTCGCTATATACTTAGCCAATTATCATGTATCCGATTAGTACATTGTGAGAAGTTAATAAATGTTTGGACTTTGAGACTTGTCTCATTGTTGTCCACTCCATTGGGGATTTACAAATCTGAGTCACCTGTCTCCCTCATCTGAGTGGAATGTGACAATGGCTTGGCACCTCTCCTGAGAAAACCTCAGGAGGAGACAGGGAAGGGGGCTTCAGGGGCTTCGGTTCAGTATTGACCCCCCTGCCCCAGGCATTGCTCCTCTCTGCTCACAGAGGTTAGCCTTAATCCATAACCTAGCACAGAAAACTTCTGATTGCATAAGTGTTGATAGGCATGGGTTCAATACTGCCTCTTTATTCTTCCTTCCTTACTTTGTGGGGTTACTAGTTTGATTTATACCAACTGGTATTTATTTACATGTGTGTTGTCATTTGTTCTCTATTTGCTAGGTATCTTTTCATACATGTAGCATCCCAAGTTTTTGGTCAAGTTTTCTTTTACAGTGAAAGTAAAGATTTTGACTCAGCTTTTCACTTGTTTGTTGGAGCTCCCTTTTAGTTTTGTTTATACTTTTCCTCAGCTTTTGGAAATCAACACTTTTTAAGTACTGCCTGTCTATCTGTCTGCCTATCTACAAAGCCCTTTGGGACTGTCCTCTCTTTGCCTATGTTGAACATAATTGGATTGCTACCATTGATCTTTAGATAACTGCCAGCTTCCAGTCTAATGATTCAGTCATCTGCTTTGTTATAAAATAGTTGCCTCATGTTGGGTAGAGCATGCTTTGGTTTTAGAATAGAGATAAGCGTTATATCAGAAGCTCTAATGATGAATTACTGTTCGCTGATTGAAACCTGCAGCGTGCATCTGCCGAGCTGAAGCCTCCAAAAAGATCACTTTCCCCACATCACTGACAAGTATTTAAGGATTAGTTCATCCTATTGTGTAGTTTCATTTGGTGATCTGCAACAGCCCATCGTCAGAACCTTCTCTTGGGTTTTGTTAGTGAACTCATTGATCCATGTATGTTCAAGGTCATGCTGTTCTGAGTTATCAATAACTCCAAAGCAAGTAATTGCCTTCTAAAACAAGCACCCTTCCAACCTCTTTTTTTTACATAGCCTTTCACAAACTGTTTATAGGCTGTAATTTTAGAATTCTAGACATGAAAATAGTCCCACTGGCTTACGGTAATGCCAATTGTATTGAATTTCTTCTCATCAGGAACAATTTTCAATTTTTTTTTTGCTTATTATCTGGATTTCTAGTGATGGTAAAAAAGTAAGAGAGATTTATATTATTTTCATTTTCTTTGCCACATTACTTCAAAATGTTGAGAGTATGCTGGATTTCAGTTGTGTGAATTATTTTCTGAATATCTTTCCTTGCATGTCTAGTTCTCAGACCTTTTTGAATCTTCCAGATAGATTCTAACAAGCAAATATGCAATTCATGCCATTTCCTCAGTATGACTTTTTCTTCCAGGGGTATGCATCCTGCTACTCCATGAAATCCAGACTCTCTGCTTCATACTTCCTGTGCACCTAGCAATCTTCTCAATTTTCTACATTTTTTCACCCCTAGGACTAGAAATATCTCAGAGAAGAACACTTAAGCCTATCTATTTATGACCTCTTTACCAAGACTTGGACAACTTTCCTAATAATATGTGTAATTGGACTGATGCCAACAAATTTCTGGCTCCTAGTCCTCCTCACGTTTGAATGAACTGGTCACTGTTCTCAAGATGATGATACTGATGAGGTCTGTTTTCTTTTCAGAGTTGATAGCGCAATACAAGTACAGTCAAGTACAAATGTTCCCATGTTCTGTCTATTCATTAAGTTGCCTAGATAGTTTGATTCAGAACATTAGATAATCTTACAATATCTATGAATTAAGTTGAATGCTTCCAGGGAATTTTTCTCCTTCTTGATAACATAACTAGTAGATGTAGTCTTGCTTTCTATAATTTGCCCTAAATGTATTAAATGTCTTTCATGAGATAATAGCTGATTTGGAAAGAACAAGAAGACATGTAGAGTTAAAAGGACCACAAGAAATTTCACAACACAAGATAAAAAAAGACAGAGGGATTAAATGGAAGAGGGAGTGGTTTCTCATATGAAACTGGAAAAGCAAAGGAAAGCAAAGATCTGAAATAGTTATTTCTCTACAATTATATTAATTGCTGGTCAGTGGAGATACAAGTAATATGACCCCGTGCAGATTTCTATATTGGAAATACTTGCATCAAAATCAGACATCCTATGCTTCCTCTGTGGTCAGTGGAGATAAATAGGTACTTCTAGTGCATGATTCCTCATCCTAAATCAAAAATCTATATTTCATCATGTAAGCTGAGTCTTAAAAGCACCCATTTGTCTTTATGACTACCTTAGTTGTGAATGCTGGGGTTCTAAAGGTAGAAGAGATTAAGCTTACTTTAGCTGATTAATGTCAAAATACTCATTTTGGGAAACAGTGGTGCTAGTTAAACACCTCTTCCTTAAACATTTAAGTTCCCTGAGACTTTCCCCAAGAGCAAAGCCTCACAAATGTAAAGGTTGCTCAGCTGCTGAGAATAAGATTTATTAACAGTATAGTATGTCTTTACCTGTTTTCCAAATGATCACTAAGTTACTGATTTAAAATCATAAATTGCATGATTATCTCATGCATAGCTTATATTTTATTGGTTTATCATAATGCAAATTGCAAATTTAGTTCATTAATAAATTCATGGTTTGTATTGACTACATTTATTTTTCTAGGTGATCAAAAAGGTCCGTAAGGGAGCCTTCAGACTTAAATTCTTCTAAAGAATTTATAGCACCTAATTTTGCTGTAATTTAAACTTTAGTTTCTGGATTTTACCTGTTTCTAGCCCATAGGTGAACTGTGTTCTGTGCCAGCTTACTTATTAATTTATAAACATGAAGCAGGCAGTGTAACAGAGACAAAGAATTCATGTTAAAGTAATGTCTCACAGCAGTATCACTTCCAGCTGGGGAATTCAATGTTAGAGTTGTTACAGCTTCTTTCTGTAAAACTCTCAGAGCTCTTTCTGTTGAAGCAGCTTTTCCCACCTGGTACTGCATGAAGTGTTGCCTCTGTTTTGAGTCACTAAGTTTGTCTTCTTTTCTGAGAGTTAAAAAAGGACCCTTAGCCCAGGTTAGGCAACTCAGTTAAATACAGGACAAATTAGATTGCCTGTGCAGATCGGTCACTCAGTTTTCTAAGGCATCTCATGGGGAAGAGAACGCCAGCATCTGTCAGCAGCCTGATGCACCGTAAGCATGGGTTGAGAAGAGGCTCTTAGAAAGACTGTGAGAATGAAAAGAACATTATAACATGCCAGCAAATCTGGTTCATACTATTAGGTTTGCCTCAAACTGGCCATACCCCGTTGACTTTCAGTGTGTTTATATTTCTCTGTTGGGTGTCGCCTGAGGGCTATCGTGGTGACAATGCTTCAAGCATCTGCTTCAGGGAAACCTTTTAGGCACTTCCTGAACACCTGAGCTAAGGCTGTCCTAATCATTACAGGGGACACTTGTGCTTATAACTGTAGGTTCATCAGCTTTTGTTCATCTCTCAGATTCACCTGTACGTGGCAGCCCACACAGGACTGGGAAGCTTATATGCACAGCTTTAAGCTCCTGAATGACTTTATAGCATATAGTGAGCCTCCTTTTATTCTTCTGGATTTCTGGATCCAAGCACACTAGCAGGACCCAAAGATGGCTCGGTTTACTCTTGAAAAAAGAAAGATGAAGGAAAGGAAGAACAGAGTAGGTGTTGGAACAAAGGTGGAGGGACAGAGAGGTCTTGGAACAGGTACCAGCAATACTAATAATGCTTTTTTCTTTTCCTTTTCAGCTTTTCTCTTCGTCTGTCTCTAAGAATTAATCCTTATCCAGAAATTAATGAAGCACTGAAGAGGAACCAGTGTCTGGCATCCAATACAAGGGATGAAGATAAAGTCAAGTTTATTGTGAACTTTCTATATGAAGAGTATCCTGCTCCAGTACTGGCTCAAATGGTGGTCCGCATGTCTCTAACATTTTGCCCCACTGCACAATACTGTGATTAAACAGAAGAGGCCATAAAGGGCCTGTTTTGCACATAACCCTGCACAGAAGTGGCAAGTTCATCCCACCATCTTAGGACCACCATGATGCCAGAGAACCCTGAGTTAGGGACCTGCTGGACCTTGGCCTGACTGCAGCCTGTTGATGGTGAAGGGGGCAGACAGACTTTCTCATCATAAGCCCTGTATTGAGACTGCTCTTCCTTGTTTTGGCCACTATTTTCCTACATGACACTATAAAGGCACAGCAGATGTCAATCAGAAACTCCCTCTATGGCTGGACAGTGTGACCTTATGTGCCCTGTCCTTCCTGAAAGGAGGATGTTTTATGGAAGAAGGCACACACATAAGCTAGTCTGAGATGCAGGTGAGTTGGCTGGTGGTGGAGATGTGTCTGGGGTGAAGGGAAGAAAAAGAGTTGTGAAAGAATCTGTGTTGGGACCAGAGCACAGGGGATCCATGTATCAAAGATGATATTTTATTTCCTATTAAGAATTACTTCAGTTAGACACTTCTCTGCTTGTTTATGGGAAATACTTTAGGATAAAAAAACTTGTTTACAGCATGCAGACTGCTAAGATAGATGCCGATTGACTGGGTTACACATATTGGTACTGTGTGTCATCTTGACTAACTAAACAGTTGAGTCAGATCTGAAGACATGTATCCGGTGTATCAGATGAAGCATCTACTGAGCATCCCTGTGACTGCTCCTGAGCCAGCAGGCCTGGGAGGTGCTTTTTGACAGGACAAGGTAAATGCATCAGAGCAGGTTGAGAAAGACAGTGTATATATAAATACAGACTTTATAGATTGCATAGGAGGGCGTGTGTGTGTATGTATCTGCTAGTATCTGCAG
This sequence comes from Strix uralensis, assembly GCF_047716275.1. Classification (NCBI taxonomy): domain Eukaryota; kingdom Metazoa; phylum Chordata; class Aves; order Strigiformes; family Strigidae; genus Strix; species Strix uralensis. The sequence goes on along the minus strand of NC_133974.1, from coordinate 78,847,705 downwards.
TCTGTACATGAGCTGTGTGGCTCTCCTCCTGGCTGGGAGACAACCTTTAGACAGTGAATTTTCTTTTATGTGTTTTAGTAGGGAACATTAAATGCTAGCTCTGATAACAGCACCAAGAGAAACAATCCCCCTGAGAGGTGAAATATGAAGTAGATATCCATCAGAGAAGAGTTCAAGGTGAGCTGAGCATGTGTGGATCATAGTACTGAGGAGTGGAAGGGATTCATAGATTACAGTCCACTGCAATTGCAAGTAATCATGTAATAGCTGTGAAACAGCCATTCTGCCTTATACCAGAAAGCAGAGTTACACACTTAAAAACTTCAGAGGACCACCAACTCCCATATGATCCATATTCCCCACGCAACATAGAATCATAGAATAGTTTGGTTTGGAAGGGTCCTTAAAGATCACCTAGTTCCAACCCCTGTGCCAGTCTCCACTTGGACATCGAGCCATTGACCACAACTCTTTGAGTGCGACCATCCAGCCAATTCCTTATCCACTGAGTGGTTCATCCATCAAATCCATGTCTCTGCAATTTAGAGACAAAGCTGTCATGTGGGACACTGTCAAATGTTTTGCACAAGTCCAGGTAGATGATGTCAGTTGTTCTTCCCTTGTCTGTCAATGCTGTAATGTGATGGTAGAAGGCCACCAAGTTTTTTAGGCATTATTTGCCCTTAGTGAAGCCATGTTGTCTGTCACCAACCACCTCCTTATTCTCCATGTGCCCTAGCATAGTTTCCAGGAGGATCTGCTCCATGACCTTGCTGGGCACAGAGGTGAGACTGACTGGCCTGTGGTTCCCCGGGTCTTCTTTTTTTTTGCTTTTTAAAAATGTGGGTTATGTTTCCCCCTTTCCAGTCAGCAGGAACTTCACTGGACTGCCACAGCTTCTCAGCTATGATGGATAGTGGCTTAGCCACTTCATCCACCAGTTCCCTCAGGACCTGCATCTCATCAAGTCCCATGGACTTGTGCACTTTCACGTTCCTTAAATGGGCTTGAACCTAATGTTCTTGTACAGTGGGTGGTTCTTCATTCTCCCAGTCTCTGCCTTTGTCTTCTGTATCTTGGGCAGTGTGGCTGGAACCCTTGCTGGTGAAGACTGAGCCAAAAATTCATTGAGTACCTCAGCCTTCTCCATATCCCAGGTGATGAAGTCTCCCTTTTCCTTCCAGAAAAGGCCCACAGTTCCCCTAGTCTTCCTGTTATTACTGAGGTACCTATAGAAGCTATAGTTACATGTGAAAGCCAGTGATTTCTTCTTTCCTGGCCCTTCCAGTAGCAGAAAACTTGTTTTCTTTGAATTTTTCTTTTCATCACTCCCTTCACTTTCCTGCCTTCCTCCCTCTGCCCCACATACAACAGTGTTTCCTCATTGTAGTTCCTTGGCTGTTATCTTTGTGAAGTATGTAAAGAGAAGTGCTGCTAGTACAGTGAAATGGAAATTGCACCCCAAAGAAGCAATGCCCATAGAAGAGACATGTTTGGGTCACTTGAACAAGAAAAATGTAGACTCAATTGCTTTTGGAGAACAACGTTAGTATTCCTGCTTCCAAATATGGCTTTCTCTGCTCTGCACTGTGCTGAAGTGTTTTGGAAGAAGATAAGCCTCCATTGCTTTTTTCTTCTTCATATGTAAGTCTATCAACTCTGTAACAAGATAAAAAGGAAACAGATGGACAAAATTGGGGATCTGATTACAGGTAGTTAGTTATCACTGTGGATGCCCTAATTGTGGATTTGTGCACAAGGATGTGCATAGTTAAGAACCTTCCAACCCCACTTCCTCAGATGTCTGAGATTCAAGCTCGAGGTGTGTTAGGCTAACCTAAAACAAAACAAAATTGTCATGGTTTAAGCCCAGAGGGCAACTGAGCACCACACAGCTACTGGATCACTCCTTCCCCCTCAGGGGTGGGGAGGAGAAAATAAAACAAAGGTCTCAGGGATTGAGACAAGGACAGGGAGGGATGACTCACCAATTATGGTCATGGTCAAAAGACAGATTCAACAGGGGAAGAAAGAACATCAATTTAATTTGAACACCACCACCACCACTAATTTATCAATCAGAGTAGGACAGTGAGAAATACAAGCACATCTTAAAAATACCTTCCCCCAAACCCCTCTCTTCTTCCTGGGCTCAATTTTGCTCCCCATTTTTCTACCTCCTCCCTCACAGTGGTGCAGGGGGGGCAGGGGATGGGGGTTGCAGTCAGTTCATCACCCATTTTTTCTGCCACTCCTGCTTCCTCAGGGGGAGGACTCCTCACACACTTCCCCTGCTCCAGCATGGGGTCCCTCTCATGGCAGTCAGTCCTGCACAAACTTCTCTGATATGAGACCTTCCCACGGACTGCAGCTCTTCACAAACTGCTCCAGCGTGTGTCCCTTCTGTGGGCTGCAGTCCTTCCAGCAACAGTCTGCTCCAGAACAGGCTTTCCTCAGAGTCATGGCCTTCTTTGGGTACAGCTACCTGCTCTGGTGTGGGGTTCTCCAGGGGCTTCAGGTGGGCATCTGCTCCACCATTGACCTACATGGGCTGCAGGGGCACAGGCTGACCTCTCACCATGGGCTCCAACACACCTCCCTCTCCTCCTTTCTTCAACTGGCCTTGTGTTTGCTTCAGTATTTCCCTCACTCCCCCTCCTCTCCGGTTTCCCTTCTTAAATATGTTATCACAGAGATGCTGTCACACTGTTGCTAATTGACTGGGCCTTGGCAAGAGGTGAGTCTGACTTGAGCCTGGGGGTGTTTCTAGAAGATTCTTACAGGAGCCACTTCTGTAGCCCCCTCCCCTGCTACCAAACCCTGCCACATACAAACCCAACACAAAAATACATTAATGATGACGTACCGGAATGAACAGAAATAACTGTTTTTAGAGAACTGGCACTCCCGTGAAAGATGCTTGTTTGTGTGCTTTTAAGTGCAATGGATTTTCAACCCTACTCCATTTGTTCCATGTCATCCAATGGTGCAGACTGCAGCCAACAAGCTGATTTTGGGATGGGAAAGCAAATTCCACCCATTTTTCAGCTTGCTCCCATTTCTTCCTCAATGTATACTATATGTGCACAAGACTGAAGCTTTTATGTGATTAGCCAAAGTCTGCTATAGACTACCACAGAAGTCACCAGAGGCTTAGTTAAGTCTGCGTAGCTGAGAATAGAATTTGAGCTATTGGATATGTTTTTTACTAGGACCAATTAGTTAACTTACTCGAACCTTTCTGACAGTGATTCTACCATACAGGTTTTATCTAGTAGTGAAGGGCTGTTCTTTTATTAAGAGCTTCTGTTCATATTGTATTTTTGAGTCAGATGGCTCACAAGACTAGTAACACAAGAATGACACCTTTGGCTTTCATATACAACTAGCTCAAATCTAGTTCTTGTTAACTACCAGGTGTTTTACTGTAGGTTGTTACTAGACAAAAACTATTCAGAGGGCTTTGTGGGAGAAAAAAAAAAAAAAAAAAAAAAAAAAAAGATTGATCTCTATTTGTCTGTTTCCTTCAAGAACAGATGCCTGTGTTGTAAGGCCCAGCATTACAAGTGCATTCATTAGAAGACAAATCCAGATTTAATAAGCATAAAAACTCCTCTGGCTGGAGATAATGTTCTAGATCAGGATTTAGGAGCGTATGAAAAGCAATGAAAGGAGCAGTGGTTTTTACTGTTAGAAAAAAATTAAAATACCCCAACAGTGCTCTGAATTCTGCTGTTGTGTTATTTTGCTGCTGCTAAGGAGTGAAACAGAAGCACTTCTGGAATAGCCTGTACAAAAACTCTCCAGCCCCACCAACTAGAAAGTCAAACACTGATGTTCCCTGTCTGATGAATGCAGAATTACTCCACAGAAAGGAACTGGTGCTGTCACTACCCATGTTTTTCTGCTTGATCAGTGATCTGACTCTCACAGATGATACATTTGTTTAAGTGAGACTGTGTGCAGGAAGGTGTCTTTCCTTTAGGGTCAGTTGTTCTTGCACTTAACAGATGTGGCTTGTCTGTGATGAGCTTCCCTGAGAATGGGATATCCCTGGCTTCTCCCAGTCGAGGCCAGGGCTCAGGATAAGACAGGTGTGAAGCTCAGGGGAGCATCTTCTGGGGTAGTGTCCAAGACATGGGAAAGAAGAGCTCTTATTGCATGGATAGTGTTCAGCTGAGCTTTCCTTAGGTGTTGGGTGAGGTTTGGAGAAGGGTTTGTGTCTGCCTTCTCACCCTGAAGACAGGTGTGGACAGGAGTTTGAAAGAGGCTCAAAATAGCTTTTCGAAGGATCAGTGTTACCTGTGTGTCTGAGGGCACTGATGTCTTTCCTGAGCAAGAATTAATATGAGGTGTTACCTAAAAGGTGCTAACTGCAGGACTTGAAGCTTAGTACAAAATATCCTGGCTAGCCTTGGATAGCTTTTCCGTGCCATACATAAATACTTTGCTAAGGAAGTTTTAGTTTCTGACTAATATTCCCCTCTGAGCTCTGACTAATATTCTACATACAGACCCATTCTTTCTTGATCAAATTTTATCATTACCAGAGGCAGGTACTGATTATGCTGTGTCTGTTTTTATCTCTACACTTAATTTGTCATTTACTGTATTAGTTTCTTACATTTGCCATTTATATTCCATTGTGCGTGGTAATTCAGGCTTTCTTTTATATAACATGAATAGCTGTAAATGTAGGCTCTATGGATTTTTGCAGTGCAAGAGTAAAACCTAATTTCATTTCTATATAGCATAGCCTTTCTGAATTTCACATGAGAAATACTTGCTCTTGAGCTATCCAAATGAGAATGCTTTGGCTTGGGCTGCTGTGGCAGGTCACTTACTCACGCTACTTGTCAGCAACACATTGATGCAAGCTGAAATGCACTGCCTTCTCATTTGTTTTTAATCTTAATGAAAACTTGTGTAGAAAAGGTATGCTGGCATAGCAATGAGGAATGAGTCACTACCATCCTCTGCTATCCAGAAATGAAATGTCAGTGCAGCTGCTCAATCTTCATTTCTTTACATAACCGAAGGCCAGTCAGGTCTTAAAATTTTCTTTTCTATGGAACCTCTACCTCTCCAGAGCCTCCTTTTTATATGCATGGGTGTGGGGGGATTATGTGTCTTGAATTTCAGCAGAACCACACAAAACTTTCTCACTCCCCTTTCTCCCTGTTACTTCCTCTCTGAGTCACACAGGCTAATTTATTATTGTGAAGGTAAGTAAGTGGGTTGTTTTCACCTGACTATTCATAAGAGCATATTATGCCAGCAGGAGCACAGTCAGTCATATAAGAAATAACCAGCCTTTCCATTTCTGCATAAATACAGGTATTCATGTTGAGGCAAAGAGGGCATAAGTCATTCTGGCAGCTGAGACATGCAATATACTGTGTGTGCTTATTGACAAAAGTATTTAAAAAAACCCAAACAACCTAGTTTCCATAGCAACTGCCACACTACATAATTCTAAAGCTAAAGCAACCTGGATTTACCAAGACAGGACAGCTGAGGTACCTCGGGTACTTTTAGTGCAGGTGTTGTGGATACACAGATCCCCTTTCCAAATGTGGATCTTAAAGTACTGCATAAACCTGGTATCAGAGTTGAGTTGTGGGTGTCATGCTGGCAGCTTCAGATTGCTCTGCCTGGAGCTGTGGAGTGGGTATGACAGCATCCCCATAAGCATTTTCTTACTTAGATCGACCATCCTCACTTCAGAGCAATTCAGTGAAGATCTCTGGCTTCCTTACATCTTTCTTAAGCATCTTGAAGTCTAAGTGTGAGTGTTTATGCAGGACTGGTGACACTTTTTAAATTTTTTTATTCTAGATATACATTAACCTGTGGGAGGAGGAAAAAGGGCTCTCTGTTTAGAGTCCAGGTGTATTTTTATAAATAAGCTGCAGTTCTCACCTTCTCAGATTGCCAGCACAGGTAACATACTACAGTTTATTTTACCAATGAAGTAGGCTGCAGCAGAGATGTTAATTGCTCCCCGTCATACAGTGAATCACTGACGGCAATAAAGTCTTCATGAGTCCTGCAGCAAAGTTCTCTGCTCTAACTTTTGAATATCTTATTATAATTTTACAAGTTTTTCTTACAGTATGTTGGACCTCCAGACATCGGGACTTTACAACAACATTAGTCATGGAAAGCATAAGTCAACCAACTTGGGTTTTATAATTCAGAAATCTTCAGCAGTTTCTTTTCAGTTCTATTTCATCTTTGGTGTTTCATGCAAAATATAAATATCTTATACAACAGTGGAAAAAAGTAGATTTTGATAGCAAAAAGAGGTTCCTTACCTGTTCAGAATAATTCCAGTATTGTAAGCTGGCATTATTGTAGTTTATTAAAAAAAAAAAAAAGAAAAGAAAAGAAAAAGAGGTGAAAAGTACTCTAAACAAACAAAAACCTGATTTAAAGTCCATTACACCTCAAAAAATTTACTTCAAAGGATTTAGATTAGGCCCATGCAAATTCTTTTTTTCCTCAAAAGTTGCATGTGAAATGGCTAACTGATGATGTGACCCAGGGGTTTGAGTAGCTTTTATTTTATTCTGAAGCAAAAGAGGCTGTAGATCTTGAAAGTCAGGTGTTGTATGCCTCTTGAAGATTGTTCTACTTTTCTGCATATAGGAAAAAATATGCATATATCTGTGCAGAAATGTTTTTCATATTAAAACAGATCCTGCAGGCCAAATCATTTCAATCTTCCTGGAATAAATCTTTAAATATTTCTACCCTCCTCCCTTGTAGGAATTATTTATTTATTTATTTCCCAGTGTTAGCATCACTTGTGACAAATAAGCCTGCAGACAGTATCCTTAATTTAGAAAATATTTAAATGCTAGCAATCACTGCTTATGCAATAGGGTTAAATAATGAAATACAACTCACAAATATAATGATGCACTTGTTCATCCATGCAGGTTTCCTGGTGGTCTTACCTGACTTCCTCTTTGTTGTGATGCATCACTTCTGAGTGGAGGAGGTGATCCTTGAATACCAACCAGCTTTCTTGGGCCCCTCTTCCCTCCATCAATTTATCCCATGTTACTCTGCCAAGCAGATCCCTGAAGAAGCCAAAGTCTACTCTACTGAAGTCCAGGGTAGTGAGCTTGCTGTGTGCCCTCTTCACTCCCTTAAGGATCTTGAACTCCACTGTTTCATGGTCACTGCATCCAAGGCTGTCCTTGAGCTTTGCATTCCCCACATGCTCCTCCTTGTTGGTGAGAATAAGGTCCAGCATAGGACCTCCCCTCATTGTCTCATTGGAGAAGGAAGTTACCATCAATGCATTCTAGAAACCTCCTGCATTGCTTATGCACTGCAGTGTTGTCCCTCCAACCGATATTGGGGTGGTTGAAGACCCCCATGAGGACCAGGGATTGTGAACATGAGCCTGCTCCTATCCATCTATAAAGGGCCTCACCTGCTTGGTCTACCTAGTCAGTTGGCCTGTAGCAGACCCCCACTATAATGTCTCCTGTCCCTGCCTTCCCTTTAATCCTGACCCATAAGCTCTCAGTCGGCTCCTCATCCATTCCCAGGCAGAGATCTGTGCACTCCACCTGGTCATTGACATCCCCCTCCTCATCTCCCCTGCCTGTCCTCCCTAAAGAGCCTCTGTCCTTCCATTCCAACACTGCAGTCATAGGACCCATCCCACCATGTCTCTGATGCCAGTAAGATCATAGCTCTGCAGACGTGCGCGCATCTCTAGCTCCTCTTCTTTATTCCCCATGCTATGTGCACTTGCATAGAAGCATTTAATTGGACCCCAGATGAAGCTGATTTACTGGCTGGAATTCCTTTGTGCTGCTGTTCAGGGGCTCCCCTGCTGACCTTAAAAAGAAATCCAAATGTGTGAAGGTGGAGTATCAAAATAGTTTTAATGATGCTACAAAGGAAGGTTGTGTGCATGTTGGAAGGGAAGGAAAAGGATCATAAACTGAGCTGGAGAAAAGTGAAATAATGTCTTTAAAACACCATTCCCCCTTATCTAAGTCTTACACATTTAACTGTCACAATTATATTCATGCTTGTTTCATGATGTTACAACCTTGCCGTATGCATGTATTAGCACATGTCCAAAGAATATGGAATAACAAATAAACACTGATTAACAAATTAGTTAATTAGTAATGAATATGTAATTGTCCAATTTAACTCCTGCTGCTTATAAATAATCAGAATGTATTTTGAACAGTTTTTGGTTGGAAGCACTCAGAAATTTAATAAAGCACATTTCAGCCTATGGGGTGTTTTTAGGTTATTTTTGTGGACTGTTATCAACCATTTGTTCATGAGTAATTGACCTTTTAAAATTGTATCTTATTCTTTTTCCTTCATGATTAAATGACAGGAGTGCTCACAAAGGGAAGGCAAATCAGATTTCACTATGACCCTTCCATGGGTTTGGCATATAACTTTTTGTAAGCAAATATTTATTGCAAGTGTGTGACTTCTGTTCCTGTGAATGTGTCAGTTGTACAAAGTATTTGTTCAAGTCAGTGAATATCTAGATTTTATTTAAAGGACAATTAGGAGAAATCTCTCAAAACATCTTTACACTTATGAACAGTGGTTTAAGAAAGTTTCAACTTTCAAGTTATGCAGGAAAATAGTCTGTAATTTAGAGAATTTATTTTAATAGGAAGGGGCACATATCTGTATTTTTAAGGGAGTGATGTTTATTATTGGACATTAAATATAAATTAGCATCTTGGGACTTGCAATGGTTCCATTTATCAGATACATTGTCCTCAAATATTTAAGTATGTTCCTCTGCTTCAGGAGGGACTGGAAGAAAAAACAGAAAGTTGCTCAATAGAGATGATTTTGGGGCTCATGAAGTTAGAGAAAGTCTGATAGAGAGGGTGGATTGATGGGCCAAGGTCAATTGTGTGAGATTCAACAAGATTAAGTGCTGGGTCCTGCACTTGGGTCACAAAAACCCCATGCAATGTTACAGACTTAGGGACAAGTGGCTGGAAAGCTGACTGATGGAAAAGGACCTGGAGGTGTTGGTTGACAGCAGGCTGAACATGAGCCAGCAGTGTGCCCAGGTGTCCAAGGCGGCCAACAGCATCCTGGCTTGTATCAGAAATAATGTGTCCAGCAAGACTAAGAAAGTGATTGTCCCCCAGTACTCAGCGCCACCTCAAATACAGTGTTCAGTTTTGGGGCCCTATCATGGTTTGATCCCAGAGGGCAACTGAGTACCACACAGCCACTTGCTCACCTCTTCCCCCTCAGGAATGAAAAGGAGAAAATAAAGCAAAAGGCTCAGGGATTGAGACAAGGACAAAGAGGGATTGCTCACCCATTATGGTCATGGGCAAAAACCAGACTCATTAGTGGAAGAAAAAGAACATAGTTTCATTCAAACACTAACACCACCACCACTTAACAGACCTAGTAGGACAGTAAGAAGTATTATCACATCTTAAAAACACCTTCCCCCCACCCCTCCCTTCTTCCTGGGCTCAGCCTTGCTCCCAATTTCTCCACACCCTCCCTCCCAGTGGTGCAGGGGGGCAGGGGTGGGGAGTGCGGTCAGTCCCTCACGTGTTGTTACTATGGCTCCTTCGTCTGCAGGGGGAGGACTCCTCACACCCTTCCCCTGCTCCAACGTGGGGTCACTCTCACAGGAGACAGTCCTCCACAAACTTTCTCTGACATGAGTCCCTCACAGGCTGCAACTCTTCCAGAGCTGCTCCAGTCCAGTGTGGGTCCCTCCCATGTGTCATAGTTCTCCCAATGCCAAACTAAAACAGCAGAGACTTCCTACAGAGTCCCAGCCTTCTTCGGGCTCAGCCACCTGCTCTGATGTGGGGCCATCCACAGGGTGCAGGTTGGCATCTGCTCTACTGTGGACCTCCATGGGTGGCAGGGGGGCAACCTCGCTATCTCACCATGGGCCACAGGGGAGTCTCTGCTCTGGCGCACCTCCCCTCCTTCTCCTTTCTTCCACTGACCCCAGTGCTTGCATTGGTGTCTCCTTCACAAGTCTTCCTTACAACTCCAACTCCTCCTTCCAGGTTCTCCTTCTTAAAGACATTATCGCAGAAGAGCAGCCACCATCATTAATTGTCTCAGCCTTGGCCAGAGTCAGGTCTGACTTGGAGCCAGGGGAGCTTTGAGAAGCAGCTCACAGGAGGCCATTGCTGTAGCCCCCTCCCCAGCTGCCAAAAAACCCTCACCACACACACAAATCCAACACAGCCCCTCACTACAAGAAAGACACTGAGATGCTGGAGTGTGTCCAAAGAAGAATAAGGAAGCTGGTGAAGGGTCTAGAGCACAAGTCTTATGAGGAGTGGCTGAGGCAACCAGGTCTGTTTAGTCTGAAGAAGAGGAGGCTGAGGGGAGACGTTATCACTCTCTACAACTACCTGAAAGGAAGTTGTAACGAGGTGGATGTCAGTCTCTTCTCCCAAGTAACAACTGATAGGATGAGAGGAAATGGCCTGAAGTTGCACCAGGGGAGGTTTAGACTGGATATTAGGAACAATTTCTTCACTGATAGGTTTATCAAACACTAGAACAGGCTGCCCAGGGAAATGATTGAGGCACCATCCCTGGAGGTATTTAAAAGACCTGTAGATGTGGTGCTTAGGGACATGGTTTAGTCTTTGACTTGGCACTGTTAGGTTTACAGTTGGACTCAATGATCTTAAAGGTCTTTCCCAGCCTAAATGATTCTGCGATTCTATTCTATGATTCTAAGAGCTGGAGTCTGGGAAAACAAGATTAAAGATTTGGGAAAAGAAAAAGAACTATGATTAGGAAGGAATCTGCAGAGGAAAAAGATTTCCTTCACCTGAGAATGTGAAAAGGGCACTTTTAGGTGAAAGAAATGGAGCTTTTAATTCCAATAATAAACTGGGATTAACCAAGCGTGCATGGGAGCTGTTTTATGCAGAAGCCTTGCAAATGCATCCATCACAGTTACCCATGGGGTTACTGGGAGAAAGAGTAAAGGAGCAGAGGAAGGGGAGGCTTGATGTGGGTGTTGCCAATGGGCTCAAGAAGACCGATAGAGAGACGGGAGTTACACTCCTGTAGATGTTGATAGGAACCAGTACCAAGATAGATATGCTTTCAGGGATTGTGCTGGGCTATCAGTAACATTTTACACGACATGAAGGATCTGTCTATGTGCCTGATATGACAAGAGAAAAGGTCAGCAGGCTGATTTAATTTCTCTATTTTTAGTTGAGAGAATGCCCCAAGAAGTGGCTTATTTTCTTCAAATAAGGAGTGCAGTTAAGTTTATATGTGAGTACACGTGCACATTTAAGGGTTATGATTTTAAATGAGCCCTCTCCTTACTACAGGCTTGCAAATCTTAGCGGGCGAAAACTTACACATGGACTGTTCATGAATGGACCACAGCCAGGCTTTGCCTCATCCTTTTGTGTCCCAAAGGATGCAAATACTGCACAGACACCTGTGTTTTCTGTCAGAATCAAACCCATTCTCATCTATTGCACTTTAACTTTCCTGTCATGACAATAGTTGGCATGGCGGAGGCTTTTGTCTTTTTAAAGAGGGCACGTGTTGGAAGTAAAACAATTTTTGGGCAAAATTGAAAGCAGAAGACTGAATACTCTGGCTAATGTGAATGTACACAGGTATAAATGGCTAATCTAAAATCAGTATGAAGTCTGTGAAGCAGTGAAGCCAGCAGTATGAAATTACACATCACACTTAGTATTGGAATTGATCTTTAATGTAACTAAAGCTGTTGTTATAGGAACTCAGTGAATGAGCTGGGTTTCTGTTATTTCTTTGGTAACCCCTTGCATTATTTAATTGTCAGTTACGACTGACAACAAGGGGGATAAATCTTACATTTTTTTTATAACTACCTATTTGTATTGTATTGAGAAAACAAAGATATGACCTTTTTAACTGATCTAAGTCAAACCCAGCTCATCATTCTTCCAGATATAGAGGAATGAAATATCATCCTTTTTCAATTTCATAAAAGGTACAGAATATTACCAACGTTCCCTCAACTGAAACATGACATTTCTTCGGAAGTAATGAAGATTAGGTCACATTTTTCCTTAGCAAAATCAAGGAATTTTAATGCGACTCTTGAGAAATCACTTTTCCTCCAGAAAAATCACAGCTATTGTGGAGTTATGAGATTGTAATGCAACATGATGCATGGACAGCACAGCTGTATCTCAGTAGTACAAATGTGCATAAAGAAATATTTTACAATAAGCAGGTGCTAATGGATGCTGATTTCAAATACTACTGAAATTCCTGTGGAAAGGCTCATTATATCTATGTGAATGGTGAAAGAGTTCCTAGTGATGGATGGCAGAACTGTGAAAGTTAAGGAAACAGTAGTGTTTTGCTCCTATTGTGTAAAGCACTGGGCAACAGTCACAAGTGTACTCTGTGTCAGCTTTTTGTAGATACCTGCTCCTGAACAGCAGCAATTTCTTATGATAGCCTTTGTTATTCAGTGAGATCACAAAGAATCAGTCATTTGTCAATATGCATTCATACAATTACATACTGATGCATTGACTTTAAGTAAATTGCATGGTGCAGCTGACAATTAACCTACTATTCGATACACTAATTCACATAGAGCTTATTGCTGCAGCTCCCTCAATGTTAAAAGCAATGTTATTTTTTGAAGTAATACACATACACTTTGCTTCATCCCATGGCACACACTTCAGAAAATGGTATTGAAAAGAATTGGTGTTCCCATATAGATGCATGTAACTCTGTCACAAAGCTGCTGCTTTGGTGGGACTGTTCATAAAAAGATGGCCAATCTGGGAAAAAAGATACAGAAACAGTCTCTTTACTGTTACTCATTGAGATAACTTGACCTCAGGGCTGACAAGGTTTGTTCTATTTGCTGTGTTTCCTCTTCAAAAAGAGCTCCTTTTTTTTTTTTTTTTAAGGGAACAAAAGGTTTGAGCACAGTGTTCTTGCTTCAAGAAGTTCAGGAAATGGCTTACAAATGAATGGCTTGGCAGAACACATGTGCCTGGTTAGACATAAATACAAGACTGAAAATTTTGTGACTAGCAGAGCACACAAACAAGGTGTAAAAAGCAATTTGCTGACCTGTGAGTTTCTCAGTCCTTTTGGATTGACACCCACAACACCCACATCAAGGACACAGCTATAGAGCCATGTAATCTCTGTTAATTTAGATATAATATAGAAAAAGACCAGATCTTAGATATATGTTTGCATTGTGAAGGCTTGAGTGTTTTGTACAATCCTAACACAAGTACACTGACTAAGAAAAACATAGTGGAGCATCAGGTAACCCTTTCATTTTTTCATTCATTACTGTAAGATAGTCTTCATGGAAAAACTTCACCTTCATAAACTTACTGGTGCCTTTACAGTTGACTTTAATGGTGCCGCTGGAATGTCTTTTTTGTGTTGTGTCATTAATAATGCAGTTTAAATTGAGTGAGCCTTCCACAGCTGGCTTTGCATTTAAAATAAAAACACATTACATGTAATTGTAAATGTTCATCATTATTACAGATTACTAGAAGCATGCATCTGTGGAATGGAGACGGAAGCTTTATACGGGAAGGATTATGAGTAGAATTGCAACATATGTACAACATTAATACAATTTCTTCAAAGGCACAGGCTCTGCAAAGGTTATATGAAAGTTATCACACTTTTTAATAGCTCTTTTGTGGTAAAGCTTCTGCACAAAGGGATGGCTATAGCAAAACTGTAAGCACTATATAGTAACAAAAAGCATATAATAGGAGCAAGGAAGAACTGTGTGCCAGAGCCAGTGCCATAAATCCCTTTTTGATAGGGTTCTTAAGGTAGGTGAAAGCAGAGATGTTCATTCCAAAATGCATGTCATGAAGTTCTTGTGGCTTCATCTTGTGGCAAGATCTTAGAAGCAAGTATAAGTTTCCTATGGGGTAAAAAAGGTACACGAAAAAGGAGACATGATGCCAAATTTGGGAAGCGCTGAGGTAATGCCAGAAGTACACAAATACGTCATGCTGTCAACTGTTCACTAAAGCTGAACATAGAGAAATATGGCATGGTGTGTAATGTGTTACTAACCTCTAGCTGAAATCCAAGAGCTTGGCAAGTTGTAGTGGTGGTTATATCAAATGGCAGTCTATAATGAAATGACCTATTCTTCTTTAGTATTTCTATGTTTGATGCTCTCTCTATGGTCCCAGATCCAGGCAGAAGTTATCTTTTTTCACTGTGCACTGGTTCATAGTCTCATTCCCTATACAGTAAGATGAGAAGTTATAATTTATAATATTCCTAGAAACTGAATTAAGAGGAAAACAGCTAATAGCTAAGAATAGAGGACCAGCATGGCCACATCAAGGAAATATTGTGTTTTCGTAGTGTCTTGTTTTAAGCAGACCATGAGCATATGTGAATTCAGATGGTTTAATTCTCTGCTGTCCTGTTGGTTTGGGGAAATGGAAATGTGAACAGTGTATATGTATGCTTATGAGAGTTTTAAACCTTCATTTCCAGTCAAATAACAAGAAACAGGTGATTCTTGAGATTCCTGTAATTTGTGTGAGGCTTCCCATTTGTGAGAGGAAGAAACTATTACAGCTGAGGGGATAAAACAGCTGAAGGTGGAAAAAAAGACATCACTACCCTGCTCCTCAGGGAGTTCAGTCTGTAGATGTGAATCTATTAGAAATATTAAAAATAGATATGCTGTACAATCTGTTAAGAAAGATAACATTAGAGCACTTCAACCACAGTAAGTATACAGGTCACACATTCATGTGGTTTTTTTGTTTCTTTATTTTTACAGAATCAGTGTTTTATCACTGAGAATGAATAATGCTAAAATAAACCCTACTGAAAGTTTTCCTATATCAGTGGGCACTTTTACACGTTCAGTAAGACCTTGTCTGTGTCCTGGTAAACATGCAGATCTTTATAATGTGTTTTTCAGGCTCTATTGATTATTTCCAGGTTATATTCAGTAATAAGCACTGACTGAGTGTCTTTTCACAAGAAATAGACTCCTATGTAAAGGAAGAAGGAGGATTTATTTCAGTTGCTAGGTAAAAGCATTATTCCACAAGAATTTTTTTTTTTTTTTTTTTGCAAGGTTTCATCATTAATGAGAGCAACAAAATAGTAAGCAATAAACCACCCTATGACATATTAACTATCTGTATTATACTGATATCAGTCACGGTCTACTTTAGTTAAGATCACAAACCAGATTCCTTTCTAAGCCTTTGTGGTTCAGTTGGGGTTTTTTCACCCTATTGTAGCTTATCAGAAAGTTACTTCTTTCTGTGTAACTTTGTTCATGTGCTGCAAGAGGTTCAGATGAGTCTCAGCACAAGTCATGCTGAATGCTGAATTATTCATTTTGCTCCTCAGAACCGTGAGCATCTCCAACTCGGTCAGGTTCTCTGTCAAAATATTACAGGGAAACCTGTGAGCTGGGAAGAGGGACATTCTTCCTTTAGTCTTCCAGCATAATGTTCTGTTAAAGAGTGTGTAGAAGGGGTGAAGAGCACACAGTTATTTTCTGAATTTTGTTCATTGCTTTCTGCTGAATGGCTGTGAAGGTACCTAGTGACCTCAGGATGCTTTGTGATGTTAAGGTACCACTACCTTCAAAAGAAAAAGCAAGAGCCAAACTGAAGAGACTGTCTGCCTTCAAATTAACATTAACAAATATTGTTTTGTTAAGTAAACGGCCTCTATAAGCAAAGAAAAACAAACAAATATAACCCACCCCAAAAGAACCCTAAATGAACAAGCAATCAAAAATATAAATAGAAAATATCCTCAAAATGTTTAGTTTATTTAAGGATTTCAAATTAATAATTTTTTTTTTGTTAGTAAATTTCAAAATAATTTTCATGGGGGTAAGGGCAATCCATTTTCTGTTATTTTAATTTGAAACTTTCTCCAATATGCACTGAAAAATAATTTAATTTCTGAAGTGTCACTTGCTATTTTAGCTTTCTAAACTTTAGGTTGTCAGAGACGTACTATGTCACAGATTCTGTGTCCAACTCCTGTTTGGACTGTTAGAGTTTAAAGTTTATTTCCTTAAAACTCCTGCAAATGTTTGACTTTTTTTCCTTTGTACAGTAGCATAATAGGATGAAGGATGCAATGCAATGATGTTATTATTTCTACTTTATTTGAGTTACTCTTTCTTATGGAGGAAACTCCAGCACCAGTTACTTGAGCCATATATCAATTTTGGGATGACCGCAAGGTGGGGTTTTAGTTGCACGTATGGATAATGATTATAGGCCACATTTCAATTTGGTTTAATTACCCTCACTTCAATGGCTTTATATCAGGTGTTCATGGATTTACTGTGGGACTCTGTACATTTATGTGACTCATATTAGAAGAGTCCATTGTGCCAGAAAGCCGTAATTCTACCAAATCTTAGAAAAATATGGAGTTCTTTTGTTTATAGTTACACAAAATTACATTAAGGACTATAGGTTTTTTATACAAAAGTATATACTAAAACATTTCCCTACTGAAGATAGAAATTTTTAGAAGTTGTTGGAAGATCATGTAAGATTGTGATCAGAGCAACTTTACCAAAAGAAAAAAGATGCATTATTGTATAACAAGATTCTGCCAAATATTATAGAAACAGAATAGGAAAAGTGTTATCCCCCTTGCAATGCAAGTAGGAAATTTGTCTCCTGATTTGATGACTTTCTGATCATCTATGTGAAAGGCAAAAATGTGGCAGGAAGTGATGATTCCTGAACTTCTGTCATTATTTATGGTTTGGCTGTGGTCTTGAAAGAGATGGTGAAAAAAAAAATAGCATTGATGTTTTATGAGTAGATGTTAACTGTGGGCACAAATCTGAGTGCTTCTTTTTGACGTAATAGTAGCTATGAGCCTATAAACTAAGAAAAGGGTAAGCTTCCCCATATTACCAATTGCTGATTATGGTTCCATAATTTATGGTGCTGAATCATTTCTGTAGCATAGTGAATAAGCACAACCACCTGCAATAGATTATGTTGATTCGTTTTGCTGGCAGATGTGAGAGAGCATCATTGCTCATTAGATGGTAAGCTTAATTGGTTTTCTCCAGAATTACATAGACAATATTCTCTTAATCTGTTCACACACAGGGTACTTAATTTCAAAATCCCTGAATTATTGTTTAATTGTTAACATTTTTTTTATATAGTGGTTATTCTCTGGGGTTGATTTATAATAAAAATGTGGCTTTGTCCTTTATGTGGGAGGGAATTATGAATTAAAAGGTCGTATGGGAAATACCCACTGTGACCTGCCTCCTCCACTTGGAATCAATACACTTTTTGCCAGAGATTTTGAAGACAAACAGTTCATGAGAAAATTCCAGGGAGGAAGGGGCAGATGGACAGAAGGGTTCAAACCTGGGTCCAGAGCGTCCAATAATAGATAACTAAAATCAGTGATCTGAGATTTCCTATCTCAATTGCACAGGTTTCTGAAGTGCTAAACCCCACAGTTTCCCCCCTGTTGGTGTTAGGTTCCTAGGTCTTCTAGACTCCAGGTAGAGCAGAGACTCTTTTAATGCTCAAGTCCCCTTGCTGCCCCTCTGAAATTCTGGCCCATGGTGAATGGGCTCCACTTGCTGCTGACTGGAGGCAGGGAGGCAAACCCACACTGATGTGCTACAGTAGATGCCAGATAGCCAAGGTCACAGTTGTAGAGCTCACAATTGCAATCACCCAGAGCTGTCGGTGAGCCCCTGGCCCTGCTCACTTCTCTGCTTAGCCAATGTAGCAGCACATTGCCTACATGCTTCACATCCCACTCCCTGGAGCAGCTCAGAAGTGGCACTTCTCAGGTCTGTGCTGGGATGGTGTCCCTCAAGGTCAGTGTGAGGGAAGAAAGGGACTTAGGGGTAGGATGTGCCTTCCTGTCTTAGCTCTGTGGTAGCAATAAGAACACAGGACTCAAAGGGATATCTTGAACCATCAGAGTCATTCTCCTGACACCAACAATACTACGTTAGAAGGGCTATAATAAATGGATAGAGCTACTTCTTAAAACCAATGATGCAAGTTGCTCTTGCTGTGCCTAATGAGACGTTCTTGCAGAACCTCACTGCCCGAGCCAAATATGTCATCGGGAAATTGCGTAGCCTGTGTCTCTGCTGTTAGTGATGACTCATCTTACTGCTGGGTCTTTCCTATTCAAAGGACCCCAAGATCCTTTTGGAAGACCATTTTCTCAAGAAACACAGCTTTTGCCATGTTTCTCAGGGAGACATGTCCACCCCATGAGCGTGTTTCTTACATTTGCAGGTGGGGTGTTACAACAGTATCATTTACATCTGGTGAAATTTTATTCCTACTTTCTAGAGGTACTAGTGATGATCCTAGTGATAAAAGTCAGTTTATTCTGTCAACTGTGGTATTTTCTGAAGCAATAGGTGTATGTAAAATGACATGAATCTCCTGATAACTTTTTAATAGTTTGAATTAATTCCATATCACTAAGGAAGCTTCTATAAAAGATGAATTTCTGAAAAGAACCCCTTGGCTGAGCTTTCCAAAGCAAGTCCTGAGAAATTCTAACTCTTGTGTGCTTGTCACCAGTTAACTTCAGTGGAAGACTGGCTTTTAAATCCCTGAGGCTCCTTTGAACATACACCTCCTACCCTTCTCTGCTTCTCCCCTCCACCTCCAAACCATGTTTCTCTGGTAAGAAAAAAAGTAGCTCCAATTTAGTCAATAAGTTTCTATTTGTCATAGGACTAGTTCCTTGAGGTCTCTGTCACCAAGTTAGGAAAAATTCTTCCAAGCTGGAGAATGACATGAAAATACTTTTTGTTAAAGAGAGAGTGTTTCCAAATAGAAATGGGTAATTGCTGCAATGCAAATGAACTGATGCTGTAGTTAGCTTTTTTGAAGTAGGGAATGGTTTAGTGTCTTCCAGCCTCCTCTCTCTGGAAGCTGAATTTAGCAATGGCTGAAACACAGGAAGAGGAAACAGGAAAAATGGAAACATTTATGATTTCTTAAAAAATCAGGATCAGACATTTGGATCATATGTAAGAACACCTATTGGTGCTTTTTCTCCAGTTTATCATTGTATGATCTGACTAGGTCAGAGACTATTTTGGTGGGTAGATTAGGAAATACATAGATAGTATTATCAGGAACAAAGGAGAAAAATAATCAAAAATATCACAGTCCTTAGGAGAAGTAATTATGGGAAAAGCACAGCTGGTGTGCACCGGAGGGAGAGAGGTGTCTTGGGCTTTTTTCCAAAGCTTCATACTTAGGTCCACCCTGACTGAGCTCTAGGAAAATGCCAGGAATTTGTCATAATAGAGTCCAAGGCTGCCTTTAAAAAAGGGAAATGAAACAGAACAGCCAAACGAGAAATGTGCCACTGCTATCAAAGGGTATTGGCTATAAATACAGTTCAAGCTGATCCTGTAAATAGTGATAGATAAATCTCAGAACAGGAGAGGCCCCACATTTTAGGGGAGCAAAACCAAGACCTTCAACTTATCAGAATCTTATAAGTCATGACTGTCTCAAAAAGAAAGGGCAGTCCAAAGAGCTCCAGAAAGTCTTGTTAATTTTTTTACATTGCAAGCCTGCAAATAAGGATTTGCATTAGAAAATGCCTGAGTAATTTAATTGGTTAGACTAGTGCCTTTCTGCCAGTTGGTCTGGCAGGATACAGAATTTTGTGGAACAGCTTGCCATGCCATTTGCAGGACTGCTCTCTACAGATGTCAACACCTTAGGTGACATCAACATATCAGCTTAGGAAATGTGTAACATGTATGCATGACGTCTGGCTGTAAAGGAATCTTGAAAGAAATCTAAAAGTTTTTGGAATAACCATACTTCCCAAATGAGGGACATGGGCATGCCTCCAAGGTGATGGAGAACTCACTGTTAGCAGGACTGGGTCAGTTGATCCATACAACACATCATTTGCAGTATTACTAGGAAATAAAATAGTTTTGCAGGCAGTGATAACAATTTCGGTCTCAGAGGAGTTTGAGGTGTACCTGCTCCTCATACTCAGGTTTCTGAGTGTAATGTGGGCCCAATTTGCTCAGCTGGACCTGTCCCTCCTCTCAGAGTTAGAAATACTCTTTGTGAACTCCCAAGTGGAAGTAGAAGGATTTCAGCCATTACATACTTGTCATTGTCCTTGAAGCAACTGAGAAAGAAAAGAGGTGATTTCCTGACTTACTGTTGCCTATCTCTGACAACAGACCACCATACTTATGTAAGTTAAACCAACCCTCCACTGCTTGCTTTCTGTCTAAAATGACATTCATATCCAAGTGGATAGAAAGGCCATGTCCAGATTACTATTGTGGTTTAGAGCAACAATGTACATGCCCTGGTTGTCCCTGTTCCCTAGGAGCTCCAGGTGTGTGGCAAATACACTATAACCATTGGTGAGGAAATACAAATCAGATGTGTACTGAACATATGTGTTAAACCACATGCATGGTGGAGATGTTCTATCCACGAGACCAGACTAAGATTAATATGAGATAAAACCCCCAAACTGCTTTTAATGAAGGGCCTTAGCACCAATTGCTTTGATTTATGGATCTGTCTTATTATACCAAGGTATTTGATAATGTATGTAGACATAGCCAGAGCTGATCAGTGCAGTTCATGTGGAACATCAACATTAGGTTTCACTAATCATCTGCTGGCAGGAAAACAGATTTCTGAGGTCACATCCTCCTTTTCCTTGTTCTAAGAGGCTACACTGTCTTGATGTTATTAATGGTTGAATTTGAGGACATGTTAATTATTTGGATAAAATCCATGCCTGTATAGTTGAAGCTGACTTCTGAGTGTTGGTGAGTAAACCTTGCAAAAGGACTGACACCACCTTTATCATGAACAAACATGTGAAGAGAGTAGTGTAGATCACTATGATGAATCTTGTTAATTAGAATCAGGGGAAAATAATCCCAGGCATAGAGCAGACATAAGACTGTCAGCATGAAGTATGAGGTTTTTTAGGTATGTTAAAATATAAGATTAATTGAAAACAGTGAAACATCTTGGGATCTTGATATTTGCTTTCCTGCTTCCAAGTTATTAGGGTCCATTTACCTCACAGTTACTATCTTTTCTCTACAGTTATGCGGCTTAAAATTATTGTTTTCTTAAAAAAAAAAAAAAAAAAGTGATGTTCTCTCATTTGTGTTTTTAAAAGAAATGCTAATGAAATGGCCAAAATCCTGACAACAGTAGAGCCAACTCAACAGCATCATATGGTGTCCCAGTGACTCAGACTGGACCAGTGCCCTGACCTCATATCCCAGCTATAGCAAGTTACTGTAAGCAAAAATCCCTCTTCAGTGCAAATACCAGTTTGTTCAATCAAGTGACTACCACTGTGAAGGAAAAGGGGCAGATTATGTAAATTGTCCTCTTTGGAAAACTCTGTGTAGGAGTCTGCATGAACTGAGGTCAAAAGCAGCACTTGCAATACGTATGAGCAAGGACACCTATTAGAAAGGCGGGCTGTGGTAATACAGCTAGCATGTGACGATTTCTCAGGATGAAGAATCAGTTTTAATTTAAAGCAATATCTATTACTACCCAGCTGATGGTACATGAAGCCTCCTGCTGCCTCTTTCTTACACAAAAGTTCAGGCAGAATTACCCTGGACATTTTCAACCCCCCAGAGATGCCTGCAGGGCATTGGCAAAGATGCTGGTGCCGTTTGTATTAGTACAGGAATGG
The DNA here is from genome assembly GCF_047716275.1 of Strix uralensis. Taxonomy (NCBI): domain Eukaryota; kingdom Metazoa; phylum Chordata; class Aves; order Strigiformes; family Strigidae; genus Strix; species Strix uralensis. The sequence continues at coordinate 78,825,937 of NC_133974.1, read as the reverse complement.
TGAAGGCTGCCCCGCTACCATAAAAGACTCTATTAAGACCATTTACTCTCCAGGGCACTTGAATTAGGCATAACTGCTGGATCACTTGCTGGTGAGAGTATCCAGGCTCCCCAGTGACCCTCCCTGTTAGGGAGGCAACTGACTTTTATGAGTCAGCTCTCAAAGCTGGGATTTGGAGGAGCAGATCACTAGCTCACTATATCCTACTTCCGCAGCTTCGCCAGGGAACTTGACGGCCACAGGGAATGGTCTGTGCAGTTGAGGGTAGTTAGAGGATTTACACCCTGGAGGAAACACCTTCTTTTTTTCTGTAAAAATATGTGTGGGAAAGGCTTAGTGTTCTTTTAGGAGAAAAGAGACAGCTAGGGCTTGTATGGTAAGTGATTCACTTTGACTTGTCTCCTTACATGTGTGCATTATATGCTGTATTTATTTTAACTGGAAGAGTTGTGTTCCCCCTAAAGTTGAGCTGTGATTTTGCTCAACAGCAAAATAGAAGGAAAAAGTATCACTTCAGATTTAAGGGTATTAAAACCCTAGAATTACCTGAAATAACCATGGTAACAAGCTCTGAAGTAATGGCAGTTGCTCATATTACCATAGAAACAGGACTTAAAAACTGGAAATTACCTATAATTTATCCCTGTTGCTTACAGTGACAATAATATAACATGTATTTTGTGAAAAATACTCATGTTTTGCCTATAGTAACTGTCAAGAAGTTATTCAAAAATTATTTAAAGATATTCAAAAGGTACCATTTATTACTTTGTTGCCATGGTTATTTCTTGTTATTAGTCCCCACAAGAGTGACGTACCAAAAAAATGGACAATTTTAATAAAATATAAAATTTTGTAGGTATTGATATAGCACAAACAAAAGATAAAATCAAAATTTGTTAGCCTTAAATAGGCCTAAACTATTTGTTGTAATTTTTGATAAATAATAGGTTTTTATCTGTGCATCTATGTATTTGTACTGTCTACCCGTTGAAATGGCAATAGGTGCAGCAGACCACAAGTTGGTAGCACAAGACCCAGACAAGTACAGGCCCTTTCCTTGGCCCTTGGACAGCTGTGGGTAGGGAGCGGGAGAAAGTGTAGTGTGTAGTGAAACTGAAGAAGTGAAAATGAAGCACAAAGCCCCTGCTTTGGGTAAGATCAGGCATCTCCTCGTTCCTATGTTTTTTGGAAAAGTAACTGGTGAAAACTGAAAAAGATGTTGCAGTGAGTCATCTGGCAGCCTGAAGGTCATCGCGATACCTCTCCTGCCTGTAATGACAGAAGATGCTAAAATCCCAAAGCCACAGTCATTCAAACATTAGGCTGATTTGGAAAACTGGAAGAATAATTTTAACCTATTGGTTTGCTCCCTATATCTTAACTGCTTCAGAGTGTAGGTTCTTGCTTCTTGGTAGTCTGAGATGATGCAGCCAAGTTCTCAGGGTTGTTTGAATTGGGTTAGGTGTTCTGCATGGTTGGGGAGGCTTAAATCAGAAATACATTTTCTTTCTAAGCTTTTATGGACATGGATGAGCAATTTCACTAATGTGTCTTTAGTTTCATTTTCAGTAGGGCCAGTATGATCTGTTTTGTATATCAGCGGAGGATAAATTTGCCACTCTCCTTGCCTTTGTTGGCTGAAGTGAGAGTGAGCTGGGTGTGCAAATCTGCCAAGACTGTATGGCAATAGAGCAGGTGGGCAGAGGTCATTGCGGACAGTGAGGAGGAAGGACTACTGTGTATTTGCATGCTTGTAAAATGATGGGGTTTGAGCTCAAGAAACTGATGATTTGCTTCTCCATCAGCACAGCAGTGCCCTGTTCTACAGGGGAACTCAACTGAAAAAGCTGAACATAGCCAATGCCTCTGGACTGCTGTAACAGTGTTTGTAACAGCAGAGATTGATGTGAGGTGGTGAATGAAGACAGACAATTCTTGTTGTGCAGTCTTGGGGATATAAGGAATAAGGCTTGACACACCCAAGGTCTCTATGGTATGGACAGATCTTTTTAAAAAACAAGCAAACCACAATCTGTCCGTCCCCCCCCAACAACACAAACCAAAAAGCTAGATAAGATTTCACTCTTCCGATTAATGTCTACAGACCTGGGGTTAGATTTAATTGAATTCCTAAGGAAAGGAACATTGGCAATTATTAAAATTCTTTAAACACAATTAAATAATGCCATTAAATAACTAATGGCAGCAGACAGTAGGAAAAAATAGTGACCAAAACACATTTTCATGTTAGAATGAAAGATTCAGCTTTGATAATTCCTCCAGCATTTTATAAACTGCTTGTATTTATGTAGTAATGAAAAAATATAAACCTGCACATATTTCATTCCAGAGGAAATAAATGAAGTCAAGTCTGAGGAGACTTGTGTTTAATCATGAAATGTGCAACATTTGGCTGTAGTGAATTAGCCATTTGTCTTACTAATGCAAAGCCTCAAGAGAGCTAGAGGCACAGTGGACAAATTCAGTGGTTTTGCATGTGTGACCTCTAGGGACCTTGGTAAAAATTCTGCATGGACACAAAAAGATCTGGTTTCAGATCTGTCCTTCTCTTTTAGTTAATGTGATCCCGAAGTTGCAACCACACCTCCCTTCCCTCCCTGTATCATTAGCATATCAGTCAAAGAGCAATGTATGATTTGGGTTGGAAGAAAATGAATAAGGCACAATGAGGTTTTGTTGTAGGGTGATTTGTCATATGGCTTCTGCAGATAAGAAATCCACGGTAGCACTTATCAGAGTTGCAGCATATCTCATAATCCGTAGACTCTCCTCTGTGTGTTCAGCAGGGCTTGCTTTGCTGTAGGGCTTGTCTTTGTGTAAAAAGGTGGTTTAAGGGAGGGAATATTTGCTGGGCTTCAGTATCTCGACACTCGGAAAACTTTTTTTCTTCCAAAAGTGAATGTTTTGATTAAATCATTTCTTCTTTCATTAACACAAATCTTATCGATCAAATCACTTTTGAAAAAGGCATTAATATTTGAAGTCTTCTTAGATAGGAAGGCTGCAGTGATATTAATCTTTTCATTTGTATAACGCTAGTTAAATTATCAGTATTCCACTCCATCAGGCTTTCCAGAAATCCTCATGTGCTGTTCATGTGTCCTGGCAGTACAAGTTTGGTTTTGACTGAATTAAGAACCTGTGAATTCAGTCGTGTGGATTCTGCCTACCTGATTTTGGTAGGAAGGGCATTTCTGCCCACATGTGTATCCTTGTCTTTCTCTGTTGCTGCAGCTGGGCCAGCTCAGGTCAGAGGTAGCTTTTTGATTTAAATTAACATGTTAATTTAGCAAGCATATATCTTTAGGATGGAAATTGTAGCCATTACTGTGCCTTTGCTGCAGCTGGTGAGAATAAACAGATCTGGAGTCCTGGTAAAGTCTGAATGGTGAAACTGTTAATGTTTCAAGTGTACAAGCTGTGAAATGCTCAAGCTTTTGCCTATGGAGTCTTTTCTAGCAGCGTATAGAGTTGAATTACTGAAGAGTTTTGAGTTTTTGAGTATTGTGAGAATTAGTGCTGGATATAAAGGAGTCTCTTGAGAGGTTGCTGGCATTATGGGGAATAACTGCAGGACCACGGATACAAAATACACCTTTGCCTTCCTTCCTTGAATGGCACATTCTGTAGCATGGCGGCAGAACCGTTGTATGCTTCAGGTCCTGGAATAACCTATAGGATTCATTCCCTCTTCATGTTTGTATTAAAGAAACTACATGTTAAATTAATAATAGGTCTTGTGGTGCATTGGGAGGCACTTTTGAATTTGTGTGTTGTAGCTGTGCAGTGCTGTAATACAGCATTGCTATTGCTAGTAACAAGCCATAAGCTCTGTACTGAATTTTAAAGGACTCAGGACTTTACTGACTTGCCTGCAGCTTTGTTTTACTTGGTTTAGCTGTGACAGTGAGTTCTCTAACTGCCTAGGTGTCTATGGTTAATTTTTTTTTTTAACTTTTATTATTTTTGTATGGTACAACCTTTTATATAAATAGCATTAACAAGCAGTTATCCTGAGTAGAATCAGAAATTTTACTCTAATGTTATTGATGTAGTGTAAAGAAGAGGCCTGAACAATTGGAAATGCAGGATGTGGCACAGAGGAGTACTGGCATAGGATAATAAGAGATGTGTCTTGGCTAGGGAGACCCAACAGATATTAAAAACTTACCAATCATTGGTTAAAAAAATGCAAACTTGGAGCTGGATAAAACTGACTTTATGGATAACAAATAGAACAAAGAAGTAGTATCTAACACATGTAAAAGGCACCATATATAGTAAACTTAGAGGCAACGTGGAGCAGTAGACTGATGAAGAAGGAGCAAAGGAGTAAAACTGTGTTAGCAGGCATATAAAAAGGACCCCAAGTGTATCCTAGAGTGACAAAGAAAAAAAACGACCAACATAAACATTATATTCCTCCTGGTGAAAGACTCCAGATGCTCATATGTTGCCGTAACACTTTTTTCCCCCACTTCTGACAACCCCAGGGTGAAAACACCAACTTTAAGACTGGGAGGAGTAGTGGAAGGATAACATAACATCAGGAAATGGAGTACAAAGAACTTTTTGTGTTGCAACTATTATTGAGGCATTTTCTGTATTCTAATGGTATTATTATCCTTTCCTTTTTTGTAGCAACCAGTTCTGGACTGACAGTGATCAGACTTAAAATTTCAATTACATTAACAATAAGTTCTTAGATTTAAACATAGGATGTGTTTCCTTGTTATCCATAAACAAGATTTTGAACATGACAGTATGTCCTTCCTGCTTTCAGAAGTGTGGGCAAAAAGCTTAGTTTTAAACCTGTGGACAGATTTTTCAAATACCTGAGGGTGCTTATGTCTAGCTGTGGCTATCCAGAACCTCAGTTCCCTGTTTAGCCTCTTGAAGGTGACTTCAGTTCAAAACCTGCTGCCGTCAAACTAGTTTCCTCACTTAGGTGCCTTAACTTAAATAATGTGAATATGCCCTTTAGGAGGCACAAAGCTGCACAATGGATACGCACATGAATTTGTGTGAAAAATTTTAAGTCTTTAATCTGTGAATATATTTTTCATGTTATCTGCTTAAAATGTATTTCCTTGGGGCAAAGACTCAGAGTATTTGTCTGCATTATTTCTAGTACGGCTGACTGATAGGAGTCTTAAGCACAATCACCATGCAAATATGTTAATGTGAATAAGGATGACTTTTGTTTATTGGAAGGAAAAGACACATGGGCTACAACTCGTTAGTACTGTCTCAGAGCTAATGATACCAATCTTTGTTACAAAATAATCTCTTAAAAAGTACTGTAATTAAAACTGAGTGGGTATTTTAAATAATCCACCCTGCTTAGACTTCTATTAAAATACCAGTGATTATGGGGATAATTAATTAAACAAAACAAAAAAAAAGATTTTCTATTGGCACCTTTGAGAAGCTGCAGTAATCTGTTGTACAAATTTTGTTCTCGTGGGAGGCCAGGGATAGAAGAAAACAAGCTCTTTACAGATGGAGGAAATAACAGGCTCACTAACATCATTCATGAGATGCTGTGACCTGACTGGTACCCACAGTGATCTCCCAGACAGTATCCTAGTGTTCAACAACATAAGTTTCCAAACCTTCTGACCCTTTGGCCACTCCCATCTTCTGAGTAACCTTCAGAAGATCACAGTCTGTCAAAACATTTGGACTGATATTTGGGTTGCTAAGAACAAGTTTTAGAAAAACCTGAATGAAGCCTGGAGGTTTGTGGCTCCTTAGCTGACGAGGGCTGAGACTCGGGTCTGAGCCAGCCTTTAGCACCAATGCCCAGGGAGGAGGGGGTGTCCTTGGATACAGAGACCAGTGCAGAGCTGCTGATTCTGTGCCACTAGAAACTGAGGGCCTGCACACCAGAAAAAAAAGTAAAACTGAGATAGAGCAATCGAAGTTCCCAGAAAGCTCATGATAAAGGGGCAAAGGGAATCTAGGAGAACAAGAACCGAGAGCAAAGGAACCTAAAATATGAATAACTGGTCCCATTCTTATATACAGTGATAAAGAGGTAGCACAGCTGTTCTGGTAATGAACCTAATTCAAATTCAAAATTTGGATCGTCATAAAGTAATGTGTCTCAGATGGACATATCTTCCTTGCCTCAGTTTGATCTTATTTAACTCTGCCTTGCATAAAGGAAAGAAAACATCTGGAAGAAAGTTGAAATAGCAGGAGGATGGAGAAGAGGAAACATACTCCAATGTGAACAAACTCTTGCTTCTCTAATAAAGCCTCTTTTCAGACAAGCAGCAAATGTGGCACAGATGGATACACAGCAGTATAGTGGAGCTCTGTGGCCCTGGTGAAAGGCAAGATAGGTGTTTGAATTATATACTTGCTTGTTATAACCTTTTTCACTCATATTCTGTAAAGAAGTGGTGAGAAGAGGAAAGTTTGTCTTGGACAAAACAAAATCTACCTGCAAGTAATGCTTTCACTTGTTCTTACATCTGTCTGGCCTCTGCAGCCTAGGTGGTAAAAACTGAAACAGCATAATGTAGAATAATCTCAAATGTTTTCTATATTCTGGTGTTTTGTTTTGTTTTTCTGGCTCTACCAGAATATTGCTAAAAACACGTGTCTCACTAGTTGGTATTCCCACCAGGAACTGGAGATGCTCCTAACAGGTTTGGGAATCCCCAGGTGTCTTCAGTTCTGTTCTTAAATTTAGGTCAATCCACAGGTACTGATGCATATACTGGACCTCAATTTGGGGATAAGTAACTACCTCACACTGAAGTAATTGAGATTACTTTTGTGGCTAATGTGGAACATGGGCACTGGCTTTTTTGACCAGGCCTCTGTCTTTGCACATATTCGTGGATAAACTGAAGTCCTTGCAAGTTCCACAAAATAAAATTATGCCAATATTTTGAGTGCCACATTGTAACATGCTGTTAAAACATGTTAGCAACCTTAAAATAACACAAAACAACCCACTGTTTTAAAACTGTAGTGTATGGGCCCTTGGTGTGGCTAAAAATAATTATTTTGAAAGAGAGATGATTCCACAGGACAAATAGACATTACATATGATTTAATTTTCCTTTTTTTTCCTCTAACTTCAAACATGGGAAAGAACAAAAAATGTTCCTTGTATAATGTAGGGCCATGAAGATGATGAAGGGACTGAAGCATCTCTCCTATGAGGAAAGGCTGAGAGAGCTGGGAATGTTTAGTCTGGAGAAGAGAAGGCCCAGGAGGATCTGGTCAAAGTATACAAATACCTGAAGGGAGGGTGCAAAGAAGATGGAGCCAGGCTCTTTTCAGTGATGTCTAGTGACAGGACAGGACACAAACTGAAACACAGGAGGCTGTCTCTGAACATCAGGAAACACTTTCATACTGAGAGAGCGACAAGACACTGGAACAGGTTGCCTAGAGCGGTTGTGGAGTCTCCATCCTTGGAGACATTAAAAAACTTTCTAGACACAGTCCTGGGAAACTGGCTCTAGGTGGCCCTTTTTGAGCAGGAGGATTGGACCAGATGACCTCCAGAGGTCACTTCCAACCTCAATCATCCTGTGATTCTGAGGTTCTCCTGTATTTACCATATTTTAGATGTCCTTGGAGAGCAGAGACAGGACATTTAGGTAAAAAACACAACATTTCTTCCAGTTGCTACAACTCAGGGCAGTTCTGGTCAGGTGCAAAAGCACTTGTTTGCCAGGAAACAGCAGCCTCTCATAGGGCATCTCTCTTCCTATCACAGGTTAGCAGTGAAGGGCTCGAAGTATGAAGTTTCTATTAGTTGTTTTGAATATGGTTCCTTACCAACACAAAATTTTCCTGTAATGAGGCTTTCCTCTAACAAGGGAAAAAGTGGAAGTGAAGGTACGAAAGAGGGAAATCACAAGTAGTGGGGGTAACATTTGTATGAACACAGTATTTGCTTTTTCCAGTAACAAAGAATGAGAGCTCTTGATGAAAAGGTGAAAAATATGAAATGGTTGAAAGGAGATGGATTCCTCTGTAAATGTCAAGTGGGTGTACTTCTGTGGGATGCTTTGGAGGCAGAAGTGCTGCAGAGTACTTTAATTCTAAGGTTGTGGCATTTGGGGGCAAGGGGTGCAAATTTTTGGTGGTTGGTTTTGTTTTTTGGGGGTTTTTTTTGGTGTGCATGATTCTGTTAAGTGTTTCCTACTAGACTGGGGCCAGGCAAAATGCCTGTAAAAAGAGTAAGACATTAGAAATTCCTGGCCCCGTGTGTGTGTGTGTGTGTGTGTAATAATATTTCTAGATACAAGCTCAACTGAATGATCTCAGGGTAATATCTAGTTCAACTATTGTTTCCATTTGCACAGATGAAAACTGGGTTAGTCTGCAAGAAGCATTCATTGGGTGTCACTTTGGGGCAACCTGTTTTGTGTGTCTTCTGTTTTGTCATTGCAACCAAACAGCAAACCCCCTCCAGTCACAGATCCTGTAACTGTTGTGCTGCTGTTTACAATCCTAGTTTACAATCTGATTGTTAAGCCAGTACAGCAAAAAATAATTTCTCCTCCATATGGAAAGGTGTCCAAAGTCTTATGCTTTCATGAAAAATACTTTTGCCACCTGAAGGCAAAATATCAGCCTGAGTGGCTTGTTTAGTTGACTCCTCTCCAGCTCTTTCTGTGAGACTAGAGAAAGCAGTGAAAGTCCTGCTGGGCACTGTCAGATAAAGCTAAAATATAAATTTAGGTTAAAGGACTTGATCCAGCTCTGTTCACATTGGAAATAAAACCTGAACTTTAAAAATCTGAATAAAAATACTTCTTTGATACCGTTTTGGGGCTTTTAAATAATTTCACTCTCTCCACTGTAGAGTGCCTTCAAGTGACCCTGGTACCTGCATTTTTCCCTCTGATTCTCCACTGATGGACAGTATTTAAGTTATGCTGAACTAGAGCAAGTGTGTCCCAGGTGACAGGCAGACCCTAGAGGTGGTGGCAGTTCTGGGATGAGCCCTGAGGACACCACAAGCCAGCTGCAGTTGTCGCCTTATGGCCCCTTCCCCATCCTTGCTTTGTTTTCACAGCTTGATTTGACCAGAGCTTGCCTTACCCTTAAAGGGGTGATTCACTGCTGGTATCCCCATATGTCCATAGTCATTCTCTCAGCTGACTTCTTAAGCAGCAGATGGTTTACATAGTTGCTGCATTCATATACCAGATTTTTTACTACCTTAATGTTGCACATTATCTGTGGAAATCTGGTAAGTGAAGATGATGATCTCTAGTGATAATTGAAATTGAACTTCTGTGACTCTTGCTGCAATTGTGGTATGTATCTAACTTCTAGATTATTTTTGCCTTATGTTGTTTTCTGTCCCTGTTCTATTTCACCAGAAGCACAGGGCTTTAAAACCAGATTTTTCTGACTACTATTTTCTGTGACTCCAACAGGCGCAAGATCAAAACAAACAAGAACAAAATTGTTCTGTTTCCAAAACCAAAAGATAGCCCTTTATAGAATTGAAGTAACAGGCATCATAGTGCTGGAAACCTTTGACATTTCATTGGACACTTGATTTCCCCTACTTTAGCTGAGGTGAGCTGTGCATCAAGCTCTCTTGTTCAGTTTATTACATGGCGGGGAACATCACCTAGATCTCATGTCCCCTTTATAATTAAAAATCATGAAGGATGGCATTTCTGCTTGTATTCAACTGTACACAAGTCTGTTGCAACAAATACAAGATGGAAGTAGGCTTGTCTTGAAATCTTGGAACTTGAGGGTGTGCTATATCAGAATGTGAACACTATGATTTACTGTTTGTACCATACACTGTGAAACTTATCCAAAGCACTGATGACTTTTTAAAAGATTGCCCTTTTGCTCTTACTATTTCAAATACCTCTGTTTAAATATCACTATTCTCTTCCATGCCATTATCTTTCACCAATGTAGGCTACTAGTCAAAATATGACTTCCATCTCCTGGGACCTTTTAAAGTAGTATCCCCAGTCAGGTACCGGGAATAAATGTAGAAACACGATTATCTTTCACAACACTTGGTTTCAGTCTCATGGAATTAGTCTACTTAGATGTCATTGTGATTGATTACAAAATTACTTCAAATATTTTTATATTTTGAAAGAAATGGTTTTGATAAGTTTCATTAGGAAGGTTCTGAGACTAAGTTTCTTGAAAACATTTTAAATTCTGTGAATCAATATTTTCTCATGTTCCCTTGGAACAAAGCTGCTTGGTTGGCATAGTTCTTAAACTCAGGTTTGGCTAATAAAGCTGTATGTGGCTTGCCAATGTGTCGCTCAGGTCTGTATGTGCTTGTTTACAAATTTATTAGATGCTGTAGCTATGTGTAGTTCTACTTGTTATTGTTATAAGGTGACCTGTTTAAATAGCTCCCTATTAAATCTTTTAACTATAGAGTTACAGTTTACTTTCAAATTGTAATATTTTAAGTGACTTTCTGTTTAGTGTGTCTCTTTAGTGCTGTGTATCATATTTAAAACCACAGTAAAATACTATTAAGTATTCTGAGCAACTGAATTACGGCAGAGCTTTTGCACTTTTAGTGAGGTTGAATTTGGCCTTACAGCAAAAATTTTGAAGCCATCTGAGATTCAGACTAGGTTAAGCAGATAAGTGCAAGTCAATGTGACAATAGGCTGGAGCTCGTGGGGGTCAAGTAGATGACTGAGGCCATTCTATCTGTGTTTTGACAAGCTGATGAATTTCTGTGAGAGTGCTTTGTGGGGCAAGGAGAGAATGGAAGCTGGCAGGGATGAATCTATGCATATTATTCCCAGAATTTTGCTCATGTCCGTGCATTTTTTATGACATCTCCCAGTTCTCTCCCACTCCCCCAGGCAGACACAAAAACTGCTATCCGGTACAGGCTTGTGTCCATTTCTCACAAAGTTTGAGCCACTAAGAAGGCATATGCTAGCAGGCATTAAGGGTGCTGGTGTGCAAATATCAGATAACTGGGTGTGTTAACCTCTATGTTGCAGTAATGTAAAAACTCCTTTGTGTGTGGGGAAAAAAAAAAAATCTTATTGCTCTGATTATGCAAAAGTCTACAATAAAGGATTGAATTTTTGCATCAAAAGGCACCATGTGAAGAGACAGAGTTTTTTATTTGTTTAATAAATTTTAACAGATTTATTTTAAATTTGTTTAAATTGTGGCCAAGACAGGTTCTTAAACCTTTGAACTAATGGCTATTATTTATCATACTCAAAGTAGTTCTTAATTATTTTCTGGGATCGATCTTAATTCTAATTTTTTTCTTTTTCTTTTTTTTTTTTTTTTTTTTTGTTGTTGTTTGTTTGTTTTGTTTTTTTAATTTTATTACCTTTATTTCTAAAGACTACCATGGCTAAAACCCATTAACTGTTTCGATTCTCTGCTCCTGGCATAGAAGTTGTCTGCTGTGCTGTTCAGACCAAGGAAATACTGGAATCTCATTTTTAGTTAGTCCATTTCATTTTCACTGGTGAAAATGAAGTCTTGTTTATAAGCTGATGTCATTCCATGATTGTCTTAAAATTCATTTTGAAAAACTGACTTAAAAGGGAGAAATTTTAGTATGGTTTATAGGAAATTTAAACAAACTGGACATGTAATATCAATTAAAATATTCTGGTTTAGAGGTCTGGATTTTTTTAACCCCCGATGAATTAAAAAAAATGTTTTTTTAATGTATTTTATTTTTTTAAATGAAGAAATCTTTAAAATGCAAGCTCTTTGAATGTAACAAATGTGGACAACTCTTGGCCTATGTTAGCAGTATGACTTTGAGCTTTTGAAACTGCAAGTTCCATGCTTATAACTTTTTAAAATTGCTTTGTTACATTTGGGGAAACTTGTAGTACGTAAAGCACTACAGAAGATTATTTTTTGTCCTTAGATGAAACTAGCTGTAGCTCTGTTTTCCAGGTAGGGTTTTGTAAAAGTGTTACTGTGCAATATATCATAGCCTTCTTTCCATCCATCTTAATGCTCTCTTATAGTTGTTTCTCAATGTGGAAATTCTTTGAGGCAGCACTACCTTGATGAAAAGAAATTTTAATATATAGGGAACTTATTTGTAAAGTACTCTGAGCCCAAACCTTGGATTTCTACTGCGGTTGCTTCAAAATATTTAAAGGTCTGTCTCCTATTTCCATGCTTACTGCTTCAAAGGGTTCTGAATTCCTGATACTTTCAGGTCATTGATCCTTATTTCTGGAAAGTGGCAAATGCTACAAGCATAACAGGCAGGACCTATGACCCTTGCCTGTGTTATTTTGAATTTTATATTTTTTCAATAAAATGTGTTAAGTTTTTCTACAGGCATAGGTCGCCATTTGTATATAGTAGTACATGTTGCTTTAATGCAAATCTTGTTGCTTTATTCTTTAAGCATTTTTTTTTCCTTCCTTGTGTCTCAGCCTCAATTTTGGCAAGCAAAACCCAGTCTAAGGCGAGAGTGCTTAGTAGCAGCATGTTCTATCTTTGGCCACCTGCCTTGCACCTCTGAATTGCTGGAAGGGAAGAACTGAAGTGCCTTTTATAGAAAGCTGCTAGAGCTAAAGCCATGGTAAAGTGAGGTACAAAATGAACTGCATAATGAAAGTTTTTTCACCACTGCCTCTCTAATGAGTGCTATGTTTTGGAAGTCTATAGAAATAAGAAGTTTAGTCTGCTACCATTGGCCTAATTAATCATAGAGGACTGCTAACAATAATGTAAGGGTCATTGCTGGAAGGAAAAGCAGTCTGCACCAATTAGGAATTTGCCTAATTGAATTCTTGTAGTTGTAGAGAGAGTCTGAAGAACTGACTGGGTGGAGAAGGCTGTGTGTTTGGTTTGCCAAGTCACTAACTTGCGCTGAGATTTATCAACAGATCTTGCTTGTGGTGAGGACTGTTGAAGTATTTAATTTAAAGTGGAGAAGAGACACAAAATAAACTGAAAGGATATTATAGGATAATATAAAAGGATATATATATATGATTATTTTTTTAATAAACTGAAAGGATAGCATTGTATTAGCTTCCTATGATGACAGAGTAAAATGAAATCAGTGATTAACACATGTAGATGGAATTCTTTATATAGGAAAAAATTTCTCCCTTTCCCTAAAGAACAGGTCCCTTTCCTAAGGATGATGAATAAATTTTGAAAAATGACAACTGAATTTGTGTATAGTAATCCAGGATATTACTTTTTAATTTTGTTGTTTTGTAATCATATCTGGAGAGATGTGTCTGCATGGGGTACCTACAGTAAGTTATAGAGGGTGACTGAAAATAAAGTGGAAAATTATTTAGAGAACTGGGCATGAAATATCAGTATTTTTAGCATCTCCAAACCTCAAAACACACTGCAGTCCATTCCTTCAAGCAGAAAACTTTTATACCTCCCCATATGAATTCCCTTCCTTTTTCTGTTGGTATGTTTCCAGTGGAAGGCCTAGTGTCTGTTATTTTCTTGGTGAAACTGAAAGGGCAATCTCCTTGTGTCTTCTGCATCTCTCCAAAGACCAAGACAAGTCAAAAATTGATCTATGGCACAGCCTAGCATTACCTCAGGGGATGCTGCTGCAGTCAGTCACCCTCCATCTGCAAGAGAAGGTGGCTGAGCTTCTTCTCGTGGGGAGGAAGAGAAGACCTGGAATGTATTCCTAGGTAGAAATTTATGAGGAAATAGTTTGTTGGTGATTGTAACTAAAATTTTTTATTAAAAATGTGTGAGCTGACAAAAGTTGCAGGAGTTTAAAGGAGGAAAGGCATCTGTATTTTGTTCAGCAACTAAGAAACTGTGTGTTCTAATTAGGGGAGGAATTTTTGTAGCCTGTCCTTCTGACCTCATTAGGAAACTAATTTTTCAGAGCTTTCTGAAGGGAATTTGTTGTATATTTTGATTATTCAAACAAGTTTGCTAACATAGTAGGGTTGAGGCTGATTTACTTGTCCAATAAGGATTAACTTCTAATTCAGTCACAGACCCCTCAGTTATTTTTCCCTGCTGTAAGGAGGTCTCTGCTTCTGCAGGCCAAGAAGGTAGGAAAAATATGTTGTTGCCTATGGCATGTTACTTGCTTGTTATTTTTGCCTGTAAGCCAGTGAAGAACTCATGCAGGGAACTGGTGGCATCTAAAAAAAGGCAGAAGTAGAAGCTAGGGGAATGGAGTATTAATTTCTCATGTGCATGAAATCCTCCCACTGTATGATATCTGGGGCATAGGACATGGTTTTGGCAAGCTAGACTGTTCCGTCAACAGAGAATAAGTTACCAGGAAGATAAATCTTTTACATGCAAAAGATGTGAACTTCTCTTTAGGCTAACAAAATTTTATTTGCTAAACTGTCACGTTTTGTCTGAAGGAAGACATAGCCCTGAGATGGAGTGACTAGAGACTTTGTATAGGTTTAATTAGCCCTCTAAGCATAAAAAATATTAAACACACCTGAATACTAAGTGCAAATAAATAATTTGATCAATGAAAATGTCTAATGGAGACTTGTTTCCTGCAGGATAAACAGCTTCATCAGGGATCTCATGTATTTGTACCACCCACTAGGAGATACAGATACTCTGACTTATCTTTCTGTCGGGTTTTTGTAGCAATTTTTGTTCTGTTTGGGTGTGGCTTTGTCTCTACTCTTGCGCCTTAAAACAGCTGGGGGTCAAAACCTGCCCCTGTTTTTCAAGATCAGGATCAGTGGGTACCCTTAAGTCTTCTAAGATGAGTACTGCAGGACTGATACTCTCTTTGTGATGGTGTCTTCTGGTACAAATCCTTGGAAGTGAAGTGCATGGCAGTAAATGGTTCAAAGGCAATAAAAGGCATATCCCATACTTGAGTAGGAAGGATAATTATAGCCATTTTAAGAACTGCTGAACATTTTAGAGCAGTGACTCATCCCTAGGTTCTCCTGCACAACCAGTATATTTCTCTATCACAGCTATCTTGCAACCAGGACATTATAATTCTGTTTATATTTGTGTATGTCTATCCCCTGTAGGGCTTAGTCTGCCTTAACAGTGTGTAAATACTGCTGAGTAAATAACAAATGAAAGGTGAGCCTGGAAAGACACTGTTCTATTAGTCATTAAAAAGCTCAGACATCTGGGGTAGAATTTTCATGAATCTCTTTTCCAAGAGACTTTCAGTGAAGGGTGAATGTCAGTCACCTAGCATGCTGATTTGATAATAGTTTGGATGCATTTCAGATACTTGTCTGTAAATTAGACTGGAAATGTTGAATTTGGAAGGAAGGGGAAATGGATTATTTCAGGATGTTTATGAGTACCTCTAGTTATATTGTGGTTGAATGCTAATGTAAATCAGTCTTTTCTTGTGACAATATGATGACTTTCCTACCCCCAATATACTGAAGGTGACAAGAAAAGGGAATCCACTGAATATTTTGACCTTTCTGAAATGGATTTTGTTGCTTTTTTTAAAAAAGATTTTGCTGTCAAAAGAAAGGTGCAAGCATGTATATGTGTATATTTCCCTCCACCCTTCTCTTTTCAACAGTCCCAATGGCTGTCAGCATACAGCACTAGACTTATGCATATATAATTCCCAATATCACGAGTAATGTTCCTCCCAATATCTTCTGGGATGTCTGAAGAGGACTGAATGTTAGTATTGCTGATTTAAAGTATTTGCTTTGTTATGGGTTCTGGCTCAACATGAACTGACTTTGCAGTCATGCGCATCTATCACTACTCACACCTTCCCAGCATCTCCTTAAACTGCTTGTCTGATGCTTTTCTAGCAGTGTTTTGTTATGCAGCATTCTCTGAGCAGGACACCTCTGTTGCTCCATTTTTACAGCCCCTGTACGGCAAACCTTTGACATTAATGACTTTTAGTCACTACAAATGCTCCAGAATAATCACAAAGATGGACTAGACCCTTCATTTGCCTGAACAAAACTCTAGCTACAGATGTTCCTAGATTTTATCAGTGTTGAAACATAAATTTGATTTTTTTTTTTTTTTTAATGCAAACTTTGCAGCTTTGTTTAGTATTCAGTTACAAACTCAGGAACTGATTAATGGTAGTAGAAGTCCCTTGACATAAGTGTAGTGTTATCTGAGATTAGTTGGATTTCTTTATATTTTCTTATTGTGGGTTTTTCTTCTCCCTCTTTTTGGAGCAAAACAGAAGCTCTATAGCAAAGTGGTCTGGGAGGAGCAACTTGCTGCTCCCACTGAAATAATTTGATAAATAGAGTGATAGAAGGCTTCAGGGGAGTGCTCTGTCACTTTCAAGAATAATAAAGTGTGTTTAATTAAAGTAATCTCTGTTTAGATTAAAATAAATGATTTTAATGCCAAGGGTAGTTTTTTTAATGACTATGGGATGCCATTCAAAGGAAAGGCAGGAAGCTGATATAGTACTTAGAACTCTATTTCCTAGACTCTTATGATCAATCACTTAGAAGATGTGCTCTGCCAAGAAAATTATGTTTATTAAACATTATTCCACAGCATACTAGTAATTGATAGGAGATATGGCACTGGGGAAAGAGCAACAATTCTGGACCGGAGAAGTTCAAAGAGACGGAAAATTTCCAATGCATCAGAGGACTGACTTTTTTAGAGTGACTACCCATGGACTGTATGTTGCAAAGTCCAGTCAGAACTGTAATAGTTGCCAAGAAATTTGTTGTGCAGTTAGACAGCCTCAAAATATTAGGTCTACACATAACATTTAGGAATATAACTGCTCTTAATGAGCTTGGAAAAGATTAATGATTCTGCCTCCAGTTGTGAGGACAGTTTTACTGGTGCTTCAGTCTCCCACTTCTAATATCCTATTTATCTGCCCTTTCTTTTAACTAGTAGATTGTCTCTAACACATTCTGATATCCCCATTTATTTCTATGCCTTATCTTGCACAGAAGAACCTAAAACTATCCGAGCCCTGCAGTGGTGGGAGCACCTACTGTCTCAGAGCCTTCTCCCATGTACAGCTGAGTATTTCCTGCACTGAAATGCAGTGGGAAAACAGATGAACAGCTTCACAGAGCTGATGAGGTGATACATTCTCTTGGGGATGGGGGACGTAGCACAATTTGTAGCAGAAACCAGCTCTGAAGGAAGGGTGTTGGTGCATACTGTTATGCCGTGTAATGAGAAGCTGTAACTTAAATTTCTACAGGAATATACAACTTGGATTTAGGAGTCTTAGCTTGCCATGTTCATGAAATATAAGCAACAAAAGAAAAGGAGACTGGCACCTGATGATAATACTTGTTATGACTTGTCAGGAAGGTATGACTCCTGGTTTCATGACTAGAGGTCTCTTTTTTTCTTTTTTTTTTTTTTTTCCTCTCCTCCTCCAGGCCAGTCTTAATCCATTAACTTTTGTAGCATGGATATACGCTAAAATATTCCATCTAGGTGGTGAACTAAAGGCATTTTTCATCCAGGTAATGTCCCTGATGAGGCTGGGTTCCGCACAGTTCTGCACTGCTACTGTGAAATAAACACAGAGCTGCTGCTTCTTGTATATTATGAAGAGCTTCTAGGACAGGTACAGTTTGTAAAAGTTTGGCAGCTTTCCCTGGCTTCATTCAGCAATGAAGAGGCTGTTTTCCTCTTGGCAAGCAGCATCCCCTGGCAAAAAGTTACAATGAACAAAGCTGAACCACTGGAACAAATGTCTTCCACTCTGAGGTGTGCGTTCTGCTACTTTTCAATCCCTGATTTGGAGACACAGCATAAAGCTGAGTTTGGCTGGACTCCTAATGTGCTCAGTATCCCTGAGAATTGGGTTATTACATGTCAGATATTTGCACATGGTTTGTCTCGAGTGCTTTGTGTTCAGTTGTGGGTTAGTTTTTGGTGGTAGTTGTAGCAAAAGTTAGGTGGTTTTTTTAATGAGAGGATGGGACAGTGATGCTGAGGTGTGGATTATTTTTCATATGGAGACTTCCTTGGTTGTGCTCTTCACTTTTCCCTGAGCATCCCAAACTACACAAGGGGTGAGATGGGGAAAACACAGAAGTACCTGGAAGAGTAATCAGTTACAGTAATATCTGTGATTAGGTTTCCTTCATGAGGGAGTTGCTTAACGCACATGCTCTGAGGAACCACTATAATGCAGAGTCAGCTGGTATCCCCTTGACTTAATGGTCAGAAGCCTCCAAGGAGATATGTTTTGATATTTTGTCAGATTCTGCAGAACCACAAATTAAGACTAGGGAAATCTGCTTATTGTCTGTTGCATAAAAATAATATGTGGATGGATCCTTCATCTTATAGCAGAGAGCTGTGAATTCTAGTGATCTCCCACTAATTCTGATTGTATTAATCAGCTGCATATTTCACCACTCTTCATTTCCTCAGACAGGAATAGCTCTCTATACATTTACAGTAAATCATTCTTTATAGAGATATTGTGAGAATAGCTTATCTCCTGAAGGATAAGCTGAGTGAATATTTTAAATTCTATTTAGTGGAAAATACTTGCAGTTCTGACATTCAGTGTTAAAGCCAAAATGGCAAATGTGATGGTTGACTGCTTTCATCTGAAGCGCTGTTTTTGAATTTACAGTCAAGCCCTCCAAGATCATCAATTCACATTAATTTGTTTTCTACAGATTGGTCCACTCTTTTCCAAAGCTTAAAGCCAGTTTCATAGTTTTGGAGTTAAAAAGAATGTGTGCTGGACGTTTCTATATTAGTTCCCTCAGGGGGTTCCTTGGTAGCGGGGAAACAAGTGTCATGGCAACTGAAAGAAAAGCCTCTCTTGAAGCTGCCAGCCCAGCATGCTTCTCCATGTGTGGCTCTTGCCATTCTGAACTGCCATTAAGAAAAGTGCTCCTTGGGCTTTTGTTTGTTTTTTCTCCCCTGCAGCAGTCTTCAGAAGCTTTCTTCAATCCCTGCTACTCACTCATTCTCAAACTGCAAAAATCTTAAACTTAAAAAATGGAGGTGAAATGAGAGATGTAAGCAAACCTTAAAAGTTATGGTCCAGGCCTGGCGGAAAAAAAAAGAAACCAGGATTTTATGGAAATCAGTAGGAAATGTTTTACATCTCAATTAGACAAAAATATTAGGAATTCAGTCTCTAAAAGCTTTTTATTTACAAATGAACTCTTCCCATTTTGCACTGGCAGAAGTTGAACCAGCATGAATTCTCTCAATTTCTTAAAACTTTTCCTTAGTGTGAGTCCTTGCTATATGTTTGAGTGCCAATCCATTCATCTTTGTTTCTTTAACTATTTTGCAAGAATATGTTAAAATACCAGAGCTGAAAACAAGACTCTGTAGAGCAAGTAAAGATAGATAATCTTAACCAGTGCTTGCAACATTACAGAAATAATGGAATAATACCAAACTAGCACACTGTCAACCCTTTCTGTAGCAGTTTGGGTTAGTCTACATCATGATGTTTGAGTTACCTGTTAAGTAACTGAGGTCCAGAGCAGAAGTGGGTTTGTGTGGGCTGTATGCATCTGTTAAAATCTAACTTGAAAAAGCATCACCTTCAAAGCAACCTTGCTAATGTGCTGATGGTTCATAGAGCTAAGAGGAAGGCATATCTGAAAAACTCCTAATGTTAACCTAAGTGCAATGAATTCTGAGTTGAATGAATAAACAATCAAGCAGGCTAGAAGCACAATGAAAAGTTGTTGCTTGATCATGCAGTTCTGCTGAGTTTAAAGCCAAGTTAGAGTGCTGTTTACAGTCACAGGAGACTGATGGAAAATTTGTTTTGTTCAGCATGGTTAGAAGCAGCTGTGAACACTTCACAAAACTGACTGCTGAGTTGGAGGGCCTCCGTCTTGTCAGCAAAATTTTTGGATGTTTCTACAACTTCAAGATCTGCCTGCTGCAGGAAGCTACAAATCTGCTCACTTCTGGTCAAATGCTTTTGTAATGGTGAGCAGAATTAGGATGAACTGAGTTCCTGTTTTGATATTCAGCAACTGGATACCTGCAGACTATTCCTTGTCTGGCCATCTTGTGATTCTTCCCAGGGTGTACTACAGAATTACTGAAGTGGGAAGGCGCTTCTGGAAATCATCTGATCTGTAGACCACGCCCCTCACCCTCACTGACTCAGAGGGTAGTTAACTACAGGAGGTTGGTCAGTGCTGTGTCCAGTCTGGTGTTGAACATCTCCAAGGATGGACATCCCACGGCCTCTTTCTACAGCTTGTTCCAGTGTTTGATCACCCTCAGAGTAAAATGTTTTCTTAGGTTTAAACAGGATTTGCTGTATTGCATTTTGTGCCCACTGCCTCTTCTCCTGTCACAGGGAACTACTGAGAGGAGTCGGGCTCTGTCTTCTTACTTCCCATCAGGTATTTACTATACAGTGATCAGATCCCCCTGAAACTTCTCTTCTCCAGGCTGAACAGTCCTAGTTCTCCCAGGGTCATATATGAGATGCTCCAAGCCTTTAACCATCTTCATGGATATTCACTGGACTTGTTGCAGTATTTTCCTGATGCAGTGTTTTCCTGATGTAGCCCAGGATACTGTTGGCCGCCTTTACTGCAAGGGTACATTGCTGGTTCATGTTCAGCTCGTCCTTCATTACATCTAGGATCTACCTGCAAAGCAGCTTTCTGGCTGGGCAGAGCCCAGTATGTGGGCTGTTCCTCCCTAGGTACAGAACTTTACATTTTCATTTGTTGAACTGCATGAGGTTCCTGTTGGTTCCTTTCTCCAGCCTGTTGACACCCTTCTGCACGGCAGCTCAACAGCCTGATGTATCAACCACTCCTAGGTTTGTTGGATCTGAAAATTTGCTGAAGTTGCACTCTTTCCTATCATTAATGGGACATTTCATGAAAATGTTGAACTCTACTGTTATCAGTATTGAACTCTGGGGAACATCAAGCAACTGCCTCCAGCTGAACTTTGATGCCACTGATGACAACCCTGTGAGCCCAGAAGTTCAGTCAGTTTTCAGTCTACTTCTCTGTTCATTTACCTACCCCACCTAATTCATCCATTTGTCTATGAGGGTGTTATGAGAGATAGTGTCAAAGCCTTACTAAATTTAATATAAGCAACATCCATTACATCCCATCCCCACTGCTTCCTTATCCACCAAACCAGTTGCCTTGTTGTAGGTTGGCAGGTTGGTTAAGCATGATTTTTCCATTTGTAAATCCTTGCTGACTACTCCTCATCACTTTCATATGCTTGGAAATGGTGTCCAAGAGGGTTTGTTCCATCCCCTTCCCAGGACTGAGATGAATCTGAACGTCCTGTAGTTCCCTTCTTGCCTGTAGGAGTGACTCTTGCTTTGCTCCAGTCCTTGGGAACCTTCCCCATTTCCCATGACTTACCAAAGATAATCGGGGGTAGTCTTACAGTGATGATGACTGGCTCCTTCAGCTCTCATGGGTACATCCAATCAAGTCTGTTGGACTTGTGCATGCCCAGCTTGTTTAAACATTCACAAACCTGATCCTTGTCCACCAAGGGTAAATCTTCTGTGTCCTTATAAATTTGTTGGTAAGGCTGGCATTTCGGAGAAATTGCTATCCTTTGCCTTTTCACTGATATCCAGTATCCAGGTTTGATGTTCATTAAGCTGATGAGACTCTTTCCATTTGCATCAAGCAGTATTCAGCTGGATGCTATGAAATTTCAGAAACACATTTCAATGAGAGAAATAATGAATGCATTCACACTTCTTCCCTACCCCCCTTCTCTGGAAAGCTCTCTAGAGCAATGATTTTTAGGTCCCCTCTGTTCAATTTAGTCATTTTTTGGAGGCAGGTGTGGTGATGTTGGGGAGTTGGTGGTTGAAGTGAAGGCTGAAGGATTCTAAATAAAGCTAAACTAAGACAGTAGAATGGAATTTGCAGGAAAAAAATAAATTAAATGGGGAGGGATATGTGAAATCTAAGTATTATCA
This sequence comes from Strix uralensis, assembly GCF_047716275.1. Taxonomy (NCBI): domain Eukaryota; kingdom Metazoa; phylum Chordata; class Aves; order Strigiformes; family Strigidae; genus Strix; species Strix uralensis. The sequence goes on along the minus strand of NC_133974.1, from coordinate 78,804,039 downwards.
ATTACAATTAAGATGAGAGAGTGTTCTGACACAAAGAATATGTAGAAAAATAAATGAAAATTCACTGTTATCTCCCTCAGACTGGACAGGAAGGTCATCTACTACTTAAAAGATTTTTTTGGGTTTGGTTGGGTTTTTTTTTTTTTGCTTTGCCATTACTGCTCTGTTGGGGAGAAAGGAGTTAACTTAAATGTGTCAGCTGGAAAGTCTTATTAAAGCTCTGTCTGCAGAATTAACAAAGTGTAATACTGTTAAATCTGCAGTTTTATGTGAAAAGTGGCACTTTTACATGCTAAACTCTAAATCCAGATTAGAAGCTGCTCATGAATAGTGAACAAATCCTGCTAGAATCATCCTACCCTGTTTTACTTGTCTGGAATTAAGTGGGTAAATTCATCTTAAAATCTTACATAATTTCTGCTTCTGTTAATAAAGGGCAGCTTGTATGATGGTAAACCATTGCAACCATTGCAATTGCTTTTTTTTTTTTTAAAATGTGTTATTTCAATACTGATTATATACTTCTAATCATCTACTATGATCTTGAGTTTGTTGCTCTCAGTGTTTATTTTTGGTTCTGTGTGTAGCAGTAGATATATACCAGATCTATGAATGGTTTTGTGTGAACCAAGGCTTATCAAAACTGCAGCAGGTTAGCATGGTGGTGATGTTTTGAGGCTTTGTTTTGGGTTTTTTTGATGATAATAGTAATAATAATAGCAATGTAATTCCTACTAATAATGTTATTAGTAAATTGTGTCTGCTAGCTGGTCTATCTGACTACAATTGCCCCCTATTTACTTGTTCAGTCTGCTGTGTTTTGTCTGGAGCTGCAACCCTGTTTGAGCTGCTGTTAAATTATTGAAATAACTGAACCTAATGCAGCAGCAATAACAAGCTCTATGGTAATTCAGCAAATGACAGGCTCTCTGTCCACTTCTCCGGTGTCCAGTTAGTTTTTTTCCCTCCTTTTTACTGTATTCTTTGGTCCAACTGTACATGTGAGAAATAGTTTAGACTGGTGATTGGAGAATGGATGTGGAAGAACTGGATATAGACTACTGACACTGCTGTAATCATCTTGGTATGTCCTTGAGACTACCCTTTGGCTCTGATTTTCCACTTGAAAAGGACCCAATAATTTAAAAAAAGTAGTATAGATGTTTGCTTAGCATATAATAATTAGTATATCTCATGTTCAGTTTGTACTACAGTTGTGTAATTCTTTAAAAACCCACACGAAAATCTTTTTGGGGCAAAATTATTTTAGACTGGTAACCTCCCCTCATCCTATTTTTTAGGTAGACTTATGCAGAGATATGCTTCCCTTCTCCTTCAGGAGGCCAGTGAGGTGAGACTTCCTATATGTTGACTGGTGAAAGGCTGCTGTGCTGTTATCGGTCAGTCACAGAGCTTCACATGAGGCACTGAGTGCTCACTGGGACCCCCAGACAAAGATGAGAATTTTTTCTGCTTCTCTAGTACACTGCTGAACTCATCTTCATCTCTCACCTGAGTTAGCTGGTGCTGTTTTCCTTCTTCCCTGATGCTTCCCAAAGTCCTTTCCGGCCTCTGTTTAACAGTGTACTTCTAACAGGTTCAAGGGTGTTGCTCATGCTCTGACATAGCTTTCTATCTAAAATGGTCTTCTTTGAAACAACTGAGTGTAAGAGGGCTTTGATTTATTATTTACAGGAAGTATGTATTTGTAGGTATGCTGATGAAAAGCCCTTCTGAGATGATAGAAAAGTGTTACCTTCCAAACTGAGTTCTACAGTTGCTAATATAAGTACGAATACACACACAGCTTCAGAAAGTATACTTTTGTACTGTTGCATTAATTAAATGTGAAAAAATATTTTTTATAAAAACTTCTCTTGAAAGAGAGATGTAGGTAGAGCCAGATAGGAGAGTTGCTTCATTTAGTGCACATCTAAATTATTCATAGGTGCCAAGGTGATGCCTGAATTTTACTTCATTTCTTATAACATATATAGCTTTATAATAATTACAGTAGCTGAGAGTATGGCAAATGCTGCATGTATTGTAAAGCACAGAACATAAAACTAATAACAATCTCCTCAAAATTAAAATAACCCTTTCTCATAAGCCACATGAAATACTGTATTCAGCTGTGGTATTCCTCCATCTCAAAGTCTCTGTGGGGAAACAGAGACATAATAATTATTCAAATATACTTAATGATTAAGTTGAAATAACTTGAACATAGGCATATGGTGATGGGGCAAGGTATGCAGCCATGATGGGGGACGGACAAAATCTGTTCCTCAATCATTTGAGTCAAGTGAAGGCAACTTCTGCTGGTGCCAATCTTGGGTCTGCTGCCCTCCTAGTTCTGTCCACTCCATCCCTTTTCTTCTGATAATCTGCAATGATGCAGCCTGCTGGGCTGGGGCAAAAGGGCAGTCTCAAATTTCTGTCTGTCTGTTTTGTGCCTTAATGAGACAATCCTCTTTTCATGGGTGGCATTGGAAATATGCAGTGGTTTAAGTGTGCAGCTTTGCTTTGTGGCTGTCTGTCTTTCTTTCTCTGTCAGGTAGTTGTTATTTGTAGCAGAGTTGCAGTCAACATAAAGTGCTCTGCATCATGAACAATTAAAACCAAGTTATATTTGAACCACAAATCCTGACTGTGAAATTGCCCATGCCAGGTTGCAATGGGCATACCTCTTGTGCAGTAGTAACTAATTAGGTCTACTTTTCTTTTTTTTTTTTTTATGGTGACTAGAATGGGATTTTCTGAAAGTCAGATGCTGCTGTGCAGTGCTTCACTTTACTCTCATAATCCACATCATCCTCTAATAAGATGGCTTCACACCTAATGAGAACCCTTGACTACATGTCTCATTAACCCCCGCTCTGCCCCAGGTGCTTATTAGCTTTCTCCTCCTGTATGTTTGCTTGTTGAAATACAGAAGTGAGTAAAGGCATTGCAAGGGAGTGGAAGATGGTGTAGAAATGCTATAGTGAGCTATTTTGGAAAGATCCTGACTGGGGCGGGGGAATAACAGATGTCATATTTCATTGTATCTTTCAAAACAGAAGAGTTCTCAGTGCCCTGATTTATTTTAAAAGGGAGAAATTTACCTGAGCTACAGAAATGTGCTGTTGATACAAACTGCCCTCAAAATAGGCTAGCATGGGATGGATTAATGAAAATAATGTTGTTGGACAACTTACAGTACAGTCACTGACTTGAAAACATAGAATTAGGCAACAAAGAACATGTGCAGAATGGAAGGGGAATACAAGTGACTTTATGGGGCTGGAGAAAAAAACAACCTCAACATAATGTCCCATGGTAGGGAGAGTGGTGGTGGTGCTGGAACAGGGCAGAACCAAATCTCTTGACCCCTGGGAAGGCTGAATATCAGTATTCCCCATGCTTGATGAGTATCTGCCATGTTTATATTCTTAGTTATGGCATCTTTACCAAGATATCGTGCAGTGAAGATGGATCATTCAGGGCCTCATACATTATGTGTCTGGCTTTTCTAAATGCTGAGTTAGGATGTTAAGTGATACTGTAAGTGTTTGAGCCCTGAAATTTGATATGCTAGAGTTTCATCTGTTTTCTTTGGCTACCAAGGGCCTGCATGGATGAACAAGGAGCTCCTGGACAAGCTCAGACATAAAAAGGAAGCCTACAGAGGATGGAAGCAAGGACAGATAACCTGGAAGGAATACAGAGAAACTTTCCGAGCAGCCAGGGATCAGGTTAGGAAGGCCAAAGCCCTGATAGAATTACATATGGCCAGGGACATCAAGGGCAACAAGAAAAGCTTCTATAAGTATGCTCGTGATAAAAGGAAGACTGGGAAAATGTGGGCCCTCTCCAGAACGAAACAGGAGACCTCATTACCTGGGATATGGAGAAGGCTGAGGTACTCAATGACATTTTTGCCTCGGTCTTCACCAGCAAGGGCTTCAGCCACACTTCCCAAGACAGAGAAGGCAAAGGTGGAGACTGGGAGAATGAAGAACTACCCACTGTATGAGAAGATCAGGTTTGAGACCATCTAAGAAATGTGAAAATGCACAAGTCCATGGGACCTGATAAGATGCATCTGCGGGTCCTGAGGGAACTAATGGATGAAGTGGCTAAGCCACTATCCATCCTATTTGAGAAGCTGTGGCAGTCCGGCAAAGTTCCCGCTGACTGGAAAAGGGGTAACGTAACCCCCATTTTTAAAAAGGGAAAAAAAGAACCCCCAGGAAACTACAGGCCAGTCAGTTTCACCTCTGTGCCTAGCAAGATCATGGAGCAGATCCTCCTGGAAATTATGCTAGGGCACATGGAGAATAAGGAGGTGATTGATGCTGGCTTCACTAAGGGCAAATCACGCCTGACAAATTTGGTGGCCTATTACAACAGGGTTACAGTGCTGGTGGATAAGGGAAGAGCAACTGACATCATCTACCTGGACTTGTGCAAAGCATTTGACAGTGTCCCACATGACAGCCTTGTCTATTAAGTTGGAGAGACAGAGATTTGATGGATAGACCACTCGATGGATAAGGAATTAGCTGGATGTTTGCACTCAAAGTATTGTATTCAGCAGCTCAATGTCCAGGTGGAGACCAGTAACGAGTGACATTCTTCAGGGGTTGGTGTTGGGATCAGCACAGTTTAACATCTTTGTTGGTAACATGGACAGTGGGATGGAGTGCATCTTCAGCAAGTTTGCCAACAACACCAAGCTGTGTAGTATGATCAATACGCTGGAGGGAAGGGATGCCATCCAGAGGGACCTTAACAGGCTTGAGAGGTGGGCCTGTGCAAACCTCATGAAGTTCAACAAGGACAAGTGCAAGGTCCTGTACACGCGTCAGCACAATCCCAAGCACAAGTACAGGCTGGGCAAGAGTGGATTGAGAGCAGCCCTGCGGAGAAAGACTTGGGAGTAGTAGTTGATGGAAAATTGACTATGAGGCAGCAATGTGCACTTGCAGCCCAGAAAGCCAAGTGTATCCTGGGCTGCATCAAGAGAAGTGTGGCCAGCAGGTCAGGGGAGGTTATTCTCCCCTTCTACTCTGCAGTTGTGAGACCCCACCTGGAGTCCTGTGTCCAGCTCTGGGGCCCCCAATATAAGAACGACATGGGCCTGCTCAAGTGGGTCCAGAGGAGGCCACAAAGATGATCAGGGGACTAGAGCACCTCTCCTATGAAGACAGGCTGAGACAGTTGGGGTTGTTCAGTCTGGAGAAGAGAAGGCTCCAGGGAGACCTTATAGCGGCCTTCCAGTACTTAAAGGGGGCCAACAGGAAAGATGGGGAGGGACTCTTCATCAGGGAGTGTAGTGATAGGACAAGGGGTAACTGTTTCTAACTGAAAGAGGGTAGATTTAGATTAGATGTAAGGAAGAAGTTCTTTTCTGAGAGGGTGGTAAGATAGTGGAAGAGGTTGTTCACAGAGGTGGTGGATGCCCCCTTCCTGGAAGTGTTTGAGGCCAGGTTGGACAGGGCTTTGATCAGCCTGGTCTAGTGGAAGGTGTCCCTGCCCCTGGCACAGGGGTTGGAACTAGGTGATCTTTAAGGTGCCTTCCAACCCAAATCTTTCTACAATTATCCATTGTCTGCTATATATGTCTCTTTAGTTTTTTACCAAAGGCTCTTTCCATTAGCCACATCAATTTTCTGTATTGTTTTGCAGAAAATCAAGGTAGAAGTCTGCCAAATCTGTGTGGGACAAATATTTAAACTCAGGGGATGAGAAGCAAAATCCCTGTAGGTATAGAGTTGAAAGGTAGAAATGTTCCCTGCATTAGACTGTATGATGTCAGCCTTCCTGTTTAATATTATTCCCTTTTTTAATCCTTCTTATTGAATCTGTGGTTTCTTGTATTATTGATATGTCTGTTGGGGTCTATGCTGTAGCTTGTCTGGACTGTGAGAAGACAGATTGGTCCTGTGCCAGGTCTTCTGAACAGAAACTCTCAAGGAAGTGCTTCTGTTCCCAGATGTGGTGCAGATATATCATACATGTAATCACATACAGAGTCTTAACTGGTCTGTGTTTACCTGCCTGTGAAATGGGCACAGTATTACTTAACAAGAACTCTTTGAAAGCAAATGACAGCCTCATAGTGTATTAACAAGAGGAGGAAATTATGAGCCCCGAGTGCTATTATGACAGTACTTATAAAAATACTTTCTTAGCTTTGTAGATATCCTTAACTGTTGCACAAGTTTTCCTCAATCAGTCTCTATCTTTTTTGGATTATGTCCTTTTTCATTTATTTATAAGAATTTCTTTATGCTCATCACCATTAATTAAATAGCAACTATCTGTAGCCAAGAATCAATTTACCCAGCAGCAATTTATCCTGACTAAAGCAGAAAAAAAATTTAGGAGTGGAAGTTGTATTTTTAAGCAGCGGATGATTTAGTTTCAGAGGTCTTGATCAAATTAAATGGAGGATCAAATTAAGTGCCAACTGGTGACTAAATTACACTGAAGACACTGTACTTGCAACAACTAGTTTTCCCCATGCAAATGCTTATGAGGTGAAAATGGGTAGTTATTCACAGCTGTAGCAGCTGTGTCCCATATTTTTAGCTCTTTTTCATCTGTCTCTCAGTCACTTTAGAGGAAATATGGCTTCTCCAGGAGACACATTCAAACTGCATGTTCCCCTGTATAGTTTTTCCAATGAAATACTTCAAGAATCTCTTGTTCACGTTCTTAATATACGTGGTTTTAAAGCAATGCAATTTTTTTTTGTCAAATAACTCAACATTCCTCATTCAAAAGTGTAATTGATTTAAGTACCGTATGGAGTTCTGTATGGAGAGGGAATAACCAGGAGAAAATAAAGTGTGGTCTCATAATGCAAGCTATTAAAACCAAAGCTGCAAATGGAGAATAAAACATTTTATTGAGTAATACATTAATGTTCACACTGTTTTTCTGCTCTAGTTGCACATGAGGCACCTCAGGCCAAATGCCATCTTTGGTGCACCTTCCCTTCCTTTATGCAGTCACATGGGGTCAGGCATAGCTAATAATTAACAGTTGGTAGGATGAAGTCTAATCAATAAGTCTGACAGCCATTTTGCACCAATCACTTTAGAGAAGTCTGTGCTCTATAAACCCTTACTGAAGAAAATGACCACAGTCTCCTCTAAATCCTCTCCTTTTTTGGGGCTGCAAGCAGTGCTTCTCTGTGAATCTAGTGGCAGATTCATATCTCTAAAGATGCGAGGAGCGTGAAAGCTCCCTTCTAGTCTCCCAAGCCTTCTCATTTGTCTGTGGAAGCAGCAAGTCATTCTGTTAATCCTGTGAATCAGCTGGGTCAGCGTTTTCAGTCTCCAAAGGTATATTTTGTACTTTGATCTGCTGATTGCTAGGGGAAGAATATCTTGCTTGTAAAATGGTTGGGATGGAAATTCCATTGCAGTGTTGGTGTGCCCCTTGCTTTTAACTGTCTCTTAGAAAGTCAAAGAAACATTTATCAAGGAGACAGTATGCCATTTTGACAAAGAAACTTGGCCTTGGTCTGAGGGCTTAAGCATAACATGTGCTAGGGGGAGATTGACCCAGAAGTTTGCCTACAAGATGAGTCCAATGGCCAGTGGACTCTCTCTGGCAATCCTGTGGGATCTGACGTTTGGGTCTAGTATGGTCAGAGTCCACACAGGAAGTTTATCCAGTGATCATGAAGTTTTCTTCCCCTTTATCCACTCTTTCTTGGCTGTCCTAGCATGCACACAGTACTGTTAGAACAAGCAGCCAGCATGCATGAGTTTGTCTGTGTTTGACCAAGGAGGCTTCAGATAGAAGCTACTGTTATATATTCTGACATAATGTGTGTGCTATTTGGACCTTATGTGTGGTGTTTAACAAGAGCTCAGGTGAGAATGGCTATTAGGGTAAATAGAGAGCAAGGTTGAATCACTGTGGATTTGCAGTTGATGGTGTATTGATTTAAGGAAAAGAATGTTGAATTTATTGTAAGGGATGACAGTGTAAAAGCGAGATGGAAGATGAATGTTAGCAAAACTAATGGGATGTGTAATGGCTTAGGAAAGAAAATGGTGAGAAGGGAGAGGCAATAATCTTTCAGGTGCAGTGTAACTTGGTTATGTTCCCTCTCAGTTTACTGATAGTTAATCATAGTTTGGGATGTTCTTGGGCTATTTGTGATAGATGTTGTAGTAATTGGTCATAAAAATCGTAAAATATAAAAGGGGTAACATTAAAAAAAAATTATGGAAAGTCTGTTATTGTTACATCCTTATGGATTTTGGATTCTAGTCTTTGTACCGTCTATTAAGAGAATATGTACTATAGCCAGTAGACTTATTTAATGGAAAAGTTTTTCTTTACTAAGTTGTTCTAATGCATTGCTTAGCTCTATAATGCAAATTATAACATGCAGTACTGATAACTACAGTGTTGCAGAGGTTTACTTTCTCAAGAGATAGCAACAAGGGGGTAACACCTTTCACCTGTGGACAGACGCTATTTTGTAGTAGCTTTAAGTGGTCTGTGCAGTACAGCTATGAGAAGGCTTTGGTCCTCTTCCTAGGAAGAGAGATGAAATGCTTATGTGTTCTCATGTTCCTCACCAAAATTGTCTTACTGCAGCTGCGAAGGGACAGCCAAATTTCACTCTAGTGCTGTGTCCCTCCCTTGCTGACTAAATGAACATGGTCACCCTCTCCAGGCACCTGGGATAGCCAGAGGGTTAAATCCTAGCAAAGGCATTTTTTTTCCCTAATTTCTTAGATTTTTGGCATTGCTTCTGAAATGTTGGCAATAGATAGCCTATGGTTTTTCAAATTGCCCACTCTCAGCAGACATCCTGATTTAAGATGGCCAGCTGTTCATCATTACTCAGGGCCCTCATTAAAGCCGGAATCTGCTGAACTCATCATTACACTCAAGTTATGGAGTGTAATGTAAATCAGAGTTAAATCAAATGCTTAAACTTTTGTTAAAAGGTCTTAGATCTTAAACTTTTTTTATTACAGCTTAAATAATGTTTCATAATGTTTTAAGATTTATACAAAGTAAACAATGATTTATTATAATTTTACTGAAGATTAACATCAAATTGACTCTTAGTTTACAGTTATAGTTTTAACATAGTTATTCAATTACAGTGATTTGAGAGATACTAGGAAAATAACTATACTTTTTATATTATTACCAATTATAGATTTTTATAGTAAGAAATCAGCAAAATCTGAACATATGGAATAATACTGTTATATAAGTATATACATTATGAAAGTGCTGTTGTTATGTCTGTAATTTTAGTGGTAATGCTAAAGGCTGTGAGTATTTGTCATTGCAGTCCCCAAAAGAACAAAACATCTTGCTGAGATTGCAATAGTGGGACAAGGCAGCCAGCAACATCTTAGTGCTCTGGGGAGATCAGGGTATTTTGGTTACTGCTGGACTGCACAGAGAACAGTGAGTATGAAATAGTTTGTCACTTACTGTTTTACAACAGTGATATCAGGATGGTATGAATGTAAAAGAATGCTGTTAGAAGAAACTTGGCCTGGATCTGCTCCTTGGATTTTGTGAAGTGTTACTGAAAATGTATTAGGTGACTCTATTTGACTGGCATTTTGCATTAAAACAAAAAGCCAGCAAACTTTATTTTATGTGTTTCCAATCCAAACACTACAAGCATAACACTTGTGCTAATGTGCCTGAATGGTGTCAAAGATGCAGTCTGACTCTTTTTTTTTTTTTTTTTTTTATGTTCACATTGCATAAACTGTCAATAGGAAAAGGAGTAACAATAGAAGCAGTGTAATATTCTGTTTTTTTTTTTATTTCTTTGCTAATTAAACTAACTGTTCAGTTATGTTCATTGTTCCCTAAATACATCCCTCATTCTAGTCTAAACATAGCCAGAGAAAGCTTCAAGATGCTGTGGATCTCATAATTTCTTTGTCTGCTAAATTGAAATGCCTTCTTCTATCAAACTTCTACTCTGTCTATATGTTGGTATGCAGTCAAAACAAACTTTACTGTTCTCTCTGACAGTTAAATATGCTGAGCTCTTTTGATTGTTCATTATAAAGCAGGTTTTCCAGGCTTTTAGTCATTCTTTATGCTGTTTTTTGAACATTCTTATTTGCCACTTTTTTGGTAAATAGATGCAACATCTGAACTCTCCTATAGTGCTTATTACACCGGCACATAGGACTTGGCTCTTTCCTGTGTATTTCAGAGTTGATTAGCTAAAGTGGCTTCTTTCACAGCAAGTTTCATGAAAACGTTTCCTGGGATACCTAGATGTCTTGACCTGCAGCAGAGGGCTCTGGATGACTGATCTGGGAATAGAGGATGTGTGGCTATGCCCAATACCTTGTGCAGAAGTCTGTATCTTTTATCTTATGCTTGGGGGGAGGGGGATGTTTGAAAACTGGGTGACATGATCCAAATGGTTTTGTTGCTGTTCCCTCTCCCTTTTTTGGAGGAGGCATAATCTGTAAATTTACTGGCTGTAATCCGGGATGTTTCTCTCCTCCCCTGAGCTGTTGATTTAATATCTAGGAAATAGCTTAGGTCTCAGAACACATCTCCAGAAATGCTGCTGTTCAATGGGGGCTCCACGTTTAAAACAACATTTAAGGGCTATTACTTTGGGAGGTTTGAATTTGTTTAATGCATGCCATGCTGATCTTACATAATTATAATTCATTAATTAAGGTCAAATCTAATACTTTACAGAAATCTATCACATTAACAAGTTTACCCTCCTATCAGCAAAAGCTTGTTTGAAAGCAAGATTTAGATTTCATAAGTTCATTGTCTTTGATTACATTGCATTCCTGTTAATGCCTAACTGTGCCATAAATTAGTCATTTCATTATTTTGTTGGGATTGGTGCCAGGTCTACTGATTGCTGATGTTAAACCAGTCAGCCCATTTACCTTTGTGAACTATTATTATGTCACTACTTTATTTTCTTGTACTGCTGAACTTTTTTAGGGCTCCAGAAGCTACTGAAAATCTGCTTTAGTGGTTCAGGTTGCTTCTCAGCCAGCTCTTTTTGTATGATTGTAGGTTTTTTTTGGCTTTCTTGGTTTGTTTTCCTGAGGCCTTTATTTTTGAAATGTTACATTCCAACAGTAGCTGAAGATGATGCAGAAGTAGTTTGTTATCTTTAGATGATGCAAATCCTTTCCACTTTTCCTTCACAAAATTCAGGAGAAAAATATTTAATACCTCTGACCTTTTTTATATTATCATGCATAAATTGCTAGTAATCCATATATACTGTTACTGAGATCCATTTTTGTTCTTGCTGTGCTTAAAAACCTTTGAGTGCTGCTCAGAGTTACTTTAAGGTCTATTGTTTCCTGTATAAAATTTCTGGTCTTTCTAGCTTTTAATTCATATTCACTGTTATAATGCTGTCATCTTTTCTGTTTGAGTGTGTGTATTTATTGACAGATTTTTCTTGTCTCTCTAAAAGAGACTTTTCTTAGTCCTAGTGGCTTTCATTCATAACAGATGGATTGTGACTTTTTGAGATGTCTCCTATTTGTTTTAAATGGTTCTTAACTATTCTAACTATAATTTGCATTTTTTTTTTCCTTCTCTAAGATGACTAGACTCTGATGTTTCTCACCTTGGAAAATGGGTATGTTTACAGTCACTACACTTAGATTAGTAGTTTCACTTTTACACTTGTATGCAACAGGATAGTGACATATCTAAGCAATGATACACTCTCTTGTTTTGGGAATGCTTCAACTGTCCAGGTGATGGCTGATGTAGAATGACCATGTGTTGGATGTGCAGCATTTGTTAGTCATTTTTTTTTTTTTTAAGTTTAGTCACAAAATACTTTATTACTAATATTCTGAGACTTCTAGTATTTGAGGTTAACGGTTCAGCTTGTTTTTTGCTTTGCAACAAATAATTAACCTAGAGGAGAAAGTTGTGCTGTACTCCAGTGTGCAGTGGTGGTCTGTAGCAGATACCACCTAGTATCTTAGAGGGAGAACATTAATCTGTAAAAGTTTGGGAGTTCTTGCTTCAGAGGTGAGATGGACTTAGAGAGAAGCAGTGCTTCCTGTTTTTCTTTACCCAGCTGATTCTTACTGATTGTCTTTAATAACTTTTAAGAAATATTCCAGCTTTAATTCACTGATTTTTAGTGCTAACTAGTCTGGGTCTATGTATGTGAGGAACTTTTTTTCTGTAAATGGGTCCTTCGCTACCAACTACCAGTGTAGCCATAATTTCCTCATTTTCAGGCCATATCATCAGTACAGTGTCCCACTGTGGATAATTTCTGGAACATCTTGTGGCACTTAACTTTTCTTCCAAGAAGTTCTCTGAAGTGCATATCTGTATTTCTTGAGTACCACATAGTAACATAGGCTCAGAGAAGAAACAAAGTAAATCCCACAGGCAAAAGCCCCACTGATATAGTGGGGAGAGTGGATTTATCAGCTCTTGGTATGCTTTTAGTGTTTGTCCTTGCAGGTTTTCTGTGTGCAAACAATAAGAGGAAATCCAGAAGATTATATTTGTTCAAGTAGATGCTGATTCAGACAGGGACTTAAGCATGGATCTCATCGTTAGAATGCAGGAAGGCTCATCTCTATTCAGCAAAGCTTTTATGTCACCACTTAAAGATAGGCACGTGCTCAAGTGCTTCACTGAAATAGAAATGTAATTATTTTCTGTGCGTTAAACACTTTGCTTAGACTGGCACTTGTCATGTCTTCAGTAATCTGTTCCTGATTCCTAAACAAACCCCTCTGTCCTTTTCAATAAAGGATTTAATACTGAGTCTTGCAATGCATATACCTGTGTTTGTGTTTGCAGTAATGAACTTCAGTGACAGGTGGAGAGCTGGGGTGAGGGAGTTGCAAGCTATGGTTAACTAAAACCCTCACTTGCTTTCTTTCTACCTACTTAATCAAGTATAATATCAGACCTGATGGATTTTCTGTATCAATGCCAGAAAATATCTTGTTTAACACATTAAAAGTGCTGTCTTTGGAAAATATTTTTTGTCTGGTTTATTTGTTTGGGGTTTTTGCTTGGTTTGGGGTTTTTTGGTTTTTTTTTGTTTTTTTTTTTTCTGTTTTTTTTTGGGTTTGGGTTGGTTTTGTTTTTTTTTTTTTTTTTACTAGTAGTGTTTGATGTCATGGGTGTGTGGCTGTCCTCAGTTGGATTATTTTGGGAGAAAGGAACTGTACTAATACAGTAGGGAGCCCTTGCTTAACTGCTGAGGCTTGTATGCAACACGGCAGCATTTCTGTTCATTCTCATAGCAGACAAAAATTCAGAGTGATACTTTTCAAAGCCACCTAAAGTGATGTGAGTGTGCAAATCCCATTAATATCTTTTTAGATTAATTTCAAAAATGCTAGATGTTTTTGGGAAGTCATTTGTGGGAAGTAATGGAAATAGAGTTTTGCAGTGAAAAAAATAGAAATATTTGGGGCTTTTTCTGATGTGCTGTTATGTGAAATGCAGTGTAATTGAAAAGAACATCTGTGGGAGTATGATTTCGACAGTTGGAGTGGAGGGCATAGAAAACTGGCTTTTTGATTGATAAAGATACACTGGAAGTTCAAATCTTCCAGAGACCTTTAGAAATAGACAGAAGTAAACCCCCCTCTTCCTGTGGGGCATCTAGTCAGTACTTCACAATGTTATTACTGGGCTCTCCATTAATTTCTAATCTCTAATGTTCACTTTAATTTAACACTTCTAAATGCAGTGTGACATGAATCAAGTTAATCAAGAAAATGGCACTGAACAGCGAAAGTGTGTTTGCTTGGCAAGCAGGCATTTCACCAGGTTTGAGGAACAAAGACTGATCTTGGTAAGTCTGTGACTGGAACTGGCCAAATGCTTCTGCTTGACAAGCTTCTTTCTGAGAGGTTTTCTTCCCAAAAGGGTCCCAATTAATTGGATCATGGAAACAGTCCTTGTCAAATTTTTCAAGGTGTCAGTCCGTCAAAAGTCACACCATTGTCAAAAATTTTCTGGGCTGCATTAGGGATATAGTTTCCTTGGACAAGGTTCTGCTGTTGAAAAATTATATGAAAGCTGAAACCTCTTATTTTAGCATAGAAACAGAGAGAGTTTGTGGAAGACAGCTTTGTTCCTACAAAAGTCTTAAAAGAAAAATGTCAATTTCTTATGAAACATTTTCCCCTAGGACAATTTCAATGTTGAAGTTCGTATGACATATTAGAGAGTTAATGTGTTCTTTCTTTTTCTTTTTTCTTTTTTTTTTTTTTTTCTCCCCTAGGAGAGTTTATGTGGGCAGATATAATACAGAGACTTTTTATAGTTTAGCACTTCAGTCAAGCAAAATGTTATCTGGACGCTCTGGGGTTTGTTTGGTTTTGTTTGTCTTTTAGCATGTAATCCATACTAGGTACATATCTCTCATTATTGTTAGGAAGTGCTCATGTGCCTAATTCCTTGTGCTCTGCATGTTTTTCTGCTCCTTCACATGTTAAACAGATCAGTTTCTCATTCTTTATCCACATATTCTGCTTTCTGCCCCTTTGATCCCTGTGTATATCTATGGCTCCTCATAGCCAAAAGTACTAATAGTGCTCTCACGACTGAGTGGTAGCACACTTGTAACCTTTATTCATGTCTAGGTACAGGCTCACCTAAAGGTAAGTTATTGCCTATCAGCTGCTACTTGATATGAGCCTGTACCCTGAACTGAAGTGTATGCCTGTATCATCTCAAGTTGCTTTACAAAAATATTCATATCTTGTTGAATTTCTACTAATTTTTGCACCTGTCCTTGTAATGGGTGGGTTTCTCTGTACTAACACCACCACTTTGTGCAGACAGCAGAAGCATCTAAATTTGAGGAACTTAAAGTTATGGGACTGGCCTGGGGAAAGGGAGAGGACAGCAATAAATCCATGAAATACTATCAAGGATCTGCGATGGGTTGTTTCTTGCCTTTGCCTTCCCCTCGATCTTTATTCAAATCTAGCAATAAAAGATGGGCAGAGCTGTGATGCTGTTAGAGATGGCAGTGCCACTGTTGAAGATATCCTAACTCCATTTGCCATACACAGTTGACTGCCAGAGTTTGGAGAGCCCAACACTTGACTAGGAAAATCAGACACAGACCATAAAATATTATTTTGATTAGCAACAGCATTAAAATTATACTTCTTCTGACATATTCGGCCCATATATTTGGCTTCTGCTTCAAGATGTTCCCTCAACTCCCTGCAAAAGTTCTGTGCTTGGTTTTTCAATAACTTGTATATTTTTGATGTGTGCAAGGGACCATACAGAAAGATTCTGTCCTTTTGGGACAGAAACCCCTTCCAGCTATGAGGAGAGATGACAAAGTCATCTCCGCCCCATTGGCTACCTTTTACTAATGAGAGAAAAAGAGGCTAGAAAGAGAGAAAAATGGCTAGAAGCAGAAGTGCTTGTCTATCTCATATCTCCTTCTACCACACTCTGCTGGATTTCTGAAGGTGTTTACTGATCAAGAGACCTTGGACTGACCCACTTGCCACCACAGGTGGAGGTCAGACTCAGCCACCTGACTGCAAACACCTCAGTTCTCACCTTGTTATTCCTGGTCTGTATAATTGCCACACTGCTTGTTAATAGGTGGTGATGCTTTATAAGGCATTTCAGGTGGGTAAGAGGGGAATGAAGGAGACAGAGGGCAAATGACGCCTCCAGTTCTTTCATTGGGAAGGAGCTGGGCTGCTGAGAAGAATATTTCTTCTGATCCTGGTTACTGCACTGCTTAGAGGCTGCATGTGCTCCTTAGCCCTTATGCTCATATCTCAGCATCCCACCAACTGTGTGGAACCACAATGAAGAAAAATCCGCTTGTTTCTCCAGCCTACACTTTCTCTGAAAGGACATGAGTAGTGGTTTTTGGTTTTGGTGCTGTGTTGTTGTTTGGGGTTTGTTTGTTTTGTTTTTCTTGTTTTGGGGTTGTGGTTTTCTTGACACTAAGCTCTAAGGAAAGCTAAAAAACCCCAGCTTGAATTTGGGTTTCTCTGCCTAGGGCCCAAAACCTGTTCTCATTTATACCAACAGAATTGCACACACAAGGTGTGGGATGCTTAGCCCATTAGTCAAATGTTCTGATCCATATCACAGCAGGTGAGGCTTGGACCCAGATTTTTGTTTTTGTTTAAAGCATTATTTTTGCTAGTGAAACCCTCCCTCTGCATCGGTCAGCAAGAAAAAGAGCTTGAATTTGTTGGGGGAAAAAAAATAATCTTTAGCTTATCTTCTAATCAGGTAATAAGAAACCCACCAATTTTCACTGAATTCAGTTATAGCAAAATTGTAATTTGGCCATGGACATTAAAAATAATTCCTCAAGCATAAAAGGCTTGAAAACAGCATGTGTTACACAGTGCCTTCTCTTTAACTCCATATAATAAGATTGTAGCTCTTTCTGTCTGTGCAGAGCTTCTCTCCTGAGATCTCTATGTACAGAAAGATTGAAGAGAAGGCATTCGACCATTTCCTTGTGAAATGTCATCATTGCAGCAGGTTCCAACTCAAATCAGATTATTAGACTGGAGAGATAATCAGTATGTGCATCATTATTTCACAGTCATCTGTCTGAGACTTAAAATACTGTGTAGATTATAAATTAGTTGGGAGGGTGGGGGAGTGACTACGCATGCCAAATCTAGGCTTCTGTGGTCCTGCTAACACAGCACTTCACAAATTACACAGTGCAGGACACAAGGCTGGATGGGCCATAAACTTTAAAGGCCCTCAGTGGGATATGTTTGTTTTAGACTCTTAATTATGGCAAATTTTTTCCTGATGATACAATGAGTTTAGAAATACAGATAGTTATGTGTGCTTGGTGTTCTGGATGGGAGCACACTATGTAGCTATCTAAAATGAGAGCTAGTTGGATGCTGGAACTGGAAAATAACAGATATTGTAGACATCAGAGATGATGCAAATGAGAATTGATGTTTCTCAACTAAGCATGGGCTAACAGGCAGGGTTAGGGCAATAAACATCTACAAATATCTGGAGGGTGTCCACACCAAGCAGAAGCAGAAGTGTTGTTTGGGGTGGTCCAAGAAATATAATGAAATAAAATTTGGCAAAGGAAAAGGCAAGCTGAATATTGCAGAGGATAAGGGGACAAAAATCCCTGCTACATCAACATTCTTTCAAAGAAACTGGCATTAGTTTTCACTTTATTTTGAGGTGTCTGGCTGCTGGGCTACCTAGTTTGTCAGAAAGAGTCTTTCCTCAGGCTCTGTCTTATTCAAGTCTAATTATTCTAACTCTAGGGTAATGTTTTTCACTAAAGCCATTAAATGTTTCTGAACAGTTAGAGTAGGGCTGATGGTTGGACTCGATGATCCTAAGGGTCTTTTCCAACCTGAATGATTCTGTGTTTAGCATACTCTGTCCCCTCGTCTCAGATGCCACCCTTCTAACTGAGCACTTTCCTTCAAGACAGCTTGGGTGCATGGGGGAACATTTTGTTTGCAGGGATTTTTAAACCCGAGGTCTGAAAGCTTTCACTGTATCTCTGCTTTTGGTGGGCTTGTAGTTGGAGAGATAGGTGCCTAGTCACAGAAAACATACTTGCTGAGGAGTGAATGATGGATATTACCAGCCCTTTACTGTTCCTTAAACACTCCACACAGTCTAATGTGGCCTGAAGAGAGTTTTTCTTTATAATGTCAAACCTACTCCTGATCATTTCTTTCTGGTTCTCAGCCTCTTGCCCAGGTCCTCTGCAGCAGATCTGAGCAAAGCTGAGAACTGATGCTGTGCTCAGAGAAAATGCTGCTGCTGCTGCTGCCCACTCCCTGCCTCTTGTAGCCCTGTGTTCCCAAAGGGTGTTTGCATGTAAGTGATGCATAAATAAAATTGTTGAAGCTTGGGCTGCAGGTTACCTGCTTGTTTTTCACGTTCTGCTGAAATTCTGTGGCTCCTCCTTTTCATCTCTGCTCTCAGAATGGGAATGTTGAGGCTTGAAGAGGTAAGGCCCCTGCTGCTAGTTGTTGCTGTGCAAGTGAGGAAATAGTTTCTGCCCTCTCTAGTTACCCCACAGATATTTTACTACTTCTGCTGCTGGAGCTGGGTACTCCACTGACAGAGGTGTATGCTGTTCGGTACTGCTTATTTGAGGGCTATCATCTTGGCAGGCACCAGATCCTGGATGAGACAGAGCCAAGCACATGGATCTTGGCTGCTTGAGGTCAAGGGTTCCTCTATGAAAAAAAGCAATAGATCTGTTTTTTTCCTGTGCATGGAACAAAACCTAGGTGTATGCAATAAGCTTTGCTGGTATCCCAGCTTGTCTGCAAAAAGAAAGGTCATTCTGGCTGTTCTTAAAGGTCAGACAAAGTAACATGGGTAAGTATAAAGTGTTTAGACTGACTTCAGTCTGGTACAAAGCAATGAAATAACTGAAATGGGCTCCCTTTAATGAAGAATTAAATGCTGGAATATGCATTCTCTAAGCTGACATACAGAGTTGGGAGTGCACAGAGGGAATTTCTTCTGTTCTAGAAGTGGGAGACACAAAGAGGATGCTGGAGAGCTGGTCTTGTCAGGCAATAAGAGACTTATCAAAATGAATTTACAAAATTTGACTGCTATTGCTAAGAGTAGGGAATAGTGGGAGATAAGTGGATTGACTTGGTACCACGTGGAAAATTATATAGGACCATAGAAGTGCAGCTGTAAGTGACTTGTGAACTGGTAAACTGACAGATATCAAAATCACTGAGTAGATGCCTTTTGAATGAGGCTGTGAAAGTGCCAGTACTCAGTCCAGACCTGCCTATTCAGCACTTTCATTGGTGGTCTAGAAAGTAAACATGAAACTGCTACTGAATTGGAGAGCAGTCAGAAATGCACACTGGGAGAGAGAGATGAAAGACTGGTTTATCAGAAAAATGTCTCAGGAACATTTACACTGTAGTACCTACAACCTATTTTTTCCCCCCTGTGTTTGAAATATGTTCAACCTAGTGAGGGAAAAGGCAAAGACAAGAACTAGTGACTGAAAGTTTAAGGCCAGCAAATTTAAAATGGAAAACCAGTGTGCACACAAATAATGCCAGTGAGAGAGACTGACCACTGGAACAAATGACAATGAGTGAAAAAAGATTCTCTAGCTCTGTCTTCACATCAGAACCGTCTGGAAGATATATTTTAACCAGAGTTTATTGGACTTAAGGATATGTGGACAGACTGTATTGTTGTTAGATATACAGGCATCCAGACTACATAATTTTAACAGTTTTCTTCTGGTTTTAGCATCTTTGAAACAATAAACCTGGAACTATAAACTGCTGCCTGCAGTGGTTTAAATTCAGTATTAGTCTCTCCTACTTGCTTTTTGCCTCCCCACAGCAGGGGGAAGTGATTGGGCATCGTGGTAAAATCCCATCAATTTAAATAGCACAATAGTGTCTTGTGAGAAGCAGAAGTAACATGTAATGTGAAGCTTTCTCACCAGTGCTCTGGTGTCTGTGGTGATACATGCAGTTACAAGGTTTGGTTACATGTCAACAGTTTAGGGTTTCTGGGGTCAGAGTTACTAACTCTGAAGACTCTGCCATATCTTTGGTGGGGTCTGAAGAAGGTTTTTGCAGAATGTTCTCATCCTTCCACAGGAAGAACTGGAGCAGTAATGATGTGGAATGTTTCCCTAGAACGAGGATCAACTATTCTTCCAACAGTAAGGAGCTATAATGTCCTTTTCTGCAGAAACTTTTGTCGTTCAGAGGGACAGTATAATAAGCAGGATATATTTGGTATGAAAAGACATATCCCCAACAAAAACAAAATGCCTCCCTTCCTCCATCTGTTTTTGGGCATGGTTGTATCTGAAAAATAATTCAGCTTACAGCACGATATTGCTTTTAAAATGCAATAGTTTGTTTCTCCAATATCTGCAAGAGAAGACAAACCAGTAAGGCCTCTGTTCAGAAACCTGTCTTGACTCCTGTAAGCTAGAGAGTTTATTTGGTGTGCTCAAAATACCTTGCAAAAATGGGTTGCCTTCCGAGATTCAGAAAACATGAAATCCTAGGGCTGATTGGAGTCTTCTGGATTTGCCTATTAAAGTCTTACAGCCTTGGGAAAAAGAGGAAAAAAAGTACATAGGAACATATGCACTTGCATGTCTCTCTCCCTGTCATCATAAAGGCTTTGACAGAATTAAGTGAACCATACTGAAAGTATACCATGGAAACATCTGGTCTGTGGTTTCAGCTGAATGCCCTTCATTTCATTGTCTGTTTGCTTGTGTGTGATGAATTTCATGGACTGGCTCAGGTTGTTCACACTGCCTTGCAGGCAAAGGATGTTATCCTCAGCACAGCACTCAACGTCCTTCACAACAGATTGACTTCCCTGGAGAAACACAAGTGTCACTCAAGCAGAGATAATACAATGGAAAGCACATTATCATGGTTTTGTGAACTGAAATAAATTTCCACATTTCTAGTACAAATGAACATTCCAAATAGAAATATGGCATGGAGAGACCATGCCATATTCTTGGGTTATATGCAACTTGCAGGCAAATGAAAGGAAGTTGGCTGGAAATCTTCAAGTAATCCTTGCAAAAATGAAAGTGAAACTAAATATCTGTGCTCTATCTACTTAGCACATTATCTTTTGTATTTGAATGTTAAGAGAACAAAAAAAAAGGTAAAACTTAATGGAAAAGAGGGATGAAAAAACTAGAAAGAAAAATTAAGATCTGGAACTTCTCTAAAATCTCAAATGTGAATAACACTAAACTTTCAACTTTTCTTTGTGTGTGGTCAGTTCTCTAATTATATTGGATTATATAATTATATAATTATATATCTCCAATTATATGAAAAGTCTCTGAAACCCTTGTTATTTTAAGTGGTTTGTGTTTGGATCTTCTGTGAAAAAGAGGATCATGAGCAGAACAAACATGAAGCTGAACGAAATAGAATGACAATTAACGGCTCTATAAGAAATGAATCGGGTGGCAGTTCTCCCTCTGAGGATCTGTCTGGTCTTCTTTCTCTCTTCCTATCAATTAATAAGAGAAAATGCACATGTGTTGGCAAAGGAAACACTCTGTCCTTTCTATTTTTTGAAAGTAATAGAGATAATGAAAAATTTTGAGGGCACTGGAGGAGCAGTTGGAAAGCTGTCATTAATCCCTGACAAAGGTATTTGTACCCTGGTGGGCCTCTCAAGGTATCACAATTTACTGTAGAAGAGACAATTAATGTGGAGTGTGGGAGCTGCAAATAAAGGAAGGTGAGTTTGTGTACGCATGTGGGTTCAGCAAAGCAATTAGACAGAAGACATCTGTGATTGTGACAGAAGGTATAAACATTTAAACAATTAAAGAAGCTATGAGGTTTTGTTGCTGCTGTTTTGTGTAACTAAGCAAGCATGCCTTACCTATTAAGTCCATGAATGTAAAACTTATATTCAAGGAAGGGGTTTTATTCCTTACATTCCACTGTCCTTTATAAGACAAAACAATTTTCCTCCCTCAAATACGTAATTTGTTATTAAAAATCTGTTTCATGTGTGTGCATTAGAAGAACACAAGTTTTTTTTAACCTCTAAAGAGAAATGCTGATGTTAAAGAGTGCTTGTATGTTGTGGTCCATTTTAACTCAGTTTAGACTTGAGATACTGTCCTCTCCCAAGTAATTGAGGGACCATCAAGATAGCCATACAGAAAATTGAGTATAGAGGACCTGAAATATCAGAGAGAAGATGGCAACTGAAGGGTACTGATGATCCAAAAAAAGGGCCAAAGAAACACATGATTTGCACTTCTGTTTAGGAAATTCCAGATTCACTTTTTTCCTGATGCAGACTAAGGTAAAAAAGAAAATAATAAAAAAAAAACCCCAACTCTTGTACTGAGCAGCCACTTTGACAGCTAGAGAACTTGCAGGCTGAAGAACCTGGCCATTCTGCAACCCATGTTCTTGGGACGCTCTGGAAGCACAATGTTGAGGCTGTTGTTTGTTGCATTGGCACTTTTAACTGTTGTGGTATCCAGGAAATCTTAGACTTCACTGAATAAACATCCTCAAGTAGTAACTTGGCATTAGAGAATCTGAACCAGGGGTGAGTGTTTGTTCCCATGAGCCAGGCAGATCCAACATGGGATGCAAGTATGTATCCATCCATATTTGAGTACACTGCAGATGTTATTGCTGAGTAATTCTCCTAGTTGCTTCTTGTACACATCAAATATGAAAGAGAATGGAGTATAATACAAATTATTGAAAGAGCTATTCTATTTTTGTTTTGTGATTTCTTTCCTGCTAGATAGTGGAAGCAAGAGGAAAGGTAGTCCTTGTTGAACCCAGGAGAGAAGGTAAGACCAGTTGATTGGGTGCTTAGTGCTTGAGGTGGTTGGAATGAGATGATTTACAGGGAAGTCTATGATAAGTCTGTCCTTGACCACATGTACTACATGTGCAAGCGCATGTACATTCATGAGTGTGGCTATGAAAGTGTACCTACTTTTAATGTCTAGCTTAGCTTAGATTTCCCTGTGAGCAAGACCGGGTTTCAGGAATCCATCCACATCCTTTCTTCATCTTTACAATTCCTTTTCACGGTGCCAACAAGACAAATCTTCCTCATCCATGTGGGTTCTCCCTTTTGCAGTCTGGGATGTGTGTCTGTCTTGATATGTGAAATCCTTCTCTAAGTTTTAGACTAAATCCTTTTTGAAAGATTCTTGAGACACAAGTGGTCAATTACCTTCTGCCTCCTCTCCACAGATACATTTTTATTTCCAGGTAGGAGAGAGACAAAATATTAAGTTTCCAAACCATATTTCCTTTAGCTGGAAATATGGGGGATTCTGCCAAGAAAACTGTTCATTTGAGAAAATTGCCCAGATCTGCAGCCCCAAAGACTTGAATAAGCTTTCAAAATAGGTTTACATATACCAAGAAAGATTAATGAATTTTCTGTTCTCAGAGTCTTACATTAAAAGAAGTGCACAAAAAAATGCAAAATGTGTTTGATTTTGTTGAATAAGCATACACATTAGGAGATGGGTTTTTCTGTAGTCTCTGAAACATGGATAGCAGTAGTGAATGATAGATGAAATATCTATCCTTGGTGTACTTTAAAACTACAGAATAATAGTGCTATATAAACTTTAGTTCGCTGTAATCATAAAAGCTCATTAACAATAAAGACATTGTGAAGTGCAGCTTTACTTTTAGTGGAACGAAATGCCCATTTTCATAGATTTCATGACTTTCTTTTCCTTATTTGAAATCCCAGTAAACTTTATTGTGAAAGTTCTTTCCAAAACCCTAATTCTGCAAGGAGAAGAGAAGCAAGAGTACAAATATTCAGATAAGATTTATGTGATATAAAAACACATACTCTTTTTACGCTTTGAGATGAGAGCTATTTTTAATCTACAGACAATCAGAATGTTAGAAACAAGCTCCAAAGATGGAGACAGATCAATATTTTAGTTCCATCTGTAAAAACAGTTTAGAAAGAAATTGTTCACAGTTAAGTCTGTGCACTGAAAGCTGAGATTTTTTTCATTGTTATGGATGGAAAGATGTCTTAAGGCTTAGAATGGGACCTTTACTGCAGTCTTTATAATGGAAGTGTTATCAAGTACCTCTATTATAAAGCTGGAAAGTTATTTTCATATTTTAAATGTCTGTTTTCATTATTCTATTTCAGGCCTTAATATTAGATACTTAACTACATCTTCAGCACGTAAGTATTTGAATTCAAAGAGGCCTTTGTCTTAAACTTTGATTTCAATGCTTACAAACTGTTAGGCTATCTTTTTCTTCTTGAGTTCTTGTGGCGGATAAAGACTTACCCTAAACAGGGGCAGGTTAGACAGATGTTCTGTGGTTTGAGGCTTTTGGGCTTTTATTGCTTTTCTCCTTTCTGCCTGCCCTGTTCTTCAGTCCTCAGGAGACTCCAATGATATTTTTCCTTGGGGCTGAGCATCAGCCAAGGCACACAGTGTGTCCTGGTAAGTGCTCTGTGCTGGAGTCCTAAGGCTTGAACATCTTGTGAGAAGGAATTGTGAGCAGCAAGTGTATTTTACCATCATATTCACTAATCTTTATGCAAGTAAGCAATCATCACACCTTATAAGTGAGGTTTTAAGAATGAAAGCTTTTAACACAGAAACTGAATACTCAGTTCAGAATGTGTGCTCTTCTGAACAGCTCATGTCAGTTTGGGTTACTCTGTTAAAAATGCTCAGGAGCACTGCATATCCAACCTATGGCAATAAAATTTGCTGCTTTTTAACAGACACGATGGGTTTCCTAGTGACTAATTTAAAATACATGTATAAATGTAAGTCCTATGGTTTATCTTTTAAAATGTTTTTATTGCAAATTATTATTATCTTTCATAATTTTGATTTGTGTACAAATGTTTCCATTTAAGAATTAAAGAAATACACAACTGGTAATGATGCCAATGTGTTAAAACTATGCGTATCCTAAGAAGTAATTATCATAGAATCATAGAAAGTTTTCAATTGGAAGAGACTTTTAAAGATCTGTTACAACCCCCCTGTCATGGCCAGGATCATCTTTCACTAGATCAGGTTGCTCAAAACCCCAACACTTCCAGCATGGGCATCCACAATTTTTCTGGGCAACCCATTCCACTCTCTCACCACCCTCATAGTAAAAAAAACCCTAATAATTTCTTCCTTATGTACAATCTAAATCTACCCTCTTTCAGTTTAAAGTTGTCTCTTCTCCTTCTCTTCTCACTACAGGCTTTGGTAAAAAGTCTTTGTCTTCTAAGCCACTTTTATACAGGGGGGAAGATGGAACAAATTTTCTAAATTTAGGAGAACAGATGTGGCAAACTCAAGCTGCCATCTTTCCAGAAGAGAGGAAATGTTTAGCAGATCTGATTCCTGAAAAATAAGGCCTGTCTACACTAATGATATACTCCTGTCACTGTTTCCCAGAAGGGTGGTAGTGGAATTTTTTGACTGTAGAAGATGATATGCCAGAAGATTTTTATTATCAGTAAATGTCTTTAATTCTTGGTCAGGTGTTTGAATAGTCCATAAATTCATCTAATTATATATAATGTTCATAATTGTCTTTATGCATATCTGAATATAGAGGAAAAAATATCAAGGAAACTGATGAGAAGAATACTGCTTCTAGCAAAGTCACCTAGAAGCCCTTTTGACTTAATTGTACTCTGTTTCTGTCTAATAATGTGCCAGGGTACTGAACAATATCATACTGTGGTATTACTAGTGGTTTATACTTTTTAGCAGTGTTCATATTTTCATCATTCCTTCACCTTCATCTTTCTGAGAACTTCAAGGAAATAAAAGAAAATCTATAATTGGTGCTGTCTCCATTAGCATATTTACAGAGCAGACTGTGTAGTTGTCATCTTAATATGCTGCCTGTACTGCGTTCTGTAAATCAGCACCTCAACTTTAAAATGACTACTCTGGTCCTTTAAACCTTTGATATGAGAGAGCATAATTACTGAAGAGTGCCTCTGTGATCTTTTCCCTGAGCTGTCTCTGCTCTGTTCTTCAAGAGACAAATTATATTGGAAGATGACCATATTTCTGTTATACTAGCCCCTCAGATGAAGACTTTGCTGTTTCTAACACTTGTTTCAGATTATTATTCCCCAAATATTTCACTTTTTGTAAAAGTTTGTTCTATCCAGCATTTGTATCTTCAGGTATTGTATTAGACCAAACTCTTATTTGCTGCCTGTGGTACCAAGAATACTCCAATAGTTTCACTTGCTGCCTATTGCACTCAGACAAGATTGTAGATTTCAAAGTAAAAGGAGAAACTGAGGTGTTGAGACAACCAGCTGATGTGTCCTTTGGCATGGGTATGGTGGCTAGTGTCCTGCATGCTGGATAGACAGGACCCAGACTGGGCAGAAAGAAAACAAGCTCTGCTCAGGGAGATTCAGTCTGGGCTGCAGTTTGGTGGGATACAATTTGTTTCCCTCAGAAAATTTTGCCTATACATGTTGTTGTTGTGTTGGTTTCTTTTGTTTGTAGGGTTTTGTTATTGCAGTAAATGATGTAACTGCCAACAGTTGTAGTCCTTCTGGCCTTCCCATGCACCCCAGTCTGCCTTCACAAATCATAGGTCTTTAAAGTGACAGGGAAGCAGTGAGGGTTTTGGCTGCATTAGTCTGTTCTGAATTTTTATGTAAGTGTACATGCCCATCCTTTTTTCTTTTTTCTTTTTTTTTTTTTTTTTTCTCCCCCAAAAACCAGAAGGTACCATAAGAATCACATAAGTTCTTTTTTTTGTTTGTTTGGGTTTTTTTGTGTGGTGGTGTTTTGTTTTTGTCGGTTTTTTTTTTTTTTTTTTTTTTTTTAATCTAGCAGTGCAGTAAAGAACACTGCCATATAGATTACTATAACCTTGCAACTGCAAATTTAGGTGTGGAGCACCTCTGGCATACTGCCAGATCTCTCTGAGAAGTTGGCCCAGCGATGTTTTGGTTGTATTTCCTGTACATTCCATACCTAGTGCCTTTCACAGGTTCCTAAAATGAACATAAGAGAATGGGACTTGCTGCAGCTAAATGAATGTTTTCCTCCATTAGCATGTAAAGCTTGTAGGTTGCCATATCTGAATACAGATGGAGACAAATATGATAAAGCGTCACTTCAGAACAGGGTTGTTTGGAAAACAAACCAGAGGAAATAGACTGCTAATTTGAGAAAAGACTAGCTGATCAAAAATGACTTTGAGCTGCTGAAATTATCTCAGTTCTTACATTAGGTGGGAAGACTTTCAACTGTGCTCTATCAGCCATAATGAATGGCTTCATCCTAGCACCAGTCATCTGTGGTATTTTGGTGATAACAGCGGTGTCTGTGATATACAATCTTTATCAGTTCTGTGCCTTTTCTAACATTAAGCTGTGTTCTCAGAAGTTGTTTTGTGCTGTAATGTCATCACTATCACCAGCAGATCTTTGTGAATGCACTGAAATTGGAGCGAACCTTATTTTTAGAATTCCATATTTTTTTTTTTTCTACTTGCAGCTCACTTAACTTACTTTGATTCAGTAAATATTATGTCTTGTTTGGGTCAAATTTCATATCCCAAGTCTCTTGCTCACTGTTACCCTTCAGGCAACAGAATCTCATTCTACAGTGGTGGGATCTGGTTTTGTATGAAGTTCTCTGAGATTCACAGGTTGCAGTAGTTCCTAGGAAAAGCCAAAACTCTACCCAGGCTTTTAGGATTCTGGCAGACTGTAGTTCTAAGACTGATCCCCACATAACCTGTCTTTCAAGGAACTCCTGCTTGTTTCTTTGTTATCTATGTAGGCTTGATGCATCACCATACTTCGTTAACTCTTGTTTCAGTAACTAGGACACTGGATTAACATGGCATATTGCTGTTGATTCCAAAAATGTGTCATTAGTGACTGAGAAAAGACATATTTTAATTTGGACACAGTATATTTGAAACACAAGTGAGATATACAGCACTTATCCAATGGTGTTACAGGGTTGGCTCAATTGTTCTATGTTTCCTCCTAAATATATTCTTCTTCAACTGCATTCTGAGAGCACCAGAGAATTCTGGCATAAATAATACACCCTCAGTGACTATTCCTTAATTTATACACTTAAGAAAATATTTTAAAAATCCTAAACTTATACATTAAATATTATATTTTCATTACAGCATCAAACAAGGAGATAAAATTATATTTTCATTACAGAATAAAACAAGGACACATAAAATTAAGATCATCTGGAATTACAGTGGGTGATGAAGTATTATTTAGCATTGGGGGATCAGAATACCTTTCATAACAAGTTCATTTGTTGACCTTTTTGTGTAGAACAGTTGTTTTGAAATGTAGCTCTCTACAGGAAAAGGAGTGATTTCTTATAGCAACTGATACTTGGAAAAAGATGGGTAATTGACTTGATGGATGATTTGTTATATATTAGCTAGAAACTATAAAGTCTACATTGATCCTCAATTCTTCCTCTATAAGTGGGTTGTGGGTTTTTTTTGTTTGAGAACAGGTAGTAGGTGTAATAACATTTTCATGGGACATTTTGTCTGGACTACAAGATTACTTTCGCTACTTGTTTCATGAAGGTCCTTATTTTTGTGTGTGTTATTGATGCATTTTGTTAAATTTGCTTTGTTATTTTCCATATTGCACACAGAGAAGGAAATTTTTAGTTCCATGATGATGTTCCCAGCTAAAACATGAGAACTCCTAACATGCTACTGCTTATCACATCACTTAATGTCACTTCCAATGTGACAGAAGAGTACAGTCCCTGAAGGGGACTTCCCACACTTCATTAACACCCCCTAAATACCATTACAAATATTAATGAGAATTGATTTCTTCAATAAAAAGAATGATGAAGATTAAATGTGGACCATCAGATAAATGCCATGAACAACCAGCAGTACCAAGGATGAATCTGTGAAAAGTACCAGTCTTGAACATTAGTGTTAAGTAGGAAGTCTTTGAGTTATAGCCATGAATTTTGACCAAGATGAAAGCCAATGCTTATAATTTGACTCAAGCAAACATGTAGGTTAGCAGAGCAGGAGTAGCACTTACATTTCCAGTCTCAAAATTCCTAGCTTTAAGTTATTTTTGCCTTTTTCTAGATTTATTGGGTTTTGGGTTTTTTTGTGGTTTTTTTTTTTTTGTTTTGTTTTTTTTTTTTTTTTTTTTTAAGTATCAGCATTTTATAGCTTTTTGTATGAAAAATCCTGAGTTTTCTACAGTGAAAGCTGAGGTCTTACACCTTGTTCTTGCAGAGCCCCCAGGACACAGTCCCAGGCTCCTGCCCTAGTACTTTTTCTTCTCCATTGTGTATAAGAGAAGAGATGGTTGCAACATGAGCTGGACTTGTTGCTTCTGACTGGAAATGGAGGTTGGATGACACTAGATGAACTTAAGACAGCTGTTTTGTTTGCTTGGTTTGCTGCTGCTGTTCTTTAACTACCTGACTTGACACATTGCTCTATCAGTGATACTGGATCTCAACCCTTAAAAATCTTCAACAGAGATATTCTGCAAGTTGTCATAAGTTTTGTTCATGTGCTAAATTAACGTCTTCACTTTCACCCCCTATGTGGAGTATCTGGAAAATTGTATTCTCTCTCCTGTCATCAAGGTGTTACATTCTCATCCAAGAGAGGTGGAGGGAGAAAGACCTAGGGTATTGACTGTACTGTTCTTGGTGAAACCATTCACCTTTTGCTGACCATGTTGCTGAAGACTGTGACCATTAACCACTGGCTACTAGCCACTGATCCTAATGTCCGCCCTTTGTGTTTGATAACTTGGACAGTCAACCACTTCTTTTTCAAACAGTACTGCAGACACACATGAAATAGAAAACCATACTGATCTGAGAGGGGGAGATCCCATGATTCAGGTGTGCTGACCCCTGCATTTTCCCCAAAAGTAGGAAATTCAGTAGTGTATGCACTCTCTCCTGAAACAAAACAACCCAGATAAGCTGTTCCTCATGAGACTGCGAGTCTTGTTTCTGAGACACTCTTGTCTTCCTCTGCCCCAAGTAGCAACTTGCTTCAGCATTGCTTCCAAATCCATGTATACTGCTAAATGAAAAACAAGAAACCACCTAGTAAATTGTTGGCTCTCCATGATCAATTAATAATCGTTACTTATTCTTTTCAAAGTGACAGCAGACTGTCCACCAGGGATCTGCATCAATAGCAAAGAAATCCTTCAATGCTACTTACCATTTGAAAGCTTGATCCTCTTCATTTGTTAAGCTCCCAGAGTGCTTGTTCCTTTGCATTCCTCAGGTTTATAAGATTGCTTTTGTAAAACTGAAGAGCCTGGCTTAGTTCCTGTGTGGTGCTTGTAATGGTGTGTGTCCTATGCCTGATTTATACACATAGTGTGCCTGGAGGGTTATGAATAATTATCTTATGTACAGGTCTCTCCAAGATTAGAAAATGCAGGCCTGTATGACCCCAGCGCAAATAATTTCTAACATCTGTCTGCCTTGAACCTTCAACAGCTATGGCCCAGGCAGTACATGGGCTAGCCCAGGGAAACTGGGGCCAGTGACAGGAGCTTTAACAATGTACAGTTTTGCCTGGGCTTTGAACAGCTTGTTGCAAACTACAGATGATGTCGATCTGGTACCAGCCTTGGCAAATTAATTGCTGCATTGCAGCTGTTTCTCTTCATTATGTGTCCATGTGGTTTGTATTTAGAATGTGACAACCTTAAAAAGACCTTGAAAAATTTCCTAGTTCGTGCTTCTGCCCCTGAGGCAGGTCAGCTATGCCCGAACCTTCTTTAATGATGTTTGTTTGTCAGGCCTGTTGTCAAAATCCCCTCCAGTGGTCGTTCTGCCAATGTCTCCAGGCAACTTCTTCAGTGTTTTCCTCTCCCTACTTCTGGAAAGATTGTCCTGAATTTGGCAGCAAGAGAGATTCAGGTTGATCAAAACTATTACTGTTCACTGACAATTTGAAAATCATTTATTTTCTTCTCCTTTGCAGCAATCTTTAATCTACCTGACAGCTATTACCTTTCAGCCCTTTCTTCCTTACGCTGGCTAGCTCCAGTTCCCGTGGACTTTCCTTAGAGGGCACGTTTTGCAGCTTACTGATCCTTTTGCTTCTCATGTGAATGGTCTTCACCTTCTTGAAATATAATATCCAAAACACAGAAGAAGCCCTTTTAGGACTGAGTAAAAAGATGGTTTTCTGTTTTTCAGGCTGTATTTCTGTTTGCAAGTCCAGCTGAATGCATTCTTTTTTCAAGACAGAATGAATGTTGTCCAGTTCAGTTTGTGGCATGCTGTAATCCTCAGATGCCTTTCTAGAGAGCTGATGCACTGAGACAGTCATTCTCCGTCCCATATACTCCTTTGGGTAATACTTGTTTTGTCTGAATGACACTCTCTGTTTCCAGATCAATTTATACACATTGGCCAGATCACTCTAATGTGGCTGGCTTTTGCAGCTTCTCCATCCTCAATGCTGTTAGCTAAACTAAGTTCTGGAAGAGATTTAAAGAAGACACCATGTGGTTCAAAGCATGCATCACAAGCAAGGTGCTCTCATTGCAAATCACTTCAAATATTTGCACTAGAGCCTGATACTGGTCTAGAAGCCCAAATATAGCAGTCCAAAAGCTTAAGCTAATATATCTGTGCTGTGCTGAAACAGGACCAGTGGGACCTCATTTCAACACTTTCTTGAAGCTCTTGATGATAAATTGTGGGAAGCAATGATGGTCCTATTCCAGCACAAGAATTCTGCTGTGTACCTCTGACAGTAATGGGCTCCCCTTGTGTGATGTATAAACTTGTTCCTTCTGGGAGGATTAATTTATAAGCGTATGGAAACCATGTCCATCCAGAGGCTGATTTCTCTGGTTTGCTGGTTAAACTCCTTTCTATGCTCAGCTGTGCTTCTCACTCCCACTTCCATGAGGATAAGCAGTAAATTGAGGATTTATTTCATAGAGGAAGGATGCAAAGGGGAAAAAATTATTATGTGTGCTCTGATACTTGGAGGAAGATACATTTTTCTTTGCAATGAAGAATGAAAGACACACATCTAGCAGAATATCAGAAGTGTAAGGACTACTAGCTTTTTGGTTTTAACTGAATTATATTTTTAGTCATCAGAGGAAGGACTTTCATACTGATCTAAGCTTTTCTAAACCATGACTCCCACTGCAATAAAATGATCCCGGCCTTTGTAATCCAGGTGAGAGACCCACAGCTCAGCTGTAAGCATTTACTATTGGCTTGCTTAAGAAGGTCTATAAAATGTGGCAGGCAACTGCTGTACTAAAGCATTTACTAAGTTTGTAATAAAATACCATTCTTTTGTTGAACAGTGTTATATATCTCAGAAGGATGAAGGGTGAGTTATTTAAACCAGTAGAGTAGATAACTTCCATGAGTCCTACACCCAGTCACAGCCTTTTAGATGACTAAAGAATGACATCTTGGCTGGAAGGGCTCTACTGTAAACAAGGAGAAAGGAGCGTTTCCAGAGAGTAATTAATGTGATTCATTTTGCATGCTTCTACTTGGGGGTAAATGTCTTGATATCTGAAAATACCTGGGGTTTCTATTTGGTTGTAAGTGGCCCTGTGTAACTCACATGGGCAAGATCCTAATATCTTAGTGGCTGAAGTCCTACTCAAAAATCTTCAGAAAAATGAGAGAGTACCTCTACAACGTAGTGAGTTGCAAATTAATTTTTTTTAAACTCTCCAGGATTTAACTTTCTCTTAGTGTAGTTTGTACAGGTCCTAAAGTATTTAGGTCAGGTATTAACCTGACAAGTAAATACAGTCATTTGTTTATTTACTTCTTGGAGATTTAGGATGCCAAGGGAATGGCTAGCTGAAAGAATATAGTAGCAGAGTTCTGTGCTATGTTCAAACATTTTAATGTATTTTCTGCTCAATATTAAAATTCTTAATTCATTGTAACTAGCTTCTGCCTCTGTGGGCAACAGGCAGACCAAGGTAGCTTTGAATAACTTTCTGAAATGGTGGTGGGCAAGAGACTAAAATGCTGCCTTGTAGTAGGCGTGTACTATGACTCATTATAACTGTCACTGGTGGGAAGAAAAATAAGAGGGTATTCCCTCTGCAGAGTTGACTAAGTTTAAGAAATACATAGGAATCTAGAAAGAAAGTTTTAAAGCTTCTTCCCTCCTCTCCCTTTCCTTGCTTCACTGAAGCAATCTGATACAAGTGCCTTCTATTTCTTGGTATTTGAGTTCACCTTAGAGAATTAAAGGAAATAAAGTAAACCTTGGTTTTAATAGACCTCTCCTTAATTCTACCACATAACATAGACTAATAGTACTTTAAAATAGTCAGTTGGAATGTTAATGATGTTAATAACCCATTAAAGAAAAAAGGAAGTGCTGAACTACTGCCGAAGAAAGCTGAATTCTACTATAGGTATACAAAAACATTCATATTCTGAAGAATTTTATTTTTAAAATTGAGGTCTTTGCTGGGTGGGTGCAATTTTTTAAGAAATAGATATCTAGCCATGCTGATTAAAAACCCAAACAACCAAAACCTTTCTATTTTAAACAGCATAGTCAGTATCTTAGGAAGAAAAACCCACTGCTCTTGAGAATTTCAAAAGGGACAAGATCTTCCTTTAAACTATATTATTCCTTTAAGTGCAGATGCTGTGAAGTAACTTGTTCCTGCTAAAACCTATCACTGTGCAGAGTGCTCTGCCTGTGATTGGAGATACAGCTGGAGCCCAAAATTAGTAGGGTTTGACTTAGCAGATGAGACTAATGTCCAATATCCTCCTTTTGGTAGTGGCTACTCTTCCTCTCTTCGTGTCTGTAAGAACCTGAAGGTCCCTATCTGTTTTTCAGCTTTGTCTCTTTGCATCTCAAGAGCTCAGGTTTCTGTTTTGGATCCCTTAAGGAGGTCACCAGGAGCTTTGCCACTGAGTTAGCAAGACTTGTGTCTTACCTTGACAGATCTGCGTTGCAGATGGAAGCAGTGGCTTTTGTCTTCAGTGTTCAATGGGCTGTTAACTCACTGAGGCTCCTCCTGGTTTAGGAGTTTAACAGCTGCTGCAGATCAATTGCTGGATTATTTGTTTCAGTAAATTGCCCTTCTGTCTTTCATGTCATCCAATATCACAGAGAAATGCCACTTTATTATAAAACAACAGAAGACTCTGAAGCCAAGCATGGAAATTCGTGTGTATGTGGTTTCTTTGGTTTTCCACAATAATTTTAAATGAGTGTGGAGAAAGCACAAAGAGCTTGCAGGTGGAAAGCCTGTAGTGAAGAAAATGGACAGGATGTGCTTGTGACTCTGGAGATAGCTTTGTTCTGCTGTCTCAGTGCTCAGAGAAAACAACTCTTTATTTCTGTATTAACAGCATTAGCTGTTACCCAGAGCCAATCTTTATTCCTGACACACCTGGCCAATGGTCTAAACAATTTTTTTTTATACTCAGTCAAGGAGTGATGTGTTTATGCAAAAAATCCCTTCTGTGGGTGTTGGGTTTTTTCGTTCTTATACTCTTCCTTGGGTAAATAGTACATTTCTAAAAAAAACCAAACAAACCCACAAAACAAAACCAAAACACCACCACTACCAAATCTGTTTTCCTTTAGTCAGAGACAAGGTTAGATTTTAGATTCTTAGATTTCTGACCCTTCAGTTCTCACCCTGTTTCTTAGAGGTAGGAGTGAAGTGAAAAAAAGCTTGCAACCTCAAACCTATGAAAGCATTTTGCAAATTAGAAACATAAAACACAGTGAAATTTGTGAATCTTTTTTTTAAAAACACATTATCTTATTCAAAACTTACCTCAGACAACAGAAACATTTCATCCAGCCATGTTAGCAGACAGAACAAAGGCTAACTCACTGCATCCGGCTGCAATACTGGCTAAAGGTGTTCCCATTGCCGCTGCCTGTTCCTGCCTTCATGTCATGCCATGCTAATCCACCGGTTGTGCCACCAGCACTGTTTTGTGGCTTTGTGCTGTAGAAAAAAAATGTGAACTTGTCACCACTGCCTTGGCTGCTACTGGCTGCTGAGATTTCTGGCTGCAGTATTATCTGGCCCAGAGTATTCCAACATGAGGAAGCAATGGCCAGAAATCACTGCCTCCCTGTCTGTCTTTAACCCTGCTTATTCAGTGGTGTTCTGATAGAAACTCCTTTGACCTACTATAATATTTTATTACAGAATCATATAATAATATTTTAATATTTTTTATGGCTTCTTTGCTTTTGGCTTTGTGAGCACTTGTTCTCCCATAGAGTGACAGAAGTACTTTCTAGTAAGATGGGGGCAGCTTCTTGTCAAAACCTGTGTTACTGTCAAAGATGGAGGACTACAACCACACAAGGTTTGTGAAGGTGCTAGAAGAAGAAAGGGGAGTGAATTCTGATTTGCTAAATGCTTGGGACTGATGATACTATCTGATTAGGGACTCCCTCCTGAATATGTGCATAAAATGCTGTGAGACCAAGGGTCCATCTGAAAACTGGAGCTTGACTCTGTTACCTGTGTCAGGCTGGACTCTTGGTTCAGAATAAATAATTTCTGGACTAGGGTTATGGGGAAGGAGAATCACAGGGAAAACTGTCGCTGGAGATGTAGGTTGTTTTTTACTTTTCCTGTGTGAGAAGGTAAAGATAGTGGGTATCATGCTATTATTTTACCTGGCAATCAAGGAAAAACAAACAAAAAAAAGGTACCCTTCAGACACCAGTTTTGTTTTCAAAGGGACCTATTTCAACTTGAATTGCCTTTGAGTTATACAATGCAAAGAGGGTGATCTGGGGATGTGCATGAAAGGAAGAATTGTCTGCTATATGATTCAGTTGGCTGTTTCCTAATGTTTCTTAATGAATGAGAGAATGCGACTGGGCCTTAAAATAGATTTTTGGAGGAGGGAAGAGAGAATAAAGTTCCCTAAAGCATAATTAACTAGAGAGACACTTTTCTATACTCATTTATATTAATCTTCAAAAATGAGAATAAAAGTAGGAGAAAAAAATATAAAGGAACTAGGGTGAAGTAATTTTTCCTACTTTTTTAACGCTTACAAATTAAGTCTTGCTTAAAAAATAGGAAAAGAAAAGAAAAGGTTGACTTCAAGTAAGGGCCTTCAGGGCAACAATATAAAATTATATGGATATTTAACTGCTCTATATTGTGGTGGTATAATTAAGACAAAGTACCTTACAATTATTCCACCAACTGGGTTAATACATACAGTGACTGAATTCCAAATTAATATATATTAATTTTAAAGAAGATTTAAAAAAAAAAAAAAAAACCCACAAAAACCCTGAAACAGCATATAAGTAGACTAGCAATTTGAGTTTAAAGATGAAGAATCTTCTAAACACTGTCTCACAATAAACAGTGTGATGATTTTTTTGCAGATCTACTTCTGTGAAGGCAGTTAGCAATATTTGTCATCAAAGACCTTTTACCAAAGCATTTAAATGCTTGCAAGACCATGAGCTGTCTGCCTGTTTTTGTATGAGTTTCTGAAATGAGGGCACTGAGTGAGAAAAGGTAGAGCTTGTTATGAAATGAGAATTTTGTTATAACTATCTAACTCTCTCTATTTGTATGTAAAAAATTAAGAATCTGAAGGCTCAGCATTAGGTTTCATGGTGAACCACACACCTCTGAGCACATGTCCTCGTAGTCTGATCCTGCATTTCAGACTGGTTACACCACTGGGTGTGAGCACACTATTCAGCCAGGTGTCTCTCCCCTGGGATATATCTGATTTGTCTGGTGATCCTGGAGCTCTTGTACAGGTGGTCTCCCCTACCTAGCCTGTTAGTCCTGCTTGAGGAACTTTGGGGTCAAAACTTCAACCAGCTTATTGGGGTGCATATCTACTGCTAGCAGGTTTGACACCAGTCAAACCAGTTCTGACAAAGATAACTGAGGCCATTTAGGGTGTTACCCTCCCAGTTCATCTGTCTCTTTTGGACATGATACAGTGCAGTCAACAGAAATAGTGTGTGTGCCTGTTTTGAAAGATTTAGTGCTAAGCATCTTCACTTAAATCCTTCTCCACTGGCAATTACCTCCTGCACTTGGGAGCTGGCTGGCATCACTGCCCCACCTCTTTGTTGTTTTTTCACTCACTCATGCCTATAAACTTGGGGGCTGCTGGAACTAGACAACCTGTGGTGTTAAACAACTGGTAAATGATGATTTCTCAGGATGTCAGAAGAACCTAAATGTGGAATTTTTTTTAAAATTGCATGTGAAGTGTAAATATTTTGAGAATTTAGGCCAAGTGTTCTGCTAAATCAAAACTTTGACGTGAATTTAATTTTAAACTTGTGCCTCCTAAGTTGCAAGTAAAGGACTGTGCCCTCCTGCCCCCAGCTTGACACATTCTTAAACTTACAAACTGTCTCTAATGATCTAACGTATGCCTAAATAAACAAAATTGAAGTTCAGTGTGGAACTGGAGTATCTGTTCTCCTATACTTCAGTCCAGATTGTTGCACTGCTAATTAAAAACATTTAAAATAAAGTTCCTGAAAGTATTTCTGTGCCAGAAGTTTGCAACTTCTGGAGATTCTGGTGACACTGCCTTACATTGAAAATCACCCTGATTGATATTGTGATGATAGATGGAAGGTAGAAGAGCAGGGAAGAATACAGCATTATTCCCCTTCTTGTACTGGAAAGAAGCCCTTGTTTTGGTGTGGATGACCAGGGAACTTCAGGGAAGTGCTATGTTCAGTGATAAATCACAATCACTAAAAGTGTGCTCTCTGAACAAACCGAAGGGAATCAGCCCTATCATGGCAAGACTCTGCTCTAACAAAGACAGCTAGAATTATAGTGAATATAGGCTAAATTTTTACTTTGATGTAGCTAGTTGAGGTCAATGCTGTTGCCTTCGTCCATAAGGGATTTGATGCAGCTGGAGAAATTGCATCTCTCTCTGGGGTGAGAGAGATACAGGTGCAACATTTTGCTCTGGTTAGTGACACAAAAATGGGAAATTAAGGTATTCCTTCAGTGAATCTTGGTTTAGGGTTCCCAGCTTAAAGAAAGAAAATGCTTGAAAAAGTATGACTCTGGATGTGGTCCATATCTCCATTCCTTTGAAACAGTGATTGCCTCGGTGGGAAAGAAGAGATGTCTCTTCTCTCTCCCTGTTCAGTAGGTTGCTCTCACAGCTGTGAAACTGTTAAATGCTGCCCCAGGGGGAGTGCTATCTTGCTATGGAAATGAATTCCAAAATGTGACATTTTACTGGCAGGGACAGGTGGTGTCTGCAAGAGCCTGACTGACTGCCATCGGTTTGCCTGATGGATTGACTCCCATCACTGCTGAGCCAAAATTCATTGATTTTGCTCTTTCTCCTCCTCAGGATGACCTTCGCAAGAGGGAGACTGTGCCAATTCTTTACTTTTTTTCCTCTACACTTCAACTCATCCCTGATCCCTTTTGTTTATTTCCTTTCCTATAAAATCATCTCCCTTAATCTCTGCTAATTATAGATTGAAGATAAGGGAGGTAAGTCAATGGGCTGAATAGAAGAGCAAAATGTACAAACAGTAGATCTTTGAGAGAAGAATCAGAGGTTGTTGCAGCTTCCCATGGTTGGGAACTGATGTATTGTCAGAACAATTG
Organism: Strix uralensis; assembly: GCF_047716275.1. Lineage (NCBI taxonomy): Eukaryota > Metazoa > Chordata > Aves > Strigiformes > Strigidae > Strix > Strix uralensis. The sequence continues at coordinate 78,765,852 of NC_133974.1, read as the reverse complement.
TGCCGTTGTCCCCCTAAAATCCATGTCCTGAAGAGGAGAAGGAGGGCAGACAGAGTAGAAGTAAAAGCTTAAGAGTGAATTCAAGATCAGGTCACCTCAAAGGTTGGTGTGTGGTGCTAGGTGGCTGTTACTTCCACTAAAACCAAAAGTAACCCCCAAAATTTCTCAGTTTAGAAAATAGGCAGTGCCAAAAATATCTCTTGGAGTCTTTGACCACAGAAGGCTTTTGTCTTCCTGGATCACATAGTGGGGATATTGCAAGAGAGCTTTGCTATCAGCTATGACAGGGCAGTTTGACTTTGAGGGTGGTTTCAAGTAAAAAAAACTGTTAACCTGAACAATTCTAGACTGAGGAGCTGAGATAACCTGACTTTTACCTAAAGCAAAGAAAGAAGTGTGTCTGAAGGCAGGGAACATCTGGTGTCTGGGTGCTGATGGGGCAGGAGCAGATACACTGGGAATGGCAACTCTTTCTCAGATTTTTCTGATAGTAGATTTACTTCTATGACAGAGTTCACATCTTACCTAGGGACAAACCTGTGCTTATAAGAAGGGAAGATAAAAAAATATAAACTGTGGATTAAAAAAGAAATCTGTTTTGTCTTTTTTATGTCTCTTTAAAAAAACACTCAAATTCAAGCACACTGTAGCTTAAGTTTTGCCATCTGTTAAATGAAAGTAGTGATACTTGCCAAATCAAGTCTTTAGGTCCCATCTCTGACAGGGATCTGAGGGCTGACAATGTGCAACTATTATAGCTGTTGTAACTACTCTACAAATAATTCTTAACATATTTTTAAGCACCATATAAAATATGTTGAGTATAAGCCCCCCTCCCATCCCATCAAAGTCACTATTTTGTCACATGTCAGGATTTTTCTGAGCAACTTCTCCCCAGAGCAAGAGGAGTAATGGGATAGCCCTGCTGTGGAGGCTGTGGGTGAGGAGAACCCGTTACATGGACATGCTTGGTAGGGTGGCAGGGGAAGGACAGCATGAAGAAGAAGGGAATGGGGGATGTAAAATAGAGGGAAGGGGACTCTCCTTTGCCCCAGATGGCCAGTTCCAAGTCCTTGACTTTGATTAAAAAGAGTTTGTGGTTCCCCTGTCATGGTGCATTGGGAAATATTCACAAATCTGAGTTTGAAGAGCAGGGCAGGGAACTTAGGGGTGCTGGTACCAGGGAGGCTGAGCCCTTTAATTACAATCCCTGGTGACAGGATGCTTAGTACAATACAGAAACAGATTCTTAATGACCAGAGTGTAGTTAACCAATGACTAGAGTATAGTTAACCACCTCTTTCGTATATCCATAGCATAGTTCAAAGATAGTTGAATGTACTACTCAGTAAAATGCATTGGCCGTTTCAGCTGTACCTTCACTGGAAAACTGTAAACACCATATTGAAAATGTTACATTCAATTCAAGACAGTCTGAAATGATTGACAGTATCTGCTTCTGAGAGGCCCAGGACTAAGCTAGCATGAACACTGCATTACCTTGTGCTCAAAGAAACTGTACCATATCATGGGGAAAGTCATTTGAAGGAGCCCATACTGTGTAGTGACTTTGATTGCATTGCAGCTGCCTTCATAATGTACTTCCTGTAGGTAAGGGACACAACATTTTCAGTCTTGGGGTTTCATCAGATTTCTTGAGCAGCCTGTCTCCTCCCAACCCAAATATAAAAAGTCCCTCTAACAGCAAAGTTGGAAAAACTGGAGAAAGTATATTAGGTTTTGTACATTAGAAATGGTGAAAGGCTAGTCAGTTATTTATAATTTATGGTACTTTTGAAAAGGAAAGAGAGAGAGAGAAACCTAACTTTTAATTAAAAACCTTCCAAGGAGAAAAATAGTTGTATGTTTGCTAAAAGGAAAAAAAATTCTAACATTTTAACATGGGCAATTATTAACAAATTTTTTTTTTGTTCTGTGAGAAAAAGCAAAATAAAATTCCAGCTAACAAGCTGGTACAGCATTTCAGTATAATGAAACCTGATAGTTGATGTGCTTGGGTCATCCATAACCGATACTCTTTTTTCCACCCCATACAAAAGCATGGTTAACAAGGAATTTTTTTTATTTATGTGTGTGGTGGTAGGTGAGTTGAAAGGAGTTTTGCCTATTTGGCATTTTGCTTCTGATGGGGAGGGAAAGGGAGACTGAATGACCTCCCTTAAGACAGCAGGGAGGGACACAGGAGCTGCTAGCACCTTCCTCATGGGAGAGGAGAGAAGCCTGGGTGCCCTGCACCTCATGAGCAGGGATAGCAGGGATTGGGGAGTGGATGGGTGAGGGGCTAGCTATGTATTTGGCAACAGGAGGGGATATTTCAAACAAAGTGTTGTCATATAGATGAGGTTGTTTTGTCTTAATAAAAAAAAATCCTGGACCTAGAGGGGTGTCTGCTTCCCGAGAACTGGGAGTAGGGGAGGACAGAGTGCTGCTGGTGGAGCCCTGCTGAAGAGTACTTGGTTAGAAAGGACGGTCTAGCAGGTCTAGTGGATTTTTATGAGTGATTCTGGGCTTTAAAGCAGACCACCTACCTTGTGTTTATCCTGAATGCACAGTTCAGCTGAGAATGAATGACCACAGCAAGCTATAAAGCAGTATGAGCAAGCTGGCTGAACAGTATTTGCTGAATTTCCTAAGCAAGTGGAGTAGAAAGTGTTAGAGCTATATGAGAACTGACCTGGAAATACATTAAATCTAGTAGGTGGAGATGAGTGGGGAAATGAGAGAGAAGTTTAATACTTCACTGGGGGAAAAAAGCACTCTAATTACCCAAGCTGTTTAGGTAGAAAAAATATTCCTAGAGGAAGCAAAAGATTTAGGTCTCTAAAACTTCATAGCTGTCACTGCTGTAAAAAAATTCTACAGCTGCACTTTAAGGTGTTGAAGGACCCTAAGGTCAGGTGTTGGGATGCTCTGGGTAAAAGGAAGGGAGAAAATGCTCCAGGTCTGATCTGGTGCCTGCTGAACCTACTGAAAGTTTTGATGCTGATAGTCATGTGCTTTGATCCAGGTTTGAAGCTGAGCTCTTCTGGTGTAGGACTTCTGCAGTTCATGTGTGTTTCTGAGCATAATTTGGCCTTGCTGCCTGGGTTGCCGAGTGCTGATTCAGAGAACTATCAAGTGACCCTCCCACCTGTGCTACTGTGGGAGGGCAGCTGAAATGTTTCTGTGGGAAAGGAGGTCCATTAGCAATGCCAGCAGTGCTCTTCATGGACATGCCTGTACAAGGAAAGTACATGGTTATGCACATGCAGAGTTTCCCTGTGGGAGAGAAAAATACTATGAAAGCTTCTGTATGGTTACTGAAAGCAACACTTTTCAGCACCCTGTGAAGACATAATACCTTCTCTGGGTCTCTGCTAGAAAAATGTCTCCAGCCATCACTACCTGGGTGATGCATCTCCTCCTTCTCTCTCTCCATCACAGAGCATTTTGGCTTTTTAGAGCAGAGATTGCACTTCATGTCAGATTGATGGAAAGCTGAGCTGTTTATCAGAGGAACTAATTCTGGAGATTTCATTCTGCCCTGTGTGAGTCAGTAAACTTGAGAGTGTAGAAATCAGCTAGGCTTTTGCTGAAGAGAGCATCCATAGCTTTAGCTCTGCATGTTGGGGTTTGTTGCCCCAGTGATCTTTACGTTTATGAAACACATATATGGTCTCTGAGTGTGCAGTAGTGTCTGTGTGTGCTTGGTGCAAGATTAAAAACAGTCTTTTTAGTCCTTTTAGGGTGCTCTGGTTATTGAGATCCATTTGATATGGTCAGGAATATGTTATTTGTCATTTAGACAAATTGTCCTCTGTGAAAAGTCACCTTGGTAGCTGGAAAGGTTACCAGAGTCAATATATATCCCAGCTTTCTCGCCTTTTTTCCCCTGAAATATAAACACTGAGTGACAGATAAATGCTTTTTGCAACTTCAAAGACCTCATCTGGATAGTTAAACTCACTTTGTTTTTACTTCATGATGCTAAAGTAGGGAAGACATGGAGTTTTTATGTTGAGAATCTGCCCTGCGAAGTTTAAAATTAGTCTGAATTGCTCAGACTTAGGGTTAAATGTGCATGGACATCTATGATTTTTGCATATTTAGACATGTTCAATACGACTTCATAATAGCATTTTAAGAAGAAAAAAGTCTTTTAAAATATAGAAGTGGCCTATGACATTGGGTTGTTCATTGGAAACTGGTATAATAGGTTTTTTGCTTTGTTTTTCTAATAGCAGCTTTCTAATTAAAAAAAGACAAAACTAACCATGAAGATAACTTCAATGCTCAATTTGCACATGTAAGTTGAGGCTCTCCTTACGCACCTTCTCAGTTCCCCAAATATGTGTACATGCACTTTTTCTCTCTCCTTGCCCACCAGCTGTATTTTTCTGGAGGTACCAGTTTTGAAGAAGCTATGAGAATCCATTTCTAATTCTGCCAGGCAGCAGGTGGAGAATTAGCATAGTGTCTTTCATTATGGGAAGCAGGAGGCACTGATGATCTGGATCCAGAATCAGACATTTCAGTGAACCTGTATCAGAAATAGAAGGCTTCTGAGATTTATTACTGTGTAGTGATAGATTGCTCTCCCGGTTTTTCTCTCAGTAGTTTTGTACTGTAATTCCACCTAACACAATAAAATAAGAAAGCCGGAGTCAGGCAGATGTTTTTAAGTGAGGCACTCAGATGTGGGAAGGGCTGTAGGAGCTGACACTTGGGCAGCGTGTTCCCTGGACCAGCCGTGGCCATGGGTGCCTGCCCTGGGTGGATGCTGAGCACAGGTAACTGTGCCTGAGGTAAGTAGAGTTTGCAGATCCTTGACACCTCTGCCAGCAAGATGATGTAGTCTGGCAGAACGAGGGCTGGCTTTGGGAGTCCAGGGAACTGCAGATCTAAACTTGTCTCTGCCTCCAACTTCTCTCTGTGGTCGCAGACAATTCCCTTGTTCTTTGTTCCCCTTTCTCCAATGGTAAAGTGAGAAAAGTATTATTAGCTTTTCTCACAGGGTTGGAAGATAAATTCATTAATCTTTGTGAAACATCAGATACCGTAGTGATGAGTGCCACAGAAAAGCCCATGAGGAAATTGATAATTAGGTATTCAGAGCAGGGTATGGATGTTATGCAGTAAATAAGGTGAGACTACATGTTGAATGATGAGGATAAAAAGAAATACTGAATAGCTAATTTGGTCCCAGAGCACCATCCAGCTTGTGTACTGATTGAAGGAAGGGTCATGTGGAGACTTCCTATGCAATTGTGTTATTAAAGATTGTATTGTAACATACGTACACCAGGGGTCTAAATTAAGGTCATCTGTACAGCATTAAATGTGATATAGTATTTGATAGTTTACTTTGTATCTAAACTTCATTTTAATGTATCTTTTTCAGTTTCTAAAATAGTACTTCATTCCTAATATATTTTTGGATGGAAAATATGGTATGAGAGAGAAAAGATGTTGACTCTTAACAGTGCTGAAAATTGATTTGAATATGTACTGAGGTGAAAATTACCTCATCACATGCACTTCCAGTAACAGGGACAAGGCTAATCTGACAAAGCACTGGTGTATTTAAACAGATAAGAGGCAAGTTACCTCCTGGTAACTGCAACTTTGAATTTAGCGCCAAAGGAGTTTAATTATGGTAATCTGGGTGTCAAAAAATTGACACTAGGCAAAAGACTAATCCTATTAGACTAGAGGAAAATTACCTATTCCTGCTTAAGGTAAAGAAAAAGCAGCCTATATACTGTTTGCTGGGTATGGCAGTTAACTATAGTGCTGCCAGCCTCCTGTTCCTATTCCTATAGATAGGATATGTACATCAGCTACAAAACGATAAACTCTCCGTGCCACAAATAACACTCATTCCAAATTTAACAACGGTGCAGCTTACTTTTGGAATGGGTGATATAACTAGAAAAATAATAGCTGGATAGATTATTGAATTAATTTCCTTAATATTTATTGAACAATATGTTTGCTGGAGAGTACTTGATGAACTATGGCAGCAAATAGTATTTGTTGAGTAAATTTGACAAATACTGGTGAAATGTGTCTAATATTTGATGAATGTAGCTTGGCAGGCCCCTCATTCTCAGTTGCTTTTTAAAGCCTTTTAATTTCATTGGCATGGCTCCATTTTCTTTATTCTTTTTCCGGTAAGTACATTTACAGGTTTCCTGATCTTAATGTTGCTCTTTCACCTTTACCATAATTACCTTCTGGACCTGTTTCTTCTTCCTCACCCATACTTGACCTTCTGTACTCTTTTCTCTCTCCTCCTCATGTTATGTTTGCTCTCTCCTCTTGTATATTTTATATTCTTCCTTTCTTCACTTTTCTCAAATTGTCCTTTCCTCTGTAAAACCAGTGACTCTTAATTCTCATGTGCATGTCTTGGAAACATGCCACATAAGTCATAGTTGTGAACCACTATGAAATAATGATGTTAGAATTAGTCAAAAGCTGTGTTTAGATGAGAAACCACTCCTTTTACTACAGACTTTTACTACAGGGAAAGGAAGAGCACTGAGGTCTTTATGACGGTTATGAGCTTCTTGGTGTTACACGTTACACTCCTGCCTTAACTGGGTGAAATCACCCCCAAATTCCCTATACTAATTTATACACACAGGGTATTTTTCTCTCTCTGCACCCATCTGCTGCTGAGAGGGTTGCTGCAAGTAGTTGTCAGTTTGTGCCCTAATGTGATGGCACCAGCTCTGGTTTTACCTCCTCACCATTTTCACATGTCTCTCGCTGTTCCCCCACATGCTCCTTGTTCCTGGTTAGCAGGGGGCCTCCTCAAGCCACAGTGCCAACCCTGTTTGAACTCCATTAGTTTCCTTGCTCTTTGGTGTTCTGGAAAACACTGGCAGCAAGTGGTAAAAACCCCAAGTGCTCTCTGCTTGGTGGCTTGGGAGACCTCTGAACAGCAGCAGAAGTCCTGGAGCTTCCCTGCCAGAAATGCTGGGAAACAAGAATGCTTTGTTTTCATGCCAGTTTGGTTTTCTTGCCAATGATGAAGGTAGAAAGGGTGTTTTTTTTGTTGGTTTGTTTTTAATTCGCAAACTTAGACTCCACAGAAATCGGGAGCAATTGTCCAGGAAAGATGTGTAATTGTCTAATTCGCTACACGGGTCTTCAAGCTGTGTTGCTAATAGCTTGCCCATTCCTTTAAGTCTCTGTCTAAAAGGTAGTTTTCAACTCTTGTGTCTCACTCTATCTTTTGCAGGTAATTAGCGATTGTTTTTATTTTCCACAGAGGTGAGGAAAGAGGGCAAAGCTGGGGCCGTTGAGATGAATAAATTCTCTCGGTTAGCCCAGGGCAGAGCTGAGGCCCGGCTGCTGTAACTCCCTCTGCCGCTGGGTCAGCATTTCGCTCACGGCTTTGATTTCTTCCCAGGGGTGAGGCCCTTCCATGGGTCAGGTGCATCTCTAGGATTTGTCCTTAAGGCTGGCAGCTCTTCAACTCCTTCAGCTGCTGCCAGTGTTGGGTGGGTGTAAGAAACAAGTGCTTCATTGCTGTCTCCTTCCTGGAAAGCAGCAGCTGTAGAGATTTGGGAGAGTCTAAAACCTGTCAGCGTCTTACCTTAAAAGCTTTGTGAGAGAACAAGGATTTCTTGTCTGTGAATTGACAAATTTTTTTCTGGATGGGCAAATTGAATTTATTTTTTACTTCCTTAGCTGAGCCTGAGCCCAGTACAGTGCTGGGCAAATGACAGGCACCCAACCAGTCATATCAGTGATTGACCTTTGCAGTAGACAGGGATTTCTTCAGTTGATTTTCTTTTATCGCTTAGTTGTTGTAGTGATTCTCCCAAGCTGGTACATCCTTGTAACTTAAGAAAAAGTGAGTAAGAAGGAAGAAAATACCATCTCAAGACACTGATCAAGAAAATGTTTTCTCAAGACATTGATCAGCTTGCTGCCCACTAACTGACTCAAGTTTTAGCTGCAATCAAAAGAAAAGCTTATTATTTTGGTTTTATTTCTTTTGAATTAAGGTTGCTTGTGAGGTTTAGGCACTGGTTCTATTTTTATTGCACTGTAGCAATATGGCAAAGGCTTTTTTATTTTTTTTTTCCTTCTCCCTTTGCTAGACTGCTAATCTTTCATAGAACAGGTGGGAAACTAGAGAAATATTTAGTTTGGTTAATTTAATATTTTTTACTGTCTGGACTGATCAAGTGTTGATTTTGCACAGTTAGTGATGAACTAATGTAGAAAAGTCACGTATAATATTGTTAACACAAAGTAAAATGGGAAATATATTTTTACATTGATTTAAAATGATACCTGATTGAAGCTACTCATATCTGATATTTAATAACAGTGGGAGGAAAGTTGCAGAGCCTGAAATCAGCAGAAATATATTTAAGATAAACACTTTTTTTTTTTTTTTTGCTAATCTCTATGGCCTCTAAAAAAGAGGAGGAGGGCATGGTTTTATTTGTGGGTGAAACTAAACTTTCTAGGAAGCTGAACCTGAAAAGAGCACACACAGTGGACTCTGTGAAACCAGCAGTTATCTGTATATAGTTATTATAAATGTGTCATCTGTGGGTGTGATAAAGGTCCATAATATTTTGCAGAAGTACCTATTATGCACCTGTTGTGAATTTTCTGTTTATAGTGCAATTCCTCACATAGTTCTTAGGTCTTTAATGCTAATATGGCTGAAATCAGTGCTCTGTGTTGAAATGTGCCCAATAACACCTAGTGTGAGCTGCTAGGCATGGTCTATACACAAAGGCGCTCAAGTCATGAGTTCCTGGAGCAATGTATTTTTTAAAAAAGTTAGCATTTTCTTTCAGTTTTGAAATCAATCTGATGATTAATCTTTGTTAATAATTAAGTAGTCTAGAGTTTTTCTTGGTCAGGTTTTATTTCTGAAACTTTCATTACAATATATCATACAGCACACAGACTGGGCTAATGCACAGAATCAGAAATCTGCTACGGCTCTATGTGCTGTAACACCAATGTTTTAGGTGTTTGGCTGCTGCAGGGGAATCTATAACCTCACCAAGAGACATCAAGCTTCCCTATACAACACATTGGGAAAGCTAGATGTCTCAAAAATAGGGACTGACAAAACCCGCTAATCTCCAGACTGGTTTGAGCATTAGTCTCAGGATCAGCTGGTTATCACCAAGCTGCCTCAAATCTGCCAATATGGATTGGCTAGAGGCTATCTGCTGGAGACAATGTTGTTTTATACAACTCTGGGAGGTGGGAGAAAAATTCAAGTTGCCATTTCTTGCTTTCAAGGAACTTTACCCTTTTTTGAATTCACTGTTTTTCAGTCCTGATAGTAACTGCCTATACCTTTTAAAAGAGAAATGAAAACATAATAACTCAAAAGTCACTCCTTTCAAGAAACAAAACTAATAATAGACCTACCACACACAGAAGCTGAAAGGAATGTGGGATCCTTCACTTCGTACTTGAAGACAAGATCACTTATCAGTATGGGTGGGGAAGGGGAAAGTTCAGAGTCATGTTGTGCCTCGGGGTCTTGAACTCATGTCCTGCTCTCTTAAGAGAGTCTTGATCTTTAGGCTGTAAATTATTCTGGGTTATTGTAATTTGCTGACAGTATCTTCAAATTCTGTGGTCCAGAGAAGAGGTCTTCTCTCTCAAAGCGTTCCTCATTTCAAACAGTCACCACTCTGTTCCATGGACATTGCTGCAGGTCACAAAGGTGAGATGCTTCAAAGACCAGGGGTCCCAAAGGCAGTTTCTAGGCCCCTGGTGACTCGCAAAGCCTCTATAATGGTCTCTCAAAATGGCTTTTAATCAGTGATTCTAAAATTAGCTGGGTTTTAGATAACTTTGATTATGCTTACCGTCCAGCCTCTTAAGTGGAAGTGGATGTAGAATATTGGGATTCACCACCTTGGTGGGTGAGTGCTTTTTAATTGGAAGAAGGAAATTGCAGATGTGTCTCCAAAACCCTGATTTAAAGTGCTTCAGTTATGCATTGAAGGAGAAAGAGAGGGGGTGCCTGAGTGCCCTGTTTCTTCTTTCTCCTTCCTCTATCTTTTTCATTTTGAAGGAAGGTGGTAGTTAGTGCTATAGGTTTGCAAAAATTGATCTGATGGTATTGCCAAGACCATGTGCTTTAGACTGAGTCCCTCCATCTGCCTTCCCTATTGATTGACTCCAGCATGGTGCAAGCACGAACCAGGTGCTGAGTCACTTAGGCTTGTCAAAAGTGGGATCCTCCTCTGTATGAACAAATGCAAGACTTAGGTGTCTGGGGAACTTTGATGTGGAAAAGAGATGTGCCTCTAAAGTGGGTGACAGCTAGATAGGTGGTCTGAAGGTCTCAGTTCTGGACTTGTAAATCCCACTTCAATCCAGCTTCTAAATACAGAATATTTTTGTGCATTTGGGCTTAAGTGTTTTCTAGCAGGAAGAACAACTAAACACTGAAACGGATTTTATATAACAAGGTTTTATAACTTCAATTATCAGATGTTTCTTAGCTTGTGTTAGACATCTGTCAGGACAGATTCATATATAATAGACTCTGTCTTGGAGCAGGGGATGAATTTGGATAGTGTCTTGAGGTCCCTTCCAGTCCTACTTTCTGTAATTTACAGTTGGAATAAAGCATTAGCTGGCCTGCAAGGTGATGGTTTGTTTGTTTGTCTGATTTTTAATAAAAAATGCAGGTTGAAAATAAAAAAAATTTGTTGAGCATTGCCATTCAGCCTCTCAAATTTTGAAGTCAGAAAGTCAACCTGCAAAAGTGTCATAACATTGATCTGAACATTCTTTTTCACTGTTTACTGCAGGAGACATGTCCCAACCTGATTTATATGCTATGAAGTTACACTAAGGCATTTTCCATGCTCTGGAGCAAAGTCACTGAGACCAGTTAGGTCCCCTGGATTAATGCTGGTATAATTGAGTGAAATTTGGCTCACTGACTCCTCTGAGACTGCATAAATATGGATCACGCCAAGCTCTGTTCATACAAGTGTAGTTGATTCCAATATTTAGATGCACATGTAGCTGATTACAAAAATACTGTGTTAGAGTATTAGATACAAGTTATTACTGTAGAATGAACAAAAACTACCCTAACTGTACTCATTACAGGGAGAAAACCCTCAAATTTGCTTGCTCTTCTTCCTGCAATAATCTTAACTAAATGTTACTGAGTTAATTTCAGTTGTGTCTCCCTCGACAAGATTACTTACAATTCTATGAAAGAAAACCCTGTATTTAATAAACAGCTTTGGTCCACAGGTTCTTCAGAGTAAGAGTGAAAGTACAAAAAAATTTGGTTACCTGGACTAGAGTACAGTTACAAGGCAAACTGCTGCTAGCATTCCAGTCCAAATTAATTAGGTCGTAGCACCACGTATTGTCCTTAAACTGTAACACTGCTGTCTTTTGTTTATCAAGTATCATAAAATGGGAAATATTTAGCCTGGTCAACACTTGGTTTGATAAAGAAAGGCACATTCGTGACTTAGTAGGTGGCACTCTGAGTTATCAATGTTCCACCATGGGGTTTGTTGTGATTTGAGGTGTGCTGCTAGTCTCTAATACGCGAAAAACTTTTGTGTGACCTTTTTAGTTGCTAGAAATTCATGCCACTCCTTTAAAGTTTCTTTGTTGTCTTGAAAATGCTGCATTTAGAGAAGTTATTAAAAATGGGTTCACACACAAATACACATATTGTAAAACTGGGAGCTAGGTATCACCTTTTTTGTATGCCAGAGAGCTAACCGAAGGGTTTGAGTTGATGTGTGAGATGCTTCTGCTATGGTTCCTTATCTTGTGTAGTGCAAGATCAAGTCTATGAAAAGCACTCTAAAATCTTCAGGATCCATTTCTTAGAGATAAATTCTTGAGATATGCTGAATATGAATTCTTGAGATATGCTGAATATTACTGTCTTCCATTTTAATTGACTATAAAAAGTAATGGAATTATTTAAAAGTGGAACCATTTTCCTCCTACAGTGGAATTCAAACAGCTAAATATTCTTCCCATCTCTCTATAGTGGCTTGACCCTGGTTGGATGTCAGTCGCCCACCAGAGCTGCTCTATCACTCCCCTCCTCAACTGGACAGGGTAGAGAAAATATAATTAAAGTCTTGTGGGTCAAAATAAGGACAGGGAGAGATCACTCACCAATTACTGTCATGGGCAAAACAGACTTGAGTTGGGGAAATTAGTATAATTTATTACCAATCAAATCAGAGCAGAATAATGAGAAATAAAACCAAATCTTAAAAACACCTTCCCTCACCCCTTCTTTCCTCCCTGGCTTAACTTCATTCCAGATTTTGTCTACCTCCTCCCTCACAGTGGCACAAGGGGGCAGGGGATGGGGGTTGTGGTCAGTTCTTCACATGTTGTCTCTGCCACTCCTTCCTCTTCAGGGGGAGGACTCCTCACACTCTTCCCCTGCTCCAGCATGGGGTCCCTCCCACAGGAGACAGTCTTCCATGAACTTCTCCAATTTGAGTCCTTCCCACAGGCTGCAGTTTTTCACAAACTGCTCCCTCCCATGGGGCTCAGTCCTTCAGGAACAGACTGCCCCGCTGTGGGTCTCCTGCGAGGTCACAAGTCCTGACAGCAAACCTGCTCCAGTACGGGCTCCTCTCTCCATGGGGCCACAGGTCCTGCCAGGAGCCTGCTCCAGCGTGGGCTTCCCACGGGGTCACAGCCTCCTTCAGGGGCACCCACCTGCTCTGGTGTGGGGTCCTCCCTGGGCTGCAGGTGGATCTCTGCTCCACCATGGACCTCCATGGGTGCAGGGGCACAGCCTGCCTCACCATGGGCTGCACCACGGGCTGCAGGGGAGTCTCTGCTCTGGTACCTGGAGCATCTCCTCCCCTTCTTCTTCACTGACCTTGGTGTCTGCAGAGTTGTTTCTCTGACATGTTCTTACTCCTCTCTCTGGCTGCAATTTTTGTCCCACAGCAACAGCCCAGTGACGGGTCCGTCTTGGAGCTGGTTGGCATTGACTCCATTGGACACAGGGGAAGCTTCTAGCAGCTTCTCACAGGAGCCACCCTTGTAGCCCCACTGCTACCAAAACATTGCCACGCAAACCCAATACACTCTCTTCACCCACAGTCACCTTATCTTTTGCCCTATGAATTCCTGAGATATCCAGCCTTCTTGTTGTTGTTGCTTTTTTTAAACATCTTAATATTAAATTACTCTGCCTGAGAGCCTATTTGCTGAATCGCTTCCAAAAATTTGATTTAACAAATGCTATGATGGCAAATCCATCACGGAGAGAGTGAAAATGGGAACTTCATAAGCTATAGTACTAGCTGAGCACTGCTAACAGAGATGAAAGAAAGCTCTATTTAGACTTTGAAGCTGGTTTTCCTGCAGTTGTGATGAAATTCCTTGGGGTAGTGGACTCCCTCTTTTCCACAGCACTGCATTGTTTTGTGACTGGACAAGGTCATGCTCTAACTAGATGTTCACTTATGGCATGCCATGCTTGAACAGACACAAGCCAACTGATGAAATTGGAAAATTTTGCATGCCAACCTTAGAGGCATGAGATTGCCTCCTAAATGGTATTTCTGTGATGTACAAGTTCATTTTCTAGCTAGTCCTTCTCTCCCACCCCTCACCATTGTCTTAGTTGTTAATCTGTCCTAATGCTGATTGCAAATGCTTGTGTGCTCCTCTCAGGACATTTACTCTTCTGCCTTGTACTTGTTGGATAACAGTTGTAATTAAAGGTGAATATGAAGCCTTCCTTCTCAAGCAAATTGTATCCACTTCACAAGATTGTATTACCTCTCTTACCTGGTTACAAAGATTATGCTGGAAATGCTCTGGTGCTCTTGGCTAGAAAAGATAACTGGAGTCTGAGAAGTTGGAGTAGGGAAATAGATTTATTAGTTATGTCATCCAGAGAGTGTCTTGACCAATGCAAGGTAGTCTTCTATTCATTTTCTCATACTTTTTTCATCTAATTTTAGCAGCCTCCGAAAGATGGGACTTCTGACATTACTGTTGAGAGACTATAACAGGTTAATACATCTCACATTGAAGAAGTTTTTCATGATGTTCAGTGTAAATTATTTCACAGATGAAATATACCTCGCTGTCAGGGAGCAGCCTAAATTTTCACTTTCTTAATTTCATCCCATTACTCCTCGTTATATCCCTTGTACCAATCTAAATAATTCATTGCCCTTCTTAATGTTTATACCCTTCAAATATTTATAGGCAGTTATCACGTCTCCCTTTAGTCAGAGCATAGCTGAGCTGTTCATATTTAGACCTTTTAATCTTTCTTCATAAGCAAATCCTTCTACATGAGATTGAGGGCCTGATCCTCAAAGGTATGTAGGTGTCTGTCACTGACTTCAGTGGAATTGTGGCCTAGATATTACTACCATCAGGCAGCAGGTTTTTTGCTCCTCTCTGAATTACTACTAATTTGTCCGTGTTAGATACTGAGGAGCACAGAACTGAATGTGATATTCCAGGAGCATCTTGGCCAGTCTTCTCTGCTTTGCTGTGTTGTGTTTCACCTCAGTATGTGCATCCCCAGATTGTGTTGCACTTCTTGCTAGCATACAGCACTGAATATTTGTTTCTAATGTAGTGTTCAGTGTTACCCTTACTATGCTTTCTGGACCTCTGTATTTCTTACTAGTGAATACTTGATATAAGCTTCTAATTTCCTAAGATGTACAATCTGTTTTCAGACTTTGGATTCCCTTATAGCATGACTCTCTCTTCACTAGAATTTGCAAGATCTCCCAGTTTGCTATTCTGCGTGTGCGTGTGTGAGTACATATATTTCTTACATATGTATATATATAAAAAAAATGGTACTTACTGCCCATTGCCTGAACAAAGATGAAAACTAAGAGGAAAAGCAGAACACTAATCTCTCTATGTCACTGCACTATATGGTTCTCCGAATTCATATGGTAGCATTTATCACTACTCTTTGTTTACAGATTTTTTTCAACCAATTTATTGTCCAGGTAACTCTGCTCCTATCCGAGCCAATTTGAATTAAGTTTGTAAGGCAGAATCCTTATATCAAATGCTATACTAAAATCCAGCTACAGTAAATCTAGTGCAGTATATATTTCATTGTTCTCACTGGCCTCTTATGTCCTTCAGGTATGAGTTTTTGTTTGAATCTTTACTTTTTTAGCTTGTGCAGTATCACTTATGACTGGTGGTAATGGTTTCTGGGCTACCACCACTGGAAAAAGTCTCTTGTTCCAGTCAGAAATGAAAATAGTCATCCCATGTTTGCGTTCAGGCTAGACTGAAATTTTGTGAAATAGAGTGTGAATTTCTGCCACCTCAAAAAGTTTGGACACATAGTTCCAGGTTTGGAATCAGTCAGAGCTGGACAGCTCAGCATACCAGTGGTAATGACTACGTTTTTGTGGACTTGTTAAGAAAGATTTTTCTTGGTTCTTAAAGAAACAGAACAAAATATTTTGTGGCTGTCAAAAAAAACCCAACCCCACAATTTTGCCTATATAAAATTATTTTTAAGTTTTATTCTTTTAGTACTTTTTAACTAAGGAAATAGTTAAAACAAGTGTTTTGAAATTAATATCGAGTACTATGTAAATGTGTAAAAGAAACTTTTTTTGAGTGGATAATTAAAACTAATAACCACATTTGAACGAATTTTAGAGAGCATTCTTGGCTACATCAGAGCTTTTTCTGAGTAAATAGCTTTGCACAACTCTACTTCCATTTCTCATCTGGGAAACATGAAATCAAATCCTGGAACTTGATACTGCTATTTTAGATGCCATACTCCTGATACAGAGTGTTGCTACGTCACAGTCTGTATATCACCCACAAGCCTGCCAAACAAAACTGTCTCTCCTTTGCTTGTTTTTCTTTTACTGTTTGGGTGGTGGATTGGGATTTTTGCCTGAAAGGGCTTGATGCTTGTCAAGCCTGTAAGAAAACAATACAGACTTCAAAATATTACGTGGTAGTAGCACAAAATTTGAATCACTTTCCTAAGGCTGATTTAGCTCATCTATGCTATTTTTCTGTATGACCTTGTTTTATTTCAGGGAGAGCATTTTTCTGTTACATTACAGTATTCACTACAACACATTTACCATCTTTTATATCTCACTATTTCACATTTGTTTATTCAAAATATCATGATACAGATTATATGTCATCTACAGCAAAAACGTATTTTACTGAAGACCCGTTTAAATCTTCTACAGAGTTGCTATGCGCTCTTTTGAGTCTTCTACGCCATTGCCTTCCAAAGGTATAGAATTTCAACTTCAGCTACAGCCTGGCTTGGTTTTAGTTTTTTAATTTTCTGCTATCGCATGGATTCATCCTTTCTTCCCTTATTTCATCTACTGTTCAAAAAACTGTTTGCTTAAGTGATGAAACTATGCATATATATTTCCTACTAAAGACATCCTATACTCTGCCTTTTTGTTGCGACCAGTGCCATGTGAGGGACTATTTTAAGTTACACTATCAAAAGAAAGCTTTTGACAGTATAAAACAGTCTTTCCTGGCAGTATTGGCCCATATAGTTCTCCTGGGAAATCCTTTTAAGTGTAGGCAAGCCAATTCTGTGTGACCTTTAGTTGAAGCAAAGTGAACAATATAGAAAACAAAACTCAGATGCTTCTGTGAGAGAGTGAGCACTTAGCTGAGCTGCATGCTGACTTGAACCAAGCAGGATCATTTGCAACTAGGGGATGAGGAATTTTTTTAAAAACAGTAAGCAAAATGAACAGGAAAGAAATGACACCTCCTAAAAATGGTGTACTACTACTTAACATCCACTTTTTTCTATTGTAATTTTACATCTCTGCAAATGTGCAATGCTAGAGAATCAGGCCCATAGCGTTCCTCTGACAGCCTGTAATGAGTTAAGAAAATACCAACTGCGAAAAAGTGCTCAGGAGTTAGAGGAAAGAGAAAAGTATCACACTCTTATAACTTCAAAGGTCACTAAGATGATAAATTTATTGCAAAACCCAGTTTATTTCAATGCTGTATTTTAAACTCTGAAAAAAGTACTATAGTTTTCCAATATGTCATTAATCAAATAAATGGTAATTTCTTTTCTATGTAGCAACAGAATGTTTGGGTTTTGATTTCATTGGGTTACTTTCTTTTACTGATTTGAGTTCAAAACTTCCAAATTTAATAAAATAGGAATGGCAGGAAGTTGATATACTTTCTTTCTCTCTTATTAGAATAATAATGTTAGTGTCTTTAGTTCTAAAAAATGAATGATGACACCAGTTATTGATCTTGTGACAGGTTAAGAAGAATATTATAATAATTCATACTACTCAGCTTAACCTTTTATTGACTTGATGTTTAGCTTCTCTGAGAAAATTAAGTCACCTACATAACTTTGTGCTGTGATGTTGAAATGCTGGCATGGTTTGGATTACAGTTTGGATATTATTAAAACACAGTAATCTGTCAAATCATTAATCTGTATCAGTAACACAGGCAGATAGAGTTGAGACAGGCTTTGTTCAATAACTAATGGGAACATTGCTATTGGGGGGAGGGGAGTTATTGTTTTGTGGGTTTTGGGTTTTTTTGTGTGTGTGTTGTGCTTTGCCTCTTTTAAGAAGAAGGTCCCCCTAAAAAGAGGACCTGAACACAAGAATGAGCAAGCTTTCCAGTCCAACAAACAATGTAGGCTGGTTAATGTTGGCTGAATTTCAGTCCCCGCTTCCACTGTGCCCAAATATACTTTTTCTTGCTCTCCTGTGGAAAAAGCTAGTCTTGTTTGAGTTTTGTTGCAGCAAATCCTACCAAAAAGCCAATTTAATAAAAATATGTTCTATAAGAAGAAAATCAAAGTCTGAAAATGGTGGAGGATTAACTAGTGCTATCTGGAACATTTTCTCACAAAAGGACCTTGGTCCCTCTTATTCAACAGTACATGACCTCCCTGTAGGTCTTGTGGGAACACCAAAGTCTCTCTTCTATCTATCTCCACCTTTCTGCTATGAGAGGAGGAGATAAACAGGAAGGGGAGTCAGGGTGGGGCAAGTAGCACATCTATCTATGTGGGAAAACAGAGAATTATGTAGGCAAGTGCATGTGCCCTTGTGGGAAGGGCCACAGTTTCTTGAGATCAGCTGAAGGTGCCTTTTAGCAAAGGAATGCCTACAAAACTGAAGTATGAAATTGCTCCAAATGAACCTTGCCTACAGATGGGCAGAAACATTTAGGTCAAGACTGTTTTCTGTGAAATATGTAGACTCTCTTCTACAATATTCAGAGCAGTCAGAAAAATAGTGCTAATCTTGTTGACCTGTAAACCTGATCTGTGTTAACAGTGACAGGCTATTCCTGCTATCAGCCTTTCATCTGAAACAGCAGATGTTTGTGTGGCTGATGTGAAGGTTACAACCTTACTGATGACCAGTCTGATGCCTTGGGATAAATTCTCTTTCTTAGTTTGCCCTCTTAAAAACCATGGCAACCGCACAGACACAACACAAAGCAAATAAACAAATATACCCATGTGAAAAGATAGTGAAGTTGCAAAAAAACCTCCAAATGTCCAAAAACTAGAAAATATCAGAATTAATTTGTTAGTACAACTTTGGTGTGCTCCACTACAGACATGCTTAATACTGCAGTCTACTTATGTAATCAAGTACTACCCTTTTCTCAGCATTTCTGACTTGTGTGCAGGATGAGTCTATCGAAAAGAGAAGTGAGAAAAGTGAAACAAAGGAAATCATTCCCTGTAAGTGCCTTGCCTTGATGTCTGTATTCTTTTAAATGTGCAGAGTGAATCAGATAGGCATCTGCAAGGAGAGAAATTACAATTTCTTGGGTCGTATCCTTGAATATCAACCTATAGAGACGGATTTTCTTCCTCTTCTTGCCATAGAAATCCTATGTGATGTTAGGTGAGGGATTTCAAATATTTCTTGTCACAGCTGGTAAGGATTTTCCTGCCATTGTTTCCCGCATGCCATTTACAGTGTCTAAGATGGGAGCTGTTTCAGCTGAACTGGATTTCTTGTAGCTAAGCTATGAACATAAGTGATGGTGTGCAGTACTGGGCACACCAGGAAAAAAAAAGCCTGTGTCCAGTTGTGAAGTCTAAAGTCAGAGAACTTATGATCTTAATAAATTTGTGCTCCTGGTGCCCATCTGCAGAATGGAGGGAATGCTTCTGCCTCACTTGCAGGCTGTGAATATTAACTCCTGTTCAGGCACTGTCATGGGGATTGCCATAGAAAAGCCAAGGGAAGATTAATCATTCTGTTTCAGGAAGAGCTTGAGTCATAAGTCACAGACCACATGCTGTGAAGATACACCACAGTAATGAATGACTGCTCAGCCAGTCCCCACATTGACCAAAGTGTGGATCCTGCAGAAATATTAAAGGCCACTGTCATTGAGAACTGTAGCAGAAAACTTAAGTAACAGAAAGCTGAGTGAAGTTACATATAACCATATTTTTGCCACATAACAATATTTCATAACATTTTGGTGGTTTTCCTTGTAACCTTTGTCCATACAATTTTTTACAGATGATGGAGGAAGCTATGCTGCATTGGCTAAAGACCTAACTTCCCCAGGGTTTCTTGTAAGCTGTAAATGAGACCAGAATAACTTGAAGTTTTCCATTTCTAGACATACAAATTGGATGCAGTGAAATAGTTAGAAAAATGAAACATTATGGATTAGCAGAGTCTAGTCCTGGGTACTCCAGAGGAATCATTGAAGGCCTGCTGCTATGCTATTTCAGCTAAAGTTAGAAAAGCCTTTTGTGGAAAAGTTCATTTTGATATTCAGACATGTTTTGCAGGCTTATTGTGAATAATGGATGGAAACATAAGATTATTTATTTTACTTTCTTTTTTTTTCTCACCTGCATAGCCGCAAACCCACCACTAAAATTACATGATGAGCAAAGAGAACTTTTGCAGCTGCATGTGTAGCAGGGTTTAGGACCTCATATGACCTGCTCACACAAATACTTTTCCGCATGGCTTTGCATATGTCTGAGCACCCTCCAATTTGTCTGAGAGAAAAATTAGTATCATCCACCACAGTCAGGAGCATTCAGGACTTAATTAGTTCTCTTCCATGGTGAGAAATTTCAAACAGGCAAATTTCAGCCAGAAACAATTGAAATTCATTTCCTATGTAATGCAGTTGCTTCCATACCTGTTCTCTCTGCTCTAGGATCTTCCAACTGTGACAGCTTATCAGCAGGAGTATCCACCAACCCAGGCTAATTAAACACTGTATGGAATATTTCAGCTATGCTCAGTCTGTAGCATCCTTACTACTATGAAGCAACATTTTACTCTGTAAGTGGTGCTACTGAGTTTGGTCAGCATCCTCGGACTCTATAAGGTATTCCTGCTTTGGGTCAACAGAGGTACTATAGGATGGCACTAACCTGATAAAGGCCAGAATGCTCACCAATTCTTCCCATTATTTATACCCCATGTTTTGTTAACCTTGGTCATTATTTAAACAGCAACAACAACAAAAAAAAACATGAGTAGTGCATCTCTGCAGCAAATTGTGTTTTTTAACTGTTCTAAGCTTGGCAAACGTGTTTTATTCATGGCATATTACCAGAGGAAGGGAGAAAGGGCCAGAGGTATAACAATAAACTAATGCAGTAGGATCTTTTGACATGGGTTTATATTCACTGGAGATCCAGTGCCTTGGAAAGGTGGTGCTTTGGGGAGCTTAGTAATTAGACAAACATTAATTCAGAATTGTGTTTCTCAAAAGATTTAAATTTCTATAAATTGGCATTGGAAGAAGGGAAGTTCTGTCAGGTGAGAGTTTATCCTGATGAAGTGTAGGACCTGCCTGTAACAAGGGTCTCTGATTCTACTGTTACCAGTAGGACAGGCAGGAGCAGGAGGAATAAGATCTTTGGTATCCTGGAATAGATACTGCTGTACCAAGGGAGTTATGACAAAGAATTTTCCTGAGCTGTTCTTGGATTTTGGTGTCAGGAGCAAAGCAATCTAAAAAGGATGGCTGTCAAATAATATCAAATAAAGTTTCCTTTGGAAATATATATTAAACCTTTCATGTGGGGAATAAGCAGTGCATATGTGCATGGTGGGAATGATGGAGGATAGATCTAATGGTGAGATTTTTGTCAGGGTAGGTCACTTTTAATGAAGCATTTGTGCAAAGATCTTCATTGATATAGATCTGCAAATTGTCATAATCTTGGCCTTGGTTCTTCACTGGGAAGCTGAGGAGGCTGGAAGTGCCAAGTGATGAATGAGGAAAGAAAGTAAACATTTAGGAATATCCCAACTTTTGGAACATTTCCTATGGAAATTAGCTACCAAAAATAAGGGTTTGATATCCTCTGTTGCTAAGTGGCTTATCTTCCTAAGTAATGAAACCCACAGCTAACCCTTTTGAGCACTCCTGTCTCATGACACATGCTCAGTGTTGCTGCTTTGACCCGTGCCGTTTTGAGTTTTAATCTCTCTTCCTTCTTCCTCCTGCTTCCCCTCTGCCCATCATCAACAAAGAACTGCTTTGCTCAACTCAGAGGCATGCTGAACTTTTGAGCTGCTATCTGATGTTGGTTATCCGATTTCCTATGAGGGGAATTCCTATTTAAAATACTCCTTTTGTTCCTTCTCATGCCTTAGCACAGATAAAGCAATCATTAGTAGTGGTGTGAATCTCTTTGGAATTTTCCTGTGAATGTATTGGGAAATACATGTTAAATACATTACACCCACATGCGTAATGTAAATTTAATCTCCAAGCCACTAACTCCCGGGTCTACCTCCTGCATCCCTTAGGGTGGGAAGCCTTGTAAGCTAATTAGTGATAGCACATAAGCCTCAGCCCTGAAGGGTATTGTTCATTTTATTACTTGTGCTGTGCTGAATAAGGGAGGATGCTGTTGGATGATAAAGTGCATGGAAGCAGAAGAAACACATGGCAACAGAAGCAAGCTTCAGTAATGGTCAGACATCCTATGACAAGGCCATTCTGCAGTCACATGTTACATGCCTCTGGTCAATCCATAGCTGAATGGATTTGAGAAATAACTACAAGACAAACTTTAATACCTAGATAGATAGATATGTAGAACTCTAAGTGCCTCCATGGGGCTCAGTGGAGTTCTCAAGGTTTCGTGCTATGACTACCCACTGGCCCTGAGCCTAAGTACTACAACACATTGAAAAATTATATCTGCCATGTCTCAGTAATCTAGGTAATAAAATATCAATTGAACCTTTTCCTGAAAACACTTGGTGTAGTTACGCAGATATTTATCATTTGTATTCCTTTCCCAAAACATGTAACTAAGGATTAAAAAGTAACTTTTGTTCTCTCATGTACATTGGCCTTTCAAATCTATCATGCTTATTTTTCCACTGGGATGTTGTTTTGGCTTTTTCTTTCCTTATATCTTCCTCGTATGGCTTTTGGTCACCTTTCATTTTGTAAGGTTTGTTTTACCAGATGCTCTCTGGGCAGTGAGGTCTTGGAGAATAACCATCGTTTCAGATATGAGTGTAAGAGGATTAGAGACAAGGCCACTTATTACTGAGTTTCTCCTCTGTACCACTGCAAAATTCTGGTGATTTCTCCACTGTCTTTAGAAAGATTATTCACAACATGTGCCTGCCTTTGCAAACTGAGACATAAGAATGGCTACTCCATTTTAACAGTAGCCCTTGGTTACAACTGCATTTTTCTTATACCCACTAAAAGATTGCACATTTTGATGGGATCCAAAATCACTTCAGAAAAGGTGACAGAGCAGCAGCCTAGGTAAGAATTTCCTTGTTTAGGCATGAAATGGGAGTAGTGCAGGAAAAGTCACAACTGTAACCTCATATTTTATCTGAAAGAAGAAAATCTTAACAGTGGAGAGGGAAGCTCAGTTCTCAGTCACTTGGGCAAAGAGGCTCCAAAACAATGTTCAGTGCAAGGAATTGCCTGAAATAATCTCCTTGTTTGGACGTCATTATGTTAATGGTAACACTTGAGCTATGAGCACTAGGGGCTAGAAATGAACAAGTGACTCAAATAGAATAAAGATTTGGTTGCACTGGCAGCTTCCCCAGATATTTGGCTTTTATTCTGTTTACCTTTTTGTTTGGTTAATCTCTGTATCTAGCGGTATTGTTCCTCCCTCCTCCTTCTCCCCAAGATCCATGTGGTTGCCCTGTTGTACAGCTTTGCATTCTGTTGGGGCTTTAGCATCATTGGAAGCTGGCTGCTGAAAGACTTTTCTTAGAATACAGTGGAGTAATAAAATATCAGTTGTGAGTGGGGGAGGGGAAGGTGAGATCCACAGCACAGAGAGATGTTCTAAAGTGCAGAAATTAGAAATAAATTATTCAAAAGGAGTAGTATTTTTATGGCACTGTGACCTCTTCTCCTGCTGATGCTTCTTAGAGAAGCCTAGAAATAACAAAAGGTGTGGGATACAAAATAACAAAGGCCAGACAAAATGTTCACTAGTGAGATGAAAAACTAGGCTTGGAGATTAATTTGCTCTTTGAAATCTCTCACATCTTACAGAAATAACCGATAGCACAGGCTCAGTCGCCCTTACCCTTACTGAAACTGAATGAGTTAGAGCACATCAGGGAACCACAGTAACCTTCCAAGTGCACCCATGTCAATACAAATTAGCCACTAATTACTACAAAACACTGACTTTCTATATCAAAAGGTGTGTGGAAGTTCAGTTTACTCATGCCCCTTGTGTATGTAATAATGATGTTTCAATTACATGTGTATACGTGTCTGAGAGATGCATAAACACCCATTAATATGCCTACACACTTGTGTTTATATAAAAACAGCATATGTTTATTCCACCTGTCCACTTGTTTATTTCACACTTGTCAGTAATTCATTTATTAGTTGGCCATTATATCTGCGTCTGTGTCAGTATTCAATTAATATTTCAACAGGGGCCTATGGGGTGTTGTTCTGTCTCGCTACAGATGTAAAGTCAAGATCTTGGATATGTGAAATGCACTGGGACTGTTCTGGTGCTACAAGAAATGCTGCTCTTGATATTTTACATTATTTGCAGTAGGAAGGCTCCAAAGCTCAGTGTTGTGGATGATTTCAAGTGGGATCATTTCACACTCTCTTGGGGCAGGGTCTCTGGGTCACCCTTGAACAAGTCAGTACAGTCACAGAGTACATCCTCATCATCCTACTCACCCAGTGTAACAACTAGTTACAAATAGAAAGGTGGATGTGTGCTTGATAGGAAAAAGAATTGATGATGGGAATGCTCTGCTTCACTTTATCAAACTTCCAACCCTGTTCACAGCATATGCCTGTGATTAAGCACAGCCACGTTTGTCCAGTCTCCAACCCCCTGAAGCTGATCTTACATGTACTAGGGTTTGGAGTGTTTTCTCAGGCCCTGTATTACACCATGTTGCTGCATGTAGTTGAATATCCTCATGTTTAAAGGCTCCAGATGAAGAGCTTTTGAAAGAGGATTTGTTAACTCAAAGATGTACAAGAGGCTGAGCAGCCTAGCTGAAGATGGTGAGACTCTGCTCCTGTTGGTTCAGGAGCTGAGGAAGCTGTCTTGAATTTGACTTGAGATCACTGCAGGGACAACTTCAGTACTATGGGGCACTGCTTACATTTTTCTCTGAGAACTAAAGATATATTTTGACTCTCTTACTGCTTATTGGAAGAGAAAACACTGGTATTGTTATTGAGAAACGTACATAATAATCTAATCTTTTACAACAATAGAAACAATAGGTTTGGTAAGATGTGGAAGACAGTCAATGTCTGTGCTGTGCATAAGGCAAACCTCTGCTAAAATTACTGGGTTTCTATAGGTCTAAAATTTGCTTGGTCTGGGTTGCAAATTCTGAGACAAAGTCTGGATTGCTGAACAGGAACCACTTTTGAAATGAAAAAAAAATCTTATTAAATGGAAACCAATGGGCACATGTACAGATATTTTCATTTTCCTTAACTGCCATAGGGCCTGTGAAACTCTTTTAGTGCCATTTGGTACTGCATATGGGAGCAAAATAATTCTCTATACAAAATACCAACTGTAACGTGTTCCTCGACTACAGTGACTATGTAGGGTTAAAATTAGGGGTTTTTTATATTATTATGGAATGTTTGGATTTAGCAGTAAAATTAAGCTTGAGCTAAGGTCCTAGTAGGTATATTGAAATGTGTTCTTTCCCCGCGCCCCCCCCCCCCCCCCCCCCCCCCGCCCCAGGTCAGATCCCTAACAAATTATTCTTTTCTACCACATTATCATTTATGCTTCAGAATCTTTAAAATGCAGTTTCAGGTGATGCTTGTATTTGCTTTGTTGCTGCTTAAAATTAGGAAATGAAAAAAAAAAATCTCCATATGAAGGTCCCTTAACATTTTTTAAGTGTTTTTAATTAAAAATATATTCACGTTATTAATTTCAGATGAGTGATTGTAGAGTGACAGACAGCTGGGGGGTTCTGCATTTGGCTGTACTCCATTAAGACTATGTATGACTTGTAATTAGAAATGAGCTAATGCTAAAGCTGATCTTTTCCAAAGTGTTAGTGTATTCAGAAAGGAAAACTGTGTTTTAATTAAGAATAGAGTGACCAGTAGCAAAGTTCAGGTCTTCTACAAAGTGTAGCAGCATACAACTCAGCAAAACACATAAAATAGACAAGTTTCCCCAGTCTGACCACAGCAATTTATGTGACCTTAAGCAGGTTTTGAATTTAGTGGGTCCTAAAGATATACTTAGAGTTTAAAAATTTAAATGTTTTTGCTGACTTTTGACATTAGATTTACAACTTTGGTTGTACTCATTTGTATTTAGCATAATTATAAATGAGTTGATGTCAAAACGTTTTCCCTAGTATTTAATAATGTTCAACCTTTCACTAAGATTTAATAAAGTCTCTGGAATTCTTCATCCTCCCTTTTAAAATGTGAATCACCTGATATTTTTCCAGCAATGAATTTCATGGACTCTTAGCACTAAATAGGGCATGAATTGTCTATTGTAAGACTGTGAATTAGAACTTCTATGCTGTTGACTGCCTATGCATAGCGGAAGTGGAAGACACCCAAATCATTTTTATATCAAGGATTACAATGAGAGTAGAAGCTGGTAATGCTGATAAACTTCTTATGGTCTCCTGAGTACATACTTATTCTTGTTTCTCTTCAGATGAATGCCATTATAATAAACTCTTTTGTTTACAACCTTTCTTCCAATCCAGTAAGTCTTTGAATGTATTCAGTGTACAGTAGAGAAGGACATATTCATCTGTCACTGAAGTGCAGTTACCTCTGAGGTGAAACTTGGCAGCAGTTCTTACATTAAAGTACCGCTGATAGTCTGATCACTTTTTTTTTTTTAAAAAAAACCCCAAGATGACGCCTCACCATAAATCAAGAACTACCTTCTCCCTTTCTCTCTATTCTCATGACTTCTTATACTGGAACCAAAGTAGTTCTCTGTCTTTTCTCAGTGCTTATTTTTGAAAGGAGACTTTGAGTTAATGGTGAACATGTTCTGAACTTCAGCAAAGGATCTCAGTCTGCCATTAAATTTGAGCTACTGAGAGACAGAAGCGGGGAGCAAAGATGCTGGACATTCCAGAGCTTAATATGTTCCTCACGGCTGGAGGTGATGGGACAGTCCTCTCATCATTTGACAACAAATTTAAAAATATTTGTCTGGAGACAAAAGTCACCACCATACAGATTTCTCACTATGTTGTGAGATTTAGGCCACTGAGGCTATTATTTTATTAAGGTGTCTTAGAGAGAAACACTCCTTTGTAAACAGCTCTTGTCTTTGGAAAAGACCTTTCTCTACTCCTATATTTTTTTTGTGCATTGATGACAGAGCAGGTATTAAATCTGGACAGAGATAATGCCATGTGATAAATTCTTTTACTCCTGACCTCATAAATCAATTGGCAGAACTGTACATGACTTGGTGTAACAGTGTGCCATTTTTAATTTGTTGCTATTGCAGTACAAACTAATTTTAGCACCTTAATGCTTGCTCTCTGCTGCAGTTTGCAAAGCAACTCCAGATTAAAAGCAATAAACTAAGTGACTATATTTATTGGCCTTATACCAACAACTGACAACAAGAAAATCACAACTGATACCAGTATTAGTGTTGCTACATCTAAGTACTAGTGAAAAACCCAGTTGTGTTTTTAGTGTGATTTGTATCAATTCATAGAATGCCATTAATATCTAGTTGGTCGAAAGGCCCTTGCTAATATTTAGGGAAGAGAGGCAGAGAAATCTCAAGTTTTAATAGACCCCAGTTTGCCCAGGGCAAAAAAAAAATGTGATTTTCAACTCGCATAGTCATAGATCAAGTTTCCAGAGGTCTATATGATCCCATCCTGTTTGAGGAAGAAATCCTTAGTGAATTCTTTGCAGGGTTCTTCCCTCATTTTTCCATTAGTATTTGGAAGGGACCTATGACAGTGTCTGAAAGAGGAAGAACCTTTCTTTTCTGTATATACGGAGCTCAAAAGATGTGTCTTTGAACTTGCCATCTTACCTCTGCTTTCTCAATTATCTTATAATGTCTTTGCATTTTCAAAGTAGCTTTATCCCCCCAGATCCTGAACCTGTTGTGCTGGTGGTTGTATGGTCAATAGATGTAAGAATGGATCGTGGGGATATTCTAAAGTCCAGTGCGGGAGGACGGCCAAAGAAACAGTGATTAACAGGAGAGTCAGGCATCCATTGTAAGAAGGACTAGACTTTAAATTAAATGAAAAGCCAAAAGCAAAGGAAAACGATAAGAGAAGACATTAATATTTCACTCCTGCTATATTTATTCTTTTGGTTCTTAAGAAAACATCTGTTGTAATTTTTTTCTTCAAATGAACTGCTTATAAAAAAGCTATGGGAAACTGCATCTTACTGCAAGAAAATCAAAGCAGGAGGGAGAAAGAAAGAAGTCTGGGTAACAGAGGAATGATAAGCTTTGAGAAGAAATAGAGTCAACAATATGGAGCTACAAAAAAGTGTAGATTCCTAAGAAGGGTGTGTTCATGTGGAGAAGCTGGCAAGATTATATGAGTAAATAGGTAAGTAATTCCTTCCAGATGAGCCAGGAAGGCACAGAGTGATGGCCTTGAACAGAGCTGAAAAGAGTTAATTTTGAGGAGGGCAATTTGAGGCAAATCCCCAAAGGACCATCACTGTGAGACAAGAATATTTAATAACTTCCCTGTGTCAAAACAAAACAAAAAATTACTGCATGCACAAACTTGTGTAAGCAATTATATAGGTATTGTCATCTTTGAAGCCAATATCAGTCTCACATGTACTTACAGCTTGTGAATATCTTCTTATGGATTAATACTAAAGTGAATTAGACACAAAGCACAACCTGTTATGATAACAAAATGCTGGAGTGATGTCCCACTTCTGGCTTTGGGGATATCTTTGTTCTTACAAAAAGATCAGGGTTACCATATTACCTGTGTGTGCAGAATTTATTGTGACTTTGGTTGTATGAGAGAGAAAAAATAGTGCCTTCATCAAGGCTCTGGGTATTTAGCATTTGTAGGTGCTATATGATGAGCTCTAGATATAGAATAGTTGGGTTAAACAGAGCCTGTGGCTCCCCTCTGGGGCTACAGGTGCAATTCAAGGACTTTTAGCAGAGGTCAGAGCCCTTCCTCTAGTGTCTACAGGGTGAGTCCAGATAGCCCTCTAGGATTCTTGAGTCCTGCTATTGTCTGCACTTTATTGTATATATCTCTGTATAATATCTCTATGTATTTATATATATATATAATTATTATATATTAATGTCTATATGTGTATAGGTATTTTAATATATAATTAGTATTTATATATAATCTCAATGTAGATCATATGGACTATATGTAAACTACCTATCTCTTTTGTAAACTACCTATCTTTTTCTATATATCATATGTGTATATATAGATACACACATATGTAGTATCTGGATACGGTCCTGGGCAACATGTTTTAGGACACCCTGCCTGAGCAGGGAGATTGGACCAGATGACCTTCAGAGGTCTCTTCTGACTTGAGCCTGTGATTCTGTGACTAAGGGAGACCTTTGTTTTTCACTCAGTAGTAGAGCAATGCCCTAAAGGAAGGAGCTAAATGTCAGCTAAATTGAAAAATCATAGTATTTTTGGATATGTTGTTTTTAGAAAGAGGTAGTAACTTTCTTATGGCTTTGGCCCACCTCACTATTAATTTTTCCAGTTTTGGACATCCCATTTCCTCCTGTCACCTGGCATATCTTTTCAAATCAGTAATCCTCTTCTCTTCTAACTTCCTAGACGTGGACTGAAGAAGAGAAGCATGAAACTGAAGAGTTTGCTGTAGCATCAAGGTCAGTGGATATCTTTTCTCTCCACACCCTTTTTTGTAGGCTTCACAAGAAGT
Organism: Strix uralensis; assembly: GCF_047716275.1. Classification (NCBI taxonomy): domain Eukaryota; kingdom Metazoa; phylum Chordata; class Aves; order Strigiformes; family Strigidae; genus Strix; species Strix uralensis. The sequence goes on along the minus strand of NC_133974.1, from coordinate 78,736,401 downwards.
GTTTTGCTGTGCTGTGGCTTGCTTATGAGAATAGTCGAAGTGCAGCTAAAACATTGGTCAGCAGCAATTCAGGGAAAGTAGAATTGAGACAAGGTCATCTGTGCCAGTGACATAATTGTTCCATCATCTTCTTTCCCCATCTATCCTTGCTCCTCAGGAACAATGAAGAATGGACATCCAACAGCTTATATATTCTTCTGCAGATTCAGCAAAAACTGTTCCTCTGTACTCTGACTGCTTTAACACAAAAGGAAATACCTGTGTTTTTCTTCATTTCCTTCCTTTTACATAGGCTAAGCTTTTGTTACTGACTTAAATGTAAACAGTGTCTGGCTTTTAGAATAAAGGTTTGAGTTTTAAAAGCCATGGTCTGGCTCCACTAAATGAACTCACAAGGCTTTTGAGTTATAGACTTTAACAGAAATGTCTCTCTAAGAAAGAAATGATAAACAAATGGAAATAGAGTGTAACAGTACTGTTGTTAGATTAAGTATGTGTTTGGGATTTCTAAGAATATTTCATAGGGGAAATATCAGGATGGTGGAGCTAGTGGGTGGATAGATGGCCATGAAGCCATTATAAACTCCAAAACTGTACTAGTGAGGCTTAGGTACATTTACTACAGTGTGGTACAGGTGAAGTCAAAGAAACATTCCTACAATTATGGCCTAACCTAAAGGAGTGTCCCATAAATGTCCTTCTTGTTTAGCCCAGTGGATGTCTAATCAGTCATATTAGTGAAAGAAATGATCTGTCTTTAGCCCTTCTGGCAAGAGAGACAGCAACCTTCTGTAGTGCAAGTGCTAATATTTTATTCCAAGATGAACTAGTTCTAGCAAGAAATAGATAAGGCCCACTGGGATGTTTTAGAGTATCAACGTGTGTTCTGTTTTGTCAATTTAATTGTGTATTCTCTGTTATTTTTAGTCCTCAACTTGAACTGAAATTCCAAAAAGTGTTGACATGAGGGAGCAAACAGTGATGAGCAATTAAGGGTCATTAACATAGAGTGACTTTGTGATACCTGTTGTATCCTCAACGTTGTTGCTAAAGTTCAGGAAACACTTTTGTTTTCCATCTTGGATTTCAGACAGGTGGCAAGCATTGCTTTCCTTGGGAATTTTGCTCTTGGCAACTTTTTGCATATGACAATGACAGTTGTGTGGGACAGGTGAGACGAAATTCAGGAATTACAAGATCTGCTCCAGATCACTTGCTCTGCAGCTGGAACAAGAAAACAGGGCTGAGAAAAACAATGAATGTGCTGAAGGAAACTATGGACAAGTGAGACCCCTGAGAGCACCAACATGCCCCATGCAGAGGGAAGAAACTGTTCATCCACTGCATTTTGTCATTTGCTTTACAAGTGCTTTAGCTCTGGAACAAATTTAGGGGATGTTTCCTAAAAATGATATCAACAGTAGTGTTTGTGTCCTGAGGCTTTGGATAGAGCATATTCTACACTGAAGAGTATAAAAGCATATGGTTCCATTTTAGTCCCAACACAGTTGTCTGTACAGTTCCCAAATGAGAGACCACAGCCTACACCAGGACAAAGTCACTGGCTGATTTTTATGTCGGAATCTCTTTAATGACAGCAATTTACCACCAATGACAAGTAGGAACAAATTTGCAGATAATGTCCTGAAATGGGCTCTTGCAGATGACACAGTTTCATATACAAGAGCCATTGCAGTTTGTAAGAACATCCACAAACTGTTCCATAAAATACCTTAGAATATCAGCATACATTGTAAGGTCTATTGCACACTTTCACAATACTCATAAAAACATTTATCTACTCTAATCTTCTTACTCCCTTACACAAATGATTCTAACTGTTAGCAGATGAATACCTAGGGTTTTATCTCATTATCTCTTATAACTGGCTTAAAAAAACTCACACAACAACAAAAACCCCTACCTTTCCTGTTGAGTAGCCATAGCTATGTATAATGTCCTTGTGTGACATCAACATTCCTAATTATTAGCCTGTGTTTTCCAAAGATAAGTCCCTAAAAGAGACCAGTATGGGCTGATTCTTCTGCTTTTGTTACAACCATAAAATCTGGATTCAGTTTTTGGTCAAATAACATGAATATGGAGTGAGAAAAACATGCTCTTCTTCCTCTCACATATCCCACTGGGTGTATAACTATTTTTTAAAATGGAGTCAATTGTTCATATTACTGTGTATCTTGTTAATAAGTAGTCCATGTCAGCTTGAACAGCACTTTTTATTGGAGGATATTGACTCATTGCAGCAAAAACTTTGGAGCCAAATTGTTAAAAGAACAACAAAACCTCCAACTTATAAAACCTTCTTTGGGCCTGAAAATCCTTTCAGTGGTTTTGATTTATTTTGATGTAGTGTAAGTCAATATCCAGAGCTTTTCTGCTTTGTGGTAAAACCCCCTTTATTTTCCAGCCAAAGCTACTATCATGTTTATGGAGGGAGAAGTAGAGTTCCTTCTTATGTTATAGAACAATAATTGGGAAGCTGTTCAGTTTCTGGCTTACTACAAACTCCTTGATGAGAAGAGGAAGTGTAGTCCTTTGGGCCAAGTTGCCTTACTGTTGATTCTTCAGCACTGGAGCAGCTGCATATGATTTAAAGTGAACTTAGAAGGTAGTAGGGGCTGTGAATCTCTGCAAGTCAGATCGTGATTTGTAACTTCACTGTCATTAAGGGGAGAATGATCTGGACCCTTGGATTGTTTGAGGTTCTGAAGCTGTAAAGTCCAGCTAATCCACACCCTCACAGTACGCTACTATGCTAAGCATATTGAGAATGCTTTGGTAGTACATTGATCAAGGGAATAAAACATGCCTGCATCAGTAAAGAATGAAGTCCTATGAAAACACCTTGTTTTCAACACTAGAGCACTGGTAAATGGTTATAGATACAGTGAAAGAGAGGCAGAAAATGTAATATGAGAGACACCAATATTGTATTTGGTCTTTCTATTTTCATCTAGGGTAACTCTAGAAAAAATATGGCTTGTAAACGCAAGATTGAAATAAAAGGGCAATGAATAAATAAGCACTGATTGGACTGACAGTGAGTTCATTTTAAAATAGGAAGGGGAATTTTTAAGTTAGTTAGAAGAGGGCTGAAAATAGTAAGTAGGATAAAACATTTGTGTTTCATTTGAGGTGCTAGATCCTGCCAAATCACAGAAAGAATGAACCAGGAAGGAAGTTTAGGGCATGTTCCTTTAAAGCAAGAGTAGAAAAGTTTACTAATGGCAGAAATAGAAGCTGCAGCTGTGAACATATTCTAAAGAGTGTTAGATAAGTACTTAAGGGGAAAAACACTACAGGGTACAAATGCTAGACTTAATTGACTACATGCCTGCCTTCCATCCTGAAATGTCACTATGCAACCAATGTCAGCTTCTCCACTCATCTTCTCTCCAGGGGATAATAAACCCAGCTTTTGTACATGTCAAAATTGTGTTCCTTACCATTAGTGTTCAGAATAAATCTGCACATGCAGTTTCATTTTTCTTTCCCTTTTGTTTTTGTTTGGAATGCTGAAGTAACCCCTAAGCCCCTGTGCAACCCTTTTGTTCCAGGAAAAAATGGCTTAGTGCTAACGTTGCTCTGCTGTGGTTTTTTCAGACAGATCATACATGTAAAATAAGGACATGTTTTCAGTAACATGAACATGCCTCCTGAACTCTGTAACCTGTCTCCTCCTTCTCAAAAGCACAAGGCAGGGGCATGAAGTTATCTTAGGTCCACAGCAAATGCTTTATTTGCAACATATCACTACTATAATTAAAATCCTTGAGGTACCACAAGAGAACAAAACCAAAAATGAGTGTAGCATGACAACTCAGCTCTGTGAGATGAAGTCATCAACCTACATGAAATCAGTGTATTTATTTTAAAAACATAATTGGTAGCCATAAAAGGTGATAATGTTGATGTTAAGTCCATGTCTTAATGCGATTTCTTTAGGCACTGGAAGTGAGATGGATGTGTATTTACTTTATGAACAATGGTAAATTAGAGCATTAGTTTACAAGAGAGCACAAACTCACCCACATAATGACAAGTTTCCACGGAGAATCCTTTTAGGTATGTGTTAGCACCCTTGAAGAGAAAGTTTATTTCTCAGGAAGAGTATGGCCAGCTAGCCAAGGAGTTTTGGGTTGTTTTCCCACTGACTGACACTGCTTTTGTCAGCAAGGAATAGCTTTCTCAGGGTGACCGTATGTGCCACAATTGCTTAGACAAGCAGCTAAGCTTATGAGACATTATGATGTCTGTGAAATCATGCTTCATGTGAGCAGGATTCACTTTAAAAGAATAATTCTTTCAGTATTACTGATTCCTTCCTTCTTTCATGGTCTTGCTGGCACTTTGACTTTCCTGCAAGGAAGAAAAAATGCAGAGGTTGAGGGACAGGGATGGAAGATGGCAAGAGGAAGAATAGATCCCAGTGTAACTTTCTGCTGATCTCAGAGAGGGGTGAGGGGAGGGAAAGTAATTATTTTTAAGACTGACGTTGAGGTCCAATTTTTCTGCTGGCATATATGGCTGAAAACAAGGGCAGTCAGTTGTGGCCAGGCATCTATGCACAGCAGGTGGTCCTTAAATCTGGTTTGGAACAGTGCTGCAGTTCTGACCAGTGTATCTTTTGCAGAGTTCATCATATTAACTTAATATTTTTCTCATATGAATACTTAAAATATTTGTATTATTAGTTTATGGAGCATCAAGTTCTCATTCCCATAAAAATGTTGTCAGCAACACTACTTAAGTATTTTAGCAGCTGGACCCCAGATCTCATCTTTAATCTGCAATTGCTGTGGTGGCAGCTCGACAGACTCTTCATTCTCCTTGCACAAAGCCCAGAGTATTTGTGAAGGATCCCCTGTACCTGGGCCTTCTCAGATCCGGTTGTCAGAATGGGGATGTGGTGGTAACAGTTGTATCAGAGGTAATAACATCTTTACAAGATCTTGTTTGCCTAATGTCCCAAATACTAATAATGTACATTTGAAAAGCCCTTATGCACTATTATTATGCATCCTATACAATGAATTCCATCGTAATGATCAGATGCTGCCTTTCATCTTCAAAGAGCTGGGTAAATACTAAGTTTTATAAATACTGGTTATGGTTAGGCCATAGCAGACATGACTAAGGAGGCAGTGTGCAGGGCAGTGGTGGTGGGGCATGTGGTGGTGAGGCTTCTGGGAGTGGACTGATTCCCTGTGGGTTCCCACACCCACCTAAATGCCAGGGCTGCATAGGGGAGAGTGGGAACAGTGGTTAAAGTCTCTTTTCCAAATTGCGATGGAGGCTTTGGGAGCTCTAAATACCAGACCTTCTTGGAGAGCCAAGCCACCCCTTCCCATCCCAGATGCACCAGCACAGCCTTTGCAGCAGCTGAGCTCAGGCCAGCAACCAATCCCTTTGAGCACCAGGACTGCTTCTCCTGAGCCCCCCCAGGTCTGACTCTCCCCCTGCCTCCCTGAAGCTTGTTGTGATGAACCTTGCCATGGGAGTTGAGAGAGCACCCGAGCATCCTAGGTGGAGTGAAGGACGAAGATACATGAGATACAGCCCTTCTCTGCCACTCCCTCAGGCCTGTATTTGTTACTTGCCATTGACTTTTGGAGACCAATGTATAACCAATGAATTTTCCAAATCTAAGGATGACTGTTGCCCTTACTCTTTTGGAATAAAGGTTGCCTTTAAGGCTCTTGGAAACACTGAGTAATTGAAGTCAAACTGAGTGCTGCCATACCACAATACTTCAGAGCTAAGCTGTGATCGTCACAGCAGTACAACCCTGCAGTGATTGCTATGGTGTTGACAAAATGAGAATCTGACTTCAAGGTTGTATTTTTAATCCTCTTGGACCCTTGTCTACACAGCAGTTATTTAAACATAATTCTTATTACTTATTCGTGGCCTTAATCTATTATGACATTAATTATACAATTTTTATGGTTTATAAAAAAAATGTCCTCAGTTAGGACATCTTGGTACATACTATTTCATTTACATGGATATTTCTGTATTCACAGCCTTCCGTAGCTCTAACTGATCAAAACCAATAAAAAATTTATAAACTGAAAATACTCCCTTGGCCTTAACTTACACTACTTTTAATTCAATTTTAATTATTAATATTATAGTTGCTCTTTTTGTTTTTGCATTTTACAATGTGTGGAGGCCAGGTTCTTGGCCTTGGTTTTCTGTCTTGGATCTAAATGTTTAGCACTTTCAGCCACTCCTTTACCATTATTTCACCATTTTTCCTTGTGCTTGACTAGGAGATATCTTGCTGGCATTTCTTACAGATGTTGCTGTGTTGTTACCTTCTGTGATTAAGACATGGTGTCAAGAGCTTGAAAAACAGAATTCAGGAATGAGCCAGACAAAATCACGATCCCTGAGGGAGATATTTTCTGCTACAAATTATCAAGGTGCTCTCCTTATTTTTGAGTTACAATTTTATTGGGTGTGCAAGACAGAGATGAGCCAAAGTTTTGGATTGTTTTTTTTTTTTTTTAATCTGTCATTGCCTTACCTATTCACCTGACTTATGAGCACGACTTATCTTTTAGGCTGTGGACATCACTGGTTGCACCTTACTGAGATTTTTATTTGGTGGCTTAGAAGTCTTTTGATTTTTATTTGACTCCCTGATATTTTGAAATGACCAGCCTTACATATGGAAGGGGAGGGGAAAAGAATATGTGACAGAACAACAGATAACTGTGAAAGATACAATACATTAATTTGTATTTTCTGTAGCAGTACAGGTTCTATTTTTAACCCTACCATCCCCATATTCATTGCATGTCCAAAAGATACTGAGTTTCATTCAATGTGGGGTTTTTTTTGTCAGGATGCTTAATGTATGCCCTTAGCACATCCCTTTTTCTGGCCCTGGTTATGGGAGATGTGTAGGTACACACACATATATGTACACACTGTGCATTTGCAGAGCTTCTGATTATTCCTTTTGTCAAATTGCAGATAGATGTAGCAAGTTGTCTGGGGGAAAGAAACAGAATAAAAAAGAGGGAATATAGAAGGGTACAAAAATAATAGAGGCTTTTTTTTTTTTTTTTTTTAAGGCTTAAAGTTGTCACTAGATCACCTAGTTTAATCTTCAACATGCAGTCCAAAGAATTTAATTAAGTTTCTTTTGTATTGGGGCAAAATGCTTGAGTAAGATTGGTATGGACAAGAAAGGCTGGCCCTCATGCATCTTACAGATTTTTCTATCTCTTTCCTAGGGAAAATGGGGTGAAGATAGTTTCATAAGGTCTTTCCCTGGAGTACTAAGTGCCCTCCAGATATCTTGGGTCTGCGTAAGTGGATCGTGTTAAACCTAATGGGGTCTTCTGCTTTTCTGCCTTTCTTGCTGGTAATTTTTCAGTGTGGAAAACATCTTCCTTCTTTGATTATAAGCTGGTTATTACAAAAAGAACTATAAAAATGGAGATTTTACTAAAAACATTGAGGAGGGGAAATCTGATTATTCTGACTGCCCTTCTTGGTCACTGTTTGTAGTGGTACTTTTAATGAAAGTAGTATCCTGCAGCAAATATTCTGACAGCAGCTGAGTTTTACTGTGCCACTTTGACAAGACAGGGGAATTATACCTTGATATCTCTTTCATAGCATGGAATAAACTCACACACATATAAATACATAGAAGAAAGAATGCAGTAGAAGTACTAATGTACCACAAATGAGGAAAAATAAATAGTATTAGACACTCTGCATGTGTTTTGTACAGTACATTCTTGCTGAAATTTCTGGCATCAAGGGTTTTCCTTGGAAGCTCTATAGCCTGCAATATCTAGCCTTTGAAATTCTTCACTGGCTGTGTATTATAACCCATCTTTTTCCCTTGGGAAGGGGAGAAGATACCATAGTGAAACTCATCTTCTAAATAATTTTCAATAACATCTTGTTTTAGTTTTAAGAGCTGCAAGTAAATAGCAGTAAATAATAAACACAATAATAAAAAAAAAAAAGCAGTGATGGCTTTTGGTCCTCTAATCTCTCCTTGTTTACTGATGGGCACCATAGTGAATCCAGAGAAGGATGGGATACAAAATGCTCAGATATTATTTCTTCTTTTCCGGTCTTTATTCTATTCATATTAATAGTCTATTCCTATTTGGGTTACTGTTTAACTAGGGAAAGCAGAGGAAGTGGAAGAATCACCCTACATCTGCTATGCATGAAATTTCTCTGTTGCAATGTCCTACAGAAAGCTGAAATGTCACTAGGACTCTAGAAAGTTCACTTGCTTTTTGCCATTAGTAAACATGGTCATATATATTTGCTATAAGGAAGCTGTATTTTGCAGTTTTACTGCTTTCTTCTGCTGTGTCATTTCTACACCAACCTCTGCTCTCTATGTAGAGCAAAAAATCCTATCTGATCACTGCTCATCACCTTCTCTTTAGAGTCATTAGGATATTCTACTGGGGCCTCTTGGGGTTTTGTACTTCTCTGAGGACACTGATTACATGAAATAGCAGTTTTCCTAAAGGGAAAGTGATAGGAAAAGATCTGATTTTTTTTTTTTTTTTCCCCTCCAAAATGTTTGATGAATGAGCTAATGAAAGCAAATGCAACTTCTGAGTTGTTAACACCACTTACTGTTTTTCTCCCTGGTTTGGAAGAGAGCCTTTCTGTTGATTCCAGGTGGTTTGGGTGTGAGCTGATGGCTCTAGGCCCCCAAAGGATTCACCGAACCAGTCCCTGATATCAACACTAACTGACGACAAGGTGTCAAGAATGTCCTTACTTGTGCTTGTTTTCAGCTCCTTTTATTAACAGTGCGACAAATGTTGATTGTCTATGTATTGTGAATGGTGTAATATGCAATTACTAGCTCAAACATCTGATTGTTAAGAAGTTCTTAATTTTTATAGGTTTAAGATGAAGACATGGATGCAGTTAAAACAGAGGGAGGGGGAGAGAGAGAAATAAAAGCTATCTACAATGTCAACAGCCACTAAAAGTATTTTATATATCACAGCCATCTAGCCCAAGGCACAGCAGGAGGCATTGACCCATTACCAATGAGATCATGTGTACAGCATTCAAGCATTCATGATGGGAAATGTCTTTGCTTCCTTCATCCTGCTTTATTTTCTAGTTTCTCCTTTAAAATGAGACAAAACTGAAAAAACAAAACAAAAACAAAAACAAAAACGTGCCTCCTGATTTTATAGCTTTTTTTTGTTTGTTTGTTTTCATTTTTCTTTGTGACTTAGTCCTCTGTGGGAAGTAGCTCTTTTTATTTACTTTATTACCAGACCTTTGTGTTAATCCAGAACTCAGTGGTGCAAATATCCCAAAGGACAGGTGAGTTGGAACTGCTCTTCTGAAGACAGACAAGGAGAGGTTTCTTTAGGGGGCAGAGGATCACCTGGAGGTTGCCAGCAGAGTTTTTCCCTCCTGAAAGCCAGGCTGCTAGTCAGTGATAAGCCTGACTCCTCCCAGACTTGTTTGGTGTTATGTGTACTGCCAGGGCAATTAGCATTTAACTAATTAAAATATTCTTAATTCTCCACTCTGCGACTCAGTCCTGCTGCCATTAAAATGTTTGTTGGGACAGGACTGCATCCCTCATTTTACAGAATCACAGAATCATCTATAGGTTGGAAAAGACCTTGAAGATCATCTAGTCCAACCTTTAACCTAACACTGACCATTCTCAACTACACCATATCCCTAAGCGCTATTTGCTTCATTGTAACTCAGCTCCCCTCAGAGCAGACCCCAGAAAAGAAATCAGCTGAAGATCACTCACAGCTTTGAAAGAGTTATTTGATCTTTGTTTTTACTAGGCCACAAACTTGAAATTATATAGCCTCTGCCCATTTGGGCAGATAATGAAATTAGACAGTGGGAATCCAAGGTGGGAATGGCACTAGACTCACATCAAAGCTTCTACAGCAATTTGAACCCTAAAATCTTGGGAAAAAATGAAGAAAAAAACCCCAAACTTGCTGTTCTGTAATATACTTGAAGTGATAGTTTCATGGGTATTCAACTGTTGCATATGAGCCTTGAAGAAAACGTAGCAACTAAGAATCAGAGTTTTGCTGTGTGCTCCCAAAGACTGCACTATTTAGCCTTTCATTTAGGCAACGAGGAGTTCAAAATAACTTACGCTGTTTATAGCAGTTAATTTCTTTCTAAATTCTTCCGTCTTTTTCATACTGTGCGTAAAATGTTGCTCCTTGAACAACAGCCTTACTTCATTTGAATAGGTCAGTTCATCAAATAAAGTGCAAGGTGCTGAGCAAACAGGATCAGAAACCAGCTGTGTGGGTAAGAGCTATTAGTGTCTGGTTCTAATTTGCTCTGATGTTTACCCTGAAAAAAGCATACATGTATATGTACAGTATAATCATGTTATCCAAGTTGTTTAAAATATAGCTCTTGCATGTCCTGGTCTTTTAGAATTTCAGCTTCACCCCAGCCTGCGGAGATATGGTTGTCAGTACCCATGTGGGCCCTCCACTGGTACTGCCCAGGTGGGTGCGTCGTTTCTGGTGTTTTACCTGGTGGACTGATCAACAGGAGACAGCCAGCTCAGAAAGGCTGGTGGATGTGGCTGCTGCCCCTGCTCTCCCTCGCCAGCCATCCACCACCCTCTGTTGCTCGCCCTACTCAGACCCCACATGCAGAGGTGTCTGGACAAGGTCAGTGCCTGCCCAGACATTCCTGCAGTTCATGTGAGCACAGGCTGCCACTGATTTTGGTTTCTGTTGAAGGGCTGGGCTGTAACCCCTTGTTGCTGCTTGGGGCTGGAGATAGACCGTTCCCACCACTCTGCTTGTTCACCTTTTGCACAGATCTCCACAGTCCTGGATCTGAGTTTCGATTTCAGGCCCATTCAATAAAGCAGTGGTTTTCCTTGAGAAGGATATATCTGCTATAAACCTGAAAAATCCAATCAAAATCAGAAGTGGTCTGCAAAGAGATATAAGTAAATCCCCCAAACACCACAAATTGTCCAGCCTTTACTGTAGCTATTTCTTGTTGGTTTTATAAAAACCTCTTGATTTTTTGGTTATATGGGTGCTTTCTGTATATAAAATTGGACATCCTTTTGGAATTCTGGGGTATACATTTTTAATTTTCTAATCGATGGACTACAATTTTTTAAAATAAAATTCTTAGCATCAGCATTTTGTGTGATCACATTAGCGATGCTGGCTGCATCCACTGGCAGTTTTACAGAATGCTCACCACTTCTGCAGTTAAAATATTTTCCTGTAGAAACTAGCCTGTGTGTGTTTGGAGCACCACAACATATTCAGCGGCACTTGTAAAGCTGGTTGTAGTCCTGATTGGTTTGTGAGACACCCAAGGTACTTCTTCATCAGTGCTGAGCCAGGGATATTTGGGTGATGGCGTGTCCACCACCCTCTGACCACTGATAGCCAAGGAAGGTAGCACTGCTGCTCCATCCTTCCCTGTGCAGCAGATTTCACTCACTGTCTCTTGAGCTAGTTGCTTTGCTGGCACTGACAGAGCAGCGCTCCTGAGCTGCTAACTGCAAGCACCTGACAAATCTGAATCATAGCGTGAGAGTACAGGATGTTTCTGGTGCCTGGTTCTGAGCGGTGGGATGTTTCATATGTTCCTTGGGCTGAGTGACAGTGTCTGCAGTGCTTCTCCTCCTCCTCGTACTCGCATTCCATTGCGTGGGCTGGGAGGTGGGACTGCTGGGGTTTGCCTCATGGTGCTGACTGAGCCATAAGACAGATTGTGCTGTAAGAAAGTAAGAAATAGGCCTCAAGAAATGAATTGAAGTTTCACCAGAGCACTTGTTAAGTGGGTCATGAATCAAACACAACAGGGGCTACTGGCCATCCTTTTGCTGTGGTTAAAGGCTGTCTTTTAATTCCTTATTAACTGCATATCAGAGGCTGGACAGGTGGGGTGGGTAAGGGGACAGAAATGACCTTATCTGAATTCTTTATTTAACACCTGAAGCTTGAAATCTTACTTACCAAAGAGATGTGACTGTGGCAAGATCTTTGTTAGGGTCTGCAATTGTAGCAAATAAGTGCTCAAAACCACACACACTGAGAAATCTTAATTTCAGAGTGCACCAGACTGAAAATAGAGCAGTCAAGCAGAGCTTTGGAACTACTTGCTGTTGCAGGATTAAAGATGGTCACTTGAAATGTAGTGTTGTAGTCTCATGAGAACATACCTGGCATCCTCTCATTGTTAGTCTGTTATCAATTTGGTTAGCACTTTCATCACAGGTCTAACTTTGTCTCCAACAGACAAGTCAAACCATTTAGTAACTTGAGACCAGAAGGAAGACCTCTAATGAGCTTAAATATGTGATAAAAAATGTAGAGAATTGATGTGTTGGGGTTTTTTTAATGACTCAAAGCAAATTGTTTCTACTCTGTTTTTCTGTAACCTGGTTTACACTCAGAAGAGAGTCATAGGGTGTTGGAGGAGTACATAAAAACAGTAACAAATTACTGCCAGATATGCTAAATGCATAATCAACTTGTGGCAATATAAACCCCATTCTTTTGATTTTGCTTCAGAAGTTTTGTTCTGCAAATAAATTCCAAAGGACAGCTACAAATGCTCACAAGATGGGAATAATCCACCCTGCAATTGTCTGATCCCTAGTTAAGCATGTTATCCATCAGACAATTGACTTTCTGTGGAGTCACAGAAGACCACCATAGTTTAAGGCTGAAAGATGAAGTTGAGCTTTATTTCTAGCTTTCTTTCCACTTTCTTAGGAAACATTCTTTTAAGCTTGAAGTTTCTCAATCTCTCTGCTTAAACCCACAGAAGTCTCTTAATTTCTAAAAACGTATGTGCTTCACCAAAGTGTTCAGAGTTATATATTGTTTGGGGGAAGAAGTATTAAGTGCTTAATTTTATAATACAAAAGTGAGATAAGCCTTTCTTAGAGAGCTGTGTTTGAAGTAGGTGTGGATTTAAAGCAAAAGAAAAGTTTGTTCTATTTTTCTCTTTCCTTGAATTTGTGGGGGAAAAGCCACTTGAAATTTGGTCACATATTATCAACTAGCAAAAAGTATTTGCTAGAGGAAACTAAATATATAAATTAAGCTTGTGTCTTAGACTTTTTTCTGTATTATTTGATACCCAAAACTTTTCTCTTAATCAGTTTAGAAGGGGTTCTGAATTGTTGAGTTTATCTATCTCACTTGTCATCCTCTATTCTGTGTGCACAAGAAAGAGAGTTTTAAAAAATCTTGGCCAAATAGCAAAGTTAATACTTTCAAGGATCTCTCACAAGTTTGACAAATGTAATGATTGCTCTGCTACAGAATACAGTGTATGAGAGAAGTTTCAGAAGCCAGTGCTTAATGAGGTAACCAGCTGAAAATAAGAGAAACCTCTGTCACAGAATGGAGATTGTGCATTTCTGTGGCTAGGGAAATGTCTATGCGCTGGCTAGAGAAGAAATTTAAAATTATTTCTTCACTGTTACTTGCAGATGAAGCAAATGTGGCAATGTTTTTACCTTACTTTAAACTTAGGAGTCTGTGTTGTATGGGTTAAACACTTTACCAGAGATGTGTATTTGACCATTACTGAGCTGCCATTACCAAGCTGCCATATGTGATTTCTTTCTTGGTTAGATCTGACCTTTCCGGTCTGTGCTTTCTTTCATCTCTGTAAGAAACTATGGATGTCTTGCTTCTCAGTCCTTACTTCCCTAAATCTTTGTTTTTTCTTCTATGTTCCCACAGTTACAGATATTAAGTGAGAAATGATGAGAAGAAAACAGCTGTAGAAATGTGAAGTGTCTTTTTCCAATGCAGTGTAAGTATCTGATGTGAGCGTCCTTCCTCCCTTCTTAGCCCAAGCTGTGGTAGGACTCATTATTTATCTTCATGTACTGTCATTGCTGCCATATTTCTTTTGACTTATTTTTTCATCCCTAAATGGCAAGTGGCTGTAGTTCATTGTATGCAGTTTCTGGAGTTTGGAAGGAGAGAGATTTTCTAAAAGCAAGGTCACCTGTTGATCTTTGCATTGAACTCTATATTATCCTTTGTTTCTTCTCATTTGCAAGTTGTTGTTTCCATGATGTGGCTTCATGTTTACCTGAATATGGCTGGGGCTGGGGGAGAAAGAAAGAAAGAGAATACTTCTCTGACTCATCTGAGCTATTTCTGACTTCTGTTTTGAACAGTTTTCTGGAGCTGAGTTTCAGGGGGGATTGGCATTACTGCTTTGATGTGTACTGCTTGTCTTTTTTTTTTTTTTTTTTTCCGTGAGAATCAGTTGTATTTTCTTGAATTACTTTTCAATTATTTACTGTTCCTCTCCCTTACGGTCAAGTATATATCATATCATTTAAAAAAGAGTCGATGATACAAGTGTTGGAATTGTTGCCATATAACGGTAGCTCTCACTGGAATGGAGAACAAGATCTGGAAGATCCTTTTCTTTCCTACTGTTGCTAAATCCATGCAGTTTTGAGGACACTAGTGATGAAGACACTACTTTTTAGACTTGAGAGCTGGAGCAAAGACCTGCTCTCCATTCCTTGAGGAGTAATCCAATTACAGAAAATGGGACAATGAATAAAAGCAGTGGGAGAAGGATTTGGTCTGCTGTAAAGCAGAGGCAGATTGTCGAGTGATCTGTGCAGTGTTCCTTGGAGAGCATTTAACGCATAGTTTAATCTTGTTATAGGATAGTTTACATGTATCTTTATGTGCAAAAACTGAAAAAAAAAAAGTGGTCACTAGATCTCACAAAACAGGGGAAGATCTGACTGCAATAACAAAAATACTAGAATAATGTGTTTTCTGATTTTTGTTGTGTAATTTGGTGCATTACAGCTACAGTTAACTTAAATCAATGTAACTCACCAAAGTCACTGATTTGCTTGGTGTGATTCACTGCCAACTGACTGCCATGCAACAGCTCCAGCACCATTATTCAAGCACAGACAGTGCTGTGTGCAACTGGAGGAGAAATTGCTTACCTTTTTCTAATCCCTGTATCAATTTACAGATTTATCTGAGAGGTAGGAGAGGGAACAGCTGTCTTAAAGTCTTGTTTTAGGTAAGGCACCTGCAGTCCTAACGCCTCTGCAGTCCGACAGCAATCATACAGTTTCCATCAGACGTTGAAAGGCTCAATGACCTTGCCAATTTGGTGTGGCTGCCCTCATCTGATGAACCTGGTGGGCTGGCTGCTTGTTGCATCCAGCTTTCATAACCGAAACAGAGCTTGAAACTGCTGGTTTGTGATGAATTAGTGTGCAACAATTAGCAATGTTGCACTCTGGATTAGAGTCAATGCTGTGGGTTAGAATTTCCTGGGATGACAACAGCTAGATGTCAATGCTTTTCTCATTTTCTCTTCTAGTGTTAGTATAAATAGTGCAATGGCAAAAAAAAAAAAAAAAAAAAAAAAGTATAGACTCCTCCCACACCTATGCTTCCTGCAGCATCACAAGACAAACAGAGGATACCCTGGGCAATTCCAGGGGATAGTATGTGAGCTCCTCACAGAAATTATTTTGAGCTGTTATGAAAGCTTGTTGTGTCCTTTAAGAAGCACTATAAATATTTTATAAAGTATAGCATAGCAGTTGTTTTGGAATCCAGCTGGGTGGGTTGGAAGATGCTTGTTGGTATTCACTGAAATGTTACCTAGGAAAAGAGACCTTGTTCAGAGGTTTCAGACTCAGAGCATCCTCTGACTCTGCCTTGGAATGTATCCAGCTCAAGATTCAGCGACTAAGATAGAAAAGACTATTAAAATAACCAGGAAGCACCTCTGAGCTATTACTGTAATGTCATAAATCAATAAACAGGGTGAGTTTTCAGTCTTAGCATCTGTTTCATTCAGTAAATGGCTATTACTGCATACACAGGAAGAATGCATATACTTCCTCAAGGTACTAATTGTCCTGTGTTGGAAGGCCAAACAAAATTTAAACTGTAGTATGGTCCTATCAGCTGAAAGGTACATTTTTATGCTGGAAACCCAGATTTCCAGTGTGCAAGATGAAGGAGAACTGGATGTTGACAAGTGGCTATGTTCTATGGTTGCATGAAGGCATAAGGTAGGGAAGTGAACCTGAAATCACCTTACTGTTCTGTGAAAAGAATGTAGTTTTGATTAGATATCCTTTTAGAGACACAAACTTATGCGTGTCTACTTTTTCCTTAACGTGCATCTCCTCTAAAAGAGAACTTCTTTATGTTCTTTTGCCATTAACTTGTGAACAGTGTAATTATGCAGTTATGTATGTTCAAGCCTGTACCTTCCTTAGAATAATAACTTGTTTTAAAAGCATGAAGAATCCACAATGTACAGTCACCAATGGAAAGCCAAAATGATGACAAGCCTGCTGAAGAAGTGTACTCAAGTTTATGGAACAAAAATGATGTGCAAGTTAAAAATCGGGCATTTTTCTCCTAAAGTTCTGATCTTGTAGCTGAATTCAAAGTATCAGTCTAATCTGGAGAGATGTATCATGTTATTTATATTCTTTTGATAAACTACCAAAATAACCTTTGAAAATCAGATGGCTTGTGCCTTTAACAGCCTTCTGAGACTTTCCCTAAAAATAGTTTACAAAGCAACAGAGTCAAATTGTTGGGGAATTGCACTCAAATGCATTAGAGTGTCTATTCCTGTGGCACTTAAGCCAGCCAAAGTAATAAATATAAAATGGTAATTTTTCTCCATGAGCTGTGCTTGCTGCTCCCACATGATTTCATTCCCACCCCGGAGTAATATAACACTGCCTGCTCAAACAATCTCCTGGATTCATGGAATAAGGCAGCATGTGGCTGCTACTTTAAGTGTGCTCAGAAAAGTCAACAATTACAATTAATCCCCTTTTGCCTGAGAGCATCCCATCATGATTACCATACCCCAGGTGTCACAGGATTTTTTAAATTGTAAGGAAATTTAGACCAAGCAATGGATTAGAAGAATATATTGGTGTATTAAACAACAAGTGAAAACATTGGCAAAATAGGATATAGCTGCATTTTGGTCCTCAGCCATATATTTTTGGACCAGTTTCTAAATAAATGGGAGTAATAAGCAGAGTAAATATTGTAGGTAGACATTCAATAAAGTGTTTTAACTCATTTCACTTCTTTTTTGTCTGGTTAATTAATCAACCACTTCCTCCCAATAACTGTCAACCATGAGAATTTCTGTTAATTCTGGGATCCGTTCTGCACTCTCCAAATTCTGTGGGCTTCACTCTACTTGCAGGAGGTTAGTCTGCCCCACTCAGGTTTTCCTTCTCAAAGAGATTTTGGTTATGACCTGAAGGTGGCCACAAGCACACTGAAGCCATAGTCCTCCTGTGTTGACCGAATCATCTGTGTGGGCAGCTGGTACATTGTCAGAGCTGGTATTTTGTTTTGAGTGCCAGCTTTTATTTTAAGACATAATTCTCAAACTCTTGAGAATTTCTTGCAGCAGTCATCTCACTGATTAATTTTTATCCTATTTCAGGGTGTCTGGTGATATTTGTCGGTATATGTAAGTACGTATGTTTTCAGGTCAATTTTTCTTCCAGGGGTAATCATCATCCAATCCTTTGAAGTCAGAGATGACTGCAAGTGGTTATCATCTTTTTATTAAGGTGTTTGACAGAGATCTTGGCAGATCAGCCATCACGACATACTCTTTTCTGTTCCTTTTTCATCATTCAACCAGACTGCATCTTTTCTGAAGCCCCTTCTGCTGAAATACATCATAGAGGCCCCATAGCCAGCACCTCATGGGAAATGCAATCCAGTTGGGAAGACAGTATAAGCATAGGAAGTAGAGTACATATATTATTCCACAGGTGTAGTTTAAACATGCATAGTGCAGGGTTGAAAATGAAACATTCTCACCCTAGATGAAAACAAAGAGGAAATACAGGAAAGTGCTTGGGGACAGTAACTCTGGGTTTTGAGCACCTGTAATACTGAATCGAATATCTTAGCCTGGTATCATTTCAATAAACGGATTTTGTTTGGTTGTTTGTATGTTCTACGTATGCTTTGTTTGAAAATTTATTTTGCAGGTATTCTGGCTTTTTTTCTGTTTCTCAAATCTAGTAAAAATCCAAAACACTGTGAGGCTTTCAAGTATAACCAGGTATTCTTCCTTGCTTATTGTCTCTATTGTGATCAAGAGTATGTCTGCACAATGGAGCATCCTTCAGAAACCTGTCAATCAGCTAGCTGAACCCATGAAGCAGTATACTTTTTTTGGATTGTGCTGTGGAAAATGAATTGAACAGCTGAAGAATAAGATACTTGATCTACCCCCATCTCCCTAGGGAGATCTATTCCCTGCCTCCCTGCTTGGAACTGAGCATAGTTTCAAGATTCACACATCTGTGTTTAATTTGATCACCCAAATTAGAGTCCTGGTTCATGTTTGGTGGTAGATTTAACCATAACTCATAGTGCGATTACTGTCAACGGCTGCCTACACCATGTCTTCAAGAAGCTACCAGGAGCAGGAAAGTCTAAACAGTGGGCATGTTAGCTTATGTGCCACTCTGTTTCTCAGCTCAGCACATTATCACAGGTTGTGATTGGTGATGGTTCATATTAATTCAACAGGCTGAAAATTTCAACAGGACAGGAGTTGGA
Source organism: Strix uralensis (assembly GCF_047716275.1). Lineage (NCBI taxonomy): Eukaryota > Metazoa > Chordata > Aves > Strigiformes > Strigidae > Strix > Strix uralensis. The sequence continues at coordinate 78,717,748 of NC_133974.1, read as the reverse complement.
TATGTGTCCTATTTGGCCATCTCTGTTCAAGGATGTTAATCTAGGATTTTGGTAGGCAAAGATTTAGAGTATAAGCACTTCATCCAATCCACCTATTGAATATTAGTCATCAAGCTTTCTTTTGTTGTCTGGACCAAATACATGTTACCTCCTTCCAAAGACAGCTGACATGATTAGATAAATTCAAAAGTTAGGTAGTGTGGTGGGTTTTTATTGCTCTGAGTGTTTTTTCAGACACTTGATTCCATTGCAGATTACAAGGACTGAATCTTGTTGATCTGATTATATCATTAGGTACATCAGCAGGATAAATTAATATGCTGCTGAGGGCAAACCACTTCTGGTTCGTAAGCTAGTTCATTTAACAGTGACTCAGATATCTCTGCATCCTGCAATGTACTTCTGTCCTCAGTCCATATGCAGTGCATGGGTTATTTCAGCTAGAATAGATGGGAGAGGTGAATTTTAAAAGTAAGCCATTGTACTGTGATTCTTCATGGAATATCTCATAGCTGAACCACTTTTTACTGTCTGTGCTGCTTTTTGGAAAGAAGTGCTCATGGAGGAAGACCACTGCTGCTTAGAAGAGCGGCAAATTGACACTTTGTCACTGGGGACTTGACATCTCTTGGGGAGTTCCTGTCAAGTCCCCGGGCATCACCTCCATTGCTAAAATATATTTGCTTCTTCACTCTGCAGAAAACTTTCTCACAGCTTGCCCAGAGCAGGGGCTGCACCAAACAGCTGCAGTGTTATTTTCTTATTTTCACGAAGGTGTCATCTCAAAGGGTCTCTGCATCACCTCAGGGGAACACCTTGAGACACCTGGCTCACAGGACCCTTGTTAAAGACCTCCTCTTCTTCTTGAGGATGATGTTGCAGATTGTTTTCTGTTTCTGTCATATCTTATTTTCCTACCCTAATCAGTATAGTCAAAATGTCTGCAGATTTTATACGCCACAACTTGTTTATCTTTTTTTTTTTTTTTTCAAAAAAATGTTTTTGCCCTGGGCATCAGGAGCAGGTTTTTTTCCTTTTTGCCTATCAAATATGTGTGCCTGAGGGTGGCTGAGGTGATAATAGGCCATTCTGAGTAGCTCTGAAAGCTTTTCAACTGCCTTGTCACTTGGAGCGGCTGTTTTTCTTTGCTGGATGAGCAAATAGGGAATAACCTAAAAAGACTCTCCTCAGTTTGTTTTGGTTGTGATTTTCCATGGTGCTGTGAACTACGGTTTACTGTGCATTTCTACATCTGTGTGATTTTGGTGAATGCTATGTGTCTAGTATTAACCCATCTATTGCATTTTTTAAATGTGTATAGAAAAACAAGCCACTTGGTTGCAAGTTTCATTGTGGTTTTTCTTCATGAAACCACAAGGAAGTTGATCAGAAATGAGAAGCAAATGTCTGTGAAACCCTAAAGCATCATTGTTGTCCAAGAAATGTGGTGGCCTTAATTCAGTGACGGTTAATTTTTAATTGTGTGCGTTGACTTCAAACCCCTGTGGAATTTGCCTTGAATGCCTAAGCTTCGTGCATGGCATGCAATTTGCTGAATTTCTCAGTTTCTTGCAGTTGTCTACCGGCAAAGCTACACCCCTAAGGTGCTCCCTAGAACAAAGGCTGAACTGTAATATAATCTCCCCCAAGTAAAGAGGCTCCTGTGATTGGGATGCTCGAGAAGCAGATGTGGGTGTGTTTTCATCAGTTCCTATGCAGACATGAATGAAACCATGTGTCTGGTCATTCCCCAGGTGTGTGTGCCTGCTTGCATGTTTCTGAGAACAGCAGCTCTGACAGGACTGTCTCCATGTCACCTGCCAAACCCCAGGGAGAGTGCAGCCTCCCTACAAGGGAGGTGAGAACATTGCATCTGCCTGATCACCTGTGTGCACAATCAGCATAAGGGCTTGTGCCAATCCAGTTGTGTATTAACAAAAACAACTCATTTGTCTGACATTACAAAACTGATTTACCTTTAGAGGGTGCTTGGAAAGCCCCTAGGCAACTTTTCAGAAAAGAAAAGGGACATCAAAGAAAGGTTTTCAAAGATATCTGTACTTGGGATCCATAAAGTCCTTAATTTTCAAGGAGAAGTCAGACTGGCAATCACTTTGTGTCTTCTGAAGAATTCTGGAAAGTTTAGTGGAAAATTTTCCTTTTATTTTTTTTTTTTAAATTTGTAATTGTCCTCAGAACTTATTTAATTTGGAGATATATCTATTTCTGAGTGATCCTTTCTAAAGCTGACACAATTGACCTGACAAGTGAAAGAAAGCTCTTTCAAAATAGGATGCCACTTTCTCAGCCATACAAACAATAATGCTCCAGAAGCTGATATACTCTCATGTTTCTGTTGACCGCTGCAGGACCTGGCTGTGCTCAGTGCTACTACTTGCTTGGTTTTATCTGTCACTGAAGTGCAAAGGTGGATGTCGGTTATATCAGATTTTTTCCTGAGGAGGGGAGATGTCCCCAGTCCTATTGGCTCTAGAGTCGAGTAAAGCCCCAGTACAGGTTAAGTTGTGCATAAGACTCCATGTCATTTGACTCATTACGTTAAAGACAAAACTTCTTTAGTAAACTGTCAGTTTTGAGAAATCTGCGTGCTTCCTGTGGCATGTGACAGTATTTCAGTAAAAATGCTGTGTTGCTAGAAGGGCATTGCCTGTGGGAAGTAGCTGAAGTGCAAAGAAGTTGCCATGTCTGATCTGACATCTGTAGCTTGGTTCACTGACTTTTTTTAAGAGACTTGGAAGTTCAAGTGAGCAAAACATAGGTAATATCAAATAATTAAAAAATAAACAAATAAAGCCTCCTAAACCTCTCTATGCATCAACATTTTTTTATTGACCTGCTTTACTATTTTTTATTTTAAAATCTGCTGTTTGCTCCCAGAGAAAGCTAATACCGTCTGTAGAGATGGAAGAGATGTCAACAGTCTTGTCTTCAGGATGCCCTCTATGCATCCTAACAAGTCCATAAAGAGTGTAATAAAAACTTTGAGGTATTCACAGTTTTACCTGATGAGAAGTTAAAAAGATAGGGCTTCTGTAAAACCCTTGTCTTCACCATTGTCAGCAGATCTTTCATCAAAGAACTGATTTACAGTGGTACCATAGGCACTGTGCATTCCGGGTTAAAAGTATGTTGCTCATGTACAATACACAGTTTTCAAATATTTCCAAGCTCATTAACATCAATGGATAATAACTCACATCATGGCACTTCTACTCAGAGAGGGCAAAATCAAAGTTAACTTACTGTACCATTCTGTGGCTGTGTTTTCCAGCTCAGCTAGATATGAGCTTGATGCCAAGTCCTCTCTCCAGTTAATGTAATTGGTTTGCTTCACAGTAATGCACTGCAATTGCTTTGCTTCATTATAACCTTTGTGCTCTGCAAATAGTCAGCATCTATAGAGAAACGAAGCCATAGGAACACCTGTAAACCTGCTCTCTGCTACTGAGTTTGTCTTCTGTCATCTTTCTACTTTCTTTTATCTAGAGTTTAATTCCAACTCTGGTTAAGAGTTACAGGTTTTATCCTGGACCCTTGCTCCTGGATGCGAATGGGTTGTGGATCTGCCTGTCTGGCAATATGTATCATGCCAGGTTGCACTTCAAACTAGAGTTTCAGAGATGTGTGAAAGAGCCACTTAGTAAAGCTGTTTCCTTGATCATGGGTTTGTAGAACCTGCCAACATACTTCTATAAAGTTATTTACTATTAAGAAAATCCTGAAATGGATCTTCTGTAAATGCCAGTATATTCATTCAGCTTAAAAACATTTATTTTCCCTAACCTATCCAACCTGTGCCCGCTTGTTTTTCATCTCAGTTTCTCTGCTGTTTGTGATCAAATAGGAAAAACACTGCAGAATCTAGTTCTTCATGATCACCTTTGTTCGGATGCTAGTGCCTCCCCCTTAGTTTTATTATATGGTCCCTGGGTTTCTATATGTGCTGTGAGAGTGCTAGTACAAATATAAGTACCTGGGAAATGTAAATTGACTGCATAGACACAAAAATTCTCTGCTCGAAAATGGGAGAGTGTGAATAGGTACATTCCTCCTCCCTCCCCTCATTATAGAGCTTTCTGCCATAATACTTTCCCCAAGAAAGGTGACTATGCATAGGCTCCCATCAGCAGTATACCATGGGAAAAATGCATTTAACAGCAAGCATTAAAATAAGCAGTGTTTGAGGGAAGAACTGTGGCTTTACACCATTCTTACACTGTCTGAATCACTTTTACCTGTTGAAAGTACCATTTGTTAGTAGCTTACTCATTTCATTTTTAACAGGACTTTCACAATCATAATGAAATGAAAAAATGCAGAGAAGCATGAAAATATTAAGATGTCTTTTTCTGTGTCGTTTGGAACTGCACTGTTGATCTGCCATTACATAGTTGGACAGAAGAAACCTCTTTCTATAAGTTATGGCAAGGTTGTCATTTGCTAATTTTTTTTTTTTTGCCCACCTCCTTGGGGGCTCTGAGATTTGTCTGAGTGAATTGTCAGCTGATACCCAATGCTAAGCACTGAGGCACATGCTGCGTAAAACCTCTGCAAAGAAGCTCATACCTTTCACACTGTTCTAAGTACAGGCTCCTTTTTTTACAGAGGACAACTATTTAAGGCAGGCCATAAAATTGTCATGAGTTATAAATCTCTGGAATTAGTACTGTAGCATATTTAATCTCCAGAGAGCCAGCAACATCTTTAATGGACATAGACATATTCCATAAGCGACTGCATACAAAATTATTTGTGGGATGAGCAGTCCTTTATAGCATGGTTCAGGTAACAATTCACTTCATAAAGACCACCCAGTTTCACTTGAGTTCTTATACAACAGAATCAATAACCTCATTGGAATTTAGATTAGAATGTAACGAGATGTGGGCCTGAAGATACCTATATTTGTCAATCCCAGCCCCATCAGGTACACCTAGACTGCATCTTTTAGAGTCAAATATGACTGTCTCAGTCTCTGTCAATTCCAATAATGTTGTTTTGGTGACTCAGTTGTCATTTCCTCTGTCATCATACTGTATGGCGTGAGCAGCCAAAGGGAGAAAGAAATTGCTGCTTTTCATTGAAGATTACTGTTCTTCCCTTCTTCAGTCTGAGACAAGTATTTTACAGTGCAAAAACCATGATGCCGCACTCATAGTACATCAGAGCACCTTTTATTCAGACTGAGTTGTGGGACAGCTGTAATGATGAGTGAGCTTTAACTGTGAATCCAAAAAATCCTGGGTAAATAAACTGACAGCGATGATTGGGTACAAAAATGTAATATAGATTATTAAGTGACTCAGCTCTAGAAAAGCTCTTTCAGTCAGCTTACTGCTACATCCCCAGTTCTCATTTTTTTTTTCCCCACTTCCATCCCTGTTGTAAATATGTCTGAAATCAAGCACGTGCATCTTGGCAGGATCATGGCTCTATCTTCTTTCTCTGGAATGTTGTCTGTTTCTCTTTAAATAGATTATCATCACATTATGAATGAGCTGTCCTCATAATACAAACCTGATGTTCCTTTTGCTGATAATCCCGGTAGAAAGACTGGCAGTTCAGACTGCCCTGGTACTCAAGAAAACAGATACTTTTTTTTTAAAAAGCACATTTACCCCTGAAAGAGCATTATGGACCAATCCCTAATGTTAAACAGAGCAAAAACCCACAGAATCACAGAATCACAGAATCATCTAGATTGGAAAGGACCTTGAAGATCATCTAGTCCAACCGTTAACCAAGCACTGACAGTTTCCAACTACACCATATCCCTAAGCGCTATGTCGACCCTACTCTTAAACACCTCCAGGGATGGGGACTCCACCACCTCCCTGGGCAATCCATTCCACTGCCTAATAACCTGTTCTGTAAAGAAATGCTTCCTGACATCTAGTCTAAACCATCCCTGGCACAACTTGAGGCCATTACCTCTTCTCCTATCACTTGTTACTTGGTTAAAGAGGCTCATCCCCAGCTCTCTGCAACCTCCTTTCAGGTAGTTGTAGAGGGCGATGAGGTCTCCCCTCAGCCTCCTCTTCTCCAGACTAAACAGCCCCAGTTCCCTCAGCCGCTCCTCGTACGACATGTGCTCCAGACCCTTCACCAGCTTCGTTGCCCTTCTTTGGACACGCTCGAGTAATTCAATGTCCTTTTACTAGTGAGGGGCCCAAAACTGAACACAGTATTCGAGGTGGAGCCTCACCTGTGCCGAGTACAGGGGTAAGATCACTTCCCTGTCCCTGCTGGCCACGCTATTGCTGATACAGGCCAGGATGCCATTGGCCTTCTTGGCCACCTGGGCACACTGCTGGCTCATGTTCAGCCAGCTGTCAATCAACACCCCCAGGTCCCTCTCTGACTGGCAGCTCTCCAGCCACTCCTCCCCAAGCCTGTAGCGCTGCTGGGGGTTGTTGTGACCCAAGTGGAGCACCCCGCATTTGGCCTTATTGAAGCTCATACAGTTGGCCTTAGCCCATCGCTCCAGCCTGTCCAGATCTCTCTGCAGAGCCTCCCTACCCTCGAGCAGATCAACACTCCCACCCAACTTGGTGTTATCTGCAAACTTACTGAGGGTGCATTCGATCCCTTCGTCAAGATCATCAATAAAGATGTTGAACAGGAGTGGCCCCAAAACCGAGGCCTGGGGGACACCACTCGTGACCGGCCGCCAGCTAGATTTAACTCCGTTCACCACAACTCTTTGGGCCCGGCCATCCAGCCAGTTTTTTACCCAGCAAAGTGTGTGCCCATCCAAGCCACGAGCAGCCAGTTTCGCCAGGAGAATGCTGTGGGAAATGGTGTCAAAGGCCTTACTAAAGTCAAGGTAAACTACATCTACAGCCTTTCCCTCATCCAATAAGCAGGTCGCCCTGTCGTAGAAGGAGATCAGGTTTGTCAAGCAGGACCTGCCTTTCATAAACCCATGCTGACTGGGCCTGATCCCCTGGTTGTCCTGCATGTGTCGTAAGATGGTACTCTGGATGAGCTGCTCCATCAGTTTCCTGGGTACCGAAGTCAAGCTGACAGGCCTGTAATTTCCTGGATCATCCTTCTGACCCTTCTTATAGATGGGCGTCTCATTGGCCAATTTCCAATCTGTCAGGACTTCCCAGGTCAGCCAGGACTGCTGGTAAATGATGGAAAGCGGCTTGGCGAGCACCCCAGCCAGCTCCTTCAGCACTCTTGGGTGTATCCCATCCGGTCCCATAGACTTTGTCTGTCTATGTGATGTAGCAGGTCACTGACTGTCTCCTGGATTGCGGGGGGGTCGTTCTCCCAGTCTCTATCATCTGGCTGAGGGGACTGGATTCCCTCAATACAACTAGTCTTGTTATTAAAGACTGAGGCAAAGAAGGCATTAAGCACCTCAGCCTTCCCCTCATCACTTACTACCAAGTTTCCTCCTGTGTCTAGCAGGGGATGGAGACTCTCCCTGGTCTTTCTTTTGCTATTGACATACATATAGAGACATTTCTTGTTATTTTTGATTGCTGAAGCCAGATTAATTTCCAGCTGGGCTTTAGACCTCCTGATTTCCGCCCTGCACAGCCTCACAGCATCTTTGTAATCACTGTGAGTGGCTAGCCCCTTCCTCCAAAGGCCGTAAACTCTCCTTTTCTCCCTGAGTTGCAGCCAAAGCTCCCTGTTCAGCCAGGTTGGTCTTCTCTGCCGCCTGCTCCTCTTACAGCACCTGGGGACTGCCTGCTCCTGAGCCATAAACACTTCCTTCTTAAAGAGTGCCCAGCCTTCCTGGACCCCTATACCCTTCAGGACCATCTCCCAAGGGATCCTGTCAAGCTGGTGCCTAAACAAGACAAAGTCAGCCCTTTGGAATTCCACGATGTCAGTCCTGCTTAGCCCTTTCCTGGCCTCTCTAAGAATAGAGAACTCTATTATTTCATGATCGCTGTGCCCTAGTCGTCCTCCAACCACCACATCATCCACCAGTCCTTCTCTGTTCACAAGGAGGAGATCTAGCAGGGCACCTTCTCTGGTTGGTTCTCTCACCAGCTGTGTTAGGAAGTTGTCCCCCACACATTCCAGGAATCTTCGGGACTGGTCCCACTCTGCTGTGTTGTATTTCCAGCAGATGTCTGGGAAGTTGAAGTCCCCCACAAGAACAAGGGCAAGCGATCGTGAGATTTCACCCAAGTGCCTATAGAATATTTCATCCACCTCTCTGTCCTGGGTGGGTGGCCTATAGTAGACTCCTACTACAACATCTGCCCTGTTGGCCTTCCCCCTGATTCTAACACAAAGACACTCCACCCTGTCTTCACTGCACTTGTATTCAAGGCAATCATAACAGTCCCTAACATACAGTGCTACCCCACTGCCTCTCCTACCTTGTCTATCCCTTCTAAAGAGCTTGTAGCCATCAACTGGTGCTCTCCAGTCATGGGAGGCATCCCACCATGTTTCTGTGATAGCCACAACATCATAATTTTCCTGTTTCATCACGGCTTCAAGCTCCTCCTGTTTGTTACCCATGCTGTGTGCATTGGTATACATGCACTTCACATGGGCTGGTGTTTTGCCCCCTTCCCCCTTCAAATTTAGTTTAAAGCTCTGTCAATGAGCCCAGATAACTCCTGCCCCAAGATCCTCTTCCCCTTCTGGGACAAGTGCATCCCATCTAACGCCCAGAGGTCTGGTGCCCTGTATACCAACCCATGATCGAAAAAACCAAAGCCCTGACGGTGACACCAGTCTTGAAGCCACGAATTCATCTGCTGTATTCTTTGGAGTTCATCCTCATCCATCTCCCCAACTGGAGGGATGGAGGAGAACACAACCTGTGCCCCCGACCCCTTGATCAGTTTCCCCAAGGCCCTGAAATCTCTCTTCATTGATTTAATACTTCTCCTGCTAATGTCGTCGCTACCTACCTGAAAAACCAGAATAGGGTAATAGTCCTTGGGTTTGACTAGAGAGGGGAGTCTTCCTGTGAGGTCCTTGACGTGGGCCCCAGGGAGGCAGCAGCCTTCCCTATGATGCGGGTCTGGTCTGCATATGGGGCCTTCGACACCCTTCAGAATGGAGTCCCCCACTACAATGACTCTTCTGGAGTTCCTTTCAGAGCTGGTTTTAATACCTTTTCTAGAGTGACCTGGCCTTGGTGGTCCTTGGTCTTCCTCATTGTTTGTCTCATTCTCTTCCTCCATGTCTTCATTCAAAAGTTCCAGGGCCCCGAATCTATTGTGAAGGTGCACCATGGAGGATGAGGGAGGTTGGGAGAGAATTTTCTTTGATCTAGTTTTCTGCACCTATATGAAGACTGCTATTGACTTCAGTTGTATGTCAGATAATTTCCCTCTTCCTGCCTGGCCTTGTTGCCTTCAGAGTGACTACACAGGTGTAAAACTGGAAGAGAATTTAATATGTGTTTCTAAAATATGGCAAAGATCGAGAGAAATTAAAATGAGGATTTCCAGCAACATCTTCTACTGCACTGTTTTGGTACCCAAGGTTTGTTCTTGGCCTTGATAATTCGTACCTTTACATTCTTGTTTCTGTTGGTATTTCAACCAAAGGCAATTTTACATCTGCATTAAGAACTAGTCTCCCAAGGACAGGACACAGGAAATGGATAATAGATTATTTTTCCATTAGGATAATGAAAAAAAGAGTTGTTTTGTTTGTTTTGTTTTTTTTTTTTTTAAAAAAACCCAAGATATCCCATTTAGATTTGCAATATTCCCTATGCTTATATAGGCACTAAAAGACTAAACAGATAAAAGAAAATTAAAAACATTAATTTTTTGAATCTGTGGTAAGAAGGAGTGAAAAATAATCCATAATACTTTTTGCACCAATAAGGTCATCTTTACCCTCCCATTTGACTTTCTTCTCTGCTACCTGGTTATTTTCTCCCTGTATTTAACTTTGCTCTTTCATCCATTACTACTCCTAGTTCAAAACCATTTCTTTAAAATATAAACATAATACCAGTAAGGATGAAAAGCCTGCTATAATAACTCCATTTGTCCTGGAGGTGATTACAACCAACAACAAGGAAAGAAAAGGGGGAGGAGATGAAAAGGTATACAGTTTGTTGCCACAATGTAGGGAATGATTGTGAAGGAGATTTAAATTAAAATGTTCCTCTAAATAAGATTCTACATCAATGTGATTCCTGGAATCTCCATATCCTTATATTTTTTTTCTCATAGTCTTGTTGAACATTTGAAACAATGCTAAACGCCTTTTGAGAGAAAAATAGGAGTTTCAGGTACACTTTCAAAATACATCATGGTGGTAAATGGATACCACTGCTTACTAACTGAGGAAACTTATGCAAGCCACTACACTAGTTCTTCTCCCTCCACTCAAGAGATTAATAAAATACGTGAATCACGTCTGTCTAGAGAATGTGATTTAAGCTTCCTATAGAACTACAGAAGAGTCCTATGACCTTTTTCCTTGAGTTTCCTCTTATTTCTTTTTCCCCTGATAGCCAGATGTTCCACCTTCTCTTTTTGCAAGTGCCTTCATTCTGTTTCCTGATCATTCCAATCTCTTTCTGTACAAATCTGGAAGTATTTCACACTTCTAGAACTGGCTTCCAAGGCCCCTTCTAAATCTTAGACAGCAATCTCTGCATTTTAACTTATGTACTTTGCATGAGCCAAAATCAAGAATCCCCTTTAGCTTTTCTGCCTCTTTAGTGCTTCTTTGCCCCATCCAGAATATTGCACTATGTAGTGAATTGATTGGTGTTCTGCAATCTCACCGGATAGGGGAAAGGCAGCATTTCTGGTCAAAAATAGCTCCCTTGTGGGAGGTCTGCATGTACATCATCTGGACAGGGAATCTCTGTCTAGTGGTATTGTAGGTGTATATATCATGTGTACGTGTGTATTCAGAAAAAGTTGATTTTTTAATCCCCTTCTGAAATATTCTTCTTAGCTTTGCTTTTAATTAGCACCTGAAATGCAATTACTGAAATAATAAATCTCAAAGTATATTTAGTTTTCCGTTTAGCAGCGTTCACCTCTATTAAGACATATGAAAGGAATAACCTTGAAAACTGCTGTTTTATACAGACAAATGTATCACAGAGATTTTTCTTGTACTTCATATGGTATCTAAATTATTAACTTTCTTGATGAGGTTCACAGAAATTCTTTTAATAAGTTGCTATGATATTAACCTTTTGTGTAATACAAAAATTACATTTAATGATATAATTACATTTAAATGAAACCATTTTTAATTTCTTTGGTTCTAATTCGATGTTGCTATACTTCAGCCTTGGAATGTGGAAATAGTGAAATATGTTTGTGACCATAGTCATGACTCTTTGAACAAAACAGATAAACCCACCTTTAAAGATCTGAACTTGTCTTCCTCTTGCAGACCAGAGTTCCTTGTCCTCCTTGTCCCTTTGTTTTGTCTTTCATAATGACATATATAAACATTTCCTTTCAGAAAACTGCGTATGCTAACAGTCATTTGAGTGCATAGAAATTTCATATCCAACTACCTCCTACATTAGGTCTCTGTGTGTATGTGCTCATAGGATAATTTACTTATGTCTACATGAAGGAATGATAATTATCACAGTGCTCTGCATATCACAATATCCCTAGGTTGTCGGTTTTGTGCTAACTTGAAAAGCAGCTGCACAAACTCCTGGGAGAAAAGTCTACAGAGGGCTGTGGAAGGCAAAGATGCCACACTGGCTTGAAAGTCCCCAGGTCATTTATGGGTGAGAGTCTATTCTGGAGATGAAATAGTTCTGTACCTGTGCTGTTTCCTGGGCTTATGCTTCTGGCCACCACTGGAAAGAGGCTAGTGTCCTAAATGAACATTTGATATGACCCACTGTGCTTATTCTAACATAGCTTCTAATACACAAGTCAACTCCTTCAAATACAAGTTTAGGTATTTCTCTATGGCACTATGCCAAGTAAATAAGCATTAAGTGAAGCATTCAGGCTGCTAAATCAGGTCACAGGAGGTTACATCATGAGAGATATAATAATGAGAAGAGACCTCTTGTTGCTCATAGGTCCACCTTGTCCTTCACTGAGATGCAAGCGAAAGGCAATCTTTTTATGAAACGTGATCTTAAAATAAAGAATTTGTGTTTTTTGTCCCATGCTGCTTGGCATCTGACACAATTCTGCTTGAGGCGCAGGTTTAGAAAGTAAAACAAATATTTGAGGTTTTTGTCATGATTTTTTATGAGTTTGGGTGTATTTTTGTTTCCTGTTTTTCTTAAGTAATTGCCAATTATATCCATATTCTTTAGAGATGTGTGTGAACCAGCATATTAAAAGCTGTGTAACATTTAGTATATCTGCTGTGTAAGAATGAAAACAAGGAAGGATGGATGATTTCCAGGTTGCCTGGGGCATCCAAACTCCTTAGAGGCCAGTATGATGTCCTAGTTCTTCATGTGCAATTTCTATTGACTTCTGCCTCAGAAGCTAAGGGAATATATAGTTCAGAAACTGAAACAGGAGGGACAGAAGGACTTTTTAGTAAAATATTGTAATATCATGTATATAAATTTGTACTGAAATGATTAGATTGTAATTGCTAATATCAAGTGGATTATAGCTTCTTAGTGCAAGTTTTTAGGACAGCAATTACTTCCTAGGTCTCTCGATCACACAATTCATTTAACAGAATTTCTTCAGACAAAAGAGATATCTAGATGTCAAAGCATATGTACATATTGTTTGTGGAACTTGCAGTAAGGATTTTTATTCTGGAATCCCTCTGTCCATTTTTCAGAGTTTTACCAAGTTTTTACCAGTAGGCCTGGAATTTTCATGGTTATTTCTTCCACCATTTTTTTTAGAAATCCTAAAAAAAAAAAAAAAAGGAATAAGGGAAAGGTTCAATACATAAAAACGAACCTTGTTTGTTTTTAGAATGTGAACTTTAAAGAAACTGTATTGTTCTATTATGAGGTGATGGGAAACAGTCCTGCAATCATTTGAGAAGCTAAACTACCTCTGCACTTAGTGTCAGAAGTATTATTTTGCTTGAGTCTTAGATGTTATTATGAAAACCTACCCACATCTGACAATCCACAAGAGAGGAGAATCATTACTTCTTTGTGTTGTTTGGTGGAAGACTCTGAAATGCAAGCAGCAAAAACTCCAGACACACGGGACTTCTGCCTTGACTGTGTTTTTTTTCCATGCATCTGCTCCTTCTGCCTGGCAGAAGCATCTAGGACCATGGAAGTTGGTCTCAGGAGAGTGGTTCTCCAGTCGTCTTCCCAGTGCCCAGACATCCAGTGAGCAAGTAAGCTGTTTCTGATAAGAAGAGAGGAGATGCAAGGTTTCTTTTGTTAGAAATATTCTGTCAAAAACAGAGCAAGGTTAGATATGCAGGGTGAGATGTGGATTCCTGAGGGAAGCAGCAGAGGATGGTAGTTCAGGAGAGACCTCAGGCTTGAGACCATCACTTTCAATTTAAAATAGAAATGTGCTGAAGTTCTTTCTGAATTAATATAGAAAGAATATTTGACTTGCTTACATCTAAGCACAGGAAGGCAAGCTATGTTCAGGCTGAGTGAAAAGAGAAATTATTTTTGTAGTTGAAGTTTTGTTCAGTTCCCAATTTCTGTGGCAGGATAAGGAACAAAAATTAGTTATATCAACATGTTGTTTGGACACTAAGCACGGCACAAGCCACGATACAGTTTGTGGTTGGGATATGATCATGAAGGGATACTAGAGGGAAGAAGAATTCACAGATTGGAACTCAGTATTGATTCCTCACTGTTTTCCCCAAGTATAGGTGTTTTGTGTGGGTATTACATTACAGCCTATTCTCAAAGTGAACTGCAGGTTAGGAACATCTTAAGTGAATGATTACTTCCCCCCCAAATTTGCCTTTGTTTTGATGCTTCTAGCCACTTCTTTGAAAGCATGTAAAAAGAAACAAACAGAAAAATCCTCCTGCCTCCTAGGAAACTGCTACTACATAGGCAGAATTAGAATGCCACAGGTACAGCCATCCTGCTAGTACACACAGTTGTTTATAGATACTTGGGGGAAAAAAATGAGCCTGGAAGGTAAGTTAAAATTGCTTATAGAATAAACATCAAATCAGTTGCACTGAAGTCTAACAGTGTTAAGTGTATATAACATTAAGTACCACGATAAGGGGCTGATTATTCTCCACAGGTAGAGATAATAGTGTAAGACACAGGAGTTAATAAATGCATAAGAAAAATTCAAAGGAGTGCTCTACGCTGAAGAAGTCAATGCACTGTTTATTGTCCTAGTTTAGCTATTAACACCTTGCTTTTGTCAGTGAGAATAAACTCAAAGCAATTGCAAGAATGTTTCTACCTATCCCTTAGTCAGAAATTAGTCAGAAAAGCAGATACCTTCTGAGGAACAAGAAGTTAAGATACAAAGGTCTGAGCAAAAAACTGTCTGGAAAGTTAAATAGAAGAGAAATTTTCTGGAGTCATTTGTCCATTAATCTATGGCTGTCATGAGAACCCAGATAAAAAATGTGTTTAGTTTTAGCCATTTCCTTAGGTTTGCTATCTAGTTCTCCTCCTTGTTTCAGGGCATGTGGTAAGGTGTCATGAAGGTCATGGAAACCATGATTATGTGCAATGAAGTGGAAAACCAGAGGTCTTTTCGGGACCCTTCAAATGTTACTGAATGTTGGCAGGGCACCTGCCAATTTTGCTTGGGGTATGACAGATTATAGAGAAGAAACCAATAGAACTGTCATAGGGAACTGAAGATGCTGCAACAAATTCTGCAACCCAGAAGAGATGAAGTGAAAAATATTATTACATCTTGTATTAAGCTATTGTTACTATTAGACATACAGAAATGAACTGGTACTATATAAAAAGATTAAGATACTTCATGCATAAAAGAAGATTAAACTGCTTTATAAGGTTTTATGATACAAAGTTATTGCAATCATCTGAGTTGGGAAAGGGATGCTCTTGATATAATACATAATTTTGCAGAGTTGCCAGCATGCTGTAAGGTTAATTCATTGTTCCAGTAACATAAAACAGCTGACAGCAGTCAGATGCATAATTCCATGCCTATTAATGGAAAATTAATATCTTTACTGCACAATTGTTGATACTTTAAAGATAACAGAGATCTCAATTTTTCTACTCAGGAAAGAACAATAGGGATTCTGCTGTTTGAATCTTGGAGTTGATTATGCACTATGATTTCCAATCCAATTGTTCAGTGCTGCTATTGATTGCAAAGCGGAGGTTATTTTGTGTAGGAGTAAATCTCTTTGACTGAAAAAGAAAAAAAAAAATGTTGCCTGTGACCGTTATTGCCTACTGGCTTGAATAAGAATCATCACTATGCACACAATGTAACCAATCAAAAATCCATATTAATGCATTATTTGAATATTAAAAAATGTGTCAAGTTTTCAGACTTGGTGATGACTGACTAGCTGGATTTTCAGCTTTATGAACACTTTCTGAGTACCAGCCCACCAGAAGCTGCATCCCTGGAGATATCTTAAGGTGGGAGGCTCAAGTATTGAGGTATTCAAAATGTTATTTTATAAAACAGTTTCTTTAGGTCATTTAAAGCAACACAACTAATGGAGGTATCACCCTTTATAGCATGTAGAAGGGGCTAGCATGTTCCTCCTCATAAAGTGAGGAAGGTTCTACTCTACTCCCCAGGGAAGGAAATTCTTCAACAATCCCAGAGAAGTTCTGCTGGATATCTCAATATCCAGTCCAAATTTATCTAGCTGTACAGTAACCTAGACATGTCCTCTCCAGACTTTTTTAAATGTGGAGGTTCTCTTCTTACAGAGGACCTCTTTCTAACACCGATGCCTCCTTTTTTCACAACTCTTTAATTATTGGAAGATCATTATTAATTCCTTTGTGCCCTCTTTTTTCTTAGGGAAAGCAAGCCCAATTATTTTACATTTTTGGGCATATTTTTCAAATCTCTTGTTGCTCTTCCTTAGACTCAATGTTTGGAAACTGTATTTCCCAGACTGGATATACTAAACTCGTCTGAGCCTAATGAGCATTGAGAGGAGCTTAAAAAAAGTGAATTTCCTGGGTTGCATGTATGACACCCTGGCTTTAAATGGATGTGCCTTATTTACAAGGCTGTATCACAGTGCTGGTCGATGCATACTTTATAGTGTTCCCAAGCCTTCTGGCTTTCTGCTCTCCTATTGCCTGGCCAGTTGGTTCATACTGTTATGTGTGCCTTGCTGTTTCCTTTCTGAGTATAGTACTTTGCATTCATATTGATTTGAATTTAATCTTGTTGATTCCATAGCTTTTCCACAGTCTGTCAAAATTTTGAATTCTATTCCTGCCCTACAAGTATCCAAGAGTACTTTTGTCCCCTCCAATCTGCTGATCCATGAATTCTACAATTGTATTATCTATTCTATCATCACTCAGAGAAGAACAATTTTAATGTGCATAGTTTCACAATGTGCATAGCTAGATCTCAGTTCTAGCAGACAGGAGAGGGAGAAGAAGAAAAAAGAATTATAGCACCTAGGAATGCTTTCCAAAGTCAGCATCAGACAGTGTAAGCACACCAGTTCATGGAGTTGTTTAGAGCTCAAGAGAACTTTCTGATCTAGGTGGCTCAACAAAATTGGTCTGAAAAGCATCTAAAAAAGGCTCAGTCTTCTGAACGGTTTTCTTTTTCTTTCTAAGGGATTTCTTTTTTAATAACTGTATACACAAGTCCAAAGTACACATGTTGTCAGAAAGTACTGTGGCTCTTCCAGTCATGAAAACAAAACCAGAAGTATTTGTGTAAAATAAGATGTCTCTGAACTTTTACTCCAAACTAGAACTTAAAACGAAAAAGAAAACTTAATTAAGCTTTCTGCAAATCACATAAAGAAATACTATGCTTAAACAAAATTATTTCAACTAAATGACAGTTATCATCTAAAGACATTACCTCAGAAATTAAGATATGGTAGTCAACACTGATTTCATGGATGAGGAAATCAAGAAATAAAGGAAACATGTACCATGCACAATGTATTACCACGTAGAACTACCTAAACTATATCTGCAGTTTTCAGCAGCACTAATTACCCCAGACAAAGCATAGCAGTAAAATAGCTTACACTGCTTTGGATATCTGAAGTCATTTTAGTTTAGCATTAGCTTGGATATCTTTAGCCAAAGCTGCTTTTTTTTTTTTTTTTTTTTTTTTTTTAGTGTACCCAGATGATGAAGGCCAGAAGTTTTTTAAGAACTTCCTTTTTTAAGGTTCTTTCACAGCGATGCCTTAAGTAGCTGAGCGGAAAATGCTGAGTACCTACTAAGCCCACTATCTGTTGTAGTTATTGCAAGCCTCCAAAACTCCTTAAAATATGACTGAGGCTGTGGAAAATTGCTGATGGATGTGGAAGTAGAGAGATTCCAATTTTACACAGCAAAATATAGTTGTCTATGGTTTCAGAGCAGGCAGGTTTCAGGAAGACACATAGGTGTCTCATGCATAATCACTGAGCCCTGAAATACTATGGGTCTTGTATCTTCCAAATGATTGTCTTGCACTTCCAGGGAGACTCCAAATTCTGGGCAATGTTTGCCTGAGCACAGAAAGATAATTAGTAGAAAGTACTGTCTGAAAAATCTACCAGTGCCTTGGCAGAATGGAAGTATCACTTCTGGAATGGTGCTTTTAAGTAATCATTTGCTGTTATAAGTATCTGGCAGAAATATAGGATTTCTATAGTGCCACTGAGTTCTATATCTGTAATTTATTGTTCTTTAATAATTTTCCCCATTGTTTTAATCTGAGAAATGTATCAAAGATGTCAAACAAAGTTTGAGTACATGTCCCCAGATTGCATACAGGGAGTACTAGTGGGGTTTCAAAATGCCAGCTGACAAGGATGAAGAGTAATATATTATTATGGTCTAATTAGGGAAAAACACAAATATAGACCTTATTTTTTGGAGCTGCACAATGTCATCAATTCTTTCTTAAAGACTTCAGAAAAAGGCGTGTCTTTACAAGGTAATGACATGTAAACTGGTGTTGGGATTTTTGCCTAATTTGGCATCCAATTTAAAATTTCCTCATTCCTTTAAGCAGGATGCTAATTTTGAAACTAGTTGTTTGGAGAGAGATAATTTTGTTCCAACACTGGGCAGTGTGGAGTCATGAAGAGCCCTTACTTCTGTTGTTCCAGCCTTGCTGTATTAGGACTGTGGCGGTGTGTGGAAAATATGCAGGCTTCTTTGGGAAGAGGTTGTGTTGATTTTATTCAGAGCCCTCAGAAAGAAATAAGATGGTGGCCTCTTATAAGAAAGGGGTCGTGCAAGGAGGGATATGTTGACTTTTTGAATTGTTGCAAATGGCTCTTCAGTGAGTGCAGAGCGAGAAACATCCCAATTCCAAAACAGCAAGGATCCACTGCATGCAGGAAAGGCATTGGGTTAGTCTGCCTGTGTTGTGAGTTGACAACTTGTCCCTACCACTGATCTAATCACATGCTGCCCATGATGTACAAACTACAGACATATATAATTTGACTTTGCCTAAGAGCCTGTTTTGTAGCTTCTGGAATTCTATTTCAACCTGAATTATGGAGTTTGGCATTGCATTAGATTTTTAATCTGGAAGAAATTTTTTCATACTCCAATGTATTACAGTCTTTAATCTCCCAGGCTTGGCTAATGCTCTTCCAATGGTAATCATTATCTGTGGCTTTATTTATCTTCCTTCTGTATTCTAATCCCTTCATGTTTTATTTTCCCTTTCTTTCTGTGACCTTTTTTCTTTGCTGAATTTATTGCATGCTTTCCCCTGGCAGCCTCTGTAAATATGTGCATTACCATTAGTTTCATCTCAATGTGTATGGGATTTATGCCTATATGGCTTGCCCTGCACTTAATTTAATCACAGGTTAATTAGATCCTCTACTTAATTTGATCAAAATGTTTCTTGAGCCAAATCACTTACATTAAGAAGACTAGCAGTACTTTCTACCCTTTAGTTTGATCAATATCGATCATTTTAAGCAGGTACTTTGGGGTAATTCAATCACTGGCTATGGATATTTTCCATTTAATTAATAATAAAGGACAACATCCTTAATGAGAGAAGAAAATAAACATAGAAAATATCTGCAGACATGTGAAAGCAACTAAGTAAATTTTGGGGTTTTTTGAGGGAACAGTTTTACTTCTGCTTTCTCTTCTATCCTGAAGCAGGTGTTCTGGTGGCAATATGGTCAATTCTAGTGTGTGCATTGTGATGGGAAGGCTTGTACTGGTGGCAATGTTCATGAATACGCACAGAAATAACAGTAAGGAATTTCAGTATGTTATTGCTACATCTGAAAGCTCAGTTAGTTAGACATCAATTTTGCCTTAATTTTGGTGAGAAGAGACTGTACTGAAGCAAAGTTTTGCTTTTTTTTTGAGATATGGCATCATCGGTTCCTTAGTTTTACAATAGCAATTTTTTATATTTACTATTTCCTGTATAGCAGAGGTCCTTTGGGAGGCCTGATATATTGCATTTGGGTGATGACTAATAAAACATTAATTCTAAATGCCAGGGACCAAGGTGTCAATATGATAATTTGTAAACCTCTCATGTGTGTATGGGTATAAGAAAATTAGTGTTGAATGAAGTCACAGATAGCACATTTCTTTCCTGAAGCACAGCGTTTGCTGTGTCTAAAAGAAAATTCTATGCTTAATTTAATTTCTCTAGAGTGGTCATTTAAAGACCTTAAAATAACCATGGAAACTGAAGGAAGACTAAATGCCCAACCTTGCCTTTTAAAGAGCTGTGATTGATGGGTGGCAGCCTTCATGTGTCACATTGTAGATGACTTATTTTAGAAAGCATTTGTTCACATTACCACTGCCACTGTTTTCAGGAAGTGTATTTGCATTAATTTGTATGAGTTTATGCTGCCCAATCTGTCTCAGAAAAATGCGTATTATGAGAGCTGTGAAATATCTTCAGTTGAGCTAGACTTTCAGAGGCCATTGTCAGCAGGATTAACACAATTATTGAAGTGCAAATTCTAGTTCTCCAGAACAGCATGTTGTTTGCATTGTCCGCATCAGATACTGGACCCCTAATCCCTGGGTACATAAAGACTGTAATACCTAAACCAACACTGTTACCTAGTATACTAGTGAAAGTAACACAGGATTCGAAGAAATTGCATATGTAATGATTTTCAGCCTCTTGTAAGACTAACATTTGAAATCTGATTGGGGCAGAAGGAAGGAAAATAGTTAATTTCACCTAACTTTATCCATCTAAAATTTAGTGTCCAGTCTAGTCACCTAGTTTCATCTAAAGGATGTGTGCTCTTAAGTGCACTTTGTTCTAATTTATTTATGTGGGATTCTTTCTCTCTTTTGATGTTGAAGGGAGCTTATATTTCTAGCTTTAACAAGCCATCCTTCATATCAGTTGTTAATATCCAGCACCATTATGGCATGTATTTAAAAAAAATAAAGAAAAGCTAATGTTATTTTAAACTTACAGATGTGACAGCTTGGAGGGGACTGTGGTAAGAAAAGCTGTTTCTGGTAACACCATGAGATAATAATATATACAAGTTACTTAGTTTAGTGTATCATCCAGATTTAGCTCTCTTTTTCATCACACTTTTCAGAGGCTAAGCACCTTTTTTTTTTTTTTTTTTTTTTTTCCCAAAGCATGCAAATACTTATGGTGTGGCTTTGTCTGGATGATTTTGTCTGAAACCATCTGAAGCATAGTTTCAGATGTTGAAGATCTCTTTAATGATGATGTTACTGCTTATGGATTGCTCTTTCTTACATATATCTCAAAACACATAAGTCTCATGAGTTTTGTATTAGATATCAGGAAATCAAGGCAAAGAGAAATAAGGAATTCTAATGCCTGAAGTCATGGCTTTAGACATCTAGGACTAAACTGGATTAAATTGAAGTTGCCATCCATATTTACTTACCTAAATGTTTATGAACTGATTCTTTATGCTGCAAGAAATGTAGCTCACCCACTAGCCTCACTTGGCACTGTGGTGATTTTAGGTATTTCTCAATATGAGGTCCCAAAATTCTATAGGTGAAAATAAAACTATTTCCAAGTTCAGAGAGTACTCTGAGTGGCAATTATAGGTTTTTAAAGCTTTTAAACCACTATATATACTGGATTTTTTTTTTTCCTTTTTGGGCAAGTTTGTTCCAGGTCTGACAATTCTTGCAGAAGATTTTTGTTAGCACAAGTGGTGATCTGCACAAAGGACTATATCCATTTCCCCTATTTTGAGGGAGTCTCCAAATTAGGGTTGTAGTTGCTCCACTCTCCCTTTATAGACAGTAGAGATATATGATCATGACTAAATGAGATTATTTCCTCTAACTGGTGAACCATGGAGATGCTCAGGTCTCTCTGGCTCTAGGGTATAACTATGTACCCAATGCAGAAGTATCACTGAGATGCCCAGAATTACATGGGACTCAGGCTAAAGTACAGTTGTACATGTGCAATTTTATGTATGCATTGACTTCTTGACTGTGATGAGATTTTTTTGCATGTATGAATTGAAGTTTCTTTTGCCATGTCAAATGAACTAAATAGCTTCTTCACAAAGGCAATATTTTTTTCTAAAGCAAGTGACCCTCACTTTTAAATACCTGTTGACCTCATATGAGAGTACTTAAAAAGAGAGAAGGGGAAAAAAACAGCAAAAAAATTTTTCTGCTTTGTCTGGGATGAAGGTGAGGTAGTTTGCAATAAGTACTTCTACATGTTGAACTGCCTTTGATGTGATGGCTTGTTAGATAGCAAATGTAAGAAATGGATCACTGAAAGAGAAACTAAATATTCAGATTATGAGGGATTTTGGCAGTGTCCTGTGATGCTGATTCTTTTGTGTAACTGTTGGTCCATGGCTGAATAATGGTCCCAGATTTCAAAAGATTTTGCCATCACTTTCATTTTCTTTAAAATGAAAACAGTTTTTTTCTGCTGGGAATATGTTTTTACATATATATGGAGAAAATATGTGTCATTCCTATGTTAACAGCTCTGACACAAGTGGTTTGTGATTTTCTGGTTTCCATAGAAACATCAAAAACATTTGTAAATCTTTCATTTTTACGTAAACATGTTCAATTTTATAACAAACCAGATGCTCATACTGTTACCCCTTTTTTAAACATTTTTAAAGATTATGAAAAATGGTACTGGTAAACAGTAATGAAACAAGAAGTAGATTATTGTATTTCAGGCAACACCTTTCAAACAGTTTGTTTTGTGTTTGTAATTATAACATTAAGCTGCAAAAGCCTTGCACTATTAAAAATTCTTGTAAATGTTGTGTGTAGGAAAAAACTCTAGGAAGAAAGCATTTCTGGGTGGATAAGGAACAGGTCTGATATTTAGGTTTCTATCCCCAGTGTTACTACTATCCTTCTGGTTTTGTCAGAGCAACTCTCTCTTCTTTTGTATGCCATCTGAAAGAGTGATCTACTATGATGCTTGGCATTTTACTGAAGTGCTTAGACATCTATTGATGAAAGTGTGATACATAGCAGCTATGTATTTGATCATTATCATCATCATCATCATCTTGCTGCCTAAGTGACCTTGTACTGTTTTAGCACACTAGATGCTCTCATTAAGAATACAGGCCTCCACTCTAGTCAGAGGAAAAATTCTTACTCACCAGAGGGAATGATTAGGCTGGTATGAGGTGCATGTTCTTGTACTTGGCTTCTGGCAAGAATAATATTGAAACCTCTGAAGAGGCAGGAGGGCTGGATGGAGGGGGCTGTTAGCAGGGATGCTGATGGGTCTCTCAGCAGTTGGTTCCACAGGAGGGCACAGACAATGAGTGATAAAGTGTAGCTCAGTTTACAAAGCAGCTGAAATAAAAAAAGTTTTTATAAACTTCTCTTACTGCTTTTTACCATGACTGATATATTTTTCTCCTCCCACCTTATCTTGGGGACAATAGCAACAAATGGTGAGGTATCTCAGGACACTGATATGTGATGGAGAAATGGACAATCAGCAGCTTTCTGTTGTGGCAAGAATGGTGAGATAGTGGCTTCTGAGCTGCAGCCAGTTTCTGTAAGGTCCTGTGCCAGGTTTAGGAGCAAGGCTGTGTCAGGGCCCTGATGGCATTAGCAGGACTAATGACCCTCCACAGCCTCACCTGGGTGCCCACCCACAGGTTTTGCCCATCTCACTTCAGGCCATGGCCATTTGTTCTGCCTGAGTCATGCTGAAGCTGTGCCTGTGCCCAGTCCTGCCTCTAGCCCTATCTCCTGGGTGGACCTCTTGGACACATGCTGCAACCTTGCCTCCTGCCCTGTCTCTGGACTCTTTTTCTGCTGCTCCTGACTGGTGTTCCTGGACCTAGTTGGTCCCCTTGCTGTACCTGGTGCTGTTGATAGACCCTGTTACCAACCCTGGCTCTGCCACCTGTGTTCAGCTCCTGCGGGACAGTGTCCATGGGTGTTAGCATGGCCTGTGCCAGAGTCACCTCAGCTCCCAGCTCACTTACACCTCAGGGGAAGCCAGCCCTCTCTGCCCCAACAAGATGGTCCTCTTGGTGACCACTGTGAGACCTAAAGCCTGCCTAAGCTAGTGTTAGATCTGTACTGTAGTGATGCCATGCTTCATGATGATGTAGTTCATGAAGGTCTTTGGCTAATGAGTTTAGACTCCTGCTTAACAGGTGTCTGCTGAAATGACTGGTCTCAATGGGAGAAAGGCTGGTGCTTTTGCCTCATATTAGTCTCCAGCTGGACAGCAGGACTCCCAGACTATGATGGTGGCTTTGAGCAAAGGCTGGCAAATTTGATGGGAATAGACCACACTTATGACTCTCAACTTGAGGAAAGATTGATAAGTTGAGGAAGTGCAGAGAAGAATGGAAAGGGGGGAGGATGAGAACATTCTGGAAAAGAGATGAGGAAAGATGTTCTAGTTCTAAGACAATAGAAGAAAAGATTATTTTGTCTTTATTCCCCTTTCCTAATAGCGGACTGAATGATACTGGAAGCCACTCTAGAGAAATCAGAATATGAGCTGTTCTGTGGTCTGAGGGATGGAGGCTGGGAGAAAAGGAACAGAAAGTCAGAAAAAGGAAAATGCAGCAAGTATGAATGTGAGGTGCAGTAGGTTACATCAAAAAGAATGTTATTGCATAGCATTGCTTGACAACATGCTACAGATGAATCAAGTATAAGACAAACAAGCCATGGCAGTATTTTTAAATTGTGGGCAGTGTTTTTGGATTAATGTAGCCAAAGGAAGAGATGAAGGTACCTTCAGGAATAACAGCTATTGGTCTCAGACTGATACTTATTTCTGCAGTAGAGTCTACGTAAGGCTAGCAAGGCTTCTTGGTTCAGTAACTCCTGCAATAAAGCCACTTAAATCCAAGTGTGTTTACCTTCCTTTTGCCTTCATAGTTTTTCATGTCAATCATAGCTATTTATTTTTAATGAGTGCTGTCTCCCTTCCAGCCCATCTTCTCCAATTATCACCATACATCATGCAGAGTGAGTATGGTGACAAGGTAAACTTTTTCATTGTGCAAGTCAGTAAGGGTGCAGATAGTAATTTGAAATTTGTAAATATTCTGACAAGTCAGTTGCCCCCCTACCCATTTGATACCCATAATCTGCCAAGGTAGACCTGCCACTGCAGACAACATTATCACTAACCCAGTATGGGCCATCATAGAGCGATATCTGGCAGTATGTTAATAAAAGACCAGAAGAACAACAACAAAAAAGCAGCTCAAAATGACAACTATAAACAACCTGCCAGTTGCAATAAAAAATGTTGCCCCTAGGAAATTAAAAATTGTACACCACGGTGATCATAGCCTATGCCTGACTACACCAATGCATGGCATAAATATAAGATTATGACTTCTCTACAGTTGAGGCAGAGTCTGAGGTGCAACAGAGACATTTTTTCTTAAACATGAATGCCTCTAGTAAAAGAAATGCAAATATGCAGTATTCCTGAGAGTTTTGGGGGTTTTTTTCCTCATGTTGTGTTATATATTTTCAAGTTTGCCTTGGAAGACTTCCCCTCTAATGAAATGTGCAGAAAGACTCAGAAATTCCAAAATACAGAGTGATATTGTGATTATGCATATTCTTGGTGCTTTGGGTAAAGAGAAAACAGAACAGATGCTGTTTGATGTAATCAAAACAAATTGCGATCTTAAAAGATCATAAACATACACTGTATTTTGGTATTATTCACTGATCTTATTGTTGGAAAAGTATTTTAAATGAAATCTCAAATAGTTAACATTTAAAGTACTATGAATAACACAATCTTTGTTCTGGAATTCAGCCTGGATGTTTAAATTTTTAGCTAATGATTTTTAACTAATTTTTGACTTCTGAGCCCTTAAAACTCTTGGCAAACTGAGACCTTCTGCCCCATTTTGTACAGGAGGAGAACTGGTGTTCCCACTTTTCCTTGGGTTAGAGCAGATGCCCTTGCCTCTCCCCAGAGCACTCTTCCTGCTTGGAGGCTTCCCTGGCTCCCCAAATGCCTGTTGTCACTGCTGACAAGTAGTCAATGCGTTTCTTAAATTGGAGGCATGGGCTGGAACGATGATCTGCTGTTCGATTATTTAATCTCTACCTTTGTGAGAATTACACAGGGGAACACTGAGATTTTTTTTTTTTTTTCCTCCTGCTTAAATCTCATGTTCTGCCCAAAACAGCCCAGGCTGTAAAGAGCTGAAGTAATGAGGAATAACTCCTTCCTGCAGGCTAGAACAATAGTGATGTTATTATTTTTGCTTCTGACATACAGGTTAACATCCTGGCAGGTTATTCACAGGCAAGAGATTGGCTCTCTGTCCTCTCCATCACCCTGTACTTTCCCTTGTTTCGGCTGGTTCATGGTGGGAATGGCTCTTTCTCCAGATGGATGCTGAAGTGAGCTTTTTGGTGGCTCCATCTGACATTTACCTGTTTTGAGGAGCTTGTGTAGAGCTTCTGTCCCCTTTCCTTAATACTTAGGGATGGACAGGGCTCCAACTCAGAGAGGGTGAAACTGAACCCAATCGCTGATTTGATGGTTGAGCTATGGGCTGCTCCAGGCACTGGTAACAAGACTAAATGTGGAGGTCCCAAGCCTTGGGTACAGCTGCTAAAGTGGATGGAAGGGAAATAACACTGAGTGAAGAAGTGGTGCTTATGTTCTGAAAGTGCCAGTGTTTCTGAGCTGTGGTGTTTGAGAAATATTTCTGTCTCCAGCTTTTGGACAGTGCATGATATAATCAACATGTACAATGTGAATTTTAGCCCAGATGCATGATAGGTTTTTATCACTGTACATGCTGGAATACAAACTTATTTCACTCTGGCAGGCAGACACTTCTAAATCTAGACCCACTGGGCTGCATCTTGTTTAAAGGCAGCGTTGTGAGGGATTTTCTGCTGTAACAGCAGTTCTGTGTTCCTTGGCTATCTCCACCCAGAAATGCATGGTTAAAACAAAGCCCAGATGTTTCTTTTCCTTTCAAAGTGATACAGCATTCAGTTTGCTAGCAGTACAAGAAACTGAGGCATCCATGCCTGGGCTTGGTTACCATCTGAATCAATGAGTCCTCAGCTTTGTTTTACTGTGGAATTACATTTCAGTATTTGGTATATTTCCTATAACTTCCTTAAAAGGAGGATTTTTCTATGGATGAGGCTGTAGACCACAACTGGGCAGTTATTGCCAGTTCAAGTTGTAATGTTAATAAAAATCCCTGTAATTATCATGTGAACATTGTTCTACTAATGTAGGGGTGTCTTTTTTCCATTTAGCTTATCACTTTAGTTTGCCTTAAACCAATTTAAAGAAAAATATTCTCTTTCTGGGGTAGGTATTCATCCATGGAACTACATCAATAGCCTTTCAACTCTTCCATTCTAACATACTACTAGAAAAATTGCCTATGAATACAGGCCTTCTGGATGAGGAGATCTGAACTAAATTCCCACCTCAACTCTGTGGGCTGACTTCTGAAAAAAAAACAAAACAGGAGAGAATTGCTGTGGTCTGTCATCACAGGGAGCAGCAGCAAACTGCATCAGTCAGGAACCTAGTGAATAACAGAGAAAAACCCAGGGACTGCTTCATCACCTCTCACTTTCATCACTGATGTAGAGAAGGTGCAGGTTCCTAGTTTCCTAATGTAGGTAGATCAGGTAAATGTTTCAAATTATGAGGGAAAAATCAGTATCTTAATCCTTGTGCTTGAATTCTTCTTTATTTCTGCTTCTTCTATCTGCTGTTACATGTATACAGACTGTTGGTGCACTCTCACTCCATGTACAGTGCCTAGCAGAGAGGAGCTGTGTTTTCCATCTCAGGTGTCAAGGAACCATGGCAAATGAGAAATCAATAACATTTAGTAGTCAAATATTATTCTTTTCTACGCTTTTAATTTTTTTCTGCCCTGCTTTTTTTCATGCAGCTAGAGGATTTTCACTCTCCCTGCTTTTCACCTCCAAGCTCAAGGTGATGTGAGCTTTTAATCAGCAGGTTCCCAAACGGTAGCTCTTGAATTCTGTGGCTATCAATCAAGTGTCAGAAACTGTCTTAAAATGGAGAGGTTAAAATTTAAAATCTCTTCCATTGTTTCCTGATCCTATTTGGGAACAGGTAGCAAGATTTTTGAAATGCCCTTTTTGTAAAGGGATAATTTGAAGCTTTTGTAGATGTAAGCATGGTGTGTTTGTTTCCAAAATTCATTGTTATGAATATAAATGGTAATTTTATTCAGAACATTTAATTGCTTTTTTGCGTAGCCTTTTATGATTGTCACACTGCCAGGTATAATGGGTGACCTCTCTGCTATCACTGCAGAAGAAATTACAAGCAGGGAGTGTCTTACTTCATAGCTGGTGAATAATAACCTCCGTTATTTGGCTAAGGACAATGGGACCAAAGATATTGATAAAATTCATGCCTTTGTCAAATGAAAGCAGTGGATGCTGTGGCAGCTGAAGTCATTAACCTGCCTATTGTTCCTCATGGTGGGAGTGTGTTGGAGGTGACTGGAACAACAAAAAGTCAAGACTGGTGTTTTTCTTTCTCCTTCCCTTTCCTATTTACATCCTGAGTAACCTTAGGCAGGATGATTCATGTAGATGCTCTGTGCCTTGGCTGACCAATGCATACAATGACATGGTGGAATTCACTGATCATGCACCTACCTTATGTTCTTTCAACTAGTATTTTTTAAATTCTTGGATCTTTGCATGGGAGGTATTGAGTATGTGTCAAATGACATCATTTATCATTATGAAATAGGAGCTTTCACATTTCTAATGTTCTCAATTTCTCCAACTTATAGTATTGTTAAATTATATATTTAAAGTATTTTTTAAAGTTATAAAGTCTTAAGGAAAACATCACCAGAAATTAATTTGATCTCAAATTAACTTTGTGATCAGCTATTACATACAGGACAAAAAAAGCAAATTCATCTTCCAAAGGATGCTGAAAGTGTCGATATTTGTTAAATCTTTTTGGAGAGTGATGGCTGCTGTATCTAGACCAAAAATAGCATGTCCTTAGGAAGAGAGGGGAAAAAACAACGTGGCCCTAGCATCAAAATTAATAATCATCAAGAAAATACTGTAGGTAGAATCACTGCTAGAACAACACTGGATTTATGTGAATCCCAGGTTTGCTGAGGTTGTGTGTATGAGGAAACTTCACCAAATGAATACCATGAATAAATGTTCTGATGGTGATTGTAGTTTATGATTTATTCTGCCAAAACAATGAATGCAACTATGGATAGCAGCTGTAGTAGGTTTCAGGTTTAGTTTAAAGATAATTAATTATATCTGGGCAAAAAGTAGGCAAGTCTGTGTCCAGACAGGAATGATGTATTCATCTCTCCAACTAAAGGTACAGTAGTTCATCATGATCCATCTCTCATCAGTGCTGGGCAGGTTTCTCTGAAACTGTCTTTCATTTTGGAATAGGTATATGTCTTTCTTATTCTGCTGAAATGTAAAATGGGAAGATTTGCTTCTCTGCCTATTTATGGCCAGGTATAAGTTCAGCTGTGTATGTTGGTGATCTGACCAAATCTATTTGGGGTTTGTTTGTGGGGTTATTTCTTGTCATTTCCCCTTTATAGTGAGGAATATTTTCTCATTTAGCATTTTACTTATTCTGGTCTTCACCAGGCAATACTGGCTATCTGTAGTTTGTGAATGTCTTAGAGAGTATTCATATGTACTGATGCTGTCACAGATCCGTCAGCTCAACCATGTGTGGGGAGTGTATTTATTTTATTTATTTTTATCAGAGCACACAAGAACCCACTTACAGCCATTCTTCCTGAAAGAGAAGTGTCCTAGTGAAGTGATGAGGCTAAAAGAGTCAGGAACCTCACACCTTGCTTATGTTTTGGGGACTGGGAACCCTGTGAACACTGATTGCAAGACAGGCAACAAGGTGAAGCTCACAGAGTTGGATATTTTGGAGATTTGGGTTTCCTAAGGGTATTACACAAGTAGCTTGAAGTTTAAAAGGCCTCCAGTGGAAGCGTCCTAGTGTTTTCACAGAAGCTTCTAAAAACTGAGATGTGGACACATTTCCATGAATTGTATTCCTGATGGAAACCATTTTTGCCATAACGTTCCTCATCAATTCTAATTGTGTGTACCCACTTCCAAATTTCTACTGCAATTAAAATCCACAATGATTGACCTTGCTTAGTTTACAAGACTATAGCTTCCATCTAGCAACTTCAGTGTAGATGGTGTGCAGAAAGAGTCCTTCCTTGTTCTGAGTATTGAGTGATCTGAACTGCCATAAGAAATACAGTTCTGATACCAAGTTTTGGATCACTTGGTCATAAGCCTATGCATTCTCATGTAAAGGAATTCCAAGGGTCAGGACTACAGAATCTGTGTGAGAGGAAAGGGAAATGCTGCAGAACTCATCTCCACAGCTGGAGCCTTGGACTGCCATTAAAGGAGACAAGTGACCTGGCATGTAACAAGTAACCATTCTGCACTGTTAAATAGCACTTCCATGCCTTGCATGTATGCACTTTTTTTACAGAATGACCTATAACATAATTATTTGCTGATGATACTAGATAAGTGTCTGTTGAACTTGGAATTGATTTCTGGAAGCCATGGGACAAGGATGCTTGCAATGACACCCAGTGTCATGAATAGTTTCACTTAGTTCTGTGACACCTAATTAGCTCACCCAAATTTAGACAGTTGTGACATTTACACTGTGAGGTTTGCAGCCTAGCTCAATAGGTGAATCAGCTAGCTGAGACATGAGTAAGTCTCTAATACACTCTATTCTTTCTGAAATGATGCATCTGAATTTCAGGAGGTGTTAGACTAAAGCATCTTTTTCTCCAGGAGCATTGTCAGAAGTGAAGTAACAAACACATATATTATTAAACACTCCATAAAAGCATTATCTGTTTCAAAAAACCCTAAACTCCGAAGTCAACACATCAACAAATGTATGTTCTTTAACTATCAGATACTGTATACTGTAATCTCAGCTACAGATTTGCTACAGGATATTCTGAACACTTGATTAGCATCCCGGATATCTATATTGATTGGCAGAGGGTTGAAATGGGATTTAGTCCTTCCATATTTGTAAGGTTTTTAGCTCCCTCTGTGTTCTTTCCACTTGAACCAGTACTTTCTTAGTGGCTTAAGATAGTGCTCCGTACTAAAGTGCTTGGTACTAAATTCTGGATAAACACACTTCTTCCACATACAGTAACAATTACCTTTTAGGAATAATAATGAATCCCCAGCTAATGACAATTTTCTGTAGTATAAAATTTCTCTTTTAAGTGAAATGAGTGGTAATTCCAGTTTCTGTGCTTTGGTACCAACTCCATACAGAGATCTGCAGCTGTTGGGAGAAGTGGCATAGTGACGTGAAGCAGGCATTTAGGATACATTCTCTTAAACAGCTAATTTCTTAAGGCTTCAAGTGCTGGCACTTCTTTGGGTATAGTTACACTTTTCTGGTCTAGGCTTCTCTTTTCATTATTATGTGAGGCCTCAAGAGACCTGGTCTAGACTTTTTTGTATCTCACTTCCACTGGGACTCAGTCTTCTCAATTTCAGATATCTTTCTTTTTTATTTTTTTATAATCGTCCAAATGCCTCTTTCTCCTCGTTTAGTAACTGGTACTGTTTGGATATCTAACAACATGCTAACTTTCTCTTTAAACATATGTGAATGCAAATAATAATCTGTAGGTCATGAATATACAGATTACTTCTGTTCTCTTTGTGTTTGACCACTAAAGTTCAAGATTTTCAAAATCAACAAACTTCTTTTAACTGGTCTTACCTAAAATGAAAAAAAGGGAGGCTACAGAGGTGCTAAAGAAGGATGATATGTGAAATAACCAAAGAAGTTTAGCTTGTCTGTTATAGCAAAAAGGACTGAATTGAATCAAAAGTTGATGTTGTCAAAGATAATATGAACAGCAGCAAAATTCATAAAGCAAACTAGAGGTTGGTCAAACACTGGTAAACTTCAGCGGTAGCAGAAGTGACAAAGTTTAATCCATTATCTATATGGAGCTGCTGGAGAGCAGTGTCAAGGTAAATTGTAGTCTTACTCTCAAAGAGGAAAAGAAGAGGCTTTGTGGCACATTGCTAGTGCTGGCTGCAGAAGTACCTGTGCAGCTGTTAGATGCGAGACCTTCTGGAGTTGGTATGCAGGAAGCCTGCCTGCAGAGTCATCAATGAAGCAGAAAAAAAAGTGAAATAACAAAGTTGCTACAGAAATGCAGTTATAATTTCCCTATCCCAACTAAACCATCAGCATCTATAAAAAAAGCCAGACTCCCAAAATTCTTTCTTATTATCAAGTTATGCATCCAGCTCTACTGTGTTTTCTCTACTCCTCCTTAAATTTGTATCTACCCAGATCTTCAAGTCCACTAGGGTTCTACTGCCTTCATATTTTGCCTTCAGAGCATGCAAGGGAAAAATATATATTCAGAACATTTTATTTTGTTTGCTATCTTATAGGTCTATGGATTTGTAGGAGCTTCAAGCATTCAGAAGTCCTAGATAGATTAAGTAATAATAAGGCAAGGATGAGAACAATGTATTTTATTTTCAGGAGCTGGCACATAAAAATCTTTGAGGGGAAAATACAGGAGACGGTAATCTTTTGAAATAGGTCATTTAAAAGTAGCTGTAAATACTTTTCTAATGAGGCAAAATATTTCAAGTTGGTAAAAATACTTGAGCTGGATATTCTGCAGTCAGGACTTACCTTATTTAATAAAGACAAACAAGTGTAGTCAGAGCTTTGTCTCATTGCCACTAAATAATAGAGAAAATATTTTTTCCTCTAAACCATATGTGTGGGAACTGCAGCACTAGTATCAGAATACAAACCATCTAGCTTTGTTGCAGGAATGAGGCCAACTGAAAGGAACAGGGAAGTGCAAAGCTGTTCACAGAGATGCAAACTTGCTCAGAGAAAGCATCCGTGCCCAAGCCCAGTAAGCAGCTCAGTGCCCATCCGGGAGCACTAACAGCCGCTACTGCAGCATCTACGCCCTCAAACTCAGAAATCCCCCCTGGTTCTGAACAGAGGGAAGGTCTTCATTTAGCAACCTCTGACTGCATCTATACATGTGTATATATAGTACACAGGTGCACAGTCCTAGAAATAGACATATATGTTGAAAGGATTTGGGGAATTTCCTGTCTGTTCACAGGATCTGAACTTTGATCTCTGTCCCATGTGTGAGCTGGGACCTTGGCAGTCCTTGCCTTGCCTTACTCCTCTCCTTGCCAATGTCAGGTTTTCCCAGACAGATTTTCCCTTCAGAACTTTTTGTCTTCAGTGTTACTGGATGCCAGGCACAATCCATTCGCTGGGTGTTTAAATATCCTGGAGGTGACCCTATGTGACCAATCAAAATAACTGTGCACCTGTACTCAGGTACATGAGGTGTTGCACTGCTTTCTTATTGAATAATCTATGGGGCATGCCAGAGTGGAGGTGGTAGATTTACAACATAAGCAGACTTATTGCCATTTATGTCTGTCTGTAGCAAATATATACATACATAGCTTGTCACAGAGAATATTCAAAGTCAGATATTTCGTAGCTTTGTAGCTCTTGGATGAGGTAATTGATGACATAACCTTATTGTTGCCCTGAGCAAGTGATGTGCTCGTATATGCACAACATGTTTACTTATATGATGCTTTCACAGATGGTGCAGAATGACCACCATTAAGAGAGTGCACAGCTTTTCTGGAACAGTCTTTCTTCTTTCTATTATGGAATTTACGTTTGGGTGATGGGATCTATTGACACTGACTCAGCCA
This sequence comes from Strix uralensis, assembly GCF_047716275.1. Lineage (NCBI taxonomy): Eukaryota > Metazoa > Chordata > Aves > Strigiformes > Strigidae > Strix > Strix uralensis. The sequence continues at coordinate 78,684,375 of NC_133974.1, read as the reverse complement.
CATACACTGAGGTTCACCTAAAATGTCTCTACCTTCTTTTGTGGACTTCCATCTAACATCAGAATTTTACTTATGTTCCATGAAACCCGTATTCTCCCTCACTGCTCGCAGTCCCCTTGCTGGGCAGCCGCCCTGAGCATTTCTGCTTCCAGAACTTACAGAACTCAGTAAGAAAAGGAAATTGTCTGGGCCCCTCAAGCTACATATCTATCTCTTTTATGCATATACAGAAGATGTGGGAAGACAAGAAAGAGAAAGGTGAATAAAATGAGTATTCTTGCCTCCCTGTATTTCAGTGAAGATGACTTCCAATGGTTAATGCCACCTGTAGGGGTCAGAGTCACATTTGCACGTTTGCAGAGTCACCTATTTCCATGTTTTCTGAGGTTTGTGGTCTACTGACAAACACAGGCTGGAAGAGTGTAAAGCTTTACCAGTAATCTTAACTTTGAATTTTAAAATTTTTTCTTAATATTTTTTTATAATTGAATTGACTTTTTGAGATAAATAAGGAAATAAAACCACAGAGATCAGAAAGATCCTGAGGAAGAAGTGAATACAAGAGGACTAACATTCAAACAGCTTCTAATGTCTGTTTGCATAAGAGGAACTTTAATAAAATAGAAAGCTATAGAACTTCTCATGCAAAAGTGATGATTTGGAGCACACTGAGTTGTAGCTGCACTAATGAAGCTACTCAGAGACAGAGGGCAAAAAACCCCGAAAAGCATGGATGTGTTTACAACAGGTTTCAGCATGCTCTGGAGCTGTCTAGCTCCAGCAGAACTCTGAACTTTGGCTCTGTCCTTTCTATCCTGCTCCAGTAATTAAGTGAGAAGATGACCTAGGTCTGACTTGTTCCCTCTCGGCAGTTGTTCTGCCCTGAACTCGATGGAAACTGTTTTCTTACTATGTGTTTCACCAGTGATGGAGAAAATAACAACCTGTTCTTATCTGTTACTCTAGCCAGGTGATAGGAAAGCAAACAGTATTTTGGAAGATGTTAATCCAAGCCATTGCTTTAAGTTATTGAATGAAGGAGTTCAAAGGGTGGTGGTAATTGTCCTTGTTTTCAATTTTAAGAGCTGAAAAGAGGAGGAATTCAGATTATGGATATAAGCAGAGTCTCCTGTCTGATCTGCAGGAGGCATCCTAGTCTGGTAAAAATTCTGCTTTTGAGATGTGAAAAAGAAAGAAAAGCTTTGCCAATAGCAACATAATGTTCTTGCTTAAACCATGCTGAAATAAATCCATTACTTAATGTTGCAGAATTGGAATAAAGTGTGACTGGAGTTCTTATTGTATCAAAAAATTGCCTCAAATTAAAGAACAGTGGGTACAGATACACTTGGATCTGCTCCATCAAATAATTTATTTTTCCTGTATCAACTAAAATGAGGAGGATGCTAATTCTGTTGAATAAAATTGAAATACATTATGTGTCTGTGATGACTAAATGATTTTTTCTGGGATGAATTCTGTTTAGTCTGGCAGAATTAAGACTTTGTTTGTAGCATCTGGTACCCTAATAGTTGATCGATTCAGAATCTCTTCACCTACACAGATCTATGAGGTTGTTTATTTGACAGAAGAATTCCAATTCTCAGGCCATTTAGCAAAAAAGAGAGTATGCATGTGTGTATGCATGTGAGATAGCTTGATTCTTTAAGTATATTATGGATATAGTATCAAGTAAAGATATGTGAGAGGGAATACATTAGTGAAAGACATCTACAAATGGACAGATCAAGCAAAGATTTTCATCAGAAAGCTCCTTCAAGAGGATCTGAAAGATCTAGGTGAGATTATTTGTTTGAGTGGATTCAGGGAGGCCTTTCCAAGTTTACATGCTCAAGCTATGGCAGGGCAGGCCCTGAGGAAGTTAATAATGAATTAAAATCAAAGTTGCCATTGAGGTATCTAGTGTTAAAATAGATTGAAACATGAGGAAACTGTCTTTGCCTGAGAGGAGGATGACAGAAAGTGCTCTTCCCTGCTTTTTTTTACAAGATTTTTTTCCTTTTGTATAATTGATCTCCCAGTTTCTTGCAGTATGATGAACATAATGAAAACAGATCAACCCCTCATTTTCACCTGCTTAGAGACATGGGAAAAAACAGACAGACAATAAAATCAAAGGGTAGTAAATCTAGAGCTAATAAAAGAAAATACTTTTTTGCCTAATGCATAGTCATTGCTTCATGGAAATCAGAGCCTTAGGAGGTCAGCCAGACAAATCTGGTAGATGCATTTGGTAATGTTAAGATCATGGATAATTTATGCAAGCTAAAACAACAACTCAAACTTGAAGCTTCATTGCATAAGGGAAATGCTCACTGAGGGAGCAAGGATTTTCTTATGCATATACAATTTCCAAATATTATTCAGTCTATTATGGGCTTTGTCTTTGAAAACTCAGCTACTGTGAAGTCCAAAGGCCAAATGGAGTAATGATGACATGATCAAGTGTGGTAACCCTGGTGTACCTGTCAAATATCTAGCTCCTTTTCTCAACCACATCTTCCAGGAATCTGCTGAAAGCAAGGACTCCCCGCTCTGTGTCTGACCATGGTACCTCCTGAACTTGAGGCAGTTACACAGTGGCAGAAACACCCAAATCAAAGCTTCTTCCTTCCTTTTCTCCCCACAACACTTCCTGGTTCCCGCACTGACGTTAGTGAAAATGCTAATATGTCAATGAACAATGCCACATCAGAGAGCTCATTTGGAAGAGGAGTTAAAACATAACAACCCCCTGTCCACCTCCCCCTCCATCAACACACATGCATTCCACCACAAACCACTGCATTTTACATTACAGCTACATTAATCCTGTAGCTAACTTCTGGTGGAAAGGCTTTGTGCTCCTCTGTCCTCCTTATTTGCAATGGCTGTGGCACTCACCTGACTGCTGTGACAGTTTTGGTAGCTGAACTGGTAGAGAATGCCATTAGGATAATTTAGCTATGTCATGAAACTGCACCCTGCAGGGCTATTTTGTGTTTCCTCCTCACATTCCCTCATCTAATTGTCAAATTAAGACATGTAAAATGATGCAAGGTACACATCAGTACATTAGTTTAGGGCCTTTACACTTGCTAAGAGATGCTTGATAGCTGTGGGAAGTGTGGGGAAAAAAAAAGATGGTAAAAAAGAATAAGTGGAATGAAGAAGGAATAATTTAAAATCTTTTTTACCCACTCATCTAATCTAACAGTCTGTGCCTTACATCAGCTTAGAAACCTTTGCCTCCAATTCCCAATATATAACATCACTGTCTTACTTAAATGCCTCCAATTTTGTTCTGAATGTGCCTTATCAGTTTCAAGAAATGAGGCATTATGACTTCCCTACAAGTATTGTTCCTCTTATGTACCAGAAAAGCCATTTCAACCTGTTTAAATACATCTCATTGTGAGCTCATTATGAAGTGTATTTCTGATATCCTTCATAATTTTTGTTATATTTTTCTGCATTTTAGCTCAGATTCTTCTGTTATCAACCATAATTTTGCTTAGCACCATCCCCTTGGTGCTTTGTCCTTCCCACAATATGCATTGGATTGACATTATTGAATTTAAACCTGCGTAATTTTTACTTTTCCTGAAGTCACTTCTCAGTTAAGCTCCACAAAGGTCAGAACATCTTCTAGAGTTTAGATCCTTAATCATATTCAAGCAACTTAAAATAAAAAAAAAATCAATTTAATATCCTCCCATGATAGTGTTTGTATTCACTAGTAAAATATTGCAGTCACTAATGAGATGCAATTAATAAAGAGGTTTTCTTATACTAATAATGGCACTGCAATTTATTGTTACTTTTTTTTTTTTTTTTGCAATGGGATATTCATGACTGACAGTCGCAATGTCTTGTTATAAATGTCATTAAGATTGGATGATCTGTGTACACTATCTGTATGTTCAGATTACTCTCTTCAGAACAACGACACTCCCTTTGGAAGCACCATAAATATTTAAGATGCAATTTGGCATGAGGAGGAGTCTATTGAGAATAACATTAAACTATATCTTAAAGCTCCTTATTTCTCATTACCTGTAACACTTGATTTGTACACTCTCCCACAGCTCTCTGCTACCTTCATTTCTATGAGGAGGCAAGTTTAACAAGGATTATGGGGAAAAGAATATCTAATCTCATATATGCTTGCCAGAGTTAAAGCTTGTGTTGCCATCTGCACTGTTTGTAAACCAGCAAATACAGGGGCTTTACAACAATGCGTGCTGATTGTGATACTGCAAATTCTTCCTGTTGCATCTTGGATTACTGCACTTTATTCATCCTAGTACTGCATAACTCGTGTGGCATTTCTTATATGTAGGTGGAATTTGGAAGATGTTACATTGCACTAATCAATTCTGAATCTGTCTGAGCGTTGTGAAAATCAGAGCTTTGAACTAAGGATCAGGCATATAAATACAGAGCAGCAACACCTCTATAGTCGTTATCTGCTAATGTTGCATATGGAAGACAAATTATAGGAATCCACTTCAGAAGTCCTGAAAATTAGGAAAATGTAAAGAGGGAGAAATGCTTGGAATAGATTTATTTAGTTTTAACTGAAGGGAGCCATTCTCTGTACAGAAGAAAGAACTCTATCTGTGACAGTTAACACTTATCCTGTTACCCACTGTGCCAGGTGGTAATTCCCAGTAGTCCAGAATCAATGTACTACATCTACTCAAAAATATCACACCAGCAGCTCCTAAGGGTGGAGAGGTTGATGTCTATTACCCAAGAAATTATCTGTGAATTGAAAAATTGATGAGGACAAAAAACCTAAGAGGTTCTGAAATTCTTGTAATAGCAACTACCCTGCTTTTGTAAAGAAAACAAACCCAGAAACATTCATACCATTAGGTATAGGTAATACCTAAAACGATAAAGGGTTTGGCCTGGTTGAGCTGTTGTTGGATACTGTTCACATTTTCTTTCTTTGCCTTGGACTTTTCATAGTCTGAACTAACAGCTTTGCTTTATAATACTGTTTTCATAGCAGTGGAAGTGCTGCTGTAGCTGTGATGGAAGGGATGGTGTGTCCAAAATGTTGTCATTTTTCTTTTCCAGTTAAGTTGGCCTTGCAAAAGATTAATAGAATTTTTCAGTTGGAAGGAGCCTACAATGACCACCTAGTCCAACTGCCTGACCAATTCAGAGCTGAAAAGTTAAAGCATGTTATTAAGGGCATTGTCCAAATGCCTCTTAAACATTGACAAGCTTGGGGCATCACCCATCTCTCTAGGAAATCTGTTCCAGTGTTTGACCACCCTCTCAGTAAAGAAATGTTTCCTAATGTTCAGTTTAAACCTCCCCTGCTGCAGTTTTGAACCATTCCTATGCATCCAGGTACTGAATACCAGGGAGAAGAGATCAACACCTCCCTCTCCACAATATCAGTTTTACATACAAATCATGCTCTCTCTATTGCTACAGCACTTTCCCACCAGGATCTTCCCAAGCAGCTGTGAGTCCGACCACGCTGTTCTTCTGTGAGGTGGAAATCTATTAATAAGTTAGCAAAGTAGGGTCATTAACCTCAATGTTTCCCCACGCAGTGTCTGTGGGAGAGCTGAGGATGCCTTTTCCAGTAAAGCACATGTTTGTTTGTTTTTTGGGGTTTTTTTTAATTAGATTTGTTAGAAACCTGAGGCAGAGAACAGATACAGATGGATGGGAAAGTGGTCTGATCAGCTGATAGAAAACAAACTCAGCGTAGCTACAGTGAATGGTTCTCTGTCTAATGTGTTTCTTTACAAATGTGTCTTCATTTTTGGGGGGCTTCAGCAGGACTCCTTATGTACATAAAGGAAAAGATAGAGTTAAGGGATCTGTACTCTGGAAAACAGTTTACTTCTATTGCTGCGTCCTCACTCCTAGGGCTCTTCTGAAAACTGCAAATTAGAGCCATACCTACAAAATGTGGGTAGGGATATGTATTTGGGGAAAGTTTACCTATGATTGCATAGTTAAAAATGGTAGCAAATTGTGTATCCTCCCAGTTCACTGAATTCAGAATAAGTAAATTTAGTTTGGGGATTTTCTGATTCTTGAGCATTGGCATTTAAATTTTAACATTCTACTAACTGTGTGGTACCTGTGGCTTCTAGAATTAATGATCAAAATATCTGGAGAAAACCCCATCTGCTCACTATTCACCTGACTCATCACTGGAGGTAACAATGGCCAGGACCCCTGCTAATGGACACAGTCCTGTGGGTGAGCCATACAGGAACAGCGGCTGGTTTCAGAGGGAGAGGTGAGTCTCAGCTCCTTTCCATGCTCTGGAGACAAGTGTTCTTTAATGGACGCAGAACCTCTTTCAGCCTGCTTGAGTCCCTCCATATCTTGTCTCATCTGCCCTGCCTTTCAGTTCTATTTTCCGGCAGATACTGCCTCTCTATCTGTATCCATCCTTTTGGTCAGAAAATGTACCTACTCCTCTTCCTCAGGTTGTCTGCATCCATTCCTGAGTTCCTCCTTTCCCTTTTTCAAGGTTATTTTGTTTGGCATGACCTCCAGAATATGCTTGTTCTTCCTGAAGACTTTGCTCATCAGCCAGCTGCTCCTGAGTATCTAATGCTTGGCTCGTTCAGGCCTGGTGCTCCATGTCAGTGTCTTATTCAGTATGTTCCCCCTGCAGCCCTGGCCCCCATTTCACAGTTGCCTTGTGCAGATGGTCTCAGCTACCTCCCAGTTGCCTTGTGCAGATGGTCTCAGCTACCTCCCAAGACACACTTGGTCTGAAATATATAAATCTATGTCCTTTCCTCTGATCTTCCAGCCTTATTCAGCCAGTCCCCAGATCTCTCTGGCATGGTCCAAGTCACACCTTCTCCACTCCACATCTACTTCCCTCCTTGATTTGTAGCATTGGGTGTTCTCCTATTGTTCTGGTTTGAACTCAGCTGGTAGCAAATCACCATGCGGCCAGTTGTTTACTCCCCGCCCCACAGTAAAATAAGGGAAGGACAAAAGAAGAAATTTGTAGGTTAAATAAAAAAAAAAATTACAAGCAAAACCAACAGTAATAATTGTGGTCCAAAACAGGTAAAATGCAGTAGTGGCTCACCGAGTGGCAACCAGTACAGAGCCCGTCCCCAGCAGCGATCTGACCGCACCAGAGAAACTCCACCCAGCTGATCGGGAAACCGAAACCAAAACAATGCACAAGAGAGAGCTGAGCTTGACGTCACATGACATGGAATGCTTCAATGATCGATCGGGACCCAGCCCTTCAGCTGTGCTCCCTCTCTGCACAAGGAAAGTTAACTCTATCCTGGTCCAAACCAGGACACCTATCCAGTTCCTGGGAAGCTCCTGAGCTCCAGCAGTGATGGAAAGAGAAATGTTCTTGGTTCAGGTGTTTGCAGCTATAGGAAAAACTCCACTGGATCTAAGCTAGAATATCCTGTGTGAGAAAGGACTTTGTTTCTTACGTGGGAGAGAAAGTGTTGTTTCTATATGGTGAGCTTCTACAATGTCAGCTGTAACTTTTAAAATGAATATACAGCTAGACTTTGACGGACTTCCCACAAGAATGTGAAAAGGCTCAGGACTTGACACAGGGAACCCAACCCCAACTGACTTTCAAGAGCAGGGACTGGAAACATAGCCATTTCAGATCCCAGCTTCACCTATTACAAAAGTGGTTTCAGCATGAGTAAAGCAGTCTCTCTGCGTAGGTTAATGTGGGGGTGATATTTCCTTTAAACTGTTCAGTTTTCAGTAAGTACAGGGAAAATTTAGCAAACCAGTGAGCGGTGAAAAGCAGCGTCTCACAAAAGGAGATGTTAAGATATTTCAATTGCTGTATTTTTTCATACAGGCAGTATCTTGGAGCTGGTTGATTACAGAATCATCTAGGTTGAAAAAGACCTTGAAGGTCATCTAGTCCAACCATTAACCTAACACTGACAGTTCCCAACTACACCATATCCCTAAGCCCTATGTCAACCCGACTCTTAAACACCTCCAGGGATGGGGACACCACCACCTCCCTGGGCAGCCCATTCCAACGCCTAACAACCTGTTCTGTAAAGAAATGCTTCCTAATATCCAGTCTAAACCTTCCCTGGCGCAACTTGAGGCCATCCCCTCTTGTTCTATCGCTTGTTATTTGGTTAAAGAGACTCATCCCCAGCTCCCTGCAACCTCCTTTCAGGTAGCTGTAGAGGGCGATGAGGTCTCCCCTCAGCCTCCTCTTCTCCAGACTAAACAACCCCAGTTCCCTCAGCCGCTCCTCGTACGACATGTGCTCCAGACCCTTCACCAGCTTCGTTGCCCTTCTTTGGAAACACTTGAGTAATTCAATGCCCTTTTTGTAGTGAGGGGCCCAAAACTGAACACAGTCATCGAGGTGCAGCCTCACCAGTGCCGAGTACAGGGGTAAGATCACTTCCCTGTCCCTGCTGGCCACGCTATTGCTGATACAGGCCAGGATGCCATTGGCCTTCTTGGCCACCTGGGCACACTGCTGGCTCATGTTCAGCCAGCTGTCAATCAACACCCCCAGGTCCCTCTCTGACTGGCAGCTCTCCAGCCACTCCTCCCCAAGACTGTAGTGCTGCTGGGGGTTGTTGTGGCTGAAGTGCAGCACCTGGCATTTGGCCTTATTGAAACTCCTACAGTTGGCCTTAGCCCATCGCTCCAGCCTGTCCAGATCTCTCTGCAGAGCCTCCCTACCCTCGAGCAGATCAACACTCCCACCCAGCTTGGTGTCATCTGCAAACTTACTGAGGGTGCACTCAATCCCCTCGTCTAGATCATCAATAAAGATGTTGAACAGGAGTGGCCCCAAAACCGAGGCCTGGGGGACACCACTCACGACTGGCCACCAGCTGGATTTAACTCCATTCACCACAACTCTTTGGGCCCGGCCATCCAGCCAGTTTTTTACCCAACAAAGCGTGTGCCCATCCAAGCTGCGAGCAGCCAGTTTCACCAGGAGAATGCTGTGGGAAACGGTGTCAAAAGCCTTAGTAAAGTCAAGGTAGACAACATCCACAGCCTTTCCCTCATCCAATAAGCAGGTCGCCCTGTCGTAGAAGGAGACAAGGTTTGTCAAGCAGGACCTGCCTTTCATAAACCCATGCTGACTGGGCCTGATCATCTGGTTGTCCCACATGTGTTGTGTGATGGTACTCATGATGAGGTGCTCCATCAGCTTCCGGGGCACCAAAGTCAAGCTGACAGGCCTGTAATTTCCTGGATCATCCTTCCAACCCTTCCTATATACGGGCGTCACATTGGCCAATTTCCAATCTGTCAGGATCTCCCCTGTCAGCCAGGACTGCTGGTAAATGATGGAGAGCGGCTTGGCGAGCACCCCAGCCAGCTCCTTCTGCACCCTCGGGTGTATCCTGTCCGGTCCCATAGACTTGTGTATGTCTATGTGATGCAGTAGGTCACTGACTGTCTTCTGGATTGTGGGGGGGTCGTTCTCCCAATCTCTGTCTTTTGACTGAGGAGACTGGATTCCCTCAGTACAACTAGTCTTGTTATTAAAGACTGAGGCAAAGAAGGCATTAAGCACCTCAGCCTTTTCCTCATCACTTGTTACCATGTTTCCTCCTGTGTCTAGCAGGGGATGGAGTCTCTCCCTGGTCTTTCTTTTGCTGTTGACATACTTATAGAAATATTTCTTGTTGTCCTTGATTGCTGAAGCCAGCTTCATTTCTAGCTGGGCTTTAGACCTCCTGATTTCCGCCCTGCATATCCTCATAGTGTCTTTGTAATCATTGTGAGTCACTAGCCACTTCTTCCAAAGGCTGTAAACTCTCCTTTTCTCCCTGAGTTGCAGCCAAAGCTCCCTGTTCAGCCAGGGTGGTCTTCTCTGGCGCCGGCTTCTCTTACAGCACCTGGGGACAGCCTGCTCCTGTGCCATTAAAACTTTCTTCTTAAAGAGTGCCCAGCCTTCCTGGACTCCTATACCCTTCAGGATTGTCTCCCAAGGGGTCCTGTCAAGCAGGTGCCCAAACAAGACAAAGTCAGCCCTTTGGAAGTCCAGGATGTCAGTTCTGCTGCCCCCTCTCCTGGCCTCCCTAAGAATAGAGGACTCTATTATTTCATGATCGCTGTGCCCTAGTCGTCCTCCAACCGCCACATCATCCACCAGTCCTTCTCTGTTCACAAAGAGGATGTCCAGCAGGGCACCTTCTCTGGTTGGTTCACTCACCGTTACTCAGAGGTGGTCTTCCAACCCTTTGCTTCCTTGTTGGCCCATTCTAGAGAGAACAGAAAGGAGAACTTGAAATTTGGTCTGTGTAGCACAGTTCAGAGGAATGTGTTTTCACAATAGACAAAGGAGTGTGAGAGTATCTAGTAGTGATTATAGCACAGAGCCCTTCACATCTGTAATACTGAAAACATGATTGAATCTTGGTCTGGGTAAGGTTCATGTGAGGGGAGTGCACACAGAGCCTGGGCAGTAGGGTTAGTTTCCTTACCTTTGATAGAGTGATCTTAGGGAATTGCCCTTTCCTGAGGATTCTTCGTTTATTTCAGAGGTGGAGATGGTCTCTGAACACAGTACCAGTCGTGCTGAGCATAGGTTGTTCACAAATGAGTGCACAAATTACACCTATTCAATACTTTTTTTTCTTTGGTTTGGTTTGGTCTTAACGTTCAAGGTTCATTCTAACCTATGCTATGTAACCCTCTGCACTGTGCCATCATGCATCCTAGGGTAACCCTGTCTTGCAGAGGATATATATCATTATTTTAGTCATAGGCAGCAAGCTTCATAAACTTAAGTGCAGACAAAGCCACAGAGCACAGATAATAAGGAACATGAACCAGCTATTTGCAGCTCAGATGCACACCTGCTGATGGGTTTGTTGTTTTGTTTTTTTTTTTTCCACTAATGTTTTGTCCATAGTCTTTCTTTCTTTGCTAGGGCTCATACAGTAATTTATAGGTTCTGTTGATGAGATCAGAATCTTCTGGTTTTCAGCAAAATTTGATTTCCCATCTGCTTCTGATAGATCTCTGTATTCAGCAGACTCTGAGGAATAGTCTTGTCATTCTTGACGTATGGGAAGTTATGAGCATAACTCATGCCCTTTTAATGTTCATGGGTGTTATCTGAATAAATCACTGACTGTAACCCTTTTTAGTCTGAAAATTGACATTTTCAGAGCTTAAGCTCCTCTATCCGGCTAATGTTGCACTTGTTGTGCCAGATGTATGCAATGTCACTCATTTCAAAACCATTTGCACTATGCCTTGGAAGCTGTAACATCTTTAAATGGAAGTAATTACAGACTTATTCAGGGGCTGCCACTCTCTGTATGCATCTTTCATCACCGTTACCAGTGGCATAAAGAGGCTAAGCAGACAACATTCTTTTGTTAGGTTTTGCTAGTCTCTTTCCAGATTGAAAAGATCCTTCTTTAATACTGTCCTGGATGTTCAGGTGCTAAGATTCAGCTGATCCAGCCAACACTTTACCTCAGAATATCACTCTGGGTCATCTCTGCTTCACTCAACTCTCATGAATTATCACTGTAAAGATTAACTTTCTCTAATCAGTTCCTCTGACTGTACTTGCTGCTTCAGTTCTCCATCTCTCTTTATATTTTGAAACTGAAGAAGAGCTATGAGATTACTGGACGAACTTTATTCTCTTTATTTTGTCCAATTGCTTCCTTACCATTTTATATCCCAAATTTATATCAAAAATTTTTGTCTCTCCCTACCTCTTTTCCTGCAAATACAGATGGTACTTTCTGTAAGAATTAACCTGCTAAATAAAGCATGTTCATTCAAAATGATTAATTTAAAAGAGTTAAGAGAGTCATCTAAGTTAAATGAACAAACTTATCTGCTATTGATTCTTGTCAAAGCTGTCTGTGAATATGATGAAGCATGATAAGAATTAATTAAGCAATGATTTTGGGAGGTGGGGAAGGTGGGCTGTGTGAGTCCATGTGAGCAGCACTGATGGTGTGTAATCATTTAGGACTATAAATATTGTTAGCAGAGCTTATTTTTAGGTCACTCTCTCTCTTACTCTCTAGTATTTATTATTATTATGATTATTATTATTATTAATGTTAAAGCTGAAGATGTCTCATGTGCTTCTGTGAACACTAAGTTCTAGAACAGAAAGCCTGTTGCTGTGGAGCAACACCAGTTCTAGAAATAAGTCAAGATAACTAAATCAAACTGATATACGGCATATAATTATCCTTGTGAGAGCTTAACGAACAATAAAGCTTTTGGTTTTTTACCTCTTTCTTAAGAATATGGGCTGGTTCTCCACTTTTTTACCTGCTGCTTTAATGCCCATCTTGTAATAGAAAACATTTGGTTCAGAAGTTAAGGTACCAGCCTGGGGATAAGGAAATCTGTATTTAGTTTCCTGTCATGCCAACTGTCCAAAAAGATTTTTAAAGTTTGTGATGCAGATAGGATCCTAGATCTCTTTGCAGTCAGTGAGACCTGGGTTCCTACAGTTTCCTTAAACAGAAACAGGCAATAAAAGAACTCATTAGTCTTTAAAAAAACACACTTCATAATCTGAGAAATGTGAATAGCATCATATCCAGAGGTATGTGAAAATAAAGACATTAAAGATTTTGAGGCACTTAAGAGTTAAAGTAACTGGTGACACATCACTTCTAAAAGAAGAGGACTTATTTTCTCAGAATGAGAAGACAGGAGTCTATTTTTCCAAGAAGAAAACTTTCCTGCATACTAATGTTGGCTTGTTCATTGGAGACCATAACATACAATATAATAAGCAGAGTACGTAATTTAACTGTGCCATCTTCTACTGATACGCTTTCTAGCATTTAAGTCAATATAATATTTCTCTCTCTTTTTACCACTTTATCTTTCCTGTTGTGCTGATACAATATCAAATGCTTTCTTGAAATCCATATAAAATTCTGAACACTCATTTATTTTTATTGTACAGTCATTGCGGGTTATATATTCCATGAAACCTAAACTCTTTTATTGGCAACATTTGATGCTTGAATGATGTAAGGATCTCTGCACTGGGTGCCTGTTTCACAGTGAAGTCAGATTTGTTGGCCAAAGCACTGCTGAATTTATGTTTTTCTAAATTGTTCTGTCACTTTAGTTCTCAATTAACAGTTCTAAGTTCTGTTGTAGTATACTTTGTGTCAAAAATTTGGAAAAATTTCAAATGTAAATAAAAAAGAAAACTCAAAAATGGATGTTTAGAAGAAGGTTTACAATTCTCACTGTTCCATAGCCCTTTGAGGGTTGGTTTGTTTGTTTGAATTTTATTTTGGAGAAGCTTTTTGTTAAATTGCTTTTTTCTTTCTTTGCACTTGTACCGAGTAGATCATATTTTATAGATGCCATGTCCATGTTCTGTGCTCATCTAAAACACTCTTAGCCTTCATTTCACTTCAGGAAGAAAGCATCTCTGCACAGCAAAACTGAAGGAGAGATTGTAGCAAGCACAGTATGTACTAGCAACCCTAGGGAATACATGACATCTGTGTTGGATCGCCACCCTACCACCACATGACAAGGCCAGTGCTAACACCCTTTCACAGTTTTTAGTGCCTGCAGTGTGCCAGGTACCTTGTCACTTGCTTCCATCATACTTTTGTTTTGTGGTAGCTTTTTTTCACACTTGGTTGTGTGAGCTTATGACAGAGGTTAAGGCTGTTCAGAAAAATGTTGCTGCTTAGAGCAAGAGCTGCACACCCATTTGAAAGCAGGGCTTTGTATCATTTTAATAGCTGCAAGAGTGAAAAAGAAACATGTGTGTTACAGTTTAAGAGTTAATGGAAACTGGGGTTGCGATGGAAGTTCCTGGCAGAGTATGTATTTTATAACTGAGGGTTTGATCTGTAGTAGTTAAAATGAGGAAAAAGGAGCGTTATCAGTTTGGTAATCCGTTTTTGGGGTATATGTGAAAGTCTGTACCCAGACAGGAACCTTCTTAGTGCAAATGTTTCCAAACGCCAGCCTCAGACGCATTGATGATCTCATTTTGGGCTTTGCCTGTTGTGATATTTACTGTTGGTCTAAGTGTTGTCCTGAATGAGCTCAAGCTTTCTCATCTTCACCACCCTTCCTAACCAGAATCATTTGTACTGCATCTTCCAGCATGACACTAAGATACCTCCCAAGCTTTGTCGCAGTCCACAAAGTAGTGCAATCGCTCTGCAGGCACCTTGTCTGCTTCCATGAGTTTGTCCTTGCCTAGGGCTGACAGAGACTTCAGGAGTGTGAGAGGAGGACACAGAGGAAGGGAGTCAAGACAGGGAATCATGGGGTTGCTGCTCGCTGATTCCCCATGCTAGAGGCCTGCAGAGGGGTGGAAAGGAGAGGAGAGATTGGAGGTGAAGAAACCTCTGACTGACCTCAGCCTTGAGACTTCTGCAGAACTTCACGGTCTGAGATGAACAGTTGTTTGGGATCGAGCTGAAAGGCTTGCAGGTGACTACAGCCTAGTTAGCAAACAGATACTTCTATAGGTATGGCTCTACTAGGACTGTAAGCACCACGCTGTAACCAGAAATCTCTCTCGGGACTGCTTAGACAAGATTTAACAAGACATTGCATATTGTTCTATATTGTTATAGTTCTGTGGAAAACTATCATAGCATTTACTGGAGAATGCTCACAAGTTATATTCAGTAATTTTGATCGATAGAATTTTACAGCACAGCTACAGTTCTTTACTGAATAACAAGGTTAATTAAAATTCTGTAAAAATCATATCATTCATTTGCAGAAGACTCTTGAACTCCAAGGGAACCATTTTGCTTTCCCCCCCCTATTATGCCTTATAGGCTTTTTTACAAGAACAGTTTCTGTTTGTCTAGTTATTGGTGGTGACTCTCCGTTTCCGGTGGATCAGGTTCAAAGTCCCATGTGTAGTCAGTGAAAGTCTTTGTATTGATTTAAATAAATGTTGGCTCAGGCCCTATAATAGTGGTCAACTTTTTCTCTGCCATAACGGTCATGACAGTGTTTTTAAAAAGTCTGTTTTTTTCTTTCTTGGTAAATGTACCATATGCCAGCATTATAATTAGTTTGGAAAATGCTGTATATATGTTCAAAGGGCATTGAAAGGCTCTGTGTATGGAAAGCTACCAGGCATAGGAGGGTGTTTCTGCTGAGCCATTAGGCACATGCTTAGTGTTGGTATTGCTGCCTCTGCTCTCCACTTCCTGCTGTGGTGATAAGTGCACTGATACATTATTTTTTCAGTGTTGCTGCTTTTTAAAAGTTGTTTCTCCTTTGGAGCTCCAAAACAGCATATCTAAGTTTTTATGTAGGAGATGTTGTGTCTGTGTATAATATACAAAAAATTGGCTACCATCTTCATTATGTTTCCAGTCTTTCTGCTGAACATAGTTGTTTAGTCACTTCCAATAATTCTATTTAATTTATCAAAAGGGAAATGCAGTAAAATTATAATGTCAAATCTCTGATTAGGTGTGTGAAGATTGAAGGCTTGGAGCTTTTCTTTGCTCTCATATGATCTTTATCCCTGAAAATGAATTCATCTGTTATTTTCTGTGCTTGCTTCTAGAGTCTGTGCAAAACATTCTAATGTCAGTCCACCTGGTGTGCACAACCCTACTATCTATGCAACTGTGTGGCTTAAGTATAGGGTTTCTTCTGTAGTGTCCATCATGTTAACTGCTAAAGCCATAGAAGTAATAATGTAACAGTATATCAAGTGGCTTCACAAGCCTCAGTAGTCTGCATTTCCCATGGATGCAAAGTTCAGTGAATCCCTCTTAACTACTCAAAAGGGAGGACTGACATGGCCAGGTATATTTAAATAAGTAACAGTAAGACCATCTAAGGCATGATACAGAAGACCATCTGACCTGGCAAGCGTGGAAAGCTCCCTAATTATTCCTTGGGTCCAAAATTTGGACAGCTTGACATCTCAAAAGAACACTTTTGGACTTTAAATAGACATTGGGTTAAAATATGGATTTAGGCCAGTGTGATGATAAAATATGCTCAGATGGGTAAGGAAGTATGCAATTTACATCTAGCTGGATCTACCTTCTGATATTGCTGCGCACATGCTCATAGTTAATTAAATTACTGTCTGCCTTACTCGGTTACCCTGGAGCACTACAGAGCAGGTAAACTTAGTTCCTGCCCCAGAGAATTTTGCAACCTGAGTGCAATACCTAATTATTTAAACAAAAAAAAAAAAGAAATAGAGAAGAGTAATTTAGGGGATTAAAAGAAACAAGCAGTATTTTGTCAGTATGATCTATGGGGTGACAGTTTCTACAGTATCACAGTCACCAAAATTTTCCTTTAAACATCATGAGAGTTTGAAGGAGGACAGAGAGTTGGTTTTGCAGATGCCTGGGGATCTGTGTATCCCATATGATGGAAAAAGCTAGCTGTAAATTAGGTAGCCTGAGTCCCCAGAATATTATACCATGTTGGTAATGTGCTCTGTCTCAGTTAATTCACCTTGAAAAAGCCTTGGGGGTTTTGGGAGTTCACCCCAAACATTAGAGACAATCTGTGGAAGAGCCGAGGGGTATTTCTTTGGAAGTTTAATGAATGGGTACTGGAGATGGATGCTATGTATGCATTACAAGTGGGTATTTTGGTGGACAGTAAAAGGTGGGTAGAATATAGATTGTGGAGACAGTGCAACAAGTAGCCCCTTAACATGTTGTCCCCCATGCAGCTGGTGGCAGGGAAGAGCTCTTGTGAGCAACATTTTTTGTCTCCAACAAGAGTTGGCCAGCCAGTGATATTGGTGTCTCTAGGGAAAGTGGCTGCTCGTGTGTATGGGACTTGGATGCAGGGTTATTGTCTTTTAGTTATGAGAAGAAAGAAAGAACAGAGGCAGGAAATAAAAAGAAATTAATTAATTGAAAGTTAGAAACCAAATAAGGAATCCACAAAAGTGTGAAATAAGGAATGTAAAATAAGAATAATATTAGATTTTTTTTATTTTTTTTTTTACAGAATTGAGTAACCCCTAGATATGAACTCTTATTGTGTGTCGAGGTTATCATAGAATCACAGAATGGTTTGGGTTGGAAGGGACCTTAAAGATCATCTAGTTCCAACCCCCCTGCCATGGGCAGGGACACCTTCCACTAGACCAGGTTACTCAAAGCCCTGTCCAACCTGGCCTTGAACACTTCCAGGGAGGGGTCATTCACAACTTCCCTGGGCAACCTCTTCCAGTGTCTCACCAACCTCACAGTAAAGAACTTCTTCCATATATCTAATCTAAATCTATCCTCTTTCAGTTTAAAACTGTTACCCCACATCCTATCACTACACTCCCTGATGAAGAGTCCCTCCCCACCTTTCCTGTAGCCCCCTTTAAGTACTGGAAGGCCGCTATAAGGTCTCCCTGGAGCTTTCTCTTTTCCAGGCTGAACAACTCCAACTCTCTCAGCCTGTTCTCATAATGGAGGTGCTCCAGTCCCCTGATCATCTTTGTGGCCTCCTCTGGACCTGCTTGAGGAGGTCCATGTCCTTCTTATGCTGGGGCCCCCAGAGCTGGACACAGGACTCCAGGTGGGGTCTCATGAGAGCAGAGTAGAGGGGGAGAATCCCCTCCCATGATCTGCTGGCCACACTTCTCTTGATGCAGCCCAGGATACAGTTGGTTTTCTGGGCTGCAAGCGCACATTGCTGGCTCATAGTCAGTTTTCCATCCACTACTACTCCCAAGTCCTTCTCCTCAGGGCTGCTCTCAATCCACTCTTTGCCCAGCCTGTATTTGTGCTTGGGATTGCCCTGACCCATGTGCAGGACCTTGCACTTGGCCTTGTTGAACTTCATGAGGTTCACATGGGCCCACCTCTTAAGCCTGTCAAGATCCTTCTGGATGGCATCCCTTCCCTCCAGTGTGTCAACCACACCGCACAGCTTGGTGTCATTGGCAAACTTGCTGAGGGAGCACTCAGTCCCACTGTCCATGTTGCCAGCAAAGATGTTAAACAGCACTGGCCCCAACACTGACCCCTGAGGAACACCACTCATCGTTGCTCTCCACTTGAACATTGAGCTGCAACTCCTTGAGTGCAATCATCCAGCCAATTCCATACCGAGTGGTCTATCCATCAAATCCATGTCTCTCCAATTTAGAGACAAGGATGTTGTGCAGGACAGTGTCAAATGCTTTGCACAAGTCCAGGTAGATGACGTCAGTTATGGTCCAGTTTGATATTAAGTGGTATCCGACTGTGTGTGTGGTGACTGTGCTGGGAAATTCCAACAACTGCAAGCCCAGCTCAGGGGTCGTTTAATGATAATGGGAGTCTGAAACCTGCTTGTTCACAGACAGTGACACCCAATGCATCCTGTCTTCCTGAACATTAGAAGTAGACTGGTTTAATAGTAAATGAAGTTCGTTCCCTAGCAGTTGGCATGTACCACTCAAATCATTGTACATTTTTCACATCTCATTTAAAATGTCAATCAATGAAACCATCTGATAGGGCAGAATGCCTTATCATGGTCATATTATAAACAAAATAAATTAGAAGAATTTCAAAACCTTATTTCCAGAGAAAGATTGAACTAAAAGAAATACATGGTGCAAATGAGGTCCCCCACCCCTTTTTTTCTGAGTTAAATGGCAACAAGAATGGATATGAATACAAAATTAACTTCTGATTACAGTCTTAAGAAGGGTATTTTGCTGGTCTGTTCCTTACATTTGGCTCACTATTTTGGCCTCATGATAAAAGCTGCTATCTTGGAAAAAAGTTCTGTGTGCAGCACTCTTATCAAGTAAACAAGATTGTCATTAGGCTAAAATCGTAGTATTCACTCCCTGCTGTTAACAAAGGTTTGTAGGAAAAGGTTAGATGAGAATACATAAGTATTTACAGTGCTTCTAGTTAGGGTATTACATTAGAGTTTACTGCTCAAAATAAGTATCCTGGTTTTGCACCAAGTATTAGTCATAAATGCTCAGCTTCAGTGTTCTACTATAAAAGAAGGAGAGACATCTGAAAAGGAACAGGTTTTTTCTCAGCACACACTGATAGAGGTAATGTGGTACTCTTTAATCTTTTAAAGGTCATATTCTCCCTCCATCCCTTCATTTCTCTTCTCTTACAGCTTTTCCTCAAATATTAATGCATGACCACTGCATGTCTGTTGCTTCTAATGGGTCAGAGGTGCAGCCATCACATGTAATTACAGTTATCATATGAGGAACTGTGTGAAGCTTCTGCAATAACCCTAGCAAGTGCCATGTGCTGCAATAGCAATAAGGAAACTTCAGGGTAAGCTGATTACTGCAGAGGGGATTCAGCTCCTGATTTCCCTCACTTCCATCACCGTGCCTACCACACAGGCTTTGTTTCCAAGTACTGGGAGTCTGCATCTCTTTCAGAAACCTCCAGTAGTGGCCTAGGAAAGCCCTGAACTCACTGGCTTCATTGATCTGATCTGATACAACAAGTACCGTGTACTCACACCCTACAGCTGCTGAACAGAGACAAACAAAACTGCTTGGAAGATGCTTTAAATTAAGTTGCATTCTTATGTTAGTAGAAAAACAGTGTCGCATATGTGTGCCTTTTGTCAACACACAGCATGGGTCAATGCTGGCTATCAGCATCAGGGTTCTCTAAATTTGGCCCATTAGGCATGAAATACAGGACCACTCTTGAGCATGAATGAATGTTTAGATGAAAGTTTTACACTGACAGCTTTTACAAAAATAGACTTCTTTCCCCTTAAATTGAGCCTGAATAGTAATGGCAGTTGACACATTTTGCTCTCAACTGAGAGAGATTTTTAATGTCTCTTGAAGCAGCAGGGTGCAAAAGTTTGATAGTTTCTTTCCACTGAGTGCACAGAGGAGCAAGAAAACCACTTTTTATTTGCTCTGTTTATTTGTTCAAGCTTTGGAGCTGAGGGTTTCACTGCAGTCTTTTGTCATATAATACCTTACAGTTTGTTTAGACTCCACTTGTTTAGGCTGAGACTTACTTGATATGATAAACTGGTATTGCAATCCCAATACACAGAAAGTTATTAATTAATGATAAAAAAACTGGTCCTGGGGAAAAAAAAAAAAAAAAATCTGTAACATCTTCTAAAAGACTGAGCTGTTAGGAGTTTCTTGGAGCATGATGAATGGTTCTTATTGGGAGAATGAAGAATATGCTAGAAGTGAGTCCACTCCGTTTCTATCTGACTTAGATTTTTCTCATCAAGATGTACCATATGCTTCAGGCAGGTGTATTAAAGAAATCATGGTGTGACAAAAGTTTGTCTGCAGAATGGTGAGGAAAGGCTTCTAAACTCTTCCTGAATCTAAACTTTCTGCACTCATCATTAATAGTCTCTCAAATTTTATCCATTCTCTGCATGTGTGCATGCTCCCACTGTACTTCTTGATAATGATGTAATGTAACATTCATAAAATCTCCATTCATTTGAAGCACTCCAGATGAAGAATGGTTTCAGAAGTTTTAAGTTATGTACCTGGTGTTTGGCCAAATTGTCTCTCTTGGGTTCAAAATCTTTTATTCTTCCAGTACCACTATCCAAACCCAGTATATTTGTCAGCTTTCAATTCAGCTTGTGTTACAAAATGAACAAAGATTATTCAAGTGCTTATTTTCAGGAGAGGAGGCAGAAGAAATAGTGATTAATTTTAGATTTATATTCAGTTCAGGTTTAAATGCATCAAAATCTTACAAGGCTTTTTTTTCCAATTGTGTCAGTTGTTGTGTAAGCTGTTCCTCTATCTTGAGATAAAACTTTAAAGTATTTGGAAGTTGAACCTAAGTCCTTGCTGGTTTCAGAAAGAGCAGGTCTGGACCTTGATATTCAGAGGATTACAGGATCATATGGTTTTGTCATATTTGTTATTTACTGACCATGTAATAGTGATACTGACATTTCCCTCCAAAAGACTCTCAATCTATAATCATGTGTCTTTAAAAATGTGGTCATCAGTTTCCCATCGCAAGATCATACTGTCTTATCTGTGGCTGCTGACCTCTCATTACCAAGTCCTGTCCTTATATTAGACCCATCAGTCTACAAAATCACATGCTTAAAATGCAGACGTTAGCAGAACTTGTGTAGAAAACTTTGAGTCACTGTGCTTCAGTAGGCGTCTAAGTAATTCCATAAGGGGATACAGAAAAACTCTTTCTAAGATTGTAAAACTCATAGTGATATGACAGTGTTGAGGCAGAACCAAAAACATAATACATAAAACCCCCCAAATTTTGTTGCAGAAAAGAAGATAAAATATTTCAGTTTGTACTAAATAGCATTACTTAATGATTTTAACACATTTAATATATATTTAACACATCACAGTGTCATTTCAATGAAAATATTAATAATTTGAATATGGGAAAAGAAAAAATGTAAAAGAAAATCCAAATAAAAGCCAAAAGATTTAAAAAAATTATTTGAGTGAAAAAAATATAAATTGCATCTTTACAACACACATTTAGCTCTACAGATACTGATGTGTCATCCTAAATTAATGCAGTAGTTTAAAAATACTGCATTATTAAATATTTTTGAAATTCCACGTTGAAGTAATGCGCTTCTCTAAAACTGAGAAAAATTTTAGCAGAAAAAAAATCTGAAATAAAATTTTCATTTTGGAAAATTACTAGTTGGTCTTATTAAATGAAAAACTAGTTTTGACACCATCAGGGAAATCTGTTCAGTGCTGCCCTGCATAGACATTATAGCTACCTTTTTCCCAAATGGAAAATTCTCTACTCAGAACTGTGGGGTACATTTGAGAGAAAAGATGTAAGAACCTTTAAATGATGCTGATTACTTGGCTTCAGTCCAACTCATTCTTAGAAATCTATGACTGAAATTTTACATGTGAACACGAACACATGTACCACCACACATCCACAGGCAAGCAATTAGCCTGCTGCCATCAGGCCAGCAGCATGAAAATTGGAAGGCCATGCAACTGAATGCAGACTTAATCATGAGCTGGGTCTGGCAAGCGAAATCTTCAGGCTGAAGTGATCAGCCTTGTCTTTAATAATGATGCAAAAGAAGAAGATAATATCAAGAGAGAACCAAAAAAGCCATCCTTTCATGTGAGACTTGCAGCTTCATCATCAGAAACAAAATTTCTTGGTTTGTTTTTGGTTGATTTTAACTATCAGGTCACACATTCCTCTAATAGACTTTTAGCACAAGTGTATAATTGTAATTGATCTGTTTTTTGGGTGGTTTGCCATGGGGGACTATTAACCAAGAGTAAAATTAACTGACTTGTATTCCAGATGTCATGGCATTCCTATGAAAATACAGCAAGGCTGCTTTTCTCTGGATATCAATTTGTAGCCCTTAAAGATAAAATATGGAACCATCAGTTGCAGGCATCTGCTTCACTAGCAACCAGTAAATAAGAAATTTATAATACTGAGATGTCCTTGATATGTCACAATATAACACCGGTGCTATTCATTGCAGGTGGAGCTTCTTAGATGACACTGTGAAGGCTGTGTGGCTGAGGGGGAAAGACAAATATAGATACTTCCTCTACTGTTCTAGTCAAGCTATTGAATTTGCTATCTCAAGGAAAGCAACATCAAATTTCCTAAATGGCAAAAAGCAAACCGTGTTGCTATCTGCATAATTTTTGTAATGCATCTCATAAAAAAATTTTGAACTTCATGGGTTACTACTTTTAGATTATTATATGAATTTTCTATATAGAAGATCAGGGTTTTTTTGATATCCTAGGTAAAGACATGAGCAGGGATGTGGATGGAGAAGCAATATGTGTTTAACGGTGGACAACTCTTATCTTTTTTATGTTAAATTTCAAACCTTTTAATACAGTTGGGCTGAGAGATCAGCAGAGTGCTTGGGGTGATGGACTAATGGGTTGAGGCAAGCAGAGAGACAGAAGGATGAAGGGAAGACAGAACCAATGGAATGTCTTAAGCAAACTTGCTGGTACATGTGATGAGCTGGGAGAGAAAACGCATGGTGGAAGAGAGAAATTATTTGACCAAGACTGAGGTGTTTCTGTGAAAAGATGGATCTTTATGCGATTGTGTGTCACAGAGCCAAGCTCAGGTTTTAAAATTTAACAGTTTATTTAAGTCATGTGTGCTGTTTAGTTTGGGATTTTGCTTCACCAGTATAGGCCAGACTGGGTGGACTTGCTCTACTTAGCTCTTAAGTGCCTTTTGATAGATGTGAGCACTATCTTTTATTGTCTCTGAATAGGTGAGAGACTGGAAAGACAGGGGAAAATATAGTAACATAAATGAAATAGGACTTTTATGGAAGCATCAAGTCAAACTATTTAGAAAGATTTGTGTTACTGCATTTAATTTCCTCCAGATGTTCTTGTAAAGAGGGAATTTGGATTAACCTGGGAAGGTCAACGGAAAAGCATGGTTTCCTGATTTTAAAAATAGGGAAAAAAGAGCCCTTGTGCTATCCTGACAGATTTACAATTATCAGAGTAGTCATTGATTTTACTTACAGTACTCTGCCTGCAGAGCTCTCAGAGGAAAGGGGGGAAATTTTTGGAAGAGGCACCACCACGGCAGCTATTAAAATTCCAGTAACTTGCCTGCTATTCAGAGCCCCTGAAAAGCTGATGGGGAAGAGGGCCTCTATGTTAGCATTGGATTAAGATTGTTTGCATTTAGTCTGGGGTTTATGTGACTAAATGTTGACACTGACTGAAAGAAAGAACAAAGAAAAATAAGAAAATGCTATCACCAGAAATAGCTTTAATTAGCATCCTGTTTGGCAACATCAGCAAAGGCTGAAGTATCTTATCACCCTTAATCGACTGCTTTGCAAGAGGTTTATCTTATGTGGAAAAGTAAGTCATATCAGAAGATTGAGAAGTAGTTGCTCTGGATTTAGTATGATGAATGTGGTGGGAAACCTAGATGGCTCACAGCTGAAGTCATGTGAACTAACATGATGTTAAACATGATTTTGCAGCCTGAGGAACTAGAGACAAGTTATCTATGTCAATTGTTCATTTAAGTACTGAAGACTGAATATATGGCTTTTTTCTTGCTTCTGCTGGTCATGATTTCCATATTTAGTATCTGATGATGATTCTCCTGCCCATGGCAAGACCAAAAGCTACTGACAAGGCAATGGGGCTGTCTGTATCTGTATAGCTGCTTTTTTGCTCCACCTTCACTGAGACAAACTGAAATGTGAGAACACACAGACACAGAAGAGCTATTAAATAACAAAATTACCTTGAATGTCTTCTCTAGGAGCTTTCTGTCCCTCTCAAACCCTCCAACCAGTGAGCCTTTGAAAGAAAATTAAAATAAAAACCGTATCATAATACAGAGCTGGGCTGCTGGAAAAATAGGTCATTGTCAAGTCCTCAGTGGTGTGTGGCTTTCATGTACAAAGGAGATGCTGGTGAAGGTTTAGATAATTTTCATTCATATTTTCCCCAGTGCAGGCAAAGGACCAGGGTAGAGATGTGGATATTACTGGTGTGTTAGAGAAACACTCCCCCATGTTTCTCTGCTTCAAAGAAATAAGGTTGAAAACCCAAAGTTTTTTCCATCTATAGTAGCCAAATTAGCCAAAACAGAATTTTCCAGATCTCAATTTACATGTCTGTTATTTTGCTGTTATTTAGAGAAACATGAACTGATTAAAATAGAAACTTACTTCCTTCTCCTCTATTGATCAGTCCCTATCTTCCACAATGGGAGTAAAAAATATCAGTCATTGTTAAACACCAAAAAGCAAAACGTTTTCCAATAGTAGTTTAACAAATTTTTTATTTTCCCATTTATTTGTTTGTGCTTTCCTTTCACATAGTTCTGTATTGAAAATAAGTACACCCTAAGCTTTACTCATTTACTTGCTACTGCCTGTGGCTCTTCTTTCACAGCTAATGCTGTGTTTTCTTGGCCATGTGCTGTTTTTTGCAGCTGTTTCCAGTTGGGACTAGTACCATCTTTCTGAGGTTCATTCAGAAGATAATAGTGCTGAATTTTCTTGCTATTTGGTGAAAATCACACACTATATATGTGAAAAATCTCAGGCCTATAAGTGCTTTCAGAAATTATTGTGCAGATAAATAAGAAACAATTGTAGTCTGACTGAAGACCATTAATGAATGAGAAAAAAAGAGCTTAAGACAAAAAATTATATACTTCAATAGATGCAATTGAAACCTCTCTAATCTTTTTGGACTTCAGGGCTGTTAGATTGGAGGAGCCCAGGGGGAGAGGGGACAGAGAGTATTAGGAGGATTTGGCAGGGTTTCTGGAAGGCAAGATGGAGAGCTGTCATTGTATTTATCTCTGCAAGCCTGACAGCAGTTGCCATACCGTGCTGGAGTCAAATTTGTGTTCCAGTGTA
Organism: Strix uralensis; assembly: GCF_047716275.1. Taxonomy (NCBI): domain Eukaryota; kingdom Metazoa; phylum Chordata; class Aves; order Strigiformes; family Strigidae; genus Strix; species Strix uralensis. The sequence goes on along the minus strand of NC_133974.1, from coordinate 78,659,031 downwards.
ATCTGTTCCAAATAGCTTGTTTTCAACATGTTTGGTTTGTTTGTTTTAATTTGCTTTTGTGCATGAAGGTGAACTTAAATGGTCTTTTTCTAAATATTATTCCCAGGTCCAGAATCGATTAGCTTGTCTCAATGGGCAAAAATGAGAGGCTGTCTACCACATGCATCCAGCTATGGTGGGAATAGATATTTGGGATCATCTAACTCCCATCTGTGCAATGCAACACATGCTCATTAACACACCAGAGGATGTTTCTTCTGAATCATAAGTGCTGTGTAATCCATAGCCTGACTCTGAGAGAGAAGAGAAAGATACCACAGAAATAGCACAAGCCAACTGTAGATATTTTTTTCCCCTCCTGAATCAGTCTCTATGCCAGTGCTCAATGACTCTTCCAGTCCATTGCCTCTTTTTCTCCAAGGATCTGCACTACCCTGAGTAAAACACTGTCTTTGCCAGAAACTTAATTAATGCCCTCATACATCATTATCAGCTCTTTGCAGCCTTGCAAATGCAGTCTTTGTGTGGGACCCTCTGTTACCAAATCATACTGATGAATATATTCCCCTGTGGAAACCATTTATGTTCTGTGTGTGGCAACAACCTCTGTGCAATGGCTTCAATGGATGTCACCATGGCAGGCTCATGCGGGAAGAGGTAGAAAGGGACCATCAAACTGGAGAGAATTGAGAAGACAGAAAGTGAAAAAACAAACCAAAATCAAAACACAAAGCCCTCTGTGTTGTGCAGAAACCACATCAGGCTGATGTGAAATGGAGAGAGCTGAGGATGGTTGTAAGCCTTGGGCTCAACTCTACTCTTTCATTCTTAAATAGCAGTTTTCCAGCAGGCGCCTTCCCGTTGTCTGCAACAGCAGATGATTGGTGATATGCAGTTAAGTGTAGCACTTTGGTTTTCCTCAGAGACGCTATGCCTTTTTGTGTAGTTGTTAAGCTCCACAGTTGGTCATCAAGGGAAAAATAGTGAAACTTTCTATCACCTGCTTGGGTTCTCAGCATAGGAGAATATTATGATAACATAACACAACAGTTTTGTCTTTAGTTGATGTTTTTCCCCATTAATTTACTTTCTGTTGTTTTCCTGGTAATATCTTGGGTAGCAATAAGTGGACAATAGTCTACCTTTTTCTTACCAATAGTGTTCACCGAACCACATTTAATTAAGAGAATGTATATTGACATGCATAAAATAATCAGGTCAGGGACTCGAGCTGGAATTGATTGAGTGCAGCTCTACACTTATTTCAATTTATGAATGTTCAGATGCAGATGGGTAGTGAAAAGGTTTAATTTCCATTTGTGTTGTTTGCACAATCCTTATAATGTAAGCATTAATTGAACATGCTCTGTGTCGGTGTGGAGCAATCAAGCATGTCCAGTTTTCAGAAACGGAGGTCGGAGGTCAATTTTGAGCAGGTTCCAAGCAGTCTAGTTATAGAAATATACTTACATTTGATCAGCTATAGTATTAAAGATTATGCTCCTGGAAAACCAGCATTAGAAAAAAAAAAAAAAAAAAGGTAGCAAGTATTTTGGAATAGTAACTCTTGTGTAAAAATAGGTGATATGTGTATTTTTATGATTTACAGGGGTGTAGGTGTGAAATGGTTTCCTGCTACAGATCTCTGCAATCATTTCTTTTGGTTAGGTCATCATGGACATTATAGTAAACCTAGGGTTTCAATTCTAGTATTCATTCATTAATTAATTTCATTAAAATCTTAAATCTTGTTTTGACCTGAAAGCTCCATGGCAATAATGAGTTACACCGCTTTTTCAGTGTGTGAGACATGCAGCATTCTACACCTGCTGAGTAATATTCTCTATATCTTAAGCCACAGCAGTATGGGGTATTCTAAAATCTGTGTTTTGTTAGTGAAAGTATTTTACCCTTGTAATGATCTTTATTACTTTCCATCTTATCAGCAAATAGATTTTTTCTTTCACACTGCATCATGGGCATATGACATTTTCTATCATCCTTCTTTTCATTGTATTCACATAATGATTTGCAAGTGTTTAAAGCTCAAATAGAAAGATGCAAGTAACTTTGCATTTTGCCCACAACAGTTGTGTGATTTATTTATTTATTCATTCGCTTACAGGGGGAACAGACCATTAAGATACACATCTCATTTCCAATTTAGATACCTCATAAATTCTGCTTGGTTGATAAATTAATGGAAGGGTCTGGGGATTTCAGTCTGGGAATTTCTGTCACATAAAACATTCTTCTTTCCCTTGGGATTTTATTGACCTAGAAAGGAAAATACAACCTCCTGTTTCTGGAAATCTACCTTAGGAACTAAGAGCCATAACTTAAAACATATTTAGAACAGTGCAGCAGTGTACTGTACAGTACATGGAAAAATAATTGATTTCTCAGTTCAGCTGCCAAATAAAAAACAAAAAAGAACAAAAAACCCAAACAACAACAACAACAACAAAAATCCAACAGAAAAACAAAACACCAAATGCAGTTGGTTATAATTAAATCAAATAGAAAAGTTTTTAGTTTTTCTCACAAGGACAATATATTGCAAACTTTTGTGTTGAACAAAGTCCCTGATTTCCCCTGAATTGAAGTGTTTATTATATTTTTCTATTCATGTAAGGAAGGCAGCAAAAGACTTGAATCAGGTAGTTGTTGCCCTTTTACACTAAGAAATTGCTCACAATTGGTGCAAGGCTCCTTGATTCATTATTCCATTTTTCCTGCATGCTTTGAGCCTGTGTTTCCTGAGAGAGGCCATGGAGTATCCAGGGAAGATAGCCCCTCTCCCATTCTGCCTTGCTGAGGCTCATTTTCTTCCTCCACTTGAAAAAGAGAAACAGTCTAAACTCACTGTTTTTACCTATGTAATGAGAATATTAATCAAGCTGAGAGGGTCATTCTTTCTCACATTGACACATGCATATCATACAAAACAATAACATATGCCATAGCTTATCAAACAATATGCCCTCTTGGGTGGTGGAAGATGAAGGCTCAAACAGCTTCAATAAACTGTGAAAGTTTAATAAACAGTGTTTTCACTAAGTGGGTGATTGCCCTAGCCAGTAAGTGTTTGTGACTGTTCAGACAGCCAGATTTTTATACTAGTCCTGAAAAAGCACCAGAAAATATTTTGCCCAGCTTCTAATTTTTATGCTCTAAATGTGAAAAGAAGCAGGCAGGGGGATTTTTTTTTTTTTTTCGTTAAGTTCCTGATTGTCTAATTCCTACCTGAATTCCTGCCTAAATGTCCTAAGACATTCAGAAATTAAGATGTTTTTAAAGTTCTCACAAATGCTTTTGCCATCTGCATAAATATATGTATATGTACACCTTGAATATCACCCTAAAGTATGTGCCTGAAAAGGAATTTTTGTGAGAGAGTGGAATGGAACCAGGATGCCAAATCATAACAGTTTCTCCATGCTAAGCATACATTAAGACAGAGACAGAGACACGGTGAGGTTTAAACGGACTCCCAATCAAATTCACATCTGCCATACTTTTCAGTGTTGAACATAAATGTCAGTATCTTTTGATGATATACCTGACTCCCACCTGTGCTCTGTTCTTGCCTTATGTGAATACATGATATGACAAGAAGTAAAGCGTGCCCAATCCTCCTTTTACATGGCTGGCATGAGATCAGAGCAATCTCTCCATGGCTGTAGAAATGGAATTAGAGTGTCAAGCAAGTGGAGGAAAAAACAGTGAGAGGTCACCCAGCTGCTTCCATTTCCAGCTACCACTCAGTGTAGTTGCCTGGCTAAGGTGGAAGGATCTTGTTTAGCCTTGGCAATATGATGCGTCTCCTCTGCACAGTGGGAAGTCCTGGAACTTCAAGTACAAAGTATCTCGTACACAGTTTATATGTAACTGGCAATTACTAATATTCAGTGTATATGTCCTTTTGTATGAAAGGTGCTATGCAAAGTGGTAGAGAACATGCTTGAGTCTTCCTGGACACAAAATTCCTTGGGCTAACATTAATATCTGGTTTAAATTATTTGAAAGAAAAGTAAAAATTTACCGTATGATTTAAAAGATTATACATTTGAACAGAAGTGACACGATACTGTATTTCTGTTTTCTAATTGTTATTGACTGCAGCAGAGGATGACATGTTGCTTTCTGGAAACGTGGTTCTCAGTGCATCCGGTTGATACTTTTGTCTGATGCTCATTGACTAGTGATTACTTACCTTGCAGACCTTGTATCTGAAGCTGCTTTCAAACACAGAGTGAGACTGACTGCGCATACTTTCTGGGAAAAGTATCTCTGTAAAAGGAATTGTTCCTACAAGACGTACCAAAGTTCGGTATACTACCCAGGTAGGGCTAGCTCCATTCAAAGGAGGTCAGCTAGACTTCTGGATATGTTACCCAATAAATATTCGTCAGGAAAATATTATTTTCTTTGTTATTCATTTGAAATTAAGCATATTGTGGTTATCTCTAGAGAAGTGGTAAACTGACCAGACTGATAATATCTTTATAAATAATTTACTTAATACATTTTCCAAAGAGTTTCTACTCTAATACAAAAAACCTTCCTCTGAATCATTTTATGGAATAGTGGGAAGCAATGTCCAACCATGAAATTCTCTAAGGCACTTGGTCTTGGCAGGCTCAGCACAGTTTCATCAGCTGGGCAACCAGCTCATACCCCATGTTTCTACACGCTGAGAGCTGCCACACTCTAAGGAAGGATTTCAGTCCTGATTTAACTTTAAATATCTTCAAATTTATCTACAGCTGCTACGTTGGGAAGGACCAACATGTTCAGGACTCCATAAGACTGCTCCTGCCATTCATGTTGAGGTGGACGGCATGGGGGGTCTTGGCTTGTAGAATTTCTTTTGAGGGGGTTCAGGTATTTGGACACAACTTGACCCACAAAAATGGAGGAGGGCCCTGGGCACTATGCTGAAGTGAAGTTATCCTAAAAACCCAATAACTTATTGTAAAGCTTGCAGAAATGCATATATTCAAAGAGGGTACATCTATGAAACAATAGATGCTTGATTTCTCCATGGACTCATCTATATTCACTTTCACAATGAATACTTGGAAAATTGTGACAGTCAATATTAAAAGATAAACAAATATTTGTGTAACTCAGCAGTTAAAGAATCCTTTTTGTAAATAACAATAACAATGCCATTAAACAGTTCTTTGATCCCTATTTATTCAGAGCTTGTTTTGTGAGCTGGCAAGACCAACTAATTGGCCAAGAAAGTATTCAAAGCCTGTTCCTCAGACAGGAGATTTATACCAAAATTTTTAATGTAAAGACTTTTTACCCTTGCAAAAATTATCTATGTCCTTCCTATTTGTAGGGAAAATACTGTTCAGGCATAACAGCCTAAAAACAGGCCTCTCCACTGCTTTTACTAGTTTCTAAAGCTGCTTTTTGACCTCCTGTGATGAGTGGTTTTCAGTGTTTTGCTGGACTGAATATCTCTGAAAGATGGTATGAAAAATTTTATAATTAAAATATTTGAATTAGTGCAGAAGGCAGGTGGGACAGTGCTGTTTATCTTAGAAGCAACAGTCCAAACAAGAAGCCCTACCTAAGACAAGGAATATGTGCCACAGACAACCAGCCTGCTACTCCTGGGAGGCCCTGTAACTCCACAGGCAGACAGACCAGCACTGAACTCATGCCAGACAAAATAATTCACTTTGGCTGGAAAAACAGCAATGTTTCAATTTTAGAAAGATCACAAATTTTGTTTCAATTTTTCTTTGTGAAAACTGAGGCAAAATGTTTTGTTCTGTTTGGCTTATCCTAAATCCCAGGGACTGGAATTTTCAAAGAGCTACGATTTCCATTTGTGTGTGTACTTGGGGTGAAAGTCATGACAGAAAAATTCCCAGCCAGTCTGCTTACAGGCTTTTTTTTGTGAGTTAGGCTGCAGCAGGAGTAAGGTGACTGTGCATGGACTGTTCCAGAGCAGGATGGGAAAAGGGAGAAATGCCACCAGACTGTCCAGAAACAGAGACTTGCAAAAGATCAAAGTTCAGCGAGGCCCTGTGACTTTCAGGAAAAAACAGGCAGGAAAGAGAAACAAAATGTGGTAATCTGGAAGAAATGGAAAAGTTCTGCCAGATGGTTGGGTGGGTTTTTGTTTTTCTCATTAAACAGCAAGGGTAGGCAGAAATAGCAAAAGAACACCAGGGTCTCACAAACTAGGTTTTCTAGCCATATACAAACATGAAAGCCCTCTGTTGCTTTGGCTTCTGGCAGTTTGTAAAGCATGGGAGATCTACACCAGGGGCCAGAGGAAAAATTTCTTTATAAAGAAAGTTCTTAAGTGAAATCCCCAAACCCTGTGCTTTCTGTAAGGATATGTATGAAGCAATACTGAAAAGTCCAACCTTCAGAATACAAATTCCCAGGAATCCAGAGTGGGCAGGAACAGGCAAGAGATTTTTCTAGATTTGGACTGTGTCTGCTGGTTTGGAGTAAGGGCAGCTGGCCCTTGAGCCCTACACAGCAGGAGAGGAGGCCTAGGTACATAACTAGAACAGAAGTTTAGACATGCTTTTCCTCCAAATGCATTATCAGCTTAAAGTGTTAGTAGAACTGAAAACTCCATTCTTGCTGCTTGATATTGATCTCCTTCACAAGGATAGAAATACTTCAAAGACTTTTTGACACATGCACACACATATAAGTTCTCTTCATATATCACAGCCTGTCTGGTTTTGATGTAAATATTGAAAAGCTCAAGCAATGCTATTTTCCTTTTTCTTTTTGCTCTCTCAGTCCAAATCATTTTACAGCACTATATATGACATACCTTGGCGGGGGTAGGGGAATCTTTGTGCATACACGCCCACTCCACATATACCTCATACACCAAATGTATATCATGCACCTGCACCTCGAACTAAGACTCAGCATTGCTTCTGTTACAGTCAGTTAAGAAATCCATGTTGACAGGAATGAATTGGGGGATGCAGCTGTGCAGGCAAAGCACATGGACAGTCAGTCTATAGAGCTTCCTGGAGGAAGGGAAGGACAATGCTGACAAATAATATTTCTACGCTCTTCATGTGTTCAATGAATATGATGGAATATCTGATGTCTGTGAGAACTGGGAAGGATCTTGACTTTTAAATAGCATATTATAAAAAGCTGGCAGTTTACTGAGCAGAAGAGAAAGTGCTTCTTTCAGGAATATGAACTGTGACAGTTTTATCAAATTTTTAATTTGTGTTTTAAGGAGGTCTTACTTGTTCCAATCTGAAACTTAAAAAAACCTGCTTATATGCCTTAGCATAACTAAGCTAATGTATCTGAACCTGTCTAAAATTATTTGGTTTGGAAACTGAGTTGAAAACTTCATGAGAATGTAATGGGAGATATTTCTAGTAGCTCAAGGCTTGCCTTGTTGGAAATAATATACAGAAAAGCCTTCTTTTACATCTAGGAAAAAGTGAGATCTTCAAGGATAGGAAAGAATCATAAACTTTGTGAGATGATTAACTAAAAATTCATTTTTATTTTATTGAAACCTCTTGGTATTGATGTAGTGATATAATTGCAGAGCTCAGCCACCCTTTGGTCCATTTCTTAATCTGTCCATCTGAGAGATAAGGGCTTTGCTCTTAGTGGGCAAGCTGTTGTATAAAAGCCAAGATAAAATACATAGATCAAACCTTTAACCACATATTACAGCACTATGATAAGTGTGTATAAATTTAGAATAAAAATCTCATCTCACCCTGGGATCTTCTGTTTCAGGAAGCAGAACTGCTGAGAACATAATTTGTGGTGTTTTGTGTTTCAGTGATACCTGCTGATCTGCTGTGATACATCAAAGCTAACTAGAAGTTGAGCAAAATATAGACTTCAGATTTGATTTGGCACTTCATGGACAGTGAACATGTGCTCTGTGTACACAATTGCTCAAAACTGGTGAGGGCATCCTCACCAGATACATGAGGCTTTGTGTGCTGCATTTCTGTTAGCACAGTTACTGCCCTAAAATGTACACAGAAATGCTAAAATCTAATAAAAGTTCAGACTTGCCCAGTAGAAATCTTATTCTGTTTTACTCTCCTAATCTCTGCAGGAATCTCTGCATGGATAAAATGCTACTATGAGTCTCTGGGATTGCTTTGTCCTTAATTTTTTATTAACACACTGGTAGACCATACTACCATGATAAAAGACAAAACCACCCGATGAAATATATTACATTTAATAGTTCGGTGCTGATGTCATGACTGATGTTATTTTCAAAGGGGAAATTAAAACATGATAAATAATTCTAGACTTGGTCTTTATAACACTCCTTTTAAAAATCTATCTGCTGTTCTTTTTGATGCAAAATCTTGATACAAAGAATACAGTTCATTCTTTGGTTACACAAGAAAGATTAAGTTAACAAACTCAGTCCTTTGAAGATGCTTGAAAAATTATTATTTTCACCATTGTTCTGTCTTCTAGGAGGAAATAAAGGGGTTGGAAAAAAGTCAGTCCTTAGATCTTATAACTAAGATTAGAACCTTTTCCCTGGTTTGATTTTCTCATTACACTTTCAGACCTGAGAGCGGAATTCTCTCAGCATGATTTCTGTGCCTTTAAAACCATTTGCTATGAGCAGCAGAATTTTGTGAAAACTCTCTTCCTGTAATTTTAGTGATGAAGCTCAAGGAGGTCACAAAGCAAATGAGTTGTGCAGGTCATGTCTCAGCCTGACTGTTTCTGGTTACTAACTTTTTCCCAGAAGATCAAGCTGTCAGTTAAATTTGAAAGAAGATTTTTCTGAAGTCTGAAATTCTCAAAATTCATCAGCTTCCCATAACCTCCTGCTATTTAGCAACCTCATTAATTGCAGCCAAAGCCCCAAAATGACCAGTCAGTCAAAGTGCCGTGGGATGAACAAGGTCAGAAGCTCAAGGCATCAGGAAAGCTAATACCAGCCAATGCCTACTGTTGTTCCACACCAAGTCAGCACTGCCTGTGGCCTTATTTGTTATCACTTACAAAAACCCTAACTCCATTGACTTCGGTAGGGTTTTTAGATTTGATTGGGATCCCTGTAAATGGTATCCAAATCTGTCTAATGTGAGTAATATGTGATTAAATCTGATAATTTCATCTTAATTGTGCAGATGAAAAATATGGCATTAAGATAAGGCAGAGTTTCTCATGAGAGGTTATTAAGAAAATTAAGGATTAGAGAGTGAGAAACTGATTATAACAATTTAGCAGGGAGGCAGAAAACACATATCAGGAATAAATGATTACTCATTTAAAATGGTACAAGATCGGAAGAGTGATACCTTATATTCTCTTTTAGGACTGGTCTTAACCCCTGGAGTGTCCATCTAAATAGCACCTGAGAATTAGATCTTTTTCATCCAAACTTTGTTATACAGGTCTGGTGCCTTAGTATTTCCTTGGTCAGGCAGCTGGTTCAAGGTTAACAGGTAGTTTGTCTTCCTGTGTAAATGGCCCTAATCCAGCAAAGCAAATGTGTACGTGTGTAATGGCAAATGTGAAAAGTTCAAATGGCTGCATTAACATTGTTTCCATGCCAGACAGCCAAGAACACACGTCAGTATCTTCCTGGAATCTATACCAAGAAAAATAGTGTTTTATAGGATCTGGTTCAAAATATTGCATACAATGCAGTTACCTCACAGCTTACTACTTTTCTGACACAGTCCACCTGTTTAACAAATACTGAAGGGAACAGTTATACTATTTGCACAGCTGATTGCAGTCAGTCTAAAATGAAATAATATCTCAGACGCCCTTCCCTTCCTTGTTCAGCCTAATTATTGTCACAAAATGGTCAGAAGTCCAGCTATATCATATAATGACACTTTAGGTTGGTTTGCATCACAATCTTCAGGTTGGATGAAAATAGCAAAATTGACACCTTTCCTGTCATGCAGCAATACTTTGCAACGTACCTACAGTCCATACATTCAAGATTTTATTTGGCTCAGTGAATAAAGAATTATTCAGCTTTGTTAACTGTATACTTATATTTTCTTAGAATTTTTTTTGTCATTAATGCAGGACATTTTGCAAAGATCTCACCTTTCAGATGCCTGTAGTTTCCACTGGAATTTGTTCTATGCATTTAATTGCATGTTTTTAGTTTCAGTCATTAGTAATGAAATCTGGTTTTTTTCCTTTTTTTTCCTAACCTGATGAAGGCGTGGAAAATAGATGTGCCCCTCTTTGCTTCCTATCCTCTTTTACACTGTATCCTATACTCACTTTAGCACAGCAAACCACTATTTAACATTAGTGACAACAAATGTGTGGAGACAGCACATGTGGGTAGGCTCATTTACATGCAAACTCTCTGATGTTGTGTGAGAACAGAATTAAATCTTTGTACATTCATGTAATTGTGCACTGGCAATCAACAAAAGTAATTGCTAAATACAAGATAAAACTGACTCTTTCTGAAGTGTTTAGTTCTGTTTTATGGATGAGATATTTTTTCATATATATGTTTCTGCGTATTAAAATGTAAAGAACAGATAACATTCTGCAGACAGGGTTTTATTAGGAGGGGTGGGCATTATATCAGTAGGAAGCTACAGTTACTTGATTAACTTCAGTGGAATTACATTGTACTATAATGAGCAGAAGCTGATTGCTGGTGTCCATGCAAATAAACGAACAGTATTTCTAGTGCAAAAACACTGAAGATGGACTGCTAGTGAACATAAAGTGAAAAGGTTGTTTCTAATGCAGGGAAGGGTGTTTTTTTTAAAAAATACATTAATCTGTAACAGTGCCCATCATTAGTTTGAATGAAGTACTGAAGTATTTGTGACCTTTGGAGCTCACAGCAGCTTAATTCCTGATAACCGACTGCTTCATATGAAATCCAAGAAAATCTGTTCCAGAAGAGTGGGCACAATGCAGTCTTCTCCCAAGCAATCTCCTTTTCATTGAAATGCAAACAAATAAGGATCTCAACAATTTATCTGAGAGGTGAAGCGATTGGTACTCTATCTAATGTCTGGTTTTTTCGCTTACAGCAGATAAAGATATGTTGGCAGGAGTAATTTATTGGGATTCTTGCCATATGTGTTGTCTTGGGAAGAGATTTCAACTGTCCAAATTTTTAATTCAATATTGCTTTTACTATAATACCAGAATATTTAACAGTGCATTTTTTCTGATTCAGGAATAGTACATTACAACAGTTTCTCTGTCCAAACTCTTCTCTTTTCCTCTGTGTTCTGCAGGATGTGACAGTGCTCCCATTGGTTGTGATGTGACTATATATAATAAATGAGCATATATAGTATAGATCATAATATAATACTTAGTAAATATTATATTTATTATATTTTATTATACTGTAACACATAACATGTAATTATATTCTTTAAAGGTCAAATGTTTGATGCACATCACAATTAATATTCAACATAAGCTGTGGTATTGTCCTGGTTTCAGCTGGGGTAGAGCTAATTTTTCTTCTTAGTAGGTAGAATAGTGCTATGCTTTGGATTCAGTATGGGATTTGGTATGAGAAGAATGCTGACAATAATGCTGACAAATTGATGTTTACAGTTGTTGCTGAGATCAAGGAGTCTCCAACTTCCCATATCCTGTCCATGCGTAGGTGTACAATAAGCTGGGAGGGAGCATGACAACAGTACTGGACCCAAATTAGCCAATGGAATATTCCATATCATGTAACGTCATGCTCAGTATATAAAGGAAGGGCAGCCAGCAAGGGGGAGGTTCTCTCTTGCTTCCAGGATTGCGATTGGGGATCTTGGTATTTTGGGATCACTAGCCGGGAACAGGCTGGGTATCAGTCAGCAGGTGGTGAGCAATTGCATTGTGCATGACTCAGTTGTACTTTCTATTATTGTTATTGTTTTATTTTATTACAATTACTAAGCTTTTTTTATCTCTACCTATGAGTCTCCATTTACTCCTGCAATTTACTTCCCCATCCCCACGGCAGGGGGAGGGTGAGCAAGCGACTGCATCGTGTTTGGCTGCCAGCCGAAGAATAGAAGCAGGACACACATACCCCCAAATCCTAACCTCTTGCAAGAGGCATTATTAAGTATCGTATCTACTATGGGTCTGCAGAGAGTAAAAACGAAATAAAAATATCTTTGTGGAGGTCTGGAGTTAGAATAGCAGTTTCCACATATTACTATCATGAGATTACTCCTTCAATTGAACAAGGGCAATTAAACCTCCAGGACCTTTGTTTCCTCCAGAAATCTTGCATATAGTATGTATGGGGGATAAGAAGACTTTTTTATTTGCTTCTGTAAATATACTACACTTAAATATGAAATCTGTTGCATCAGTATAGATTTATCTTCTTTTTAATAGGCTCAGCTTTCAGTCTGTTAGTGTAAAGTTGCACAAATGCTGCCAAGTACTATGCTGCCAGCTTTCATTACTGCTTTAGCTTAAAAACAGAATTGTGAATATGTATAATTGCATGATTTCAAAGGAAAAATATCAGTAGAGGTCTTTTGAGAATTTAAGTCTTTTTTGTCTTTTAGTGAAAACCTGTGCATTGTTTTTCCTACATAACTGACACCTTTACACACATTTGCATCTAAAGTGATGTTACATGTGTTGTATTTGAAGTAGATCACAGGATTTTTGGTGCCAGAGACCTTGTCTTTCATTGTATTTTGTAAAGCATCTTTTATGCTTACAGTATTCCCTAAATAATAAATAAAATAGATAAAAAGCTTTGCAAACCTTTCATGTGAGATTTTAGACCTAACAATATGACAGGACCTCCTGCAGAGGTGTGAGACTGCAATAAATTATTATTGTGAATTAATAGGGATTTTGTGTGTCAAAACAAGCCTTCAAAAAAACACATGGGCTGGTATTTTGGCAAACTTTGTTTCTGTTGGCCTCTAAACCTTTGGTTGTCATCACTGCAGAAGCTGAATGCTGCAATAATGAACTTATAAAAGCCATGTTAAACAAGGCAGCAGACAATGTCTATCATTTGAATGAGGGTTAGGGCTGGGCCACGAGCTGAAAGACAGATTATAGTTCTTGCTCTGGTTTTCAAGAGTTACTGAGCACATAAAGATGCTGAGATGCTCATCTCCTGTTATCTTGGGCTGGACCTTCATTGGGCTGCCCTGGGTTGTGCAGAGGAGCCATGGTGGGGCAGGGACTATTTAACTTACCTTGAGCTCCAGCTTAGCACCTTTCCTCCAAGGTAAGGATGTAGCTTACAGCAGGGAAAAGAAGCAGCCATTACTTAACTGTCAACAGCAGCACCTCGAGGCCCTGACTAAGATCAAGGGTCTCAGGTTCCATGTTATGCAGCAAAAGGCAGCACTCAGACCATGTGAACCTGGGCTAGCGAAGAGTGAGGAGTGGAAAACCAGAGGCAGAGAAGGGAAACAATGGCCAAAGATCTCACAGCAAGTCATTGATAGATGTGGATGCACATTTTACACTAACAGAAGCTGTTTTCCTGCTCTGCTGTACCTGTGAATAATTGACCAGCTGAGAAAGGTGAAGTGTTTAAACAATTGTCAGCTTACTCTGATCTTCAGCACACAACTGGTCAAGTGAACTCCAGCTGTGTGAGCTGAATATTGCATCCCACATTGTGCAGATTTTCTGTATCAGTAGTGTATAATAAGTGGTTGCATGTTTTTCTTTTTAGTTTAACAGGATTAAAGAAGACCACTGTAGCAGCTGGTTATACAAGAACAATCGATGCCTAAACTTATTTTTGTTTTAATTTCTACTAGGAAGCAGACCAATGCTGTATTTCTTTATTATTAAGCAGTGAAAAAAAAAAAAAAGGAGGTGTGTTTCGAATTAGCTATCTCTGCCAAAGAGAAATCACCACTACTTCTGCTTGCTTTGCTGGAGGAAAAATAATTATAAGAGAGGCTGCCTTTTCCCTTCAAACACATCTTATTCCCAGCCTGCATATGCCACTTGCCTAGAGATGTCCCTGTCTCTGGCAGGTGATCAGCACATGACTCACAACAGCAGAAAACTTGGAGTCAGCAGCATCTTTCAAAAAGATTGGTGGGGGAAAAAATGAAAGTTAACAGGAGCGATGTGTGTGGGGAGATTTCCATGTGGTTCTTTTTTCTACTTTCTCCCATCTACTGCTGCTCTGCTGATGGTACAACTCGCAAGTTATTAAAAATTTAATGTTATTCAGATCCATCTTTCCCTACACAATCCAAGCACTTTTCATTTCTCACACCTGTCCTCAGAAACACTTTCATTCCTCAAGAACAGCAGGGGAATAAAATATATCTACAATGTATATTATGTTTAATATATGGCGGCTGATCTTTACTTGTGTACATAAATGTCACAACAGATCAACTGCTGAGTATTTTTTGTCTCTCTGAGGTACTTATTGTTTTTTCCATTTCAAAAAAACTGTATATACTGTATGAACAGAGAGGATAAGGGATTCTGCCATTTGAAAAGGAGGGTGTGCATCAAGGATGTGAAAAATGCCCACAGACACACACTGTGCCATCAGAACTACAGCAGCAGCTGCTCTGCTGCCCTTTGCTCGCTCCAGGGAAGAGGCTGGGAGTGAGGTTGCTTGTGCGGGTGTTTTGCATCACACCTTGCAGCTTGGCTGTGCCTTTGGGTGAGGAAAACCTTGTGGTGCAGGAGTCCTGAGATCATGAACAACTTGGGCAAGGTAAAAGGAAAATGCAGTGATTGTGCACGTCCAAGGTAAGCAGCAGAGTTATAAAAGATGGGCAGAGGAGCTATGTGCAATCTGCCTCTCCCGAGATTCAGCCAGGAGGGTCTGTCCCTCAGTCCAGCTAACCCGCTGCAGCTTTTCCTCATGTACGCCTCATTAGGGATCCTGAACTTCTGTGTATATTTAACACCTTGAGTTGTGTGCGGTGGAGAGAACCCCTTGGGGATGCTAGCTTTTATAGTCCATCCGAAGTCCTCCAGGAGGTACAATACAGATTTAATCTTCCTCTTCACAATTTCTCTCCTGGCTGAACTAAACATTATTTCATTTCCTGAGAGGTGCCAGTTCTCTCCATTAGACCAAGTGCCAGTACTTGCCCAGTTAATTAACAGCTCTTTGCTTTGAAAAGATAAAGGTCTCCCTTACACAAACACACATGCACACAGTTTTGTGAGCCAGAGACCCACTCAGCGGCCACACAATCATTGCTCCTTGTGCTCCCTGGCTGTGTGGTCCTGCTGACTTCCTTGTGAATGGGCAGTCGCAGTTCAGGTGAATAGATCATCTTGAAAAACGATCTCCTCTTTGTTTTTCAGGGTTGCTTTTGTCTGGGTCAGCTCCCCTGTGCTACTGCAGCACAAGGGGTAGCAGCATCCTGCAAAGCCGCAGAGCGGGGAGCAGGGCTGTGACAATTTCTCTGGCTGTGGAGCCATATGAGTTGTCATTTTTCACTGGGATGTGTATCCTCCACGGATCCTTAGATATTATGTCAGTGTGTGCAGGAACAAATATTTTGCATCTAAGCTGCTACATGGGATAGATACATGTAGCTCATTATTACCTCTTAACTTCTGAGACATACAACAGTGACCAGATGCTCTGGGGTGAGCGTAGGAATGGGATATTGACTCCTCGCTCAGAGTATTTTTCTCCATAGCCCTCTGTGGGAGTTACCAAAGTTGGAGTGGCCCCTTTTCTATTGCAGAGTAGGCAATGGGATTTCAAAAATGATTTTGAAGCACAATACAGAGTCTCCAGTTATGCTTTGTTAATCCAGTGCTCATTGTCAGTTTGCATCTATGTGGGTTATTTTTTCTGTAGGAAATGTAATGTCTACAGGCTAAAGGGAATAGAATAATTTATCTATCAGAAATATTGAAATTATATAGTTTTGGTCATTTTGCATGATGAATTTAAAATATTTAAGTTTCTTGAACCAAACAAAAATATTTACTCTTCAGTCACAGATGATTTGGCCAAGCTCTTGAAATTGCAGTTTGGGTAACTTTATCCCTTATGTTGTTCTTATCCCACAGTTTAGCTGTGCCATATGTTGACAGGACATGTGATACCTAAGTAAATGATGGACTGGTAAAGGAAGGTAATGGGGAATAATTTACACGTGATAACAGGTAAAGGAAGTAATTGTAATTTAATGTCAAACAGATCTGAAAATAAACTTATCAGTTAGATTCAACAAACTGGAATGCTTCTGTACGAGAACACTGATGTGATTATTTTGACTGTAAACCTAGCAGTGAGATACTTTACTGTGTTACCTTAGAAGCTTGATGAAACTTTGACATCATGGAGCAGGTCAGGTTGAAAGGGACCCTTGGAAGTCTCCTGTTAGAAGCAGGGTCCAAGCTAGAGCAGGTTGCTCAAGGTAACATTCAGTCAGGTGTTGAACAAATCTAAGTGTGGAGACTCCACAGTCTCTCTGGGCAACATATGCCAGTCAGAATTTGAACACCCTCACAGTAAAATTTTTTTATTTGTATTTAAGTTGAATTTCCTGTCTGTAAGTTGTGTCAATTGCCTCTTGTCCTCTTGCTGGGCACCATTGTCTCCCTCTTCTTTACTCCCTCCTGTCCCCTCATTAGGTATTTATACACAAATCAGGTATCAAAATACTGGAATTTCCTATGGCAAGAATATTACAGTTTTCATTTAGATTTCTATTAAATATAAGACTGAGGATATGAAGATAGAGGAGACAGAGGACAAAAGCAGAATTTTCTGGAGATTAACTAGTTTGCATAAAATAGCTCCTATTCTGAACTTTTTCTTGGGTATGGTGTGACATATATAGGACCACATCAGATCAAAATCGTTTATATTCAGTAACATTTCTGTTTCTTCCCTACTGAGACAGATAGATCACAGCAAAAGACATTACTGTTTTTATTAGGCCCATCTGAATAGCATTGTAAAGGACACTTGGGGCTGTCTTTTAATTTATGACCCAGACTGGGCTGTAAGCTTATGTGGACAAAACTGTCTCTTTCCTTAGCTCTAGGAATTAAATATCACCAGCAAAATGCTACAGACATCATGCACTACTCTTTCCTTGAATTCAGATGCAAGTTGTGAAGCAGCCTCTTGTTTGCTTGGCTTTGAAGTGCAGTTGCGTATGGCCTAGAGGGCAAGATTATTTAAATGTTAATTTTTCCTGAAAATTTAAAGTAGCTAATATTCAGGATGTAATTTCCTCTTTACTGCTTCAGTGAATTGCATTTGAGTCCTTGATGGAGAGGAACTGTCTCCTACAATGTAAGAGATGTGCCTCTACCTAGAACTTGTAATGGAAGGAGAGTTTAAGTGCAGATTGGCTATAGAAGGCCGTGATGGAGAGGGAGCTCTTGACTGATACTGATTTTGCTTCAGTGATTTTCATCAATGGAAGACCCTCCTGATCATTTTCTGGAAGCAATGGGAAAAATACTGCAGCACTTTGATACTGTGTTCTCAGATGTCTTCCTCCAAATTAAGGCATTCTCCTTCACTGTTTTCTGTTTGGGAAAAGCCAAGATGCAAGCCTCTCTCCAAGTCTGGCTAGCTACAGGAAAAGAGAAATATGCCCATGGAACAGTAACAGATGTAAGTTTGTTCTGCAGCACCTGAGTGCAATGGCACTGAGGACCACTATGCGAGGCCCCTGTTTTGGATGGAGAAGTAAAAGGTTCCCCATAACAAAGTTCTCCTGCCTCCTGACCCCGTGCTCCCTGCAGCTACCCACACTCTGCCAGGCAAAGGCAGGGCAAATGGGCAGGCATGACGTGGATCTGTGCATATTGCATGTGTACCTTACTCATTTGTTGTGTCCTCTACTCCTTGCACAGCAGAACTGTAGTGACTGCCTTGCCAATAAGTTTTATTTTGACCCTGTGGAGTATGCTGAATTTGCCCCTTTTATGTATTGCATCTGCATTTATGTCTTCTGTATGAACAATCCCTGCCTTATAAAGCATTACATTTAATGGTACTGTTGAGCGTCCTGAGGAAAGAAGCTGAAATCTGAACAGGCCACTCATCCCATATAATTTGTCTCTTGGCAAGACTGTGGCATAAATTTGAATTTCTATTAACCCTGTTATTAGATGGGTTTATAGGAGGTTACAGTTTTCAGGGCTGTCACTTCACACCTTAACTGTGAAGACTTTGGCTGTCTGCAGGTTACTATCTTTTGCTCCTTTAAAATGCCTCTATTTCGTGAATGTAAGCTAAGAAAACTGAATGATAGGTAGAACAATCCAGTGGCTCAAGTGAAGTTGTCAGTTTTCCATATGCTATGGTATTTATAAGCATCTGTATTGATGAAAGCAATGTTAATAATATTGCTGGATATTACGCTAATGTTACAAAGCACTCTTGTTGGTAATTAAAAAATTACATACATGTAAATGATCTTAAAGCTAGCTTAAAAGTAATCTAGAAGTCTACAGCAAAATTATATCTTACTGGATTGGTGTCACTCCTAAGAGATGCGTAGCCTCTAACTTCCAGTCCGCTGGATTTCCCCAGCACAGTAAAATGGTCCTTTGTGCTTAAGAAACTACCACATAGATAAATGATCACAAAAAGTGATTTTCTCTTCCTTTGTGATATATTCTGCCACAGAACAACAATTAAAGCTGTGTTTCCAATAAAAAGCAGTTTACAACTGAGGATTGATTTCTATTACCAATTTTAATCATCATTTAAACCAGCAAACAGGAAATTTAGTTCTAAATAATCAATTTTAATCTTGGTTTGCATTTTTACTTCTTAGTCACCTACCTAAAGGAGTATTGGACCTTCCTGATTAGTAACCACAGGAACGTGTTGATTTTCACCTAAATACAAACTGTATGTTAAATAAGGTACTTATTTTAGTGAGGTGAATATATTATATGCATTTAAGCAGTGTATAACCTGATATACCTTTAGTCAGATTATGATTATAAAGTAATTTAGAAAAATGGTGAAAGATACATTTACTATTTACTCTGTTATGATTATGCTCTTATTTGTGTCTGTTGTCAAGATGCAATTGGATGGAATTTGCAACTCAATTAAAAGCACAAACTCAACATTATAAAGTTGTTTGTTTTAGTTAAATTAAACCACCTTAAATAGCTGGTTACTTAGGGAAAACATTCATTTATTGAAATGGGTTTTAAAACTAATTGATTCATTAAACAAAGGAAGTCTTGTACGTGGTTAACAAATTGTACTAATAGTTTCTGATCATCATGTCTGTCATGATTTTAGAACTACCAGATCTCATCCTGTTACACCTCATTTATATTTATGGATTGGAAGGGGATAATAAGCTACCCAGTTTTTCAGCAGCCAAAAATTTCTCAGCTATGAATAAATTAGTCACTGAATTTAGGTAACTAAACAAACACATGCAGAAAATATCATCCCTGCAGTTGCAGAAGAGGCTATAGCTCTTTAACTTGTTCAGTACATTTGCAAATTTAGATCTAGAACTCCGTAAATCCTGAATTATCTGGTTCAGGATTTGCCTTCAGCAGCTCACATGTACTATGGGGAGATTAATGTTTATTTAATATAAATAATTTCATTAATTATAACAAATGCGAGTATAGATGTGAGTTACCAGTATATATGTTTTTATTTTATATATGTTTGCTAATAAAAGTATATGAAATTTAAATTAGGAATCTGCTTGGAACATAGGCTTCCACTCTGGAACCCCCTTTACAGAATTATGCAAAAGGACAGAAACAGTTGCCCACTGACTAGTAACTGTTGATACATACTATTACAAAGAAAAAAATCCATCTTGTACCTAGGCTGAAGCTGGACTACGACACCCACCTTAAGTGAAATAACGTTAATGATAAATTCATGCTCCTAAGGTATGAGAGAACCGCCACTGGACTAATACAGGAAAAAATATTATTAAATGATGCTAAGTCCACTTGAGAGAGAGTGTTGGTATGGCATGGTGTTGCAGAATTAGCCTGCTGATTCATCCTGACAGGCCTTCTCATTAACTCAGAAGTATAAAATACTGAGCATTTCTTTGAGGCAAGAGAAAGACAGAAGGGACAGCCGAGATCCTGCAGGCAGAAGTCATAAGAACAGTCAGTTCAGGAGGGACTTGTGGATTAAAATTTATGTTTATGAGTACATTTCTGCCTGGAGTCTTTTCCTGTACTGGAAATAGGAACAAAGTTCACATCCAACCTCTGTGGGAGGGACAGGTATGTAGATGGGTCCAAGTGGTGATTATGGCTGGAGAGCTCAGCTGCCCCGGGGACAAAGTGCACTGGTTGACAGCACCTCATTGTTCCTGCTGTCCTCTGCTGCTGCTGGTAATCTCTCCTGGGGCTCGAGCATGCTTGTGTGTCCTCCAAAAGTACAGAGGAGCTGAGGTCTGCACACCCAGAGCCCTGTAGCTATATAATCAGTGGTGACGTTGTCTTCCTATGGTTCGGTCTTTGATTTCCCATGGCAAAGCACTGCTTCATGGGTTATAGTCACTAATGCTGATAATTGGCCACACAGCTTTGCAGGCTGCATTCTGGTTCTTTCAGAGATGGTAGTTTTAAGACATGTCAAATATGAGTTTGAAATGGCAACAAAATCAAGGTGTTCCTATTCTCTCTCCCTCCCTCCTAAAAACAGTGATATGGTTTTCTTTACCAAGTAATCAGTAAATTTTGAGAAAAAATCTGAAAAATAGGGTACAGGATTTCCATTTTGAACCAGACATATCAGTTTCCAAAACCAACAGGGTCTCTTTCTGCAGGATGTTCTATAGTGCCGTGATTTAACCCCAGCTGGCAACTAAGCACCACACAGCCGCTCCCTCCCTCCCTCCCTAGCAGAACGAAGGAGAGAATCAGAAGAGTAAAAGTGAGAAAACTCATGGGTTGAGCTAAAAGACAGTTTAATAGGTAAAGAAAAAGCTGCACATGCAAGCAAAGCACAATAAGGAATTCATTCACCACTTTCCATCAGCAGGCAGGTGTTCGGATATCTCCAGGAAAGCAGGACTCTATCATGCGTAACGGCTACTTGGGAAGACAAATGCCATCACTCCAAACATCCCCTCCTTCCTTCTTCTTCCCCCAGCTTTATATACTGAGCATGTTGTCATCTGGTATGGAATATCCCTTTGGTTGTTGGGGTCAGCTGTCCCGGCTGTGTCCCCTCCCAACTTCTTGTGCACCCCCAGCCTGCTCGCTGGTGGGGTGGTGTGAGAAGCAGAAAAAGCCTTGACTCTGTGTGAGCGCTGCTCAGCAGTAACTAAAACGTCCCTGTATTATCAACACTGTTTTCAGCAAAAATCCAAAACATATCCCCGTACCAGCTACTGTGAAGAAGATTAATTCTATCCCAGCAAGAACCAGCACACGTAGATAAGGGGCTGCTACAGATGAGGTCCTCTCCTGTGGGCTGGGGAAGCATAAATCGGCCTGAAGAACAAAGGCACTCAATGCAGAGTCTGTGGTGCTTTTCTTCATATTACTTTTACAAATAGCCCATTCTTTGGAGGAATATTTAAGGTCCTGAACCAAGCTGTCCCTTAGTTAGGAAATGTTTAGCAGCTTTTAACTGAAAGCTTAAAGTGTCTGAGGCCATAATGGAGAGAGAAAGTGAATGAAGCTTGAAAGGATGACATTGTTTCCTGACTTTAAGCCCTGGAGTGTCATTGCTGCAGTGTTAAGAACAACTGGACCTTGAAAATTTCAGCTTGGGGTGCTGCTTTAGGCACCTCCATATACCTGGGGCAAGAAAGGGAGAGGGCTCTGTCACATGTGAGAAGATACACCCTGGAGACACAGCACAGCAAAGGAAGATACCCAGGTCACAGCCCCACGGCTCCTTTGGCTTTTGCAGTCAGGCTCAATATTGATCAGAGATGGGGTAAATGGATAGATAGAATAAAGCTGTGTATGCCTGGCATATAGATCACACATTTCTCATAGAAATGTACCTTGTTTCTGTTACACATTTAGAAGGCTGTGAAGCCCAGAATTGTTTGGGGGATATTCTTTGTTGCTTCCTGGAAAGAAAAATGGGATAAAGGATATTTTGAAGTGTGTGTTGAGAGGAAAGAGCAGTTCAGACCACAAAAGGGCTGTTCCCTATTGTAGATCTGTGTTCACACCCGTACGGGCAGCACAAGGATGAAATGAGACTATTGACTATCTTGTTTCCAGTTTTCAGCTCTTAGCTCAATCCTGCAGCTATAACAAGGGCCAAGGTATTGACAGATTACATCTGACACTGCAAAGGAGATTACTTGTGGTCCTTTCTCACAATAGTGATCCTACAAGATACTGTCAGGTCCATGGAAGCAACAGGAAGCCTGAATTCCAAGAAAGAGAAATTTCCTTTTAATTCACTGGATCACAAAAATCTCATAACCACCTGGTGTAACAAGGTGATGAAATGTTGGAGTGCTGGGGCACAGGAGTAAGAATTGTAAAACTATTCTGGTGCTTTATTCAATAAGTCATCTGGAGGAAAGAAAAACAAAGAAAAAAGGAAAAAAAGAAAAAAAGAAAAAAAAAAAAAAAAAAACAAGAGTGGCCTGGAAGAAGACCAAGTATCAAAAAACAGCTTAGGGGACCGGACTGGAATGAGGAGACTGGCTCTTCAGGTAAGTCTAGGCCAACAAAACTTAAACATGTGTTCTTGTAATGACAAGTGATTCAATGAGACTAGCTGAATTCATCTAGGAGACTCACAAGCTAGTACACTTTACTGGACAAAGCCTGTATTTTTATGTATTTAAAAACAACATGATTTTTATTCAAATTGATGCACAACCACATATTGCATACTGTATTACTCATTCTATTTTGCATGGAAAAGGATCACTTCACAATCCTGAAATGTCTATTAAATGATCCGGACATTTTCCTTAAACTTCTGCACCTTTTTCATTGTTTTGTCTGAGTCAGAGGAATTATTTTTAAATATTTTTCTTCCTTTACATGACTTGTTTTGATTTTAATGTGCTAAAAAAGTAATATTTAGTCTAACACAGAGACCATTCATTATGCATTTGTGAAGTAAAATAGATGCACAACAGCAAATGACGATTTATGACAAAATATTAAAATAATGTAGTTTTTGGCATAGGCCCCCCCTTAATGAACACTAGTGTCACAAAATATTCTCAAACCCAGTCAGGCATATTCTGCTTTATATTTAATATTTGTGCCTCAGAAGGCTGGAAAGGACTCTGTGGACCTTTTCAATAGGGCACTGAATAGATGAAACACTTGTTAGATCAAATATATGTACCAAAGTGAGGGTGAATAAATGATGCTGAATGTACCACTCCCCATGTGGATAGAAAAGCAAATGAGAAGTTTTACAGGGGCAGAGCCTGCTTAGGAGAAGATTGTCGAACCTTTCCTGACTGAAGGGAATAACCTGGGTGTAGACTCTGGCAAAACTATAGGAGCAAATCTAGGGTAAAGCAGTAAAATAATATAATGACAACCAAAAGAAAATTTCAAGTTAGGATGGATTTGAAAAAGTGTTGCTCCCCTATGTCTCTTGGGACAACAACTGGTCTCCACAGCAGTTCTTCTGATATCTGTATTAACAAAGTCACTCCTTTTCTCCCCTACACACCTCAAAAGTAGAAGTGAAGAAAAAGGAGATCATCTGTTGGCTCCTGGCACCACTTCCCTGAATGTCATCTTTTACTCGTGGCAGAGCTGTTGGGGAACACAACTGGTTCCACACTCTTCCCTGGAAGCAAATCTTTGTTGGCCTCCGATGTTGGGTTTTGTCATCCCAGCAGGCTGGACAAAAAAAAAAGGATTCATCCCAGATGCCTTACTCAGGCTTGAAGGCAGCTGGTGTCCTAAAATATAAGCCTTTATTATTCCCATGAACTCTCTTCCAGGAAAACGGACTGCTCTTCCTGAATTAGAACCAGCATCAGAAGCTCTAGTGATTTACACTTCTGTCAGACCTCTCATCCAGATGGACTGTTCATAAACTGTTACATTAGCTGATTTACCTCTTTCAGGCCAAACACTGAATTTTTAGAACAAGGCTTCTGTTGACTATTGGGTAGATTTAGGGCATTATTGACACTGTGAGCTGGGCCCTTCACTGTTCATTCAGAACACTGCAGAGGAATACATACATATGACTCAACCTATAGATCATTTGTCCACCACTTACTTACTCACAGCTCTGGCTGAGGTACAGTATGTCAGCTGCTTAAGACCCACAGTGTCCACTGTTTCTTCCAAGGGGAAACCTGTACAAGATCTATGTGAAACTGCAAAGTGAGTATGGATAGGGATTATAAAGTTACCTGCAATGAACTGAACTGAACTGAACTGAACTGAACTGAACTGAATTGAACTGAAACACCAGGGCTGTCCCTGTCTTCTTGTGGACAGTAGTACTGCCTTCTCAGATTTAGGAATGGTATGCAGAAGACCAGCACTCTCATACTATGAAATCAGGGGAATAATAGACTGAAGGAAATGACTGTAGAATGCACACAGAGAACTCACAGAATTCACAGAATTCACAGAATCACAGAATCATCTAGGTTGGAAAGGACCTTGAAGATCATCTAGTCCAACCGTTAACCAAACACTGACAGATCCCAACTACACCATATCCCCAAGCGCCATGTCAACCCGACTCTTAAACACCTCCAGGGATGGGGACTCCACCACCTCCCTGGGCAGCCCCTTCCAACGCCTAACAACCCGTTCTGTAAAGAAATGCTTCCTAATATCTAGTCTAAACCTTCTCTGGCGCAACTTGAGGCCATTACCTCTTGTCCTATCACTTGTTACTTCATTAAAGAGACTCATCCCCATCTCTCTGCAACCTCCTTTCAGGTAACTGTAGAGGGCAATGAGGTCTCCCCTCAGCCTCCTCTTCTCCAGACTAAATAACCCCAGTTCCTTCAGCCGCTCTTCATAAGACATGTGCTCCAGACCCTTCACCAGCTTCGTTGCCCTTCTCTGGACACGTTCGAGTAACTCAAAATCAGTTTTGAAGTGTCTTATTACTGACCTCAAAAAAAAGTGTGCAGGGAATGAAACGTGTTGGGATGGAGTGAGTCTAGGCTTAGAAGATAGGAACCACTGAAGCTGAGCTTCCAGGAGAGCAGCACTCTGCTGGCTCTCCAGCATTCGTCAAAGGAAGGGAAAATATCTTCTTTAATGCAACTTTAGGTCTTCAATTGCACAAGGTGACAACATTGCTAAAGAAGTAACATCTTTCTGCTAGAGAAAGTAAAAATTAAAGGGAATGTTTATCCTCTCTGACTAATATTTCTCGAAGGCACTGTTGTAAAAATGGTAGGAAAAGTTCAAATCTGCATATTCACTGGATACTTTCTTGCACTCAGATATTTCCTCCTCAGCTGTATAGTAGGTAGAAAGGTTATGATGATGTCTAATATAGTAGTCAGATGTAAAATATTAGTCATGCTTGTCACCACAGAAGTTGGAGCAAACAGACAAGTTAGATCAACATCTACTTGGTCTGCATTGTGAGTTAAAGAGTAAACCAACACAGGTACGTCATGTAGGCACAGGTTTAAAACAGTGAAAAATGCCACTGTCACCCTTCTCCCTGTTAAGACCTGACACTTTCGGTGATTCTAATGTCCCACTAACCTGCACGTCCACATTCATCACAACAGGGAGTTTTCTGCCTACTGCCACTTTGAAAAGAGTCAGGCTAACAGAAAAGTAGAGGCTCATCACTCTGCAAAGGAGATGGAGACTAAGAAACTAGCTTATGTAAAGGGCATTTCTTACAGGCATCTTTGCTGTCATCATTAATATCACTGGACTGGACTGACAACAGCTCAAGGCAAATGTAGGTGGAAGACAAGCAATGCATTTTCCTCAAAGCACATTAGTTAATAAAGATTTTGTTACACCTTGATTCATTGTCTACTTGGGAGTCAAGACTAGTTATTAAACATTTTTGAGAGAGAAAGGATTGCTATGACAACAAAGTATGAATAATTCATCTGAAGGGGAGAGGGGACATGCAATAATAGAACAATTGCTAAAATTCCTCTTAAAGGATTTATGTGCATCAAAAGGAATAACA
This sequence comes from Strix uralensis, assembly GCF_047716275.1. NCBI lineage: Eukaryota > Metazoa > Chordata > Aves > Strigiformes > Strigidae > Strix > Strix uralensis. The sequence continues at coordinate 78,632,969 of NC_133974.1, read as the reverse complement.
AGAAGGAAGAATTTCAATCTATGCTATCTCACTAACTGCAGCTTAAAAAACATCTGTCATCACTGGTGGCTTGCACAATACAAGTTAGAGTACAAAATCTGCAGCTTCTTAATAAATAGAGACGAGGGGCATAAGAAAACAACCAGGAAGCCTCTCTGAACACTGAAGATTTGGGTGTCTGGACTTGGTTAAATTTTTGGAATTTTTTTCTGTCATAAATATTGAGCCATAGAAGTCGGTGACATGACCCAAAATAGAGTAAAATACTATAAACTAATGTTCTTTAGGTTGAGATCTGTTTCTCTGGGAACTTTCTAGTGTCTTCCAGAAGAATTTAAAGAAAGTGGGGAAAAAAGTAATTTTAATACAAGAATGAAAGTGAGCTTATCATATCCATTGCTTTATTTTATGTATCATTCCAATCTTTTACCAAGAAGGCTTTTGACTTGTATTTTGTTTGATTCTCTTTAACATATAGCATGTGCATTTTTAACAAAACATGGCAAATCTTACTAAACATTTTTATTTTTTAAAAAGCTGGTTTATCTTTTCTTTCAAATTTCTCTTTCAAATAAAGATAGCAATCCACAAAGGAATTAAATACTGACTCCTCAAAAAAACTACCTTAGATTAATCTACAAAAGCAAACAGCATAGACAGCAGCAATGGAAGCTTTTCTGGCCTGCTTTTCTCTCTCTGGATCTGAAGGAGCAGCTATTTTAGAGACAGATCATGATGCCAGTTCAGGTTTTCATCTCTTTTCTGGTACCATGGAAAGGTATGTAGCCTCCTTTTACCATGTATTCACACACAAGGCAATCTGGATTAGATCAAGACGGTGTAAAAACCATTCTGACTGTGAAAGGATGGGAAGGTGATCTGCTGTTTTAAAGACAGTATTATAAGAAGGGGATTGACAAAGAAAAAAAAAAAAACAAACAAACAAAAAAACCCCCAACAAAACCCAGCCCCCAAAAAACACTAGGATTTTTTCCCCAGTAGAAACTAGCTCTGCAATTTTACATTATAAGCCTCCTTCATGTCTCTGACTAAATAAATAAATAAAAATAGAGCATTATATATTGGAGACTTTAAAAGTGCATTTGTATAACTTAAAGTAGATTTAAGTGATAACACAAACGGGTGATTAGTTTAATAAAGTTTGATATCTGGTAATGTTTTGAGAAAATTAATTAAGGCAGCCATTCTCCTGCAGTAAAAAAGCCAGTTACTGTGGCTGCATTGCTATGTTATTATACTCAATAAAAATGTCCTTAAGATTTTTAGCATGTGAATTAAACACACACTTCTAGAAGCTAAACTGATGAGAAAGAAGGTCAGAACTCCTTTATCTGCTCAATGATCCAGGAACTGAAATAGATCTACACAATGGGCCTGAAAAATCAACTTTGTAGAAAGTCTTTAAGCTCATATTTGTGATTCTTGGTAGATCAGTGTTTCTTTTTTTTTCCCCAGTGTGAACTTTCATAGAAGCTGATGTGATTCACTCCAAAGAAGCTCACAGATTCAAAATACTAATCTTTAAAAGTCAGATGTGAATTTACTGCAGCAGTAAACTCCAAAAGTAAATTATACCTTGCCTACCTCAACATGGCTTTTTATGTTCTTTGGGTTTACCACATTTTCCCTTCAGTCTTTTTCCCCTTTTATTTTGAAGCAAGTTTTAAAATATCCTTCTTTAACTTTTTCACATATTAATTGCTTTTTGCCTTCCCTCTTTCTTGCACAACAGTTTTCATATGCACTCTAATGATGCATTAATCAGATGAAGCAAGGTTTCACTGAAAAAATTAGAGAAGAAAAGCTAATTGGTCTTTTCCATTTGCAAGACAAACCTGCCTGAGATCAGGAGTCAGCTGGTGCCAGAGTGTCTGCCCACACCTGCAGTCGCAGCAGGGATGTGAAGCAAAGGACATCACATTGCAATGAGGAAGTGTAACAGGGTTACCTGGCCAGAGAATTTAGTTCCAGTTGGCTGTGGAGTTATGAGACTTCATTTGTGATATGGGAGATTCAGAGCTGTTCGCGTAACAAGATCAGTGGCTGAGATGCAATTTCTTCACTCTTGTGGGGGCTCAGAAAAAGGTAAGATGTTATTACAGAAAGTAGGTGTATGTTTGCAGCAGCTGATGCAAGACAGAAGTCCCACCTGTGCGTGGACTGAGTCACTGCATGGTTCAGTCCCCCCAGGATGGAGCTGTAAATTACAATTAGACCATCCACGTGCTTCAACAGCTGAACTTGGCTAGGCAGATTCTACAGGTATTAGCAGAAATGTGAAATGGCATCTCTTCATTATTTTACCTGTGTGCTCTCAATGAGTGATGTGCTGCCTGGCTCAAATACAATCACTTTTCAGAGTCCAGTGCTCCTGAATCTCCAAAATGTAAGTTACCTCTATGGGTACCTCTGTAAACGCACATCTATAATTCCTAGTTTCTGTTTTGGAAGAGAAATGCAAGTGTCAAAATATCAAAGACACCCTACAGCTGTTCCTAAACTCAAGGAAGGTGTAAAACTGATTTCAATAAGTTGTGAAGGAAAACAACTTATTTGCAAAATGACCAGAAATAGGGAAATGTGAAATTGTACAAGCCATACTGACCTAATGACATTTCCAATCCAGTCTTGCTGTCAAAATATTTAGATAGTTCCAGACAGCACTTGAACTTCATCTGTGAATTTTAAGACAATATAAAATCTGTCTGGTTTATTCACTGTTTCTCTGGAAGTGCTGTTGATCTATAGGATTATTGTTTTTTATGGGAAGAAATCAGAAAAAAAATATGTCAATTCCCATTTTACTGTGTTAACTCTAAATGGTGTCAGTCAACATTGGCAGTAATGCCATGTAATCTTGTAGAAGCCTTCTAAAAATGCCCTCTGAAATGTGTACTCTCAGTAACACAGTAATGAAAGAAGTATCCTTTTGTCTCTTTTTTCTTCATATGCCCTTAAAAACAGAGGAATCTTTCCGCTTGTTGTGAAGTAGCTGCTATTGTTTTTATTGCAAATATGGAATGTTATATTCACACACAGTACATTTTTCAGTACACTTTGTTTCTCTCTTATTGGAGAGTTTGGCCAAGTTTGTCAAAAATAGATATCCGAAGTTAGGCTTAAGTTTGCATAGATCTGAACATCCAGCAGCTTCTATTAATGTCAATTAAAGTAAGAGCATTCATCACTCAATTCATCACTTAATAATTTGGGTCAATTTAACATAGGAATACAGGTCTACACATGTATATATGTATGTATGTACATTATCTATCTATCTATCTATCTATCTATCTATCTATCTATCTATCTATCGTACCACTTAGAATTCTTATTTCTATTCACTGCTCAATGAATGTTTGGATCTGTTTTTCTTGATTAGTGAGTGCCCAGTGAATGTTAGGATCAGTTTTCTTGTGGATATTTTTTCACATTTGAGTGTGAGTTCAGATCTAAAGGTTTTGTTTGCAAGCCATTTTTGTCTTCCTTTCACAATTATTTGAATGCTTGAGGTCTTCTATTACTGTGTAAGGCAAATGTCAGGCTGAAATGCACAAACATTTACTGAGAGAATACTTCATGTAGTGTAAAATTTCCTATTTAGATTTTGTGCTGGGGTGAAGAATTTCGTAAATCATCCAGAAACAAAGATGTTGAGCTGTGTAACAAAGCCTCAGAGCATGAACTGTGAATGACATCAGTGGAACAAACTCTTTGCTGATGATCTGTAGACCAAGAACAAACTTGCTGATGGCATTCTGGTATAATCTCAAATTATTAAATTTGAGATTTTTATAATCTCTATTGAATTTGAGATTTTTGTAATCTGGGTAGGGACAGTTTCCCAGAGAAAGGAATGCATATACATACTTGGAAATACTTCTGGTTCTTTATCTATTTATTTGCTCAAGTCTGCAAACGTACAGGGTGACATCCTACTGAAGTGTCCTACTGAAACAGGTTGCCCAGAGCAGTTGTCTCCATGCTTGGAGATATTCAAAACCTGACTGGACACGGTCCTGGGCAATCTACTCTAACTGACCTGTTTTGAGCAGGAATGTTGGACTAGATGACCCTCAACATCAGCACTGTTTTCTGTTCTTCAGTTCCTCCCTTTATTTTCATGTTATCTTCATCATGTCAGATCCTTTGCTGATTAAGATCTGTGCATCTCAAATCAAATCTGGTGGAGCCATTGCACTTTTACACCAGAGAAGAATTGTTGGCATGAATGGAAACCCCTAGGAATAAAGCCTGTAGAGACAGATCCAGCATTGCCCATCATTTTGGGCAGTCCCACCAGTGAGCCTAGCACTGTATGTGCTGACATTTTGAGCTGATGGTGCTTTACTCTCACAATGCACAGGTGCAACACTAGTGACCCAGCATGGATGCTAATGGTGGACCACCACTCATTTTGTATCTCATATTCTCCTGCTGGGAGAGGAGGATGGTAAGAGACTTAGCAGACTCTCTTTAGTGGAAATCCATGTAGTGCCCAAATGAGACTGAATTCTCCCTAAAGCAAACAATCACTTGAAATGTAGTTTACTTCAGGATATACAAAGCAACATAACCTTTCTAGTCATTTTTTATAGGCACAGCTGAGTTCTTGCTATTTTAATTGTTTTTCCAGAAATCTCCTAAGTCATTTTGTCATTTGCCCACTTGAAAAAAAGCCATAACCAGAAAGGGAAAATCAGACTAAATGGTGGATTAGTCTTTTTTAAAAAACACATTTATCATGGCCAGTCTTGTTCATTTCTAAATTGTGTTGCCATGTCATGCTTAACAAAGCATGCTGCAAGCTAACAAAGGAATACAAAAGAGCTACTTGAGTTAGTTGATCTTTAAAAAAAAAAGAAATATATTTAAAGAGGGTAAAGAAAAAGAATTAGCTTTTTAATATCCTGCTTGCATTATGCTACGTGCATCTATCAACAGAGAGAGGCAACTTAAATCTCAGCAAGTAGAAGCAAAGACATAGGTGTCCTACTGTGATTTTAATTCAGTGTATAAATATCTAAGAGGGGAAAAAAGAGAACTCTAGAGATAATTTAGAGGTATTGGTAATGTATTCAACAGTTAGCATTGTAGAAAATGATTAGAAGGTAAACCAAAGAAAAGTCAATAGGGAGAAGCAAAACTATCTTGTTATACCAAACCACGGTAGCTGCGATCATGATCTAATTGTTGTCAGGATCTGTTTTCAAAGATAAGGTTGTTATGACTGGAATGCCAGCCATGATGCTGTGCCATGTCATAATTTAATCTACTGATTTATACAGGTCTGACAAAGGGCTTGATGAACTGAGCATGTAGGAGAGGAAGAATGGGAACAGTGGCCTAAATGGTTATGTGACTTACTGCCTTCCTCTTCCTGACCAGAAGTTTTGTGGCTTCATTTTTTATATTAGGATTCAGATTCAGTGTCAGGTTCTAGTAGGAAAAACCACGGGGAACAGGGGAATCATAGTACTGCTCTGCTAAAGATTGAATCTTCTCAATGTGTAATTAAATTGACTTAATTTCTGAGTGCCTCTTGTAAGCAACTCAATGGATGTTAAAAACACTGTGAAAAGAAGAATATTGGAAAAGTACCATTGTGGCAAATATCCCTTCTAGTAAAAAGCCTAGATCCAGGGTCCGGAGATCTCAGACAGCCATTGCTATCAGACATCAGTTGGAGCCTGAATTTCTAACTTATCTGCTGCCATGGATTCTAGGTCATCACTGTTCAACTTCTTGCTGCCAAGAACCTTTACGATACCTTGTGTAAAAAATGTGGTATAAAACCAAAGCCTGCTTTTCTCCACTAAGATATCATAATATTTGCAAGGTGGAAGGAGGTGTATAATTTAGCTCTGTCCCCAGTTTAGACAGCTTGGTGGAAATTCAGGACAATGAATACAGTCAGGTTATGCTAATACTCCTCTATATCTCCCCAGAGCAGTTGGGACATGTATATTAAAAAAGTTTTTGGAGATGAAAGAAGCTTGTAAGATGAGAGTTTTGATCTCAGGGAGGGGGTTTAATGACTCGGACATTGTTCATGATAATAACTATGAGCACTCTAAAGAGGGGAGCTTGCTTCTTTCTGCCATTTGTTTTAATTTCAACCTACAAAATCACAAGCTATTTTGTACATATTAATGGACATTTATCTGAGCAAACAGCTTAGAAAATGAGATTATCTACTTAAGCCACTAACTGAGAAAAGAAACAATAGAAAGTTTGGTTTTATTTATATTTTATTTTACTTTAAAGAATATGAAAATCTTTTAACATGGTTAAAGGGGGTGCCCACACTAGAAAAGCCACAAAGCAGGAAAGAAATTAAGTCTTAAGAAACAGTTGTGTTTCGGTGGAAGGGACTGAAGAGAGCCACAATGATAAAAAATTATATGACCAGCTTTTTCAGAGCAGCTCCCCATTTCTAAAACAGGAAATTATGTGAAGATTAATAGTACCTTCCAAGCTGATCTTCAAGAAAGCACACAGCAAGTCAGCAGTGATGGGAGCTATTCTTAGCTTGCGGCTTGGTTATATGTGATCATTGAGCAGTGTGCAAAGAGGCAAAGCTCTCCCTCCAGTTCCTAGTGATGGTCACCACTCTCTCCACTGGCACTTTTTGGCAGCTTAGAGAGATCCTGAGAGGTGAAACATCTGAGTGAGCACAGAAACCAAACTGCCCTGACGTAGCCCCCGTCTGCATTGCTGTTATCCATTTTAAGGACCTATACAGCCTCTTCTATGGGAAACTACAGGAAAGAGTAACTTCATGCTTCTAAATGAGATGCCAGCAAAACTGTGTAGTATCTGTTAAGTCTTGTCTGTGTTTCTTAACAGTAAAGTGTTGCTAATATAATTTCAAACTCCTGAAATGGAATGACCTAAGCTCAAAATAGTCTTATTTATTGTACATAACCATTATATTCAGTTTGTTTTGTACATGCATATATGGTGGTAGTCACTAAGAAGTCTTCATCTCCCCATTCTTGCCATTCAGTGATGTTAGAAATAACATAACAATTCTCTGCACTGTAAGTAGTAGGCTGTTGCAGTTAGCATATAGATGTTACTTTTTGAAATGACAGCTATTGTAGGGCATGTATGCATCTGTGTGCGTGCACGTGCATATATACGAATGTTCATGTACTCCCCCTATAAGAATCAAACAGGAAAAATACATGTGCAGGAGAGTCCTGCTTCTGCTCAGAGTTCCAGCTCCAGTGAGCTGTGATGACTATGTTTATGGTACACAAATTGCCCCTCTGAGAGAATAGAAATTAACAAAACTCCCGACAGAAATTTTTGAAAGTTTCCAAGTATGAGTCAGATTTTGGTCACTGTCTACAAAAGGAGATCCACAGTACACATCCGGTAATTATGGAGTATCTTCCTAAGTACCAATTGCAGTTATAGTATTAAAAATAATTTGTATGGCTGTAGGGAGGGAACACCTTGCAATTCAAAAAGCATAGTTTGTTTAGAGACAGCCATGTGCAAAAGAAGCCTTAAGTTTTAACTAACTTGGAAGTTTTTGAGAAGATTATGGCAGTGAAAATGCAATGAATGACAAATGCTTAGGGCCAGTCACTGGGAGAACTCTCCAATGAGTTCAAGAACCTACTTAAAAATTTATGGCACAATTAAAAAAAAAAAATCCCTACAACAGCAACAAAAACACAGCTCTCAAAATAGCTCTGGGAAGGTTCAGAATCAGAGAAAGAAGTAAAAAGCCTTTTAACAAAGAGCTTGTTGTGGAACATCTGCACTATACCTTTTTGAGTGACTTTTTGTGAGATATTGGAAAAAGGCAGTGTGAGATAAATGAGGAATATTTGTTGAGGGGAAATGAAAAGAGGAAAAGTGAATGCTGCCAGATTTTTCTCTGCAAAAAGGAAGATTTCAAGGTGACTTAGAGAAACATTCAAAATGATAAAGGACTTGGTTAAAGCTGAAAAAGATAAACAATATACACCAATGAGGAGATCAAAACATGGCTTTATAATGGTCTCTGAATGATTTTGTGTTATTTGGGGCTCAGCTAGGGAAATACAGGGTGGCTTGACAACAGGAGTGCCTATCAATAATTAATTTCTAGGTTTAAAGGTGCAACCTACCCAGAAAAACCTTTGCTGTTTTTAATGAAAACTGTTGTAGCTTGGAACACAGATGAAGAAAGAAAGGTTTTTACTTATTTATTTAAATGATGGCTATGGACAGAAAAATTAAACACAGTAGGTAGAAAGATCCTGCACAGATGTGAATTGATCTTGTGTGTGTCTGTGCTGTCTGAGAAATGGGCAAACTGGCTGGGATTAAATAGAAAAAACTATCTCTCTGTAATGTTCATGGGAAAACTGAAAAGGTTCTCTTAAATAAGAGCCTGAAATATTTTTCACTTTGGCACAATTTTGTACTTTTGTCTTCCAGCGTGCACAAAGTTTTCAGTACTGAAAATATGGATTTATTGTTACTTGTTATTTTCTTGAAGCAGTTTTTGGACAGAACTAGGAAGATCCAAAATCTGTTGAGCTAACTTTTTCATTGGGAAACTGCAATCCTTTCGGATACTGGTATGCTATAACATTGCTATAGTAGCTTTTGGCTTCTTTACAGAGGTTTAGAAGAATGATTACCTTCATTTTAAAGAGCTGAAAAAGGGATGCATAGAATTTGTGTGGCTTGCCCAAAACACAGAAGCTACAAGCATAAAGTCCATTTCCCCAAACATCCAGTTTAAAACACAAAACTCTGATGTGGACCTAGCCTTGCAGTAAGGAAGTCACTCTAAAGCAGAGAGGAATTGTCTTCTGTACTGGCGTAAGGAAGGCTGGAAAAAGTTTGGAGCAGGCATAGGGAGCAAATTGTCTGTGTAAATGCTCTTGGCATGTTTATACTGCAAATGAAGGTGTGTTTGTGGTCTCTGTCAGCATCCTTGGTAAGAACAGTAGTAAAGACAAAGGACTTACCACTCTGGCTGTTATCTAAAACCTTGTGGGAAGAGGGTTGTTGCCTACTTGCTAGTAAGAGGTGACACCCATCCTTGATGACAGCTCTCCTATGCTATCCAAGACATGCTGTGGTCCTCCTTAAGCTTGCTTTCCAGATATGCCCGTGGCTCAGTGGAGAGCACAGCTGTGCCTGTATCAGCAAGTATTGTGACCCAACAGAAAGGTTCAGAAAGATGAATGGTTGGTGTTGTGACCTCTGCACAACACACATTTTCAGGGGTGTGGCAAGGGTGGATGATCATTTTGCCATAGCTCTAGTCTGGTCCCATGAACTGAATGCTGATCAGCAGCTGGAGCACATTTGATGAGTTCCTGGAGCATGTCTTCTGGTTTAGTTTCCTCTGCAGGCAATTCAGAGCCAGGACAGCTCCGCGATATGAAGCAAAACATACTAAGTGGGGGCAGTCTGGACTTTCACTTCAAAAGTGCACCTTACTCCAAACTAAAACAGTAGTGTAGACATACCAGAAGTCACTCAGGACTGCAGCTTTAGTCCTATTTCTTAGACACAGTAAGCCACTATAGAGGATTTGCAGTATTTTATACATCTTGCAACAATTTGTCTATAATGACTACAGACCCCTGAGAACAGGGTCCAGTGTATATCCCTAGGATAGTTAACTGGGACTTCTGCCTAGTGTTGAGGAGCATGAGGTCATCATTCAGTCTGTTTTGGGTGCCCTGGGATGTAGGAGGTAAAGGGTCCACATGTATGGCATCTTAGTGGAGTAGGACAAAATAGACTTTAACCTCTACCTCTTTTGCTTTAATTAATTCTGTAGGGATTACAACCACAAAATACAGTACAGGACAGAGCTTTATGATGGAAATTCTCTGCTGTGCAGAGTTCTCCCATTCAAATGTTAGCCAGTAAAACACAATAACTGAATAGATCGTATTTATCGGGAAAGTAACTATAGATAGGTTTAGCCTGTTTTTCTGTGCTATCAAAGTCAGGTCTCTACAGACCACTTGTCATGTCAAACAATGCAACAGCGAATTGAGGATAGAGGGCTGCTAACTGCATTGAGATGCAATCTGAGAAGCAGCTAAACAAACTTCAACTCAACAGTGCAGTAGCACTTTCTATGCCAGATAGAAAAGTTGGATGGAGTAAAATGACACTATGGATTTGAAACTGTCATCCTTAAGCTGAAAAGCAAAAGAAAACTGAATCAAAATCTCATCTTTATTGATTATGGCTGCATGTAACATTTTGCACCAGAAAATGTGGTTGTTACCTGGAGCTTGACTCCTTTTCCCACAGCAAAACCCTTGACCCCTCCTGAGCTTTATGGTGGGTTGGACCCAGGAGACTAGCCTGTAGGTGGAACTCCTGGTTTCTAGCTCTTGGCTCTGTAATGGGGACTGATCCCCTAAGAATTTCTGCTCCATCCCTACTTCCCAAGGCTTCCTGTTCAGTAGTGACTTTGAGCATCTGAGACGTGGACACTGATAGAGCTCTTTTTTAACTCAAAATGTTCAAAATTCAACATTGTTGTAGTTGTAAATTTATAGCCAGATAAACTTCTTTGTTGTTGTTCAAATTTTCTCTCTGCAAGACTCCTGGAAATGCATGCTTTTTGCTGCAGATGAACTCATCCTTTTTCCCCATTTAAAAAGTCCCCATGCATAGATCAGGTGGTCAGACTCCCATGTCTTTTCTCCACTTTGAAAGACAGTCACCATCCTTGACTACTGATATTTTGAGGCAGGTAGCAAGGCAGCTTTACATCTCAGTGGTGTCCGTTGTTTATTTTTCTCATACCAACTGCACACTAATAATTGATTATTTTTCCACAGTTTTCTGAAATATTTTACCATATAGAAAGTACATACCGGCTGTAAAATCCCACTGAATTTGATCCCACTGAACCCTCCTTCATCTCTTTACTCCTTACTGCAGATTCTGTGGAGTCAGATGGACCCCCTTATGGCCAATTGCGGGGGTTCCCCATTTGTTTTCTATTGATGACTCATTATCAAATTTGCTCAGTTTATGAGTAAAGGGATTATTTTTCTAAATAGGAATTCAGCCTGGGCCCTGCAAGTCAAGCTGTGTTCCCTTCTGCTTCTCACATTATCACTACCAATAAAGAATCTGCAGCTGGGGACTCAGCTGACAACTTTGTCAATGATGCATGAAGCAGGCTAGATTCTAGTTGCTCTTCCACAGCTGCAGTAGAGTGACAGTATGAACCAAAACAGGAACTCCTTCTTTTTTTTTGTCACTGAAACAAGCCGATGGAACAGGGTGACCACATAGAAGTCAAAATATTGAAACTATTTAAAGTACCTTTATGATCAGTTTGATTTCTAAATGGTCACCACTTCATCTTGACTATTCTCTTGCTCCATGTATCAAGTGCCCTAAAAGACATCTCCCTCAACATCTTTTCATTCTCTCGTGTCTTTTTCCCACTTTGATGTACAGTGAACATAATTTAGGGCTTCTGCATTCTGTGGCCAGCAGGACTAAGTAAGTGATCATCCCTCTGTACTTGGCAATGGTGAAGTCACACTCCGAATCCTGTGTTCACTTTTGGGCCCCTCACTACAAGAAAGACATTGAGGTGCTTCAGCATATCCAAAGAAGGGTGATGAAGGTGGTGATGAGTCTAGAGCACAAGTCTTATGAGGAGTGGCTGAGGGAACTGGGATTGTTTAGCCTGGAGAAAAAGAGGCTCAGGGGAGACCTTATTGCTCTCTACAACTACCTGAAAGAAGGTTGTAATGAGGTGGATGTCGGTCTCTTTTCCCAAGTAACAAGTGACAGGACAAGAGGAAATGGCTTCAGGTTGCACCAAGAGAGGTTTAGATTGGATATTAGGAACAATTTCTTCACTGAAAATGTTCTCAAGCTTTGGAACAGGCTGTCCAGGGAAGTGGTGGAGTCACCATCCCTGGGGGGTGTTTAAAAGGCGTGTAGATGTGGTGCTTAGGGACGTGGTTTAGTGGTGAACTTGGTAGTGTTAGGTTAATGGTTAGACTCGATGATCTTAAAGGTCTTTTCCAACCTAAATGATTCTGTGATTCTACGATTCCATGATTCTCATTCCTCCACCTGCATACCAATCACTGCTCTTCTCTCAAGGTTTACAGAACTTCAGCAAAGATGCTTTTATAAATCTAAAAATATGAGCATCTCCACTGGTCCCTGATGTTCTCTGAGACTAGCTTTGAGAATATTTTTCCTTTACCAAAGAGAAAAAGTATTGTGAGATATTATCCAATTGCTTGATTTCTTACTTAAATTTTATGTCTTTTTTGCTTGGTAAACTGAAAGATGAACTCTTTGTTTTATGAAAAAAGGTCAAAACCTTAGCTGCCGGAGATGATCAGTTATGCAGTTACTGTGACTAAGACCAGTTTGAGAAACAGTGCCAGAATATCTAGGGGACGTGGAAGTTCATGTAAATGGACATAAGATTTTTAGGTTTTTGCTTCTAAATTGCTACTCAGATGGGAAGAGACTGGGAAGCTACCTGATTATTAATGTGAAAGTACTTCTTGGTTTCCATCTTAATCTTAATAAAACTCATACATCACCAGAAATAAAACCCTAAACCAACAAGCCCTGCATCACCTTCAATAACAACTGCCACACAAGGAGATAGTATATAGAAGAAAAAGAACAACAAATTAGAAAGTAAACTGCCTTATTTTTTGTTAAAGTCAGAAGCAAAGGGGTTTTTTTGGTCAGACAGTTTGGAAGAATTTGACTTATCCTGGAGTTTTGATCTCATGATCCATGCAATCTTTGTAAACCAAGAAATTAACAAAAATTACTCAGAAAGAGGAAGTGTTACAGGGGGAACATTTAAAATTTCTGCAGACTGGAACACATGGAAAAATGCAGTCCTAACCCTAGGGGAAACTTGCCCCTTCTGGCTGCACTTTATGCTTAAGGAAATCAAAAAGACTTTGTAGTTCACTACTCTGTAATGAAGGCACAACATAGAGGTATCATCACTCCTGGTACCACGGGTTCAGTACCAAGGACTCTGATGTACCTCTTGGTAACAAGCATGTCAGCATAAAGAGTGGCCCTTTCCTGACCTAGCCTTATTCAGAGCAACAGGTTATTCACTCAGAATTTCTCAGAGGAGTCACCTGTGTTCTCCCATTTCTTTCCATCTTTGGGGTCTATGAAGGGGGATCTCACTTTTCTTTTCTTTATGGGGCTCCAGATCATTAACTTTACATATTTAGAGAAAATCAAAATTGCTGTTCTCTGTTTGTTTTGAACTTAACACCATCTGATGAAAATCTGCTAGAGAAGTTGCCTGGCTTTTCTCGGTTTCATAAAGGCACCTGATGGGTATGTGCTCTGAGAGTTGTACACCTCTAGGGTCATTCACTGATAGGATGTCATGGGGAGGAAGAAAAGAGGAACCAGCTTTGATCACTGGCATCACACACATTCAAAGGAAAAAATATCAAGTAAAGGAAAATGTTAGATAATGAATTGAGGAACTGGGAAGGCTAATGCAAAGGTAACACTGAATCTCTGTTTCCATTGTCAGAGGGATGGATCTGAACTCTTGTGGAAGCACGGTAGGGTGCAAATGCTGGAGTCACCTGGGAAATGGCACAGTGTGCTTCTGGCTATCTTCAAGTGAAAAAGCCATTGCCATACTGGGGGTTGGCAGAAAGTATGCATGTGAGGTTAATGTGAAAAAGATAGAAGAGATGATCTCTTTCTTTTAACCACAGAATGTTCTAGGAGGATTAGGAAAAAGTTCACTTCCATTGGTATCAGTAGGGCAGAAAGAAAAATCACCATGTTTATTTCTGGGCACTCCCTCCAAGGCTTTGCAGGTGACAGACCCAGTGAAAGCATACATCTCCGCTCTGTGCTCAGTAAGCAGAAAATGAAACAGAAGAGTCAGTGTGACAGTGAGTGATTTCAAGTCACTTGTAAAGGCATGCATTCAACCTGAGGCCATCAGTTCAGGAGCCCTCACAACAATAGGGGTAGTTTTTAATAAAATCACAGCGACCAGAATCCAAAGGGATCTTGAACAAGGCAAACAACAAACACAAATCCTTCTAAAACACATGCTGCTCATCATGGTGCAAAGGTTCCCCAAGGTACTTTGTCAGGATTTGAAGTTACTATGGGTATTCTTGCCTGCCCTCACCTGGCTGCAGCCCACCTCAGCTCAAGAAAGTCCTTCCAAAACAGGCTGCAGCAGCAGCAGATAATAATTGTTTCTCTTCTCTTTTTGTCTTGGGACATCTGGATAAAATGCATAGCTCCATTCCCAGTGTCTGGGCTTCCTCAAACCATTTGCTTAAGACTGGACAAGGGAGAGTGACTTATATGTAAATCCTGGGACCAATGTCATTTTTACCATGTGCTATTGAATGGGTACTGTACTGCTCTGGGCAACTTATATATTAATATACAATTTGCCAGAGGAGCCTATTCAAAACTGCACTACAGTGGCTCACAAAATTTTGGCGTCATGTTCTCTTCGACCTTTGAACATGCTTTGAAAAACACTGATTCAGCAAAACAAGATATTTTTTTTTCGGTGGGGTCCTGGATGCTTAGGTAGAGATATGAACTCATTCCAACATTACCATGACTCCTCTGTTTAGGTTCTGAAATATAGTAAACTGGCATTAAATCCTAAACCAGAAGACAGTTTCCTACCTGCATCTTCCTAATGCCAAATAGTATCCTCATCCAGCAGTCTGTAGTCAGCCTTTCTCTTAATCTCTTCTGGAGTTTTCACTAAACACAGCCAGGTGATTCAGCCTCTTACCTGTGATGTGGGAGATCAAAGACCAAATCCATTTTATGATGCATGATCCTATTTCTGGGCCAAGAAGTAGTTAATTTTTAAATGGAAAAGCTGTAATGGGAGGCATTGAGAGTGGCTGATTCCATAGTGTGGGAGTCAGAGCTTCCAGCTGGAATGCAAGAGACAGGTTCAGAGAGCGGCCATGGGCAGGCCAGCTAGAGACTTCAGGTTGACTCTTGTGCATCTCAGATGCAGGTTGTGCACTCACTGGCTGGTGAGATGATTTCTCCTCTTTTACTGGGTGTGGAACAAGTTCAAATGACAAAATCTCAGTCTGTTTTGCAAAAGGGGATTCTTGTTTTCCAGTCTGCTCTAATTCTCAGCTTTTCTTTGAGTATGTGTGTTAGGATATGCTTTCTGCTGCAGCAGAGATCAATAGCAAATGATACCTTTGAAGAGGGGGATTTGAGGGATTCTGCAGGAAATCAGAGAAAACAGGGTTATACAAGCCATTGCTTCCTCAAGAGGGTGACCTCACATAATATTTGGTCTTTCCAAGTAGTGTTTAGGTGTGTGTATCACAAACCATTGAGTTATAAAGCCAATAGATTAATGAGAAAATAACTGGAGTTTCACAACCAATATATTCTGAAAGCTTCCTCTCTTGCCCCCCTGAAAAAAAGTGTTGAAAGGGAACCAGGAATGCAATTTTCACCTTTGATAGCACAGTCTATCTATTATGCAGGCAAAGCCTTCCAACAAGTCTTATTTTAAGGTGTGAACATGTACTGAAGAGAGATTTGCTCCTTTGTGCATCCATTCCTCAGGAAACAATTCAAACGGTCTCTTTTTAACCTTCTAATCTTCTGAAGGGCCCATCCTCATGGCTGAGGTACTGAAACGTGATCTTCACTAAGAAATCTTACTGGACTTCCCTTCCCAAGCAAAGGCACAAAGAGGGAAAGTAGAGAAAGCAGAGATGAGGGCTGGTACTGACTTGTGCAATTAGAAGTATATCTATCTACCACCATTCTGAAGAATCTTAAGCTCAACTGAACAGCAACTCTTCTAGTAAGTCTTTCAGGGATGGGCTCTTCCCTTACAAACTTAGTAAAAGTTGACTGTCAAGTCCAAGTAAATTGTCTCAGCTCCCTCTGTGACCAGCAGAGAGAGCCAAGCACATTTAAAAATCAATTGATTCTTTCTCCCTTGCACAGATTTCTAAAGTAGGTGAGGTAGATTTTCTGCTCTGTTGCCTCTCTGTCCCTATTGACACTAGGGGGAGCATAGAAGAAGAATTAGGCAGTGCAGGATATTAGGCAACTGTATGAGAAAACAGAGGAGAATCCTTTCTTAATATGCAGACTGTATTACATTTTATTCAGAAACTGAGGGGATCTTTTTGTTGCTCTCTGGTCGCTCCTATGATGGTTTCAAACTTAACTGTTTCTAACAAAGTTTCTTTTATTTTTTGTATAGGAATATGCTAGGAAATGCCTTATTTTGAAGAAATTAACCTTTGACAGAGATAAGTTAATCAGGGAAGAAATACAACCAGAAAAAGCAGACCTTGTATCATATACAATGTACTTCTGCAGTACAGAAGGATAAACACTATAGGCCTGTGGCTTAATTTGCTAACCGGTGCATACAAGTGTGTGTGTGTGTGTAGAGATACACAGGCTGTAGAAAGGTTTTGACTGGATTACGGGACAGTGATTTACTTGAAATAAAGACTCCTGTAAACTGTTTCATTATGCTCTAATCTAGAATATAGCTGCAGAGTGATCAGTGCCTTTAGCATCCCCTCGGGTCCTGCAGAGACTGCTTCATGTCCTGCAGAGTTGTGGGGTCTTGTGTAACTTTGCTTCAAAATTGCTTCATTCTTCAGGGAGTTCATGTGTTAGCAAGCTCTAAGGACAACAGCTCAAATATATATAATGTATGTTATTTTTGTTTGAAAAAGTTTTCTCCAACAAGTTACAACTAAAGTTGTGAATTCTAGTATGACTAGCAACTAAACCCCAAACACTGGCGTTACAATCAGCATCTTAATGCTTACCTTTCTGAACATGCCAGAACTGCATCTGCTTTGTAGTGAGGTTAAACAACAATTACTATGAGAACATGGTTTGGTTTTTTTGTCATTTGTTTATTCTCCTTGCTCTTACATTATACCAATTAAGTCTTTTATATATCTAAACCCAATGGGTCAAATTTTCAGCCCAAAGCTATTCAGTGTGGTGTTATTTCACATTAAAGAGGACCTCACCTGCTATGATGATGTGAGGACAGCATCTCAAAGTATTTAATAATGCTTAGCAATATGTCATAACACCATATAACCTGAAGTGAATAAAACAGCACAGTGGATCAAAACACATGGGGAGTTTAACTTGGTGGAGTATAGTTAGTTTAACCAAACTGGGATTTGGACAGGCCTACAGCAATAATACAGTGTTTGCCATGTAACTGTCTTGCATTGGTATGATCATTAACAAATGATTAAGTGACTGATAGTTACTTATGTAAGTAAAGATGACAGGTGTAATCTGTGGCTTTTAATTTCAAGTATTAGTGTATATTACATTAACAACTGTACACTATCTGTTTCTTTCAGCATAGCTCCAATTTCAAGTTCCAAGTGTAAGAAAATGCAATTTAATATAATTGTGGTTATTTTATTTTCCTCAATAAAAGCAATCATTGCCTATAGCTGGTTTCAGAGTGTTGTGAGCAACTTGCAACTGCTACCAAATGTCTGTTAAAAGGAGTCTCAAACCTGGCAAATGTCTTTGGGGAGGTTTTCTGTAATTGGCTTTATATTTAGCTTTAAGATGGAAAAGCACAGACTGTTCAGAACACCTGGCAGTCACTGAAGTAAAACACTAGGTACTATTTTGCAAAAAATCTCAGGTGAGTGCAAAGCAAACAGTAGCCTAATTCTTCTGCCTTAGTCAATTAAAAGTTACTGTGCATTAAGAGCTTGATCCTTATCATACTGAAATTAATGTCAAAACTCTCACTGACTTCAATAACAACAGTAGAATCCAAGATGAAATTGCCCTCTAGATTGATCTGAAATAACTATTTCCTTCAAGTTTTTAACAACATTATTCTTAAAGACAAGAATAATGCTTTGAGCAAAAGACTGGTAATCAGGAGCTTTGTATTCTGTTCCTGGAACAGTCAAGCACATGTTCAAGTTTAAAGACATGTCTAATTGCTTTCCTGAATGGAGCTGCTTTCTGGAGTTAAAATTTGTATTCTGAGCACTGTCCTCTGTGTCTTTGGCATGATCAGTTAGGGCATCATCCTGCCAAGTGACATGCACTCTTTCCATTGGTGTCAAGGTAATGTCATCTGGGCAACCCCTTACACGTCCAGCATCTTGGTAAATATCCCCATCTTTAAAACAGGAATAATAATGCCAAGATGATCTGATGCATATAGTGAAGTTAAATAATTTCATATGGTTTGGTGAGTTTGGAGATGAAATGATATATAAATGCAAGGTTTCACTGTGATATTGACATATCCTTTTCAGATGTGAAGGTCATCTGGCTTGCTAACACTCCAGTTCCCTGCTTTGGATGTTATTATTGACATCCTATTGATCTATTTGGTCAAAGGCTGAGCACTTTCTATATAAGTCCTAAGTCTTGAAGTTTGCAAGGTGGAGAAGAACCAGGGATCATTCCAGTGTAATGTTTTACCAGTAGCAATCTCTCAAAGTGCTTACCACTCTCTGTCTAAAACTGAGGAGTAGTGATATAAGGAGGGGACGATGATAATTAATAGAGGAATATTTCACAGAATCACAGAATCGTCTAGGTTGGAAAAGACCTTGAAGATCATCTAGTCCAACCATTAACCTAACACTGACAGTTCCCAACTATACCATATCCCTAAGCGCTATGTCAACCCGACTCTTAAACACCTCCAGGGATGGGGACTCCACCACCTCCCTGGGCAGCCCATTCCAACGCCTAACAACCCGTTCTGTAAAGAAATGCTTCCTAATATCCAGTCTAAACCTTCCCTGGCACAACTTGAGGCCATCCCCTCTTGTTCTATCGCTTGTTACTTGGTTAAAGAGACTCATCCCCAGCTCCCTGCAACATCCTTTCAGGTAGCTGTAGAGGGCGATGAGGTCTCCCCTCAGCCTCCTCTTCTCCAGACTAAACAACCCCAGTTCCCTCAGCCGCTCCTCGCTCCTCATACGACATGTGCTCCAGACCCTTCACCAGCTTCGTTGCCCTTCTTTGGACATGCTCGAGTAATTCAATGTCCTTTTTGTAGTGAGGGGCCCAAAACTGAACACAGTAATCGAGGTGCAGCCTCACCAGTGCCGAGTACAGGGGTAAGATCACTTCCCTGTCCCTGCTGGCCACACTATTGCTGATACAAGCCAGAATAGCATTGGCCTTCTTGGCCACCTGGGCACACTGCTGGCTCCTGTTCAGCCGGCTGTCAATCAACACCCCCAGGTCCCTCTCTGACTGGCAGCTCTCCAGCCACTCCTCCCCAAGCCTGTAGCGCTGCTGGGGGTTGTTGTGGCTGAAGTGCAGCACCTGGCATTTGGCCTTATTGAAACTCCTACAGTTGGCCTTAGCCCATCGCTCCAGCCTGTCCAGGTCTCTCTGCAGATCCTCCCTACCCTCGAGCAGATCAACACTCCCACCCAACTTGGTGTCATCTGTAAACTTACTGAGGGTGCATTCGATCCCCTCGTCTAGATCATCAATAAAGATGTTAAACAGGAGTGGCCCCAAAACCAAGCCCTGGGGGACACCACTCGTGACCGGCCGCCAACCAGATTTAATTCTGTTCACCACAACTCTTTGGGCCCGGCCATCCAGTTTTTTACCCAGCAAAGCGTGTGCCCATCCAAGCCACGAGCAGCCAGTTTCGCCAGGAGAATGCTGTGGGAAACGGTGTCAAAGGCCTTACTAAAGTCAAGGTAGACAACATCCACAGCCTTTCCCTCATCCAATAAGCAAGTCACCCTGTCGTAGAAGGAGATCAGGTTTGTCAAGCAGGACCTGCCTTTCATAAACCCATGCTGACTGGTCCTGATCATCTGGTTGTCCCGCATGTGTTGTGTGATGGTACTCAGGATGAGCTGCTCCATCAGCTTCCCGGGCACTGAAGTCAAGCTGACAGGCCTGTAATTTACGCACCTTAAGGTAAGATGAAAAGCTTGGGTGATTAGTATAGTTCTTGAATTTGCTAAAATGATGTAGCCTTGTTCACATCATTTTTGCATTCTTGGAGTCTGAAAGCTGATTTCCATCAACTGTTTTCTTCCAAAGATTTGGATTTTCCTGCTCTGAAGGAATATATTGATTCTAGTCACTTTCCTGTTGAAATACAGCACAAGCTACAAGTCTCATCAAAAGAGTAAAAGTTCTGGCTTATACCACCTTCAGTCTGATCTTAGTCCTTTGGGAAGCTTGCAGGTGTGCCCATATTTGAGGGTACGCTGACCTTTTGCCTCTTTTCCCTTTAGCTTTTGGTTTTCCTGTTCATGGTGCTGGACTATGCTTAAAGTGCTCTGTCCTTTCTTTTCACCTAAATGCAGTACTCCACTTGTATGTCTGCTCCTTTGTCCATCCTGGTTCTTGTGTGGTCCTCAAACAAGAGCTTGTGGTAGAGGGGGACCCTTGGATTCTTGTTGTACTAATTTCCCACCAAGATGTCCAGACAGTTTTCACTGGCAGTGATGCTGACCAGAATACATTGTAATAACGAAGTAGAGGCCCAAGTCATACAGGTAAGTTATAGCATAAGTCTGCAATTGGAGCCTGAGGCAGCTAGTCTGTTACAGCACTCCAACCTCAGTGATGCTCATTTATCACCTCAAGAATTTAACATTGGGCACAAAAATTTGAAAAATTTTCCCACAAGTTATGAAAATTGAGCCTACAATGTGGAACAGTGCCTTAGTTTTAGCTTCAGTGACAGACTTGGAGGGCAGCCACAGGTCTGGGAAGGCCCTGATTTGGAAGACAAGCAGATTCAGATCTGGATCCAAATTCCAGGGCTTGCATACACCGTGACATGTCACCTGCTTGATTGAGCACTGAAACAGGAACTGAAGAAGTTAATAAACTCTGTTTTTTTGGCGCTACCTCCATGTTTAATTTCTTTTCACTGTTTGCATTTACAACACATTTGAAAGTCTGGCATTTTACAAGAATATAATAAGAGTGGTAATTAGAACAAGCTGGAAGAATCCAAGCCAAAGTCAATAGTTACCTTTTTTTGGTAAACAGAAGCTTGTCAAGTTCAACAGAGAAATTTTCTTCATAATAATTTATTACAACAGTTATGAAAACAAGCTCTCAAAAAATTAAACTTGTGGCTCTTTCCAAAACTGATTTAGCAGTTTTCTGAGGGAGATCAAACTTGAAGGGATTATATATTTTAGCTTAAGCCTCCCCCACCAAAAAAACCCAACTCCACAAACAAAAACATTAAATGAGACAATTGCAAAATCAGGCTCTGTTCACAGAAGAGAAATTGCCTGTCTGGGATTCATATCTCTGTGGCTCTTCTAGGAGAAGCTGGGTCTTGGGTAGTAACAGCTGTGTTGCTTGGGTGTTCACATCTACAGAAGCACTGGGATACAATCAGCCATGGGAAACAGAAGAAGGGGTCATTGTACCTGACAAAGGTACCAGTCTAAGAGATGGGGAACTTCACAGGATGTTGAAGCATCTTACAAAGTGTTAAAAACTAAGAAGAAAGCTTGTGGCCCAAATGCTGCACTTCTGCAAACATTAATACAGGCTGCTGTTATCCAAGGGAAATACTTTGTGAGGCTCATTACTTTAATTGGTCACTGTCATCTAGTTAAAAAGGAGAAAAGAAGAAATGCTCCTGACAAAGAAACAAGGCTCACTGCAAGCGATGTTTTGCTTCTGTAGCTCTGCAGTGTGATGTCTGGCTGGTATACCCTCACATGGGGCGCACGCATCCATCACAGCCTCGTCCTCCATTGGCACATGGCAGCAGCAGGCAGCAATTCCCTGGCACAAGTATTTGTCTAAAACACTACCGTTATACTCAGCTAAGATGTGTGTGTGCATCAGCCTCTACAGCACATGTTGGAGTGCCATCAGCATGAATGTTATGGGCCTTTTCACTGCAGGCAGCCATGGGTTGTTTTGCTTCACCACTTCTGAGGCTGAGGGGCTCACAAAGCTGCTAATTTCTAAAATCATTGTAAGTGCAGTTGTGCAGGAATCAAGATTCAGTAAGGACTGTTGTTGGACACTAGTTGTACCAGTGACTTGTTGTATAAACAGGGATAAGTCATGGACCTCTACTTCCTTATCTGTGGTGTGAAGCCAATATTTACCTAAGGCAATGCCTGTTTTGATGCAGATGTGTATGTCAGAAGACCATTCCAGGGGAAGGGCACTGTGTGCAGGTGATTACTGCTGTTGCCGGTTCTCCGCAATTCTAGTGGTGAGAGGTGCCAAACAGGGCTCATCGCAGTGCTGGCGTTGTTGGCCTAGGCTGCACCCTTCTGAATCCAGCTAATAGAAGTTCAATTACACTGTTAATATCTGTGCATATCTATTTCTGCAGGTATGTTGGTTTCTCATTTGCAGCCCTGGTTGCTGCAGGGTTTTACTGAAATTCCCTTCTATTGCAGAGCCTAAGTTGAGTCTATTAAAGCAAAGGGTGTATTCTGCTTTCTAGATCATTTAAAACCTGTGGCAAAATTAACAATATAGTTTTGCTTAATTGTCCTCATCCAAGAAACATTGACAGCTCCCCTGGGTCACTACAGCAATTTCTTTTGTGTTGTAAAACGCTTTATTCCCTAGAGTGAAAATGCGTAGGCTGTCATTATGTGACTCTCCAGTCCCACACTGATAAAGGCTACCTGTGCATTTTTTTTAAAAGCTAGTAAGCAACTGTCACATTTACTGAAATAGTCTCAGAAACTTATTTCCATATTTTGTCTTTCCACTGTTTTTGATTTGATATTACAAGATTAATAATAACATTTTGTCTTTGTGAATCTTGCCCTCTTTGACTGTGCTGGTTAGCCTCTGTTTTTTCACAGAAGTAGTCAGCCAAGCTAAGTCTTTCTTTTTGATTCATGCAGGTTGTAAGGTCAGTTCTGGTGGGTATGATTTGCTAATGAATTCATGCTCCATTTCTCAGCTGGCTGGTTCTGCAAGTAGGCCTGGACAAATACATTGACATTTGAATTTAAGGGGACATTCAGAGACCTAGTCAAAAAATATTTGAGAATAGATTTAGGAATAAGTATGGTGCAAATGAAATATGAAGTAGAATAAATAAAACCACTTTGATATTAAGAACATATATATATGTGTGTGTATATCTATATCTCCTTGTTATAGATTACAAAGTTTTTATAATTTCATATATGTCACCATCACTCTGAAGACTCCTCTGTGCTCTGAAGAAATGGGAAAACTGAAGCACAAGGAAAAGAAGGGAAAATTCGTCATGTGGCGAGCAGCATTTCCAGTGCATTCATTACTAATAGCATGGCAAACGCCAGTGTGGGGAAGAGAGAGAGAGAGACTCACAGGGCCACTATTTCATGTCATTTCCCAGGTGCACATGGAGGGTGGGACGGAGCATGGACAGAACTGAGTATGCTGCTCCCCCTCAGAGCACCAGCCACCCAGACTGGGTCATCTTAGTCAGATGAAGTCTAGTCTGGACTAACTTTCCTACTCCTGAGACAGGGAACGACCAGAATTTGAATCCTAGTTTGCAGTTCATCTTTCAGCACCACAACTATGCCTGAAACCGGGAGGGGATTCTAGAGGCAGGATTGCTCTGTGCCTACACTGGTTTTTACATTCTTTGCCTCAGCATCAGAAAAATTAAAGATTTTCTCTGGTTCAGAAAAGGTCAGTCTAACAGATGAGGCAAGGTCTAGGGGCTAAGGCACCACCAGGGACTTCAATATTGGCTTAATTTTCCAGTTTTGTCTTATACTTCCTGTGTGACTGTACTCTAGAGATTTCATCTATCCATGTCTCCATCCACCCCACGTGAAAGACAATGCACAATATCACTTCATTTTTACTGCCGTTTGGTTGTAAACTGCTCAGAAAAAAAGGATGTCTCTCATTATTGCCTTTGGCAATGAGTTCCCCATCCTTACAGATGACTTTTGGTCCTACACCATGGCAATTAAAAATGGTTCATGAACTAGTGGCTTTTCAAAGGACAGCAGCACTGTGTGATCCTTGGTATGGAAAGGTCTCTGAGAGATGGAAGAAAAATAGGGCTATCTATGGGGAAACTCCAAACTTCCCCTCAGCACCCTCAGTAGTTCTGACCAATAGAGATCCTCATAATTCATCTAGCATATACCAGGAGTATTGGGCTCCCCCAAAATGCAAAATACAGCTTCATTTCAATCATGAGAAGGCAGTGTGTCATGGTCAGAACTGGGAAATTGTCTCTGACTCACTCCTCAATCAGAGGATGTTCAAAACTACATTTGCCATCACCAAGGAAGCTGTCCTAAATACCATGTGGGAGTAATAGGTACTCTGTGCCTGTCATGTTGAAGTTATTTTACTGCAAAAAGAAGAAATCAAGAAAATTTACTGGGAGTGAAAGAGAGGTGGGGAGAAAGGCATGGAAAAAGATGAATGTAATGTTAAAGGTGAGAAAAGGGGGACAACAGTAAAAGGCGAGAGTCTTGGGTACCAGTGTTTACTCTATAGGATGTTTCTCTATTTTATAATAAATGAAAAATTAATAGTATATTCCACTGTCATCACCACCACTGTGACTTAATCCATATTTTTCCTTTTACCAGGCCTTTAAAGGAAACACAGAGTTCTGAATGGGTTTTGAGGAAGAAAACTACAGGTTGTGCTTCAGGAACAGGCTTCAAATAGTATGTTCCTCTTTGCTGCTGGTGTGTAGTGCCATGAAAAGAGAAGATCCATTTTGTTTAGTCTGAAGTTTATAGTCCCCCATACAGAGTACAGACAGATTGTGAGAATCTGGCATTTAAAATGGAAATATTTTTGTGCCCCATTCTAGCCACCAAAGTCTATTACAGGTTCTTAATCCTTACCCTGGAATTAGAGATAACAATCTGAGTTGTCTGGAAAATCTCTCATATACAATTGCCTTGGTTTTCTACAGAACACACCACAGGTATAGTTATTTAACTTGCACATCAACACCTGGACAAATTGAATTTCTTGGAACAACTGGTAATTCAATTTCTTTGACATAATCTGCATGTAAATAGGCATGCAAAAATCTTAATTTCAGTTTCTTTACAATCACAGCTTTAAGTATAGATACATTAATGAATTTCAGTGGAGCATGAGATAAGCTCCAGAAATGTGAAGTCCTTTAGAGTACCACATTTGTGCTATCACTCAACAACTAATTCCATTTTTAATGATCTTGCCAAGATGTTCAAACTACGTTAATTATGTCAAATGCTTTGACTGGTATTTAGACTGTTTTCTCTCCCTGTCCAATGGATGCCATTTTAACTGCCCAAGTGTAAAACACAGTTGCAGAAGGGTTTGTATGTGTAATGAGACACACTAATCTTACGTGCTTATTCAATATAGATTCAGATTCATGAGTCTGAGACTAGTATAATGACACACTTTTGCTTGGATTATGCAAGACTCTTGCATTAAAAAGTAAGAAATATGGGGAGATTAGTGTCAAAACTTCTTTTCATTTAGTGGATAATGTGTTGAAGAGAGGGGTCTTACGTTCAAATTAAGGATAATTGCAATTAATTGAATGTAATTTAGAAAGCAGAGTCTTTTAGAAATGATGGTCAGCTAATGAGTAATCCAATACATCTGGCAGAGGGACTGTTGACTACAAAGTAATTAATCTGATGTTTCAGTGTCATTTATCTTTGCTTCCTCAATCAAAGTGAATACAGAACTCCAATGACACCCAATGTCAGGAAAAAAGAAGGTACAGGGATTTTTTGATGATATTCCCATGCTCTGATTGGCTTCTTGAAGCAATTTTTACTCTCAAGGTTTAGTTTCCATTCCTGCTGGCACTTAACCATAAGACCAGATCTCTTATAAAGCATATTTAAACAGATTTGTTGCCAAAATACAAAAGTACTTTTAAGCATAGAAATTGTGTATGCATCAATGTATTGGGTTTGCATAGCAAGGTTTCAGTAACGGGGTGACTTCTGTGAGAAGCTGCTAGAAGCTTCCCCTATGTCTGATGAAGGCGATGCCACCTGACTCCAAAACAGACTCACCACTGGCCAAGGCCAGCCAAGCCCATCAGCGATGGTGGTAGAGCCTCTGTGAGAACAAATTTAAGGAGGGGGAACTGCAATTTCAGTCAGAGAGAGGAGTAAGAATATGTGAGAGAAACAACTCTGCAGACACCAAGGTCAGTGAAGAAGGACGGAGAGGAGATGCTCCAGGTGCTGGAGCAGAGATTCCCCTGCAGCCCGTGGTGCAGCCCATGGTGAGGCAGTCTGTGCCCCTGCACCCATGGAGGTCCATGGTGGAGCAGAGATCCACCTGCAGCCCAGGAAGAACCCCACACCGGAGCAGGTGGATGTGCCTGAAGGAGGCTGTGACCCCGTGGGAAGCCCACACTGGAGCAGGCTCCTGGCAGGACCTGTGGC
This sequence comes from Strix uralensis, assembly GCF_047716275.1. NCBI lineage: Eukaryota > Metazoa > Chordata > Aves > Strigiformes > Strigidae > Strix > Strix uralensis. The sequence continues at coordinate 78,606,519 of NC_133974.1, read as the reverse complement.
CCTGTGGAGAGAGGAGCCTGTACTGGAGCAGGTTTGCTGTCAGGACTTGTGACCCCGTGGGGGACCCACACTGGGGCAGTCTGTTCCTGAAGGACTGAGCCCCATGGGAGGGAGCAGTTTGTGAAAAACTGAAGCCTATGGGAAGGACTCACATTAGAGAAGTTCATGGAAGACTGAATCCTGTGGGAGGGACCCCATGCTGGAGCAGGGGAAGAGTGTGAGGAGTCCTCCCCCTGAAGAGGAAGGAGTGGCAGAGACAACATGTAATGAACTGACCACAACTGACATCCCCTGTCCCCCTGTGCCTCTGCGAGGGAGGAGGTAGAGAAAATTGGGAGTGAGGTTGAGCCCAGGAAGAAGGGAGGGGTGGGGAGAAGGTGTTTTTAAGGTTTGTTTTTATCTCTCATTATCCTGCTCTGATTTGATTGGTAATAAAATCAGACTAATGTCCCCAACTCAAGTCTGCTTTGCCCGTGATGGATCTCTCCTTGTCCTTATCTCAATCCACGAGCCTTTCATCATAATTTCTCTCCCCTGTTCAGTTGAGGAGAGGGAGTGATAGAGCAGCTCTGGTGGGCACCTGGCATCCAGCCAGGGCCAACCCACCACAAACAGAATTTGTTCTGTTCAACCAGTGCTCATTAACAATAGCCTGGATGAAATTTTCCCCAATGCAGCCACATTCAAGGTATAATGAGAAAACCTATCCAGGTTAAAACTAGTTTTTCTCTTTTTATATTAGATCAGTTTTTAACCAGATTCATTCACTCACCCATGTTTCTATGTGGCAGGCCAAGCACTTGTGCCAACACACAGGAAAGGTTGGAAATGAGTCATGAAGGTGAGGGAGAGTAGCACTCCTTTCTGTGATATTGCCATCCTTGTGTTTGCCCTCCTCGTCTGTACACAACAGGACAGGCTGAAAGTGGTCTATCCCAGCCTAGCTCATGGCTTGATGACAGGAAGAATCTTCTTTCTTATCCTGGACATGTTGGATCTCAATTAGAACAAAAGGTTGAATCTGGGCTTCCCACAGCATACCGGACTAGAGACCAAGGAAGGATTAAGAAAAACTGCAGAGAGCGTATGCAGTGACACAGACCTGCTCAATGTGCAGCTATACCTTTCTTTACAGACAATGTTATAAGCTATGGATAGCAGTTGACTGGGATAAATACTTGAAATAGCCCCTAAATAGAAGGCTGGAAGCAATCAGTTGGTTTTGTTAAAAAATAATAGCTCTCTGACTTGCAAGGAAGAGGTGAGTTACTTGTTAAAGTATGGGACTTAAGAAAAATCACAGAAAGAAAAGTGAGATAGAATTACAAAGCCATAAAAATAGCTGCTTAAGCACTTATTTCCCTACTTCAGTGCACCAACTCTGCCACAAAGAGTCCATAGCCAAGAAAAGCTAGGTAGTTATCAAAACCTTTTCCATAACAGACCCTCTTAGCAACTTGATAAAGCATAATCAGAGAGGAAACAGAATAACCCATCACAAATTAGCTGGTTTTCTACCCCTTTTTCTCCTCTATTATGCTGACCCTCAGGACATTTTAAAGACCAATAAACCAGATCTCTGAGAGGGGTGAGAAAGTGCAACATTGGCAAGCCAAACAAATGTACAAAGTTGTGTTTTGGATCAACAGCAGCAATATAGAGATGTACTAAAAACATCCAACTGCATACAGCTCTTCTCTAAACAGACTATTCTTCCATTTGGCATGTAGAACAAGGAAATAATATACTTTGCAGAGCCAAAAAGCATTCATTTTCCTAGCACAGAGTCTCTCAAAGTTATCTTGACTGATCCCAGTCAATCAGGAGATCATTTACAGCGCTTTGATAAGGGAAAGGTAAATAGTCTTTGGAAAGTTTACAGCACCACCCAAATGATTGTTGCTTTTTACATATTTATAGCTGCCTATTTTTCTGTCTATTTGCTTTCCTGAAAGTATATTTAGGAAGCTTCTGTGTGACAGTTATTTTACCAATAATCCTGACTTTTAAAAATAGTGCCATTTCCTCTTATACCAGTCAAACACCATATTATTTACATTTTTATTGTCTGTTTTTGGTTTTTTTTTTTTTTTAAATAAATGTTTTGTGCTGGGGGCTATTGTTAATTAGCATTCAACAAACACAACTACTGGAAACATTGTCCCCAAACTGAAATACAGATGATCTTCTGTAATACATGTATAAACTGGTATTAGTGTCAGTTCCATATAAACAGTAAAGCTAGACAAGAAATACTGCAAAGATAAATTAATTAATGTTTATGATCTACTCCAATGTTACAGTAAAAGGAGAAGCCTTTCTTTGTATACAGCCAGAAAGTTCTGCCCTGAGCTGCACGTTCAGTTTGAAATGATGGGTTAAGGATCATTTACCATATATACAAAAGTACCTGAAGGCGTTCCTCTCTATTCAAGTCTCCTTTCAACACCAGCCAAGGCCCAAGGATCATGGAAAGATTTAGTATTCATTTATTTTAGAATGTGGAGCGCCATACGTTCTCAATGGGTCCTGAAATGCATGACCTACATCACTGCAAAGTTTTTCACATCCTTCTAAACCATGTTTATAGGGCAGTGCCCTACACAGGTTGATTGGAAAGAAGAAGACTCATGTAGGTGGGATGTGTTCCTTCCTTTGATACTCTTCTGTTGGATTCTGGTAGGAGGTTGCATTCCTATTTCAATTTAAGCTGACTCAGCTTGGAAGCCCTCATCTTGTGATAGCCTCACAAAATCTGGACTGCTTTGCCCCAGCTCAGAAAAAGATGGGGTGCAATCAGTGTTCTGGGAATGTGAGATCTTGGAGAAGACTACAGGGAACACTGTTTGGGATTTAGGAGTATAAACCATGGGCGAAGGGAGAAGGAAGAGGAGCAGCATAACAGAGGAGAATGGGGGAGAAGGACACCCTAGAGTAGGATCAGGTCTGCCCCACAACCTCATACTGAGCTGCCGTGTGCCCTCCTGCTCCACCACCACTGCTCGGGTGGTGTGGTGAGGGCAGCTGTGGCTCAACCATGCAGCTGGGGCAAGCTCTGCAGCTGGGCACTCTTGAGAGTAGGACTCCAGAAGAGCATCAGAAGGGGCACTTCTCCCGCTTGGTGAGCTCAGGTGCAAGTCCCTCTGAGGTCCCAGACCAGGGGGAGGTCCTGATATTAGGCAGCCAGTGTGGGGATTGGCACCAGGGCTAGGAGGCAAGAGCTCTGTTGGCCCCCACAAAAATTAGCTTTTCTCAATTCATCAGGTTAGTAGATACCAGATGTTTCATTAACAGATAGATAAAATGATGGGGAAAGCCACAGGAAAACCTACCCAAAGTTGAAAGTGTTTTGTCTTGTTTTCGTTTTAACTGGAAACCTTCTGAAATCCAGAGACCACATTAAATTTCCCGTTAGAAAAGGTAATTGAAAAGAAAAATATGATCAAGGGATGAACAAATGAAGCCTTTTCTTACTGCTATATGAATAAAAAATGTTATTAGTAAGCCCTTTCATTTCAGGCTTCCATTCCGCAGTCACACGTTTTTAATGTACAACCACATAGATGAAGGTTTTTTTACCTCGTAAGTCCTTCACTGCTCTACAGATGTTTTTGAAAATAGAGAAAGGAACCACAGAAGGCATAGACACACAGCAATAGAGGACAGTGGAGATATAGATTTAATCAAAAAACCTTTAAAAATGGCTCTTCTGTTTCTCAATTTTCAGCATTTATATTCCATAATGAACTCTTCACTAAGAATCGCTGGTCTCATTTTACTGTTTTTTTAATTTCAAACTAAAAAAACACATGGACTGCCTTTCTGGAGTGTCCATGGAACTTTCAGACTCTTTCAGCGTGTCCTGGTTTCGGCTGGGATAGAGTGAATTTTCTTGAGCTGGGAGAGAGCATAGCCGGATCTCCTGACCTGGATTTCATACAGGATAGAGTTAAATTTCTTTGAGCTGGGAGGAGGCACAGCTGGTGTGCTGGGCCCGGATTGGCCAGTGGAGTATTCCATATCATGTGACATTATGTTCGGTATATAAAGGGGGCGGGTTCTCTCTCGCTTCCAGTCAGGGGCAGGCTGGGTGTTGGTGGGTGAGTGGTGAGCAAGCACATTGTGTGTTACCATCACTAAACTGTTTTTCTATTTCAATCTATGAGGTTTGGTTGTGTTTTTTTTTTTTTTTTTTCCTTTTTGTCCCTCCCCTATTTTCCCAGGCAGGGGAAAGGGTGAGCGACTGGCTGTGTGGTGTTTGGCTGCTGGCTGAGTTCAAACCATGACAAGCTTTTACGGCACATCTGCAGGATGCAACCAGGATACCAGTCTCTTTTTGGGAAACGAGTCTTGCAGAGATATTCCATCAACGCTTATCTTTCTGTCTCTTTGTTGATACAGAAATATTCAATGGAAGGTAAAAACTGACCTGCAAAAACAGTTATCTAGAGGAGAAGGATGTGATCTAAGTAGCTTTGAACATCAAACAGTGGGTGGAAAGCCAAATGGCTCACCTGTGGTGCTGAGATCAATAGGACATTGGAAATTAGAGGACCCATTGCCAGTTAGTGTTGCCCTTTGAGATTTCCCAGTGAGACCCTTGGTGTGATAACCAAGGATGGGACAACCCAATAAGCATGGAAGGAAAAGACATTTAAAAAGTAGACATGAAAAGGAGCAGGGAAACCAATATTGCATATACAGTTTATCTGTGATCAGGAGAAGTAGTACACCAGGTCCTGACTAGACATTTGTGGGTGATTAAAAGGAAAATCTAAATTGCATATTTAACTATGATGACTGAAATGTGAAGCTCAGAAAGCTAATGAATATATAAGGAAAGAGACAGATGCAAGGAGAGCAGCACCCGTGTGCGTCTGATTCACATCCGTCTGGAAAGACCTGGAAAAACTAGAAACAGCATCAGGCTAGTAAAATAAAGGTGAGAAAAGAGGAGAAGAGAAATCAATGTCTTATGCTGAATGCAGTCTCATCCTACAGAATCTTTCCCTCTTTACATTCCTGTGGGAAAAATGTTATTTTTAAATGTTCATTTTTGGATTTAAATCTAATGCTGAGGTTTTGCAAGAATATGCCTTCGAGGACATACTGGCAGTATTTATTTTGGATAGTCACAGTACAATGAGAAGATAGCAAGTGTGTGTGTGTGTGTGTGTGTGTAGGGGCGGGAGGGCGGAAATATGATTTCTGTAGTAGTCTTTCAAATAAATATTGAACTAAACTGGCTTTCCCTCTCTGGTACCCTCAGTGCTGTTAAAAGGAGGTGGTTGTGCATGTTATTGGCTGATGCTAGAATTAAGTTAGGTTTAAGAGGGCGGCAGGGTTTTCTCAGACCCCTGCTGGTCGTAGCAAAGAAAAGCAAGTACTGCAAATCCAATTGACTAAACACTACAGAGGGTTTATCCCCATTGTTAATTGTACTCACCTACAAAAGGATTCAAGGATTAATTAGAAATAAGGACCATGAGATGAACTGAAGATTCTCAAGGGACACTAGTGTGTATTATTCTTGAACTGTATAATTATTTGAATTTTTACTATTTTAGAGTGGTATGCTCACCTGAATGTAACACTAATTGCCTTTTTTATTCTTAGCTTCGTGGTTTTGTACAGATTGCTAATCGTATTCCAAACCTGACCACCTAGAGGAGACCTGCAGAAACAAAATTGGAAGAACTCTTAGTGTCCTAATTTGAGAGGAGGTTGTAGCACAATATTAAGATCAAACTGCCTTTTGCCTGAAATCAAGAACAAAACCACTCTTCTTTGACTAAAGTCAGGTAGGATTCTTCTCCTCAGCTTGTACCCAAATTTTCCCTTAGGTTAAGCTTTAGTCAAAAGAGAAGTGATGACTGTTTAAGAGGTGGGATAAATGAACTCAAGTCCTTTCTGAAGGGAAAAGCAGAACTCAGGGCTCTCATTTTGATGCATGACAGTAATACCATAAAATGTTAGGCTTGTCTTCAGCACTGGTAACAGAGATCTATCCCAGTCCAGAGCACTACCTGGCACCTGTGAAAGGCTACAGTCTGCAACAGCTGAGTATAACCTGGAAGGTGCCAGGGATTGACTTGCCGTGGAAGGATCGGCTTTCCATCCCTGTCACTTCCCATGGGCTTTTGAAAGCTTTCCTTACAGTCTGTGGGTGCCTTTTTGTACCACTGTACCTCTAAGTAGCATCCTTAGAAACTGATCGTGCTCCCTTTTAAAAAAGATGTGTTAAACATAAAAGCAAAAAACTCTGAAATACATATTGATAAGCTAAAAAAAAAAAAAAAGACAAGGCAGAAAAGTACCTTGCAGGCAGTGTTAAAAAAAAGCAGTAGAAGAAACCTTTAGATCTGTTTCTTTCATCCAAGATCCCATTGAAACGACTGAGAAACCTTTCTCATTCATGTCAATGCAAATATGTGACTGTCATGTTTGAATATCAAACAGCTGGTATTTTTTTTTTTTTCATGCCAACAAGAATCTGATGTACTTTACTATTTCTGAGAAGTACTGTTGGTACTATACATCTACAGAACAACAGGAAAATTAAATTTTGACACTAAGCCTAAGGCCCAGATTCCTCCCTCTACCTTATATGGCTATTTCCACTGGTTACTAGGAGAGCGAGGCACTAGCCATCACGAACTTTCTGGCCTGATTACATCAGACACCCAGTACACTGAATGTATAGTCCAACCATCAATTGCAAGGAGCATTTTTTGAGTCTGAACAACTTTGGTTTTTTCTAGACACGTCAGGAACTAAACCAAGTAATGTTCAAAAGCTATGAGGTTCTGTGTTCTCCCTGTATCTAACCCTAAATGCACATTGCAACTTCCAGTTATTTGGGTCCCTGATCCAACACTCACTTGGTGTCAACATGTGCGGTTGACTACAGGGGACACCCTCATAGCTCAGCAGAGATGAATCTGGCATCTGAACTAGACGAGAGCTGTTGAATAGATCTGAGGCATTAGACCAGCTTCCAGTGGTCTCTGTAACTACTGCCTTTCCAGCAGTGGCTGTGAGCCTGCCCACTGCTTGATACAAAATCCATTTGTCATATGACCTGGGCTGAAAGAAATCAAACACAGTAAAAATCTTTTGTCTGTAGCTTCAAGCAAAAGGACCACTTATTTCTTCTCTCCTGATACTGGTGTGAACACAGCATGTACTGTTTGTAGGTGGTGACTGATAAGAACTCTGTGGTGGGGCTCCTTGCCTGAGGTGAGGTTCTTATCCTAACACCAGGTAAGCAAACAATATTAGAGGGGCAAGTTTGAGTTTGGAGTGCTTGAAGCTATCTTAGCAAAATTTATTAAAGCTGAATTCTTGGGAAGGGAGGAAGGGAGGGAGTAGATCTCAACCCAGTCTCTTAGAGGGGTTGAGCAAAGCTCTTCCCAAGTGCTGCGAGTGATCCATGGCTCTTTCTGGTCATTGACTTTGGCTGTTTGGAAAACATTGGGTGTTGCTAAGTTAGGCTATGTGCTAGTCAGGTGGCTATATGGATGATCAGCTGGCAAGAGGCATGACCCAAAATTTTTAGTGAAAGTATATAGCCATGTAGCATTTTTTTCCTACTTTGGCCCTTTACTTTTGTAGAATGATTTGGGGGCAGATGAAATGTCACAGTGCACATGACTAAAATGTGTGAAAACTTAATTAACAGAATAATTACATAGTAGAAACAAGATCTTGTCTCAGTGAAAATCTGGCAGGAAGCTTGAGCCCTATCGAGTATGAGTCCAAATATTTAGTGAGTGGAAAAGCCATTAGTCACAAAGAGACTGTACCTTCTAGAAAGAGTTAATCAGGTTCCTAACTTCAAAAAACACAATATGCCTTAAAATACCATGCTTCTCAGGCATGCTGTAAATGAATATGTGAATTTTTCCCTGTTACCTGGGTAAATCTGCATAGCTGAATTAACTTCAGTTGATTTATGCCAGTTACACCAACAGATCTGGAGAGAACCTAATAGCATCTGTACATCTAATAGCCCAGCACAGTGTATTAAATTGGGCATTATTCTGCATCAACCATCCCTTTGCAGCCAGGATGAACAGCAGAAGGATTTGTGGTTTAGTAAATGAAGTCCTTTTCTACAGAGTTGAATCTACACTGCTTCCCATGAGTTTCTACACTGGCAGGCCATGTGTTTCTTCTATGTAGCATACATTTTCTGTGAAAAATATTAAGATAATCAGTCAGTGTAATTTTTTTGATATTTGGTTAGAGCCACATTGCTTAATCACTTTACTCTTATCAATAAAAATTTTCATCATGCTAGAAATTGATCACCTTGCTTTTTTCTTCCTAGCTTCTTATTATTTTAATTTTGTGTGTTGGACAAATTTAATTTTAAGGAATTAATAAACAAATTAGTTTAGATATTAGTTGCAGTTCATTTTTTTAGAAAGCAGACTGTGGAGTATAAATCTGGTTTTTTTTTTTAACATTCCCCTTTCATTTTATTTTTCACACAGGGCAATATTTAGGCCACTGAGTTGAAGCAAATCCTGCAGTGTGATTATCTTCTCATTGAAATGCTCTCTATTGTGCCTATTTGTTTGATGTGTTTTTCTTGTACGTTGTATTTCTGATGGCTTTGGGGTAAAATAATCATTATATGTCACCCATACTATCTCTTTTAATCTCTAGAAGATTAAGCATGTTTATTTAAAAACCCCTTTGATAGTGTCTTCACTAACTCAGCTATTTTATAAAATTGGAAATAATGAATCAGGGAGATGTAATTTTGATAATGCCATTTACACAACTCCTATGAGGCTAGCTAGCAAAATAACTGGAGATATGTAAGTATCTGACATACATACAGTGAGAATGGGAAAAATATTGTAATTTCATGTAGGTTATGAGGCGCTGGAAAAATACAGTCAGCAGAAGAGCAGTTCAGTTAATGAATCACATTCTTCAGGGACTGGTGGACTCAGGAGATGGGTAATGGGATCAGGAATGGTTCCTTTAATCTCTGGGTCACCAGTTCAAATCCAATATGGAAAGGTAGCGATCGAAAGTCACTGCTATTTGAGGGCTCCATGATGATCTTCTTGAAATGGAGCTGATGAACATATGGACACTGAAGAAAAAAAAAAAAAAAAACAAAACACCCAAAACCTAGAATATCTGTGAAACTCACATGCTTCATAGCCAGTGGAGCGTGTCACAGTGCTGAGGAAAAATTCACATACTTGCTGGAGCTCAGTGTGGGCTGTTTGTATGTGCTGTCATGCAACTGCTACATGCCTACCACTTCAGGGCCACATGTCTGAGCCTGTGACAGAGAAGTCTGCATGGACAGTCACCAGTGGTGCTCTCTGAACCAAAGATTATACACTATTGGGAGTTCCACATTACTCACTGCAATTACAGCTTTTGCATGGTGCTCAGTTGGGTCTAGGCATGCCCCTGGGACACCACTCCTCACTGGTCTGGAGGAGGTTGGTACGGTCCTGGGAACCAGGTGCTCTCTCATGTCTAGCCATCCCTCTGCAAGCTGCTAAAGATAGGGCATGCTTTATCCTGCAGTCTTCCTGAATGTCAGGTGTCACCCTCACTGGTGTGAGGGTTAAAGTTGCCCATCACCAGTTTGAAGTTTCAGACCACAAGAGGCAACTGGGAGATCCAAGTGCCCCTGTGGTTTGAGGTGTTGAAGTTATCTCAAAGGAGAGGTGCAGATCAGACCATGTGAGTGGAAAGGCACGTACAGGGCATCACTTGCCAGCCAGCACTACAGCAGACTACCAGAAGATGTGCTGCAGAAGGATAATTTAAATAAAATCTGTAAGGCTGAAGTATACTTAGATTGTACAGGTGAACTGCTTATACCTGGTACTTAGGAATTTAAATTTATACTCCCCCCCCCCCCCCATCACTGCAACATCAGAGGGGGAGACTCCTGAGTGCCAGCCATGGGTCACACTGTCTGCTTTCCCAAAAACCAGTTTTTGGAAGGAGCCATGCCAGCTGGCGCAGGACAATGTTTTCTAGATGATCTATACCTTTGTTTTTCTGAAACTTTATACAGTTTTAGTTTGTAAATCCAAATTCTCTAGAATTTGTATAAGACTATGGAAGGACCCTTTGTTTTCGGGAAGTACAGGGTTCTGTAGCAGCCAAATCAAAGTCTGAAGAGAAGAATCTATTTCAGCCTCTGAAACTGTGATTTGGCATATAGTGAGAACAGCTGAGACAGTGGGGGAAATTTCACACAGATCCCATCCTGCTAGCTGTTAAAGCAATTCCATTTGCACTCTGCACGTTGTTTCCTAGAAAATAAACTCACCAAGCTACCCAGATTAGCTGGTGTCAGAAAACTGAGGTTATCTTTAAGACAATAGATATTCTTATTCCCAAGGCAAAGAAAAAAAAGGAAGAAAATATGACACTCAGAAGAACAAAAAGCCATGAATTAGATATACTGTCATTTAAATACCCCAGCCCTTGCCTTGGTCCTAAAGTGCATAAGCTATCCTCATAGCAGGGGAAAAAAAATTGGCTCATATCCAGATATGTGAAAACATGAAATTTCTAATAAACAAGACGTATCTCGCTGGGCTCTGGGAAGGCTTTCCACAAATGACCTGCGTAATTAAAATCTTCATTGCCTTCTTGGCCCAAGAGAAGTTAATGGCAAAACAGCTGCTAGCATCCAATAACTGTATTTAAGTGTTGTTTATATGGAAAGACTTAGGTGCCTTTTGGGCACTGAAAATTAAGATATAAATACATGTTAGCCATTATCAACATGCATGCTTGTAACAAACTGCCTTCAGAGATTGAGAGCAAGAGTCACATATTTCAGGTGTCACTGATAACCATCTGTGTTAAAAGGGCAGCCTATCACAGGAAATACACTATAGGGGATATTTCTGCATTTGTGTGGCAAATGAGGCCTTCACTTAATGACCAAGTTCTTGGACATTTCAGTTTTGTTGCTTAAAACATCAAGACATAGAAATTTTCAATTATTTTTACTTCAGGGAACTAATATGGACCATTTAAATTTTTTTCCAGTGTCATTTTGTTTTAGAAATTAAGGATTTTTTTCTTTCTCCTAGAAATGTTACCTTTTTCCTCCTCTCAAAAAAGATTCCCTGTAAGTCAAAGCTTACTTTTCACTAAGTCCTCTTTCACAAATATTCCTTGCTCTTGGAAAACTTAACAAGCATTAACAATTGCTGACCTTCATGCTCCCTTTTTCCATTTGGAAACTTGTACCTGAGGTCAGTTTTAAAAAACTATGAGTGGAGAAGGAAAGGAAATTGGAGGAAAGAGAACATTACATGCCTCTAATTTTTGCAATACATTTAGGGATAGAAAGCAAAAAAGTATAAAGAGAAGGCAAAAGTAGTTCTGGAAGCTGTAGATTTAGTGTGGCTGTTTTCCTATGGATTTGAATTTGTGGTTGTTTAGAACTCTGATGGAAAATCTCCAAGTGCTGGAACGTTTTATAATGTCTGTTTCTTGCATGAAATCTTTGATGTGTAATGGGTGAACTCACATTGCTGCCTCTTCTTCCCAGAGCAGCTGAGAGGGTCTCACTCTTTCTGCACAGCCACCTGAAGGCTGTTCTGAAGATAGTCAAGAAATCTGTGGAGCCTTTACTATTTCTGAGGACTCTGTAACTTTGCCAAATTTGGCTGAACTCAGGCAAGACGTTCAACTTTAAGTAAGGAAAACACAAACTGATATGCAGGCAACGTGATTCAATAAATCACGGGTTTTCATGAGTAAGATGTTTTCATGAGTGAGAATGAAATTAAAATTTCCATTTGAAATGGTATTCGGCGTTTCCATTTTGCTTCAGACTTCTTGTAAAAATTTAGCCAAAATATAGTTGAATGCCATGTATAGTGAGCTCTCTTTTTTTTTTTTTTTTTGATAGGAACGCTTTCTTCTCTCATAAAGTTCAGACCGTTCTTCTTTCAGAAAGCAGAGACAAAGCAATGTTCCTCTCTCCTCTGACCCCTATGCAGACCTCTTGTTTGGCCTCTCCTGAGTTGACGTGGCATGGCATTGGCTAGGGAGGAGCCCCAGCTCAGTGCTCTTGTTGGCACCAATGAGAAGTTCTTTGTGTCTTTTGCCACAGAGGTCAGAATGGCTCCCCGGAGCTAGTGCTGGTCTAGAAGTATAGATGGGAATTAACTCTTTACTATCAGGTAGCAACTAACATTGACTGCGATATACCAAATATAATTTGCTCTTGCCTGTCACTGAGGAAAACTTAGTTCCTTGTTAATTCAGCTGTACCTTGTAAGCTAACTTTTTCAATATGGCTCTTCTCTATGGTGTAGACAAAGCAAATGAATTCTGAGATGAACCCCTGCTCCTGCCTCTCTACAACTAAATGTTCTCCTTGCTCCTTCCCAGCATTGAAAGTTGCTCTGCCATGACTGCAGAAAATAGTGGGCTTCACATGACTATCATTCTACAGAGAAAGCCAAAGCAAAGAGCTAGTTGACTTATTGGTGCTCTCACCCCTTATAAAGTAGTAAATTGTTGCAGAGACGAGGTGATAAGGAAGTGCATCTAAGACATAGGAGGCAGTCAAATTTAAAGGTCTTCTCTCTTGCCAAAGATACAAGAAGGCCTGGCATCTGCTTCAACATTCCTATGGACACAGATGTCAAGCAGTGTATCTTTGATAGAGTCTTAGTAGCTGGAGGCAATACATCTGTCTGCCGCCTTTTGCTAATTTTCATGTTAGCTCAAACTCTGAAGTAAAGCAGCCTGTCTTGCCTGACATACTTGGTACAAAAGCTTCCCCTGCTGAGTTTCCTGCCAAGAGCAAACAGGAGACCAACCCTCATCAGAAGGAGGTTGCAAGTGAGCTGGTGAGAAGAGTGATGCCTCTGCTGGGTTGGCATGGGCTGCTTTGGGGTGGCTTTCTGAAGCAGCAGAGATGTTATAGGTGGGCAGCTATGTGCTTTTTGCTCTGGTAGATAGAGGTTCTCCTTCTTCCTGGCACTGCAGATGTCCTCAGTTTGATAAAGGCTGCCAATTTTTTGTTTCCCAAGTATATCAAGGAATAACACCATGAGCTAGGAGACCAAATAAGCCAGTTTGGGGTTTCACTAAAACACCTTTTCCCTCAATACCAAAGACGGACAAAGCCACCTAAATATATTGAGGATTTTATGTCAATACATCTGTCCTGGTTTCAACCAGGATGGAGTTAATTTTCATTGGAGTATTTCATACCATGTGATGTCATGCCCAGGGATTTAGGTGGGCGGGCTCTCTCGCTCTCACTCTTGGGGCTTGCACGAACGCCGTCTGCTGGTCAGGCGGTATTGTTGCTGTGGGGGGGCCGGTCATCGCGCTCAGTAAGCCACTGCTGCATTTTACCTGTTTTCTTTTTGGACTCACTATTGTTACTGTTGTTCTCTTGTTATATTTAGTAAATTCTTTCTTTTTATTCAACCTATGAATTCTCTTCTTTTTGTCCCTCCCCTATTTCACCAGAGTGGGGAGGGAGAGGTGGATGGCCGGCCACGTGGCTTCTGGCTGCCGGCTGGGTGCAAACCTCCACAACATCTATATAGGTATGGATAACTAAAGAAATACATATGCATGTACATATCTAGGAAAAATACTTCAGGGTAAGTCTTTTCCACTTAGACCATGAGTTTCTGGCATATGAAAGGAACAAACAGGCATTATGTGGGGCCAGAAAACACAAGCAACCCTTTTAGCACAAGCACTTCCTTCCAAAGAGAAGGTTGCCATGGGTGACCCTCTCCATATGGTGAAGGGCAATGGTCCCAGCCCACTGAGATGGGCACATTCTGCTTCCCAGTGTTTGGAAAGGAGGCGTGGGCCATGACATCCAGCATGGCCAGAAATCAGCCAAATCAAGCCTGAGGGTAACATAGAAAAGCGAGAAGCTCCAAATCCAGAGAGTAAGTAGTCTTTGCTGTTCTAGGTATGTATGGCTGACCTGTGAGTGTTAACAAAGACACTGGGTGATATGAAAAACCCAGTGTCCAAGTGAATTCTGATATGCCAAATAAATGCATCGTGGTATTGCCTGTAGCTGTTGGTAGCAGTAGATGAAAACCAGCTCTCCATTAGAAGTGTGATTTCACAAAAATCAGAGTATTTTGCAGTTCAATTTTTGACTTTTTATAGGGAAAATTCAAAATATAATGCTGGAGCATTTCATTTTGATGGGTTATTTAAATTATTGTAAATGATTGCTACATATTATCTGTGTATGATATTAGGCATATTAAAGTTGTACTATTACAACACTGAACATCATATAAAACCAAAGTGAAATGATTCAGAGCAAAATATTTTAAAATGGCCCTTTACTGATACTTTTTTTTAAAATTGGCAATTGCAGAAAATAGTTATTTTAGGAATAGCTTTTGTTCTAACTGGGAACTAGAATTATTGAAATGCAGAATAGCGTGCAAACAAAAATTTCAGTTCCCATCTGGTTCTGTCCACTGGTTTATTGACTTATTTTGGACACTACTGAAACAATCCATGGCAAAGACAGTAGATAGGTCTAGGAATTTGTGCAGGCTATAGAGTCAGTCATGGGTTGCTTGTTCAAATCCAGAGGGCCTGCATGGGAACAAGGAAAAGTTGATAGCATGACTTCAGCCATGTGGTATGAGTTTACCTCCCTGGGTGTAGGTGACAACAACAGAAATAGCATTAATTAGTCCACTTCGGCATCTCAGCCAAGGTCTGACACGGCAAAACAGGGAAGCCTACTGTGCTGCAGGCTGAGCTGGGCTTGCTCCATGGATAAAAATATAGCTTCCATATTATAGGTCCAATCCAGTTTTTATTAGCACTGTTGCTGTGATGGCAAAGGGAAGGCTAAGAGAGCTGCTTAATAACTAGCAAAAATAACAAGAAAGCATCAGACTCCGTAATTGGTTAGAGGTAGTACCCTGGGAAGACAGGGACAAAAGGCAGTGAACTGTAACCAGCCACACAATCTAAGGTAACAAGCAGTCAGCACTGGATTAGCAACCAAGGCAACATTAATAATTTAACTATAGCATTCACAATAATTTACCCACGCTATCCAGAACACAAAGCTAATGGTGATATAGTGAATGGAGCCAGAATAAAGTAATATTCCAAAAGTTTGTAAGTGCCAGCACATAAAAGAATGTCCATGGAAGAGACTATGTTCAAATTTTTTGTTCTTGCTTTCTTGTTTCCCGACAAACATAAAATGCAAGCGGTTAGTTTTTGGTCATTGTTATTTGCTAACCATGAAGGGAAGATGGGCTGTCAGAAGTTCCTATTGACAGCTGACTTACAGAGTGTGACAGGCTGACACATTTTGCTGTCTTTGAAAACTGAATAACAAATACTTTTACTATTTACGAGTCAGAAGTGAAGGAATGAATCTGAGCTACAGAGCACCCTCCCAAAATATACAAACCCCTCTTTGCATGTACCACTTGCAAACTCTGCCTTCATCTAGGTTAACATTAGGTTATAACTCATCCTTATGGAAGTTGTGAAAAAAGTATAAAGTGAGAACATAGGAATGCCGTAGCTCAGAACAGGCTCTTAGAATTTATTTTATCGCTTGCCTACACACAGAGTCGTACCACTGTGTGGTACGCCTGTGTGAGTAACCACTGCTGTGATTAAAATGGTAGAACCTCTCTCTAAGGATTACACCCACTACTTTATCACTGGAGATGCTAGCCTGAATAAAATCCATGATTGTCCTGTGTTACATTCTCTCACTCTGGGAAGTCAAATTCTTTTCTAGAAGTGACAATGTAAAATGGCTTCTGCTTTTACAACAGGGATGCTTTGTGTACATATTCATAGGCAGAGATTTTACTTTCATGACAAAAGAATGGATTTTTACAACACTTTGCTCATACTAGCATTGAGTTAGGAAAAAATTACTTAGATTCAATTGTGGCTTACACGTCCTAATTGACCCACTACTGCAGACTCCTATTGCAGCAACAAATGTTGCTAATTACATTGTGCAAACTACCTACACAGCCTGAGCTGAAGGATAACTTAAACTCCCAAGGAAAGCACATATTTATGAATATATACTGCGTGCTGCTTTCAACTTCAAGTTGCAGTGGCCCTCCAAATCAGTTGTGTCACAGTTTTGGAGCCCTGTGGATTCCCTCTGAGATGGAAACTATGAAGATCCCAAGTGCTTGCTAGCTGCTGGGGGTATTTCTTTTGGTTAGTTCTTGGCTAGTTCTAAGCACACACTGAAAAAAATGGTTTTCTGCTCCCATTGACAGCATTTCTTTGAAAGAACTATATTTATGAAGCCCAGCGGAGGCATTAGGGTAGTGGTGGGGGTGGAACTGTAATATTTAGTTTTTGCTCAGTTCACATGCAAAAACTATGTCAAGCCAGATTTCCTTCTGTGGGAAGTACATGAGAAAGGATCCAGAAAGTCTGGATCCAAATGTTGTCCTTATATCCCTAGGTACATTTTGACTGCTTTAGCTAAACTTACATTGGTCATACCAGGCAGAAGGGTAACCCCAATCACCCTAGATCTAATGGATGAAAAAAAAGCCAGCCCTACGGAGGGGCCAAAAGGAAAGGCTAGGTTTGTCTTTGTTCCACAAAAATGTATGAACTCCACCACATATCTTTTTGGCCTGAATCTTCATCTACATAACAGGGCAGCACTGCCATTAGTAATAGCAACTTTTCTGAGTTAACAAAAATATTAGGCATGCTATTAATACCACCCATTGCACACACTGATGTAAGAAATGATTATTTGTACAGCTTCACTTCTGTGTTATTTTATACTGTTCCAGTTCACATATAAGTGAAACCTATGAGGATTTCCTGCCTTTGTGTAGGTGGTCTTTAGGTCAGACCTGAGGAAAAGCTGAATAATTGTATTCCCAGCAAGTACAAATGCCTGGCTGAGTCCAGTGGTTCAAGGTATGAAATCTGGTCATTGAGCATGCAGTGGGCTTTGTGCAACACACACGCAAGGAGCATCCTTGCCAGCCAGTGTGTGTGTGCTCCCTTGCATGTCTACCAGTATGGTCTAGAACCCCAGCAGACAGGTGGGGGCTCCTGCCTTCTCCTCACTTCTGGGCTGAATTTGGTGCTGGGAGATATGCAATTACCCAGGGAGGAGTCCCCAGGGGACCCCTGTCATCCCTGCCCACTCAAGGCAGGCCACAGCCTCTACTAGAGAGCTAAATTGGCAAATAGTGATTTCATTTGGGTTTCTTTAACTGAAAGGAAAAGAAAGCTACAGAAAAAGTGGTTATGACTGCTTTATATCCTGCCTCCTTAATATCCTAGATGTGTATATTGGACCTGTGGCTGTGATGCAGTAACAAACACTGCTCAGTCAGACTGTACTCTTCACATCCTTTTCTTCACACTTTCTCATTAACAATGACCTTCCCATGGATGTGCTTGGATGATTTTTCCTTCCCATTCCTGTTTGTCACATCCTCTCCTTTCAC
Source organism: Strix uralensis (assembly GCF_047716275.1). Classification (NCBI taxonomy): domain Eukaryota; kingdom Metazoa; phylum Chordata; class Aves; order Strigiformes; family Strigidae; genus Strix; species Strix uralensis. Next base: position 78,589,027 of record NC_133974.1, on the reverse strand, counting down.
TACTCATCTTTGAGGAGCAGAAACCGGTCTTGGCTTGCTTCTGAGAAAAACAGATACAAAGAGATGCCTTCCACATCTCCCTCTGAGGACCTCATTGTCACAGCCAGCAGAGGAATTGGTGCTAAATTGCCGTAACAGAATATCTTGAGGCATGAGCTCCATCCAGCCTCAGTAGGTATTGATAGGCAAAGATGTACAATAGAAGTCACTGAGGAAATATCTGCAGAACTGACTCTGGCAAGTGACAAAGAAGCCCTAATCCCTTTGGATCAGAACACAGCCTTGTGCTAAAAGGCTGGTTTTGGATTATGGAGAAAATGAAGATTCTTGACAAGACCCCTTGATTGTTTCAGACAAATTGTATTAGTCAGAAAGACTTGTTGTTATAAGTCATGTTTAGTTTCGAAGATTATCTTCTGAAAATGAGAGCCTTCTTTGCTATCCTTTTGATACATGTGATTTTGATGTGCACATCCTATCCCAGATGGTCGAGTAGTGTTGCTTGTCAAACCTCTGGATTTCAAATATACTACAGCACATCCACCTCCTGGATGAATCTGAGTGATAGAAGCAATGATGCATTCAATGATTGCATTACAATTAATTTAAGATATATTCACTGATTTTGCAAGACCTTAATGAGCTTTATAAAGTTTGCAAAACAATCTAGGATCCTTATAAGAAACCTAGTACAAAAAGAAAATGTTACTTATACAAAATGTGTCAAGATACCATGGACGGAAGAGCCATATTCAGACCACTTACAGTGGTGCACAGGGTGAATTTAGGACTCAACAGTGTGTCAAGCAAGTTAAACTGCTTATTAGTCAGTGTCAGCTGCACCAGAGGCTGTTTTCCTATATGTTTAATGATCAGGGGTCCAGCATTACTGTCATATCTACTTCTATACTTTGCCTGTCCCCGCAGTATGTAGTGATATCTTCATATTGTATAAAGCCTATTTAGTGGTGAAGCTACTTTCTCTGGCAGTGTTATAGCTTGAGGACTTAGGCTAGGGAAAAGAAATAAAAAAAAAAACAAAATTTTTTTTTTAAAAAGAGTTTTTGCCAAATAAAGAAAAAGCCGTCTTTAGCAATTTAAAGCATCTGTTTTAGAGGGGGTACTTCTATTTTTTTTTCTTAGCTTTCATTTATTTTTCTCTTAAGAGCTCCACATGAGAACACATTGTTCTTTCCAGCACAGAGGGAACGACTGAAGCTCCTGTTTGACTATCCCAGTGTTTTTCTGACAACTGTACTGCTAACTTTGACTTTCTTTCTTTTTTCTGTTTTTCCTCTGGAGCTCTTGGGACTGGCTAATAGAAGATCTCTGCTGTGAAGCCCATCTATGACATGGCAGGGACATCATTTCTCTCTGGCAAATGAGTTATTGCTTGCAACAGGTGAGGATGAGTAGTTGCAGCCAACAGCAAGCTGTGTGTAATAGTAATTCCACCATCTTTGGGGGTTTTCTGTCAGAGGATCTCACACAGTGATACATACAAGAAGGAGACATGAAGCTAAACTCTGGAAAGGAAGTACATAAGAAGACTTCTGAGCTTGTGCTAGTCCTGGGTGAAATCAAACTGAGTGCCCAAGTGTCCCATCATTGTCCTTTCCTGCTAGCTCTTGGAGCACAATGGGACAGCAGTCCTGCTGAGAGCCTCTAGGGGCTACTGCAGTTCAATAAATAACAATAAATGAAATGCAAAACTGGTTTTGAGTCTGATACAGTCTGGGTTAATCTCTGCTGTACTGTCTTGGACTTCAGAGGAGTTACATGCAATGGAATTTGGCCCGCTGAGCCTTTGCTGTCTGCTCTCGCATTACCACGAATGATAAAGAATGGTAGTAAGTACAGGTTACTCTCTTAGGACCCAGTATTTTGTCTTGTTTTCCTGGGGGAGAAATTAGTCTTTCAGGGCTCTTTCTTGCTTTGTTCCCTGCTTTCTGATAATGTTATAAAAGTAGCATCTTTATCTTGTGATGGGTTCTGCAGAGAACACACTAACTTTGTGTACATAACAGTTATTTCACTCTTTGCTAATGCTTTCATGAAATTTGCTTTTATTTGAGTTAATAAGAATCAATGTTTTACTAATTTGCTCTTTAAAGATGCCATGCAACCTTGATAATTCTCTCCCACCACATGGGGTTCAGTTCACTGTGAAGTGCTGTATGCAACGTAGGAGACGCAGGGAGAGAGTATGCATGTGAAAGAAGGGGTGAGCTTGAGTGCAGCGTATTTAAGAAACTCAGACTTTAGGAGGAAATCTCTACAGGATATCAAAGCAAATTTCAATCCAAGAAGGTTTCACTGTGTCAATAGATGTAGCACAAGGGCTGCCTGTTGTTTCACAAACAATGAATCTTCTCCAGCCTATAAATAATGTAAAGACAAGTCTCAGGATTTTTAAAAAATTCTGCTAGCTTGAGGCTACCTACCCAACATGCCTCCTTGTTTACAACTTCCCATACAAACATATATTGTGTTTGTTTTCAGACAACACATCAGCTTTCCTGACTTCTGGAATTAACCTCTAGTACATATTAACAGCACCTTTTAAAGCAGTTTTCACATACAGAGATGTTCAGCAACATGACTGTGGAGGGGTGTGCTCTCACACAGCCAAGAGGTGAGCTCCTTGGCATGAGGTGTGTGGTGCAGCCCCTTTACACGTACATGCTAATGAGTTACCACAATCAGCTGCCAGTCCCTTGGCAAGCACCAGCTCTTCAGGTAAGCACTCTAAAATTCATTTACAAATGTAAAATGAAACAGCACATTGAGTAAAAGTGCTACTGCACCTTACATAGTTCTGGGGATATAAATGGGGACTACACAAAGGAATGGATTTGTGAAATTAAATGTTTTGTTCAAAGGTAGCAGGTATGTTGTCATTCTTGGCGTGCGAGGTCCCGAACTCCCAACATCTCCAGGAGTGCAGGTGAGTTCCCTAACTGCTTGAGCCCTCCTCACATTTTGTTTGTCTCTCATCCCACAATTTGTGTGTTCTTTTTCCTGTGCAGATGCTGTAATCCCAGTGGAGAGAGTGTCTGCTTAGGCTAACCTGTCTTGCCAAGGTTAGGACCCCTTCCACAGTGTGGAGACCTGTGCTTGAACCCTGGCAGGCTGCAGAGGGCACAGATCCCATGCCTGCCACTTCCCAACCAGCAGGCTTTTGTAGGAAACACAGATCCTTGTCCCTTCTGTGTGGTGTCTGATCCTGTCCCTGCATCTGAGGTGTACTCTCTGACAAGTATTTGTCTGTGTAGTGTTTAGACTTAGATTGGAGATGATCAGACAGAACGTGCTTTTATGTAGTCAGGAAAACAGAATCCTGGGCATTTCTAGAGCTTACAGAAAGGAAAACAAAATGCAAGACACTGATGGAGTGTGGACAGCAAGGGAGATTTGGATAGCAATTCTGGAGTTAAGGGCTTAAAATCCACTTTCTTCCAATTTCAGGCACTTTCACTCTGTTGCAATTCTCCTGAAACACATTGTTTCAAAACGGTGGGACATAATGACAAAATAAAACTTGGGTCAAGGACAGTTTAGTCTATGGGTCTGCTTACTGCACTTTATGTGAAAAAGTTATAATAATGAAAGGTTTCTGTCTGGGACCTGAGTCTTGGCTACTTCTAAATGTCCTCAGAGTTTTATCTTTGTTGTTAGCCCCTTGGTTTGCCTGGAGGCTTTTTAAAAATGAACCAAAGGCTTTCAAAAGTGAATGCAATTTATTTAAAAACACATTTTGGGGTTCAAGAAGGGAAAAATGGTTCACTCCAATACAATGTAATGGAATATGGTCTACACCAGAGAGCTGGATTGAGTTGGGATCAGTTGAGGAACAATTGTAAGTCATAACTATCCGTCAGCTTTTTGATGCTGTATTGGAAGGAACATCACCCACATCTTACCAGCTCTCTGACTCTTGGCTGACAGGTGTCCACATCATGAAAGCAACACAACAAACTGCTCAGCCAAATTCAGTGATCGGCCACAGAGGGTGAATTGCCCTCTACCCTGCTTCGTGCTGATTCACTAAGGACAGCAGGGAAGTAGCTTCTTGGACAAACTATGTCTGTAGCCGTTGTGCCAGTGACACCCATTTAGGAGCTTTCAGCCTGGCAGTTGCATAATCATGAAGTGTACCTGCAAAATGTAAGCAAGAAAAACTTGGAGTGGTATGAATTTAAGAAAGTAGCGAGCAAGAGGAAAGGGTCACCAAGTCACCTGCTATTGCTGTCAGTCCCCCAGAAGGTGATCCATTCTCAGATTTTTGTTAGCTCTTAAAGGTATTCCAGGTGCTCATCTAATCTCCCGGCCCTACATATCCAGTTGAGGTATTACTTCCTTATTGCCCAAGTCAGGTTTTGTGTTCTACAAGTGCTCTACAGGAATATCATTATAAATCCATAGCTGAAAGAGCCTGTGCATCTTAAGTGCTCTTTCGTTTTCCACCTCTGAATATTCTGCCAGCAGAGATTTAGAACATTGGCTCTGTAAATGCTTTCATGTCAAGACTAAAGGCAACACTTGTTTAATTCATTCTTTGACCCAACAGTAGCTTTATCTTAGGTTATCACTTGTTAAGCTCTCTAGAATGTTTTAAACATGAAGGGGGCTGCTGTATATATATATCCAGTGTACTGTATTTTACTTGTACAAATTTGACAGTAGTGATTCATAAACATCAAAACCATTTCCTTTCTGCACTGCAAATTATGCTTTATTTTAGCTCCATTCACAGGATGTGTAACCCATTCTATAAAAAAGGAAAAAAAAGAAAATTGCATTTATCCTTTATCCAATTTGTAATTCTTTATTGTAGGTCACAAGAGCTCATAGATTTTTATATATATATATATGCTCATGTGTATATATTTTTGTATATACTTGTTTGTATAAAAAAGAGGTTGTGTGTGTATAAATATACGTGTATATATATTTTGAATGCATACGTATTTATAAATATGGACACACATGAGGACAATTGTATCAATGATGTATGCTGTGGTGTAAATGCAGGGCTGGATTCATACATCAAATGTACTGCAACCTGATTAGAATAACAATTAAGGCTTGCTGTACATCATTCATTGGCAGTGCAAAACCAAAGTAATTTACACTACTCTGTGCAAACCCATGGGTTCTGCCATCATAGGATTTATTCCTAAATTGTCAAAAAGCTACAATTGTATTTAAAATTAGCATCTGAGAGTGACCCCAATAACTGAGATCAACAGAATCATTCTGGATTTGCATCACATAACAAGTATTAGAAGCTCAAAAGTTCTGTACTATAGTCACAAGACTAACTTGATAACAGTCCATGTATTTACTCCCGACGACGTTGTCTACACCACAGGATAGATAACTTTTCACTCAAACACCCCATTCTTGCGTTGTAGCCTGATTCCTCCCTCCCTGAATGGCATCACAAGACCTGAGTACTTACCATCCTCTTGTTGCCTCTTTTTTTTAAACCAAACCAAAACAAAAGAAAAACAATTGGGTGGGAGCAGAGAGGGAGCCACAAAATCCTGCAATAAGCTTCCCAGTCTAGATAAACAGAGGACCAAGGGCTGCAATGCAGACAGAGCAGCTCAGCCCTGTGCAGAGGGATGGGTGCTATTTCAGATAGTTTGGTCTCAACATCTATCCCATCTTCTAGTTACCCACTGTGACATCCACACCAAAATATTTAATAAACACACAGTATACCAGAATGAAACTGCAAACCTCAGTGTCAGTTCAGGGAACATATCACCTGCTACTTGGTAATACCAGCTTCAAAAAATATATGCTGCTGTCCTTGGCGTTCCTATGACTAACAGGCCAGAGATGGGGAAGCCCATGGCTGCTGGTGGCTTCTAGTGGCTGTGCTGTGTCACAGAAAATCACACAACTCTTGTAACCCAGTGCCAATCAGTTAGGACAAAGGCACTGACAGCAGCAGACCTCTTTCAGATGCCTTGGCCCTAAGTGATATTTCAACAAGATATGTTAACAGGAGTAATGTGAAGAAAATACCCTGAGTGAAAGAATAGGACAGCTAAAGCTAAAGCTCCATCAGGAAGGAGATGCTTTAGAAATGTGGGAGACAGCTAGACAAGGTTTAAATTATCTGTTTTGTAACTGCAAGTAATGGTTGCCAGCAGCAAGTGGGATACTTAGAAGAGAGCTTTCTTTTTGACACCTGCTTGTTTTGAAGCACTTTATGGTTTTAATAGTTTTCAGTTAGTGCAGGCAGCAAAGCCTAACTATGAAAATGCAATATAGAACTGCAGAGACAATGTGCCACATGCACAATTAACCCTGACAACACATATATTTTAATGAGGAGTAAGAAAAGGATAACAGTGAAATATACACAAGTGCAATTTTCTGAGGGTGAGGACATGGCTTTGAAGTTCTGGGGACTTAGTTTCTTGTGAGGGACTTGGTTGTGACTGGGATTCAGGACAAAAACCAGGGTGAGCAAGAACAGTGTGCTGAAGTGACTTGTAATTAGCCCTGACTAATAAAAACAACAGAGGTTATTACCTACAGTGGGATTAATCTCCACTAGTCTCAGCTGTCAAAAAGTTAGATGTCTGGTCTACACTAATCTCTCAGGCTCCTGTACAGAGCAAGCCACCAGCACAAAAGACAGCTCCAGAGGTTAATGAATCCCAACTATTTGGAAGACAGCTTAAAACGGAAAGATCTGCTCTCCCAAAGGTGCAAAAACAAATACCATGAATGATACCTCCTTACTTTTTCCACAACTGCTGTAACATGAAATGAATCCCATACATGACCGAGGCTGATGGTCATGAGAAAAGGACGCTCACACAACAGACATGTTGGAATGCCCAAAATGCTTCATTATTTATGTGTAGTTGGGGTAAGAGGGAAATAAAACACCTTGTGTTTTGTAAAATATCACAACATCAGGCACTGTGGAAAGTAGAGACAGACAGTGATAAACGTTTCTGCTAAATCTCTGGTTCTGCGCCATGAAAGCTAAAGGGTTTTAACCACTGAATTAAGTGAGCAAATTATCAAGCCCCAGACAAGTTGGACTGTCACTGACACACCTGAAACCAGAAAAACTTCCAATTGTTCTAATTGTAGTTCTCTTTTGAGTTCAGAAGGGCTTCTATTTAAATTTGCAGCCATAACCCATAACAAAGGAAAATCATAGCTCACACTGAACAACAAAACCACACTTTCTTTCTTTTCTTTTTTTTTTTAAGAAAGAGCACATATTTTTAGGAGGGATAAACAGAAAGTCCCAAGGCCAGCTGATGCTAATAATTTTCTATTCAATGCACGGACATGTCCAAAATAAATTAAAAAATAAATCAGCTGTCAATCCTGTGCTTATTGTTGCATTAATGTCAAACCCATGAAAAGGGTAAGTGTGTAACATAGTATGCTTCACTAGCACTGAGGCAATGACATCTTTTTTAGAGTGTGAGTAGGAGAAATTATTTCAGCCATATATTTTGAATATCTATTTGAAGCTATCACTTTGCAGCAAATAAAATGTGTTTTATCCTTGTTAAGTCTGCAATCAAGTCTAGCTCTGTGGCTTAGCGGGCTAATGTTCTGATTGCTCCAACTTTCTTGCTTGGCAGGGGATCAGCCTCTCTGCTGCTCACGTTGAGCAGGCAAACTTGCAAATTTCAATCCTGCTGGCGTTTGTCTCTGAAATAAATGGGCTATAGCGTACCTTTTGGCCCAACAAGGAGAATGTGAATCTGGGAGCCTTTCCCTCAGCCAGTGTAGGACCTCAGAGAGGGGCTGATGTTCCTTCACCATCAATGTCATTAGAAACAATGCTGCTCCTTAGGAAAATACTTGAAACACATGCAGAGAACTAAATCAACCATGGAAAGAACAACAACAAAACCCAGCCTATAACCCCTTAGAAAAGTACTCAGATAAATGCTATGGGACTAAATAACTTCAATTTGAATGGAATTATCTGGGGTTTTTTTTCTGCTTCCTTGCAGGTCATACAAGCAAACAGTGCTGCACCTTTGATGTAGTTTTAATAAATATTCAAAGTCCCTTAATTACTGCCTGATTAATTAGTGTGAATGCAAATAAAATGGGGAACAATAGCATGACTTTCTGGGCTTCCTCAAGGGACTGGACTTTGGAAGTAGCAGCACTGTATTGTATGTGATGCAACTTTGAAAACAAAGGAGAAACCTGAGAATAGTAGGCAGTGGAAGCCTCCCAAACACACCACATTGCTAGCTGTGCATGTAGGAGAGTCTACATTAGCACAGCAACCTTCAACCACTGTGATTTGCCAATCACAGTTTTGGAAATAATACTTCCTTGCTCTTTGTGCCCTGATGGAAGTCTGTGCATTACCATGCTGCCTACCTGAGTGAATCTTCTATAGCAAAATAAACCTGGCCATGTGAAACAGAGAAAGTTTTCAAGCCAAAGCACCCATGAAAATACTTGTGTTTGTAGTGAGAGTTTAATGTCAGTTATCTCATTTAGTCTATTTTATACTTTGATCCAGCAGCTGCCTGTTGTGACCAGCCTTTTTCAGAGACATGCCATGATCCTTCTTGCAGTTCCCAACATTACTTCAGAAACACCGCTTCTCCCAGGAAAACAGGCGGGACTTTGTGGTGGTTGTTTTTAAGTTGTTACAGTTGATGAAAATATTTTGGACTGTGCTGGTGAAGAATATTGGAGGGTCTATATGCTGTCTTGAATAAGGCTGATAGATACCTCCAAGTCCATGGATTAGTCATATTGTTCTCTCATTGTAGAGGTCCCAGAAAGACTTTCATTAGTATGGACAAAGAGATACATCTTGTCTCACTACATTTCTCAAGCTACCAGCTGGACAACAATGTGATCTCTATCATGACACAGCGGTAGGGTCCTACTCGCATTTTTTTTCATTCATTAGCAAAGTTCCCATTGTAGTTATCACTTCACCTGACTCTGTAGTTGCAAGATGGTGGTGTGCATCAGTGGACTGTATAACCTGCCAATTTTCCAAGAATTTTATCATCACATGCTATGTGGACCTGTTCTCTCAGAATCACATAATCATCTAGGTTGGAAAAGACCTTGAAGATCATCCAGTCCAACCATTAACCTAACACTGACAGTTCTCAACTACACCATATCCCTCAGCGCTATGTCAACCCGACTTTTAAACACCTCCAGGGATGGGGACTCCACCACTGCCCTGGGCAGCCCATTCCAACGCCTAACAACCCGTTCTGTAAAGAAATGCTTCCTAATATCCAGTCTAAACCTTCCCTGGCGCAACTTGAGGCCATTCCCTCTTGTCTTATCGCTTGTTACTTGGTTAAAGAGACTCATCCCCATCTCTCTGCAACCTCCTTTCAGGTAGTTGTAGAGGGCGATGAGGTCTCCCCTCAGCCTCCTCTTCTCCAGACTAAACAACCCCAGTTCCCTCAGCCGCTCCTCGCTCCTCATACGACATGTGCTCCAGACCCTTCACCAGCTTCGTTGCCCTTCTCTGGACACGCTCGAGTAATTCAATGTCCTTTTTGTAGTGAGGGGCCCAAAACTGAACACAGTAATCGAGGTGCAGCCTCACCAGTGCCGAGTACAGGGGTAAGATCACTTCCCTGTCCCTGCTGGCCACGCTATTGCTGATACAAGCCAGAATAGCATTGGCCTTCTTGGCCACCTGGGCACACTGCTGGCTCCTGTTCAGCCGGCTGTCAATCAACACCCCCAGGTCCCTCTCTGACTGGCAGCTCTCCAGCCACTCCTCCCCAAGCCTGTAGCGCTGCTGGTGATTGTTGTGGCCGAAATGCAGCCCCCGGCATTTGGCCTTATTGAAACTCATACAGTTGGCCTTAGCCCATCGGTCCAGCCTGTCCAGGTCTCTCTGCAGAGCCTCCCTACCCTCAAGCAGATCAACACTCCCACCCAACTTGGTGTCATCTGCAAACTTACTGAGGGTGCACTCGATCCCTTCGTCTAGATCATCAATAAAGATGTTAAACAGGAGTGGCCCCAAAACCGAGCCCTGGGGGACACCACTCATGACCGGCCACCTAAGTTCCAGAGAATCAAGTAGCAATGACTCCAGCACCATGTGGATACACAGTCATCTTCTGTGATGCTGCCGTCCTCCAATGAATCAGAAATGTGCTGGTCTTAGCAATAGTAGAACTTCCCTAAAACTTAAATATGTGGACAATGGTTTGAGTATTGTTTATTATATCATGCCTCAGTCAAGCCAGCTGAAAGATGCCTGAGGACTGCTGGATAAGGGATAAATCCTCTGGGAATCAGAAAATGGATGTGAAAGGTTCAGTCATCTTTCTGTATTTCAGCTTCCTGTTTTGCATTTTATAATTTCTAGCAGCAGACAGCTGCTTTAGGAGGCCAGTATGGGGAATACGGTGCTTCCTCTGCTCCTGTTCCCATAGATAGGGCAGTCTCTGCTACTCACTCCTGATATTCACATTTCTGGTTTGGAGGATGCAGCCCACATCAGTTAAAGCTTGTGAGTGACAGGGAAATCTGCACAGGAAACAGGATCCTTCTGTTCTGCTATTGATGGTTAAAAAATACTCTCTTTCTCATTGTCATTCCTGTGGTCCACAGCTTCCTGGCTTGATAAAGGACTATATTTATTATCTGTTACCTTCTTCTGTGACTCAGCAGCAAGCAGGCTGAGATTCACAAACAAAAGTAAAATGACATCAGCAGTTGTCAAATAGAAAAAGACAAAGCTGACAAAGGCATTTTGCTTTAATGCTTCTAAGCAGATATTGCAAATAACGGTGCACACGCACACGCACAGAGGAATATTCAACATCGAATTTTAAAACAGTTGCCAGCATCCACATCTTGGAGAAAGAAAAGTCTCTAGAAAGAAAAGACTGCCTCAATAGAAACTTGTATTTTAAGTTCAGCTGATCAAAGATGAGCACAGCACTGGCTGCAGGCAGCTGCAGCAGCTGAGCCAGTGAGCCCCCACATCAGGATGGAGCCAACAGCTGGAAGCCAGGCAGGCAGCACCAAACCACAGCATCAGTCTTACAAAAGATTTCAATAGCACATGGGAATGGTGCATGCCCTTCCAGCCATGCTAGACACTTCTCTGCTGTCACAGCTAATTTCTGAATCACCAGTACTGAGGGAAGAGGAATGGATAAAGGCAGGGTAGTCATGGATCTCTAACTGTGCTACTCTGTGTATGATCACTGAGCTCCTATCAATGACTGTCACCCATGTTATCCATATACATGCTTGCCCACCAATGTTAAGTTCCAGGGAGACCATATGCCAGGCATTTTTGGAGCAGCACTAGGAGCACTGCTGAACATCCTCCCCTGCAAACCACTTGGCAAAGTTGAAACAATTCAGTAAATTTCTTCATCAGCACCTGATAATTTTCTATATCTTTCTCCACTTTTCTATCTGACTCAGAGAATCAAGAGGCTAATTTTTCCCATAGATAAGCTTTCTGCTATAATCGAGTACCTTGTTTGGCATTTCCTTATCTGATCAGCTCCCAATTATTTCCCCTTGTACAGAAGGATGAGTAAATAAGGACCACTCAGATGAGAATTGATTGGAGTTTCTTCCTCAAACAGAGCCCAAACCAAACCTTTTTCTGAGTCTCCATGGATGTCGCCCAGCTTTAAAAGATAGGTGCTCACATATTTCTGTTCTTTCCTCCTCACCACAGCTCTAACCAGAAAGAAAAAGGGCCTGAAATATAGCAAGAAAGATTTTCTGCTATGGGCTTATATTCCTTCACCTCTGCTTCTCTTTCTGCCTCTCCTAGATTCCCTTGATCAAGACTCCCTTGATCTTTCGGTTCTGAAAGTCATGTCACCAAGTTTCAAACATATCCAATCATTCACAACTTCTCCCTTTGAGAAATGTGTCGAGTTCCTTTTGCATGTTTATTTCTGATCCTCTTTGCAGATATGTTTAAGAGCTTCCCTACATTAACATCCCTACACTTCACCTTGCTTCAGAAGATTCCCTTTTCTTTTCAAAACTAAATGCCAGACTTTTTTTGATCTCAGGAGTGAAAGCAACTTTTTACCTCTGTTTTTTTTTTTTTAATATCTGTGAGGAAGCATTGTCAGTTTTGAAGCCTCCAGCTCATGGTATTTTCTGCTCAAACAGAAGTTTAAGCATAGCAAAAGCATGTATTTTTCACCTTAGATAATACACCAGTTCTCTAAGGGCAAGAGGCTCAACAGGTAAATTGACATGGATTTTACTGAAATCAGCTATCTAAGTTACACCACTGAAACTCTGGTTGGAAAAATCCAAAGCAATCCTCTCTGGAAAGTACAGTCACCAACTGACTTTAAGCTACTTTTCTTGTCAGTGTATACTTTTGGCTTGAGGATGTCAAAGAATCTTCTGTTTTCCTGAATCTTCTCTGTACTGTTTTGTGGTCCTCTTTGTGCTATTTTGGTGTAAATCCTCCTTCACCGAACATATTCACTTCTCTCACACCTTGGCTTTCAGACTGGGTGCTGAGTTGATCTCTGTATGAAAGCTGGCTGACACATACTATGGCTGTCACTGAGCAAGACTGTGTGGCCTCTTTTTCTGCTCAGCTGGTTTTTCATATTTCAGCAACTGTCCTGTTCATTTTTGGAGGGCCCCCTAGCACTGTTTCATTTCCTACACAAAATAGCTGCTACAGTTGAGTAAGCTGAATGGATCCATACCCATTTCTGTTCCACGTTGCCCTTTACTCATGCTTTTTTCCTCCCTTCATCAATGACGGAGTTAGGTGTTAGAGTATTGCAAGTCCCAACAAGTAAACATAAAAGTGGTGACTTTTTGACTTCATTGCATCTTCCATAATGAAGACTATTCTTCTCCTGTGTAGGTGGGAAGGTGTACATCAGCACTGCTGCCTGGCTAGAGCGTTGTTGGGAAATGTAGTTTGACTGAGATGCAAAGTCCCCAACAAAGAATAGGAACGGAAGGGACTTGAGACCTCTGGAGTGTTGTTACGGCCCTTCAGAATTGAACTATTTAATCTAGTTTCTTGGTTTCCCTGCTCAGGTTTTCAATGAAAAATTGAACTGTTCTGTGGAAAGCAGAACCATTTCATGAAAAATTAACTGTCACTGAAAGATTCACTCTCTGTTGCAAAACAGTTTGATGTAAAACTTTTCAGTTGGTTCCAATTAGGACAAATATAGAGCGCTCTCTGTGCTATCCTGAGGCTCTGAAGGCAACCTAGTTGTTGTCCTGTATCTTCAGTAACAATAAATGTTTGATCAGCTTGTGTGCTCAAGATATAGGCTTGAGAGGAGGGAAACAAGGCCTAGTTTGCTGAAAGTCCCCTTGAATTCTTCTCAGAAATGGTATGACTTGCCATTCTTTAGGTCACGGATGAAGCTTTTTCTTCTTGCTTGTTTCTTCCTTGGATGTTTACATTGCACAAAGCCCTGTGTTTGTTCACTCATTTTTCTGAAGGTTTTCAGCCATATTTCCAATTCTGCCATTGCACTAGGCATGTCACCTGTTTGTTTTAAGTGATATTTTTCACTGAGATGCATTAAAGTATTCAAATATTTTTAAGCTGATGTGCCCCTAAATGAAATGTAATAATTGTAATAAATGTAATAAAATGTAATAAAAATAATTATCCCAGTTTCATTGTAAGAGAGAAAACTGAGACTGCCACTTGCTGCATGGACATCCTCAGTTGAAAGGTCACCACAAGCCACCATAGCTAATTTGGGAAGTTTTAAGTACACATACGTTAGTCTCTCTTTCAGCAGAATACATGCCTTTCAATCCTTAGGACTTCAGAGTCAGTGGGTACCTTATCCCTGCCCATCTCCCCTGTTTTCTGCCTAATTACTGGAATATGGGCAACATTTGATGAAGGTGGCACATAAACCCTGTGGCTGCTTTCATCATTCTGTCAAAGGGAGGGAAATAATCGAAGAGATGCAGCAAGAAAATAAATGGTCAAATAGCTGTTGAAGCAGGAGGTTCCAACTCGCTGGAGCTCAGCTCATTACAGGCCATATGCCTGAATGGCTCCTCGCACCGAGTGCTGCACCCAGGTATGGAAACAAGTGTGAAAGTGCCTGTGGTTCATCAGGCCTGATTTGCTGTAACTATGGGCAACTGCTGAGACCTCAGAAAATATGAACCTGAAGAGGCTGTGGGGCTAACAGGAGAGAAAATCCTTTACAAAATACGACATTAATATACATATAATTCACAAAATATTTATGTAAAGATGTTAATGGGCAGTAATAATTTGTTTTCCAAACTCACTGCAGATGCTTTGTTTTTAGTACACTGGCTATATTAATAAATGATGCAGCTTAACATAAGTGGGGAAACAAATTTATATGCTCTTCTTCTTTAGTTTTAAATATCTTGGGGTTGAATTAATAGTTACTCTTGACAGTTATCAGCAGCTCACGCCCTTTCAGCTATGCCCAATGTTTGCAGGGCTTGCTGTGTAAATGAGGGACTAAGCACATGACTCAGCCCCTGAATGATGGATGTGTTAAAAAGACTGAATGACAGAGCTGGCAGATTAAGGAGAACAGAAAGGGTGGAAGAAGTCTGTTTTTAACCTGGCATTTCAGTTATCTTTACTTGGCAGAGCTCCTCCCAAGAGTGCTGAAGACTCAGGCCCCAGCCAACCATTTCATTTAGGTGTTAGGAAATCTTAATTATCTAACAAAGGCAAGTGACCATCAGCAACCAAAAGCTTGCTGTACAGCTGACGTATTCCCCATCCTCTCTACAGAGTACTTCTTTTCTCACAGGGTTTAGTTGCTTAATAACTTATTCTGGAAGACATGTTTCTGCTAAAGTGGTTTTGATAAATCAGAAAAAAGTATTCTTATTCCAAAAAATGAGACATGCACATTTAGTTATTCTGGAGGAGGTACTCCACTCTAAGTTCTTACCGTGTCCTTAATTCAAAAAGATTTCCCTAAAGAAGCTGGTGCCTCTTCTCTCACCACCTCTTCTGTATTTTTATGGCTAGGTTGTACAGCTCTGTGGCCTTTTTCTCCTACAGACTGGGATTATGTCATCTGTCTAGTAGCTCTTTGCACACATAATTCACAACACTATCCATAATTCACTATAGCTATGCCAGTCCACCCACATTTCATAAAAACGATGATGACAAGCTCTGTTTCATTTCATTTATACTCCCCCTCTATGTGAGAGACTCCTGTCCTACCTTTGAAACCTTTCACCTTTATTTTCCACTTTGGTGGCCTTTACCTCCCCTTTTATATTGCCCACTTGAAAGCTTTTTTACTTGGGTTGTGTGTCTTGCTTAACTTTCCCAGCAGCACATCAAGTAAGGATGCACTTTATAACTAAAATGAGCTGTGCTGACAGCTCTCCTCTGTCTCTGTTCTGGTTTGAAATGCTGTTACATGAAATGCTAGGGAAGGTGTCTAGACACAGTGCAGGGTAGGCACCGCATACACACTGTTAGCAGACATTACTAATCCCTCAGTGCCAGTTGCTGTCCTCCTCCATGTTAGTTCAGAGGAAAAAAGGGTTGTGTGACAATGCTTTCACCTGCACAGGATGGTTTTAACAGCTTTTCTTTTCTTGTAACAATAAGCAAAACTAGACATGGAAAGTCGGTTTCTTAGAAATTAAAAAAATAATCTTACTGGTTTTATTAAAATTTGCCATTCTTTGCCTCTGTTGCATAAGGGTCCATTAATTATCCCGCTGTCTCTGAACATGGCTCCAAAGAACAGGGTGACCACCTTTTTCAATAAAATTGCAGATTTACAATTTTCCAGCTCAGTGAATTGCTAGTGTTTAAATATATTGAAAGGCCAGTGCCAGGCTGCTCTGCCTCCCTGTGCAGCGTTTTACTAAGAAGGGGGTGCAAGAAGGGTGTATGAGGAGACAAAGAAGGGTAGAGAAGAAAAAACAGGGCAGAAAGATATGATGGCAGGAAAATACTGCAAAACCAGAGTACCTGCATGGTCTTAAGGTTCAGAGGTGGATCTTGGTGCCTCCTCAAGCCTTCTCTTGCTCCCAAGTGGGAGCGATGAATATTACGGGGACCCCAGACAGGGCAAGGCTGGTCTCTCCTGAGAGGTATGGCCTGTCACTCTGGCTGTGAGATGAGGACCAAGCTGGTCTAACTGCCTTCTGCCTCTTTGCCCATTGACTTGCCAAGGGAATATCGGGAGAACAAGACACAAACTCTGCACTGTGCCTCAAATCCAGGTGGGTTTGACACAGCCATGCAGAGTTGCAGGATGATTCATGCTTCCTGTCAGCTCTGCTTGGTTGGGAAGGGGAAAGATGAGCCCACACAGGATTTTCCTGCTGTTGTCTGCAATTGAAAATTTGTTTTCTCCATCTTTAAAATTGTACGTTCTTCTGGCAACAAAGAAGACAGGAAAAAAACCAGTGGGAAACCAGTTAAAGTGACTGAAATGAGAAAATTAATGATGATCTAAATAAAAAATATCAGAAGAAGGAAGGGGGATAGTGACAAAGGCAGATCTGGGGGTTGCATTTTTGTGCCTGTAGCTTGTGATACTGACATATAACTAAGCAACCTCTTGTGGCTGCCTTGCTTGAGTATGACAAACAGCCTGTCTTACAGACACAAAATAGTAAAACATCCAGCTCCTAAACTCAGTCTCTCCTCTCAGTGCTTACAGTAATGTTCATGCTCCTGGGCGCACCTGGGGATTGCTGACATAGGACACTACTGGTGGAGGGAGCGGCACTGCAATCTCCTGCTAACAGCTCAGCTCAGTCCCAGGACACCCAATTTAGAGGTGAGAAAGAACTTTGGGTACATGGATCATCTGTGAGAAGAGAACAGTGCCTGGCTTGTACCTGATCTTCCACATAGGTGGACCAGCCCAGGCACATCCCTCCTGTCTGGCCATGCTGCTAGACATAGCAGAGCTGTGCCCAGTGCAAACTCCCTGCCACAAACTCTTTCCACCCGTTTTGTTAAAAGGGCTGCAGAGACAGGAGAGAGGTCCAAATACCTTTAAATATTAGCTCCCTGATTTTCTTCCGGTCTCTGTTTTTGAAACAAGACTTCTACAATAGCAGCCAGAAGGCTTTCAAGGCTCTCCTCTTCCTTTGTAGGAAATGTTACTGGAAACTCACCCTGGCTTCCAGGTTGCACACGTTGAATTCTGCCATGTGTGAGGCTGAAAGAAGAGATGTCTGTTTCCCCTAGATGAAGGCTTCCATGAGCCTCTGAGGGAAGTTTTACTGCTGAAACAGCATGCTCTCCTTTCCCCTCTTCCCATCATTGTCCTTCTTTTTCCTAACACACCACAATGCACCCACAGAGGCCTGTTCATGCCTGTGCCAAGTGGTACTGAATGAAGATCGGATTTTGGTTAGCTCGTTTCTGGGACTTGGGAGACTTGGATGCAAGTCTCACTTGGGGTGTAAACTTTCTGTGAGAGTTTGGCATGTAGGGTGGAAATGATGTTGCCTCACCACAGATGACTACACTGTACATCTGAGATGGTCACTTCTGTCTCCCTCCAAAAGGTAGAAATGAAGAGAAATGGACATGTCAAGAACGCAGTGCATCAGACTTACTTTATTCCTATCTTAGGATGAGATAAATATCCCCCAGAGGGAACTGCTTCCTTCTGGTCACCTCAGGGTGGCTATGTTTGTAGTGGCGTCTATATTATGGATACATACCTTTAGCCAAATAAATTGTACCTGCAGCCTGTCCTGTGTTTTAGTTTACCTTTCATAATGAAAAGGTGGCACAGTCTTTTTCCTTTTGCAGAGATGTTGTGAAACCTAAATCCGGTAATGCTTGTCTGGCATCTACATGGGGAGGTGAGAATGGCATGGGAATGCCTCTCAAACTGTGAACACAATGAGCTGCTCTCCCAAAGGCTGTCATGGAGGAGTTCCTCTGGCTGTGGCACCTCTTTTCAACACCACGTTCATGAGGAACCTGGGGAGTCACCTCCATGGCCTCATCTTTTTCCTGACTTGTTAGTAACATGTGTAGGTCATGAAGTAGATGGTTTATTGCAGCAAAGGCAACACTGGAGCCTCAGCTTTTCTGGATGCTGAAGTTCCTCAAGAGAAGGAACCCATATGTTGGCAGAAAGTAGAGATACTGTGAAATCATTGTCAAGGGAGACAATGGAAAGGGAGCTTGATATAACATGTCTTTTTGATTCCTTTTTATTGAAATTGCCTCACTTTGATTACATTTATGTCTATCACACACACACAAAAGCTAGGGTTCCAGAAAACTTATATATTTTTCTGTTTGTGTTATAAGCAGGAAGTTTTAATTTTGCCAAAAAGTAATGTTTTTAATGAAACCCTTTTTTTAAAAAAAACCTTTCTTGTCCCAAGACAAAGAAGCTGTACTGAAATCTTTTTTCTTTCATGTGATACATCAACAAATTAGTTTTGCTACCAGCTTTAGTGGGATCAGGAGTTCATCCAAATAACTGAGCATGCCTATTTGAATATTATATTTTGCTCTAAAACCTTGTTCATGAAAGTCATCCTGTTGACCATATTCTTCATTACTAAGATCCTAGCCTTACTTTTCCCTAATTTTTGAAATTTTTAATCAGTCACAGTTCCCTGTTCCCACATTCTTGGTATAAACATGGCAATGAATAGTTGTTTACAAAGCACAAAAATGTAACATGAAAATTAACGCAAGGCTGGGGCTCTGCTGCTGTTTGCTTACATTGCTGTGGAAGAATATGCATGCTTACCATGAAAACTTGCCTTCAGAGAAAGATAACTGTTTGAAACTTGCAGATACAAACCAAATTTATTTCTTCATTGTAGTGTATTTTCCAAATGCACTAACAAGTATGCTCTTCTGAATTGATTGGGTGGATTTGAAAGAATGTTTTCCTTCTCTTCTCCTCCCACAG
Organism: Strix uralensis; assembly: GCF_047716275.1. NCBI lineage: Eukaryota > Metazoa > Chordata > Aves > Strigiformes > Strigidae > Strix > Strix uralensis. The sequence continues at coordinate 78,570,110 of NC_133974.1, read as the reverse complement.
GTGCACACACACGTGCACACACACTCACACACAAGTGCAAGTGCAAAGAAATTCCATCAAGCATTTTAATACCAGTGTCAGGCTTTGTAGCTCAAAGTTATTTTTTGTGTAAGGAGATTAGGACTTTGATCGACTTTCTACAGCATATGGAGAATGTGAAGTACAATAAAGCATGCTAAAGACTAGAGACCACATAAAAGTACATCAGCAGCTAATTGCTATGTACACCATACAGCTGCAAATGAAACACAGCAAGACACCAAGAGACATGAACAGATTCCATTACAGAGGATTATAGTGATGGTCTGAGAACAAAACTGGAAATTCAGACCAAAAAAAAAAAAAAAAAAAAAAACCAGCTGGAAGTCCTATGGATTTTGAGCAATTTTGTAGCTGGAAGGGTCTTCCTACAATTCTTTTCCATGGCAAATGGCAGAGCTGCATCTCCCTCAGGTTGAAAAGAGAGACTCCTGCCTGCTTTCACAACTCAGACTAGCAGCAGTGATAAGTGTTTACCTCCTGCAGGGTCCTCCACATTTTTTCATAGCTACTTTGAATTGGAAGAACACAAGGTGAAAGGGAGCTGAAGCTGGGCAATGGTGTAGAGCAGGGTACCGTGCACAAAGAGGCTCTTCATGCTTTGTATGTCCTCACAACAGTCAAAATATCAGCTCCATTATGTTTTACTGTACATAAGGAGTCTTCTTGTCCACTCCTCACCAGGCAGCAGGGGAGGCAATGAAGGTGGAGCCCTTTGGACTTCACACAGCCCATTGTTCCAGGGCTGTCACTGTCCTTCTGTCAGAGATGGCTGTGGCTGGCCCTAAGACATTCTTTCCAGCTTCCTACAGTCTGCAGCAGTCACTTCACAAACCTTCAGACATTCAAGTACCATCCAAATGGGGCTCCACCTTGCTGAGTTAAAGAAGGTTTCTTGTTTTATTTAAATTATGTGTAAGACCCTGCTGTAATCTCATTTCCTGTGGAGGTGAGATGTATGTGTCCTCAGGTAAAGTGAAGAATATTGCTAGGCAATGATGTAAGTACACAAAGAAACTAAAGTAATACTCAACATTTTCCTCACAAGTGCAGGATGCTCTGCAACATGCTTGCATAGCAGAGTGGGACAAGTCTGGGGAGTGGGAGGACAGTGGAGAGACTCTTCAAAGGATTTTCAGATAAAACACTCCTGTGTGACTTTTGAGGATGACTAATACTGAAGATGGATGGTTGTCAGAGAGAGCACAATTACTTCATTTTTGTTAAACATATCATTTACAATAGTGCTAGGTTTTAAGGGTGTTGGTTGTTTTGGGGTTTCTTTTCCCCATGGTTGACAAAGGTTATTTATCAAAAATGTAGCTAATTATGCCATTTCCAGTCCCCCATCTCCCTTGTACATAAAGCAAAACATACTGAGTTTCCAAACAGGAAAAATATTTAGCATCCTAAAAGTGAGCTCTAGTTTGCTTTGAAGAATTCCAAACACTGTTGCCCTGCAGCCTTACTGAGATACGTGTACTGTTTCTGGCATGTTGTATATTGTAGTGCCTTGTTCAGAAATACAGACACCTTATTGATGGGGAGTATCAGAGGGTTAAATAACTTTTCTGTTTGGAAGATTACTCTTGAAAATATTTTTGTCCCCACTAGAAATAGAAAGTGAGACTAATTGAAAAAAACACCTTTTAAAGCATACTCAAATGTTAGCAGCATAAATTATAACCTCTTTTTTGTTTTGTCTCCTAAAATTTTTGGCACACTGCACAGTCCTTTTTCACAATGCAGCCTCATGCGGGCTCAGCTCACAGACTTTCTTGGTTCAGATTCTGCAACAAGACTTTGAGCAGAAAATATGCTCCTTTGCGTGTGCTGGCTAGCACCCATAGTGGCTGAGCACTCGGGCCCCCCCCTTCAGCATGAAATCATGCCAGGTTTCTGCAAACACTGCTCCCAAGCCCACAGGTAGTTGCTTTGCTGCAGAGAGACTATTCACTCAGTGAGATGCTATTCAAGGTGGCTGTGGATGGCAGAACAGTACCAGCCAGTGAGCCATAACAGCCCACGAGCTGATATATGCATCATATACAGTGGAAGGGACCAACAGGTGCTATGAATTCTTCATAAGGCTTTGGAGTAGTTGATACTACCATGAAAATATGTTTAGGGCAACTGAAATTTGAATTTGCCTCCAATTTGGGGAGGAAGCAGCTGTTGGTTTCAGACTCAGTGGCTGACAGCGGAGGGGTTCCTCGAGGAATCAGACAAAATTACCACTCATTTTAATCATGTAATAATTAGAATATAATATTTGTATCTATATATATTTATGTGTATTAAGCAACATAAAGTAGTAAATGACATTTCCAAGCTGCTGTGGATATAATTTCAAAATAACTTAAAGGATGTGAACCAAAAATTTGAGCCTGGTTTGGTTTTTTGGTTTTTTTGTTTTTTTGTTTTTTCCCCAGTACAAATATGGTTCTGCAGGCAGCTCTCAGATGGCTACAAGTTAAATTTTGTGTCTCTCTGGAGTAAGAAGGCAATTTCATTGCAGTTGTGTCTTGTGCAGACAGGGTGGCTGTAAAAAATCTTCACTCATTCATGTTAGTCACAGAAGTTATAACTGCATTACTGGAATACTGAACAGAGGCAGATTGCTGATGTTTTTGGGTAATGCTATCTCCTCTTCATATTTATTGTCATATCAGACAAGGTTTTATCAGTGTCACATAGAGATTTGTTAATAACATGCAAAAATATTTTCTTTTGTGGAGATTCTGGGTTTAGATAACCTGAATTTCTCTTTTAGATTTTATTTTTGTTGGATCTTATAAAATATTTCCTTGTAATTATTAACACATCTCATTCTAGCATATTGATTACTATCTCTTCTCCTTTTTACCACACTGAACTTTTTAATTTTTTTTAACTGCCTGGTAGTTTTACATTTCTCCTCTTTCACCAGGTGACAGCTATGCTTGTATGTTATCTTTTTAAATTTTTTTTCTTGCTGCTAAGAAAAGCTAGGAAATTGGATGAATTCTTACTCCATATGCAGGAAGAAGAAGAGCTGACTGAGCCCAGCACAACTGGTCTGCAAAGCTGAAAGAGGCCTCCTCCACTGGGATGCTCACATGTTTGTACACTCCCACACTCACAAAATGAAGAGGTGGTCAAAATGGAGAAGAGGATGACAATAATCTGTGGAGGTAGTTCAGATGTTTCATAGCAGTCCCTGGACAAAGACAGTAAGGTGGAGCTATGCCAAGCCAAGACACCTAAAATTTTTTACAAGCAATCTTACTTTAACATACCAGCACTCTTGTGCTTCTGTTTGACCTGCTGGAGTATGTATAATTGATATAGGGGCTGGGAATGTCATTTGATATCAACATAAGTAAAATATTAAGCTCTCTCGGTTTCCAGCACATGATTTTTAAGACATTTTAATCCCCTCCCTTTCGAGTGAGGATTTACTGGGGAGGTCAAGGGGTCATTAACACTTCTGTTCCTCCACCTCCATGAACACAGGCCAACCCAGCAAGGACTGGTGGTGTTGGGTACTATGCTTTCATTCATGTGCATACTTGCTTTTTTTTTTTTTTCGTTCAGCCAAGTCTTCATCATCCTATTTCTTCAATAGTATTTGAAGTTTATAAATTGTCTTTAATCTAAATATAATCAGTTCAAAGCCCCAGTAAAAGACCTTACTGTTTTCAGCCTTGGTGGAGGTCCTAGTGGGAAGAAAGAACATTTGCCCACCATTGTCTTGTTTCCTATTGCAAGGACCAGAGCCACAACGGAGAAGCTGCTTCACCCTGCTGCAGCTATGACTGTACATCACTCTGTGGGCACTATAGAGGGGCAAGGACATGATTAGGCATCCTCTTGATGCAGTTTAACAGAACAGATGAAACTAAAATGGGATAACTGGCACCATCTCAAACATGGTAAAACAAGGATGGTTCCTCTGTCTGTTGTAGAGGGAGTGTGATACTCTGACTACATAGCCCTCTTTAAAATCACTCAAGGATGCACAGTTTTATACAGCCAACTACCCCTCTGTGTGTAAATAACCTCATGTAGCCACTGTCATTTTATGGTTTTGTATGTGAAGGCAGAGGCATATGACATGTTTTGCATGGGACACAAAATTAAGCTAGCAAAGAGTGTCCTGTGTGTCTGGTTTGTTCTGTTTTCTTAAGGGTAAGACTGTTGGCCTTATAGGTGGAAGAAATGAGTTTCAGAGGTCTCTTGGGTGTATTGGATCTCTCGCTCTCTGGAAATGGGGAAAAAAAAAACCCAAACCACAACCCATGTACACAGAACAGATCAAGTCAGAAAGGAAGTGACTCCTGTTAAGTACTTCAACGCAATAGAAGCTGAAATGATGACCATATGACGTGTAGTGAGCGCAGTGATACAGGAGAAAATGGCACATCACTGCAACATTAATTACTTAATCACACAAAGCTAGTGATATAAAACCTGTTGTAGGTGGTCAAAGTTGAGTATAGTCAGGCTGGTGTAGCACTCTGAACTCCAAATACCTATTTGACATTCTGCCTCAGGTTAAATTATTTTTTTTTTTTCCTCTCTTCCTGAGACTGTCTGATTTCTTTTTTATTCTTATTTTTTGCTTCCTTCACAGTGTCTTGTTTTTCCCCAGCCTAACCCTCCTGGGACAGACTAAGCTGGAAAAACTTCAGTTTGCTGCTATTTTACTCTGCTTTACTTAGCCTCATAAAGTTACTTTAGAGCCAGTCACTTTCTGGTGTATGAGGACAAGATGTCATGAGGCACATAGTAGCATAGTAAACCCAGGCTTTGATCAATTGCTAGAAATGGAGATGGGGAGAGAGAAAAAGAGGAAGCTTTTTAAAAATGTATATACAGGAGTAAATAGAAGTGAAAGATACCACACCTCAAAGAAAATATTATATTTTGGGTCAGATGAAACTTACTAGAGTCTTCGTCTAGAGAATAAGAGTCTCCCTCCCCCTGACTCAGCCATAGAAACTAGCTACCAGCCCTGTTTAGTGACATACAGAAGCTAAGACATTCTATGTGATCACTATTTTCACTCAAAGCCAGGTTTACCTGGCCTTCCATGTAGCTAGTTCTAGGAGAGGTTGGCTTTTCTGCTCCTAAAATGCCCAGCTCTTAGCAGTCGGCTTCGAGATAAAGCTGAGCAGATCCTTGGCATTTTGCTGAGCTGTTGTGGCCATGGTTTGGGGGGGTCCAGCACCTGACGATATATACCTGTCACTTGTCTCACACCGAAGTCCCTCGCTGAAGTCCCTTCTTCACTCAAAGGGGATTGGAGGCAAGAACATACATGCTTTTCCCTTCTTTCTGTCTTTTAAATGTGACCTCCTGTCTCCTCTTAGGGTTTATTTATATATGGTGACACATCAGAAAAGTGACTGGCTATGTTAAGTACTTTGCTTTGATTTTAGTGGTTTGTGTAGCATCCAAAAACCATGAATAAAGTACATTTAAAAAATGCCGGAAATTGACATTATATCTATGTTGATGTGCATTTCAGTTGCCAAGAAAAGAGCAGTTTGGCTGAAGGATCCAACAAAATCTGCTTAGTGGGTCTTCCTTGGCGAGAGCCCACAACTCAGACTGCTTTCATACAGTACTCCCTTAATCACTGTAAAGAGGTTTCAGAGAGATTAATAATAACTAGTGCAGTTGTTACACCCACTCACAGTGACTCAGACACACCGATGAGGCCCAGGGAGAGTCTTTACCTGTGTGGGCCACACAGACACATGCCAATATTTAGTCCAATAAAGTTGTCTTTCCAGCAGCATGAATTATAATCTCGGAGGTAGATGATGACAGGGCCTGTCAAATAAGCCCCTATACTGAGACACAGCTCAATATATAACAACGTCTCGCTAGAGCCACATTAAAGGCTGCAGTGGAAACCTTGCTCTCTCTGCTTCTCTCTCAAATATGGTAACATTGATTAAAACCAAATAATACATAGCCCCAGCATCACCTTGCACTGCACCGAGAGAGGACTCTGAGAGTAATGAGGGCCCATCTGGTTTAAACGAATTTTCGGACAGTCTTTCCTGAGCACAGGGCTGTTAATCAGATGTGATGCAGTCAGGAGGTGATTAGACAGTGCTGCAGTAGCAGGGGTGCTGAAGGAATTTTGAGCTGCAGCTGCTGCTGCTCATGATAAACTCATGTGTGTGGATAGCCCTGGTGCTACTGATTCTGTGGCAGCAAGGTAGTCACCCATCCAAGGTTTGGGCTCTTTTTAGCCTTTTATTTATCTTATATTTTGTGGGTCATCTCATCCCCTCTTTCTGACATAGAAGAGCAGTGACTGTCATTTGATTAACCTCTCTGGGAATGGGGGAGCACTCAGGAATACACTGACCGAGAGTGTTTAGTCACATATAGATTAGAAGAAAATAATTCAGTGGCCATTACAGAGCAAGTTGCATCCAGCAATCAGAGTTGACTTATGGATTGCCTCTTGCTTCTAGTTCATTTGATGGGAAAACTATTGACTTCAATGGCACAGGATCAAGACTGATATGCCCAGTGGACTGTGGAAGCCTTGTACTAGTGTGCAGGGCAGAAGCAAGCCAACTGTAACATTAGGTATGGAAATTAAAGCCTTCCAACAAGAGAACCAGAGCTAAATTGAGGACAATTAGGAAGTCTTCTTCCTACCTGCAATATGGCAAGAGGCCAGGCTCTGAATGAATTAGTTTTGTGACCGAAATCAAGTAAGGCAAGAAGACACTTTGGAGAGGAGGAGGAAAAGGCAGGTCGTGCTTGACTAACTTGATCTCCTATGACAAGATGACCCACTTAGTGGATGAGGGAAAGGCTGCATATGTTGTTTGCCTGAACATTAGTAAAGTCTTTGACACCATTTCCCACAGCATTCTCCTGGAGGAAGTGGCTGCTCATGGTTTGGATGGGCATACTCTTTGCTGGGTAAAACTGCCTGTATGGCCAGGCCCAAAGAACAGAGTTAAATCCAGTTGGCAGCTGGTGACAAGTGGCATTCTCCAGGATTCAGTATTTGGGCCAGTTCTGTTTAGTGTCTTTATCAATGAGCTGGACAAGGGGATCAAGTACACCCTTGGTAAGTTTGCAGATGACACCAACCTGAGCAAGAGTGTTGATCTGCTTGAGGGTATGAAGGCTCTACAGAGGGATCTGGACAGGCTGGATCGATGATCCAAGGCTAATTGTATGGGATTCAACAAGGCTCAGTGCCTGGTCCTGCACTTGGATCACAACAATGCCATGCAACTCTACAGGCTTGGGGAAGAGTGGCTGGAAAGCTGCCTGGTGGAAAAGGACCTGGGGGTGTTGGTCAACAGCCAGCTGAACATAAGCCAGCAGTGTGCCCAGGTGGCCAAGGAAGCCAACAGCATTCTGGCTTGTATCAGAAACGGTGTAGCCAGCAGAACTAGGGAAGTGATCGTTCACCTGTACTCAGCACTGGTGAGGCCCCACCTTGAATATTGTGTTCAGTTTTGGGCCCCTCACTAAAGAAAGACACTGAGGTGGTGTAGCATGTCCAAAGAAGAGCAACAAAGCTGGTGAAGGGTCTAGAGCACAAGTCCTATGAGGAATGGCTAAGGGAACTGAGGCTGTTTAGTCTGGAGAAAAGGAGACACAGGGGAGACCTTATCACTCTCTACAACTACCTGAAAGGAGGTTGCAGGGAGGTGGGTGTTGGTCTCTTTTCCCAAGTAGCAAGTGATAGAACAAGAGGAAATGGCCTCAAGTTGCACCAGGGTAGGTTTTGACTAAGAACAATTTATTTACTGAAAGGGTTCTCAAACATTGGACTAGGCTGCCCTGGGTGGTGGAGTCACCATCCCTGGAGGTATTTAAAAGACGTGTAGATGTGGTGTTTAGGGACATGGTTTAGTGGTGAACTTGGTAGTGTTGGGTTAATGGTTGGACGCAGGTTATTTCTCCAATCTCTCCACCCCCAGCCCAAATCACACAGAAATGATCACAGGAATATGGAGAGGGGGTAAATTCACAAGAAAATGTGCAATACCATGTTCAAATGAAAACTGAAAGGATTGGTTTCCTTTTTTTAGAGAGGAAGTCAAACAGGAATTGGACTTGACATATTGTTTAAAGTTCTTGTCCTTTTCTTAACCTGCAGAAAAGCACAGATAGCTTCAATAGTCAGAAAAATTTTCAGAACAGAAGTCAGATCATCACACTTATGCTATCCATCTGAAAGCTGTATTAGTTCAGTCCCACAATTTTTGCCATGAGGTAGGCTGCTTCTTCAAACCTAGTGTTCAATGCTGTTGTTGTTTGCATTGTACACAGCTAATAAATGCATTTACAGAGTGACTGGTTAAGAGCAGTGTTTCAATAGCCAGTCTCCTATATGCATGTATATAGCCTAAAATAAACTATCAATTCACTTATTGTTTGAAATTCCAGGCTATTTGCCAGAAAAGTAGCATGCAATATATATGAAAATGTGTGTGGGTGTCTGCATTTACGGAATGTGGGTGTGCAAAGATATAGCTAACATTTTTTTCAAATCTTTATATGTTTATTGAAATTGACAGCTTAAATTACTTTGCTTGGATGCAAGTTGCCTGCTTTTCAAAATCCTATTTCTCATGTGTCTTGTTTGGTTTACGTAGTCTGTCAGAAGCCACATTGCAGAGGGTCCCAAGGAGCCTCGATGGCATAAATGGCATGATGTGTTATTATGTACGGAAGCCTCTCTTCAGTGGCCAGCCTTAACATGAAGTTACTTTTCTTCAGTCATCAAGGCTGCCCAACTCAACAAGAGTTGTAAAATAAGAAACAGAAACAAGAGGCTCAGCCTATAGGCTTGTTTTAATATGCTAGAAAGGAAGAACAAGTAAATCACTAAAAATGTTAGAAAAAGAAAGGGAGTGGGGAGGGAGGGAGAAGAGATTAATATGATCAACAGTATACAGAAGGTAGCATTGCTGTTCTGAGATGAGAAATCAGTTACAAGATAGAGATAATGAATGACAGAACTATACTGAAGCACATAAGGTCAGAGAAAACCCATTGTAATGTTTATACATTACGTTAAGATCAAGAATATGGCAAGAGAAATAGAGCAACTGGTTGCAAGTTCAAATATTAGAAGGATAATCAAAGACCATGGTGGGACAGCTGGTAGGATCAGGGCATGCATAGCAGAGAGCATGCACTGTTCAGTGCATTGTGTGGAATAACAGTGATATCGTTGTTTGATGATAACACAACTGTACAACAAGTTTAGTTTAAAAGTCACTGTTGAAAAGCATGAAAAAGTAGTGTCACTAAAATGGTGGTAGGGGGCTAATTTTTTATTTTTCCTGCATTCATTTATACCTTCACTTAGTATTAAGTGCAAACCTCTCTGATAAACACTAAGAAGAATGATTTTGAAACACCTACCATACTGGGACATGAATACTACCCGGATGTATAGTTGTCAGTAGAGTTGAATGACTAAGTTTCCAGCAATAAAAATTTAAATAGTTTGCTTGGGCATGTAGTTCATTTCTTTTCTGTCCATGAACCTCCCTGAACTGTCTATGATGTTACCTACCTTACTCATTTTAACTTACTCTGAGGATAATTTCCAAAAGCTCTAAGTTGTTTGTGAGCAGCTTTTTGTAGGTTTTCAGAAATAAAAATCAAAATCAAACTGGTTTGGATTTAATGTTACATGGTATTTTTGTGCCTCTACTGGATAATTATGTCTCTGGGAACATGTTAGGTGTAAATTTCAGGGATTCTAAATCTGCTATTAGTAAATACTTAAAACGTTGACTTTTGAAGTACATTCTTGCCAGGAAAACTTTCTGCCAAAATATTCATAGGAAGCAAACATAAAATGGACACAAATACTGTCAAAGCACATTTATTTAAAAACCTGAAGAAATCTTTGCCAGTTCTTTTCAGATAACTGCAATAGTTCATGATCTTCTCAGCCAAATGGAGCAAAATCCTTATTCTAGTTGTTTATTTGAGGACATTAACCAAAGCCTCGCAAATCACTGTAGTACTTCATTTTTCTTTTTGAAATTTATGTAAAGGAAAGCACAGAGGGTAATTTCTCCTTGCTTCCCTCTCTGACAGATCTAACAGAGATTCACAGGGGATTTCTGTATCTAAGCTGTTACGTGCTCCCCTGCCTTTCCCCCTCCACCAGAGGAGGGTGAAGCTCCCACATATGACATCAGCACTGAGGGTGACCTCATAACAAATGGGATAATGTAGGTAACATGGTCTTTTCAGCACCTGCTGTGCCAAGTGAAAAGGCTGCCCCCCTTGATGGCCTGTTGATACTGCAGTTCCTCCACTTACTGCAGTCATGATGAAATGGGATAACTACATGGCACATCTGGCTGTCATTGACTGAGAGGGGCCTCAGGAGCCCTGTACCAGTACAGATCTGTGAGTGGAACTATGCCTGACTGTGCTGGAAACAGAGCGACAAGTGTAACCTCCTGCTGGCATAGTGGGAATGGGAAAGGGTAGTATATCCATGCCCTGACTGGCCCATCTTTTCTGTAACCAAAAATAAATGCATACACATGTTCTGCTGTCACTTCCAGACTGCTCTTCTGGCTTTCAGAGTTAATGGTGTGCATATCCCTTTGTAGCAAATGCTGTACAGGGAATTAATGCTTAGGAGAATCCACGCAGTGTTGGAGCTCAGAAAGTCAGAGTTATCCTTCTGTTTATCCCTATGCAGTAAAACAGGATTTAAATGCTCATTCTGAGATTCCTACTTCCAGCCTTCCCTGACCCAACCTGGAGCTGGCTGTGACTAATTAAAAGAGCAAAATAACCCAGAAGTACATGTTTCTCTTTGCTGTGATTTTTTTTCTTCTCATGACTGAAACCTTCCCACAAGCTCCTGAGCCCAGTTCCGGGGAACATGACAAACACCTTGTAGAGCATAAGTGGCAGGGAAAATGCCATGGGCCAACCCATATTCTTCAGCGTGTTTACACACATTTGTTCAGTTACCCCTTCTCTACCTCTTCTGGTCTAAGAGGCTCTTCTCCAGGTATCAGCTGCTTTGACTCAAATAGTTACTTTTTTTATAACCTACACAGCTTGTTTGTTTTAAGAAGAGGATGGGGCTATTTCTTCACTGTGTCTGGCTTTTGAGAAGCTAGTTGCAGAAGAAGGCAGAGTTGAACTCGCACACAGCAGAACAGAGATCCCAGTGCATGTGAGGGCATAACCTGGGCTTTTTAGTTGTGCAAGTCCAGAGGAAGAGTAGAGAACTCTGAAGTTCTTGATTAGCTAATTAAAGAATGCAGGCCTATCAGCTACCTTCAAACCTGCTTAAGGGTGTAAGCAAACTAACAGAAGTGCCACCTAAAAAGTCATTGTTTCTAAATCTCTGGAGATTAACGAGTTGCCAGCATCACTGTGGCCAATCATGCTTGTTATCTAAAGCACAGAATCTAAAGAGACTGGCAAGCCCACTGAGCTGCACAGGACAATGCAAAACTACATCCATGCAGATGGTCTGAATCCACAAGCTCAGTCAATTGAGCGCTACTCTTTCTGTTGCATAAAGCACATTTTCTGTCCTCCACTCATTGATATTATAGTAATAAATAAATAAATAAATAAATAGATAGATAGATAAATTACAATGGTCTTATGTGTTGAGACCTTCAGGCAAAATTTGTCTACTGGTTCTGTTCATGTCCCTGTTTGGAGCGACTTATTACAGCACCAAAGCTGTGTGCAAAATTCAGCACCACTGAAGCAACATGTGCCTACTCTAGTAGGCACAACTTCTGCCCCTCTTTCTGGCCCATGCTGCTTTTCAAAAAAAAGCAGTGGGATAAGGACATAATGTGACTCATATCTTTTCTTTCTTGTGACAGAATGATAATTTGCTTATAAGCAAAATGGTGTCAACATATGACCTTAGCAATGTGTTAAAGGATCTTAAAGAAATCATCCTCCTTCTCTCTATGGAAACATGAATGTGTTGAAATTTTGTTGTACTTTTAAAGCATAAATTATAGTGAAAAATAAACTGATAAGGAACACATTTGTTAAGTATTTTCAGGCTTTTATTCTTTCTAGTCTAATAGTCTGCTAATCACTAACAAGGACTTTTAGGGGACCCTAACTTTTAGGGTTAGAATTTGCTATTTTAGTCTATTCCTCTAGATGAAAGATATTTCTATAGCACCTATTCTTAGAAACATTTATGGGTGAGAGGGAGGGAATGAACCACCAGTAGAGGAGTGACTCACCATAGCACTACTAATTGCCAACAAAAAATGTCTTTTGCTTTGCAGATTAGGGAATCAGCTGCAGAAAAAAGCCTATATGTTTGAGAATCAGACACTGCGCATGATCTTTCAATATTAAAACCATATGGAATGGGTGTGCAACCGATAACCAGTGACAGACAGACATCTGAAACTACTCCTTTCTAGGTCTGTATCTCTCCATATCATTTGCCTGCCAACCCAATTTCCCATTGCTCTTGCCTCTTTCTTTATCATCCCTGCAACATCTGCTTGCTTTTTATTTTTTTCCTCTTCTGTTTTTCCATAGCTTGAAATATGTTAGGTAAAAGGTAGCTAAGGGGACTGGTAGCAGCCTGCAAAACTTTTAATTTCTAGGTCTCTGGCTAGTATCCAGGCAGGTCAGTGGCAACTGAAAGTCGTTACCACCTCATGCCTGCTTAGTGACCTCAGTGACATTAATTGCTGGACTGGCCACAGCGGCAAACTCAGCAGAGAAACCACCCACTCTGCTGAAATCAGGCCATCCTCTCCCCTGCAGAGTCAAGACTGTGGCACGGCTGCCTCCAACAGGCCACAAAAAAAAGGCATCTTCATCTTCCTCATCCTTGCTATGTTAAAATGACTCCTTATTTTACACATTATACACAAAGGTAGCATAAGAGCTGAGGTTGCACTGTCATGTGTTTAAATATTCTGCAAGTGACTTACCAATAAGCATTACTGTACGGGTAACTAAATAAAATAAATATGGGTATAAAGCAACAAGTGTTTCCAATAACACAGCCCAGAGCTTATCAGGGTGACAAGTGTTATCTTGCTCTCTAGGTGACTGGTTGGCTTGATGCATCCAGGGAAACAGAAAGTGAAAAAAAAGTGTCCACATCTCATGCTGCAGCCTGCCTGAAGACTGATCATAGATGTTTCCAGGAGACCTGCTTTCACCTTTCTTCCTCTCCTCCTGTGTATTTGTGGTCTGTCAAGACCAAGAACTGGTTTGTCCTCTGGTCACATCTGGTGTCTGGTCTTCATGTCAAAGACAGAAACAGCAAAATTTACCTCCCCTCCTTCCTTCCTTCCTTCCTTCCTTCCTTCCTTCCTTCCTTCCTTCCTTCCTTCCTTCCTTCCTTCCTTCCTTCCTTCCTTCCTTCCTTCCTTCCTTCCTTCCTTCCTTCCTTCCTTCCTTCCTTCCTTCCTTCCTTCCTTCCTTCCTTCCTTCCTTCCTTCCTTCCTTCCTTCCTTTCCCTCCCTCCCTCCCTCCCTCCCTCCCTCCCTTCCTTTTATTCTGGTGACTACTTTGTGAACAGTTTTCTTAGTATAAGGGCAAATCTCACACCCCCTAGAAGAAAATCTGCTAGCACTAGAAAATGAAGTTTTCCATTTCAGAGGAGAACCATACTGTCAGATTTCCATTAATATTTAAGCCTTTTTAGTGCTTGTGACAGATCTTGACATATTATCTAGTTTAGATGAGGGGCATGGAAATCTCTAGGGTATTTCTTTTTGATTTTTGTTTTGTTTTGTTTTTCCCAAGAAACCTCAGCTGCCAATATGAGAGTTTGGACTTTGTTTCTTTCACTTTCTTGATATCAGAGAAGAGCATGAAAAAATGATCTCTGTAGGTAAAAACAATCAAAGGGAAAGCAGATTAAAAAATAAACCATTACTTAAGGAAACAAAGAACTAGCAATATTTGAAACTACATCAGGGATATTTGGAGCCTGCCTCGACATTTTGCAGTGCTTGGGAATGGCAATACGAGTTTACATCAGATTAATCAGGATTTAAAGGTCTTTCTATTTAAACCCACAAATCACAATTAAACTGAATTTTATTCCCAGAATAATGTCATCTAAGTCATCTTGGTTAAATCTTTCATATTCATTGTCTTAGGATGTTAACTTTTTATAAAAATTAAATTAATTTACTTATGGCTAGTTCCCGTAAAGGACCGAGTCACAAACATTCAGCTTCAGGTATCTAAATCTGAACTTTCACTGCTGGAAAACCTTGCCTCATTGCTGTACAGCCTTAAAGAAGGGAGACAAGATTTTTATTTAAAACTCCATCAGTTCACATCACTGGGGGAACATGTTCCTGACCTGGGTGTGTGAGCTGACACACTGGCTAGAGGCAGTCCCTGGTCTGGGCGATGCTCTGACGAATGGTGTTCCTGCAGCTTTGAGTCACAGAAACAGACCCATGGTGCAGGCCCCATCTCAGAATCCTTGACAGCAGGTCCAAAGCAGGGAGGATGAGGCAGCTTACAAAGCAAAGGAACATCTCATGCCACCAGTTAAAGTCCAGAATAAATCATTTCCTGCAGACCTTCATCAGACTGCCAGGCCAAACTGAGCAGATCCATTCATCTGCTACAATGTCTCTTCATTCCCCAAGGGTCCCGCAGTAGAGGCACACTTTCAAATTTCAGTGATCTAATACAGGCACCCAGGTCCTCTGCGTATTCACCAGGGAACAATTCAGAGTGCATAAGTAAGGAACATCTGTCTTTCTCTTGAGTAAACAAAGCTTTTTAGCGTGAACACAGATCTACTGGGTCAGACCAAAGAGCCAGCTAAACCACCACTTTGTCTTTGACATAGCCAACAGCAGATGTTTAGGGAAGAGCAGAAGAGTAGGACAATCATATCTAAATCTTCTTTCTCAGATTTTCATCCATCACCAGTATATATATCATACAGACTTCCTGATGTGCCTGTCATTTGTACAAATTTAGACACCCCATTAATTTGCCAGTCTCTCTTTGAACCCAGGTAAGTATTCAGTGGCTACAATATCTAAGACCAGGATTTATAAAGGTTAACTACATGAGTACTTTCATGGGAGATCACTGTGAAACTGCAGGTTATCTGTGGGCGCAAACTTAAGAGACATTAGTGAACTTGGAAACCAGAGCACAGTGCAAGGAAAGTAAGATCTTCTCAGCCCTTTTTCTGCTACTGAGATGCACTCACATCCTTTTGCTGCATGAGACGCATGCCGAGAGCAACATGGAAACATCCCTAAGGTAGATGCCTACATTGAAGGTCCCAAGTTGATTAAGTGCATAGATCAGATGCCACCTACAGTCCATGAAATTTTTGGATGTGGTCAGCTTAAGGATATTTCTTATCATAGTTATCATCAACAGACAGGACTGTCAGGAATCCAGCTTAAGTAGGACTGGCTTCAGAGCTGCCCAGGGTCTAATTGATGAAGAGCATGGGCTGGAGATGACATTCAATCACTGACAGCCTACTGAGAAATTTGGCAGCACTCCATAGAGTATACTCCTTTTTTCTCCTTAGAATTGTAAATACTATGTGGAAAAACTTCTCAAATATGAACATTAATAAGCTCAATTTGAGGCCACATCTGAGGCCCATGATCACTTTTTATCAATTCCTTGCTTTGTACAACAAATCTGAACTCAGCTTGCCACGAATTGTCAGCAACAAATTCAGTTGGTTGCATCACCTTGTGCTGTGACTGGGGTCATTGTGTTATGCATAGACTCAGCGTGAAGGGGGCTCATGTTATCTGCTGCAAAATCATTTTTCACAGATACAGTATAATGAGTTTGTGGAAAATATGATACCCAATTACAGGTTATAGAAAAGCTTTAGTAACCCTTTGAACCTTGTCAGGATAAGCATTCACTCTGTTACTCTAGTATTAAAAAAGTGCTACTCCTCATAATAATATGTTTCTAGTTATGCTTCTGTTAAAAAAACATTATCCAGTAATGGATTTTGAAGATCTTTAAGGCAGTACACTATAAAGCTACTAAAAAATTTGCAATTGGAGGAGGGCTTCTGTGGGCTGTGAAAAGGCATACAGTCAAGAAGAAACAGCATTTTGCTGCATAAGAAACTGAACGAGCTGTAGACTAGACTGTCTTGAGTCATGGGCAGGGTAAGCAGCTGCTTAGGGTGGCAGACTGCTGAGATTTTGCCTATGCCAACAAATTTTGTCTCTGCCAATGGCTTCCATGTCAGAGGCATTGACAGCCACGCTGGCTTCTCCTGCTGAGGAAGAGATTGGACTATGGGCTGTGGAAACAGCACAATGACTCTTGGCAGAGTTCCCCTGCCAAGCTATGGTATTTTATATCTCTAGCTTCAAGGTAATAGCAACTGAGACAGGCTCCTTCCCTCAGTCCTCATCCCTCTTCACAGAATCAGACTTGTTGAGGTTGAAAGGCACTTGTGAAGGTCATCTGGTTCAACCCACTTGCTCAAGCAGGACCACCTAAAGTCAGTTACCCAGGACTGTGTCCAGGCTGCTTCTGAATATCTCCAAGGAGGGAGATTCCACAGTCTCCCTGGGCAACCTATTCCAGTGCTCAGTCACCCTCACAGTAAAAAAAGTTTTCCTGATATTCAGACAGAGCCACCTGTGTTTCATTGTGTGCCCGTTGCCTCTTTTCCACACCAGAAGCTGCCCAGCATGGTCTGGTCTTGGCCCTTGAATTGTGAGGTGGCTACTTCAAGGTTGTCTGCATGGCCCTGTGCTAAACTGGTAGTCCATGTCCAGAAACTAGCTCCAGCCTTTCAATTGCTTCAAGACTGTGAACTTGAACTGCATAATAAAAATTAAAATTAAATATGGTGCATAAAGATTCAGGTGAATATGAACAGATCCAGACAAATGTCATAGTCTTCTTTCTTCATCTAGCTAGGTTATTTCTGAGAAAACTCCTCCAGAATATAAAGGGCAAGTAAAAGCCATTTGAGTTATATTCAGTTTACAAATTAAGTTGTTTTTATCCTATTTTTCAAGCCCTCGTTTATATCTGATTAGCTAATGTCACCCAAGAGCCAGACCATTTGTTTAACACTAACTGCTTCCGAAACATTTCTGTTAGTATCCTCTAGAAACACTAATGTCAGCACTATAATGAAACAAAGGGTTATTATCATACACAGAGTTGTGTAACTACTTGCTCTGTAGCTTATAGAAACAAAATTTCCTTTTTTTCTACATCAACAGCTTAAGAAAAGCTCAACTCTAATAATGTTCAAATATGTAGAAATACAGATGGGGTTTTCTTACCCTTGCTTTTACAAAATCCATTAAAAGATCAAAAAGGTTTGTTTAGACTTGATCTTTGTCCCATAAATTCCAAGGAGCAACAATAAACAAATAACTCACAGTAATTAGCAGAGATTTTATAATACTAGTGCACATAATAAACTATGTATGTCAGGAAGGTGTGATTTGCTCCTTAAATCTGTCTGTAGGAAGTGCTACACATTCCTCCAGATATTTAAGAAGTAATTCAGAAAGCTGCATGTTAAAAACAGAAAAAGAGCTTGTACTTTTTTTGTATCATCACACTCACTGAACAGCAGGCCCAGTGCTCTTTCCTCTTCTATCCTATCTTCATGTGCTTTCAGTTGATTTGCTTAAGACTTGAGACAGAGTAAAACCTCATGTATCTGGACAGGACCCCAAGGAAGGGACTATATGGGTGCACTGTGCCAGGAGAAGAACAACAATAATATCTTGATTTGGTATTCTGGTCTCCAGCGAATATTGTCTCTGTCCTGCCTTGGTGCAAGGCTGCACCTTTCCTTTGCAGGGTACAGACCCTTTCCTCCTTGCAGGGCTGTGTGGGGAGGTTGGGCCAACACTGGCAGTTGTGCTGCCTTCCCAACCAGACCTGTAACACCAGCGGCACAAACAGTTCATGTGGGTAGGGCACCCTGCCTGTGGGGAAATAGCCCACCAGAAGAAACACAAGTTTGTAACAGTCCTGCCCAGTGAGGAAGCCAGCACTTGGCCCAGTCAAGGCACTTAAGGCACTTAAGATACACAGCTGTATTTAAAGGTAGCTTTCATAGACTTACAGATGAATACTGACCATTTTCTGCCTATAAGTTTAGGTAACAAGCTTAAATTCCCAATGCATTTTAGCAGATACTATAGGCAAGTTTGATGGGATCTCAGCTAATTAATTGAGATTTAGTGTTTTTCTAACACTGGGGTGGACATTCAACCTTATTCCCCCCCAATTAGAATAGCTTAGTGAAGGAAGGCATAATAACCTCAGAATTAATTGGATTTTGCAGCAGGCTGTGACAAGCTGTCCAACACATATTCATACAGTCCACTTTGCCTTTACAAGCTAAAGCCACAAACTGCAATTTATTGCTTCTTCTTGAAGTTGGAATTAGAAAGAGTATTAATGTTGGAAGGAAAATATATTAGCAGAAACACTTGCTGGAGCTGAGAGATCTGCCTTTTGGCTGAGATCAATAACCAGAAAGCCCAAGGCTGATCTTTATCAGAATATGGAATGAATGCCTAGGAGAATGGATAATAAGTGCTGTCCAGAGATTTCATTCCCTTCCTACAACCATGTGAAAAATGTAGCCACTGGGTCCCACAAAATTATAGGCTTCATTTAGATGAAAACTTCAGTTTGCTTTTTTTTAACTAGCAATAAAAATTTTGAAGCACTAAAAGCTGGAAACTGCTGCTGTAGCTTTCAGCTGCAGGCATAACATGACTTGTCCTCACTGAATGAGATAGCTGTTGCAGGGACTTTGTTTCTTGAGGTGTTTGTATAGCACCTAACACCCACTGATTCCCAGGCTTGACAGAGGACAGTAGATGCCTCTCTGTTGCACCAGTTAAATAACCATAATTCACAGTGATATCTGGCACAATAAGACTCCACGAGCATGTCACTGGAGCAACAAGCAAAGGCCATCCATGACCATGTGGATTCTTCAGTATTAGTCCTGAATGTGTAGGCATATATTTTGACTTCCTTGCCTGAAGGAAAGAGAATCACTCCCTACTGGCTTTCTTGCTGGGAGATACTAGAGGATGAACTTGAGAAATTGCTCTTCTTCCTTGAGAGCCGTGTCCTGCTGAGCCCAGAGCCATCACACCCTCATATGCCAAGGGAAGTGGGATGTGCGTGACCTGTGACACCTCTAGAAGGAAGGGGCAACTCATCCAACTAGGAAGTTCATGACCATGTGCAGTGTTAGATTTGCCATGTATTCATTTGGGTCCATCTGTATGACCACCCAAAGAAAACAGGTCCAGACTGAGTGGTGTCTGCATACGTGTCTGAACAGAAGGACATGAACTTGGCTTTCTGATGCTGACCACACTACAGCCACCCATGTTTCTGTCAGCTAGAGACTGGTTTTTCATAATGTTCTCTTTATTACATATATGTGTGTCTCACTTTGAAATGAAAACCAAGGCATAGAAGGTTCACCTGAGGGATCTGCATTATTTAGTGAGTTGCTGAGTTCATGGTGACTCAAGGCTGACATCTGATGAGTGGTTGCATTCATGGAAGTGCCCCGAAAATCTCTGTACCGCCTGTGTGAATACAGTGCCTGGCATTGCTGCCTGTTGGTATGCCTCTGGTGAGCCACCTGGCTCCCAGACAGGGGAGAAAAGTGTGCCTTTACTGCCCATAAACTGGAGTCACCACATGTGATCTCTCCCAGCCAACACTGAGGCTGAGGAGACAATAAGGTGGAAGTTACATTTTCTGTAATATATTAAGGGTCAAGACCTTCAAGCTGAGTATTGGGGTCACCATTAGCTGGGGTCCTTATTTCTCCGTGCGGGAACAGAAATGATGCAACACCAATGTGATGATCAGGTCGTCCATCTTTTTTTTATTCCTTTTCTGGTTACATTTATATTCTACTAAGTTCTGTACACGCACTCATCTATCTTCTAATAGGCTACAGGTCATCTACACGCGCTGTTCACGCGCCTCTACAAGCATTTGCATTGGTTAATTGCAATTAGCACGTAAAGCCCAAAACTTGCCAAAACTCCCTTATCTCATACCCTGTTTTGCTCAGACTTTTGTGCTTTTGCTGACCACAGATGTTTCTCACTTATTTGCTATCTTGTGTGGTTTTTTTTTGCCAGCCTTATTTTGCTGGCCTTGTCTTCGTCCTTGCATTCTTCTGTCTGCACTAACTTTCTCCCAGCGCGACCCAGACTCCTACAGCTGAGCAGCTCTAGCAAGCACCCAATTTAATTAAAAGGATATATAGAGTGAAATGAAAAGAAATGGTGAAGAAAATCTACCCAAGTACAAACTCAGGTCAAGATTTGGGACTCAGGGTAAGAGATGATTTTGGCCCTCTCTATTCAATCATATGCAGTTTTGCAGTTAAAAAAAAAAAAAAAAAAAAAAAAGGCTTGAATTAAAAAAAAAAAAAAAAAAGGAAGAATTTGAAACCAGAACAGTTGTTTAAATGAATAATTTATTTACATTCCAACAGGTGGGTTGTGAGCTGACTGGTACCTGAAGGAGCTGAGCCCCTGAAAAGCCATGCCGGTTGTGGATACTCCCATCTTTTAAGGATCCAACCTAATTCGCTCACCCTTTTGTATATCTGTATTGGAGACTTTCTATTTTTTTTCAGCATCTCAATAACAAGTTGTAATGATGTATGAAAGAAAAATATCGCTGTCTACAGAACAACTAGTGAGTTAAAGGCAGTGATCCACAGACAGTGGTGGGTTGTGCTATTTCAGTATTATTTCACTGAAACATTGTCAGTGGAGCCCAGCAAATGCAAACCTGAACAAACATGACAAAAATAGCAAAAAATGAAGGTCCTCCTGGAAAGAACACAGCTACAAGGGAAACTAATAAGTGCATTTGCTATGAAGTGACTTTAATTTTATTTCAATACAAATAAAAGGGACACAGAAAATGCATTAGTAAGCTTCAAGTTATATTTCTTGTATATGTAAGTGCTGGATTTTAGATTAAAGCTAATTGTTTCTGGGTTTTTTTTAAATACTTGAGTGCTTTTTAGTGAAAGTGCACTAACATTGATATTTTCTATAGCAGAGATGAGTAGCACTGCTAAGTGGATAACAAATGTTTTGCTCTGTATTAGAACCCTAAGTAGAAACTAATTTACAGGCCTTCAGAAAAAGTAGGGCAAAAAAATGGAACAAACTTAATTCATTTTTTTTTGCCACAGTGCAATTTTAATTTTGCTGCCCATCGGGATTTTGCTCTGCTTTGAACCAGAGCTGTACAAATCAATGTGAACTGTTTTATAACTTGTTAATTGTTCTGTCTACTTATACACATGCATAACAGAGGAAAAGAAACAGAGTGATCAGTGGTTAATTACATTACAATTACTCTTATGTGGTATATGATTTAATCTTTTACAATTATACTGATATTTATCAGGAAATTCATGTGCACTTAGATAATTTTCACGAAAAATTGATCCTTAACCAGAGTATATTCTGCAATTTTCTTATTCTAAGAATAACTTCAATTATTTCACATAATTTCTTATTAAGCACCAGAGTTTTGGGGAAATACTAATTTGCAGCCATATTTAGCTGGGGAGCATACAGTATTTCTTTTAAATTTGAGTACGTTACAAGATGATCGTTAAAATTTTGTAGAAAATGGAATGTCCTTTAACTAATTTGAAGTCAGCAATTGATACATATTGAAGCCTATGAGTATTGAAAGGTCTTGCTATCTGTAGGTCTTGATTTGTACCAATATCAAAAAATTTGAGACCAAAGGAAATGAATGCCTATTGAGATGAGAAGGTATCAATGTCTATTGATAGACATTGATGTGCTAATAACCTATTGATATAAACACCTTTAGATAGGTGTCAGAATCAATAAGCTTCAATGCCTATCTTCATCAAAAGGGCTCACTATCTACAGGTCTTGATTCCTACTGTATCAAAAAGTTTCTTGAGACCTAAGTGTTTGGATTCCTATTGATATTGAAAGGTATTGATGCCTATGAATATCAAAACGTCTTGCTATCTATAGGACTCAGTGCTTACTTACATCAAAATCAGTCTCTAGATCAATAGGTGTAGACACCTATTGAGCTCAAGAGATATTGATATCTATCAATAGACATCGATGTCCATTCATAGGTGTTGAAATTGATAGGTATTAATGACTAATGATACTGAAAGGTCTCACTGTTGATATATGTTTGTGCTAACATTATAGGAATAGGCACCAGATGAGATAGAAAATTATCCTCACCTACCTCTATTGGCCAATACTTATAGATATCAGAGTCTATCAATAGGCATCCAAATTGATAGGCATTGATGCCCACAGATATTGAAAGGTCTCACTACTGATAGGTCATGGTATCTGGTGATATCAAGAAATTTCTCGAGACTTATAGATGTAGATGCCTATTGAGATCAAAAGGTATCAATGCCTATCACTGATATTGATGCTTACAGATAGGTCTTAAAATTTATAGACATCGGTGCCTGTTAATATCAAATGGTCTCACTATATAGGTCTTGATAGCTACTGGTATCACAATAGATTTAGTCACCTGTTGAGATCAGAAGGTATCTATGCCCTCTGATCGGTATCTATCCATCAATAGTTATAGGTATCCATGCCTAAAAGTCAGTGTCTGAATTTATAGCCATTGACACCTATTGATATTCAAAGCTCTTGCTATTGATAGGTCTCAATGTCTACCAATATAAAAATCAGTCTCAAGACTGACACATATAGAAGCCTATCAAGTTTGAAAGGTATCAGTGCCTATCAATATGTATCAAAATTATTCAGCTTCAATGCCTATGAACATCAAGTGTTGGCTCTCTATTGTTCTTGAGTCCTACTGATATCAAAGGATTTCTTGAGACCAGTAGTATAGATGCTTCTCAAGACAGACAGGTATCAAATGCCTATCTACAATAAAATCACATTCATTGAAATGTATGGGTTCTACTAAAATTAAATTGACTGTAAGTAAATGTGACTTGGTAACACCCTTTTTGAAATATTAGCTGGTGTTGATTTGAAGATGACTCAAAGAGAAAATCCAGATAC
Source organism: Strix uralensis (assembly GCF_047716275.1). NCBI lineage: Eukaryota > Metazoa > Chordata > Aves > Strigiformes > Strigidae > Strix > Strix uralensis. The sequence continues at coordinate 78,546,972 of NC_133974.1, read as the reverse complement.
ATTACATGTATTCGTACAGTAAGCAATCCAGGCTTTGTGGCGGACAAAAGAGGTTTTTGCTAACTGCCCTGAGAAGACAAACTAGACTTTTGAATGGCCAAAAATCTTCATAAATGTAACAGCATTCTGAGGTGCCCAAAAACATCTATGCATTGGAAAATGACTTGAATTTATACATTCTCCAGTCAGGTGTGAAATTGTCTACTCTACTTTGCCTATTTGTTCCTATTTAGAAATTTACAGGTAATGGTGCATCTCATTTTCCCTGGAGAGCTGAGAAGTGATGCCTTCTGTTTCTGGCTGTGCTGTTTAAAGATGTCTTCACTGTTTCTGGCAATACAGTGCCAAAATTTTATTTAATTAGCTGCAATGTCTCTGGTATCCTAGGACTACTTTTGTTAGTACTGTATCATACTGCATGGTGCAACAGAGCTGTACCTTCAAAGTCAGAATGGTAAATCTAAAAAATTCGCCATTACTTCCCCTATTTCTTTTACTATGCTTCAACTCACTTCTCATCATGTACAAACCTGAAAATTTTGAAATACATTTTAGTTAAATTAGTGTGCAAGCCACTCTTATTTTAAATAATTTTGCCTTTGGTTTACCATAAAAATAATAAATGTCTTATGTAGTGTTTTGTACTGATTCAACTAAATCAGCGTAAAGGCACTGGCAGTGGACATAATAATTAAAAATCAGTTGAAGATAGAAAGTATTATTGCATTATGGCTCTCAAGTTCACTATCTCTATCCCTCAGCAAAGTGAGAACAGGTTATATGAGCAGTTTTCCTCTCATCAGTGCTGTCACTGACAGTTTCAGGGAAACTGCTTGACTTTGCAGTGGAGGGGATGAGGAGTGCTCACACAAGCAACACAGTCAGTGCTGCCCTGGGAGCAGTAACATCCAGCAGAGACTTGGTAGCAGTCAGGTGAGAGGAGGGCCAGTGATTACATATAAAAATGACACAACTATTTCTACAACAAACCTCTAACCCCAGTTTCTGCTGCATTGCACTTTCTCACAGGCCATGAGCATGGAGGTGAATGGCCACAGCAACTCAGCTGATAAGCACTTAGTCACTATTGTACAGCAATTTATCGTGAGCCTGGGTGCTTGACCACAAGTCTGAGGTGTTATTGTTGGTTAAAATACTTACTGAATACCAATCTTTTCATGCTGACCACCTTGAGGAAGGAGTGTAGCTGTTAACAGATGTTTAAGAGAGTACTGAAGAAAAAAACTCCACACACAAAAATTATTTCCACAGACTTTTCACTCCCAGACCTTTCTAGACACCCTGGTGGCTCCTGCCATCATTCCCCAGCACCCTCTGCTTTCTTCCTTGGCCCAAGCCCCTAGCATAAGTTACCATTCCTTTGTCAATGTGTACCTGACTACACATACATTGTTTATAGTTCCCAGGATATCACTGATCTTTGGCCAGGGGTCTACATCTGTGCTTGGTGCTCCTGCTCCAGACTTTGTCAATTGCAGAGGAATAAGGGAAGGTAAGTCAATCTTTAAAGCACATATAACAGATCATGGATCTGCAAACAGAATGTCAGCTGTAAGAACAAAGAGACTAATTTTTAAAGGTAACAAACAAATCTCTTTTTAATGCTTCTTATTAGACATCATTTTCATGGGTCAGTCAAGAAAAATGGGAAAGAGGAAAACTCCTTCTTTCTCTGTAGTCAAAACATGAGAGAGCCAGGAAAATGAGAGAAGGAAAGATTAGAATCTTCTTCAAAATAAATGGCACCTGTGAAGAGCCTGATATCAGAAAAAAAGTCATGCAATACAACATATTTGAAAAAAACATTCTCTTAAGAGAAGGACATAATATTCAAGCACCATATTTTAATTCTTCTCCACTATTAATGACATCAAAAAAGTTTGGAGGATAGACTGATGATTTAAGGCAAAAAGTAATATAAAGCATAAAAAGTATAGAACTAAAAAGTTCTTATATCTTTTATGTACATTTGCTATACGGAGTCATCTTTTTCAGAAATAATATAAATAACCCAGCAAACATTATTGCTGTTAAAGAAAGTTTTGTTCTAGCATTTAAAGAAATTTAGGGAGATTTCCTATTCATCCTTTAAATAACAGGAGTTCTGTTTTTCTGTTTTATCTTTTTTTCTGGCCAACATTATTCATGGATAAATACCAGGTTTGCTAGTTTATTCTTCTTGTAAATCTTGGAGGAACATGATACAGTTGCTTGTAAACCACTTTCTTTTGGTTAAAGGCCCAGATTGATAAGTATACTTTCTGAGCCACAGATGATTAAAAAAAATTAAATCAGGGGATTAATGCCTTATTCTCAATTCACAATGTGCCCAAGGAAGAAAATTGCCTCAATTGAATGTCAGTGGCAAAACTCCATTGACCTCATCAGGCCAAGATTTCAGTCCTTGTTCTTTGCCATTTTGCTGATATGAAAATTCACATATCTGTATCTTTTGATACAAAGTCAATCTCAGAATATCATGTATATGTGAGCATCAAATAAGAAAGGGGAACAATTATGTTTGGTTACTAAGCAAGTATTTAGAAATGGAATTGATGTTTTCGGATATTTTTCATAGCACTCGTCTTTCATTATTAGCTAAAAGTATCTTTCTTCTATTGTTGTTAATATTTTAGTCTCCTCGGCACCAGGGCTGCAAATCCATACTGAGCCTTAGCTCTCAAGATTGTTGTCTCAGATCTGGTCAAGCTCAGCAGTGACTGAACACTGTCACCATTTGACAGCTGTTTGGGGTCTGTATGAAATGCCTGATGGGTTCAGTGCAGTCCCGGGGAGCTGCTGCCTACATTACAAAAAGTATGACCAGAAATGACATTAATTAACAACTCGGGGAGTTTCCAGGCAGCCAACAACTGAGTAAGCTGCAGATGATGGAATTACTCTGGTGCCTCTGGGGTAGTCCTTTCTGGCCAAAAATGCTGCTCATGGGTGAATAAGGTGTGAAATCTTGCACTGAATTAACATAAACTGGTGAAGGATTTTATTCTCCAAGGATGCCAGCCCAGCACCTTTCATCTCCACTAGAAATATAGTGAGTTGCACACAAAGAAACAAAGAAGAATAATTTCTCCTCATTGTCCCAGCAGTTTGGCTGGGCATTATTTATTTTACTTTACAATGTGGCCAGTGGGCATGAGCTCTGAACTCTCAGCCCTGGGGGTAAATTAAGTGAAAAACTGATTTTAAAAAGTATCACATTAAACTAAGAAAATGTATATATAAATCTTTCCCCTGAGCTCTGGAGCAGTCTTCCTGGGGCCGGCACAGCTCCAGCATAATGGATGGCTGCACAGGTGCCTGGCAAAAATTGCAAGCCCTCCTGCTTGCATGTGTGCAGAACAGGAGAGGAACCGCAGACTGACCTGAAAGCTGCTGACACCACCTCTATAAATATGCAACTGACTTCTCTCAGCTTTCTTTGTTGTCTCAAACTACTGAATGATTTTTCAAGTAAATTTCACACTATTCTTCAGACAACTCATTCAGCTCATTTGACTTTATTTATTCATTCCTTGCTAACAGAAGTGGCAGAGATGAACAACTCAATATGTACAGCAAAACAAATATACAAAATTAAATTCTAAAGGAAAGGAAAAAAAAAAGAAAGAAGTTATTGTGTTTCCTTGATCCTGCTGGCAAATCCAGAAGAAAGTGGACAGTCCTACCTTTGGATGACAGTTGAAAGAGGGATTCTCATGACAGAGTGAGTTCTTAATTTCTGCAGCATGCCATTCACCTGCCTGGGCACACAGCCGAAGACATCACTACCTGGAAAGTTCATCCAACATTCAACTTCTGTGATTCATCTAAATTTCATATTGTAATATTTCTCCCTAGACATGCTAGCATCACTAGAATAGAATATTTTACATATCTATTTGTTATCTTGGGCAGAGAACTAGTATTTTCCAGTCAATGTAATTTACATGAATGCAAGATAACTTCCAGTGTGCAATATTCACAGTGAACGTATCTGAAGCTAATAATAGCTATGAACTTTACTTATTTGTTATCTCCTAGAGGTAGATTACACTTTCTATTAATAAAAATAAGGAAAGATCCACAGTCCTGGGATTGTGCTTCAACATAATACCCTTGATAAATGTTACCCGGGTGCCAATTTACTTAGTCACTGTAAGCAGGTAGCTCAGCACTAATGCCTTAACACTGCAGTCTATCAAATCTCTGCTCCCCATGCTTTATCCCTGCAGAACAGTGACTGCTGGGAATCCTCTTCGTTTACCCACTCTAAGGAAGAGGACCCTATTGCTTAGCCTAACAAAATCTGATGCAGCTGTGACTAGCACTTGCCATGTTCAGTGGACACAAAGATCAGAGTTTGCATCATGTCTAGATTATACTGTAAAAAAAAACAAAACAAAACAACAATCCCACAACAATATAACCCCACACCAAACAAACCAAAAAAACAAACCCAAAGCCAAACCAGAAAGGTTGTTAGAAAAAGAAAAGCCTGGATAAAACACAGGACTCTTTCCTTCCCACCTTCTTCCTTTTGGTCTCTCCCACTTCTTTCCTGATGCCTGTGCTGTGTCCCAAACTCCTCTCCTGGTTGCTTGTTTGGATCTTCTCCCACTCTCATATTGCAGTTACCACTTGTACTACTTCTGTTACTGAGCAGATCAGTGCTTTTTGGTCACTTGAATGTCATGCCTCAAAGCTGAGGCCCACTCTGCTAGGCCTAGGTGTGGAGTGCCTCTTCTGCATTTTATACTTCAACAGGACCCTGTCAGCTCCATCAACTTACATGTTTTCTGAATCATTTTGAACCATATGTTCCACTGGGGACATGAAAATTATTCTGTCAATCCCATAGGGCTCAGTTATTACAGCCAAATAATCATCACATTCCAGTCAGCAGTGTTGGTCTAATTCCCCAGGGATTCCACTAATGGGCAGGGATCAAAGGCAGTTCCCAGGGCCACCAGTGCAGAACCAAGATGCTCAGAGGGACAATAAAAGGGTTCAGCTGCAGACACAAATCCTGTGCAACTACAGCCATTGTTTTTTACTTCTGGCTGTGGAACAGAGTGGGGAGGGAGAGGAGGGTGTCATGCACTACTTTTAAGGGTTCTGTGAAACCCAATTAAGGAAAGCTAAGCCCATGACTTACCTATGAGAAATTTCTTAAAGGGCTCGCAAATTTACAGAAGCACCAGCAGTGCTGAATTGCATCTCGCTGGGATACAAGCCCATCATTTTATTTATTTGTAATGGTCATTGTGTTACGATGGCTCTGTGAACAAAGGTAAGGGGGTCAAGTTGTACCTGTTTGGGAGTGATGCTTATGTTAGAGCCACTGAGTATGTGACCACTTCTTTCTTTGATTTGAAGGCCTTGATGCTCTATTTCCTTCCTATTTTTAGCTATTTTATTACTATTTTCTAAAGGAGGAAAAAAACCACAAATTATCCAGGCACTTAGACATCTTTAGATGTTACAGTTCAATAGCAGTTTACTGCCATTTTGGCAAATTGTGCTCAGCAGTGAGCCACAATTAAATGAAATCTTCATTCTAAATGTCTCTAAGATAAGGGTGTAGATTTACTCTCCTCAGAATACTCTATATCTTTATTAAATGCACATGTCATTACAGCATAAAAAGACTGGCTCCTCAAGCAGACTGTGAAAGATGGGTACATTTATTTTGCTCTTCCTCAGATAACTACCAGAAATGCCTAGAGCAAGATTCTGTTCCTGGTAAATATTGGGCAAACTGGGAACTTTCTCCTTTTGCAGACCTACCCCATTGACTGGCACTTGGCTTGTAGGTTAGGGGAGGGGAGGGTAATAAAAACCACACAAGCAAAAAAATACCCCAAATAATAAAACCTCACCAGAACTCTCCTCACCCTACTGCTTAAAAAAAATGCACTTGCTTCAAGCTGCATCCATAAATACAGTGAAGTACTCCATGCTTAAGAATTCAGTTTATTTGCAACCCATCAGACTCAGCACTATCATTTCAAAGAGACAGAGACACTTGATAAGAAGGAGATGATCCTCCACCTTATGGTAGCATGACCATTTTGACTCAGAGAAGCTGGGAGAAAGAGACCATACAGGTGGTGCTCAACATTTTGCCAGCACTGTCTTGTATGAGCAGGGAGCACTGTGGAGGAAATCTACCCCAGCCTCTGTTCCCAAATTCTGTCTTTTGTGTATGTATGTCTGGGCAATTGTTCAAGCATCAGCACACACTGGCTGACCTCTGGCTGAAGCTGGATGCTGCAGTTCCCTCCCTGCAGGGCTAGGCAGCCCTCCAGAAGCCTGCCATTAGCACCCAGATGAGAATGAGAGCCCAGATGAGTGCAGGGCTGACCAGCAACACCTTTTTTTCATAGGTGTCCAACACTGGGGCTTGCAGAAGATAATAAAGTGAGAAGCATAGACCTGAGATTCGTCTCTCCAACACAATTCTTAGTCCACAGCAGCAAAAAAGCTGCCACTACTTTTCCCTTGATGCTTTCCTGAAAGACCTGATGAGTTGTCTGTGCACAGCACAGGGCAAAATGCAAATAGGCTCTATATGTATTTCCCAATAGGTTTTTTGTGACTGATATCCCTATACTGCTTTAAAAAAAAAAAATCCCAACAGCATTTAATTTGTTCTACAGGAAAGCAACAGGTTAGATAGCCATAGCCAGTCTTACCAGATTCTGAGTACCCTCTGTAAGATGCAGAGTACCTCCAACTACAGAGGGATCACCCTACAGCATCAGGGTGACAGGCGATGATTGGCGTATTTAACATCTCCAAGGGTAGAGTCCATGCATCCATCCTCACCTGCCTCCCATCACCGCTGTCATCCTCAACAGGCATCACCGTGGCAAGCTCAGTACTTTGGAGGAGCTCAGGAGTTAGAGCTGTGTGAGACAACATCAGCACTAGTGTTTCAACACTGCAAGTTTGATATAATCTAATTACAACTGTGATGAGCAACTGCTGGGCTGTGTTGGTGTTCTGCAAAGTAAAGAGCTCCTGACAAAAAGACATAATTTTCACACAAACCAGAAAAATGAGGAGTTGCCTTCCAGATAGCTCTAGCTGACTATAGGGAACACCAAAGTGAGCAGCCTATTTATTATATTACATCTGACATTATGAGAGCCTGTGTAATGTAATTATCCATAAAAGCCCCAACAGTCTGCCAATTGTTCCTCACAGGTGTACTTGTTTTTAAGACAGCTTTGCTAGACATCCATTACTTACAGCCTTCTGCTTGCCTTTATCTGTCCTCTGAACATTTTTAGAAGATCTTTTGCCATGAATAGCTGAATGAAAAAATTTTGAAACCACACACAAACTCTTGTTTTAAAAATATAGATGTATTGTTATTGTTACTATAGGTTTTTTATTTAATTCTCTGCTTGGATAGGATTTGATGAATGTATAACTTATCTTCCTCATCAGTATGCTGGAATGGAAAAGTACTTTTGCAGGCTGTGGGCTTACTCTGGTCCCAGAGAGCCACTGGGGGCCTGGGGTTTATTCCACTGACCTCTGTAACTTCATTGAGGAGTACAAGGAGCTGTGCTTCTGCAAAGAAAGAGGGATCTTGCCCCACAAGATTTGGCAGTACACACACTTAGGGTCCAAACTCTGATTTACAGAACAGGGGCGTTGCTCTTTGGCAATGAATACCAGGATCAGAAACAGATTGAGGCAGTAAGGACTCAAAATGATCCCTTTTTAAACAGGTGTTGGATGGTGAGAATGTCTGGAAATTTGTGAGTAGCATGTTGTTTGTTTATGTTGTTTTCAGACTGGCTTTTTGCTCCTTTTTATGAATTGCAGATTTTAATGAAGGCTAGGGAAAAGAGAAAGAAATAAGGAGGACCTTTAACAAGAAATACAGAATGGCATATTCCATCTGACCTGTAAATATATATCAACTGCATTGATGTGGATTTCCTATGGAAACTGTTTGTGAGGTTTTGGCAAATTCTACGTGTTTCACTGAGTCCGTTATTAATATCCTGCCAAGGAAATATATCATAAACTCACTGAAGAAGGGATGGTCAACTGCTTTTGTAGTCAGCTGTAATTAGCCTCTAAGCTTTAGGATATTAGAAGGTTGCCACAGTAATGAGAAAGCGGTCCTACTTGCATACATACAGTGAAATTAGTTACATACCTGGTGAAGCACATTTACTTGGTTTGGGCTTCTTCAGAAAGATAAGGTACAACTAGACCATGGAATATTTACTTGTTAGAATTATATTATATTTCGTAACTTGGAGTGTACCTACACCATTTCATAACGTTAATGGTAACTGAAAAGAGTTTCCACAGACTAATTTCCAGGATCTGCAGTCTTAATTCAGCTCTCCTGATTGAGAAATTAATAGAGAAATATTGATTTATAATCCCAGCCTCTTTATGATTGACAGATGGCTTCCTCAAAATGGACATTTTACCACACGGTTTGAGCTCAGGTGGCTTTATACTGTGACTGATAACACCACCTGAAACGTCTCAGTCATGTTAATTGACCCACGCTGCATGCCATGGATTGGTCCTCTTGAGAGGAGGTAGGTTTATGTTGTAGATCAGGGAAAGCCTTTGATCTTCATTCATAAAGAGATTTGGACAAGACTTAGGACAATTGTGTGTGGCTCAGTCTAAATGTGAAATCCTTAAAATCTCTGCTAAGCTGATGCTCTTTGTGTGCATGGCCCAAGTCAGGAAACCCCCAAGAATGAAAGCACACCTAGCTCAGGGTGTGCTGGTGGTTAGAGCACTTTAATGAACAGAAGAGCACCACTGTTATCTCTTCTACATAATTTCCAGCTTTTCCTGTTACAAGTCCCACTCCCCTCTCAGTATGCTGCCTTTTATGGATCTAATTCTTAGACAACAGACTCTTTGTACCTCATAAGAAGCCTACACATTTAAGTTGGAGTCATGTATCTTTTCAGGCCACCAGGAACCTAAAAGTAAAATTGCATTGCACTGCAACAGTAAAGATTCCATATTGTCAATGGCAAAAATTATTTCAGATTTTGAAGTAATAGATGGAAAATTCTCACTGGAAGCTCCTGCCTCCTAACCATGATGTCTGTGATGAGTGGAAAGAATTTCCAAACAAAGGTGGTTTTAACTAGGTATGTTTTTAAAAGGTATTATGAGAATATTTAACCTATTTTTAAAGACTGGTGTAAGCATGGAAAGTATGGTATTCACGCATATATCAGGTAAAGATAAGCCTTAGTCTTTCCCTTCGTTTTAGGTACAACTTGCCCAACTAGAGTTTTGGTGTTCCACCTAACACTCCTTAAAACATTGTCCATCCAATCCTAGAGACACACTTGGAAACATAAGAATCACAACAAGAAGAAGGGATTCACTTTCCAAAGGAAGACGATAGCTCTGGAAAATGAATCAGGCTGTTTCCTTGGCAGTAGGATGGGGAGGAAGAGACACATATGCAGCCGTATGAGAAAATACAAACCTAAACATATTGGGTCTTCTGCTCTCCACAACCAAGTTATTGTGGCATTATGGAGTGAGACAATCAAGAAAGTTATTCAGTTAACAATGAGTAGCCTGGTTTAACAAACTGAAAATATTACCTTTGCCCTGATAACGTCCAATGCTGATTCTTCATTATTGGAACTCCACTAAATCAGCTGTCTGCCCAAGTGCAATGTCATTAGGTAGCGAAGATTCAAATCCTTTTGGCTGTGGCAGAAGGAGATTTCACTGAGGTCACTGGGACTTAGAGTGGTCCTTACTAGACCCACTGGATATACATTATGTGCTCGTATTCATCCAGTTGTGCCACATCCTAAACCAGATGCACTTTCTGGAATGCATAGACATTGGTACACACTGAGTTAAACAGGGAGCAGTATCTGATACCCTTTGAATCCATGCTCTGCTTTCCAATCATATTTCTTCTTATTAAGGATATATAAAGAGAGGAATCAAATGCTTTTTGCTGCACATAATGTCATGCCCTTGTAAACCCCACCTGCTATGTGTGCTGTGCTTTCATGCTGTAGGAGAACACTGAGTAAGATCACTTTCTGAAAACAGTATTGGCACCAGCAAAGGTCCCCTTTTGACTGAAAGAAAACACAACAAAACAAAAAGATATCGAGGGAGGAAATCTCACAGCAACAACTATGGGACCTAAAACATACTACTATCTCACAACTTATATGCTTCTCTTGTGTTGCTGTGTGCTAATCCTTACAAGTATTCTATAAAAGGAATTATAGTTAAACATGAGCAAATTTAAGAATAACCCAACTGGTTCAGAATCTCATTATATTTATTTAACAAGATTTCAATCTTATTCAAACTCCATGCCAAAAAGCACCCAATCCAAGGCTTCAGGCAGCCTTGAAAAACACTCAAAAACACAAGAACATGGAAGTTACAAAGCAAAAATTGATTTAAATGGCAACATTTCATCCATCTATTTTATCCCCAAGCATTTCAAAGGCAGTTCTGTCTAGTACATAGGAAACAATAAACTGATTTACAAACAGGGCTTGATTCAGTCACTTGGCAGCTGCCTTGCCCTAGTGAAATGACTCCATGGTTTTTCCTGTCCCACCCTTTGCCAGCCTCACCAACACATGTTGACAACCATCTGCGGCTGGAACTGTCTATTTTCATGTACCTGCCCTCTGGCCATAGGTTCATTCCTAGATGAGTCTCAACCCTGAGTTCCTCTAAGACCTCTTGTTTCTCATGGCTATGGAAAAGAAGAGCCAGTACAAGAGCAGAGGAAACAAGAAATCAAATAGGAATCCAGCAGAATTACAGGAAGGGTAGAAGCTAAGTCCAGGAACCCACAAGTTTATGGGAAATAATTTTTTGCTAGTTCTCTGAGACTTGTTGTGTACAGAACAAGACCATAAAAAACAGGATTTCCAGGAGGACACAGGAAAACAGGAATGGCCATGCTAGGTGACACACTGGTGATGGCCAACAACTGAAGAGAAGAGATAGATGACAGGGAGAAAGAATTTAGCAGGTAAGGAAAAATCTATTTGCAGATAATCCACCTAGATTGTGAGATTATGAATCTGACTTCTTTTAAAGACCTACTGTTCTGAACAATGCATATGTTTTATTTCACTAGGCTTTCTATTTTCCAGGGTCAGCCAGGGGATATCTGTTTGTTCACTTGCTTTGTGTTCTGAGAAATTCCCCATGTTAAAAGTCCCCAAAGTTTATAACTGACTGCAACAGAGCTCACACACTCAAAGATGGATGAAGCTAAAAGAAGAGACATAGCCACAGAGAGAAAAATATTGTACTGAAGGCTGTTAACAGGGAAATACACTGTCACTGTGAATACCTGCCTGTATAACAGCAATGTTCAGCAAGGGATCCATATCTGGTGTCCCCCTAGGCTTTGCAGGTAAGCCATCTGAAAAGCCAACTTGAAGGAGCAGCTCTATCTTCTCCTGCCAAGGCCAAGAGATGCTGTTATAATATCTAGTATTCTTCCTGGAATATTTATGAGGAGTTTGGGAAGATTGATTTGGCCACTGAGGATAGATATGTGAGCATCTGCTGTAATGGCAGTAAAAAGAATTAGACTCATCAGGAATAGTGAGTCATAATGATAGTGGTGGTGTTTGCTCTTTGAATATAAAGAATCTACTAGGCCCTTACATCTAAGAATAACTTACACTTCTACATGCAAGAAAGGTCTCCTTTTTTTCATAGCAAGAGTCACAGTCAGGAAAGGGCCCAAACATGTGTGTGCCCCTACATACAGGAGTAAGTGGATGACCATCCCAATCCTTTGCTGATCACCTCATACAAACAAAAGGGCTACGCCATCACATTTGCAAAGACACTTGAGAAACTGTTACAGTCTGAAATAGCATAGATGAAGAAATCTGATGTGCAGATCAGGCAAAAAGTAAGTCCTCCCTAGTCAGTCAACACCATTTGCTGCAGAACTGAGCCTAACTGGACTTTGGGTTCCCACAGAATGAGGAGAGATGAAGTAGGCAAGGTGGATGTCTTCTCTCCTCCACCTGGAATCCAGGGAGATGTAGCCTGAACTTGGCTTCTTTTTATGTATCCCATTAAGGAAATATAAATGCTGTTTGTTAACTGTCTTTCCATCCTTTCTGAAATATGCCCAGAAAGTCATCCTAATATCCTAAGCAAGGATCGCTCACAGTCATGATGAAGTCACTCAGACTGGATGAACCCGTGCCCCCTCGACTTCTGCCCCTCAGGTGAACCAGCAGCACAAGCATTTTTTAACTAGGATTATCCATGCTGTCAGTTAACAGACTTTCACATTTTCCAGGAATAAGGAGTCTTAAGGAAAGGTACTATAGATCTTAATAGAAATAAAACTAACATTGTATTCTTAAAATTAGAACTTAAATTACTATTTAAAATGCTGAACCACAGATCTAATTCTCCATAAAATTCTACCTAAGAGCTTCAATAAAACTGTGAAAAAGATTTCCTGTTTAACTGCAGAGAAACTCGCCATAAATGGGTGCAATGGAGTACATTATGCTCCCTGGAGTCAGTTAATTGAGCCCTCCCTCCTCTTTTAGCCTGCATATTCTCTGGTTGAGCCCATGAATGCAGCTGAAAGAACAACTCCTGGAGTACCACCCTGCTCTAAAAATGAATCTCTGCATGGTCATGCACTCTGTTCTAGCCAGAGAAACATGCTTGCGACAAGTGCTGTTATACAGGGTATTTAAGAATATGGCTGCAAAAGATTAGCAGCAAGCAGGTGCTTGCTTAAAATGAGATAGATGTGGGAAACAAATTAAAATGAAAGTCTTCAAAGACCATTGAAAAACCTCCTCCTTCTAAGGAAACTGCCCACATTAGCAGTTTAAAAAAAACCCATGCTTATTTTTGTCAACACTGACAACCTTCCTACGTTGTGTAGTAGTTTCTTTCTCAAGTAGTCAGGTGCTGCCTGCAGAGCACAGTCCTACTCATCAGGAGCAAAGCTGACAAAATCTGCCTCTCAGCTTGGCACGTTCAGCAGATCACAGTTTATACTGTATATTTGGTGAGTCAAGCATCCATGCTGCCAAGCCTCCGTGTGTAAACGCAGGCCTACCCACACTGGCACAGTATAGCAGAAGGGGTTCCCAGACTTATTTATTAGAAAAGCATGTTTATTATACAACTACACTTCAAAATACAACTGCCTTTTTCTTTTCTCTCCTTTTTCCCCATGGCCTCCTAGGATCTCTCTGGCACCAGAAATTCTACTGCAATTACAGCCAACAACTGCAACTGTGCCTGCAGTCCAGATATAGACTCCACACCCCTCCGGAGCAATCACTCATATTTCAGGGGTTTAAGGAATTTCAAGAATTGCCTGAAAAGAACTAAATCTTAAAGAAGTATTGCTTGTTCACCACCCGAGACATAGGGACTGTACTTTCTATTTTAACGCTCATAAAACATGTACAAGGGCTGAGGCATTTTTGACACATAAATCTCAGGTGCTGAAAGTTCATTCTTGTTCTGCTGCCTCTTACAGTTATTTCAGGCAATGTGCCACTCCCAGTGTTTCTGAAACTGTGATGGCCCCCTTCCCCCCACAAAAACCCATAGGTTTGCTATTACACAAACTTTGGAAGTTAAACTCCCTTTGTTGTTTCTTGATCCTTTTCTTAAAGATCAGGTGCCACTTTGCTTGCCAATCAGTCAGGAATCATATTGAAAAAAACATTTTAGAGATAGGGGCACAATATGTCCTAGATGAATAGAAGGTGTCCATTAATCTTGTGTTCCTGTGAATCCTTATTTTAGAACAAGAGGCAGCATGTACACCTGGTGTATGTTCAGTATGAGCTAAATTGTCACAGGCACTGAAAACAGTGCACTGTGCAATTATGCGCCCCATCTGCAGACCACAAAACAGGTAGTCTGGTTCCTGGCTCCCGTCTACTCCTGCCTGGGCAAGAAACAGCTGGGGGGAGCCACTCTGACTAGTAGAGGTCACTCGCAGCCCTACACCACTCCTGTTCCAAGAAACCAGGCTGAATGCCTGCCAAAACCCGATGTTTCTCTGCTCATAGGGAGCTATGTGAAAATGCATAAGAGGAAGATTCCTTCCTTCTCCTGTTGTCATATGCAAGAAGGTGTATCACATAAAACAGTGAAGAAATATGGATCTGGCCTTTTATTTACTGGCAGTTCCAGAGCATGAGCCAGAATGATCCCTGGTACAACTCCATTGGCTTCAGCAGTCTTCATCAGAGGTCACGCTGTGCCATTAAGAGTTGAAAAAGACAAGATATGCAGTCCTGTTTCTTTTCATCCCATAAAACCAGTTTGAAAGGTTTTCTTTCCTGCCTTCATTTTATCCAAGATCTATCAAGAATATTGAGTTCTATCTTTGTTTTTGCTGAAGGATTGATGAAGTGGAAAAAGCACTTTCTTTAATGGCAGGGATAAGGGGGCTTAATCTATAATAGAAAGCTAGTGCTTCCCAGTTAGTTTCTACATATTTTAATTCAGTGGATGCTAACCAAAGAAAACCCAGCATGTTCAGGATGTTACAAAAAAACCCCTTCCCTTCACATTTGCTTAGATTTAGTCTTCACGGTACAATTTATTCAAGTGCTGTGCCATACTCAGCACTGTTGTATCTGAGCACCTTCCAAAGTCCATTGAACAACACAATTAACATTTCCACATGCTGTTTGGTTTTTTGTCCTTTTCAGGGCAGGTGTATGTGGAAGAATGTCTTATTTGCTCCTTTATTTGTTTTAAAAATATATCTGTGTCTGACAGAAGGGGATGTAACAGAGGAACATTTTACACTAGGTAAATGAGTGCAGGCTCAGATGTGGTGGACTAAATGAGCACAGCCCTGGAGCCATTCCTTCAGTACTGTCTAAGAAGGGACAGTCTGCTGGATGCCTCTTACTCCTTGAATAGACAGCCTGAGACAGGGAAGGTACTTCACTCCTTCTTCCAAACTAGCATTAGTTAACAAAGATCTGTTACACTCTATACATCAAACCCAGAGATATACTGACCATGATAGCATGACATTGCCATGAGTGATGTTTTCTGACCCTTTTAAGCATGGATTAAGAAGTAATTTAGAAATACTTTTCTAAACACATTTTACAGAATTATATATTAGTGACCTTTTTGTGCTGTTTCAGTCCCTTCAGCTTCTCCCACCTACAGCCTGAAGTACCATCAAGAGTATTTTCTGGTCAGGTAGAGCTTAGTGATACTCCCAAGTCACACAGTTAGCTGGGAATTTTGATCTGGTAAAATAACAAAGTTTATGTAATGCTTGACTGTCTTGTGTGTACCATGTAAACTATTTCCTTGCAGAAACAAACAACCAAATAACAAATGACAAAATGTAGTGCAGCTCCACTGACGATCATGCTGAAATCTGAATTAGGTGGTGTGTGTCTACTGACATCTACATCAGAGCGATAGCAGGGACAGGAGGAAAGATGGTCTGTGGTTTGAATTCCTGAGGCTAAATGCGATACAAACATACCCTGAAGTCAACAGACCTTCACGTGTTATACATCTGTGCTGAATTTGCTTCACAATATCCTGTTTCCTAGATTTCATGGGGGCAGATGGTGAAAGAGAGCTCCCTGGAAGCAGCATGTTGTCCCCCCAGAGGGATGTCCTTATGTCTCTCAGACGTGAACTGTCTGGTTGATTAATAAGCAGTGTTGGACTCAGGAGAGAGTTCAGGTTTGCTTCTCTCACCTGCAGAGCGGACTTTACTAGGACAGGGGTGTTAAACTGAGACTGTCAGAGATGTTTAAGGCAGGTGGTGAAAGTGAATGAAGGGGTGGGGAAGAAAAGAGGATGCTGCGTCCCCTGAGGTGACAGCCTGGTGTGCTTGCCTGGAATGGCAGCATGGATGCCAGTGCCTGGAGCTGCACAGAGGTATTCTCTCTCCTTGGCCCTCACCGCCTGATAGGCTTACCAATGTGACGCGGCCTCTCCAGGTTGTTCAAAACACCCCATGATGCCTGGCAGAGAACCTGGCACAAAGTCTTGTTCTCTGAAAAGACTTCTTTCTTTCCCTGGATAAGGAAAATCCTTCTGCTTCTAAAGGAGACAAAAGCAGCCATTCAGTTCAGAGCTGGGGCTGTTTTCATGGCTTCCAGCAAACACACTGCACTTCAGTATTGCTGATTAATGTATTAAATGAGAGCACATTGTTTTTAGAGGGCAAGCGGCTATTTTACCTAAATGCTACTTACATGTCAGTGTTAATCAGGAAAGATGTTCTGAACCAATTCTAGCATAATACCATTTTTCCTTCCTTTCCCCAACCCAGCATTTATATACACAAAGTACATGAAAGACGATGTTATGATTTGATTTATACTGCTGCCTGATTTTATCACTGACTGTCCATTTGCTTTAACTTTATATAAACATCAGTGTTAGGGACACTTTAAGTTATAGATTTTTAACAGAAAAGTGGAGATTCACTGGCCATTTTACCTCACTCAAGGATAGTGGAGAACCAGAGAAATACCCTGAAGTAATATGTCCACCTCAGAGGGAGATTTTAAAGAGCAGTAACTTAAGCAGTTCTGCAACAGGATCCATCCCTGCTTTTCCTACAGAGAAATGAAAATCAAATGAGGTAGCTCTGGGGCTGCGGGTGAAGCCTAGCAATCCTCCCCACCCCATAGTGCCACATGGGGATGGGACTGACAGTTATTTGTGGGAAAATTTCAGCTGTGACAAGAGCCTAGGAGAGAGGATTAAAAGGCCTCTAGGATAAAAGCTAAGAGGTCCTTGTAAGAAAAATGTAGAAGTGGGCTTTTTGGGGTATGTTAAGAAGCAGGTTAAGAAAAACATGCACTGATTTAAATGGATTTTTACCGAGGCTGCTTGAAGACTGAAGCTGAAGATGCAAACCCCTGCAAACTGAGCCCAGTGGGACCACTCTAGAAAGTGTGTGTGAAACCAACACAGGATTTCACAGGGCTGTGATTGGAAACTCTGCTTCCAGAAAGTCTTCACTCAGTATTTACAGGGATATTTCTAGTAAACTGCCCGCAGACCTCAGCATATGACAAATGCTAGAAAATGAGAAAAATTAATTTCTTGGTTCCTTTTCAGGATGCTGGAAAGGTATTGGAAAAAATGTAATAGTCATATTAACTTGATATGCTTCAGAACATTAACGCAAGAGACTTCTTTTTCAAATAGATTCACAATATTTATAATAACCCTTATGCTATGCTGCTTGTTGCCACCCACGTGAAGGAGATGCCATACAATGTTGTCTGATATTATTTGCTTAGCTGCAGAAATTTTGGCATGATATTGTGTAGAAAATGAGAGGAATCAGCTGTGGGCTGCTGATATATTACCTCTTCCTGCAGATTCAAATGGTTACAGCTCTTGTGTTGCACCCCAGAAGTGACTTCATTACAGTGGGTGAATGCTTTCTTGTGTATTAGGATTTGTTTGTAACAGATTTCTTGGAATTAAAGATACTGGATGGATTTCTAACAAGACAGTTAGTATAGCTGGCTGGCACATCAGAGACAGCTTCATTTAATGTATACTACTTCATTGGGTAACCCTTTTGCCAAGACCCAACTGGCAGCAACAAGGACCAGGTTCTGCATATAGGTGTCCACTTTTAACATTATCTTGAAACACCATCCAAAAAGAAAGCAAATCAAGATGTCAGAGCAGTTAATGAGCAATATATTCCCTGCTCACAGGCAGTGAATCAAACAGGCTTATTCAAACAGCATGTTTTTTTGGAAAGAACAAAAAGAGAAAAGAATAACATGAAGAAACAATTTATGGTAAGTTCCTTTGCACTCTTCTCCACTCCCTCTTACCCAAAGTAGACAAATAATAATTCAGAGCATCCTTCTTTTAGCATGTTGCTGTTTATTGCCTTTCCCAACCAGACCCATCGCTTGTTGACCTCTATAGATGTTGAACTGTCCAAATTTAGCTGCTGGGTAAGACCTTTTGAGGAAAATCCCAGATGACTTTGAAGACCATCTCCTGATGGCCTGCTCTGCTGTGGTTTCTACTTCTCCCCAAGAATATGAAAACAGACAGCCCATGAACAGCCCTCTTAAAGAATAAAGCTTCCTTATAAGTAGGGTCCTTCCTTGCTTACCAAGTTTCTTTAGCCCAGTTCTTTGATCTGCAGTATTAGATCTGGGTGGCTGGTCATGCTCTGTAACACTTCATTGGTTTCAATGAAAATGTTATTAAGAAATGTTTTAGGGCTCAGGGTTAAAAATATCTTTCAAAAATTTACTACACTGTATGGGATCAAGACCCAAAACTAGTTCTAATCTTCAAAAGTTGTCATTGCTCTCTGAAAACCTTTTCTTTTATTGTATTGAGTAAGTTCTGAAATGTTCTGCATCTGAATCTTCTCATACTCCAGCTGGCAATGTTCACTGCTGAGGGAACAATTTCACTGATATGCACAGGAGTTTCAAAATCACAATTCTCTCCTAATCCTATTCATTGATTCCAGCCCACTCATTGATATTTGTTACAGAATATGATCTTTTGATTAGTATTAAACAGTTGTGTGTGGGTTTTTTATAGGTAAGAACTATAGGTAGAAATGTTAATTTCATTGGCTAACTAAACTGCAATGTTAAATATACAATTTTATTATCTCTTTCCTGTGATATGTTGACTTCTCATATTCCTTCATATTTTTACAAAAATTATTTTTCTACAGTCTTTGTGGCTAGGTTGAAGAACATGGATATAGAACTTGGCCACATATTCTCTCAACATAAAACCAGCAATAAAACGTGTAGAGAAGACTGAGATGGACTATATATAACAGGCAGAGAAGAAAACCATATCCTAATGAAAACAAAGTTAGCTTTATCATTGATTTAATTTGAGGCAGGATATCAGTCAAGGTGTGTACATGCCTCAGGCCCTTCTCACAGGAACATGTCTTTATGTGTGGACCCCCCTATACCTACTTCCCTTTCTTATCATGGTTTTCCCATCAGCAAAATCCAATATTTTGAGTACTGATGAGAGACCTGAGAGTCCATCAGTTCAAAAATGCAAGCTCCAGGTCAAAGACTGTCTGATAGCTGTTAGAGTTGTACTTTCCCCTGCTAGAAGTCAGTTTCCAGCAGAAAACTCTAGTATCCACATACACTTGAAAGTCAGATCCTCAGTAGGATCAGTATGGCTTTATTAAAGTTGAATATGACCACACTTATAGCAGCAGCTCATCTGATTGATTAGTAGAGTCTCACCTTGCAAGATTGCAAGAGTGTGAGTGGAAGGAAGGGAAGCATTTTCCAGCACTTTCTTAAGAAAGTAGAGGAAAATTTGGTATTAAAGGGACCATGGACGACAATGATGTTGACTGTGGATGAAGGCTGCAGAACTTGTAACAACCTTTGCTGAGCACCCAGAGCAGTGGTAGGTTTCAAGGCCTATTCATTTGGACTGTAATCTAGACCTGGATGAAAACTCTTTATTTGCCAGCCAAATATCTCAAAACTGGAGACCTGCCATATCTTAATTGAGCTCACCGTGCAATCAGCTGGGCTACAGCTGAATTGGGCAAGATGAGACTTGAAACAGTAATAAACTTCTTCCCGAAAAGTGTAGGTATGGCAGTAATGATTCTGAGGTAGGCAGGGCTGGCTTTCTGGTACTTGGGTGTCCTTTCCCTATGAATGGGCACCTTCACATAAAATTCCTTTCCTTGAGAAATTCCCAGACCTCTCTACTTAGACATGCAAATGTCAAATATAGCTGGAGGTACTGAGTCCTTTAAGATTCACTGTCTTTGGCAGTTTTGATGGTGCTTACATGGGACAGAGCTGTTAGTGAAATGATTTACTCTGGAAAGGAAATTAACCCCATACAAAACAAGGAAAGATCTTGCTCTTGAAATGCTTTCTTTCTCTTTAAACCAGAAGAAAACTCACCTAAAGACCAAGACATTTCAAGGTTTTAGAATTTATTAGGTGTAAGGAAATAACCTTGGCAAAATTTGCTTTTTTGTGTCAATACCCTGAGCAAGAGCAGATTCAGACAAATGTAGCAGGCAATACGGAAAAAAGGGGAAAGATTTAAGAAGACTGGAAGCTGAGCTAATTCAATAGACCATCAAGCATCCTGGCACAAGCATACAGCTCTCTGTCATATAATCCAGATGGCAACCAGAAGCAAAACAAAATATTTCAATTAACGTACCACTAATGGTAACATGAAGTCCTTGTCTTGTCTGGATTTACCCTTTAGCAAATTATATGCATAAATAAATAATGGCTGATATTCATAGTCTTAATAAAGCTAGTTGTGCTCTGTATGGGGAGATGAGATCTTTTCTTTCACAGTATTTTCCTTCTCCACCTTTATCAACTTACTAACTCCACCACACTTTCTGCATGACCCTCAAATTTAATTTTATGTTGCTTTGATGCTGGTCCAGATAATGAAACTCATCCAAAACCACCTCTGGTACCTCAGTTTAGTTCTCACTCGTCAGGGCTGTTTTCAGGTATCATAGCCATCTCCCACAAATGGCATGTTCCAACCCTGCTCCATCTTTAGTTCTCTCCAGGCCATCCATTGACTAGCCATGGGTTCTTGGTATTAGGGACAGCTCTTCATCAGCCAAAATCTCCATCAAGCTGTTCCCCAGGTCATATCCCAGGTATATGTCTTCCTTCCCCCTGTAAGGCTTGTGGCTGATCCAGTCTTTTAAAGGGAGTGAGATGTGCTTCAGAGTGCTGTGCACTTCAGTGCACTCTGTATGCTTCAGGATGTATTCAAAATGCCAACATCAGCAATATACATGGCCAACTGTGCATATAGAGTCAACCTATTTTATCCATCAGACAAAGAGACATAACTGTCATCTTCTAAAGACATGTCCCAAAAGGTATAATCCTAAAGTCAAAGCACCCCCATGAGATCTGTGTAAGCAAAATTTGCTGATGCTCTTTTGTTATGTCCAAAGCTAGATATATAGATGACCTGGCCTATTATTTCTCTTCCACTCACCAGGGAACTCATCTTGCTCATCGTGATAAGGCCAACACTGAACCTTGCTTGGACTGAGAGCCAGCACAATAGCAATGTCATTGCCAGCTGTGTGATTTTTCAGATTCTCACATTTTCTATCTTTTTTTTTTTTTTTCTTTTGCAAAGGAAAAAATGTCCTTGCACCCTATTCCCTTGGTTTTATTAAAGAAGGGTAAAAATCACATTTCTCTCTTGGCTATTCAGAGAAAACTCTTTCAAAATCAAAGACTAGACTGGTGCCCATATGGTCTTCATATTTAGGTGTTTTCCCAGATGGGATTCGTATGCCTCTACCACTTCAAGGTCTCAACAAGATCGTGTAAAATATTGCCTTTCTGACAACCAAGGAAAAGAAAAGGCTCCATAATATACAAGGCCAACCAGTGAAAACATTTCATCTGCAGTTTAAATTTAATATGCAAGAAACAGCTTCAGAGTGCTACAAGCACAGTCCATGTCCATTAGCAACTTTTTCAGGGAGGAAGATCATGGGTCTCTGAACTCCTTAGTCAACTTCTAAAAGTCATTTGTCCCAGGGAAGAGGATATCTCTCGTCCTCTCTCTTCTGAAGGGTTCTCATCACAGATGAGATTTACAAAAAGCCACTGTCTCTCTATATTTCCATGATCGGCTCCCTTCTAGCAATTTACTCAGTTCCTCACAGGACCGTCAGAATATCAGGCGGGCAATTAACAACCTTCTGCTCACACCCCACCTCCCAGTGTATTTCAGTGTCTAACAGCATAAGAGAACATAACTAATGACACTCACAATGCAAAAGAACAGAGGGAAGTAGAAAACATAATGAGTTACTGGGAATAATGCACTTATCCCTGCTGTTGAGGAAATGAGCCATAAGGGGCATGGTTAAAGCCTGGGTTTTTGTAGAACTATGTGTTACTCCACTCCATGTTCATTTTAATTTAATTGTGTCCTTTCTTTAAAATATTACTTTCAATTTCCAGTCTTCACGAAAAATTATTAAAATATGCTACTTTTTACCTTTGTCAATAGACTGTACACACATCCAAATGTTTCATCATTCTCTAAACCTTAATTTCTGAAGCAGTCATAACTCCTGAGCCTGCATGGGAGAAAATGTGCTTAAAATCAGAGTTTTACACATGGAGCTTATAACAAAATTTTCTGCATTTCCTACCACCTGCTAGTGATGATCCATTTGAACATGGGCAAAATAGTGAATAGATTCTCTCACATGGATTAAAAACCAGAACTGTTTGAAAGAAGGTGGTTTTTTGCATTTTTTCCCCTCTACACTGTCTTCCATTTGATTCCTAGTTTAAGAATGTGTAGTCTTCAAAACTGCTTTATTGCTGCAGTTTGATGTGATAGATCACCCTCCAACTCACACTTGGGGGATCCCAAGCGGGTAGTAGTCCTGAACAGTGGGTTTTCTGATGAATAGTGCATCTCCCTCAGTACTTTTCCAACCATCCATCGCAGTCACTCAGGTCTGATAGTCATTTCTCACTCCACAGAGGAGACAAGGAATTACCTGGCTACTGACCCACAGACCATTGCTGACGGACTGATTTGTGCAGAGGCTGACTTACAGCTGAGCATGGCTCTAATAGTCTCTTGAGTTATTTGAGTCTGTCCTTTCTTCCCTCTTCCTCCTGCTTACTCCCCTCTTTTGGCCCTCCAGTTTCAAGTTTTCTTGATCTTACTATGTGATGACTCTGCCAGCTCTATCTGACAGCTCCTTGCACTTTGCTAACACCACTGTACTTTGATGGGTCTTTGATGGGTCACCAGGAAGTGGCCCCTGCAAGGTCTCTTCAGAGCTTCTGCCTCCTGCCCAAGCTTTGCTTCTCAGTCCTTCCCATCCCTTAGATAATGCCTCAGAAGGATAGCCAGACACTGAGCAGTATCTATCTGCTAAAGGTACATCACCCATGTTGCCCATGTGAGGTTTATAATTTCATCTCAATAGAATGTGATTCAGTAATAGGTATTTAGTATTTATTTACTGTCTTTGCCAATGCTCCACAAAAGACATGGGGAGATTATTTAGGGATGAGATTTCCAAAAATGCAATTTTTTTGCCACGATTTGGCTCCTCTTTAAATTAACAGTAATATTCATCCTGCGTCTCAGAGGTAGAGAGTTCATTATGGATAGATGAGGAATGATTTTTAAAATGTCATCCATCTTGTCAAAAATAAATTTTTTGTTACATTTAAAAGAACAAATGTAAATTATCATTGTGGTTTTTAATCTTTGTGAAAGGAATTCTGAAATTAGTCTTGTTATTTCACCAGCCATTTTGTGCTTTATTATCTGTTGTGGGATTATTTGGATACAGCCATTTCTTTGGGTAATTATTTTTAGTATTTTTACATACACAACTTTGAAAGGCTCTGTAAGAATATAATTGTTAAGACTGCATTTCTTCAGGAATGATTAAGCATAATCATGTAACTATAAGCATGCATTGCACAGAAAAGTAGAATACAGAATTGATACAGTCTCAGTTGTGGTTGCTATGTAATTTTTCTTTTCATACTAATATTGAATTTTATGTATAAAAGAGAAACTAATTTCTAAAGGTTGAGAGAAAGCCTTAATTCAGAATTTCCTGCAGATGCGGGCTCTGTTTATTTTGGGAAACTGCATTACATATTTTAACTAGCATGATATTAAATATGATTTTGCCCTGGATGTAATCGAAGTTATCTTTGACTACAACCAAACAATACATTTTTAATGGCTACTGTCCTTTTTAATTTATTATATACATATATTTATATATCTGTATGTCATATCAGATATGTAATAACTTGGTAGAAAAAAGTGATTCTGATATTTTATATATTACATTAAGATTTTATAGAAGGGCATGTTACACAGAGTTATCTTGTTTGTGTGAGGACGTAGAAATTGGATATTCATGTAGGAAATTATATAAGAACTAACAATAGTAATTGTCCTCTTCTTCACCACTTCCTCCAACAGGCACCAAGTCTGTTGGTTCCAACTGGAAGAGCTTTATTGAAACCAATGGAGTTGCACCAGTTTTCTCTAGCAGGCAACCTAGCTCTTAAAAGTTTCTTTCTCTGGAGGGCTCTTGGCACCAGATGTAATAGAGATATGATGTTTCCAGAAAAGCTGACATATCTCATCCACATCACTCAGAATAAAGTCTAGCAGAAATTAATGGAAGGTTTACCTGTAAAGAAGTTAAGGAATCAGATGCTTGACCTGCAAGGGTAAAATTATACAGTAAGTACTAAATGAGTGTGTTGCTGATATAGTGTCATCATCAAGCTCTTTGCAAGCTATCTGTAGGAGAAACATACTTCTCACTCCAGACCCCAAGAAGCGCCATTGCCCCAGGGTTACCAGGAGATAGGTGACTGCATGGCAGCCAAGAGACTGCAGCATGCTCTTGATTCACAGAAAAAAGACTCTACAACTCGAATAGAGTTATAAAGCAGGTATGTTTACTCCGGCGCCAGGGTGCAAGGGGATTTCTCCACAAAGCTTGCACACCCACCGCACATTTTACCAAAAATTTATAGAGTGTGGATATACATATTCACTGGATTACATAACACAAACATATATATGCATGAGTAAGGCTGGGTTAGTTCGAAAGGCTGATGTCAACAGTTTATGTTATCTTTGTGCCTGCGCATTCCCTCCTGGTGGACGTCTTTGGGGATCTTTGGGAGGAAGGCTCGTAGTCTTTCTCATCTTGTTTTTTTCCCCAGAGCATGCACAGATTCTCTTAGCCAATTTCTTGAACAACAAAAATGTTTTTCAGCTGGTTTACTTATCCTATCTTATTTAAGGGAAACAATGAAACTTCTACAGTCCGTATATGGCTATCTTTACTCATTACCGAGGTCCAACTAGTTAGAGCACACCTGTTCCTCAAGGACAAAAACATGATATTTTGCTGAACACTGCAGTTCTTGGTAGATTTTCACAGTAAACTGCTTTGTTTTGATGGACACAGTAGTCCTTGGTAAAATTCCACAGAACAGTTTGGGCAAGCAGGATTCTTAGCAATAATAAAAAATACTATAAGTAATACTATAACTTGCTAGAAGTAAGTAAATAAGTCTTAAAACAAGTAATAATTTCTCTGTATCACTCTCCCACCAGCTGCAATAGGGTGACCGTGGCTGACCTTGTAGCAGCACCTGAATGCTGTACACCCAGGACTTGCGGTCTCCCCATCCCTGCTAACTGCCAAATAATGTCTGTGGCTCCTTGTGGCTTCTTGCTTTCACCCTTGGACACTGGTTCTCATGAAAAACACTTCTATATTCTCCAAGAGTGTTCATACAATCTTCATGGAGAAAATCCAGTGAATAGCCACTGTGGCAGATGTCATTATCTATGTGAGTTCAGCTAAGACACTAAACTTTCAGGGCTGCAGAGAAGCCTACGTATGGATCTGCCACTCTCCACTGCTTTTATTGTCCCTTAGGTAAGTAACAGAAGATGGCAGTCTCCAAGACAGTCATGTTGGCATCTGTGATGAGAACATAACTCTTTAACACACATACCCAGTGACAGCTCAAATGCTTTTTAGCAGCATAAAATTTTTGTAGCAGATGTGTTTCCATGTACGCGCACACATGCTTGTGCATGTAACACAATGAAAGTTTAAAGGAAGACTACTGTATAAAACAAAACCAATGTAAGGTGTTAATTACTCAGATAACATTAAAAAGTTACAAATATTCAATTGTTATATATTGAAAACCAGAAAAATTTCCTTGAAAAGATTGTTATAACTTTTTCCACCAAGAGCATGGACAAACACAAGAAAACTCTAGTGGGTTTTAGCATTAAAAAAAATCTCTGTGGAAACTTCTTACAGTAAGCAATGAGTGACAGTTAATAACTTGCTATGCTGCTACTATACAGCGCTATTAGGGTGGAATGATAAAACAAGATTTTAGAGAGTTTTATAAAGTACTGGTAAGAGTCATTCCTGCACACACCAAAGAATTTTCCCTTTCCATGAAGTCTTGAATGCTTCCAGAGTCCCGGCAAAAGCTAGCACAAACTAGGGCTGTCATGCCATGTTTTGCACAGTGTAGATAAGTGTTTGTTATCACCTTGTTTGTTGGTTTTCATGCACAAAAATAAAAACATTTGTTTTCTAAAATCACTCATGTAAATCTTGTAATTAACACCCAGCAAGGACCCTAAACATGTTTACAACCTAATTCTAGATCTCACAAATTCAAGAGTGAAGTTGATATTGCAACTCTCCACCTACTCTGTATACCTATAGATAAATCAGTTGCCAGACATGCAGGAGGAGTTGATAAGTCCATCGACTACCCAAAACTTTACTTAAGACAACTCTCTAATTTGTGGGAGGACCCATCACAAAGACACACAGGAGAAAGGCTCCCTCTTTCCCCCTTTACACTCCCCCTTACCCAGTATACATAGTATCTGAGGAACTGTCTCTTGTCACTGGATTTGGAACACCTGTGGCTATTGACCTCTTTGCAACAAGCAGAAGAAAGTTTTGGCTCTCTATTTCTACCATCCTGGCCATGGGAGATCCATGACAGCAGAGAAATGTCCATGTCACCCTCCCAGGTCTTGTCTTAGCAGAGGAACAGAGCGCTGCCCAGGGACCATGCTGTGTGTGAGTCTCACCAGAGGCTTAGGCAGCCCTCTGCAGTGTCTCAGAATATCAAAATCCTCAAGCAGAAGAGACATCTTTGTTTTTCTGCTTCCTTCTCGACCTTGTGGTAAGCCAAGAAGAGCAATAACTGAGAAGCAGGCTCACTGATGCCAGAAATCCCTGTTATATCTACAAATATTAGTGAAGACTGACACAAAGGGGGACTTTTTAATTTAATGTTGCAGACTACAAATTGAATTCTCAAACTTGAGAATTGCCAACCTGACTTGAGGCTTGACAGTTCTTAATAGCCCAATTACAAATTAATAATTTTTATCTAGCTGAGTGCATAACATTTTGATAAATTGTCCATTTGCTTGTCTGCTTTATCCAGCTATGCCCTCTTTCCTTTCTAAATCTAAGGAAACTCTGTCCATAAGTTGACTGTGATGGAACAAGCTATTTCAAATCTCAGATACCCCAATGCTTTTCACATATTCTATTATAATAGGTGTTGCTGAGCTACTGAATATATATGTATAGAGAGTTTCCTCATTCTTTATTTTTGTGTTTTTCTTCGCTCCTTTTTCTCATGTCATTGCAGACTGGTAATTTGTGCATATAGTTCAGTAACTTTAACTTACAAGTATTTTTCACTGTTGTTCCTCGGCTCTTGTGGGGTATTTCAGTCCATCTCAGATGTCCTAGAATACCACCCTTACTGTGCCATCAATGACACAGACAAAGAGGTTTGTAGTGACATATGACAGTCTTTCCAAAATAAAGCTTTATCTTCCGGACAGAAGGTCTGGGATCACTAGTAGTTTCAGGTTAGAAAGGCAAAACAAATTCTAACCAAGCATCTCCCTCTAAATCTGACAGCTTGTTTGTGCTAAGCTAGCTGGACAACTCCTTGCCTGGCCTGGAAGGCAGCTTACTTGCCTTCTCTGTCTCTGCATTTCTCAGGTCACCCCAGCCCACTATCTCTTTGCAAATACCTCTTGAGAACCCTCTTCCTACTTTTGACTTTTTTTTTGTTCCTAGTGCCCAGACCTGTAATGGTTTATTATTTCCTTTGATATCTATGCTGCCAATTATAGCTATAAATCTAGTTCCTCTGTTGGTGGGCATCCACCTCATCTGTTCCATTGTTTTCTACAATGCATCTATTGCAGGTTAAGACACATAGTGGATTAAACCAGACAGTTATCAGAGAGCTTTAGGAAACCTCTCTGCATTAATGCTGCAGCTTATGCCCTACCATAAAAAATAACTAGTTCACATTGTATTCATAAAACCAATGTACATGTTCTGTATTTGATCACACATGGAAAAAGAGCTTTTGGAGATGTTCAAGAATATCAACAAATTCCTATATTAGAAAACAAGTGTCATCTAAGGCATAGATTTTTACACTTGAAAAGCACTTTGTGATTTTGGGACACTTTCTCATCTCAGAATACACTTGAAGAAAGTTAATGTTTAGAAGACCCATAGCAACTCTCACATGTGCTGGCTGCGGTCAACTTGCCTCTCAAAGTCTTTCTGACTCCTTACCCTGAAGGCATCACGATGGTCAGCAACAGCTCTATGTTTCTTATATAATCCACTTTCTCTCATAACCTGTACTAGATGCAAGGAAGCAAGGGATGTCATGTCTACTATTTCATTCCCTTGACCAACTGCAGGGTTAACTACAACTAAACCACTCCTGATAGGTACTGTGGCCCTGTGCCTTCTTACTTACTTTTTCTAGTCTCTCCAGAAAACCTATTCCAGTGTTAAGCTGTCTTTCCAGGTCAAAAGTTTTTTTGATATCTGGCCTAAAATCTCCTTCACTTGGGAGTAAACCCATTGATCCTTGTTTTATTACCGGTGAACACAGAAACAATCTGTTCTATGTCTTTCAGTAAACTTCTCCTGGAGATGACCACGATCTGTCTCTTCAAGTCTTTTCAAAATTATGCAACCTGTTTTGTTTTGTTTTGTTTTGTTTTCCTAGTCTTCCCTCAAGAGCTTTCATTTCCAGATCACTAAACCTCATTGGACTTTTACCAGTCAAAGTGTGGTGCTGAAGCTAAAGTTTTACCAGAACTGACTAAAATGACAAATCTACTTCATCTGTTTTACTTGCACTGCTTGCGTTTTTACTTCCCAGTATGATGGTTTCCTTTATTTTTCACAGTTATGTTGCCTCATATGCAGTTTCCAGTCTACTATAAGGCCCAGATCCTCTTCTGCAGAATGACTGCAGAGAAATTAATTTCCTACCATGTATTTGTGTGATTCATTATTTCTGTACAATACTTTAAATGTAGCACTCCACACTTATTTTTAGTGAATTAATTGATTTATTTTTCTTCCTCAGACCATTTCTCCAATCTGTCATGATAATCTTGAGCTTTCATCCTGTTCCCCAATGTGTTACAGCCTGTCCCAGGCTGGTATCATCTCCATGTTTAATAAATTCAATCCATTCCATTATCCATCTCATTAATGAGATTACTGAATAGGAAACACCTTGGTGGCACCAGCATAGGGAGCTTCAGTTCAATTTGACAGAGAGTCTTTAATAATTACTTCTTTTCAGTACCATCTTTGTGAAGGATGAGACGCCTGGTGCAATGTGGAGCCTGGAGAAACATCTGTCCTCCATGAGCTGCAGAGCTTCCTGCCTTCCAGGGTGGGGAAGCTGAATACTGTGTAATAGGCAGTTTATTTTGTGTTGGTAATTTAACCCCCTTGACCTTACACCAAAGCCAGCTTTGCCTGGGAACATGTACACACTTAACTAACCATTGCATATGTGTGTATATGTTTCCTGGTACAGAACTTCCACCTCTCAGCCCCAAAACCTCAGGTGTTCCCTGAGGTGAACAAACATGGCAGGTGCTCCTATAGATACCTAAGTAGCACTGACTTTGCATTCAAGCTAACAGGTTTGAGGGAGATCTTTTCTCTTGCTGATGCGCTGCTTTACAGTGTTTCTCAAGCGTGGCTCACAATGGAATAGGAAGCAGTCACAAGTGGGATGACTCACACTCATGAGCTATTTTCATCTGGCTTATATTGCTCTGTTAATAATGCTTTCTTACTGTATTCAGAAGTCTCTTTCAGAGAAAATGAGGTCTGCTGGTGTGAATCCACCAGTGCCATCCCCACCTGGCAGCATGTCTTCCTGACTGAACCGTTCACCTTCTTTTTCCTCAGTTTCTCCACTGTGAATATGAAATTCACCTGAAAATGTGAAACATTCTTCAATCATTTGTAGATGCAAATGACTCCCATTAATTCCCATTTGTATTTTTATGGTGATTTTATTCCTAACCTCTTGTAGAATAAATTCTGCTTCTTTCCATCCTCAGACCAGTATGGCATCTAATCACCCAGTGAGATCAACCAGTACCTATGTGTGAAGTTGGAGTCAACTTATTTTATAACAGCTTTCTACCCACTCTGTCACATTTTCCTTGCTTTTTATCTGTTTAGCAGCAATGGCAATGAATTTAGCAAGTGCAAGACAATGGGTAGTCCATCCCTTTTTGGAGAGGTTGGGGCTGACAACTTGGTGAAAGAATTCAGCTGCAGCAATCACGCCAGAAGCAATAGAGGATTCTTCTTCCCCACCTCCTAAACATTTCTGAAATGACATCCTGTGTAGGTGTGTGTCCACGAAGGTCTCCACAAACCTGCCCAAGTCAGACATTTGTCTCCATTAAGTCATGTGCAAAGATAAGTGCATTTCTGTAGTCAACAAGACGTCACATTGTATTTTAAAATGAAGGATTTGCAGGGTTGGCAGCTCATTTGCATGCAAGCAATGTGAATGTAGCGGAGGAGGTGTTGTAAATCACCAAAGAGCTACTTGACAGTGCCACTCTGTGAGTCTGGTTCAGAATTATTAATTAGAGCAGGCTGAGGATGGTTTGTTTGCATATCAGTTGAGTTAAGCTATGTTGGAATCCCTGTAAATAATAAAACAGGCTGATTAGGCCTAGTCATTAATTAAGTGTCTTCACTGTGAATAAACAGTGAAATCTTTCGGTTTGCCAGGGACCCCTATGACACTGTGATAAATATGCAGTCGCAAAAGCTCCTATAATGTGGTTTGACATCTTCATCTATTAAATTGCAGCTTTCTCCCCAGTGACAATGGTTCAAATCCCACAGTGGATGATACATCTGCCTAATTTTGTTTGTTAAAATATATTGCTTTGGAGGTCTCAGATAACCAGGGTTGAGAACCTGCTAAGAAAAATGAAGGGGGAAAAAACTTGTTAATACTGTAAACTGCAGTGTTCAGTTATCTGTATGGGTGGCTTTTTATTGGTATAACAATGCAGAAGATGATAAAAAATCTGTTATTATATGGATGTAAAAGTCAGCTAGTATGTATTTGACTAAAACGGTATACATTTAAAACCTAATTGACACATCTCAGAGGTTGATGCCTGAATGGTTGTTTCTGGTTCTAGTGTCTGCTACCCCTCAGTGTGAAGTCAGACAAAGTTAAGAGATCATTTTTACAAATGATACTTTTCCAAACCAAAGACAATGTTAAAGTCAATTAAATCTCATACCCCAAGGAATGAATTGATCACAGCAGGTGATCAGCAAGGAGATTTTCTCCCTTTATGCGCTGCTGAACAATTGGTGAGGTGCAATGTGGGGATCTTTCATCTTCTGAAGTTTTGAATATTGGCAACTTTTGCAGTTAGGATATTAGACTGCTAGACAGATCAATGTGCTGAGCAGACAGTAACAAGTTCTGTTTTCTTGTGTAACATACAAGTATTGCAAGTCACACGTGAACATTTTCTCCTGGAAAATAAGGTAATTTTTATCAGTTCAATAACAGGGCAGAGATCCACTCCATTTTTCCCCAGATATTCCCCCTCTGCAGCATTCTCCCTGAGCTCTGCCACAGCAAAGAGAGACAGAACAGCCTTATCTAGAAAAAGGGGTGCAGTCATCATTTTGGTATTTTGATACTCCTAACAGACAATTTGAAGGTGCTGAGATAATTACAATGCTGAGCATGAGCATTTGAATAGGTGGGAGGCAGATGACTCAGTGAGATCAATCTATTGATCTCAAGATTTTCTAAGTATTTAAGTGCCATGCAACAATTAAAGCTATTTCTGAGCATGCACTAAATGGTGTTATCCTGACAAGCTCTCTTGTTTCTGAGAATACTGAGAATGCCATTGAACTCAGAACAGCTTTTTGGAATCCAGTGCTCAGCAGACTGACCATGTGATGCTGACAGCCTTGTGTAGTGGTAAATAATCAGCCAGGTGACAGGAGATCACTGAAGTTACGTTGTGGCAAATAGCAACTTCCTCAATCCTCAGTCTTAAGTGGATGTGATCAAAGGTTATAAGTCTCAAAAGGAAATTAGTACAATGATATAAATACATTTGGAACAGCTGGATTAACTCCTGCTAAGTACAGACAAAGAAACAGAATCCACAGTTGTTCCTCGAGGAGGATAGCAATGACCATGAGGTTTGATTTCCTATTTGGAGAGTCCACCATCAATGTCCAGAGTCACTCTCTGAAGTTGCCACCTTCATACTCCAGAGAGACCCTAACAGGTAGCCATTGGCAGTGTTCCTCTCTCTGCAGTGATTCCAGCAAAGTAGCATGGGAAAGGCTCGTGATATGCGTGCCAGGAGACCTGGCTCGTGCAGAGATTTGTAGCGATATTCAGTATGCTGATGTCACCCAGCTGGCACAAGGGAAGGGATTAGCCAATGTCTAGACACACTTGAGGCTTGCAGGGGAGCTGGCTATTTGCAAATGAGTCTGGAAGAGACTGCGGCAACTTTGGTGGGCTGAGCAGAGGCAGGGAGAAGTCCTGCCAGAGTTTCCATTCCTTCTACTTGTTAAGGGAGGGTGACTGCTCTTGGTGAGGAGGATGGAGAATTTAGGTGTGTGTTGAGAGTCTGGGCGTCTCCTCCTGGACATTGTCCAAGAAATCTATTTTAGCTTCTGTGCAAGGCAGAGACACAGCTCTTCTCTTTTCTGTTAGTCTTTCCTATTACTATCTGCACCTCTGTCGCCTGGAGATATGGTTGCCATAATTCTGCCTGATAACCTGCTGTGGAGTCTACTGTTGCTTTTATCCCAGGTTTCAACAGCCTGAGGGATCCTGTGCCGCCAGTTATGATTAACTGACCCCTTTGGGCTGGAGCTCCTTTGCTATAAAAGCAGGGAACTGCTGAAGGAGTAGGCATCCCTGAGTTTGGCATTTATTCTCCTTCAAGGCCTTTGGGACTGCAGGAGTTTTAAGTTATTAAGCCTTTGGCCATATCACAAACCATGTCGGGTTTTTTTCTGGCTTTTGCCAAACAAATAGCCTGAAAGCTGGAGAGGTTGGAGTTTATTTTATTGTCTCCTTATCTTGCCAATGTGCTTTGTCAGGTGGAATGAGAAGTCCTTTTGTTTGTGGCTGGAAATGTGCATTCCACTCAGAACAGACAACGACCCCCAAAGAACCTTTTGCAAAGCTAAAGAAAGGAGTAATTTAGAAACCTTCTCTTTCCCCATATAGCTCAGCTAAGGCATGTTTCAGCTCTCATTAAAGCTGATGGAAAGCCTCCTAGGTACTTCAGTAGTGTGGAATCAGTCCTTTTAATTATTACATTTCTCATATTCTGGGGATACATACCAATGCTGCACAGTCATCACAAAATATACCACAGACAGCTGTGAGAGTTCATGATAACTTTATTTTGGTTGATGAAACCAAATGGCATTACAGAGAAAGTTCAAGGTAAGTCTTGCACACTATCACAACAATTAGCATTGGATCACTTCAGCTTGATTCTCCTTCATATGAAATCAAGACCTTCTGCTGGTGTCTCCAAATCTAGTGCTGCCAGATTACTCATGCACTTACCTTGTACACTCAAGAAATGGTCTGGAGTTTGCTTTTCATATACAGCCAGGACTTCCAAGAAAATAAGGAAGTGCCATACACTACAAGCAACTGCCTCTGAGAAAGGAGAGGAGAGGGCTGTGTCCTGCTTTGTGCAAGAGACTACACCATTTGGCACCCTAACAAAAGGAAAGCTTGCACTGCACTGCTGAAAACTCCACAAAAAGTGCAGAATTTGCTTTGTTCTCTAGACAAGCTTCTCTTCCAAGATCCATCTTTTTTAACAGAAAAGATTTCTAGCCGTGAGAATAGGTTTCCCAATGCAAATGATTCACAGTTTTGTTGAACTCGCAGCCAAGCAGACCGGGGAAAAAACAGCCTGAAAGCCAGATCCAAATCTCTCAAGTAACACTGAGACTCCCATTGACTTTGGTGGTCTTTGAATCAAACTCTGAAAAAAGTTTTAACATTCCATAGTTGCCTTAACAGACAATATTTTTTCTGATGCCTAACATCCATTTATACTTCTCAAGCCACTGTAAAACACTATAGAATGACATACTAATTGCATCCATCAAATGTGTCCATCTAGTATGGCTGGCACATCTTTTTAAATAGAAATTGCATGGGAAATTAGTCCTGGAACACATGCTTATTCTAGCAGCAGTAGTAAGTAGGCCAGCCTGGGTCTGGTGGTGTTGTCTTTGTTTGACAGTAACCCCTAGAAAAAGAAAAAAAAAGAACACTTTAAGATTCTACAGAAGAAAAAACAAAGACCAATGAAAAGTTTTCAGCTATCTCTTTGCTTTACGGTATCTGTGCATTGGTTGATTTTGCTCATATCTACTAGCTTACATTTTCCTAAAATGAATCAACTATTTTTTCTCCTGATCATGTTTCTAATCTCTAGATCCTTTTGTAGTATTTATTTCTCTCCTCTGGTGCCTCCCAATTTATTACCATCTGCAAATCAAATTTTGTTAATGCATTTCCTTTATCCTCTCTACTGTCACATAAAAGAGGATAATAAATTAGACCCCAACTCTTCAGAGGATTAGGGTGTAAGATTGGCCCTCAAATATTTCTGGTGTTGTGCTTTAGTCATCTCCCTTCAGACTGACCCTTCCAGGTAATACTGCTTACTCTTGTCTGGATACCTCAGTAGCTTTTCAACCACATGCCAGCATTTATGAATGAACCAGCTGAATTAATTTTGACATGAGTGATGGGCTCCAGGCTGCTTAATGGGCTCCAGTCTGCTTAACTCATACCTACTGTGTACAGCAGTGCCTAAAATCTCTGGGGCCCAAAATAGGAGTGCAGTCTTATGGGCTTTGAGAACTTTTTTACACAGTGGACATTTGAGACCATTAGATCCAACTTAGGCTGAAAGCTCCTGGTCTGTCTAACTTCCTTCACATGCTCTGAGGTGCCCATTCTGGGGGATTGCTTCTCTCTCAAAGGTTTGTAACAGCCCAGGTTGAGATAGCAGAGGCTCCTCTGTCAGTGCATTCCCAACAGCTCTTCAAGGTTTGAGGTAATTCATGCTCTTACCACCACACCAGTGGTGTAATCTAGTGCTAGAGTATGCCCAGAAAGAGAGAAGGACTTGGATTTCTCCCTGGAAAAGAATCTGGGAGAGACTGAACCTGTGTGTTGGGAGTGGACCTTTCACAGTAGGCCAGGTGGTATCCTAAATCCTCGTTCTTGGGCTGAACTCTGGCACAAGCAAGATTACGAGGCATGAGGACAAAAGGCATGGGTAGAGCACTTGAAGATGGTGACAGCCTGAGTTTTCATCACCTGCTTCTTACAGCGTGCATGCACTTTCATCAAGACATCACTGGCCATAACAGACAGGTGCCAGTCTGGACTGAGGAACCAGCATCACCATTCTTCATCTGGAAATTCTAACTCCTAACCTAGAAACCTAAACCAACAGGTAGCACCACATATCCAATGCCAGGTCTCAACCTCACTAAAGGAAACATTGTGTTCTTCAGTTCGGAATTATTTCTGGGAGACTGTTGACTTTGTAGTTAATTTTCTCTAAAAATATTTTAGCAATTCTAAATCAAAATGTATACTTTCAAAATCAAGATATTTGCATCAGCATTATTTTCCTGAATGAGAGACACTAAGAAGTAGAAAATACTTTCATTTCTAATTTTGACTTGGATAAGGAATATTTTTCAGAAATTTCACCAATTCCTGAGGGTTTTCTATTCACTTTTATTTTCATTAATTATTCCTTATGCTTTGTTCAGGTTTTGAATCTCCATGAAAGGCCCTTTAATCCAAGTTCCCAAATGCAGATTGTGTTCTTTGAAATCTGTCTATCTGTATGATCATCTATCTATATGACTGCATCTGCAAGTGTGTGTCTATGAGTAACTATGTCTAGAACCAGTGGTCTCAGAAACAATAAGAAGACACCATTACACTCAGGAAAATATAGAAAACTTTTTCTGAAGTTACAGTGAGGGGGAGATGCAATCTGTTTTATAGTACACTTGCAAAAATATTTATGCTATAGTATAAATATCATAAAACAGTCTAGTATAAATATAACATTTTGTAAAAAGCCCAATGAATTAAACAAAAATCATTTCTGACTAACAGTAGTAAAATAAGACGTGCATTCTGGGTGTTGGAAAAGGAAATTAAGCACATTTGGAAAATCCAACAGCAAGAAACAAGCCATTATGATTTTTCTAACAATCTTCTCTGAGTCTCTGAGATCTGGTGATTTTACTGAAATGTGTATATTAGAAGATGGCCTTATGAAGGAATACAAATTAGGATTTTAGGAAAAAAGGAGCAGCGCAATGAATCTCAGGGGGAGCAAGAGGGCTGACTCTCTGATGTGATATCCCAGATCAGTGCCAGTGGCACTTTGTGGCAACTGTCGAATGTGTCTGATGTGCCAGAGAGGGGAATCAGGCCTGTTAGTGATAGAGGAGAAACAGAGGAATAGAAGAAAGAAAGTAATGTCATTACTGAGACTGGAAATGGCTTAAATTACTGGAGAGGATGACAACAACAAGCCTATTCCCTGATTCTCTCCATTAGAAGAATTCACTCTCTCCCCTACCAATCCTTGACCACACACAAGGATGAGGCCTGATGAGACGAGATGCAAGCAGCAAAGCAGCCCAGCTGATACTGGCATGCCAATGCTGAACTATCTGGTCAGCACTACAGTGTGGACTTCATGGTGGCAATGATAAAAAGAAAACCTGTAGGGAATAAGGAAACAGCTGCAATCTTATTAAAACACAGACAAAGAAATAAATAATTGCATGGTTTACAAACTAATCTAATTCTTCAGTACAGATTACCACATATTTGCTAAGCAGACTGCCAGGCACCTGGAGGTTATTTGCAACATATAGATACCAAGAGACCGGAGGGGATCTTGTTACCAGAAAGCCAAATACACTATGGTAAGGTTTATTGTTTTGCCTGTGTTTCAGCTGTTCTTCACTCAGAACATCATCATTTAAAATGATCAAAACACTAAAACACAGGCCCTCTTTCCAAGTGTGCCTGAGCATGTGCTTACCTTGACACAGAGCTACCTCTGAGGAGTTGCCAAGACTCTCAAAGGGCTGGACAAACATCACAAGTTACAGTCATGTCTCTGGAGGATGTGGAGACTACTATTCTTCCCTGGAGGACATCTCACATCTTCAGAGCAGTAGATGTCAGGGACTAGAATCTTAAAAATATTCAGATGTCAAACCCATTGATTTTCACAGATGTTAGTTGTCAAAGCGCCTGTAAATGCACACTGTGCAGGTTTTCTTCAGGGAAATCTTCCACAGGTGCTGAAATGGAGATACTTCCAAGGCCTGGCAGCGTTTATGCTGTGACCATAACATACACTCCTGTATTTTCTTTACTGAGGAAGTATGTGTATTGATGATGGTGAATATAGCTTGAGTAACAACACTTAGGGAAGCATTGTACTACGCAGGTGCCCTATAGGATGCTGTGGCAGGTGACAGAAATATAGGCAGACCTTTAGACAGAAGACTCAGTGGAGCATAATAACGCAATTCCATCTTCCTCACGGTGAACTGTTTTAGATGAACACTTCCAGTTTACGAAGTGTGATCAACAGTGAAAAGTCTTCCTGAGTCCTGAGAAAAACAATTTCGATCAATATACTGTAATTCTGCCTTTCCCCAAAAAAGGAATGTTTGCCCTATGTACTTCTGACAAGTGCCCAGAGCTCTTACTTATTCACAGTGTTGAACAAAATATATACAGATCTGCAGGTTGGTTATCGTTTTGCCTCTGTGGTCTGGGAAGCTGAATGGAGACAGGAATCCCACTGAGGCAGTTTATTTATTACAAGGATGTGCCCAACAGAACCAAACTCCTTCTTTATTGACAAGATTTCAAGCATGTGAGACTCTGTTTCTACAGGATCTAGTTCTGAAGGGGAAGTGACAGTCAATCTCCTTACAGGAGATTGTATAATACCCCAACTTGTGTCAAGGGACAATCCTGGTCTCTCAGTAGATGTGGAAGAGCCAACCTCTGGAGCAGATAAGGATGTTACAAGGAAAGCACTGATGAAGCTCTCACTGAATCAGTGGATCTCATCATTCATGTAGGTGGAGTCTAGGAACAACGTGAAAATGAAAAACTGCCTAACTGCAGAGATTTAAGATGCTCTTTCTGCAGTGCTGTCCTGGCCTGTATGCAGTAAGTATGAGACAAGCTCCACAGACTATGTACTCTTGATCTTCTGTACTGTGAAAGATGGACTTACTATCAGCTCCCAGGTTGAAATGCATCTCATATAAAAGGAATGTGAGAGGAAGGATTGAAATTCAGTGGAGAATCCTCTTTTTATAGTGGTTAAAGCCAAGGACAGTAATTGTGCTCCTGCTGTTACTATGCTAGTTGGGATACACCATACTGATTCCAAGGAGAGGCACTATTACATGGATAAGGGGGAAACTGGCATCTGTGACTATAACATGGGTATTGTTTTAAGACAGTTAGGAGAATATATGCATGGCTTTCTTTACCACAATGAAAATCAGTGACTATCTCAAGAACTACAATGTTTATCAAGCTTCTGGGCTGACAGTTATTCATGTATTTCCATAATTTCCCTCGAGGAATCTACTAGTTAAAGTAGCAAATGCTTTTTACTTTTTCTTCCCAAATGACTATCAGGTCTCCTGCAGGTGATCTCCAGAACATCTTTGCATGAGAAGTACAGATAACTCTGGGTTTGTCCCAGAGGCCCAGACTTGCTGAGGCTGAGTTGACATCCTGGGTATGTATCAAATGCAGTAATTAGTCCACCGGCAGCCCTGTTCAACAGTTTGGTGTATCTTGGAAGTCAACTTTGGAATGCTCTTTCTTCCTGGCACAGTAATGCAGTATAATGGTAGAGAAAGGTTTACCTTTATAATGCAGAATCTTACTGGGCTTTCAGCAAACAGCAAAACATTAAAATAAATGACAGGCAAGTTAAAATGAAATCCTAGCATTATCATGAAGGTCACTCAGCATCAATGGTCTGTGTGTAAGCAGAAGTAAGACTGTTTCTACAGCTTGGACATGAACCTGTAAGGTCCTGTGCACATCTTCCAAGATGCTAGACTCCTGTCCATGTTGAAGAAGCTCAGCACCTTGCATAACGGCATCCGTCTATAGTAAACAATAATGTAGTCAGCAACAGTAGAGCTTACAAGCACAAATGTTTTGAAAGGTAACAAAGAGAGGCCATGAATCATAAACCATTTTTGTCACTGGTTTCTCAAAACCCAGTATGGGTTGGAATGAGCTCTAGCTAGAAAAGCTATTGATAAAAAAATATAAAAACCCCTTTCATTTTTGAGCTAGGCATATTTGCTCTGCTATTTGCATAAGGCAAATCCTAACCTAAGGGCAGAAGGGAGAGAAGGAGGATTCTCAGAGGGCACAAGTCAGAAACTGATTAGAGAAACTGTGATCATGTTTAGAAGACTTTCAAGAATTGCACAAGACCTTCAATTGAGCACTCACCTTTGCATATTATTAAATGTTACAAAATGCTTATCCTTCAATGAAGGGAGAGACTTAGTGACACAATTTCTTTCCAAATTAATGGCAAATAAAGCCTTTCTACTTCAATATAATGGATTTGATTACACAGCTCTAGCCCTTTACTCATATAATTCATTACCATTGAGCAGCCAAAGAAGGAAAGGGTTTTCTAAGGAAGGGTACAATTTTAAGTATCATGCCACTGGAAAATTTTAAACATCTTAGACAGTCATCCAAAATGGTGTTTATACACTGTGTGATGCAAATATACTTGTTTTACTGACTATTTAATGTCACCGTAATCAGCAATAAAACATTAAAATTATGGTTCAGGAGCTGGAGGGAAAAAAAATGTTTTTCTATCATTTTTATCACTCTGATTTACATATCTACATAAATATTTGGAAGTTTTGCACAGAAAAGAGAGAAGTGGAACAGCTAAAGCAAAAAAGTGTAGCGCTATTGATATGTCTACAATTATCTCACCTGTCTGACCTGCTATTAAGATCTGATCCATTTATCTACATTAGAAATACAAATACAGATAATGAGAGGTTTCCACAGTAAGACCCAAATGAAGTAAATTTCCTTCAAGATGTAATTTGAATTTAATGGCTTGTCCATGAAATAAACAAAGCATCATAAAAAAAAGAAAGTTTAATGATGCACAGTGAATCAAGAAAATGTATGATGTGCCAAAGAACTCTTTAATCTTAACAGGCTCCTGTCTATATTTACTGCGACACGTTGTCAGAAAAGCTGAGCTCATCATGCTACTTTTTCGGTAACATCATGATGCAGAATTTTAACTGGAACAATCAATTTTGATTGCTGTTTCCCACTGCTTCATACTGGAGGGGAAAATGTGTTTTGGTGGTGAAAATTACTTTGCAATCTTTCCTTCTGCTTTGCAGAGTGATCTGCGTCTCATCTCTTCTTGCATGCTGAAAAGGAGTTCATCCTGCTTTTATTGGTTCAGGTGTAAATCCGTATTCCCCAGAGCAATTAAACAAAAGGAGAATTTGGCCTGACTTGGGAAGATAAATATCTTTCCCTTCTAACGTCAGTGTTAGGTATTCGTACTAGGTTGGCTTAATACTAGACTCAGATGCTATCCTTAAAGTAAAACGAAACTGGTTTCTTCTTTCACCTCTGCTCTATGCCACATCAATTTTCATAGTGGAATTTTTTTTTGTACTATGGAGGAGCATAATTCAAAACTACTTAGATTTCTGACTTCGCTGTAAATTAATCTTGCTGATGCATGTCTGGCACTTGAACTAAGCTGTATCTTCCACTTCTTCGGTAGCCTGCATGACATCAAAATGCTACTCATACTGTGCACTGCTGTTTCTTATCTAGATTATGATGATATAACAAAGACCAGAGGAAAAGGTGAAATGCCAAAAAGACACTCCGTGGTGTTTTCATAGATTGTCCTATCCTCCTCCAGCTCAAAAATCCATCTACAAGAGCTCTGAGCTGTCATGGGCTGTGAGGATGGGTGACAAGAAAATCTATTTGTCTTGGCTGAAATGACAGTTTAAAACTCTAGCCCTTTTATAATACAAGTGCTGTTACGGATATAATGGATCTGATTTTCCTCTCAGTTACCTGA
The DNA here is from genome assembly GCF_047716275.1 of Strix uralensis. Classification (NCBI taxonomy): domain Eukaryota; kingdom Metazoa; phylum Chordata; class Aves; order Strigiformes; family Strigidae; genus Strix; species Strix uralensis. The sequence continues at coordinate 78,505,707 of NC_133974.1, read as the reverse complement.
GTATAGATCAGGATTATCGCCTTGAAATTGCACCAGCTTAAAGCAGAATCAGGCCCATTTCCACATGTGTTGCTTTAGTGAAAAGGTTGCCTTCAGCAGTTACACTTCCAAGCATTAAATACTGTGGGTTAGATAGAGAACAGAAGCAAGCTCCTGTAGTGTCTGGTTTCTCTTACTGCCAGGACTCTTGATCCATAGGAACTTTACCAATATACACATTTCAGAGTCAAAACAGTGCTAGTGTGGTCATGACAGGAAACTGATTTCAGTGTTGTTCTCCTCTGAAGAAAAAGACTAGCCTCCATCTCTCTGCTAACCCAAAGCAACATGGTGGTTAAGAAAGATTGTATCAGCATAAGAAAGTCCTTCATGAGCACCCTAATGCTGAGATAACTCATAAACTCCCCAGCAGAGGCTGCAGAGAAGATGTGGTCAGACAAGGGGAAGGGCTACGTGTGACTGTGCCTCAGGGAGTGCCGGGAGCCACCAAATCTTCCTCAGCAAGCCCAGGCTGCCAACAGTGCTATCGACTTGTGTTTCACCAGTGAAGATGAATGATATTTTTCAAGATACTTTAGCTTGTGCCAGGGGAACCATCATAAGCAAACAAGGACTGGGGAAATGAAAGGGTTGCTTAAAATTACCTTTGCACACATGTAACATCTGAAAACTGCTGAGCATTTCTTTGTACTAATTTGGGACTTGATCTACAGTATTCCTAGAAGAGAGTTGTTCTAGGGAGTGTATTTCCAGGAAATAAATTGTAGCCCATATAGTTCCAAGGTATCCACCACAAGTAGGCGGAAATATACGTTGCTAATAGAAAACCAAAAAATTTGTTGTTGGGCTGTGGGAAGAGAAAAGAGATGTCAGTACTGACATCAGTATTTTTCTTCTTTATAATGCTTCACAAGAAAACTTCCCTTATGGTGAACCTTTTAAGAGAAAAAACTGGTTTGCTACTGCAGAGGGAATTAAAATTGCTATTTATTTGTGCTCCCTTTTAGATAGATACCAATAACTATGAATGATGAGTCAAATGTCAGCTTGGCATTGGATGCTTGGAGCTATGGCTCTGCGTTAATCTTCAGCTTGGCAATTTTTTTTCCCTTCTTCCTTCAAATTTGTTTCATCTGAAGGGTTATCCCCCTCAGCTGCTCAAGTGGGAGATCACTTACCCAGCTTCAACTTCTCTGCTCTAATCCCTCTATTTAAAGGTGAGATAATCAGCTTTTGTTTGGTTGACTTGGATCTAAGACAATCTCTGGACTAAAGACAAAGAAGAGCCTACATGGAGAGAATGCAGAGTCTCGGCTTGCCCGCAGAGAAAGGAGGTGGCCTTTTATGCTCTTTCCAGCACTGAAAATTCTCATGCCCTGCAAACCCCAGCGGTATAACCTAGAGCATTACCCAGAGAAAAATGTTTCTGTTAGTAAGTGAATATCATTTGGAGAGCAGGCTCAGGAACGTGCCAGAATATTTGGCATGGGTGACCATCCCAAGAGAGAGTAAGAATAAACACTTTGTTCATCAAGTGATGGCACACAAGGTTGCTGCTTGGGGAGCTATCTTTCAACTCCTGTTGACTGTCACTTCCCTTTTAGGATTGTGTGTGTTTTGGAGGAGAGGCAGAACTAACTTCCCTTCCTTCCTCCCTCCCTCCCTCCTCCCCTTCCTCCTTCCTTCCTTCCTTCCTTCCTTCCTTCCTTCCTTCCTTCCTTCCTTCCTTCCTTCCTTCCTTCCTTCCTTCCTTCCTTCCTTCCTTCCTTCCTTCCTTCCTTCTCCCTTCCTCCCTCCCTTCCTTTCTCTCTCTCTGTTTCTTTCTCTCCCTTTCTCTCTTTCTTCTGAATTTAATGTTATGAAAAATCACTGGACAGGAAACTGGCGAGAACTAAGTACTTTATGACCACAGAAGTTGTGGAAGCATCCAGGCTACCTCACCAACCTGTACCAAAACGTCTCAAAAGTGGCTGGGCATTTCCCCAGTGGACTGTACTCCTATATCACTTCTGCCTGGATCTTCATTCAAAGGAGTTTCACAGGAGTAGGCAATGGACACTGAGTTTGGGATTCTCCCCACTACAAACTGAGATCCCTCAGGAGCTATATTTCAGCCAGAGATTCTGGGCCACATGAAAGTAAAAAATACAGGGTATCAGATAAAATTCCCACAAGGCAATAAGCCTCTTCAGAGGCTGACAAAATAAGCAGTTTTGTTATCTACAGGCAGATGTTTCACTGCAGTTCTATTTCATGCTTTTGATATTTCAGGTTTTAAGGTCTATTTGGGAGTAAACAAACACTAATACATCAGAATTTCAGCAAGGCAACAATTCCTATTTTAGGACTAGGTTAGGAAAAGGACCTAAAGAAGAATGCTTCTGTGCAGTGTATACCTCTAGGAAACTGCAGGTGTTAACACTCAGGCAACAAATAACTTTGTTCATGCCCCTGGAACAGGGTTCATGATTCTGGTTGGGTTCAGCAGAAGGAGAAGTCCTGTCTCTTCATAACATAAATTATGATGTTTTGTAGCTCTGTAGGTCTGAGTGGCTACAGTAAAATGCATCTGGAATTGCCAAAAAACTGCTAAGTGTTGCTAAACGTTTGTGTTAATGAACTCGTTGAACAAGGCAACACAGGCCAGATCTAATCCTGCCTGCAAGCCCCTATAGGCTCACCTGGAAGTGTGCAGGATCAGGAGGGACCTCAATGGCCTCTCTGAAAAATCACCCCAGCATAAGAACAGTCCAGTGTTTTCCCACCCTGACATAGGGACCTGCTGGTGGTGGGATCTGTGACAGCAGGGAGGTGGCAGGGAAGTACATAGGAAGGGATTCCTGCAAAGGGATGGGTCAGAGGGATGTGCCACCCCACCCCCTATTGCAATCTTATGATTGCACTATTACAGATTCAAACTTGGCAAATGCAAAAGTTAAAGTTCCCATGGCAACAGTTATCTCTACCACAATTCATGCCCTGTATACTTATCATACACATTTAGCGTCAAAGAGGAATATATTACAGGACACATTTAACAAAGAAAAAAAGAAAAGAAAATACTCCAGCTGTGGAATGCAGCCAAGTTAAAGATTGCTAGAGAAACCTTGATCTTTTCACTCCTTGACCTTTTCAATTTTAACTGTAAAACTTCATGGTTATATTAACAAAGATTTGTACTTATTATCTGTTCACCTCATCCCACAAATGGTAAGGGCATTGTCCAAGGAGAAGAAATGTTCTGTTCCCTAGTCCATCTCCTACTAAGTCAGTGTTTATTCCCATTTTTCACTGGTGGGCTGAGCTTCATTTGTAGTCTTGCTGTGACATAAATTAACAAATATATTAAGAGAAGACGACTGATGAAAAATTCAGTGATGTGATGTCAGTTCAGGCAGCTGTCTGCTTTAGTCAGTTTTGTAGGTCCCTAATCTCTCAGAAATATAAGCAGAATTGGATGAATTACATGGTTTTCATATCCTAGTTTTGATACAGAAATGTGGGGGGTTTGGCCTTTCATCATACATATAAAAATGGCCTTAACAGCTCAACCCAAAGTTCAGCTCCTCCAGCATTGACTGACAACAGGTGCCTGTTGAAGACTATAAGAAAAAGGCAAGTTTCAGAAGTTTCTCTCAGCCTCAAGCAAGCTATGGCTCAGGAACATCATGAAACAGATTTTTTTTTTCTCTTCCTATTCTGAACCTGTCAACTGATTAATTCATTTTATGCAAAATGCATAGAAAACATAATGGGCTGAATTTAGCCCTGAAAGAAGTGGGTATCATGCTACCCATTTCAATGGAAGTACTTCAGGGACAAAATTTCACTACTTGACCTAATTCTCTCCCAGTACCCTTTAAATGCAAGTAATTTCACTGAATCTGTGCAAAATGAGGATAAGTAAAAGAATCCTGGTGGATATTCCAGGCTTTCTGTCTCCCTGCACTTGTGTCCTTGTTGACAGCTGCTCACTGTCACTATAAACCACTGTCAGATCAGATTGGCATTGCCTTGCACATTAACTCCACATTTCAGATGGTGTAACCTGTCATAGCACTGTTCATGTCCCTTGATATGAACTGATTTGCTCTAACCAGAGCTTGGAGCAATTTGATGGCTTTGCCTGTTACTACACAAAGCACAAGGCAATGCTAAACAGCACAACTGGACAACCATTAATTTCATCAATTTCATTAACTTCACCATCATGTTAAGAGTGGGAAAGTAGATTTTTATAGCTATTGTGACAGTTTTGTGCTGTGGTTTCTTGGGACTTTCACTAATTTCACTTCTGTAATTCATTATTTCCCCATACAGGAGTCTTCCCAGGCAGATTACCCAATGTAGGTGTGCAGTACCTGTCATATACTCTACACCCTGCCCCTCCCAGATACGCAGTGTGTAGAGGAGTATGAGTGTATATGTATGCAACCTATACCAAACCATACAAAGGTTTATTTACCTGTTCTTTACTCATGGCTCCACTGAAAGTGAGATACAGGCATTTCTTACACAAGATACTTGCTGTTAGGCTGCTATGTATCCACTTGAAAGTAAAAATTACATCATCAGGCTAACTACCGTGCCCCAAAATGGCTGTTACACAAGCAAAAGACTTATAAGCCTAAGTATCATCAATACACTTTGTGAACTTTGCACTCTTAGTGCAGAGTTATGATCATTGTATGCAACAGTTATAGTGCAGTTTATTTGAAAGATATGTTTTGAAACATCATCTCATTTAATGGTACCATATCATCTCTAAAGGTGAAATGTTACAGTTATTTAATATCAAAGAAAGAACATAGATGCATACCTGCCAATACAAAGGTTGTCTTTGCCCTAAGGCTCTCATGGGTTGAGGTTTGGGAGTGTCTGAAAAGGCTCACTCTTTAATTAAAGCAGAGAAAACCATTTCTACTTGTGATCTGGTATGATTAGCCTTTCACACTGAATTATCTCTATATACCTACAGTAAAAAGTTGCCTAGATTTCTGGGATTGCCAAATTTAACATAAAGAGACCTTCAACTCATACAAGAGGATAATAAAACTTTAAGTGTGACAATTTGGGAAAATCTGAGGTTTCAATGATAAAAAGTTGCTCCTTCTTGTAGTACCATAATTCAGACATTTTAGCCTACAGATTGGCAGATAATTTCTTTTCTCCCATTCTCAGACAACAAATGTCTTTGCTGGTGGTGGGTCAATATTAGCATTTAATTTGCTTGACATACACATGAGGAATATCTGCCAGCTCTGTCAAGTCTGAGGCATACACGACATACTCCCTGATGCCTGCCATTATGGCAGCTTCTAAGCTAAGAAAGAAAGAGTTTCTTCCTTCCTCTGCAAGCCCACTTGCCAACCCCCAATATCTCAGCAACACAACCCTGCCAATGATCTCCTGGTCATAAAGGCCTATGCACCAAGCTGTTCAATCTGTACTCAAATTAAATTGTTTTCCTGATCAAAGAAAACAGTTGAAAGCTATGGATCTGGAGCATAGCCTGGCTCCATCCCCATTTCTGTATCAAGTCTAATTCAGAACAGCATGGGTCTCAGCAGGGGCCATGTGGGATTCAACCAGGCCCCAGTCCTCCACTGTGTAAGGATTGCAGTTTATCCCTAATCTTTGTTTCTTTTCTTCTAGCCATGTATTAAACATTGTGAGGGGACCTCCCTTTTATCCCGTTACCATTTAATTTCTTTAAGACCCTTTGGTGATGTGAATCACTTTTTGAAAACTCAAGTCCACTATGTATCAGCCAGCACACCCTTAGCCTGATTCTCATTAACTCCTTCAAAGGATGCTAATGGATTTGTGAGGCATGTTTTCTCTCTACAAAATGATGTGTTTACCAATTCTATTTTCTATGATCTGTACCAATTTGTCTGGTACAGAAATCAATTTTACTGGTCAGTAGTTTTTCAGCTCTGCTCTTTAGACTTTCTTTTTTTTTTTTTTATTAGCATCACATTTGCCACTTTCTATTTCTCTGCTTTCAAGAGTGATTTCAGAAATTAGTAGTTTAGCAGTCTCATACTTTAACTTCTTTAGAATGCTTGGTTGAATGCTACCTGGTCCTTGAGATTTGCTACTGTTCGTTTTATTGAATTGCTCTGAAAATCTCTCCTGTTGACAGTTCGATTTCAGACTGCTCTTCAGGCTTGTCCCTGTAAAGAACGGTTCGGGTGTGGAAACCTCCATGACCTCTTCTGAAGAGAACATTGATGCAAATCATTCGTTTAGCTTTCTCGACATGGCCCTAGCTTCCTGGAGTATCTCATTTGCACCTTAATCATCTCTCAGCCCATTGACTTTCCAACAGGCTTCCTGTTTCTGAGAAAGTTCTTATTAGTCACTTTTATGCCTGTAGGAAGTTGCTCTTCAAAATCTTTTTTTGGCTTGCCTCATTAGAGTTCTACGTTCAACACGATGAGTTTAACTTGTCTTTTATTTTCCTCATTTGGGTAGGATTTCCACATTCAAATGGATGAGTATTTTACTTCTAATAGCCTTCTCTATTCTGTTGTTTAAACATGCCTTTTTCAAAATCTTGGGGGGGGGGGGGTTTAAATACATGTGGTATACTGACTCTCAGATTCTAATAAAGCGTACTCCTCCAAAGCATTTCATTCTTTTGCCTAGTGCTTGTAACTATTTCTCTTCACTTTGATGTAGTTTTCCATTTTTATAGCTTAAACATGATCATCATTAACTTTTTTCATGTTTTCAGTCCTGCTCAGATGATGTAAGTATTTACAGTTTGACCCAGCACCCATGTACTTCTTCAGAGAATATATCTTTTTTTTCTGCTTTTGGGGGTTTTGGATTAGTTGCTCCAAGAACTAGCTATTTATATTGACTCCAGGATTTGCACCTCAGACTCCAGAGACCTTACTGCTACTGGAGGTGAACTAAGATTTGAAATTTGTTGTGTACTGTCCTTGGAAATAAAACTGCTTTTCTGTGTCTCTGACAATCCAGCTGCAAAAAAAAAAAAAAAAAAAGGGTTTAAAAATATTGTATGTAAATCAGAAGTCATTTACCAATCTAAAAAAATTAAGCTAAAACACAAGGACAGTGGCATTACCCAATAGCTGGAAAACTGACAGCCCTCATATCCTTAATCATCTGCAATTACCTGTGATGGGCAACAAATGAAGTACACTAAATCTTGAAGGCAGACAAGTCACCCTTAATAAGCCAATGCATTTAACAAATTCACTTATTTATCTTTGAGGTCCAGAAAGGGCTGTGATGTTCATAATGAGCTCTGCAACGGCAAAGTGGCATTATCACCTGAACTGGCCAAATTTCAGCTGGCCCAGCCCATCTCCTGTTGCTTGGGGATAATGTCTGCAAATCTGTGGCCTGCCAGGAGGAAGGAGGTGGCCAGCCACTGTTTCTGTGAGGAGGTCCTTGCTGTCAGTGCAGAGCCTGGGACAGGAGCCACGCGGCCTCTCCTCTCCACCACATGGCCTTCGCCCTGCTGACTGCCCCCTCCATGTCCTTTGTGCCAGGCCTGGGCTGGGAGGCTGAGCTTTGGAGGATTCTCCAGATTTTTCAGTCTAATAAATTCAGATGCAAATAAGAGCAAACACGAATGTGCCCAAGGGCAGCTGCTCACCTTGAAGGTTCACAGCTGGACCAGTTACCCAGCCCATAGGATTCTTGCCAAAAGCAGCTAGGGAAGGAAATTTTCACAAAATACTCAGGACTACTTCTCCTTGTGTTGCCTTCACAGGCCACACTAAACTCTGCAAGTGTCATGTTAGCATTGACTGAACTACTGTGGTGTTACCACAGTTCCCTTGAGGCATTTCAAGGTGCCCTGAAAAGACTTGGTCTGACATGCTTTTCTGTAGTCTGGCTGCCTCAGAGAAAATGGCTGCACTTCTCCAGAGCTGAGAGACCTGATTTCATAGATTTTTATGGCCAGAAGAGACCATCATGTTCATCTGTCACCCGCAAACACCATCCCTCTAGCACCAGATACAGATATGACCCTGACATTGAAGCTTATTAAGTTGAGCTTATTAAGCTTGTTATTTAAGTTATTTTCATAGCTGCTTTTCTGCCATGTGTTTGACTAAGGGGAGAAATTCTCAAGTAAAAACCGCTTTTCTATTTCATATTGCCTTACCAATAAGTTTGTCTTTTGGGGTGACATGAGACGTAACCCTGATTCTTGTATTCATGAATACTCATAGAGGTGAGAGGATTTAAGCAGTTAGGGTATTGTTTGAAAGAGAATTTAGATCCCTTTTGCAAATACCATCATGGTGATAGAAATTCTTCCTTTCCCCTGTAATAATTTACTTTAAAAACATCCTCCTTGTATTACTTCCAGCTATCGGAATTAGTCAGCAAGGTATAGCCTAAATTCTGATACAAGGCAACTGCAGTAAATGGAGAAACAAGCATCAATTATATCACCAGTGAGCCCAAGAAAGGATTGTAATGATAAGGGAAGGTGAGCTGAATCATTTGTTTCACCTTATCTTCTACTGGTAATAAAATAAGAAGAATGAATAATAAATAATTGTTTTTATAAAGAACGAGCTACTTGTATGCTTTGCCCTTCCATCCTCATAGAAAGTTTTCACCAGCCAAGCGTAGCACTTGAGTTCACACCGTTTCATCCATTGGACATTTTGACTGTATCTATATCACACGACTTTAGATCCTATTCAATTCCTAAAGTTTAGCTGTCTATATCATGAAAATCCCATCCTGTATGCAAGCAGTTTCATTTAAGGGACTTGAACTGCCTTCATGAACAAGGATCTGTACAACCATGCTGTCAGTAGATAAGTCATAGAATGAGCTAGCATGGACAGCCGGGAAGTCGCTGTGCTCCCAGAGAGAGGTGTGGTTGCAGTTCCCACACTTGTGCTTCTGCCTCTATTTTTCACTCTTTCTGTTGACAAATAACTTCCTTCACCAGTGGTCTCTATCACACAAACTTTGCAAATCTTGCATGAGCATTTTAAAAAGGGAAGGTTGGTGCATGCCTGTCTCCGTGGGCATGTTCACAAAGGTGAGAGTCATGATTTTAGTAGGAAGAGACATATTTGCACTAGAACTGAGCAAACCAGCTTGGGCAGCGGCAACAGCACACTGTGGCACTGGGAGTTCAGGATAAATTGGACAGATCTGCCTAGAAATGATGAGTACATGCTGAGGCAGCTGTTATGCACTAAGGACCATACTGCAGAGCATCCTTCTAGTGGTACCCAGGCTAACCGCACCAGAGGTGCCTCTGCCCTTGCTGCAATGACACCTCCGATTACGGTGTAGGTGTTTCTGGCTGCTAGACACATCAGTGTGTTGAGACTGTTTTGTGCTGCTTTGGGGACATGAAGCAAAAGTAAATAAACATTTACCAGTCAGCTGAAATGGGTGGTAATGGCCACTAATTATGTAAGTCAAATAAAATAACTGCTGTTTGAATGATTGACCTTTAATTTGTATAACTCAGAGAGCATCCATTTGCTACAGCATTCAGACATCAGTTGCTGTCACATGGCTAAACTTGCTTTCTTATACAGAAATTCCTCTTTCTGTCTGCCAAAGCTTAGATTTTTCAGCAAGTTTATTATCATCTTCTCTGAATTTTAACCCTATGATGCAGGGTGCTTTTGAGGAGTTTCTGTTTTCAGATTTTCCCAGATGTCTGGTGTCTGAAAGAAGATGTTTTATGAAAGAAGAACAAATGTTACCATCAGAGTAATATAAAATAATAAAATGAAATAAAAATATCTATAAGCTGCTTCACGGAACTTGTGAAAATAACTTATTTAAGGCACTGCAACTATCGGCAACTGAAACTGTGCAACCACTTTGCAGACCTGAATTTCCTGCTGAGTCACAATTTACATCAACAAACTAATTATATTTCAGAGTTGTTAACAAGCTTATCTATTAATTTTTGTGTTCATTTAAAAAAACTACTAAATAGAAATGTGTTCCTGAATAAACATTAATCTCACTTTTGGGGATAAATTGTCACTCAATCATATTTATTATAAAAATACCAGGAAAACTGCCACTTTGTTTATGAAATTTAAACCCAGACACCAGATTGATTATGGCTAGAACACTCAGAGCCAGAACGAGAAGTGTTTTCACATCTGTGTCACCTGCATCAGTATAAACGTTTTAGACACTATTGATATCTATTCATGATCATATTAATTGCTCTCAGATTAACAGAATTCAGCATGACCTCTTGCATGCCATTCATTTTGAGTCATATTGTCCAGAGAGTGAAAGGCATACAGGAATTATCAAAACTAATCCACACCTGAGTTGCATATAACTTTGTTTTGGTGGAGAGTTTCTTTTCGAACTGACTAAATCCCTCCACTGATCCTGAACAAAGTATCCAGAAGTTGCTACCTAGATATACATTTCTTGGAAACTGAGAGGAAAGTAGTTTTTAAGATGAAAGCATAGGCTGAGACTTGAAAGATCTGGCTGCAGGTCTGAGCTGTCTTCTAGACTCTCTGAAGGCTTTATCAAACCAGGTCATGTGTCCGTACTTTACTGTCTTGCACTCTCTCTGCTTTGGTTTTGGCTTGGGTTTTCAGACTGTTTTACAGGCTCATGGACATCCACAGGTGGCTACTCATTAAGCAGTGGCAAATAATAGCTCAGGAAAAGCAAGCTTACTCTTGGTAGACTGCTATTAGTGAAAGTGAGGGTATTTTAAAAGGGACACAAATAATGAAAGCTTAAAAGACTACATTTTTAACTTTCAATTCTACCGGGGAGCTGTCTTTGATTAGGTGAAGGTACAGCTCTTCGCACAGTGGAGCCTTTGAACAGGAGTGCAATGCCACTGTTATTGGCATAATACTAAGGTCAGTCGCTCCATCCCACGGGACCTCTAGTAGAGCTCCCCCACACTGACTTTCCTTGTGATGCTCTATTTCTGTCCATACATTATAAATAGTTACTCAAGGAGCAGCACATCTTATTTTCCATATTTTCTAGCTTTCCTAGATTCAGGTATTCACAGTAAACATGGCCAAGCTTCTGTCAAGGTCAGGAGCCCAATGAAGACTATAAAATACAAAGGATAGAAGGATACCAAAAATCTGCAGTTTGGCTGCTTTGATGATTTCTGTGGCTCACACACTCTTCCACACCTCAAGAGCATAAGCATCTTAAAGGTGGGAGAACACATATTCACGGGAAAAAGGATATAAGTCTTGTTTTAGCTCTCTGTGTGAATACAAATTTCAGCCTCATGCACATAAACAGTAGAAAAGGCTTTATGCTGAGAGCTAGTTTAACAACTGGAAGAATGCTCCTTCAAAGACTGAGCCATTAAAAGGAGATACATGACCTTAAGACTTAGACAATTTAGAGAAACTATCTTTCCATTTAATGAACAGCTGGTTGTATGCAGAGAAATATAGTAATTTTTCTTGTAGATGGATTTATAACTACTAATATTTTCATGCTAGTAGAATCTTCGAGCAAATGTGATATGTTTTATGATGTACCATGGTTTTATATACACATTTCATTCTTGTTATTCCTCGAAAATAAAAAAAAAACCAGCAAATACGAACAAAAAATGCGGAGTGCTATAATACTGGATTTACCTGAAATCCTAGTAATAATGTGTCAGAAGCTTTACCAAAAAAAAAAAAAAAAAAAGCTTTAAAATGTAAACCTCTACTCAGCAAAGACACTGACTGAATATAATAAACTGTCTAAAAGCAGAACACTGAATTTGCATCCAGTCATTCACTGGCATACTTACATCTTTTGGACAAATGCAAAGCTCTCAAACACCATAAAAAATGAAAATATAATGGCCTCAGCACGTAAAATAAAACCCCAGTGTAAGATAAAATATATTCCAATGACTGCAATTAATTGCAAAGTAGAATAAATCACTATGCAAATAATTTATCTGCTTTAAATATCATAAAAATAGCCATTAACAAGCCAACAGGAAACTGGCAGCTTGACAATTTTATGACACTAAACAGGACTACAATGGTGTGATTCTGACTTCATTTAAGACAATGACAAACCTACTGTTAACTTTAGTTGGGGAGGACTGAAGTGTCAATATTTTTTCACTAAAAAAAAATCTATTTTTCTTCTGCAATGCAAAGGAAATCAGAAACTCTCAGAAGTCTGGATATACCAACATCTGGGCTGGTTTAAGTATGTTTTACATACTTGCAGAAATTAGGAGAATAATTTCTTATAGTCAGGCTTGCATTGCCAAATAACTCTTGCATTGCAGAATCCCCTTATGTTCATTTAAATTTTAATACTTATTTTTTCTTCTGATCAGGAAAGAGCATTAAAAACCCTCATGGTCTTATTGGATGCCTCTAAAGTTAACAAAAAAGGTTTGAGCTTCTAAAGTTAACAAAAAAGTTTTGAGCCTCTGAAGTTGACAAAAAAGACATATGACTTAGGAGAAGCCATTTTGTATTGTTACTTCATCAACTCTGGTCTTTAAAAAGAGTGAAGGGCAGTTGATATTTCTCATGCTTATATAATCTTCCCAGCAGTATAACAGTCTTGAAAATATTGTGCACAACATAAGTGTGATTTATGCTGAGAGCAACATCCAAATGAAGGAAGAGAAGAAGAGGGTAACCAGTGTCTGAACTATAGTTGCTTGGCAGGTGGAGCAACCTTCTGCTCTGCACTTCAGTGGCAGCATCAGAAAGCCCAGGGCCATCAGCTCCATTCCTGCCGGAGGACAGAGCCACAGAGAACTTGAAAAAGCAGATAGGAGAGCATTTCTGTTCTGAGCAAAAGGCAGAGAGATGTTGTAGATCTGCAAGACAAGGAGTCCCACCTCTAGCCTGAGACCATCTGCCCATTCACCACGAGCTGGCACCTCAGGATGAAGGCAGAGACATCCCACTTTACTATGCTGTCTCCAGAAACAGGGGCTGGCACACCATGGGCTTCCCAGGGGTCACCCTGCCACTCTTCACAGGGAGCTGCTCACTGAAATGAAGGAGACACAGCCTGCTTTTCCCTTCCCTCTCCTGTTCATCACCAACTCCAAAATACACCATCGCTGGCTCCCTGCCAGGTCCTGCACTGTCCCCCCTGTTCCAATTCAATCTCTCTGCAGGGAGATGGGCTAACAACGGTTTGCCAGGAGACAGCCAGCGAGCAGGAGGGGAGGAGGAAATGGTATTTTGGGGGCTAGGAGGAGGGGAAAGGAAGGGGTGCTTCGTGAATTATTGTCGTCTCCTGAACAGTTTAATTTAGCCCCTAGGACGATAAACTGCTTTTGAGTAACTGCTAGGCAGTGCTTGCACATGTCAAACACATGGCCCCTTCCCAACAAGGGCCCTGGGCAGAGGTTTATGAGACAGTTGGAATGAGCTAGTGTTGAGGCGCTGTGGTATGCCAACAGATGGGCCGGGATGAACATCTTATGTCAGAGACTGCTCCCCAGAGGCTATTTCTGGCCTCTCTAGGCCTTTTGTGTTGCTGGAGGGCAATGGAGCTACAACATAATACAGAATTAGACCTGATAGTTCTGAATGAGGAAGGTATTTCTAGCATTTGTGAAGCAAGTGCAAGTCAGCTATTTCAGTACTGGAATGATAATTGTCTTGCAATTTGAGTAATTACCATGCGTGGCAATATACGTGCGCTGTGACAGCATTTTCTAATGCATCCATTACTGCGCAACTATGACACGCAGTAGCAAGACTTCGTCTGTTTCACAAACTTTTTAAAGCTTGTGAATAAAGTTAAGTGCATCCTTCAGTTCCTTGCTGAGTCGGGAAGAGATTAGTAACAGTCTTAACTCAGCTCCACCAAGGTACATCTTTATTCCTCGGAGAAAAATAGCAGACTGCCTGCTGGTTTTATTCATTGCAGTCCCTATATGTAGAAAGACTTTAATGAACAACCTTACCTCTTTGCTAAAATTATAAAAAAATAAAGACTAACTATGTTAAGTGATGACAACAACAGGAAAAATATAGCTCCAGATGCTTGAAGATATTTAGGAGCCAAATTCCCACTGAAATTTTCTGGTGAAAACTACTTCTTCACTCAGACAGTTTGTGCATGGCCTTTGGTTATGTCAATATATCACTGTTTCAAGAAATCTTTACCCATTCTCAGCAGTTCATTATGACTATCTAAGCCGGTCAGACTTGACTGACTTGACTGAAAAATTTGTAAATGTTTAAGTGCTCCCAGTTCTGGGTTCTTAAACCTTTTCCCTGTTTGAGACAACTGCTTGTCAGCAGAGCCAAGCCCTGAACTTTCTCTGCCTCCCCCCGGCTAGGAAATGGCGCTTCTAGTATGAGAAGAATGAACTTTTTAGTTGGTGTTTTCACTCCAGGGTTGAGAGCAGCACCTGGAACTGACCCAGGAGGGTGGGACAACATGCCGGTGAGGGCAGCAGCCCCTCTTTGGCCGGGGAGTCGTAAGTGGGCACGTACAGACGTGGGTCCAGAGGGACCCTGCTGCTCACGGTTCATTAATGGGTCTCACAGGCTGGCTGAGCACCACGGCGCTCTGCAGTGGTTATGCAGCTAGTTACAGGCTGGGAGACAATTTCTGGCATTTATTGGTGCCCTGTGACACCAAAATTATCATAAGGTCAGAGAATTCATTGAACCTGAGCAGCACTTAAGCACTGTTAGACTCATTTGTGGCTATTTAGACCAAACAAGTTTTTCAGAGGGAGACTATTGGCTCCAGGTAAAACATTAATGCAACGAGCACAAAAAGAAAGCTAGTCTGTTTTAATAAGCTGCCACTGCTGTAGCAGGGATGGGCAGGAGATTATTCCAAACAGGCGGCTTGCTGTGCCAGCTAAAGGAGTCCCTGGTACACTGATAGGAGATAATCCACATTTTTTTTCTGCTGGCTTTCCTCTCTTTCCACCTACTGTGGGTATTTACTGATCTCAGAGCACTAGGATTCAACAGCAACCTTTTCAATGTTCAGTACCTTGAAGGAAACATGACGCTGAGTTGTTAATAACCTCACCTGCCCACCCTAACACGTCCATTGTTGCTTTCACTATCCTGGTAGCAGTGGGAAGTCAGCAGGGAAAAGAAACAACTGCCTAATGTAGATCCAAGAAACATAAATCAGCTACTTCTGGAAGGTGATGTTGAAGCCCAGGCTGTTACAGGATCCTCCCTAGGTGGCAGGAGGAGTGACCCAGTCCCTGGGAGATGGCCAGGATTCCCCCTTCTGCCTTGCTACAGGGGCAGAGGGGACACAGTGGAGGAGGAGGAGGAGGCAGGAGGGACTCCAAGGGAACAGGCGGTGGAGGCTGAGATCCCTTTCCTCTGAGTCAAGGGACAGCAGCTGTCAGTTCAAAGGTGGAGATATGTAAATGGCAGGCTAGGTTCGCTCTCTTCCCAGAGCAACAGCAGCTGAGTCAAAACAAGCACAGCCAGAAACATGAAGCCCTTAAACCCCCCCTGCCCTGCACACTCACTCACATATATACACAGATCATAATTCATGCTACATCAAAGCAGTGATTACCACAGCTTCCTGGCTGTCTATTTCTGTTTATTTATGGTGCATTACACATTTTAATGCTATTCTCATACAGTGGCTCAGCTGCCACTGTTCTGTATTTGGGTGGGAAAAAAACCCCAAACAACAAATGGCTGTAACATACAGTATGTTGTCTCCTGGGAACAAAGGACAAATGAATGCTCAGCACCTTCCAGGGAGCAGCAATTCAGGTTATTAATAGCATGATTTCCCTTTCCCATTTCAATCTAGTTCATGGATACACACTTGAGCAGGGGGTGGGAGGGGTGACATGGGGTAGGGGGAGAAGGGCCAGAGCTGCTCCCAAAGCCCGGCTGGCTTCAGAGGAGTTCTTACGTCATCCTCCGTCTCTGTGATCACGTCTAGCTCTGGGCAGCTTCAAGGCAGGGGATGGAAAGGGGATGGCAAAGGTTTGACATTGGTCTGAGGAGAACCACCAAACTCATGTCTTGCTTGAAGCTGGATTCAAGTTAATGGTAAGAGATCAGCGACTGAAAACGCTGACTGCTGTGAGGTTGAAGCTCATTCCCTCTTATCCCCCTCCCCATAAGATAAGAACATTGGAACTTGACTTTATTAATTTATTTAAGGAAATGGGAGTCAGCTCAGACCAAGTTGAGCATAAGAGATTTATTTCTCCTTGCCATCAACCCTACCATCATTCCTCCTTGAAGCCTGACTTCTCATTACCATTACTCTCCTTGCAAAATGCAAGTCATTTTGTTTATGCCATGGGAAAAATATATAATCTCTTTAAGTGCATCGACAGTATCAACATAAAACAAATAATACTGAACAGGCAGCAAAAACAGAAGCCATTGTGCCGACAATCCCTGCTGTGAGTGACACATAGACCGCCGCTGTGCACCTCCTGCTGTACCCTAGTGTGTAGGAGTGACACTTCTAAAAGGCTCTTTTTACATCCCTTAATAATCCAGCCATCGCTGTGAGTGCACTGCGGGCACCGTGCTATCAGCAGAGCTTCTGCTGTAATAAACTGCTCTTTTATACGCCCATCGATAGCGCCCATGAAACATGCTTCAAGTATATACAGGGTCCCAAAGCCCTCATTGCCTAGGGCAGGGGAAGTGCAGCTATGTCCTTGGTGCCATGCCAGTCTGCCTTGGCCCTGAACTAGGAGAAAGAAAGAAATTCCATCTTTCACCTATTCTATTCACAGCCTTTTTTCCAATGGGAACCTCAGCTCAGACCAAAGGGTCTGGCACTTTCCAAGAGGTCTCTGTCCACTGAACAGAAGCAGAATCAACACAAATAACAAACTGCTCTTGATGGGAGCAAGCTGTTTCATGGAGTCACATCTCAACCAGACAGACAAAGGTGAAGGGCTCCATGCCTCATCACAAACTTCTGAAGTCACCCAGTACCTCCTGACACCCTGTTTGCAGAAGCTGTTTTTAACACGAAAGGGTAGCCCAAAAGAGTTAAGCCTTGCATCACTTATTTTTTCAAGCTACTACAGTGACATTTGTGTTCTTAATTTCACAGGGTTGCTGAACTTCATTAATTTATATGTATCTATATAGCTATTTTTATACATATATATATACAACAGCAAGGACAGACTCTAAGCCAAATGTTGACCTCATGCACAGATAAAAAAGGAAGCTCAACTCATGCTGGTAAGATTGCACTGGATTTACAGGGTAAGGAGTGACAGCCAAAGTGTCTGGATGGTGTAGTCTACACAGAGTTAAGTTTCCTACACACTCACCCCCTGCTCTATCTACATATTGATGGCAGGGACCTCATCAAGCCCCTTCCCATCCCCTCAAAGATTTGAAAGGCTTCACAAGGAAAGAAGGAGGAAAACCCTCATGTGAAAGGTAGGTTTGGGTGACCAGCACTAGGCAGGGGAACTACAACAGAGCTCAAATGCTGGGGAGCATGAAGGGGAAGTCACTACAGGGACCAGGGAGGGGGGCACTGACCACCACTTCTTGCCAAGTCTGGACTACCCCTGAAGAGAAGTAAAATATATTCTGACCCCTCTGAGGGAATAACCCCCAGAGGAGGCTCCTGAGAAGAGCACGGCTGAGTCTCCCACCTGCCCTCAAAAGGGGGGCTCCGGTCTTGGGGCAGAATCAGGTTTGCACTGGCCCCCAGCAGGTCTCAGTTTCAGAGGCTGGTTAATCCCAGATGGCATGTGCTAGCCAAGGTGGGACAGTAACACAATCCACATGGAGGGATTTTGTAGGGAGAAAAAAATGCTCCTGCTATGTAGCAGCATTTGTAACTGGGGGTATTTTTAGCCTCCAAGCTCAGTACACATGGGCAGCAGCCACAGTGCTGAGGGGGCTGTAGTAAGAGCTCCAAGGAAGCTGTTTGGGGAAGCCAGGTCAGTAATGCAGGGTTTCAGTGACAAAATTAAATGACTTAGGGCTGTGTTTAGATGAGAGACTCTAACAGTTCAAAAGAGCTCGTAGAGCCTCTCAACTCAGAAATTTAGTTGCAGCTGGCCAGTTTCAGGGCTGACCATCAGCCTAATTTTTTTCACTATCTGCTTTACTACCTGCGCCTGTAGTTCTCACATCACCAAAAAGTACCAGGCTGGGTTTGCTGTTGCAGTGTTTTTGCAACCGACCTGCTCCAACTCAACAGAGAAATTAGAAGCATCTTAGGCAGCTCTTTTGTCATTCAAGGTTTTGCTGTCACTGCAAATCAAATTAAAAAATGCTCACTTTGTCCAACCATGTGTTCAGCTTGAAGCCAAGGCATGCAAAAGATGTTTTTATTATTTTTGTCCTATGTTGACAAATCAGGGAAATATCATTCTGATTACAGGAAATGATTTTGGGTTTCTTGATGGGGTAATTCAGACTAAACTGCTCAATCCAAAATGAAATGTACACTTCATTCTCCAGGTGTTTAGTTTTCTTGTTCAACTTTGTTTCCTTTTAGTTTAGGTCACTTTTAAAATGAAAAATGCCATTTTGAAACAAAAGGTCAAAATGTTTCATTTGGAAAATGTCAAAACAAAACATTTTTATGGGCTTTTTTGAAACACTATTCCATTAAAGACTGCTGAAACAAGAAGTTTCAAACTTTTTAAGATTTTCCCTTGTCCCTACTTTCTTTGACAGAAAGTCCATTTCAGGAGAATTACACCTCCTAAGAAAGTTTCTAATCCTAAATAGATTGTAAAACAAAAGGAATGTAGAAGAACAAAATTAGAACATCAGCCCACTTTCACTTAGCTAAGCTGTGGTCTTTCTTGCCACATGAATGAGCCCCCTGAAAGCATGGAATATGGATGAGGTGACACTGACAGACACTGTTCTTTTTTGGAGAAAGGAGTTAGTTCTCAAGAAGAGACAGGGAACATGCAAGAGCAGAATTCATGAGAATGGTCATATTGCTTTGCAGGGCAATCCTGAAATCAGCAGAAAAGTGCTGCATCTAGAAATATTTCTGTCCTTTATTCCCATGACGGATTACACAGGCTTTGCAAACTGCCAATAGCTGTGTAGGCAGTGGCACTCCTGTCACAGGGAAGGTGTTTCCATTTTCACAGAGATTTGTTTGCTTTGTTAAGACCCTGCAGCGTGATACTAGCAACCTCTCAAATCCAGACTTGCAGCGCTTTACCATAAGCAGTGAAGTAATCTTGGAGCCCTGAATTTACTATCCATATTCCCCACTCTGTTCATAAAATGTTTTGCTGTTTACGGCAGAAAAAAAATAGGTGTATGAACATTATCCTGTAGCTGAGGCCTTTCAGTGACTTCCAGTGAAGAAAATTCTTGGTTTTCTGCTATTGGGTCCTCCCTCTTCCCTCTGCTCTGTCCCCACCTGACACACACACCAGCAGTGATTAAATCAATGGGAATTAATCATACCTTGTGAAAGAAAAGTGGGCCTGTAGTTTCCCATTTCTGCGTGATGGAATAATACAATCAACTTCAGAAATCATTTGTGATTGCTCTTGTCACAGGCTTTTGGACAAATTAACCACTGTTACATGCACACAACTCCCGAACCA
Organism: Strix uralensis; assembly: GCF_047716275.1. Classification (NCBI taxonomy): domain Eukaryota; kingdom Metazoa; phylum Chordata; class Aves; order Strigiformes; family Strigidae; genus Strix; species Strix uralensis. Next base: position 78,486,164 of record NC_133974.1, on the reverse strand, counting down.
TTCCCTCGACTTCCTCTTTCAGCTCCAAAGGTGCATGCGATGCACTCCCTGTAAGCAGTCTGTCACAAACAAAACCAGGGAAAAGTCAGAGCGATTTCACCTTTGATGATCACGAGTTTCTTGCTGACCCGAAAACCTGAGTAAGGACCTGTGTTTTCCATAACTCAGAGAATTTCACAGCTTCGGGAAGGGGAAAAAAGACAATCCGCCACCACAAGGAGCCGTGTACAAATCCTCTGACATGCAAAACTTGCACCGATCCAAGAAAATCTCCCTCCCACCCTCTACCCCCGGTGTCCCTCCAAGAGGCGCTTGCTTTCATTTCCACAAAACCTTTTGGGGAAGCAGGAACCGGCCCTGTTTGGTCCAGCCCCGTCGCGGCCGGGGAGCAGCGCCCAGGGACCGGCGGGGGTAGGCCCGGCCCCGCCGCTCCTCTTCGGGTGGCACCGGCGGCGGAGGGGGGACGGCCCCTCCTCCTCCTCCCTCTCCCCTTTCGGGCCGGGTGTTCTTGCACCGGGGTACATAAATACCGAGAACTGGCCGGGAAGCAAATCCGTTTTGTCGCTAAATTGAGCAAAAGCCACGCTGAGGACTCAGCGCACGCCGCAAATTAACGCGCTTCTCGGCTAATTACCGCTCGCCGTGGGCTGGCGGTAGGGGCGAGGCCGCAGCGGGGGGTTCTGGCCGACCCCCTCCCCGGCCGCGGGCAGCCTCACCCCGGTAAGCAGTGCTGGCTCTGGAGGAGGGGGTCCCCACGCCCTTCCACTCCCATTCCGCGGACGGACCGGCGGGGTGCCCGGCCCCGGGTCACCCCCCGGGATACATAAATCAGGCTGGCTTCGCCTGCGTGGTAGAGAGGTGCCCTCTTTGTGAGGCTATGACAGCCTGGCAGCAGGACTTGGGTTTGTATTTACTCCCAGAGCCCTAAAGCACTCCTGCAGCAGTCAGCTCGGCCATGCATCTCATTGCGGCATGATTAATTAATGAATTAATTAGGGTGCAGTGCTGCTAGCTACCTTGCTGCATTGAGTGGGGTGTACAATCATCGCGGGGGGAGGGGGGGGGGGGGTTGCTCCTGAATGGCTGAACCCCTTAGCATCCTGCTATGGACTGCAGGAGAAACAGGCCCGTGTCTATTTGCAACTCAACCAGCATATGGCTCTCACAGCTCTCCCAACTGCATCAATGTCTTTGTCCTGCAGTCTGGCTAACTTCTCTAGGATTCGTTGTCAAGAAGTGGAAGAAAAAAGAGATATTTTAAAAAAAAAAAAAAAGATCCCAAGAGCAAATGCAAAAGCTAGTAGCAAAGGAGTTCTACTGGGATCCAAGAAGGAGGTGTAATTCAGACATTGAACCTTTTATTTAAGAAAATTAATAAAGTTTTTATTAATTATTAATGAACAAAGCTGGAGTCCATTCTCTCCCTGGTGAGAACTAAGTAAAATTAAATATATCATTCCTCTCCCTTTAATGTGATTGCTAGGGGTTAATTTTAAGGTTAATTTTTTGCCACTTGACACGTGGATTTCAGGAGGCTTATATATTATAATCACAACTGGTATTTCACCATGGCGACAGTTTCCTCACAGAAGCTGCCCACAGAAATGTTCTTTTCCTTTCCTTAGAGGAAACAAGGAAGAGCAAATCCTCTGGCTACAAAACATTAGTGCTCAGACTACCAGGGCATAGTCACGCTCTGCTGCCAATGTACTGCATGATCTTCAACAAGTCATTTAACTTTGAAAAATTGCCACCAGGATGTGAGCTTCTCCTCAAAATCAGGTGTGTATGTGGAGTGATGGGTTACCTTCAAACCTTTTCTTCCTAGCAGAAAAGCAGCAAGTGCCTATCGAGGAGAGGAGAGGAGAGGAGAGGAGAGGAGAGGAGAGGAGAGGAGAGGAGAGGAGAGGAGAGGAGAGGAGAGGAGAGGAGAGGAGAGGAGAGGAGAGGAGAGGAGAGGAGAGGAGAGGAGAGGAGAGGAGAGGAGAGGAGAGGAGAGGAGAGGAGAGGAGAGGAGAGGAGAGGAGAGGAGAGGAGAGGAGAGGAGAGGAGAGGAGAGGATCCTTCCCTGTCATAGAATTCTGGCACATTTTAGGCTGGATGTATCCTTGGAGGTCTCCAGTCCAACCCCCCACTCAAAGCATGGCTAGCTTTAAAGTTAGAGCAAGTTGCTCAGGCCTGTCCAGTTGACTTTTGACTGTCTCCAAGGATGGAGAGTCCACAACCTTGCTGGGCACTTGCTTCAATGCTGAACCACTCTCACAGGTATCTTTTTTGCCCTATACTCAATCAGAATTTCACTTACTCTGACCTGATGCAAATGCTGCAACTATCACCTTGCTCTGATGCAGCAGCAGTCCCACTGAAATGCAGCAAAGCCCCATGCTACGTTACTCTCTTCCCTGAACCGCTGTCCTAGATGAGTAAAGCGCTGGGACACCCACTGTGCTGAAGCATCGTGTTTCTGCAATACTGGATGACCAGCTGTGGCAGAGAAGTTTGGTCCTTCAGAGAACAGGTAGGGGAAGGAGAACAATCCTATCCTCTTAGATCAGTCCCAAGAGAGCATCCAAAGGCTTCTCTCCAACAAGGAGCAAGGGACAGGCAGACCTTGCCCCAGGGTGCCACCAGCTTCCAGAGCCCTTGTGAAAACCATTGGGCTCCTTGGCTGGAAGTCCTTTGGGGAAGACACAGCATTATTTCATTCTCAAGGGGCTTGAATATTCTGTCTGCCTACGGCCTTTATCCCCCTCAGCAATTTTTGTAGCCCTGTCATCTAAAGTTATTGTTCACGTACTGTAGCTAATTCCTTTTGATAAGTTTCACAGCAGATACAGCTTCTTGAATACTTGTTATGCCAACTCTGTGGATGCTGGCTTTGCATATAAGAAAAAAATATACAGGGATGGATGGTACATCCATTTGTAGGTAAATTAAAAATAAGACCTACTCGGTGACTGCTCTGGACGTGCATAGGCATTTCTGTGTTGTGTTTGTTTTGGCTGGTGAAGCAAGAAACTGAACATCCTTAAGGTTAAGAAAATGCACATGGACAGGGCATGGTATTTTGAAGAGTGTCTTGACCCAAACCTGTGATTAAACAAAAAGGAAATAACATTTAAAAAGCAAGTAGAGAATCATTAAGATATTCAGGGCCTTGGAGGGAGAAATCTGCTTTCATTTTTCCTGGCATTTTGCCTGTCAAATTATGAGCTTATTTGTGGTGCTAAATGCTTTGCTTGTGTCTCAGAAAAATGCAGGAACTGCTGGCGTTTTTTCCAATGGAAGGCAGAAGTTGTTAATGATCTCAAAGGTTAAGAAACTGGCACTGTCTGAAGTCAGCACTCTATTCATCAGCTGTGCTCCATGTGGGCTCCCAATGTGCAGGAATCCCCACTTGACTGCCTGTCTTCCCCAGAGACCTCTCTGCATTTGCCTGTGTGTGCACACAGACATCAACCTATGTATAAAGGAGGATTAGGTTTGCAGCCAGAGATATAGTAGAGCTTTACTTGGACCAAAACTATAATGTGGTTCAGCTATAGGCAGGGGTCCCAAACCAAACATCTTTGCTGGACATATTCTTCATTTGAGATAAACCAAACTCCGAATTGCTCTCTACACCTAAAGGCTTCAGAGATGTTCAACTCTGGCATAGGCTATATGTTTGTATGTGTAGATGTCCTAGATCTATATACAGGTGGTGTGTCTGGGGCCACTGACCACCCCAACACATACCTCCTGGTATGTGAGCAACTAATCCCAGTGAGGTTGGCACAGGGGTGAGAGATGACTGCCCACGGTCCCCTAGAGAGGACCTTGGGTGTCAAGGTCTTTAATGTCATAGTTTATAGCACAATATCGTGCAGGCATTTGGCTTCAGAAAGGGCTGTGTGAAACCCAAACCCAGGCATGTCCCTGTTGAGCATTTTGCTGTCTGTGAAACCATGGGATGCCCCAGGACACATGGAAAGGCTCTTTCCAGCTCATCAGGACCAGCCCTGATGTTCCTCAAAAAGCAAAGAGGAGTCCCCTTTTGCGGCACCTGTGACCTCTGTTTTGGCATGCACAAGGCCTGGGGCAGGTGAGAAGGATCAGAAGAAACACAGCTACTTCTCCCTTTCTACCCTGTCTTTCACCTGCTGCTTCTGTTTATCACCAGAGGGGTCTCTCTGAAGTGTGGATGTGTAGCAGTGACCCTTTGAAGGTGCTTAACCTCTGCACTTCCACCCAAAATGGAGGAGACCCTCTGGACCAGGTCAGCCTCTTATCTCCAGTTTTCAGAGACTTTGTTAGAGGACAGGTGAGTGCATCAGCTTGGAAAATCCTAGCTATTGAGAGCAGAATGTATTACCTGCTTAGGCAATTAAGTGTAGTGAATTTTCTTCTACAGTGGTATCCAGAGAAATCAAGAATCAACTCTGCCTGACTTTCCATTCAAACTTCCCTCCAAGGAAGCACAGGAGGGGAAAAAATTGGAAGAAATTACAATAAACTTAATCCTAAGCATTGTAAGACTTGCCCCTATCCTTCAGCTTGCCCCTTACTTCCTCTGTTTAATTTAAAATATTCATCCTTCAAAGACAAAAAGGAACTTTAAAAGGAGGTATGGAGAAAACTTGTTTAAAATACAGGTGAAATTTCACTGCATATTTGTGGAACTGAGTACAGAAAATCAAAAAGTGTTCTGGCAGAGGAAGAAATGCATTTGTTGAGGTATCACACTGTAGCAGTGCACGGAGGCCTCTAATGAGAGCATGTCCCAGTATGCTAAGTAGTCCTTATCTGCATGGGAAGCTGTGTTTCCTGACACCTTCTGAAATCTAAAGACACAGCGACAAAGTATAGTGGCTTCTCTTTTACCAGCAGGAGAAGTAACACACTGAGAGATCAGGCCTCATACCTCAAAGCTGAGAGCTGAGCTGAGTGTGGTTAGCCTGGCTTACCCCTGTGCCGCAGAGCTGGGATCCCAGTGCCCATCTCCTCAGTTGCAGGCCAGCACCTAATTAGATGCCAACTCACACATTCTCTTGCATGTATCACCCATACACCAAACACTGGGACACGGAGTTTGCTATCTGAAAAGCCCCTAACATTCAGTTTGTGCTAGATAAATAATAATGGCATTAATGGACTAAAATATTAATGTAAAAGACTAACTGTTGTAATTTCTTCTTTGTATGATTTGAGCTAACAGCACCTTCCTTTCTCGAAGGGAGACTGCTTTGAAAGGATCAAGAACAGCTCTGCAAAAGTGGGAGGAAAGGACATATATATATAACAATAAGCCTTTTCCCCCTTAATTTTCTCAGTTGGCTGCACAGTCTTCTCTTGTCTTTTGATGAGATCTCTTAATAAAAACATTAAAAGGATGAGCATAGGCAGCTCTATTTCCAGTAATAGGATGGGTATGAGGCCAATGAGAAAACTTCATTTCATAAAACCTCCCTGCTGAAATCTACTCTACCTCAGCGTTTATCAGCTTCTCTGCTTTATTGTCTAGTTAAAATGGAAATAGCTCAGCATTGGCTCTTACTCATCAAGCCATGTGGATGACAATGTCAACTGACACCGGTTTTCATAAGCTAAAAAAGCTGCCCTGGGGTAAGCAGCAGTGAGACCAATCAGATTTAGTGATTAATATTTCCTGCTTCAGAAAAGATAAAGACACACATGCAGTTGAAATTAGACTTCACCAGAAAAGACAACTTGAGAGAATAACTGGGCTAACATCAGGTTTCTGAATGAAGGACCAAGGGCTCAATTCTTAAGTGGCATTTCCCAGTGCAGAAATGAAGTTTTCTGGTTGTGTTACACAGACAGGCAAGCATTAAAAAGTAGAAAAAGGAGTTGCCACCCCTTACCCCACAGCCAAATCTATTCCCTGAGCCGCTGAAAAAAAGAGGCAAGTCTGCCCTCAGTGCTTGCATAGTAATTGTTTGTACCAACTCCAGCCAAAAATTGTCTCTTTCTCCTTTCAGCTTGGATGTGTTCTTTAGGATTCCTGCAGCGTTTCCAGTGTGGCTCTGAGAAATATCACACTCTCTATCCTGTTTTTTTATTCCTTTCACCCACCAGCAGCTTTCATTTCGCTTTGCTTGCCTGGCCACCTGAAGGAAATGCTTACAGTCTTTCAAACTGGGCTCACAGAGTTTGACTGTGAAGATGTTACATCAGTGCTAAACCAGTGCACCGTCAAAATGGAGCAATCCAGCTAATGAACAGGCAAACTCCAAACATTGGGTTCATGCCGGTGACTTTGGTATGCTAATGTGTATAACAGAGACTTGCATCAGGTTTACTGTCTCTTCTGCAGTTTTATTTTTAGCATATTTACTCTCTAAAGATGTAAAAAGAGGAAAGGCCTTTTCTCCTACCTCAACTTTATCTTGTAATAGGGGTCCTAGCTGAGAACCAGCATAGGGATGAAACATTCCTTTATTCATGTATATAACTCTCTTACAGCTTTCACAGTTGCCTTTCCTTGGCGCTTTCATGAGGAAGAGGGTGAGGAGGAATGCTGTGGCCCTCAGTGTCAGATATGATTGCTAAGGGTCCCCCACCATTTCTGGTTCAGTAGAGGTCTCCCTTAAGCCAGACGCAGTAAAGCCTGGGTAGCTATTGCAGTCCAGTGGAAGAACTGGGCCAGCAAAGTTACAGTCTGATCTTACAGCTCACCTTCTGGGGTTTCGTGCTGTCCCCAAAACACAAATGAGTAAAAAGCTGTCGGATCTTCTCATGCAGGAACCTCATGGTGAGTCAAACCTGCACTATATGGAGCATCTCTCACCTCATTGCTTCCAGCACAGAGGCTGTCAGGAGAAGAGCAGAGCACTGTCTGAGCAAGCTGTGTGCTGTTAGCTATTTGTTCTTCACAGAGTTTTGGATCCCAAGGTAACTCTGAGCTGCTCTAGGGCTGTAGGACACACTTACCGGGAGCTAATGTGGTCCTTGACAGGATGCTGAAGCTTTCTGAGCCAGAAGTTTCTAATAAAAAATAAAAAAAGCCAAGTCCAATGGGAGAGGCTTGGAAACAAAGAAGCCTTTGAAGGCGGAGTGAACAAGAACAAGTGAGACAGCCCAGGTGGCAGAAGAGGAGAAAGAATCCCACTAAATAATGAAAACTCAGGGAGTGAGAGACAGGTCTGCCAGAACAGAAGGGAAGAGAGACCAGGCTTAGAAACAGGAAAAAAAAAAGTCACTAAAAGCAGAGGACAAAGCATTAGGAGCCAAAAGGGGCTGAGTAGGGCACTGAGTTCAAAGAGACTGCTTTATGGAACTTGAAAGCACAAGTAAAAAGTAAAAGCCATGGAGAGACTTCATCCCAGGTAACTCCACAGCTGAGGTTTTGAGATTTCACAACATGGGGTGTAAAATGTTTGACCTGGTTATCTAAAATGGAAAAAAATCACAATCACTGTCTTTTTCCAGAAGAAATCCTGCCTATCAGTTTGAAATACAGGAGTGCTACTGTGTTTTTTTAATCCTTTCTGATTTTGTTTTGTTTTTTCCTGGCATCCTATCACACCCAGATTTGATGGCGATTCCTCAGTATCACACATTTTGGTGGGTAGATAGCCCAATGGAGTGAGAGAATGAAATCATATTGCATCTAGTCAAGGCATACAGTTGCCTGGCATATTTACGGTGCTCTGAGAGGGAGGAGATGATTAGAGAGGGATACAGACACATGCGTCAAACAAGTATATTAGGGGACAAATTTTAAGTCCATATCACAGGTCATGGCTTTCAAAAGAGCTTGGTTTGCATTTGGGCATGTAAAAAAGTGGTCAGATTTTTTACATGCATCAAAACTTATCTCCAGAATGAGATTAAATGTTCAGTTGGGGGTGGTAAAGGTTTATGGCGAATCCTGAAGGTCACTGTAAATTGGAAAGCTGGATTCCTTTTCTCTCCATCGTATGCTCTTAGTCCCTCTAATTTATACTCCTTCCCCTAAAGGATTAGCAAATAAATTCATTTTATTTAAATGGGTTGTCAAAATACAACACAGTCAGCTTCAGCTCACGTGTTTCAGCTCAAGAGCAGAAGCGGTCCACGCTGAGAGAAAGTCACACTACCAGTAGATCAGAGCTTTCAGTCAGGGCCACAGGGGTAGCTTTGATGACTTTACAGTTAGTTCATGATTAATAAATGTCTTTTGTAAAATGTCTCTCCAACACCCCCACTCTACCCTCTGCCTGTTACCTGTGGGCTCTGCCATTCTGATGTCTGACTGCTCTCACAGTTTGTCTGAATTAGGGGAAAAGAGAGTATTTGGGGAGGAGGGGGATGTACATGTGCCTATGTGTGTGTGCACATAACACATAGCTTGTGAGCCTCCACCTTCTGAAAGCAGCTTTTCATTCTTGTCAAGACAAACCCACAGTGAAGTTCAGAAGTCATTGCTGTTAGACAGGAAAAGGGCCAGTTCAAATCTGTCACTCCATCAGCGCATGGTATTCCCCCCTGGTAAAGGTCACTTGGAGAGAAGATATGAAAGCAATTCAATACTTGAACTTACCCCAAAAGCCAAGCAACTTATTTACTATGCAGCGACCCTGTAGTGACCTCATCCACAACATATGCAGCTCCCACTGGCATCAGTTGGTGTCACGAGTACAGATCAAGAAAACAGTATTGCTGTGCTAGGGGAATACATCAAGTACATCTCTGTGGTTTAGTTTTACAAAACTGTATGCATCTTTCAATCACTCTTTATAAACATTAATAAAGTATTGAGTGGAACTTTGAAAGATGTGCTTTTCTTTCCATCCCAGCGTTTCTAATGCTATTTCTCAAGACATAGCAAGCAAGACACAGCAAGCAAGACACATACACCAAAGACACGGAAGAGTTGTTCAAGCTGTGCCGTCTTTTACCTTGAACAGGAATGTTCAGTGATGCTCTGAAATAAATTCCACTCTGAGTGTTTTGTTTAAAAGTGAGGAATAAGCAATTTTTTTTTTCTTTTTCAAAGCACTGGAGGCCAAAGTGATAATTTAGAACTTTTCTTGCACTGAACTTGATTTCATTAGTTCTCAAGAAAGCAACTAGTTCAGAAAGTAAAGAAGAAAATTGATGATCCACATCTTTCAAAGGCACGCCGTGGTTATCGGCATTGCAGGACCACTGTATGAATCACTGTTTTGTGTCACCACTTATACACAGCTGTGCTGTCACTGTGCAGAATTTTTCTGAGCATCAACATCCAAATCCCGATTAAAAGGGAAACCCAAACAAAGTCATCTACTTCCCTCATGATTCACCCACTTCCTTGTCACCATCATGCCCGCAGTGCAGGGACAGAGGAGAAGAGAGAAGGAGGTGAACAAAAAATAAAAACAACAACCCCAAAATATGAAAAGCTGAGGCCGTTTCACAGATAGAAAACAATCATAAGGTCTTGCTTGACTCTGGAGTTTCTAATGCAATTTTTTAAAAATTATGTTCCCTGGTTTCCCCCAAACCAAGTTTATATATCTAGTATAAAATGGCCAAACTGCCTGCCTGATATAAAAAGCTATTTTCTTTCTTTCCCCCCCTTCCCCTCCGCCCCCGTCGATCGACAGCACTTGCCTCCGGTGCCTCAACAGTAGCTATGACTGTGTCTTAATGAAAAAAGATGTATAAAATATTACCATAACCTCAGAGGCATGAGTAAAGCCCTTATTAGAATTCGGGACCTACAGCTGGAAGGGGGGCTTGGGCCGGCAGATAAAGTTAACTATTGTTAGCTCACAAGTGGCTCAGACTTCCTGGCAACTGCAGTGAATTACTCAGCCCTTTATGCAGGGTTTCAGAAACAGTTCACTGTTTCACAACAAAAAAGGCATTCAGGCCGGGAAAGATGGTCTCCCAGGGCTCTAGAAAGCTAGCTTTAAGACAGTGAATGGACACTGGAGCCTCCTAAGTGAATGACCACTGTGGGAAAGGGTGGTGATGTCAGCCTGAATGCATTTCCAATGGTTTTGTCCCACTTTTCATTGCTTTTGCACTCTCCCTCGCTCTTTCTCTGCTTCAAGCTGTCCCCTTCCTGTTCTTTTCAGGCCATTATTTTAAAAGTTTAGAGCTCGCATCCACATGGAGGGGAGGGCCCACTGCGGCATTGCTGTCATGGAAATGCTTCTCTGCACTTTTGTTTGCATATAAAAAATATTGAGGGGTATGGGCAGGGGGGAACTGAAAAGAAGATGAAAAAGTGAGAGGTGGAGGGGACTGGAGAAGAGGTAGTGTCAGCGTGCTGCAGCTTGGAGCTGTGGCTACGAGGCTGGGAGGGGGAAGGAAAACTGGGGGCACAAGGAGGGGAACTGATGAAAGCAGCAGGGATTTGGGGTCCTTTGAAAAACAAATTTGTAATCCTTCACACTGCACATGTTTGAAAGGATCGGCACTTTTGAAGGCCTAGAGAAGAATCAGAATAATGTTCTTAGCTAAGCCCTCGGAAAGAACAGAGCTGTGCTTTGGAAAACATACCCAATTACATAAGTTTATCAAAAGCTTTCAAAGGCTCCTCTGTCCTCGACCAAAAGGGAAAAAAAAACTAGCAGAGGGGTGAAAGAGGGAGAAGACTCCTAAGTGCATTTACCCGTGGTAGCAGGCAAACAGCAGCTAAGCTGACATACTCCAAACCGGTGTGGCCCACCGTCCCAGGCCTCCCCATGTCAGCAACATGCAGGCTTCAAGCAACAAGCCCTGAAAAGCATCTGCAAAAACCAGCTGGATGTGTAAGTAACAAGGGAATACGGAGCAAGGCACTCAATATGCACTCGCTCCTTGTAAATAAAACCATGACTCCCTTGACCAGCAAGTCCACCTGGTTTGCTTTCTGTGAAATACTTGCTATTCATATGGATAAATGTATGCAGGCTTGGCTAAGCCTATCCTGAAGCAAAATTATAGGATAACAGCATCGGGCAGAGAGCGAGCATTACAGCTTAGCCCACACTAAGTTCCCAGTGTGCTGGGGTTTTTGACACTAATGTGTCTAAGAATGCAGATGTACGTGCTGCGTGCACAAGTGTGTCTTAGAAGCAATCCCCTTGCAAAGGCTTTCCTTCCCTCTGCCTGAGCTGCCACCCTGTTTCACTGAGACTATCTTTACAGGCAAAAAAAAGTAGCTTTTGCCGATGGATAACTAACACAAAATCGCAATCATTCTGCAAAAATACCAGCAGAGACCAAGACAGCCTTATTGTGCCATAAAATAGTCAAGGAGAGACTGCTGGCTTCACCTAAACTGTCTTTATATCAGCGCTTTCTGTTACCTGCCCAGACAGGCAATATGCTTGTGTAGCCAGAGGTAGAAGCACAGCACAAGCAATGTGCTTTAGTTTTTGCCATAGGGTAAATACACTAAGATCAGCCCTGTACCCCATGTGAGGCTGACTTTAGTGAGTTTTCCTCTGGTAAAACTTAAGAACCTTGTCTTCACTGTGTTTTTATTGTGGAATAACTCTTGCATACAATAAGAGACACAGCTTTTCATGCTTAAAAAGGAAAGGCCTGTGGCTACCTCCTACTAAACACAGACTCCCTGTCTCTAGAGAGGTTTTAGTAGTGAGGTACCTTCACCATGTTAGTTGTCTGGATAAAACCAAACCAAACCAAACCTTTATGCCAGAGCATAAGAGGGCAAACACAAACCCTGCCTTATTCAAAACTATTGACACTCACTGAACCACCTGCAGCCAGCCTCACAATACGAAACTTTTTGACCTGCTGAGGAGACCTGTGCTCCTGAGGTGCTTCTGAAAGTTCCTAAGGATGTTCCACTAAGGATATTTCTGATCAGTCTTATGAGATAAAGCAAGGGGAGATTTATTTCCCTGAGGCAGTATTTCCTCCTCATTCTTTTCCTAAAAAGACTTGCAACACCCTGTCTTGTTCTGCTTGGCTTTAGCAGGGGACCTCAGGTTTCAGATCTGGTCCATGCAGTAAAATCCAAAGACCAAGGAAAGAATATAAGGCTGTGATTTCATGACTGATTTAGGCCAGTCTGAGATTAAGCTGCCACCAAAGGGTCACTCAGCCCTGGACACAGAAGGCAAGCCTATGTTTTCTTATGGCAGGACAATCTCCAATGAACTTACGCTGACTGTGAAACCCTCTCTTAGTCATCTTTTGCTTCCTGGGCTAGTGCAGGCTGGTGTGAATAACATTAATATGAACATTCCAGTTCATTATAAATCAATTCACTGGCTTCAATAAACTTACACAGTGCCAATAGGAAAGTTCCTTTACACAGATTTCAGCCAAAATAAAAACAGCAGGACTTATAATTGATATAGCTGTTTCAGTATCATCAATCATGTAGACATGCCCACTGAGAATGTATGTGGTCCCTGTGCCTCCACAACTGCAGGGACTGAGGTGGTAACTCCTTGACACTGGTGCCATTTACCTAAATTGTTAGTCCACTGAAGATAAATAGGTGTTAAGAAAAAACATCAGAATTTTAAACTGCCTGCCTGAGGTGTTTTCTCTCCTCAGCTTCCCTCCACTTGGGTCTTCTGACTTCACCATTTCATTACTTGTTTTCTTGCCCACAATAGGCTTGAATGACCAATATAAAAAGGATTTGTCAATGTAAAGAGTTAAAAAATGAAAATACTTTTCAGGTCTTCTTTATATACTGCCAAAAAAAAAAAAAAAAAAACCAAAAAGAGCACAACTCTATTTTCCCAGCCACCTCTAATTCCCATTCTGGCTCTAAGCAAGTCTATCAGTCAGGTGCTCACAAGTGCTGCAGAGCCCCAAAGGCCCCAGTGCGTGTCCCCCCAACACCATCCAGTGCCGGGTGAAGCATGCAGAGCCTGTGTAGGAAGGAATGCTCTTTCTTGGATCGAAACAGCTCTGAGTTGAATCTGCCCAGGAAAGATCCCCTAAAAAAACATTGTTTCTACAAACCCCTACAGAAAAATATTTTGCTGTGTTTACAAGGTCCTTGTCTGTTCGAATAGCCTCGGACCTCCACATAACAACTATGATGTACCAACAATTCCCCACCAAAACACTTAGAAAAACCTCTCCTCTGAAGTTGTGTGGTCTCATCCATAGCAGATGTACCGCTGTGCCTCATGGGCTCCAGTAGACTGAGTGTGCTTTGGGACAGAGGCCAGCAGGAAGGCCTTGCCGGCAGTGGCAGGTAATTGCAGGCATCTGAAGTTCAACCCTCATGAGACTCTGTGGGCATTCAAGCAGCTGTAAAGATAAGTGTGTGACTAAGTAGAGGTTTTGAAATTTTGAAATTTGAATTACAACAACATTTTTTGCAGAACTTTACTGCTATATGAAGTTTCAATCTTTTTTTTCTTTTTTTTTGTTCTGATTCTAGATGAAAATACATGTGGAACTGTTGCAAAAACCTGCAGGACAGAAAGTCCTGTCTTCTGTCAGCTCTGCTTGAAGGTTGTCTAAAGGTTGGACTGTCTTGTCTGGCACCAGGCTCTTAGTAAGCAACCAGCATCACCGTTTTCTTCCACTTACCACAGAAAAGCTCATACCATTACGAAGTTCCAGTCATCTAAGATATTGCTTTAAAAAAGAAGGGATGTATCAGCTAAATTTGAACCAGCTCAGTGAAATAGCCCCCACAGTTCAAGCTGGATAAAAATCATAGGAAATAAACAGCTATGAAGGCAGAAGGCCAAAACAAGATTTAAAAGGCTTTTGAACTCTATCCAGACAAGATCAGGGGAAATTAAAGTGATTTTCTAAGAGCTGGCTCCTGGCAGGTATATTTTAAAGAAGTCTCTCCTGAAACCTTCCCTCTGTGCTTCGATCTCTCACAGCTTTGCTGTGAATATGGTTAATTAGATTCTGGAAAGAAAATCTTTAGGAATATAATCTACCTTCTTCCCTTATATAACATTCCTATCACCTTGTATCTAAGTGCTTCACAGACACTGATATGTTTATCCTGTCTCACTCCCTTCCTTTGCCCTCCATGAACTGAGGAAGTAGGCATTCCCAATTTTCCAGTGGGAGCTGTGAAGTTCTCACTCTGGCAATCATTAGGTCTCTGTCTGTTGTCTGCAGCCACTTCACTTACAGAGGGCTTCCCTCCCCTCTCCGTACCTTCCTGGCTTTAGTCATGGTGGAAAAGTTGGGCTTCCCCTCTAGGCCCTTTGTCCTTCCCTTTCCCATTCTTTATTGTCCACACAACACTGTAGCTGATACTTCTCTTCACCTCTATCCATGTTGCTGTCTCTTATCTCTCCAACTCCTCTCCATCATCCTTCCCCTCTAATTTTAGGTGTGGATTGTCTTGGTCCCTTTCATCACAATTTTTCATCTGAGACTTCAGCCTCAATATTAATGACCTCGATTTGCAGCTTGATGTGTTGTTCCCTCATGTTTTGATTGCACTTGTAGTTCCTTCATAACTTCTGCCCTTGTAAAGGACCACTGACTTTACTTCCTCTTAGCCAGACACAGTTCTCAGCCAAACATTGTGATACTTCCCCTTCTCTTACAGCCCATCTACATCTCCATAACTGGAGTGCACCAATTGATGGCTACAAACTCTTTAGGAGGGATAGACAAGGAAGGAGAGGCAGTGGGGTGGCGCTGTATGTTAGGGACTGTTATGATTGCTTTGAGCACAAATATAGTGAAGACAGGGTGGAGTGTCTTTGCATTAGAATCAGGGGGAAGGCCAACAGGGCAGATGTTGTAGTAGGCATCTATGACAGGCCACCCAATCAAGACAGGGAAGTGGATGAAATATTCTGTAGGCACTTAGGAGAAATCTCACGATCGCTTGCCCTTGATCTTGTGGGAGATTTTAACTTCCCAGACATCTGCTGGAAATAAAACACAGCAGACCAGGACCAGTCCCAGAAATTCCTGGAATGTGTGGGAAATAACTTCCTGACACAGCTGGTGAGTGAACCGACAAGAGAAGGTGCCCTGCTGGACCTCCTCTTGTGAACAGAGAAGGACTGGTGGATGATGTGGCAGTTGGAGGCCGACTAGGGCACAGCAATCATGAAATCGTGGAGTTTTCTATTCTTAGAGAGGCCAGGAGAGGGGGCAGCAGAACTGACATCCTGGACTTCCAAAGGGCTGACTTTGTCTTGTTTAGGCACCTGATTGACAGAATCCCTTGGGAGACGATCCTGAAGGGGTCCAGGAAGGCTGGGCACTCTTTAAGAAGCAAGTCTTAATGGCACAGGAGCAGGCGGTCCCCAGGTGCTGTAAGAGAAGCCGGTGCCAGAGAAGACCTCCCTGGCTAAACAGGGAGCTTTGGCAACAACTCAGGGAGAAAAGGAAAGTTTACAGCCTTTGGAAGAAGGGGCTAGTGACTCACAATGATTACAAAGATGCTGTGAGGCTGTGCAGGGCAGAAATCTGGAGGTCTAAAGCCCAGCTAGAAATTAATCTGGCTTCAGCAATCAAGGACAAAAAGAAATGTTTCTATAAGTATGTCAACAGCAAAAGAAAGACCAGGGAGAGCCTCCATCCCCTGCTAGACACAGAAGAAAACATGGTAACAAGTGATGAGGAAAAGGCTGAGGTGCTTAATGCCTTCTTTGCCTCAGCCTTTAATAACAAGACTAGTTGTACTGAGGGAATCCAGCCTCCTCAGCCAGAAGACAAAGATTGGGAGAATGACCCCCCCACAATCCAGGAGGAGATAGTCAGTGACCTACTGCATCACATAGACATACACAAGTCTATGGGACCAGATGGGATACACCCGAGGGTGCAGAAGGAGCTGGCTGGGGTGCTCGCCCAGCTGCTTTCCATCAGTTACCAGCAGTCCTGGCTGACTGGGGAGGTCCCAACAGGTTGGAAATTGGCCAATGTGATGCCCATATATAAGAAGGGTCGGAAGGATGATCCGGGAAATTACAGGCCTGTCAGCTTGACTTCGGTGCCCGGGAAGCTGATGGAGTAGCTCATCCTGAGTACCATCACACAACACATGTAGGACAACCAGATGATCAGGCCCAGTCAGCATGGGTTTATGAAAGGCAGGTCCTGCTTGACAAACCTGATCTCCTTCTATGACAGGGCGACCTGCTTATTGGATGAGGGAAAGGCTGTGGATGTTGTCTACCTTGACTTTAGTAAGGCCTTTGACACCGTTTCCCACAGCATTCTCCTGGTGACACTGGTTGCTCGCAGCTTGTATGGGCACATGATTTGCTGGGTAAAAAACTGGCTGGATGGCCGGGCCCAAAGAGTTGTGGTGAACAGAGTTAAATCTGGTTGGCAGCCAGTCACGAGTGGTGTCCCCCGGGGCTTGGTTTTGGGGCCACTCCTGTTTAATAT
Source organism: Strix uralensis (assembly GCF_047716275.1). Taxonomy (NCBI): domain Eukaryota; kingdom Metazoa; phylum Chordata; class Aves; order Strigiformes; family Strigidae; genus Strix; species Strix uralensis. The sequence goes on along the minus strand of NC_133974.1, from coordinate 78,469,883 downwards.
CTTTATTGATGATCTAGATGAGGGGATTGAGTGCACCCTCAGTAAGTTTGCAGATGACACCAAGTTGGGCGGGAGTGTTGATCTGCTCGAGGGTAGGGAGGCTCTGCAGAGAGACCTGGACAGGCTGGAGCGATGGGCTAAGGCCAACTGTAGGAGTTTCAATAAGGCCAAATGCCGGGTGCTGCACTTCGGCGACAACAACCCCCAACAGCGCTACAGGCTTGGGGAGGAGTGGCTGGAGAGCTGCCAGTCAGAGAGGGACCTGGGGGTGTTGATTGACAGCCGGCTGAACATGAGGCAGCAGTGTGCCCAGGTGGCCAAGAAGGCCAATGCTATCCTGGCTTGTATCAGCAATAGCGTGGCCAGCAGGGACAGGGAAGTGATCTTACCCCTGTACTTGGCACTGGTGAGGCTCCACCTCGATGACTGTGTTCAGTTTTGGGCCCCTCACTACAAAAAGGACATTGAACTACTCAAGTGTTTCCAAAGAAGGGCAACGAAGCTGGTGAAGGGTCTGGAGCACATGTCGTATGAGGAGCAGCTGAGGGAACTGGGGTTGTTTAGTCTGGAGAAGAGGAGGCTGAGGGGGAGACCTCATCATCCTCTACAACTACCTGAAAGGAGGTTGCAGAGAGCTGGGGATGAGTCTCTTGAACCAAGTAACAAGTGATAGGACAAGAGGTAATTGCCTCAAGTTGTGCCAGGGAAGGTTTAGACTGGATATTAGGAAGCATTTCTTTACAGAACGGGTTGTTAGGCGTCGGAATGGGCTGCCCAGGGAAGTGGTGGATTCCCCATCCCTGGAGGTGTTTAAGAGTCGGGTTGACATAGCGCTGAGGGATATGGTGTAGTTGGGAACTGTCAGTGTTAGGTTAATGGTTGGACTGGATGATCTTCAAGGTCTTTTCCAACCTAGATGATTATGTGATTCTGTGATACATTAATGGTTCATCTGCTTCTCCTGCTCTCCCCCTTGCCTTTTGTTCCTTTCCGCTGACATGGTCCTTTGCACAGCAAGAGCTGGAACAGTACAAGTATGTCATCAAATGGAGATCAATGTTGTGGTGGTTTAGCCCCTGCCGGGGTCTGAGACCATGCGGCCGCTGCCCCTCCCCCACAAAGGGAGTGAAAATACAAAGCCCCAAGACTGAAATAAGGAAAGGTTTAATACAACAGTGCAATAGCAACACAACAAGCAACAACAATAACAATAACAGTAATAGTGATAGCAATGAACAGAGCAAAATAGCTACCAAATACAGCAGTTTGAAGCACGATGTACAAAACCACGAGTGCACCGCGCTCCCCGCCAGGAAAAATGTGACCTGCCAGGATGTGACGTCCGCATGGTATCTGAATAACCCGGCTAGAGCTCCCCCCCCACTGCTGGGGAAACTTAACCCTATCCTGGTTAAACCAGGACAAATGTGTCCAAGATCCATCAGTAGTTGCCATTTCCACATTGCCTAACATAGTCTTCCTCAAGTATTTAATGCTGCCACAGCATCTGTAACAGCTGGGAGAGATTTTATGAGTAGTAGGAGAAGAGGATGTGGAGACACACTGTGGTAAGCAGCATACTGGGACCAATGGAAAGAAGGGAAGGAAGGGACTCGGGCCATTTTGTTACCTTTGTTTCCCCATATTTCATTTCTACCTCCATATGTGACCTAGCCAATTCCTCTCTCGGGAAAATTATCAATATATACTTTGAATTTTTTCTTCTTTTTTATTGGCCTTATCTTCCATCTTCCTCACCCGCACTTCCTCACTCTCTTCTCTTATTTCATCTGTAAATGTTGTTTGTCTGCTCTCTTCTCTGAGCACACCACCTGCCCCAGATGCTTCATTTCCTGACATAAACTCTTATACAATCTCCTTATAGCTTACTCTTCAGCATCTTAGTCTCCTCTGGCTCTTCTCTCAGAGTAAGTTTTATCTTAGGAAAAAGAAAAGAAAAACAAATCTTGACTCTGCTTCTTCAATCCCCCACCTGCCCACCTGCTCCTCCTTTTCACCTTCAGCTTTACTGAATATGCTACTTGCAGTCAAAGCTTGAAGTCCTTTCCTCCATTTCTACCCTAGACTCTCCAATACCTCTCGTAGCAGTCCACAGAAAAAAAATGAAGGTCCTTAATGAGCTCATCACTGTCAAAGATTTCACCCTTCTCTATCTCTCAAATGACTTCAACTTGGCTAAAATCTTATTCTTCCTTGGCTTTTAGGTTACTCATCTCCTCAGCCTTCCCCTTTTTCTCTAGCAACTTCTCATTTTTGAGAGACTTCAAATCTCTGAGATTTTGCCTCAGATCACCTCTTTCCTCCCTCTTCAAAGTATACTTGGGTAATCCCAGCCCATTTTTATGGTATTTTATGATGTTTCTCAAAACAGCCTGAGATTCAGATTTTTACTGTTATTATCACCATTGATGCTGCTGTGTTGGTGTTTAAATGTGAATTGAACTCTTTTGATAATCCACATTCAGATTGCCTGTCTGTGGTCATGCAAGAAGGATATAACAGAACTAATATTTCTGATTTCTCTTCTTGTTTCTCTTCAAAGCATTGTCCACATAGACAATACTCTGGATGCACAGAATTCCTTCATTAACTCAAAAATCTAGTTTATGGCTCTTTGCTTTCAGCATGCCGATTTTTCTTCCTTGTATATATCTTGCTCTCTGGAAATACCTCATTCCTTGTACAAATATCTCACTACCAGGTTAAGGTCTTGTTCCTCTTTGATCTTTCCATGGCACTAGATGTACTCCTGCAATGCTTGGCAGTTAATAGCTGATCATTGATTTAAGTGGGAAGTGAGAAACCTGAATATTTTATCGGATCTGGGCCATGGTCCCCCCTTAGGGAGCTTTTATCCACATAAACTCAGAGCGTCTGCCTAGCATGCAAAAGGTATCTATCTGGCTCTGCTTGAGAGATCTACAATACAAGTACTGACAGACAATATCTAGTTTCATATTATATGAATAGACAGGGAGAAGCCAGGTCAATTCTGCTCTCTCAAGAGTTTTTCTTCATCTTTGGAGTAGAGCAAACATCAGACTTCCTCCTGTGCCCCAGGGTGTCACAGAGTGATGCAGTTCCTCTGACTCTGGAAATACCCTAACCAATTGGCACTGTAACTTCATGGAGCAGTCTCCCACAAGCCCTGTTTTGGAGGTCCCACTCATACCCAGGGCAAGGTGTGCAGACAGGAGCAGCCAGGTGCCTGGTTCTCAGATGCAGTGGAGCTGGGTGATAAGATAGTTACGCTGTGTCTGTTAGAAACCCTGACAACACTAAATTCATCTGGAAATACAGCATCTCCATCAGTAAAAACCACCATTTGCACCCTGGGTGAGAGGCTGGTGGATGAGGTTTCACTCTGCATTTTGTTGGACAGTGTCCTGACCACCAGGCTTTAGCCTAGCTTCAAACACATGAGTAGGAGAGGAGTGCTGCCCATCCTTGCCAGATCTTAAGTTGTGTTGCTGTGCAGAAAATAACTTAAGTTACTTAAAACTTAAAGCCTTGCTCACAAGTAAAGATCCATGAAAAGGTCAAGCAAGAAGGATCTTGACTTGGTAGCCCACTGAAAGTGTGGGCATTAAGGAAAAGGAATTTCTTGTTTAGCCCAAAAGTCCAAACTGAACCATAGCAAGTCTTTCAGTCCTTCATGAGGGCATGAAGACCTCAAAGCATGGGTCCAACAGCTACTTTTGGTTGCAGGGGTCAAATTTCAAGGGCTCTTCTACCTGGGGAAGCTTGTGCACAGAAGGCAATTTACAGCACCCAGGGGACCCAATGCTCACGTCCCTTGTAAACACTCACCCTAAGCTGAAAGAAAGTTTGAGAAAGGCAGCTTACTCTAGTTTGATGCTGAAGCAAGCTACCAAGCACATGGTGCTGTATCTATGCAAGTCTGTGCTGCACAATGGAGTGCAACGTGGGGATGCCCACATCAGTAGCACAACAGGATTGGCCAATCTGAAGTCATTGCAAAAAAAAAAGTTCCAGTAAACATGTGCTAAAGGTGGAAACTGCGTGGACAAAAACCTCATGAAGAAGCAGTTAATACAAGGCAAGCACCAGTACTTTGGCTGCTTTGGTTGTTTCTCTTTGTTTTTACTTTACAGCTGGAGACATCTTTCATAAAATCCCTTCCCATAACACAGATTTTTGGCCTCCTATGCATGTGGTTAATTCTGGCAGGATGTCAACAGGATTCTAGGGGTAATAATTTCACATAAAAACAGAAAGAGTGATCCAATGTGTTAGTATAATATTTGTGATACTATTTATTTTGAGATTACCATAACATTTCACCAAATCCAGTTTTATATTTGTCACGTTTTCTCCTTTTTTTATCTTTTATATCTCATTGTTATTTTGTCAGTTTTATCACTGCTTTATTGTATAATAGAAGCATTTTATATTTCAATTTGTACCAACATTCAACATTATTTATTTGTTACATTATTTGTGGATTTTTTTATGAAAGTAATAAAAAGTTTAAACATTAAAGAATATAAGGCAAACCCTTTCTTCTTGTTTCAGTGCTGAGGGTGGATTTACCAGTGGTCAATGCATTAACAGCATCTAGAGACAGCATTCAGTCTTATTTTCTAGTATTGGAATTGCTGTAATTCTAGGTCATGTGGAGAAGCTTCACTGATGACTTGGACTCACCAAGAGCTGCAGTTTCAAATGTGTGTACTTTCAGTTACACACTTCAGGACTTACTTAGATGCCTATCTCAGTTAGTTTTGTCCCTGTAGCATCAGAACTGCAAGTGAAGCCAGTAAGAACTTTTGATCATCAGCAACTCTGAAATTCCTGCATCGTTTAGGCTTCAAGTGCCAGATGGACTCTAATAGAAAATAAACAAAACCTACTTACTCCTGTGACAGCACCATATTTATCCTTAAGGCATCTTCCCAGAGAAAGATTCAGAGGTCATAAAAAGTAGTTCTACAGGAGATAGATGGGGTCTCAAACTCCCTTTATATATGCAGAGGAGAAAGCACTTTATTCCATTAGTCTATTTAAAAAATGGAGATTCCCTCTTTGTCTCAGAAAGTACGCCACGCTTCTGTTTCTCTCCATGTCCTTTGTACTCCTGCAAAAATCAGCAAGAAGGAGCAAGCAAAATGGAGACTGGAAAGAATCTATCCTGAGAGGGGGACAGAAGGGTGGGAGGGAAGATCAGGCAGGTATGACTTGTTTACTCTCTGGCATACTGAACATCTTCAAATTCAAGAAAACACACAGAAACAAAAATCTCTGGGAAAATATTACCAATAGATTACCTCAGAAAGTAAATTTGGAACTGTTTTCAGTAACCAGGACCATTAATTATCAGATGTCTGAGACCTTCTAGGGTGCTGCAGAGGAGGTTAAGCACACGCATTTTACACAGCAATTCACACTACCAACCACCTTTGACTGCCAAACCCTGTCAGTAGAATGAAAAAAACATGGCACTTAAATGTTCATAGTAACCTTTTCAAACAGTGCAGTATAAATAATTGTGGCAAAGAATAGATGGATTGATAGATAGACAAAAGGATGTCTCTTGTCTGCAGAATTAATTACGAATTTGGATAAAGAAGTACTGCTTGTACAGGTGACTTCATACTCTCCAAGCTAGCCTGCCTGATGGAGGAAACATTTTCTCCTTTCTGCTTACTAAAAACCCCATCAAACCAATCAACCAAACAAGCAAAAAAACCCCCATCTTTCATTTATTCCTTCAGGAACCCATAAAACCAACTTCTGCTTAGAGGCAAGTCAAATACAGGTAAGCTGTGTGTATAATATGAAGAAATATGCAGCTTTCTTTGTCTTAATATAATTAACATTACCTATTAACTAGGACAGTAATATAATCAGGAAAATATGAGGCAGAATCTCTTATAAAACAAACAATAACTTGTGGAAAAGAGCTACAGGTGAGAGAGGAGGAAACAAAATCCAAACAGTGACTGTAATGTTTAATTTACACTTACAGCATCAGAAAAACCATCACAGTTATTAGTGTGAAAAGACCCAAGAAGACAATGACAGCAAGGTGACATGTGACCTTCAAGAGTCCCGTAGTGAGGTTTGCATTTTAATGCCTTAGAACACACACTTGCCTGAGACCCAAGGAATCTGTGAACTGGGAATGGAGTTTTATATGGTGAAAGGTAGACAAGTGATGGTCTATTGAGAAGTGCTGGGAGCAGAGAGGCATTTAGTGGAGATCTGGGAAAAGCCTCCATTTTAAATCCTTCAGACTCAATGGAGCAGAGAAACAGTCCCTTGGCTGGTGGCAGCAAAGCATTGGCGATGTTGAGAAAGTCAAGTAGTCATTCATCACTGTGGCATGGGAGAAGTTGCGTAAAGGATCTGAAAAGCCCTCCAAAGCACCCTGAACCCAGGCAGTAATTATGTCAAGCGTCTGACCCCCTGAAACCGCTGTTAACCTCTAACAGAGGCACAGTTGTACAGCCAAACATTCACAATGTTAGTCATGTTTAAACAGCTTCCAGTAAAGATGACACAGGCCTATTAGAAGAATTTGCACATTCCCTCTGGAATTGATGGGATTCTTTCAAATCTTTATCCTCAGCCTTGGCTGCCAACTTCATCTTTACAGCTTTTATCCCTTATTTTCCCTGTGAACCTGATAAATGAAATATTGTCCCCACAGATTTAATTTTTCCTACTAGAGGAAATTTGTTTTGGTGGGGGTGGGGTGGTCTATGCTACGAATTTCCTAAATGGTTGATTTCACATTTAAATATGTATATTTAAAAACTTGGCCATGAGCCTTAGTTTGGGGTAGAAAAGAAACACTCTGTTCTCCAGTTCTTCCTTTCAAGCACATCAAGGAAAAGATAGTAAATGTCATAAAAAATGAATCGCCAAGCCCAAAGACAGATCACTTTCTCTTTTCTCCAGTATTTCTTTGTGCAACTCCCTGTATAAGCTCAAGGGATGCTGGGAGAATAAAGTTGTCCTTCCCCACGCAGGAACCGGTCCCGGCAGGCCAGGCTCCTCTCTAGCTCTGAAGCTGCCTAATGCCACTGAAATCAATAGAGTTATCCTCACTTGCAGCAACGGGAGGCAGTGTCAGGTCCTTCCCTTCCTTGGCAGTCTGCAGCTCTGGCTCAGAGCCATGAATGAAATGGCTTATCCTATGTGCAGTGAACTAACACTGCTGCTGGACTAGTGAGCAGTGGGACCAGCTGGAACCCAGACAGACTGGAAGGAGATAATGCAACAGGAGGGACCCCCTCCCTATCTCACACACACACACACACACACACACACACGTGCACACACACGTGTGCACACACACAAAAGAGTGAGAAAGGCATTGTTGTCAATCTCAGCACCCTGCCTTTTTGGCAGCATCTTTTTATTTTCTCGTAGAATTCAAGCAATGCTACTCACAAAAGCATACCAGAAATCAGCACCCCTATGTATATTTCAAAGAAACCAAGCTTGCTGTATACCATCTGCCTGATCCTAGATCTCTTGGCTAGTCTTTCATGGTCACCTGAATTGTGTCCTGGGTACCTACAAGTTGTCAGAAGCACATTTCTCCTGCAATTCTGCATTGCGTTCAGAATAATCGTGTCTCCATTTCCCCAAAGACTTCTTTATGATGTTTTAATTCAATCCTGACACTGCAGCCATGAGGTCTTGATGAGGAGTTGTGTAATGCAATAGGAAGAAAAGTTATGACTGTGGCACTGTGAGATCAGCAGCACTGGCACATCAGCTGTACTTTGGCAGCCAAATGCAGGCTGCAGGGAAAAAAAAAGTGTGGAAATACTATCACATAAGAACTTCACTTTTAAAATGGCCAGCCCTGTAGTGCACCCATGGTGAGTGGGCTTCTCCTAAGTGTTCTCCTGAGAGTGAGGTTTTGACCTAACTGTTGCCAACCCAACCCCCACCCCAAGCAAGGTCAGTTTTTTCAGTCTTTGCTAAGAGGTTTCCTTCAGCTTCCTTCATACAAGCTGAGCAGCACCACTGAATATCTCAAGAGTCAAGGGAAAAATTGAAGCTCTTGGCCTACATCAATTCCTTAGCTTAACCAGAGCCTGAAGGCTCTCTTCCCCTTCAGTGACTGCTACTATCCCTGTTCCTACTCTTTTCTTGCAACCACTGGGTATCTTAATGCAACAGACTAGCAGCACTGAAGGCAAAGATCATGGAAGCAGAGCTAAACTAGCTTTAAACCAGACAGGTTGTATACCCCTAATGGGTAAAGCTGATGTATCACGGATCTGAGTGTGAGCTACTTCAGCACCTCCAACCTAAGGTGCAATCCATGCCTTGCTGCATCTTGCTGCAGCTACACTGAGCAGCACCTGAGCTTGGTAGTGTAAAACTGATGCTACCTACAGTAGTAAGGTAAATGACTACTAATTAATACTATATGTTCTCTTAGGGACATGGTTTAGTGGTGAAGTTGGCAGTGTTAGGTTTACAGTTGGACTCAACGATCTAAAGGGTCTTTTCCAACTTAAATGATTCAATTCTATGATTCTATGTTGCACAGAAATCACTGAGGTGTAAACCAGTCTTCACATTTCTCTAGATGCCCTTTATCACCACCTTCAACAAACCTATTGCTCACTGTGTCTTGTGATACTGAAGTATGCTCAGCACCCTAGCTGTCCTGGAAGGTGTGGCTTCTGCATGCAATGGCTAGACACTGACGAAAGATCTGCATTCAGCAACAAGATCTTCAGAATGAGGAACGCAGGTCCTGAAATCATGGGCTGGGATTTTGGAGGAGGCCCCAAGCAACTTATGAAGGCTAAATTTCCTTTTATCCTGTGAGAAAAACACCAGGAGGGAAAGAACTTGGCAAAATGTCAAGCATGAGTAGATAACTGATAAGACTCCTTCTATAAAACTAATGTGAAATAATTTTGGGTTTCATTTCAGTGCTGAAAGATGGTTAGGGTCAGTTTTTTCTCTCCTTCTAAAGTGATGTCCTGATTCCTTCTTACACTTCTATAATAAGCTTCTATGAATTCCAATAAAATAATCACCTGCAGGATTCAGTTTTATTGCCCTAGACAAATGCATCATCTTTACTCCAATTTAGGAAAAGCATTACAGCCATGTGTAATAGTCCAGATCCTCTAAAAAAACCAGAACAGTCATTTAATTTAACAGCAAGGCTTTTCTCCATCAAAAGGCTAGAGACATCACCATTACCCAGGTTTTTCTTAATTACAGTATATGGCAGGAAGAATTCTGTAAATAATCATACTTGTGCTGTAGTTTGAAAGTTGCCATCTCCCACTGGTTATATGTACCTCAACAAAAGGATCTAGTACAAACTCTGGAAAAGTAATTGAAACATTGTCTCATCTCAGGCATACTCCCTTCCCAGCACCTTAGGACACTTATCCAGGAAACAGGATCCAAGTTGAGATTCTCTTCACCTAATAGAATTCAACCTCATAGCTCCCACTTCTGAGGAAAGACACTTAGCCATGTAATCTAATATTAAGCTTATGAGCAGGCCTATATTATGGAGGCCACCAGATTGTCACTCAGGCATAAAGTGCCTTTTGAGCTGAGGCTGTACTCATGGACTTCACCACTAACATTGATATAGCTATCATATGCATCCTCCTCATGAGCTGAGTAGAGAAAATACCAGGGAGAAAAATTATGTCCCTCCTAAACAGTTTTTCCCTTGATTTTGAATCACACACATCAAGACAGTTTTCAAGGAAGAAACACAAGGTAATGTTTTTCATCACCATGTAAGACAAAAGCCTGTACGAGGTAGTTTGAGGAGTTTGAGTCAGTGTGCAGTTCCCTTGCTTCTGGGTCTCGGGCTCAAATCAAGTCCACAATAGTTAATAGTTTTCCTCTTGTGAGGTGCTCTGTGTGAAGGTCCTGACTACCTCTAGGTCTAACTGATAAGGCCAGTGCCTGCAGTGCCACCTTTTGCATGCCAGAAAAGCATACTGTAATATCTGTGCATTGATCAGTGGCCTCTCCACTCTGGCACACAGAAATAATAATTCCCTGAGAGTGTCAACAAAGACCCCACATGTGTTTGGCAGCACCTGATTGGACAGACCAAATGCCTGACTCCCTTCAGCTCTGTTCTGTTTGAAGCTGGGTGGGACAGAGTCTTTGTTTTGTTTAAGCCCCCAAATACAGTGAAGTGTGTGTAGACCATAGTCATTCACTTAATGTACGCACCTCATATGATAGCAGCCTAATGCATTGGGAGTGGAAAAAGTCTGATCTAACCGTCTTCTTTTCACTTTGTAGAAGAAGAATCTTAATACCTCCGTATACTGAAATCTGAAATGCTCCTGAAGCCCTGAGGACAAAACATCAGATGTCATCAGGAGGAACATGGGCTGCCATGCTTTATACTGTTCCCTGACTTTACTAAGTCTGCCAGTAAAGTCACCAGCACCACTGTAAAAATTCCCTGTGCAGACAGAAAGCCCCTGTTATATTGGCCACAAATAGCTATCCTGATAACTTTCAAGATCTATCCATGTTTCCAGGACTGGATAGATGGGTATAACCAGTGTGTATATCATTCAGTTCAAACCTTCATGGTGCTCTTTTTCTACTGCTCCCATTCAGAATTAATTTGGTGCTTTCAAAGTTGGGCATTAATTGTTCCTTAATAAGATATCATCATAAAACATGCAATTTAGTGCTTCGTTTCTTCCAATTTCCATATAGGAATCTGACTGTGCTAAATTCAAGCTTTAATCCCCCTGGCCCTTCTTGTAACTGGGGCTATAGACTATGAAGGGTTACCGACCCATAACAAATAAATTAATAAGCTTGTGTAATTATATTTGGGTCATTTTATTTCAAACCATGAAATCAAAAGCTCTGTTCACATTAGTGCAGGAATTGCTGTAACTGGCCATTGGGGCTCCCTTGATACACCATCTGCAAAAGCAGAAAACTGGCACATGTTGGACAGAAAGAATCCATGCTCATAGCTAGTGTGCATGATTTTTTTTCATTACCTTTGCTGGACATAGGCCTAAAATCCTATTTCTATCCATTCCCTGTCTCAAAAGAGTAATTCTGCCTTACACCATGATCTTTGTCTTTTGCTGTCAACAGTTGCTGAAAGTCCTCACATCGCTACCAATTTGTAGATCAGTTTATCTGGCCTTCAGCTCTTTTGGGGCAAATCACAGAAAGTATGGGCACAACCACAAAGGGGACTCCTGGAATGCCTAGAAAGCAGGACTGTGCTTCCCATGGGAAGATGTATTGTAACATTGTTGCTTATCCCATTTGTCTTGGCCTCTTACGCATCTTCTGGTAGAAGGACATACTCTTTCTGACAGCTTGAGTCGTTCGAGGTTCTTACTTGGCTTTTCTCCCTGTGTAGCACAATTCCCCTTCTTACCTTCCTGCATCCCCCACTTTCATTGTTGCTTTGTCTTTGGACTTTTTGCTCTTGACTCTATTTTACCTTATGATCACCTTAAATTAGAGGCCTGGGAAAGTTCTGCAACTTGCATTGCTGCTGTCCCCAGGAACCTAACTGAGCTTGAAAAACAGTTCTAATTTCCAGACTTTGTAATGCAGTCACACAAGTTAAGGCTGGTAGGCTTGACTTCTATGGTCTATGTTACTATGGTCATCGCTACAGCCACTGATGTTTGCGATCCTGCAGCACGGAGCTATGAAGAGGGTTCTTCCCACTTCTGCTGCATGCTTGAAGGGCCAAAACAGGACAGTCCTTCCATGTATTTCCCCACTTTACGTGAAGTCATAAAGTACTATTTCTGCCCATAGCTAACAACATGCTGGACAGCCTGTCAATTGACTGACCACCTGACATCTCTTGAAAAGAAAGCTGCACACAGCTGCCTTGTGAGGTAAGCCAACTGGCGTTTTCTGGGCATGAATTGTCCACACACCATGTCACGGAAGAGGAGGAGCACATGAAGATCCTAGTTGTGAAAACAGAACTGGAAACGGCACCTGAATGGAAGATTAGTTCACTGCATTGCTTATGATATATTAGTCAAAAAATGGTAGAGACAATCATCTGCAGCTGCGTGGACTTCACCAAGTTATCAGGGCTACACGTGAATATGCATTAGTAACACAGTAACTTTTAGAAAATGACTTAGTCCATCAGTGGCTATAAATGTGACAGCTCTTATGCAACCTCTGCATAATAAGTATCAAAAATGGTGGCTCCTGGGTGGTAAGAGGGTGCACCGAAGCAGGCATCATGCTGTATGTGCCCTGTGCTTATATACTTTTCCTAAGCATCTGCTGGTAGCCCTGTCAGCCTAGTATATTGAGCTAGATGGCCCTCTAGTCTAGGAGAAGAGTTCTTATGTCCTTCTAAAGAAGGATCTATGGGGAGATAAGTTACTGTGGCAGAAAAATGACATATATTTCCCAGCTGCTTTACAGCAGAAATGCCTCAATTCTGCCCTCAGTAAGCTAGCTGGAGTTCCCACCCACTGCAGTGCAACTTGTACTTGAATAGCTGAGGGCAGACTTTCTGGCATTCACATTTCTATATGCTTAACCTAAACTGAGAATAGTTTACCTATCTGGAATTTTGGATGCAGTTGCTTCATACAAGGGTGATTTTTAGCAGATGTAGCCATTTTACGCTTATAAAGTTAGCAGTGATTTTGGCACAGGAGGTTCTGTGTGCAAGAAAGCCACTGAAAGAAAATATGAACCAGAAATGAAAGTAAATCTAACCAGAAACGGAAGTAGCTGCCAGTTTCCAGCATAGCATCCAAAAACCTCCAACTGTGTGGACAGCACCCTTTTGAACTTAAACCGTATATACAGAGTTTGGCAAGAGAAAACGTACTCCAACACTGTGTGTCACATTAAGGGAGACATAAAAAGATGGTTTTGTCATTTAGTGGTGACTTTCCTTGAACATCTTTTTCTTTTGTGTCCAGCTCTTGGAAGTAGGGATACCAGGTCCATCGCAGACTTGGTGGATCAGCCAACAGGGGGCAGCCAGAGGACAGGAATGAGCGCCAGTGCCTGACACCTCTTCCTTCCAGAGCCCCGAAAAGCAACAGTCAAGTCAGCCTACCAGGAGCCTGCTAGTTGGTCTCTAGACTGAGTCATTAGACAGACACCTCCCTCCCTGGCTCATCATTTCGTTATGACACAGGAAGATGTCAGCCTTTCGTGGGACAAAAGGACATTCTTAGGAATGCAAAGGACTGAAATATCATCTCATACCCTGGCACGCTTCCAGGACACCAAGGATGTGCAGCCTCCTTAATCACAAGTCCTTTTTTGGTCCTGCTGCATTTTAAGAGACTAGTCTGACTCAAAGAGGATATCAAGTTCACCTAAAGTAGCCTGTAGGATTTGCATTTGAAAGCCATCCAGCCCAAGCTTAACCAAACCAGCCTCCCTTAAATTAAAAGCAAAAAGAAGAGTCTTGCTCAACAGCACTCTCTTTTGCTTCTCAGCTTTGCCCTTGGAAGACCACACTGCTGTCTGTCCCCAAGATAATATTTTTGGAAGGTATGTTCTCTTTATTTGGGCCAGGACATTAAGCAGACCACCAAAAGGACATACACAAGCTATTTTGGAAGGCTGTGTTTTTGCTCTGCAAATGTAGTCACACAAGTGTGCCTCTGCTTCATAGCACTGTTCCTATGCTGAAAGCCAGTGTTCAGGGAAGACCAGATTAAACTGGGAAGCTTGGCATTGCAACCGGGCCAGTCACTGGGTCCCAAGAAAGATTAGACTGCCATAGCATAATATTGTTGTCAGACTATAATATTAGCGGTTTGACAAGTATAAGATTTCTCATAGGACCCCTATACCTGTGATGGACTCTGGAGCCAAACATGACCAACTCTGATTTTCATCCCACACATTTTTAGTTACATTTTAAATATAAATAAAATACATAAAATAAATATAAATAAAATACAGATTACCCTCCTCCCTGTGAAACAAAAGGAGTGAGGAAAGGAATATTATCCAATGAAATCACTAGGGCCTAATCTTTTCAAAACACTGCTGCTGAACTCACCCTACTGTCATTTCCTTGGCTGCCACAATTTTCTAGAGACCTTTTTCAATGATTTCCTATCCTTGAATTTTAAACTCAAGTCTTCTACCTCTGTTAATGAGGTGCACCAAATTTTTTTCCCCACCCACAGGACCTCCTTTCCTCAGCTGTTGCATCTACCTCCATTGCTCCTTCCAAGGCACCTTATCTATTCACCTATTCTCATCTACTTCTATCACCCACAATTTTTATATTCTTAAGTAAAAAGACTTTTCCATCTCTCCTACCTTTACTTTTCTCGGACTCAATATCAAAAACTCATTTCTATCCCATAACACTCTCCACTGCTGATCTCCACGTTTCCTGGCATCTTCTAGCTCTGTTATTTGCCAACAGACATGACAAAGAGTGGGAGCCAGAGGCACATTCAGAAACACAGTGAGTGGAAAAGAAAATTTTAAGATAGTGGCATTTCAGCATGGATGTCACTTCAGTTCTGTCCCCATCATTAATTCTAAAGGAGTCTTCCATCTCTGCATTATTGTGTTTTCAAACTCTATAAAGGAAGTTTCTCAAAATGCTTAAGCGATTCAGAGCACATACCCTAGTCAAAAAGCAATCATGTCTCTTTAAAAAAATGCTGATGGCCAAAGTATATTTGGAGGGTGGTTTCCTCTATTCACTGCTCAAACTGCTATGTGCTAGCTGAGCCATGAAGAGATGTCAGTTCCTGAAAACCCACTTTATAAGCAAGTCCCATTGCCTGCCTGAAAACTGTTCAGTCAGTCAGCCAAAGCATTCATTTCACTTCCTTTCTCTTCTCTAAGGGACACAGCTGGCCCTCTCTTATGCTCCCTTAAACACCTCAGATTTGTGTATAGCTAGAAAGAGACATGCTCACTAGATTCTAGAGGCATTTGTTAACAAAGTTAAAAAAATAAAAGCGAGATGCTCAAAGTCCATCAACATATGTGAACAACTGAGATGCCTTTAGCCCCAAAAGAGTGAAGTACTTGTTTCTTTACACCTTGTTGCTTCAAGACAGGCCCAGTTTATTGTCCATGAAAGTCAATGGGTGTCCATCCACCTCAGTGGGCACTGCACTGGGCCCCAAATCAATAACATATTTCAGAAATTTTCCTGAGAAAGAGTGGGAGCATTAGCAAAGCAGCACATGAATTAAAGCAGGCTTGATCCGCTTTAATGTGTGCTCTGAGCCTGGGGCCCACTAAGAACCTTCTGATCACATAATCTGCCTATCTAGAGGATCTGTATATATACAATGAGATAATCCTGGTAATCAAGAGTGTAGATAATAGCATTATTATTTTAGTCCCATAAATATTTGAAAAGATAGGTTTTCTTCTCCAGTGCAATCTGATAGGTAAAATTCCCACACTCGTTGAAAAAAGACCTGCCAGAAAACTGCAGAAATGTAATAGGAATAAAAGCAGGGATAAAATATCTCAGAAAACACAACACACAAAGTAAAAACATTTTGACTGCATACATGTTTTCAAATCTTCAGGTGTAATCAAAAATCACTGAGAAACAACATACAACTGATACTGTTTTATGAGAAGTGTCAGAAAAGCATAATGATATTTATTACTACACTGTAGTTGTATACCAGGAACCCTTGGACCATGGCAGGTAGGGGCAGAAGGCAAAAGGAGACTAGGGAGTAGCCAAGACAGAAGCAGACAACTCCTTTTGTCCCAGGAAAGGGCAGCTGGGAATACCAGGCCAGCAGGGGACAGGAGAGAAAGCATGTAGCCAGAGAAGGGCAGTCCAGGTCTGGCATGCTGGTGAGTGATCACAGCAGTTGCAGTCCTATTCTGGTGCCCCCATAGAAATGCAGTATCTGCCTGAGCCCTACTTAGACCATTATGTCACTACTAAAGCCAAAGAAAAATGTTGACAACTCAAAGACAGGACTGAAGGATGGAGTGTTACTGATATAGTTCAGCTGGTAAGAGTGGAAAGCCCAGTCCCCTCACAGGGCAGTGACAACACCAGAGCAGGAGCAGCTTCTGTTAATTCAGTGAACTGTTTCTCCTAGCTGTTGCTTCTCTGAAGCAATGGACCCTTCATCTTTCCTAGTAGGAAGTAGAGAATTTCCTTCTGATCCTAAGGGAACTGCAGCAAGGACAAGAGTTCACTGCTATGACAAAGCTACTGAGGTCTGGAAATAGTGGTTATTGACAAACATCTATCCAGTGAGCATCAGAATAATCCCCTAAACCATTGAGGGAAACTCAGGTCACCTTCCATTCCACACATCTCTAGTTGTGGTTTATTAATGGACTGAATATGTTTGCTATTTCTACGTAAGGGTAGTCTGTTCTAGTAAATTTGTTTTGGTATGTTTTTTATAGTAAGATGAAATGATACTTATTTTGTCCCCCAAAAAAACCCATCTCTGCAGTGTAACCAGTTTCAAAAACTTCTGCAACCTTGGCCTACACAGTGTAGATGGCGCTTGGAGGGGAAGAACTTCCTCTACAGTCAGGGACTCCTGTTTCTTGTTTTGAAATTATAAATTAATAGTGAGGAATATACCTATCCAGACAACTGGATTTATTTGAAAATTCACATGGGAAACTGGCTTCTCAGAGTTCCTACCATCAGACTACAGCAAGACACTTTGTGATAAACCACAGCGCTACATCTTGAAATTGGACTTGAATCATCTACATCATATACCATCTGCAGAGCAGGAATTACTCACCAGGACATCTTGAGCTACAACAACAAAATAAATGTATACATTTCTGACAGAAGGATTGTTCCAAAAAGAGCAGACTAACTAAGACTATTTTGCTACATGGTATTTACACAACTGATTATCGGTGTAGTCCCCCAAGTGACCTAGTTTTGCATATCTTCTGGAAAAGTATTCAGGACAAACAATATGAATCCTCATCCTTATTTCATTCACAGTAAAGTTTGGGGTTTTTTTTTAAAGTTATGGTTTTAGTTTGATCCACCATAAAGACAAGGGACTGTTTGCAAAATCTGGATTGATTTTGCTTTTCAAATTCTCATGACATTCAGTGAGAGCTTAATCCAGCACTACTGAAGTCAGTGGAAGTTTTGCCAGTTACTTCAATGGGGAGTAAGAATTTAATTATGCGCTACTGAGTACTGTCAGCATTTGATTCTGGTACTTGTAAACACAGGATATGGACCTAAACAGATTACAGTCAGTCCCCGAATGGCAGTACCATGGACTAAGCCCAGCTCAAGGGCCTTTTTTTCCAAATAAGAGTTTGTTTCTAGAATCCAAAACCCAGGAGACTTGCCTTCTGTTTCCAAAGTATCCCTTTGATCTGTAGGAGATTAATACCTGTGCTCTTTCTTCTGTAGGAGCATTTTTTGGGAATAAATTCTTTCCTCTGAGTCCAGGTCACTGACATCACAGGACAAAATAAAAGGTTATTATTGTCCTTCTATCCAATTCCTCCAGTTTGGCTTCCCAAGCCTGCAGTTCCTTCCCTCCCAGCACCACAGGGAGGACCACTTTTATGAGTCCTCTTCCTTCCCTGAGGAGTTCCCACAAGCACTGTTCAGATATGTTAGGTTTTCTTTAGTATTTAATTTCATTAGGAGATCGAGTCTTTCATAAATGTCAAGAGATTGTCTGGTTTTTTGTTTTTTCAAGACAGGATGTTTACATTCCTGGCTTTCACCTAGTTTCCCAGGTTATCAAGATTTCTCTCAGGTAGGATATTACTTTTTCTCTGCTCCCTGCTCTCCACACAATTATCTGAAGTGCTTTGTGTTTTCCCACATGGGGCCCACTTCTGATCTCTTTCACACAGGTTTTAATCTGCCTGCTCTAATGGAGTTACTTCTGATTTAGTTCATTTTGGTAAGGAATCACACCTTGAGCCTCTGCAGAGCTGTAAGGGGCTTCAACTCCCTAATTGTGCTGCATAATGCTTTTATCTTCCTTAAGGGCCCCCCTGGCCCTAGATTCCCCCTCTCAGTGAAAGTCCCACCATCAGTCAGTCTTCACATCACAGCCTGAAGGGGAACAAAGAGAAGGAGCACCAGGATCATGAGAAGAAGATGCAGCATGGGCTGTTATCTTCCACTCCATTTTGTCGCTGGGTGTGGCTTTCCCCTGCTGTAGGAATAAGAAGACACAGGAGTTTTGCCCCAAACCCATTTCTGCTGGTGCTTACACTGAGTTGAGAGATCTGTCCTGTTCCTCATTCACTCTGCTTTTCCCATCTGGATCTTTCACTGAAAGAATAATTTCAGCTGCTCAACAGGTATATGTTGGTTTGTTAGGGAAAAATAAAATCTGGTAAAGAGATTAAAGAAGTAGTACCAGAGACAGATGAGGTACATGGAACAGTTGCTTCTTGATGAATCAATCTTGCATCTAATTACAGTCAATCAGCACCACAATGAGCTCGATCCATTGCATGAACACGTGGACTAAGAGTTTGTTTTTAGAGCCAAGAGCAGTTTATTCCCAAAAGTTAACACCCTGCAAAAGAAGATAAAGCAGATGAAAGATACTAAGCAGGAAGTTAGATGTGTGTATTCTGTATTAAAGAAGTTTCCAATATTTGCATTTTGTAGGCCTGAAGTTAGAATAGATGTTGGGGTTAAATAAATTAAAAATTAAACATGAACACACTATTATTAAAATCTGTATGCTTAATATCTGAGACAACAACTGAGGCTTCTTCTCTCTGTTGATTTACAAGATATATGGTTAGTTTTACAATCCAGGAACAGTCTCTAAAACAATGCACACATTTTACTAGAAGCATAAAATGTTCCTGATATTAGTATAATAAAATATTTCACTTGCAAATAAGCTTATAAATGTTTTCCTAAAGCAAGCAGTAAAATGTGGCTGCAAATGTAATGCAACTTCAACTAGAATTTCTCCACATAACCATTTCTCGTTCAATCCACCACCCAAACAATGATTACATCTTATAAACATATTTGACCATAATAACAGTGAATGTTTTCAAAGGAGGGATAACAAGATCATCTGTATGAATGTCCATTCAGATAACATATCAAAAGAAATATTCCAGAGTTATCTTCAATAACATCTTAGCTAAGAAGTGTTGCTGAAACTTCTTAATGAGAAATTACTAATGAAGGAGTTTACAAGGCAGCTGAGATAGAGTCCATGAATAGAAATATTCAGAACCCTCCTCAGGAGAAAGGTTAATTGCCTTTGAAGCCAACTTCTGCTTTCTAGAAGACAGAGGTGGAGCAGTATGCCTGTTTTGTTCATAGGCTCTCAATAACTGATCCCACATTCGTCTGTGTAACCAACATGAACATCTTCATTCAGAACAGCCAGATGAAAATTCAGGTTAACTTTCCCACTCTAACAAAAAAAAATGTGAATTTTTTAGTGCAGTGAAGGCCTGGAATCAGTATCATCCATTATTGACTTTGTAGCTAACTAATGGCTTTGCACATTATTAGCATTACTAGTATGAATATAGCTAATGGATATTAATATGATATGAAAAAGTGCTTATTAAAACACTATAAAATGCATTTCATTAGTAATTAGCACTTTTGAAAGCCTAACTTCTTAACTAATGCGTTTATTTCACATATTTATAATTGCAAAATTATATGTACTCATTTTTATAGATTAGAGTTTCAAAAGAAATGTGCTCAGTATAATTCCAATATGCTTTTTTATCCTTCCTTTCTTTCTCTTTTGCACGTTTACAGAAAGTGCAAAGGAAGAAAATTTCAGCAGTAACTCAATGATGGAAAGATAGCAGATGGAGCTCCTGCAAAAAGCATTCCCCTGACAGAAAGTGTAGGAAGAAATAGGGCAAAATGCCACGTGGGAATGCAGTGCTCCTGAGTGGACTCCAAGGTGCCTGGTTCCCTCTGTCCCAAGTTCTCTCACTTGGAGCAACCACTTGGTTCACCAGTATACTCAGGGTCAGCTGGATGAGCATCATGTATCAATAATGAGCTTTATTGCAAGTATAGCTTCAACACAAAGGCTTTTACTTCAAAGAAAAAATGATCCCCAATTCCCAAACACCATCATGGTGAATATCCAGTTTCCTGATATAGAGAATCTGGTAGAAAGTGGTTGAATTTATCATATCCCGGAGGGGAAAAAACCCAAACAAACAAACAACACCCCCAACATACCCCTCCAAAAGAAACAACAAAAAAACCCAACAAAAATCTAGCTGAGCTAACCAGGAAAAACAGGGATGAAGAAGTGTTGGAGAAGAGCTAGGAGATGACATCCCTTTAGCAAGGCCTCAACTGGGGAAAAGGAAGAAAATTACAACAAAATGTTCCTATACCTTCATTCTGAGTTTTGATTTTGAACAAACTAGAAATTTAACTGCATTTATTGGTTTGTGAGTGGGACATGTGAGACTGTTTGAGATCACGCTGTTGCCTGCAATGACACTCCTGAGGGCCACAAGCAGCAGAGGTCTTGCGACACTCTGCAAGGTCTCTGTCCAAGTTATGTGAGCCCTTGGTAAGGGTGGTCTGCCCAGGCAGAGTAAGGCCTTGCAGCTGTGGCCCTTTAACTCAACCTCTCCATGAGCAGAGGATTCAACAGGAATAGTTGGCTGTTCTAATCTTCCATCTCTGAAATGCTGTGATCTCTGAAACCACCTTTGCCCCCAGCAGAGAGGGGCTGCTGCTGTGCTGGCTCAGGTAGAGCATGCTTCCAAGCTGCCTCAGGCAGGCCAAGGCTGCTTATATTTGTATATCATTAGCACAGAGACCCTTATGCAGGAGGCTTTCCCTTGGTCTTTTTTGCCTTTAAGCAACTTTTCAGTTTCCTATGGAAAAAAAAGCTCCTCAATGCCTTATTGAGTTCATCTGAAGTTCCAAAACTAATGAGGCTTTTGTCTCCCTCTTAACCTAAGAACCATTGTTACCTCTAAAAATAAAAGAGATAATCTGCTAAAGAGCTAAAAATACTGAACTCCAACAGCCTTTTCAGACCTTTACAGAGAAAATGATTGACACACTTGCACCTTTAATCTTCACCAAAAAAATGCTGAGACAGGAGCTCCTATACTTACCTCAGGGCAGCTCTTTCACCAGCTGCCTGCTGGTTGTTCTCTCAACGTTATGGGGGAGCCAGCACAGTTAGGGTAGATGGTTAATGCTCAGAAGGTGATATTCATGAAGAAACACTAACAATCACCCAAGGGTGCTTGTTCAACATTGTTTTCAAGAACGAGCTCTGTATTATTTTTAGTAAGAAAAGCAGGGAGTTCTTTCAGATAGGAGTGTCAAGAAGACCAGCTATGTTCCCTTTGCCCAAATCCCCATGGCTCCAGGACAAACAAAAGTTCTCCTGGAACACAGTTGGATCCAAGGTGCAGACTGGGTGAATCACTGCATGCTTTGAATTGAACAGGACAGTAAGAAAATGTAGACTTAATGAATATACCAAAAAGCTCTCCAATTTATCATAAAGAAGGCTTGAATAGTCACAGTGCAGTGAACAAAAACGTCCATTTTTCCAGAGCTTGCTGGTCAAAACACAGTTAAACATTTGCCTCACTTCACTAATAGCAAAGTTGTATTGGGTATCCACAGCAAGTTGTTGGCAGTGGCAGGGCTACAGGGGTGGGTTCTGGGAAAAGAGACCAGGAATTGCCCCGTGCCAGACACAGCCAAATCCAGCTGGCTCCAACAGACCCACTGCAGGACACAGCTGAGCCCATCAGGTGGTGCCTCTGTGATAAATTATCACAGAGGGAGACAGAGAGAGCACCAGAGAGAGAGGAGGAAGGAATAAAAAAGGAACAAGAAACCGCAGAGGGAACACCAAGGTCAGAGGAGCTGCTCCAGGGTGGAGCAGATATTCCTGAAGGAACTGCAGCCCATGGAGAGCCCATGAAGAAGCAGGTATTTCTTGAAGGACTGCAGCCTGTGAGGACAGACCAAATCAAAGCATGGGAAAAGTGTGAGAGGGAAGGAGCAGGAGAGAGAAATACTAAACCTCTTATGTTCTGACTATAACTGCCCCCCCTGCCCTCTGCACCACTTCGAGAGCAGGTACAGGGCCTGGGAGAGAGGAGAGGAAAGGTGTTGTGTATCTTTGTGTCTTACCGCCAGATTCTATTTTAATTAGCAATAAATTAAAATAACTTTCTCCAAGTCAAGTTTGTTTTGCCTGCAATGGTAACTGGTAAGCAATCTCCCTGTCTTTATCTTGACCCATGAGCATTCTCATCTTATTTTCTACCCCTGCCCTGCTGAGAGGGGCTGTGAGTGAGCAGCTGGGTGGGAGCTTGGCTGTTTGCCAAGGCTAAACCACGACAAAAGTGAACCAGTCACAATGTGTCAAGCACGCACATGGACTTTCTCAACTTGGAGCCTCTACAAAAGGATATATTTTGTTTCAACTAAAGGAAATGCTGGGAAAGGTAAGAGCTATTTCACAGAGTTCTTCTACAGACATAAAAAAAAAATATGATTCTCTAGGGGAAATACCAGCTCCAGCCTTTTCTAATCACTTGGAGGAAGAGGAGGTGTCTGCATGCTCCCTGAATCCCCAATCTTTCTGCTGTCCTTCTTTTAGAAATGACTGGAGAATGGAGGACAATTGAAGATTCTCCGGCATTGTTCTAACAATATCCTGTTTGCTACAAGCTGTGTTCTTTCCACTTAAGATGTAAACCTGCTTCCAAGTCCTGATTTCATTCCAGCTAGACTTCTGAGAGTATAGCAAGCTTTCCTAGCTCTAACTACAAAGGAACATTTTGGTCACTTCTCCAGTAGAAAAGGAATTCTAAACCCTCTTTCTATGGCCAGCTGCATTTAGTCATTTTTAGTCTAAAATCTTCTAAATGTGAACTCTTCTCTTTCCTGGGTTCTGGATTCTTTTTATGACACATGATATATTCTCCAAAGCTTGCAGTACACAGAGGGATGTCCTTCACCTTCTCCAACCTCTTTGACAATAACGAGGCTGCAATGGGGAGGACAGTGAATTAAGAATGATTCCCTCCCCTAAACACTCATTCTGGGGAGTGAAGAGAGGCTGAGAATGTTTCTCCCGTCCAGCAGATGGCTCGTTGCCGTTTCCAACACATAGAATTCCCTAAGCCTGTACAAGGTGTCATGAATTAATCTCTAACTCATTTGTACTCTAGAATGTTTCCATCCATTTAGGCTATCAAGGGATTTGCTATGCTTCTAATGTGTCATTATAAAGTCCTTTAAAATATTTCAATCCTGCTTTAAACTTAAACTCCTCAAAGAACTTTAACTGTGTGGTGTAAATTTATGAAGACCATATGAAAGATGTCAAATTCATGATAAAAGTCAGAGATAATCCAGAAAATAAAAAAAATAAAAAATTAACTGGAGTGCAAATTACTCTTCAATGCTCCTGTCTGTTCCCAGCCAAAGAAATATCTCCAGCATGCCTCCAGGGCAAATGTCCTGACAGAAGTCAGCCAACCTACCTCATATACCTGTGTACATTCTGAAGACGGTGGTCACTTTGACAAAATCCTGCATTAAAGCCTTTCTGCTCTTCAACATGATCTTGACAAGTTTTACAAGATGCACAGGGTTGGAGTTAGTGTTAGACCAGACTTTCTTTGGAAAAGCCAGGTTGTTTCTGCAGGTTGTGTTCCAGCTGGTGGAGCTCTGCTGTTTCAACCAACACTAAGTCAATGGTGAATCTTGTCTGAGGTGGGGCATCAGCTCTGTGGATTTTTGCAATAGAAATTAAAATCAAGTTTTGGTTGTTCACAGTTGACAGAGACTGTGTGGCACTAATGTATGAGTGGTATTATACCAGCTGTGACCTCCTGTTTCAATCATACTTCGGGTAGCTGTACTCTGGCCATTCGTGCTCCTCACCATCTCAAACCAACAAAATAATTTCTAATCTGCAGCTGTTGCTGTGGGTTGTCAAAAGAATTTTTCTGGCCACTTCCAGCATGGTTACCTGACATACATGAAGTAGAATATTTATAAATGCTTTGAAAATGCAGGATGTTGGTCAACATATAATTATTTCTACATTCTATCTAATTTAACATTCTTTCTATTTCTATTGTGCTAGCAGAATTGTAATAAAGATTAAATCACTTGTTAAAGTTTCACTTTACTAATATTGTATCCTGGACTTTGTAACTGAAGGGGAAAAAAAAAAAAAAAAAAGAATTCTGACTTGCTTCTTGTATCCTTTTTGATAATCTGATGATTTTGAAAAAAACCTTCCATTCCATAGAATGCAAATGCATTTCCCCAAACCTGCTATTTCTCTCCCAATCAAACATTTGTTGTCATTCTCATACATGAATCATGCAAATCCCTTGTTTTCCTGAGTCATTCCTGTGGACTTCTCTCTGTTAAAGGAAAATTAAACGAGGTGTGCAGGATATCTAGAATACCTCTACAGCGTGGTTATCTAAGTAGATTTAATCTTGAGGCCCCATTAAACAGCACGCAGTCTTGCAGGGCAGAACTCTGTTCTCCAGTTGTGTGGTTACTAACCTTTCCATGAGCCTGTCCTCTAATCTCAGGGCTGCTGTATATGAATTGACATGTGTCCTGTAGTATCACTCTTTACAGCTCTCCTGAGTTTTCTAGGACTTTCTCTGCTGGCCTTCAGGTCCTCTTTAGACCAATTTGCAGGCTGACATCAGAGGAATGCTGTTCTTTCTCTCCCTCTCTCCAACTAATGATTTTTAAAGCCATCCATTTCACTTTGCATTTGACATGAAGGCAAGGAAGTACATTTTAAAAATCACCTATTGGGTAAGTAATAAAAGCCTTGAGCCATTAAATTCATACACGTTTTTCCTTAGCCTTTGCCAAGTTATGTGCAATAAAACAATTTGACTGTCCTTGACCACACTTGATTGTTGACTATCAGAGTAGCATAAGATATCCCTCAGACAGTCTGATTACATTATACAGTGAGATTATATTAAATGTGTCCTACATTTTTGGCTGGGACAGTGGCTAACCATGAAGATAGTGGAACCTTTGATTGTGAGATATTTCCTTTCTCCGTCCTATTTAAGAGTAGATCTTGTGCAAATTCTTCATAAGATCTCCTGACAGTTCACATTTATTGTTTTCTTTAGCCTACGTTTGTGTGCTGCATATGTGGGCAAGCCTGCCCCACAGTGACCCATGCTCCCAAACAAAATGTTTAAACATCGTACTGCTGGCTGCGTGAAACAGAGTGATTTTAATAGGCTTGCTCACTGACAAAAATCCATTTCACATCTTCTCTGGCCCAACCCTTTTCCATTTAATCACTCAATAGAGTGCAAAGGGCTTATATGATGCATCCCTAGGAAAGGAATGCATACTTATACCCTGCTTGATTTTTATTTTTCAGATGCTTTTATAAAACTAAGCCAGCTATAACAAAAAGATCTTTCATTTGACATTCATCATTCGCATTCATTTGTCATTAACTCACTGATATTGAGAACAATCACTGGCTCACAAAATAGAGTACAATTCACCTTAATAACATCTACAGGAAAATTGTATCCCTGCTGTAATACCTACATTTCTGTTTAACAACGTGACCCAAGCCACACAAGACACACACATTCTTCTGATTTTTAAAGACAGAAAAACAAAATCATCCTCTCCTACTGATGAAAAACTCAGTGATCCCTTTCTTTCTGAGCTACAATCTCCAGGGAATCTTAATTCATAACCAACAAAAGACAAATAATGGTAATGCTGAAGATGCACACAGAAATTTGCAAACGCTGAGGCAGGTTCACCCTGGAGTTTCCTGAAGGTGCCCTCTGATAAAGGCCACTGTAGTGGGAATTATGATGAAGAGGAGTTTATGAGGGAAAAAAAGTAGCTGTCTCCCAGCCCTTGCCACACACACTTCCCTCAAGTCATAATTACAGACATATAAAAGGTCCAGGACACTCTGGAAAGTGGACAATGTCGCTGAAAAGTGTCAAGGCAGAAACAGTTTATAAAGCATATCAATTCAGCACATTCCTCCTACAACCTCTTCCCATGAAAGCTGCAAAGCCATTGCTGCTTAGAAGATGTGACAGGACAACCATCTCTTTGCCTTCCCAGAGAATCTCCCAAGTAATCCACTGGGCTTGTTTGGACAAGGAAACTTCTTTTACACCTCCCACACTGACAATGTGACCTGATCTACTGGAATAACTGAAAGTCTTTCTGTTGATCTCAGTGTGCACCAAAGTTCCTCCTATCTTCATTGAAAGATCTCTGTCAATAAGTCTTTCAAGCCCAACATTATTTTCATTTTACCAAGGAAGAAGTGAAAGTGAAGTTGAAGAACTTTTAGTCAAGGTTACGGAGAGTTTCCTTGCCAGAGCTAGGTTTCAGAAGCTAGTGACTCTTCACCTCATCCCTAAATAGCAAGCTGAAGCTGGTTTCTCATCAACTTTTCTAAAATTAATGCAACATTAAAAGCAAAAAGTATCAGGAGGCATCTGTATGATGACTGCACCCACTTTAGCAATGTATGTATTGCTAACCTCATTATTTAAAAAAAAAATAAATCCTCCCGGGTCCGTCCATCTCTGAGGTGTCTTCCTTGCTTTCTTGCATGGTTCAACCATCATTATGAAATTAAGTGCAAATTAAAATAAGTAAATAAGTTTAACAAATCCAGCAAAAATTGTTGGTTGGCTCTTCATGTTGTTTGGCTGGACACAATCAATCGTTCACGCCATAATGTCTAATTCTGAGAATCAGTTGCAAAGATAGGGAGGATTTTCTGCCCACTGACATCTGACCTTGAAGTTTTGAATTGCTGAGTAGGAACTGAAACCTGACTGTTCATACATTCCCAATGCCCAAATTATATAGAGAAGAATGGAGTTTGCAATAAGAGTTGGGTTGAGACAGGCAAATGTTAAGTGTCAAGAACTACACTGAAAGGGCATGCATCTCATAAAATAACAGTCTGATGATGAAGTAGCAGACAACATTTTGTGTATCTGCTCTATTTTTAACATGCACATTTTAAATGAGACTGTACCAGTTTAAGCACTTTTTTTTTCTCTCAAAGACTCATTATTACCATAATTTGTTCCACAGTAAAATCAAATATTCACTAATGTTTTTCATGTCAGAATGACAGGGGGGAATACTATTTTAGCACCACAGCAAATTCCATTAAATACAAGAAGAGTTTAAAGTCTTGTTGTGCATCTCGAGCTCCCGTTTTTAATTAGATCTCTTGTATCCTTATTTTCCACCGGGTGTGGGAATCCTTCAGAGCCAAACCCGTCTGGCAAAAGCACAAAACTTACTCACAGCCCATGGCTTTATTCAATTAATACAGAATTGTTACATATCATTGTGGACATAATGCAGCATCTGGACTGTTTTTCCCTCTCTTTTGCTATTCTTTCTCCCATTAGCATTAAGAAACAGTATTTTCCTTTTTTACTCTTCATCTAAAGTATTGTGTACATCCATACACCAGCTTCTCCCCCTCCCCAGCCCCCCAAAAAGAGGCTGCTTTTCAACTGAGGGCCCAGCACACAGAAGTCTGCAGAGATAATTTTTAATTTTATTTCTGTTCCACTGATGATGGGGGCTGCATTTATCAAAGCAGAAACATACAAGAAACACCTTTCAGAAATGATAGGATATCACTTCTGATTACAAAATAAAGAGTGTATTATTTCGCCTTGCAGAAGGAGAGCGATAAGGCCAGATATAGCAATTACTGAGAGAATGCAATGCTGCAGAAGCAGTGAAAGTCCTTGCTTTTATGTAATGGCTTGGGTCAGCAAAGCCTTTTGAGGCAAAGGTCAAGGTACTTAGCATGCCTTTACATTTAGCCATTCCAATATCCAGCACATCTTCTTTTGAAATTGTGTTTTGAAGAGATATTTGAGTTTAATCAATTCTGCTTGGTAATTTAAAAAAAACACAAAACCAAAACAACAAACCAAACAAAAAAAACTATAAAAAACCCAAACCAAAAGCAAAGAAATAACACTTTCATCAGTCCTTTAATTCCAGTCATCATGTGGAATCTGATAAATCAGCTCGGCCTTTTGGAGAAGATAATGCTAATGATAGAGTGACTAGGTCTTGCACAGCACAGTGCTAATACTTCACTGACCTCAGGACCCAAGCTAAGACAACAGAGCATCGTGCTGTATCAGAGAGGGATTGCAGTGCCTCAGGAACTGCTGTATCATCTTCAATACATGCAGCAAGTACACTCCTGGACATGGAGAATGACACAGAGTGTAGAAGCAAGGCACAAGCCAAGCAAGCAGCCATCCAGGTTAGCAGGCAGCCAGAAACAGCAAAGTAGCTGTGAGCCCTGCTTTGCCTACAGCAGAGCCCTGGAAATTCATGCTCTTGGTGTGAATAGAAGGGAAGGCCAGATGACAACTACTGCTGTGTTGGCTGGGCAAGAAGGATCAATTATTTTCTTCTGCTTCCCTCAGTAGCTGCAGCAGCATCACCAAAACAGTTTCAGGAGGGGTCCCTGGCCCTCTGTCCTTCCACACTCTTGCCCTCAATCTCTCTCCTTACAATAGAAGAAGCTGGCCCAGGCCAGACTCCCTGTTAGACAGAGCTGGTAGTTGAGGTTTTCCTAGACAGGAAACCTTGAGCAGTACACAACTAGCTCAGCCCATCACCTTTCAAGCAGTAACCCCTCTGTTGAGGTCATCAGTCTCTGCTTGACTAAAGCATCATATATTTATTTCCCCTTCAGCGAGACATAACTAGGGTTGATGTGGATGACAAAGACACCATCTTTCTTCATATTTGGAGAATGAGTTGGTTACTCATTCTCACTCTTAAAATTGCATCTAGTTTCTTATTTAATTTTTTTCTGGCTTGAAGCTTTTTGTCTTTGTTCTGAAAATAAACCTATTTTAAAAAGTTGCCTAATGGTAGCTTTCACAGTCTAAGAGGCAATGATTTCTTCAGTCAGGTTTTGGCCACGTACTCATCTTCTCACTTTAGCATAACACTGGCACTTCTTTTCCTCTGATCCACTTCATGTTTCCTGCACACCGGTTGTGCTCACAGCCCTAATGAATTCTGTGTCTGAAACTGTATAAGATGCTTTAAAGGCTAGATGGATTCAGAAGTGTGCTGTGTGGTGGACAGTGCAACACTGCTGTATCTGAACAAATTGGACTTGACTCAACATGCTTGCTACAGTCTTGGGCTCACAGTAAAAAAAAAAACTTAGGTGCCAAACACAACAACTCCCAGTCCGGCATCCTGGATGGAGCTCAAGATGTACAGAATTGAGACATCAGACTGCTTTTGCTGATCACAGTTCACCACCCTTCACAGAAAGGACATCGTCCTGTTTCTACCAGTGGAGATATTACTGTGTCCAGTGGGTAGGCCCACTTGGTATAGGAGACCCAGAATTCTGCTCCTGGAAAGCACTTTCCAGGTCATCTGAGAAGTTCCCTCAGATGATGGTGATTTTGTGTGTGTGTGAGTTGGAACATGATAGATCACATCCTTTGTAGACATTACCTCGATTGAAACAGAGTGAAGAAAAAGGTTGAGGAAGACCCAAAATATTTGCACAATAGTTTTTCATAACTTAAAAATTATGAAACCTCCAAATAACTAGGTTCAAGTCTGAGGGAGTAAAAGGAGCAGAATCATAACTGGAAGACTCTTGCCTGTGAGGAGCCACAATCCAGCCATCCTCTCTTGTCATTGAACACATATGTTAGGGAGACTGTTGCAGTACTGCAGCTGCTTGAACCTCTCCGTGCTGTATATATTTACAAACATACTTCATTTTTTCTTATTTTATTGTATAGACTGGCTAAGTGCAGGGAATCAGGGGTCTAGCTAAGCATATGCAGCCACTCACATTTACTCTAAAGACCTAATCCCCTCAGTCTGCCATATATGAACTTAAATGACTAAAAAAATAATCAGCTTTCAGCTCAACTGCTCCAAATTACAATTTATTTTGCATTATCAAGGAACATGCTGAGGATCACCTGGAAAGAATAATAATTACCTCACTGTAAGCAGTGCTCTCAGAGCTCTCTACCATGTGCTTATTTTGTTTTATTCAGTATGTATCATTTTGATCTAAAATAATTTCTCAAAATATAGTTATTGCCTTTGGCTTTCATTCTACTTAAACTATCACATAAAGCTGCACATGGACTGTTTTCTTTCATTATCCCAGGGCACCCTGAGTTAGAAAGCATGCATTAACACTGCACCTCCTATAGCGTAACACAATCTAAGCCATGGACTAGAACGTAGGACCCAGTGTGCCAGCAAGGGAGCCACATTTGCATTTATATGCTTGGCCACAGTGATGCTGGGGGACAGGGTAAGCAGAAGCTGTCATTTGACTCAATCTCTCTAAATGAATGAAGGGAAAAAAGACTTGATAAATGCATGATAATCAACACAACTGTACAGTGAAAGAATTATGGCAGAGAGGGTAAAGAGGAAACAGACATGTTTATTTGTAAAATGCCATCCTAACAAGGAGAGAGCAAGAGTTATAAGATCACTCACCTAAATACCTCCCAGGATGTCTTCTCTGATTAAGGATTTGTGAGAGTTATTGAGTTTTGAATTAGATGCACTTTAATAAAACAGTAGAATGTTCTTATCTGATTGCACCTGTATTGATTGTGTTAAAGAGGTCTATCCTCGGATCAAGGTCAATGATTTTACATAAAGTGACTAGCTAGATGGAATCGCTAGTGGTATTTAGGACTCCCATAGTCTGTCCACCCTTTCAGAGTATGATATTTAACTGTGAAACCCAGAGAGAACAACTCAGTATTCATCCCATATTGTCTCTGTCTACTAGTGGTACAAGACTTACTCTAGTTAAAGTATAAAATTAATTTGGAAAACACCACTCATGCTAGTAAACTCTTTTGTCAGCTAGAAAAGGAAGTTTTGCATCACATATATTTGAACAGCAATGTTTCACAGGCTTAAAAGAAACCTTGACCATTTTGAAATGCTGTACTTTATGTAAATATCCTTATTTACCTGAGCAAAATTGGACATTAACCTGATTCATTGTTCAGTTGTCTTCAGTAGAGCTGATCCAGCTTTCTACTGTGGTGTTATAAATTGGATGGTTTCTGAGTGATACACTCACAGGTCTCCTCAGTAATTATACATATATATGTATATATTTAAAGTATTCTACATATAAGTATGTATAAAGCTTAAAATTGCACATACCCACCTTACCCATTTTTAGCCTGTTAGGTTGCCCTGCTTGGGAACTTGTGTGCAGATCTCAGGATTCCTGGAAGTAAAGGCTGCCAGTCAACCCCCAGCTTTACTTAGGAGTGGACAACAAGCCCTTCAGAGCTTAGCTAGACCAGGGAGCTACCATAATGAGTGAAGGTCCTAGCAGGCTTCTGAGGCTAGCAGTAGCTGATGAGTGTGTAGACATACCTTGTGGGATGACCCCAGCTCCACCATCAGCCATGAGAAGAGGTCAGCTTTGCACTTTCAGAGCTGGCAGGCAAACCTCTTCCTAGCCACCCTTACTTGCTTCTTACTTGCATCCCCAATGGACCCTTACTGCTTCTTACTTGCATCCTCATGAAGGATGAAGCAGAGGAAGAGGGCTGTTCAACAGGCTGCTTACTGCTGATGGAGACGCACAGCAAAGCAGAGTGAATACTGAAGCTGAGGGTAAGAGCCTTTTTTATGGACACAGCGAGCCTGCACTGTAGCTGAGAAGGGAAGGAGACAGCCCTAAACTGTCTCTTCAAAACTTAGGCTGAAGAAGCACTTCACTTGCGAGTTTTGCAGATAAGCAGGTGGGGAGATGTCCAGGTAAATCTGTACCTCGTCAAATGCTGCAGGAATGTTCTTCACTTCATGGCAAGTGATGGAAACTGAACATTGACTCCAAGGGGAGAAAGCTCCCATCACATTTATAGGCTGGGAAGAAGGACTGGCCAGGATCCGCAAGTTGGTTGCTGTTGGAGAAGCTGCTGACAGGACAAGGAAGAGAGTCTGAAGGGGACAGCTGCAGGGGTAGAGATGGGCTTGCTGTGGAGAGAGGTAAGGGATCATCAGTGGTGCAGGTGTTGAGGCTGCTGGAGGCCCAGATGGCGAGAGATCTCCTGAGTAATATTTCCAAATGTCACAGCTGAAACACATGAAGTGGAGAAAGATCCCAATACCCATTAAAAGAAAGTTTTGTTCATGACAACATAGACTCTGTCAGTAAGGCATGGAAAAGCTGCCACCTCAACTCCTGACGGAAATGCATCCTGTCCAATGTAAAATACAGCTCAAGTGCCTGTTAGGTAACTGCTAGTCTTTCCGGGCAAAATTCAGACACAGACACAGACACAGCAGGAAAGCAGGAATTAGGGGAAACAAAAGTTTGCCAAGGGCATCTGCAGCTTTCTCTAGAAAGTCTCATACTTCTGCACATCCCAAGCTTCAGAGACCAGTTGGCAACGATGACAAGCACCCAAAGAAGGAAAAAAGCAAAGCACTCACTAGCTACTTTTGAGCCAAAGCACACCAATAAGAATCCTGTCTCCTCTTCAGCTGGCACATTTTCACAAAGGGTGGATTTCATTTGGATGATACATTGGCTCCCATCTGTTTGCCTTATTTTCCTGGTGCTGCTAAGTGCTGGGGAGGAGTGAGTGTGTTCATTTGTGAGTTTCCTACTCCCTGTATCTTCCCATTGGAGTGAGTGCAGAAGGGAATTAGGAGATGGTGTTTCTCAGCCAGAAGCAAGTGGTTCAGACAGGACTGTGTCCAAGCACTAACTGGTCACACAAGTTTCTCTGTATTAGTTGTTATCACATTTGCCTCAGCAGCTGAATGTTCTTTGTCCATCAGCAGGTAAAATACACGGTGAATTTTGTTCAAAATTGAAGCAAGGATAAAACACATATTTCTTATCAGTGACAAGTAGGATCCCTTTTCCTTGCAATTCCACTGAGCTACTAAGATACAAGATACCTAATCCTTTTCTTTCACGTTAGCTGCTTGTTTCATTTCTCACTAATTAACTTAATGCAAGAAAGAATCCGTGGGCTTTAGAACAGGCTCAGCTACTTGTTTCCCTGCTGTAGCAGTTACAGGGCCTAATAAGCAAGGAGCTCCTGATGCAATTCCAGGCAGCAACATTGCTCTTTTACTGCTGCTCAGCAAGGATTTTGATTTTCTCTCATTTGGCAGGAATGAGCAGAGGTCTCCTTCCAACAGACAAGGTAGTTTGCTTAGAAAGGCCTATGTTCTGAGGTTTGGAGGGAGGAAAACTAGACGAGTAAGTGAGGCAGTGGCTTCACGGGAACGTAAGCCATCAGATCAATTCACTAAATGAAACATAGTAAGCACGTTGTTTCAAAGAGAATTGTACCCTGGCAACTACAGATTTTTCAGCTTGAAGTATGATGTTTGCCATTTCTCCTAGCCTTGTTTTCACTTCTAGAAGCTACAGGAATGAGATTCAAAAGCTAAAGACCAACTGTCTTCTCATCCTATGAGGTGAAGACCCACGTTTGTGGGAATCCTCAATGATTTTGAGAACTTGGCCATGCTGGCTTTAAACGAGGAAGCATGGGTATTGCTAGCAGAGACCCCACAGACACTCAGGCAGCATGCAACAGGGAGGCCAGAGGTAAACTCCTGGGCTACTAACCTGTTCAGAGCAATCAAACACTGCAGTGCCTTAAAGCAAAGTCAGCAGCCCAAGTACATCAGTCAAGAGAAAGCAATGCTGAAGAACTGGAGTGGAGTCTTTGACTCAGTTTCAGTGCCAGCAGATACTCATATTTGTCTTTACCCCCTGCACTACTTGGACAATGGGACGTGGTCAGGGCCTTTCTCTGCTAGGAACAACATTTGGACTGCCAGAGAAACTCTCAGGAACTCTGGTGCTCTAGAGATGCAAATGTAAACCAATCCCCCCATCCATTTCCTCTTTGGATAAGGCCCAAGGAAACTATCCCAAACCTGCTAAACCCAGGGCTCAGGTGGAGTGTGCCTGGCTGGACACAGATAAGGGGGTGGGAGTGGGGGGCATCATGTGCAATTTTGCTTTGAAATTGGCAAAGCTTTGAATTCAGATTGGTTATCCTTCGTGGTTTCACTTCAGCACTTTCTCGCCAGTTTAACCCAAGCAATGGCAAGCACTTATTTTTCACAGCCTTCCCAGCACAGGTCTGCGCACCGGTGCTGTAGATTGCCAAGGGCACCTCAGAGAAGGACAGAGAAGACAGGGTGAATAAATGATGACGTTTTAGAGCTCACAGTGACACACTTTCAATCTCACCAAACAGTCTGCATTACATATTTGTGTCTGTCTTCACAAGTACAGGGCTGGAGACATGCTTTTTTTCCCTTTTTAAATGAAAGGGAAGACAGAGTTATCCCTCAGGATGTCTGTCTGCAATCAATAGAGATACAGCAGTAGGCACTGTGGTTGCAATAAACCAGAACTAGAAATAACAAGCCAACTCAAATCAAATATCTGTCAAGTCCCCGTCTTCTCCTAAACTAGGAATGCAAATGTCTCCAGTTTCTATAAGCACACATTGGAAGCAATAACCATATGTGTTAAAAAAAAAAAAAAAAAAAAAAAAAAAAAAAAAAAAGTCTGAAGCCAGGCAAAGAAAGTTCAACGTATGCACATAAAAGGAAACATCTCACATCTCTCCTTGAAAAGCTTTCAGGTGTGAAAGCATACGGCATGCTTTCACATCCAAAGCACTAAGTCCCCATTCCAAAATTCAGCATCGTCAATGACACACTCTCAGCAGCCCAGCTGAAGGGGCAAATGAACGCAGAGACCGAGAAGACACGGTGCTGCCTGCCCAAACAATGTCTTGTCTGGCCTCCGACACTGCCACCCATGCTGCACCTGCCGTCTGCATCCACAGAGCACTTATCTCCAGGCAGCTGTTAAATAGGCTGGCACCTTTTGTCGACAGCAACTTCAATATGAAAAAATCAAAACACACTCAAAAAGAAAAATAGAGGAAACTGGAAAGTACATTAAACCCCAACTGGAACAACAAAACATAAACCCGGGGCGGGGGAGGAAGAAATAGAAGATGAGGAAATTTATAGCAGCTGTTGCCAGAGCTGCTCACTGCAAACAGCAAATGCTTCCAGGGCCACCCATTTTACCTTGTGAGACGTCCGCCTCTGCTGCACCAGGCTTGCTCAGGCTCCGTTAGCAAACTCAGACACCCCACTCAGGCATTACACACAGAGGTGTACAGTTCGCTATACCTCTTCTTTGCTAGTATGTTTAAACTTTCCCTGTCCTATTTTAGGAGTTTGTGTGTTCTTCCAAACAAAAAGAAACAGGCAGAAATAGTCATCAGAGGCAGATAAGGCAGAAACCTCCGGGACCCAGTCTCCCAGCTGTTCTACATCTCCACAACTTTTGGACATAACTTTGTGCAATGAGCCACCTCTCCTTCCCTCCCACCTTATTCTCAGGTGAATTAGAAAAGAGGAGG
This sequence comes from Strix uralensis, assembly GCF_047716275.1. Classification (NCBI taxonomy): domain Eukaryota; kingdom Metazoa; phylum Chordata; class Aves; order Strigiformes; family Strigidae; genus Strix; species Strix uralensis. The sequence continues at coordinate 78,434,378 of NC_133974.1, read as the reverse complement.
AAGAGGAATACTTCCAAAGGTTGACTTAAGTCTGGCAAGGATAATCTATCCAGGGCTTTCTATAGTTTCAAGGGAGAGACAAGCATCATCTAAAGTAGGATTTAAAACAGGAACCCAACTTTCCTGATTTAAATCACTTCTCCATGATTCAAGCTTGATTCCTCTTCCTGCCATGTGGCCTGTGGGGGAAAACTGCAATGAGAACGAGACCCCAGCCAGGAGGGAAAGCTACAGAGCCATCACTACTGGGAGCCTCCAGCTGTTCCTGGAGCTTTTTATACAGTTTTGACTGGGTTGTCAATTTGTGCTGGTGGGCTGCTTCCTCCAGCCTCCTGCACAGTTTTCTTTTGAGCATCCGTCTTTCCTGGCTTCTCTTTCTCACTTCACTTTCCCTCCTTTTCCATTTCAGCTTCGTTTCTCTTCAGGAAACCTCCCACATCCAGCCCTCCCCAAGCCTCAGCACCAGCACACCAGCTGCTGCGACTGCAGCATTGTCTCCCTCTGTGCATTTCATGTCTCCTTTCTGCCATGCCTGGCCAAGTCGGTTACACAGCACAGGCTGCAGTGCACAGGGCAGGACCTGTCTGCTGGCTTGGTTGTGCAGCACCTGGGATGGTGGAGACTCTTCTTGACAGCTTGTAAGGCATAACTGCAGCAAACAGGATCCCCCAAGACCAGCGTATGCAGAAACCCATGCTATTGTCCACTCAAAACCATGACTGTTCCAGGCATCAGAGTCTTAAGAAGATGCCTAGGGAGTCCGGGGAAGGAGGCTTGAGCATTGAACTGAATACATTTCCAACTCCACTTTGTATGTGTTCACTTTATGAAGGCCCCACACACATACACACACACACTCCCCGATTGTTTGTTTTTTCATGAGACTCAGATAAACACGAGGCAATGCTGCTTTATGTCAGCAAGAGTGAGTAAGAGCGATAACAAAGATGACAGGATAAGGAAGTCCACATCAATAAGATGAAAGCATCGCTTTTCTACTTTCTCGAGCTTTCCCACTTTAAATGCCTTGCTTTCATTTTTCATGTGTTAATAATTATAAGTCCAGAAACTCAAGCTTAATACACTCAGTCTTTGTGCCAAGTTAGCTCCTTAAGGGTGCATTTAAAAAAAAAAAAAAAAAAAAAGAAGTTATGGTATTGATACAGATAGGGAGGCACTATGAGCTCCTCTCCATTTGTGAGATCGGGCAAGATTGGCATAAACATCCTGATAACACAACTGCATTGTACTAGTGTCTATATACTGCTTTCCATATACTAGTCTCAAGCCTATATTTAAAGCAGTACAAAAACTGCATGCAGGCAAACCCTTGGGAATATGTTTTCACTCTTCAAACAACTGTATTCAAAGGAACAATACTGACCCCACTGCAGTCAGTGGGAGTTTTACTGCGCATTGTTTTCAGAAGTTCTTTCAGCTCCTGGAGAAATTTCTGTTAAGTCAACAGGCTCTCATGGTGCAAACAGCTTTTTGAGGTTAAAAAAAAAAAAAAAAAAAAGAAGGAAAAAAAGAGGAAATAACACTGACTGATCAAAGGCAAATCTAATACCCCATCGCCTACATACACATTAACACCTCATTAACACTACTTGTACCTGCAGAAGAAAGCGGGCTTGGGAACAGCTCTGGCACAAAGTAAACAAATCCTAGGTAGAAATCCTGCTTTTTTCTTCAGATAGTACCAGAAGAAGCGGGTCCTTGATTGCAGTAACTTTGTTCTTGCTATTTATGAGAACAGAAATGAAAGATTTCAACATTCTGCGATAAAGAGTTCCCACATGAGAACTCATGAAGATCATGATAAAAACAACAGCAGCAAATTGAAGATAACAGGATGGATTTTTTTTAAACATAGTACCAATTTTACAGTATGGTTAAAATACCAGAATAATCTTTTAGTGAAAAAAGCATCAAAAGAATAATATAACCTTGCAAATGTTTCATAGTCCTGAAGGTGAGACAGCATTAGAAATTGGTCACATCTCAAAATTCTCCATTGATAATTCTCAGTCCTCCTGGCATTTTCATTTTCACAATATAGTGCCTCACCTCTGCCAAGAAGCGGAGCTCCTGCTTCCTCCTCCTACATCCACCTGCTCCCAGCCAAACTCCCCAGTTACTTTCCTTGCCAATACCTCCAGCTCAGCCATCTTTGCAAACCTCTTTAAAACACTAACCTGGCAGAAAACAAGTGCATTAAAAAGAGATGGAGTAAGACCAAGACGGTTTGCTGCCTCGGTGGCCTAGGGAGCCACAGCCTGGGCAGGGCAGAGTTAGCAAGCTCTTAGCTTGCACCTCACTTGCTGCTCCCAAACCTCCTTCACTGACCAGTGCAGTCAGGGTGACACTTGTGCATATGTGCACAAGTTGCTAGGAAGAGAGTCCTTCATTCAGGTAACCCCTCTTATGTCCCTTTCTGTACATTTTATTTCACCATGATTTAAGATTGGGATAGGATCTGTTGTGGCTGTGCAGGATCTGGGGTTTTACTAGGACATCCTCTACCTGATCATTAGCAGGCAAAAAGAGAAAGCTTCCCTTGGGCCCATGCTGAATCTGCACCCATTTCACTTCTCTAAAACCAATTTTGTTAAACCAGATCAGATGTTCTTATACTGACTTAGCTAAAATCAATTCCTAATTGATTAAAGCTAACTTGAAATAAAATTGCCTAGGCTATAATAAAGGGTGTCCGCAGCAATTTAACTGACTGGATTTAAAATAACCCCATCAATTAAGCGGCTACAACTGTCGAGCTTTTCATGACTGGGTTTGCTTCCTCCTCTGTGCCCAGGAAGCATTAAGTGCATTGGGACCTGATCCCAACTAGTGGAGCAGAGTGCTGCTGTGGGAAAACAGTAAGGAATCCAGAGTGAAACTCATTGTGCAAGGCACCAAGCCAGAGATCTGGGTTCTGCTCTCAGCTTTCCAGTTAGACCCTGGCATTGCCTCGGGCATAATATCCTCCCTCCATGCAGGTTATAAACAGAGAAAGCAAATTCCTGGGGGCAGGAGCTGTCTCATACCTTGCATTTACAGGACACTTTGCAACAGGGAGATGCAGTCTTGTCTGGGTCTTTGGAGTGCCGGCATTAACCAAATATCTGCCTTTTTAAAATGATGAACACTATGCCTTGCACTCCCTCAACAGCACAGTCGATTTTTAAAAAAAATTTGCATATGTCCATGGGTGAGAGAGAAAATTAAGCCAAAGGTTGCTTTTCTCCATTTTAAAGGCTTGTGTCCTGCTCTAAAGTCACATCCAGATGGAAAAAAAAACAAACCTAAAAAACCCCTACGGCCACAAACCTGCCGATGAAAGTCAGCTCCTGTGATTTGGGGTGCTGACTATACATTTGTGTACTCTCATAGGAAGAGTCTGCAGTACAGCAGAGGTTTAGCATCAGCTAATAGATGAGGGTTTGGGGAGGCATATAACACTTGGCTGCTTTCCCTTATTTTCCTGTGTCAGCTGGAGCCCCCCTCACCAAGCTGGAACTCACACCAGATTCAGAGTGCTCCCAGTTTTTAGGAGACAGCTCTAATACGCTCCTAAGTTATTTCAAACCTTTGTAAATAGGTGTTCAAAGCACCAACATGTTTCCTCTGCAAGAGCAGCACTTTCTGCCTGGTACACCGGTCAGTACTGTGAATGAGGGTGGCTGAACATTACTACCTTCAGGGACATGTATCCATACAGGCAAGCAGAAGCTGAACAAATCATCTCCTTCAGTCCTCTGTGCTGCATATCTTTTCTCTGCCAGCCCACAGGGAACTGAAAAATACCCAAACTGCTTAACTGCTTATTCAGAACAGACGTGAGCCAAAGCTGGAATTGGTTATGCAAACGCTCCTGAACGCTGGATTTGCTGGTAAAACAGGATTCAAATCCAGGCCACCCTGTCTTTTTTTCTGCAAAACCAAAAATCAGACAGTGATTTTCTCCAAAACAACCGGAATGTTTCTACGTCTACTTCATTTCCACATTTTGATTCCCTGCTTTGCCATCCTTCCCACACAACATCCTTTCCCTCCTCCTGCCAATCACTTCTTCACACTTCCAACATTTAAATTATTTACCTTGCATTAACCACATAAAAAGGGTCCTCAAACCCAAATCTTATATTGACATCAGTACAGAACAATGATAAGGAACTAATGAACGTTTAAAAATACCCTAGTTATGTGGAAGCAATTTAGACATGTCTAAAATCTAGCTCATGGTCAATGAGAGATAAATTCCAAAAAACCACAATTGATTTCTTTGATGTTTTTCCATCAGTAAGTTCTTTAGCTACTCAAGAAATTATTTAAAAACTTCTTAAATTTGAATTCTTTTTTAGGAAATATAATCAACACTGATGAAATTCTGGTGAAAGATGAATAAGTCACTCATTATTTCCAAGTACAACTTTGAAGAGAGATGCATATATTTGTGTGGGTATGTATCAATATATGTGTGCTGTGTCTATGTGTGTGCATACATGCATGTCCATGTGCACATACACTCTGCACACTGAATTATCTATATATTAGAAATAGATTTAAGTTGCACGATTCATTCTAGATCCAAGTTTGAATCTTCCCAAGTTTCAGAGGTGTTTGGATCTAAGCCTGGTTTTCAACACACAAAAAAATGGGTCCTATTCAAAATGAAGAATCCATTTAAAGCTCAAACATTTCTCACCAGTAACCTTTCCTGGAGTGACAATGAAATTTGAGCTTTGCAGATGAGACAAGGTCACATGAAAAACACAGGAACATTATGTCTCTACCAAGATAACATAGCAAGACGGCATTCAGATAAGCAACTAGGACTTCTGCTAGTGTAAATCAGCATATTCCCACTGAGATTCCTACCATATGGAAACCAATATACCATGCAAAGGAACACAACAATTTTAAAATCACATTTTTATGCTCTGTTATGAAAGGGAACAATACTAAGTCAATAAAGAAAAATGACAACTATTTTGATTTGATTTCTTTAAGCATTTGACAGGAATTTCACTTCTTCCTCTGTGTAATCAGTGAACCTCATTTGTGTAGGTTTTTCAACAAAGGACTGTGTAACATGGCTGTGCATAAATTATCAGAAATACTGGTGAAAAAGTCAGGAATAGAAAGAAAGGAGCTTAGAAACAAGTGCTATATTAGACATGCTTTATATTTTGCAATTGACCACATTCCAAGTTGAATTTGTCCCTTTCTTATCAGCCTCAATATAGATTTCTCCTAGTTGCAGTTCTGACACTTTAATACAATAAATTATTACGCTAGCATGCTAAAACACAGTTGTATTAAATGGCCTGTTGAAGACAATTAAATCCTTGTGAAGGCATGCAGAACAAGATTCTGGAGAAAATTATTAAAGCGCAATCTTAATAAATAACTGTAATCAACACAAAATTTGAAGCCCAAATTTTGAGTGTGTGGCAATAGGCAGCACGTGAGTCTGAACCTTTGGAGGGGTAACAATGTCTTTGTTTCAGAGAAAGAGCATGACTACGGTCACCACAGACAATACCCACCATGTGTCTGGCTTGGGAAGTCATGGTCTCCCCCTACGCTGTTACCTACAGGACACACCCCCACCCCACAAACCTTGCTTGGGTTGTCCAGTGCTGAGAGCTGCTGCCTCCTCAGTCATAGGGGGTCACCATCAGGGGATGCACCGAAACCCCTGGCTGCACCACTGCCCCCCAAGGGAAGCAATGGATAAATGGCACAGTGGCCCTGCCCTCACACACAGCATCCTGACTAATCAATGCAAATCTGAAGCCCAAATTTTGAGTGTGTGAAGGAGTTAGCCATAAATATATGCCCATTGCCTGCCAATGATGTGTTACCAGCACTGAAGAAAGAAGACAACACCTGTGCAGTCAATATTGGAAGCTGTTCCACTGCCATGGTTAGGCAATTTAAGGATGCTGACTATTTTTCTCTACCAACTCTAGCCAAGGCCTGGGTGGTCCTGAGCCGCAAGCAAGTTAAATTGTTCCTCACACCCCCTCACTTAGGGGCAATAGCAGCCACAATGCCTGTATTTGGCTCTACAGCACTTGGTGTGACAGCCTCTTATCAGTTTGATTTGCAGGTTACCACAAGGAACTTCAATAGTTTGCACTTGAATAATAAATACATAAATAAACTGGCATGAATAACACTCATGGGAAATCAGCAATAAACTCCCAGGTATTTCTAACCGGCGGGGGGGGGCGGGGAAGAGAAAGGGAGAAGATGAATAACTGGGATAGAATTATGCTCCAAACTTTTCCTGGTCACAGAATATTGACAGAATAAGAAGTGCTGAACTGTGAGCTATTTGGAGATGCGTTTGTCAGTCAGTGCACAACTTCCCCGAAGTCTGGGCTTTATATCTGGTTAATGCTATTAGAGCTGCGCAAGACTATTAGGAAACCAAGAGATGAAAATGATATCTGAAATTAGTATTTCTGACTGTTTTTCTTCCTCCAGGTTATTTCTACAAATCAGATGTTGTGAATTCTTATCTTGTTCCCAAATCAAATACTCCAGTGAGCGGCAGAGGCAGAGTTTTAAACAGGAATCTCCAGTGGTCTGTGCCTCAGAGCTGTGGTTTATTCTCTCCCTCCTCAACTTTGAGGCAGCTTCATTAACTTGGACTTAGATTCCAGCCTCAGCTCCTGTTGTGGAGAGAAAAAAAAGGGATGAAAGAAAACCTCAACATGATCCAGCCAGACCTTGAAAAATTAGACCCACAGAAGAAAAGAATACAATCGGAACTTGCAAAGACATTTTTTATTATTGGCCTTGTAATTTCCTCACTAAACACGCTTTTAGCAGCCTACCCCTCTCAGAATCTTAATTATCTAGCGGCCCCTCATAATGGCCCCATTCATGGCCTTGCAGAGCAAAAGTACTGTGATATCGCAAACACAGGAACTCAGAAGATACAGCATGTTCCCGAGGAAGGGCTGCACACCCACAGATAGTTGGCAGAGGGAATTTGCTACTTGGAGAACATAATATAATACAAATATGCAGATTTTTTCTTTCTTTCTTTTTTTCCTGAAGCAAGGAAGAGGAGATGCTGTGCCTGAGTTGTGTGTAAAGGAAGAAAAAGCACTCTGATATACAGTTCTGAATAAAGCAGAATATTATAGGCTCTCCATCTCTCTCCTCCACCATTTCCGACTGTTCATTGACTACCATAAATTAACATGACGTGATATATTGTATGGGCTGAAAACATTTTATGAGCTTTTGAAATCTTTTCCAACAGGAAATGTGAGGCATCACTTACTGTTCAGGCTCTTTTGGTTTGGTTTGTTTGGAAATGAACCACAGACTGAAAATATTTAATCTGAATCAAAACAAAATAATAACAAGTTGGTCAGCATCCTTGAGAACTGGATGCTTTTAGTGATTCAACTACATACTTCTACAGATCCTTTCTATGATAAAAGAAAGAAAGAAAGAAAATACTGTATATCAGGAGGAATATAATTGCGAAGTTTTCACAAGCTAGTAGCTCTGAAAGCCTGTTACTTCTGAAGCCCCCACTGTTTTATGCTCTCCAGGTACTTTTTGCAATCAGTTTTGCTTCTTAAATTTACAGTCTGACTTTGTCCAAAAAAAAAAAAAAATAAAAAGGAAAAAAGAAAAAAACCCTACAGTTTTCCAAACAGAAACTATATCATATGCAAAATACAGCCCAGAAAAATATATTCGATCATTTACATTAAATAAAAATCTTGCCAAAAAAGCTGTAACTACTGCAATACGCAATACAAGAATTTAACCAATTTAATCACTGTTCAAAGCAAATATCAACTCTGTATGTCCATTCTCGTCTTTGGATGACAATTTAATTAATATATTTGATATTCCAATAGAAATGGTCCCATTTACTTCAGGATCTGCTGTCCCAGGCCTACTCATTAAACAGTGACCAAGGTCCTTGGGATAACTTTATGAAGACCTACCAATTTTTATTTCAGCAAATGTGCTACAACCAGAACTGATTGGCTGGCCAAAAACCATGAGCAATATTCCTAGCTGCAACAGCAAAATAAAAGTAACCCCAGGACAATGCTAAGAATTATGGAAAAAAGGGGAAAACTCCATTTATCTAGGACCCTCACAATATCAAGGCAAAGTTTACTTTTGGTCCAACTTCATCCAGCCTAAAAATTGTTTCTTAATAATAACCCTATTGTATCTAGTATGTGCAGATGTAATCCAGGTCAATTTACATAGTAGAAATATCCAGATTAAACACAAAACAAAACACCCAACCCCCAACCAAAAAAACCTCAACAACAACTATTGTATTGCATACAGTGTGGACCTGAGAGGGTGGGGATTTATAGATAACAACTCCCTGAAGACTTATGGATGAATTCACTCTTCAAGCAGTAAGGCAAGGAAAAAATATTACAAAATTGGTTTCAGGGACAGAACTCCTTCCCAGAGCCCTGTTTTTAACCACCAGAGAGCCCCCCTCAGAGAGGACCAAAAGCCAGAGACACCCCACAGGTATCCAGCAGCCTGTGCATAAGCTACACTGGGAATCACCTTCAGACTGGTTGTGCTCCAGCAACTGTATCACATGAGTGTGTACCAACCCACCACCACATTGGCACCTTGTAAGAAAGACAAAGGAACATTAAAGAAACTGCTATTTTCTCTCCTTTGAAAAATGTCTCCTCCAGAAGAGGGTGAGCAGAGGAGTGTGTACATGCTGGACTACCCAACTGCACCTGCCCTAGACTGATAGAGTAGCATCAGTCTCCACATTTCATGAATAATAAATGCCTACATTAAAGGAAGGGATCGCTAGAGATGATAGATTGAAGGAAAGCATACGTTAAACGGCAAGAAATGCATCTAATACTTGCATTTACCAACTGAACCCAGAGTTTTGCATCTCTAGGCAGAAAGAACAAATTGACCTCTTCACAGAAGTGGTGCACTGAAGATGTCTAATGAATTGCTTCAGAAGCAGAATCAGTTCTGAACCGAACACAGGTATCTCAGGGAGGAAAAAGACACATAAAAGCACTGTGCAAACTGCTGACAGCACTAGCTATGTAAGAGACAATCAAGGTACTTAACGTTTTAAAACACATGCCCTGCATAATAACCAACGCTGCAGAAGCCTCAGTCGCTCTTCCAAGGACTGAATGAAGAGGAGCGTCGCTGTACTAGGATCGTAAAAGATATCCCTTAAGCCTCTTGCATAAATGCATGTATTCTGAGTTGAAGAAATGTTAACTTACATTCTTCATGTATTCAGGGGTCATTTTCCCCCCCAGAAGCTGAGGGGAGAGGGAGGAGGTGGCATCACTCTATTGATTTTCTACAAGCACGCTTAACCTTTAGCAGCTGCTGTCAGCATTTCCAGTGTTAATATGAACAGTGAACAAAGTAACTGGAGCAGTGCAGAGAGTTTCAGATGTAAGACTTGGGAAATCAGAGGTTCCTCTCTCAGCCCAGGGCTGATGGTTTTAATGGCTGTACCCAAAAGGGTGTGGATGCAGAAGAGAAAGCAGGGTTCTCCACAAGTCCAGGCAATATTTCCTGCAAAAGTAGCAAGAAGCCACTCTCTAATTCCCTTGAGCCATTCCGTCTGAGTCAACACCATCTAGAATGTACACGGTTCTTCTAATGAACATTTCCTTTAATGAGTGAGTGCTGTGCGAAGAAAAAGTACTCAGGTCGTGGGTGATGAGGGAGCAGACACTGCCCAGCTTCCAGGTCTTGTGAAGGCTGCTGGAGCAGGGACAAGAGTTTTGCAAGAGGCGGTAGCTAAAAAGACTGGTAATAGCTTGTGTAGCCCTTCATTTCTGGGTCACTAGGTCGAGTGCAGAAGCACGCAAAAGTCAGCTTCATCTCTCTAGCAGACACCTGGTGCCTATGTGAAGTGAGGCAGTTGCTCCAGCCCAGCTCCTCCCAAGCAGCTGCTTGCTCCCACTGCGAACCCAGGCTGGCTCCCTTGGTGACAGTGTCTGTAGGAAAGCATGGCAGCAAATTGACATATAGCTTCAACTGCTTCCCGACGCCTGCAAAGCCTGATTTATGTCAGGCAGGTGATGTGTCCTTCTCACAGTAAATTACAATTGTCTTGAACTTTTGATCAACTTACCTACACTCTGCCCAGTAACGTATCTCCACTGAGCGTACTTTACACACCCCACTATTGCAGCTGCTATCTATAAAAGGAAAGCAAGCGAGCAGAAGCACAAAGTCTCTCCTTGTCCCATACATACGCAGATCTACACATGCACACTTCACAGCAAAGATCAATGCTCAGTCCTGAAGCAACCGCAGGGCTCCACTGCCGTAACTGGCAGATGGGCGAGGGCTGAGCCCCTCCAGCAGCACGCGGGAGCTGGCATGCCACTCTGCCGCAGCACTCGCTCCCCTCTCACTTGGCAGCGGGTACCAAGCCTTGGTATCTCAGAGTTATGAGTGAGTTTTCTAAAATGTACTGGTTGCAATTTTTTGTTGTTATTACCTCCTCCAACACAGTTTGGGCTTGCAATATTAAGACAGCTTGGGTTTACATACAGAGGGAATACAAATAGCTTTCCTGCAAAATAAGTGGTGAAAACACACCATTTGACGGTGTTGCGTGGCTTACAGGATTTATGGTCTCCCGTTTGGGATGAACAGTGCAGTTCTCTTGTGGTGTTGCCATTATGAATAATGCGGCCACGCTAAACTCACACTAATAAAACCTGAATGTATCACCGCATTGTTCGGTACTCTGTATAGGAGAAACCCATCCATTAGCGAGGCGGGCACTGAAAACTCTTTGTGACAGGAGCAGCGCAGGGACGGCTTCACAGCAGCTATTCAGAGCCACTTTACAGCTTCCTGAGCACAGCCCCGGCTGGGCTGCATGCCAGCAGTGTGGGAAATGGCTGGCAGAGGAGGCTCTGGCCACTGATTTGTGGATCACATGAATCCCCTGGGGAAATGCTAGAGGGTGCTTGTAGCATGTCCACAGCCGTCTTTAATATTTGTTTCAGCCCACCTATGCCTTTGACAATTCCTTTGACAAAGCAAAATTACTAAGACTCTGGCAACTGGACAATCACCCCACTGCTTTAGCTGCTATGTAGCTATCAATGATCACAGAGCCTGGGTGGATGTCAGAAATGTTCAAACCAAAGCAAAGTAGGCAGCCACACCAATGAAAGGGACAATGTGGTCTCTTGAGCTAGTACGCTCAGAGGGGTGCTCCCACTCTCAAGGCAGCAGTGGAAGCACCGCAGGCTTCCCGCTGCCACCGGCCCCATTGCAGGGGCAGAGCCAATGACCATAAAAGGCATAACTGCTTACTCAGAGCAGGGGCAAAACCAAAAGCAGGGAGACCATCTACCGGCAACACCATCTGCTTCCTAGCCAAAAGCCTCCAGCCTTCCTTGATAATGGCTGACATATGCTGCTTCCTGCATGTCCCATGACTAAGCTGGCTGGCCTCCATTTGTCCTGCTCCAAACCGCTTTTGTTCAATTGATGCTTTAACCCTAGAGAGTTACCCAAGGATGTACTAACACCATGCCTTACATTTCTTCTGTGTGAAGCTCCTAACAAATATCTTACTAGTTGAACTGCCTTCCTTTAAAGAAACCCACGACTTTGTTTCTGGATTTGCCTTTCCTCCAAGCAGTGGTATTCAGCTATGCAAAACAGCCCTGCAAATTCACCCGACTGACTGCCGTGGCACAAAGAAAGCCCTGATGAGAAAGTTTAAATTGAGCATCTTTCAGTGGATGACAGATCTTGGCCTGCCTGAAGCCTTTGAAAGCCCAAAATGCAATGCAAATTAAAGTTCAAGGAGCCTAGAAGAAAACTATTTTAGCTTTAGGCTTTCAACCAAGCAAAAAAGAGTTAAAATTTTTATTTTAAACAGCAGTTCAATCATTTGCTTTCCCAGTATTAATGAATGCCTTCTGCATGTTTCCCCAGATAAGGCTGTGATTCACGTAGCAGGCATACCCCAGAAACTCAAAAGGTCAAAAAGATGGCAACAAAGAATTTTGTTAATATTACCTAGAATCCACTCTGTTCCTTTGGCTATTTTAGTATCAGTAAATAACTCTTTACTTTTTCTGACCTAAGCAGTTCCATTTGAGAAGCTTCCCAGCCTGGATGTTTCTAAAATGTTACCAAATGATTAAACACAAATCCTCAAATGAAGAGAGAGGGTTTTATTAAATATCCCAGAGCAGTGCTGTCTGCCCACACTTATGCCCATGTCTGGCTGCTGGCTGATAAACGCCTTGGCTTTAAGATATTACTTATTAGCATGCCTGTATATTTCCACCTCACACAGTCACCCAAGGGTGATTGCTATCTGTTAATTGAATTCCGTGCCAGCAACTGTGTCTTTGTGTGCCTGCCATTATAATTTCGAGGATTGTGACTTCATTTCCTATTTACAAGTTGCAGCGATAAAAAAGTGTATTTATTTATATATAAATAAACAACATTTTTGTAGCTATATGGCAGGGGTGGATGGAAGTCACGTGTGAAATGCACAGGTGTGTCTGTTCTTTGCTTCTCTTTTTCTCTTTCCTTTTAAAGGCATTCTGTTTCCCACCTGAAACAGAGTTTGTATGATGGGAGATCTCCCCAGTGATGGGAGAGAGGGTCAGGGGAACAGAATGACAGTCTTAAGTTTAGAGCAGAGCAAGCTGAGGCTGTGGAAGTGCTTGGGTTGATGCCTTCCAAGTGCTGGACTCTGCGGTGCAAGCTTACTGGAATAATGATTTGCACATCTACCACACTTTATTCCAGCATCTTGGAGATGTCTCCCATCACTGCCTTCATAATAGTGGTTTATGGAATGCTTCTCTCATTATTTTAGATGAGAAAATGTGATATGTACATGGCTTGACTCTCCCAAGACCACACTGTGAGACTGAGGTAGGACTAGGAGAAGAAGCCAGCAGAAGACACAGGACCCCAGTGATGTTTGACGGAAGGCTAGCATGTCTGACTTCTGGGCCTGCATCTTAGCAGTAAGAACCGATGTCTCACCTAGCTTTTGCTGGCCTCCAAAAAGAAGCTGAAGCTTTTGAAAAGACATTAGTCCTTTTGAGTTTGGACAAGTCTGCTTGAGCAAGCAAAGGAGACTGCTGGACCACCAACCACATTTGGCTGCTATTTCAGGGAAAGCTGGTCTATAATCCCTTTCATAAACGCACTGAGATTCACTTCATAATCCCTCTCAGCTTTCTTCCCCCTCAATATGTCTGTAGGAAAGTTGTTCAAAATCTCAGTCCATGGAAGATCAGAAGCTGGTTTCTCTATTAAGATCCACAACAATAAGCAAGTAGAAAAGTGAATGTAAAAAATCTTGAAAGGGGTGGTGGCCACCTCAGGCTAAGGATCTGTGGAACACCAGGGTGATCTCTTTTACGCAGCCAATTAATATTTCACAGAAAAAGCCATCAAGCCTACAGCCAAACAAGTCCTTGTTGCAGTGTCTGGTATGGAGGTAGATTTTTTACTACCCAGGTTATACTTCTGAGCACGCCTGCTGCGAGAACTCCTCTTTCTAAATGTCTCCAGAGACAGCACCTGGATAATGAATTGGAGCATCCCTATCTATTATGCCAGACGCTAGCCAAATACTATTTATTTAGTAGGAAATGTTACAAAAACATTGCTTTTTAGTAAGATTCTTAATATTTCCTGGAGCTTGTCTACATGAGAGTCTCCTTCATCACTGTTTTGCTTTACCTTTTTCCATAGCCAGAATGTGCTGAGCTACACATCAGTTAACATAAGCATCTCGGGAAGTTATAAAATGTTTTGAGAACTGGAAATAAAAGATTTGGGATCAGATTCATTTTAGCATCCTGAGAAATAGTTATCCAAATGGTATGACTGTACTCCAACCAGTCCCCAGTTTAAGAGCACTTCTCTTTAATCTGGCTTTTATTAAAAGGCAGGATGCATATTGCTATAAATTAGCTTAAGAAATAATTTCTGCTTGTAGACAGTTGTATACTTCATCACTGATTCAGCTAACACTAAAAAAATTGGCTTCAAATATTCTTTGTGTTACAAATTCTCTATAAATTGTATTATTTAAAAAATGAAATACGGTTACTGTTTCAGAGTAACTTCCAAGGACAAATTTTTTGCAATGTAATAGATGGAGCTAAGGATGCCATCTATTACTGAGACGACTCAGCTTAATCTGTAAATTTATTTTGGCTGCTTGTAACTTGGAAAAACTTTATCCACTTAAACTGATTTTTTTTTTTTTTTGATTGGTGTCATCCTCATAGCCATTACAAATTCTCCTGAAATTAAGTTTCTGGAATTTGCTTGTTTTCTTAAAATATAGGAAAGCACTGTGCATGCACAAAGACCATTAAAAAACATACTTGTTAAAAACCAAACTGACAGAAGTCTTCTAATAATCAAATTGGTTGAGGTCAGAAAATTTCAAGGTCATTATGTGGGCGGTTTGATAATATTTAACTCTTGAATAGTAAATATAAATAAAATATGCTCAGAAATTGAAAGAAAAGAAATCAGGTCTACAGTGAAACAACTGGCAGTGAGAAATACCTTCTTCAGATTTTGAATTGCTCACATTTTTTTCTGTCGAAAATATCGTCACAAACAAAATGTTCTTAGTAAACATTTCAATTCTGACAAAGCAGCATTTCCTGGTGGAAGATATTCTGGTCAAAAAAACCTTTCAACAAAATGTACTTCGGGCTCAGTCTTTGATTATATGAGAACACAGTGCTCTTTCAAATGTCTCAAATGCAAAATTAGTCCTGCTTAGTGTATGGCTCTAGACTGAGAAGTGAATTAGTGCACAGGGTGTTCTCTTGCTTCAAGCTCTTGCTGTTGGGGTGGGAAAATCAGAAACATGCTTGCTGAGCCAGGTCAGTTGCTTCGGTGACCAAATCCAGGGAAAAGTTCTTGCCTGGGAAACATTGCAAATTTGGCCTTGGTCTGATCCCAAGGTTTGGCTGGAGCCTAGAGCCTTGGCCTGTGACACAGTCACGCACCCATCACAGCTGAAGGAAGTTGGGGGACAACTGGAATGTGGCTAGTAAAGGCCATGTTATAAGGCACACATGTGTGATTGGGGGTTGAATTAATATTGCACCTTACCTCTAATGTTCCATAAATCTGAGTGCTTGGCTTTGCAACGTTAATATTTTTTGAATCTGTAATATTTGTTGTATAATTGTATATAGTACATAATTACTCATAATTCATTACTGCACATGCAACTCTGAAGACAATGTTTAGACATTAAATCTCAGCTCAGTGACTGAATAGAGGGTACAGTAAAAATAAATATCCATGTATTTTGTAAATATTTGCATAATGAGCTATTTAAATGCAAGAGATTCTAACATATGTAAACAATTGGAAATACTGTATGTGTATAAGTCTAAAGTGGATGCAAAAATATACACAACCCCTTGTAAAATCATATGATTTAGGAGTCAAACATAGCATATTTTTTAAGGCTTTATGCATTCTAATATTACAGACTGTAAATACACATTGTATGAAAAACACATTGCTCGGTACAATTAGTCAGTAAACTGTATGACTGAAAGATTTGGCTGACAAAGACAGTGGAATAAATGGAGATTAGTGACTGTCCAGTTACAGTGAAAGCTCTTTGTGGTCTGCAGACTTAAGACATCCAGGTGGTTACAGGACTCAGTGTAATCAATCCCAGTTCAACAAGTACCAGAGGAAATAATTTTCCTGTTGTTAGAAAGCTGTCACAAGCTTCCCCTGATGTGGAGCTTCCCCTGCAAAACTTTTTCCCAGCTCCATGTGCAGCAGTGCATGCAATGGGAACTGAGAGGCTACTTCCACCAACACTTGCCACTTGCTTTTCCTGGTTTTAGTTCAGTCTGAGACTTCTGGATCAGTGCGTTAAATGGCACCTTAAAGAGGCTCCGCAACCCCAGCCACAGCATAATGTAGTTCAGTGTGGTTTCTGCAAAGGAGATGTAGTGATGGAGGATGGAGGGAACAAAAAGACTTTCAAATTGAAAGCTTTTTTTGTGTGTTAATAACCAGACTGAGCTAGCTGTCAAGGAGAGAAAAAATGAGCATTGTACTTAGTAGCTAGGCTGCCTACTGACTAATTACTGCCTTTGCAGAAATCAACTTCTGCGCTAAGGACCAAAGCAGTTAGATCATACCCACAGTCACACCTCTGAGCTCACAACTGATTAAAGACAGTAGTGGACTGTTGCTGCCATCTTCCTCAGGCTTCATGGCTCAAAGGGGCACTGCTAGCAAGATGCATCCCACCTCCTGTGGAGCCCTCCACACCTCTGTGGTGGAGGGGATGAGTAGAGCCCCCCCACCCCCTGCTTTGGGAGGCACAGCTGACCAGCATGGCCAAAAGGAGATGGACAATGGATCTGATGTCTGCAGTGGGACTCATTCTCCCAAAACCACCTAAGTGCCAGGCCTGTACTAGAGCAGCTGTCACTAGCCCCATGGCCAAAGCAGCCAGAGACTGCAGGGTGGCAGGGACATCCCAACCACCCCCCCACATCCCCAGGTGGTACCCTAGCTACTCTGCCATGCTTCAGGGTACAGAAAGACCACCATCTGCATCCTAAATAACTTCTATTGCAACATCCCAGGCCCCAGAGCTTCGTGCACATCCTGAACTCCTGGCACCTGAGCAGTTAATAGATGTTTGAGTCACCGGGGAGCTAATTTAACATAGCCCACAATAACTGGGTGTAGCAAATAATTGGCGGACTGAAGAAATGGAAGATAATATGAGATGCCTGGGCGTGGGTGTTTATGTGAGACATAGGGAGCAGTTTTTGCCTCAGAGGCTAAGTTATCTGGGCCAGATTTAAGGCTATGGAAATCTTAATATGAATTTTGGGGACAGAAGAAATTAATGTCATTCTCTTCTATGGGACATTTAGTTTCAACATTAAAGTAACATATTTTCATTAGTAATGCTCCCAGTCATCAGACATCTGAATTTTTAAACCTCCCTTTCGAACTCCTACACTACATTTCAGACATGTTGTGTCCAACTCATGACAAGCCCTGCACCAAAAAAATATTTTCTGCACAGGCATTCCACATGCTCGGAGGCAAAAAAAAAGTGTTTTCTGAAATGCCACATGCAAGAAAGCCATGTGGGTTGTGGGGGAGAGTCACTCAGTGTGCAAACCACAATCACAGTCATATTTCTTACACCTTCCAACAATCAACCCACAAAGCTAACACCCCTCAGAAATGCTTTTAAGAGATTTTCTACTCACCTGGAATAAAGATAACATTTACATTGCTGTTTCTTGTTGAGCAGCTATTCTTAAAACCGAGATGTGTTCTTGACTAACCTATTTCCAAAGGAAACTTGAGCAGCTAAAAACCATGCTTTCTGCAGACCAAGGAAAAAGGCCAGCCAATTAGTATTCCACCCATTCAAAGTCTCATAATGTAAAATGTTATTATTTTTAAATTTTATTATTAAAGTAATCTTTAATTAATACAGGGTAATTTTACACAGAAAGAAATCTCCCTTTTCTTCACCCCAAACAAAAAGGCTCTGAAATTAAATTATTCTTGTAGTGGAAAGTATCTCCAGATCTTCACCATAGACAAATGCATGAGGAGGAAGCGCATTTGACAAAACCTGTATAACAAAAAAAATCTCCATTCCATATATCAGACTCTTTTCCAGTCTTCTCTCTCACTGTCCTTACTTGTATGGTTAGTATCTGCTTCAGCCCAATCCTCTTTTAAGAACAAAAGATTAAGGTGGGCTCAGCTTATGTCTAAACATCTGGATGTGCTACAAGATGTGTGTGTCCTGACAAAGGGTGGTTGGAGTCCAAGGGGTCTCAGACATCTCCTTTCATCCATGGTCTTCTCCTGTATTCCACCAGATCACTGCATTTACTGGAGTTTGCAGCTGTGTAGCTGCACACCTACACTCATGGTACACTGCATAGGACAGCTTAAAATTCTGAACAAATAAAGTCCCTCTCAACCCACAGGCTTCTTCCAAAGTACAGCTCCCCAGAAATATGTGTGAGAAATTAAGCACCAGACCATTACCTCCCAGCATGCTCTCCAGAAGTGAAGGGCAGAGGAGGAGGAAGGGAGAGTTTCAGCACAGGGCCCATGGGTGTATGGATGGTGTGCATCCACAGATGGCATGTGCATGGACAAAGATCTCCTGCACACATTCAAAGGTGCAAGCACCACACATAGCCAGTTGGATTTGCTCAGGTCATCGGCTTTCATTACCGGAAGGCCTCTTACACGGGACAATTTCTTCCCAACAGAGATGCCTCCTGCTCCCACATCTGCTGCTTCTCCTATCCCTTCCCCTTCTCACCAATTTGGGACCTAAGCCCCTGCCATTGGGTCCTGCTCTATGCCAGGTGCCAGGAATTGCCTTTCGGGCACTGCCTCAGCAGCAGCAGCCAGCAAGCTCTGCAGGAAGGGGGGAGCAGCAGCTGAGCTGCCACCAGCTCACAGAGATGAGCTGTGCCCGTGTCAAAGGTCTCCCGTGAAACTGCAAGCTTTACATGCCTTCGGACAGCTGTGCATCAGGGCCAAAGGTAGCCTTTCACTGTAAACTCTATTAAGCAGCTGTTAAAAAGCAATCCACCTACCTTGGCCTCCTCTCTTTGCACCTTCACCATTTCCAGTGGGACTCTTAAAATCATTCAACAAAAGTTGTCTCCGGGTGGAGCAACATTCATCTTCACAGGATGGGCATGGCAAAAGGTCTCCTCTGACAGGTCTGAGTTTTGAGGGGTTGGCTTCAAGCGTGTATGTGTCCTCATGTTTTTGCAAGTGAGGATAAGGCAGGCTAAAAGCAATCAGACATACAGGCTTCATGTTCAGCCAGTAGGGACAGACAGCCTGCTTGTGGACACTGAAGAAGGAAAGGTAGTGCATTTTAGAGGCAAATGATCTGGGTCTGCACTAGCAGCTCTTTATAGTCCAGCAATGGAAGGTCTAATTGAGGCTGGATAATTATCTCCTCACTATATAAAATGAAATGTGCACTCCCTCAGTGGATATCATTGATGAAAAGTCAATTGGGGAAAAGGTTGAAACACACAGCAGGATCAATTTTATTTTTAATGGTTTTTAACATTTCATCTATACATTTAACTGGCTGAAGCGGGTGGAAATAAATATTATGTTAGCAACTGTGTCATGGAATGAGGCTTTGCTTTTGATTAAAAAATAAAGGGAAAACAACCATCACCATTTTATGGCTATCATAATTTGTTTCACATTTATTTTTTCAATACTAAGGTGTAGTAAAATATTTAACTGGTAAATAAAAATGCCTATAAACTTCTAAACATATCTTCAGACCACCTGGACAAAGACTGAAGAATGTGATTTTATTCTGTGTTAATTGTCTTGTAATACTTACCTGAGTCTATATAAAAAGATAGGTACATATATGCAGTTATACATGCAATTATCTCTTTATCTACGCATAAATTCCATATAGCAAAAATGTACTAAAAATATTGATCTCAAACCTCATTATGCATTGCTCTGTTTCTTGTTTTATTGATATTAACAGTATCTGCCTCCACATAAAGTCTGTTTTGCTGATATTATTACCACATGTTGCAAACTGAAATGACAAACCAAGACACAAATTGAGGTTCAGACATAAGTCCTAAATTCCAGAGCATTGTAGAGTTCATGCTTAAAGAACCAGAAAGACAAAAGCTTAATTAATGCATTTTTTCATTTTAATATATGGAATATATGCACCAAGCTAGAGGCAAGAGAACATCATCTTTTATATGATATCATGTAATTTGATCTCTTAAATATCAGACATCAATAATATTACTGATATAAATAAATAAAGCAAGATAAAGTAAAAATATGACATGTATCATGTCTAGGGGCCTTGGTTTTATTTTGAACCTATAAACCTCGGGTAAGGATCAAGACTTTTCCACTGAAGTTTTTACCCAGTGGATGTTTATTTTTCTGCAATGTAATTTGACACTGCTGTTGGTTTTGGCATTAATACATTAAAAGTTAAATTTATGTCAGCACCAACAGATCAACTATCAGATGTTGCTATTAACTTGACATCAAAATCATTAAGAAATTGCCATCATGTAAATTAATTATCAGAATTGTATTGGCATGAATGCATAATGATATTACTCATGCAAATAATTAAAGAAAATGCACAGTGAAAAACACATTAGAATAATGGCACAAAATGTCATTATTCTGGCTTCTTGACAACTAGACGCTATTAGTTTTCAGCACAGTGAACTTTAAGGTTAACAGAAAGAGACAGGGAAGTCCAGCTTAGGGCTCAAGCCGCTCTTATTTGTGTCTTTATTTATTCAGTATATGAGACTGTAGGAGTGAAAACTAACTTTTTAAAGTCAACAAAGAGAGCTTTTTACATCACTTCCGGAGAGATTAAAAAAAAAAAATTCAACAAAACCAAAAGCAGCAGAATGACTTATAGTGCTGTTGTTCAAAGATATATGTTTTTTTGTTGTTGCCAATTTCAGGTCTCAAGGGACCTCAGGCACAGAAAGGTTGTTAAAATACTAGGATTTTCCTGAGCACAGGAAAGTAATAATTAACCTGAAAGTATTTAGGTTATCTCCTTCCACCCCCTACCCAAAAGGTAATTATTACTGATCAGTGCTCAGGGAGAGAGAGTTATGATTACGGTGCATGTGTGTGTGCTCTTAATTTAATGTGTAATGGACTGAGTTAGCTTTTTCATCAACAGCAAAAGACTGTCCATTCTAATAGAATAAACATTACTAATGACTCAGCGGTGCGTGCCAGCTTACTCACCAGCTGGACACATTTCTTTTAAATGTCTCTCTCCATTCCTTCCCAAGTCAATGGAAGAGGTCTCTCTCAGTCATGATTTTGTACTTGATCCAGAAATGATATTATAGAAATAATGCAAAAAGGCAGTAATTTCTGGGCTTCTTGCCTTCCAGCTCCCATCTTTACTAGGCTAAGGAAACACTACCACTACCCCAAAACAGAAGTTCACATCCTAAAAATAAAATTCAGTGTTTTAAACAGTTAAAGCATGGCAAAAAAAAAGCTTTATTTATCCTCCTATAGAAGGTCACTCCTAATGACACTTGGAAGAAAAGGAGTATTTCCAGGATAAAGTGGAGGGCTAGAAAACTGGACATCTATGAGCTGTTCTTGGCCCTATCCTGTTCGTCTACATAATTTCAGAGAAGTCACTTCAATCACTTGACTTAAAATTTTCCCTGTTGCCACAGTGAGAACAACAGTACCAACACAAAGAGATATGGCAAAGGATCCACAAATGAAAAAATAAAACCACTCTGTAAATTAAAACTACTCAATCTACCTAAGCATGCACAAACATCCTAGAAATTTCTCAGAAAATCTGTAAAAGATTTGTTTATGACCTAACATCCAAATTCTGCCGCTGTGTCTGCCAGCACAGACTCCTGCATGTCTGAGGAGTCACTTCTAAAGCTCTGTTTGGACCCTTCTTGTCACTGCACTCTCTAGTCCTGTCATAATGAATCTCAACTCAGAAATGGGACACAATGAGCAGGCAATCTATACATCACCAGTACCAAAGGTTTGGTTGCTGTCTGTATGTCCTGTCAGTTCAGAGCTTATTTTCTCCAGTTTGCTTTGGAGGATGGGGAGAGGCACAGAGCAAACTATTTTAGGATAGTCAAGGTCTCTGGGGGCAATTTGGATCATAATTAATATCAGGGCAATGGCAAATGTAATTTAAAAAAAAAAAAAAAAGACTTGAAAGCAATTTCTGGTTTTCTTTAAACTTTGTAAGTTGCCTAGGGGACAGCTAACTTTTCAGGTATGCTTTGACTTTTTATGGTGAAATACAGACATTTTACTTGAAACAGTTTGTTTAATGATGCCCTGAGCCTTTTACTTCTGTTTAACAATCCAAGCTTTGCTTCTAATCCATCAACAGATAGGTCAAACTTGTACCCATAATTTAAAGTTATGTTAATAAGATCTATGACATGTCTTGCAACATTTTATTGATAATATGTAATGTATTATAAGTATCATGAGCTTGCAGAGCTGCTGTCACTCAGGGATTTTGCGCATAAGGTATTACATCTCAAAAGCATGCTGCTGCAGTGAAAAAAGGACTTTAAATAAATAGGCTGGCACAATTCTGCCTTCAAAGGGACAGTCTATAAATTCACAAACAAGATTTACTGTGTAATTCAAGACTGAGTCAACACAGGACTTACACTGTGTAACTAAGAAGGGACACACCACGTGGTAGGGTGTTTATAGTGTGGGCAATATTGTAATGCAGAGATTGTTTTGCAGGCACATCTTTTCCTTTTCTAATTACACTGATTGCCACCTCCCATTTACAATCACATACCCACACTGAGTTTAACTGCAGTAATTACTACATGATAAATTTCTAGAAGGAAAATATTGAGTGTCTATTTAGTGCGTTATAATGTAATTTAGCAGTTGGGGAAAAAAAGATGGTAACAACAGCATCATGTGACTTCATCAATTCTCCACGTAACATGGCAAAACAGCCTCTGCACTACGTCTGTGAGAACTCTGAGGTACAGTAGCTGCATCTGGGTTAGAATGAATATCTGTAAATGCACTTGCTAACTTCTAGTTTATGGTCACATTTACTTGCGTGAGTTTACCACGTCCTGCAGATGATATTTTTCACTCCCCTGCTGTTTGTCAATGGTATAAAACTAGATTCCTGGGAAAGGGCAGACAGTACATTACTTAGGGAGCAATAAAATCCTAAAGTGATGGTCCTTGTGACATCACCTGAAGATGTAGTTCACTCAAGGGGTTGCTTCTTCTCCACCCAAAAATTTAGCAACACAATCTAGTAAGAATCAGCTTGCTTTTTATCCTACTAAAACAAAATCAGGTAAAATCACAAGCAATACAGGATACACTTATCCAGTTAATTCTAGCTTTACAGGGGTTAGGAGCCCATGTAATTTAGACAACTGGGAAAACACGTTCCCCTCTGAAGAGTTAATCCATGTCTGTGTTACAGCACCAGCATGTGGTGTTATATGATCAGCAGAAGTCCTGGTTCAAGTCACCCACCCCCAGAGCTGTCCCTGACTTTCAGAGGTCAAGATCATGTTACCTCTCATCTTCTCCTATATGAGCAAAGGAAACATGTTCTCTCCAGATACTTTCATTCCTGCCTACAGAGCTGGTGTTTGACAAGTAAGGGTGTATTAAGAATGTGTTCTGCTAACCACGATACAGCAAAATCAAATGATACACCCTGCAAACTGAATTGGAGTTGCAATTCATCAGTCCTGTTTAAAACCAGAACAGGAACACACAGACCAGTGTTTAGGCCAGTGGAAGAAAAAGATGCATGGTGTGTCTGTCCTTCAGAAATATTTTCTGCAGTTTTGCTAGTTTAACTGGAAGATTTCTGACTTGGGTTGCTTTGGAGAGCAACACTGCACTCGCTTTTCTAAGAGGCAGTATTATAAATTATCATTTGCTACTAACTGAAAAGGAGGGATTATGGACAAGTGCTTGGAGTGGTGTATTAAGAACTGCAACTCCTCAGCCCTGCTGCCTGCTCAGCTTTGCATCTTAAGTCTTTAGGCAAATCACTTTAACCCTTCCACACCTCAGACTAAAACCTGTGAAACAGTCACTCCCACATGAGTGCCGAGTTTAAATAGGTATTTTTAAAGACCTTTGAGATTCACAGCCACACCATACTCTAAAATGGCAGATATCTTCTAGCCAGATTCACAGGCTGTGAAGTATCAAGGAAAAGAGCAAATGCTGAAGAGCCAGCAAAGTTAATATCTATAGCCTGGCCATGCTGGGGACTCCTACAATTACAGTTTGTTCTTTCAATTAACCTCTCCAAATACACAGAAGGTGTCATGCATCCTCACAGCTGTTCCTGTGCTCATGCTCTCCCAAAACAACCACTGATCTCAGTGAGAGTCTGGCTGCCTCAGGGTGACCCAGACAGGTCCATGGCTAGGGCCAAAGTCCTTATGACTTCTCCTCAAGCTCTCATGCTTGCTGCTCCTTGTAAAATGGGGATGGAAGCAGCCCGTGGGCTGTTAGAAGTGGCTGCTGGGACCTGGAGCTCCTTGGGACTCTCACTTCTTTACCATTAATATTTTTTTGTATCCAAAACTACTCTTTCTTCTCAGTTCATGAGCACTACCTTATACTGTATTCAAGCAGCTTTTGAAGAAGTCTACTGAAAGTAATGAGACTGGCTGTGCTGCAGAGCAGGCAGGGCAGAGCCCTCCAACCCCTCACATGTCCCCCTTGCGCAAAAGTGGGTAACAGGCTCCCTAAAATGGTGGCTTCATCCATCTCACAGCTTCTCACACTGAAGCCACAATGCTTGCCTCGTCCTTTGCCTCAGCCTTCCTCCGCATGATTTCAGTGCAGGAGCAATGCACCCCACATGAATCCAACCATGCCTGGCTGCCTGACTGTGCTGGAGAAATGGGATGGGCTGGGCTGGGCTAGGCTAGGCTGGGCTGGGCATCAGGGTGCCCAGGCATCAAAAGTCTCCTCATTTTAGACAGAAGGATCCTGATTTACACAATCGGAGACAAAAGCATAATCAACCCTGCTCTGATTAATTGCAGTAGAAATGGTAAGGAGCTATCAATGCAGCAGCCAAGAGAGCTTAAAACTAAATATAACCTGCAGGAGGGGAAGAGAGGATGAGTCTTTGAAAACACTTTTCTGAAACAAAACAGGAATCTAGGGAAAGTTTTCCTCTCCTCTCCCCACTCCCCCAGCCTGTGCAGTGAAACAGGAGTTCCTGCCTTCCCTCTTCAAATAAAAGTGCTGCTCGCCTCCCAGGGATGAACAGCTTGGACCATCCTGCTATCACCTCCCTGCTCTTCCTCACCACTTTAAAATTAGCATTGCTGTGATCAGGCAGCAGCGGAAGAAATGCTCACCCACCACTTGCCACGGCGCTTAGAGCTGATCACTAAAGCAGCACCTGCTTCCAGGAGCTGGGGAGTTTGCAACACCTCGTATCTCCAGCAGCCCAGGGCCGTGGCTCGCCGTGCGAGCAGAAGGCTCTCACCCACCCGGAGAGCTCCTGCGGCTGCTGGCACCACGGCACGTCTGCCCAGGCTGGCTCCGGCTCTCGGTGTGAAGCAGCCGGGGAGGCAGGAGTGACTCTACAGACAAAAATAGCAGAGACGGTCTGAGCTGAGGAAGATGATTCAATGAGATATTTTGGTCGCATTTTTACGAAGGCAGCAAGGCTCTCCAGAGAAGGTATTTTTAGTGGGCTGAGACCCACAATACTGAACAGTAGGCACCGAACTGCCAGTGCAGGAAAGCTGTAGAGTAAAACCACTCTGAGGGTGTATCCAGACAAGGTGGTAAGTGCAAGTCAGAGAAGAGCTTCTTGTAAATTCGGAGATCCAGCAACTTCCTGGAGCAATTTTCATAGAGTCCTCAGTGACATGAGATGTCCATTCAGCCCTTCATGGCTCATCCAGATAAATGCTTTGTTTCTGGTTTAAGAACAAATTGAAATTGATTAAGTCAGCATCAATACTGTCCTACAAGGTACCGAGAAACTAAATTCATTCTGGATAAATCCCAAGAAAGAGCAACACTCATGCACGCATGCACACACACTACTTAAAAGAGGTTCATCTGGGATGCATAAAACCTGAAAAACGTTCATTAGGACTGGAAAAGGAGACACTATTAATCAGCTCTAGGCTTCTTATTACTCAGTGGAAGAAAACTTCAGTCAGATAATTTTTTAAACACACATAAACCCCCAAAATTCTCCTTGGAAGAATTAGACAGCTAACTTGTCATAAATATGAGGAGGTGGGAAAAAAGGCAAATGAAAAGGGTTGTGGGCTGGATTATTATTATTTTTTAATTTGCATTCAACAGGAGAAAGATTTATGCATGAGATGCAAATTGCTATGCGTTATTTACACATCTGAAGAAAAACAAATCTTGAATGTAAATGCTTAGAGGGCATATTTTTTAAATATGAAAGTGGTAAAATTATTATAATGTTTATAACTCCCACACTGTTAAAAAGAGATTAAATTGGGGAAAAATGAGCCCTTTTATTTAAATTATAGAGTCCTTACCAAATATTAGGGCAGAAATCAAATACAAACATCTGTGTGTTTCCATTCCTGGGAGTCTTTTAGAGCAATTTGTTCACCTTGCAGTTGGTCCTATCCAGAATATCCCAGTGGGCTAGCAACTGCAGAGGGCAATGGCCAGTTACAGCATTTCTGTTTCCACCGTGAAATACTACATATGTCTTCAGAAAATAAAGAAACAGAAATACCTTTATAAAAACAAGTCCACTCTATAAGCAGTCCGGCTCAGGTGGGGATGTACACGACTTGCAGTTGACCACTCCTGAGAACGAGGTGAATACCACTGAAGCCTGCAGTGAAAGAGCAAACAAAGCTAAAAGACCAGGAAGAAAACACTAAGAATGAGAAAAAGATGAGAGCAAGTGATGGCACTTAGAAGATCCAGCATTGCTTAGTTGATCCATATCCACTGAACTGTGCATTTTCCAGTTCTCTTTGGAAAATGTAAAGCATCTCTATTATACTAGCACTGCTCAATCTTTCATGTATTCACTTCTGGGGGGGAAAAGCTATTATTTCTGTTTGTACCAAGAGAAAATCAAGGTAATAAGACCTGGGTTATGAAACCCATTTACATGCTTGACTCCTGTCAGCTTCTAAAACCTTTGATTATCTGCACCACAGGCTCATTAAAAAGCAAAGAGATTTAGGTGTCTTCATGTCCTTGCCACTTTGAAAAAGTGACTTGCAATGCTGCCAACCTGAGGGGCTCAAAAGTCATGAGACCAGACTCCATAAGCTGAAAAATCATCATGGAATTACCATTTTAGCTTGCTTTTTGACGTTGTGAGAGCTGGATAGGGGTCGATGTTTTCCTTCAGCTGCCCTATGTGAGATGTCAAATTTCTTTCCCCCCAGAGCACCTCCCCAGTGGGAATGCTAGAGCAAGACCTGAGCACAGCAAACCCACCGATCTCGTACCACAGGGCAGTGAGTGCCCGTGGCAATTACTCTCGGGTAGCTCTGCCCATGGCACTGCATTCCCACAGTGTGAATTCACTGGGAGTCCAGGCTGTGTCCAGCAGGAGAAGGAGCCTTGCAAGCACACACTGCACAACCAGAATCAAAACTTTCACATAGAACACCAAAACTTTGGCAGAGGTCTTAGAGAAGGAGTGAGGGACATTTCCTATCCATTCAATCAGGCCAAGGAATTTCCAGTCTGATTAAGAGTGGTCAAAATGAAAGAAAACCCAACCATTAGTCATGACTGCTCCCTTTTTGAATGTCAGTTCATAAACACACTAAAAACAAGTGAGAAGGCATCAACTTTTGCAGCCAAAGACTTGGAGCAGGTTTCTGTGGTTGTGGTTTTTATGGCTATCCACATGGCTAATTCACATCAGGTTTTTGTTGATCTTTTAATATTTATGTCCAGATGCCACTGTAAGCTTCCAGATGTTTTTGCACAGACATCAAAAATGTTTGCATAGCAATTACCAAAAGAAAGTTTGAGGCATTTTCAAAGAGCTGAGAATGACAAAAGACAAAGTGGCTTTTGTTGCTGAAAGATTTCATGTTCTCCTTTTTTTCTCCTTTAAATTTTATTTTATTTTTTTATTTCTTTATAGACATTTGTTAGCCTACTAACCAGAAGTGGAACCCAGTCTATCTACTTTGAGTGTCCTATTTAGGTGCTGCCTCAGAAAATTTTAGGTTTCTGATGCCAGATGATTTCTACATTTTCTAGCAAGTGTCAATAAGTAGATACCTGCGCGAGTCTCCAGAAGGTAATCTATGCCTATAGCTAATTGTCCCTTCAAGCCTTCACTGACCATATAGGACTCTAGATATTTCTGAGGTTTAAGCCACAAATATTCCTTTGACCTAGAGAAGAGACTGAACAACTAGGAGCTGTTACATGCCTGCTGTCCTTGGGATCAGCCCTGAAGCAGCGGGGCTCTGCCTTCCTACGTGGTGTCACAGCACAGCCCCTTGGGAAACTTCACAGACACTCCTGGGGAAGGAGGTGGAAGTGGAGGTGAGCTGTCTGTCCATCTCTGCTTCTACTGCACCATAGCTCTGGCTCAGAGAAAAGTGCCTGTTGCACGAGAGCAGCTGCTTCCAAGCACGGATACACAACTAAAATGGAGCCATCGGAACAACAGACTATTTAGGAAATTATCTAATGCTTGCAAGTGTCTGCAGGGAAAGGACTCCTGGGAAGTCAGTGGTCTGGACTGCAGACAGGGCTTCTAGGTGAGATGGAGACAGTCTGGGTGGGAGTTAGGTGGACGCAAACCCTTCACAAGTTATCTGTGTTCTGGCAATTGTAAAACAACTTCATGCTTCCCTGTGTTTATGTATTGTGAAAAAAATTGTATTATGTATTGGGAAAAAAACACCCAAAAGCAAACAAAATCCAAATGCCAACTATGGAAAAAAGAAATAAAACCTTTCTTAATGTTGATAATTATATCATATGCTCAGAACAACACAGTGAAAGAAGAGCTATGTTGGGCAAGAGTGAGAAGATAACAGAGAGAAGTGATTTGTTTAGCACCAATGCTCAGAGTGACAGTCTGGCTGCCAAGTCCAGTTGTTTCTGGGAGGGAAAATGGGCAGTCTCGTTCTTTGTGCACTCTGAGTGTTTGCTGCAATACATATTTTGGTCCCACAAATAATCAACCAGAGTTTCGTAAGTGAGTTCAGTGGGGCCAAGATTTTCCTTTGACTAGGAAGGGGTGGCTGGGCCAGCAGCAGCAGCACCATCAGCTTCAGCCGACCACACTGCTCTTGTGAACTGGAGTGTCCCTGGATTTGCCCAGAGCTCTACAGAGACTGAAGTGGGTGGCAAACTTGACTGCATGAGTTATATTTGTATTTAGTCAGCGAGAAGTCAAAGCACACCATAATATACTTACGGAAGGATTTTTCACTGAGAAATTAATATTAAAGAGTGAGAGTGTTTTTCAATATTTTCTGTTAATTGACTAAAGGTTGGAAGCATATATCTACATCCCAGACAGCAGTGTGAAGTAGAGATAGCCAAATGCTTTAAACTGGCTTAGATACCACAAAAAAATGTATCTGCAGCAGTGTTATTTCAAACTACCACTTAGTTAAAACCAGCTCAGGCATCTCCCTCAGTTACCTTGTAACCTGCAGTATATTCTGACGCTATGATGTGAAGAGAAATTGCAGAGAGGAAACAGCTGGGAGAACATAAAATAAATTTTAAATTATTGTGCAGAAAAATATATCAGAACTTGCTAGAGAAATTATTTCTTAGGCACATCTTTCCTAGCCTCAGCTCAACTCTTTAGCACAAAAAATATGTAAAAAGAAAAAAAATAAAGAAAAAAAAAATTCATCTGATTAGCATGATGAAATCCATGCAGCCATTATTCAGCACTGCTACTGTCCAATGTCTTCTCAAGACCATAAAACCAAACACAAAGACCTCCAAATGCAATTTGCAAACTTTAAAAGGCAAAGTATCCACTGAAAAAAAGGAAGCTGCTCAGACCAGACCACAGGCTCTCCTGGAATTGGTGATTCTCAGGCAAGTCAGGTGTCTTTACCTATATGATCTACCGCCAGATTTATGGGCTGCATCTCACAAACACAGCCACCCCCTGGAAGATGTACTTACTGTAGTCACTGCCAACACTGACCATGAAACTCCATTTTATGATTCTCAGCAGCAGAGCCACATAATTATGCTGTTCACCTTTTGTTGCTTGGCATTTGCTGATGATTAGTCCAGAGTCAAGACAACATTATTTTTCCATAGCACCGCATCAGAGCAAGGTGCATTTTTGTCTATGTTTATTACAATTATTTTTTTATCTTTCTTTGAAACAGCAGGCTTTGATCACTGTCAGGGAACGATTAATGAGTGAGATGGACTTTTGATGTCCTCTAGGAAGGCAATTCTTGTAATTCTTTTTCAATGGTGACATCTGTTTGCATCCTATTTTAAGGGCCTATTTCATCACACAGTAGTGGCCAAGAGACATGGCCGTGGAAATCTTTATTTGTTATATGGGAAGCAAGACAAAACTTTACCTAGTCATATATGACTACTCTGTCTGCTTTGGTCTTGCCCAACGCTCCCAACTTGTCACAGCAAGTGGTGTTTGACAAAGGCTCAAAATGAAGGGCATGTGCACATGCAGGAAGCCTACAAAAACCGTGTGAATGGTTCACTTAGTAATGTTCTCTTCCTTTGTTTTATAGTGTTTCTGATAATGAACAGGTTTTAGCAATGAAAAATAAGTTGCACTATAACATTGGTAACCGCAGGATTAAAATGACTGGAGCCCCTTTAAATAAAGGACACCAAGGAGGTATGGGCTCATACATAGTTGTGCATCAGCATTACCCCAACTCTTCCTCCCCTTTGACTTTGTCACTTCCAATCAGGTGGGTGGTGATAAAAGAGGCCAAAGTGTACACAGTCTGGTATGATAAAGCTGTCTGGAAGGTCACATGAAAGAGGAGAGCCACATCTCTAGGCTGCAGCTGAGAATTGGGTCTCCTTTGATTAGGAATATATCCCAGCTGTATCACAACACTGGAGTCTCTCTTCTGTGCCAGGACCCTCGGGACTCACTCAGCTGTGTCTAGCATTTGGGATCATGGCACAGGAGAGGGACCACAGTGCAGTCCTGTGCCAACACCTAAGGTACAGCCCAGGGCACAGCAGGTTGAGAGGAAAGGGACTGCGCAGCCCTCTGTTACAGCCCTGTGTGGTTTGTCTCTGTTTTCTTACAGGTCCAAAAAGGCATTTAAAAACTTTCAAACGGGAAAAAAAAAAGGGGGGGATAAAAAATAACTTTAATTGCAAATAGTGGCTAAACCTGTAGCATTCAGTCAGCCTTTTTCTACCAGGTAGTAACTTAACTGGCTGTTTTTAAAAACTATTGCCTTGCCCTGTTAGACTCAATACCTGTCAAATGATTAATGTGCTGGTGTCTTATTAACTGCTGTGTTAGAGGAGCTGCCGTACACACCACCCCCCCTCCCCTTCTCTCACCATTTTTGCAAAAACCTCATTGCAATCCCGCTGCTCTGACTGGAGGGTACTGCACCTTCCGACAAAACATCATAAAGAGCAAAGAATTACCGTTTCCCAGTAATCCAGCCCATAAATCAACCCTCGTGTTTTGTTCTGGGGATGGTGAAGGAGTCTGCGAGTGCTCCCTGCATTCACATTCACAAGACAGGCTGTGTCTTCAGAAAGTAGAAAGGGAAAAAAAAGAAAAACAAAACAAAACAAAACAAAACAGGAATGGCTAAAGTGTTCCAGCATCTGATTGATCTTATCTGGACCTCCCTTGCTGCAACAATAATTTGAGACTGTCGAAAATCGCCACCTTATCTCATTGGTGGTCTTACCAGCTGCTATTTTATCAGGACCCAGCTGGATGAGGAAAGCAGGACGTGGCACGACCTTGGTATCTCAGTGCCTGACCTCAATATCTAATCAGTCGGATGTCTCGCTTGAGGCTGCCTCGGGATGCTGTGCATGTCCCCTCTGGCACCAAGTCATTCAAAAGACATTTGCTTCACACTGGTGTCAGACCACCAGCACACACACACACACCCCGAGCACATCTCGGTGCGCCACTGCCCTGCCTGCTAGTGCTGCAGCACCTGAGATTTAAGGTGCTTTTCTTTAAAGCTTCGGCAGCCCTTCTCCCGACAAGCTTGGTTTGTGGACTGCCACCCAGCCAGCAACATTTCAGCATCCTGCTGGTGTCGCAGGCAAGGCCTCCAAACTCATTTCATTATGCAAGCTATACAGTACATGTCCGTCAGTGCAATGAATGTTACCTATACAGCGCCACACCATAGGCACTGTCTCATAGCTTGTACTAGGAAGAATATGGGTTTTGTTGCTTCAGACTGGAAATTTTTGCCGCAGCTCTAATGGCCATTACCTGCGTGACTGGGGAAAATCATTCCACTTCTCTGCATTAAGATACAGATGGAGGATTACACCTGCAAGACCCCCATCACGGCATGGTTACAGGGGGTGTCTGTTAGCCCCAAGGCCTTCCCCCAGTGCTGAAGGGGCAAAATTATCCTCCCGATCCATTGGAAGGGCAGGGTGCCTGCACAGCACCTGTGATCCTCTGCCCAAGGGAACGGTAAGCAGATCTATGTCCTGACCTTCACCAGCCCTGCTCTTCCTTTTCTCCTTCACGTTGGGGCTGGAGGAGAGACTCCACCCACCCAGGCACACTGCCGCTGGAAGATATACCCTTTGGGACAGGTCTCTGGAACACTGCTGTCCCCTCCTCTCCTGTCTGCTTGATCTTCCACAGTGGTGGCTGTTGCTCGAGGAGGTCCCTCTCGAATCAGCAGTGTCATTGCCGTAGCTCTGTGGTGTCCCATTCAATAGGTATGGTACAAACAGCATGCTGAGGAAGAAGCCTGGGCTTGAACAGCATCAGATATCAGTAGGCCAATAAGGAAAAGGGCTGCAAGAAGTGAAACGTGAAGCACAGAGAAATTAACCATCCAAGGAAGATCAGAGTGCTCTAGTGTGTCATTTCTGAAAAAGACTTAGATTTTCTGTTTCAATATTATGACTTTTAATTCCCTTATATGCGTACATTTATTATACAGAATTTTTAAAAGGCTGAAATTAGAATCAAAGATTTTGATTCTGTTAAGCCTTTGGTATGGCCCTAATTTGCTTTTCTTTTTTTTTTTTTCCATGGAAATTACTATGGCTTTGTTTGTTTGTTCCTGTTCCATTTAAAAGAAAAATTTCTCTGCAACTGCAGAATGTCTCATAAGACAGCATCTTATTTCCTAACCAGCTCCGTGCATCATCTCTGCTGCCTGCAGCGACTGCTAACAGGGGTCTTGGACATGCTCTTCACACACTGTGACCATGCACAAACCCTGGCATTTCTGCGGACAGGAAGTATGAAAAAAAGGTGCAAGTTTGGTGCAGAAAGAAGTCTCTCACAAGCTCTCACTCTGGGGGTGAATTTCCCTGTGCAGTGAGTAGGGGTTATAGCAGGGGAGCCCATGGGATGGCAATTGTCAGGCAAACTGATGGACCAGTGCATTCTTTTGCCAAGTCTTGGTTTACTGTTGCTATTCCAAAGTGCCAAAACATTGAATTGCATGATGTCTGTGACAAAGCTAGTATTAAAAGCTCAGAGACATATGTAAGTCTTGAGTTTTAGTCCTTACAGGAGTTGCAAAGTTTATTTTCAATGCTGGTATAATTTGCCCCCTGCCTCTTAAGTAACAATAATAATACTACTAAGAAGAAGATGAAGAAGAATCTCCTATATATTTTTGTTCTGTTTGGGCTTTGCTTCTGTTTATTAAAATGTGGCTGAGCAGAGTCATAGGGTTTGCTGTCTCCTAAAGCCAGATCTAAACGCCTTTAAGGAAGAGCAGATGCAAGACAATCATTATTGTATTTGTTTATTTTGACAAATAAAGAATATTTAATAGGTTTGGAGTCTGTTTACAAAAAGGAACTGAGTGTGACAATACTTGAGGTTTGGAATAGCAAATGTATTGAGGAAAGCTGTCCGCTGCCCACCGACTGCACACAGAGCACATCCCTGGACAGCATTCCTGCACTCATGAGGACATCGTAGCAAATTCCAGTCTAAATAAAGCTGCAGAAGAACAGATAAGCAATTGCACCTCAACACACACAGATGCATACACACAAAAATGTCGCCTTATCAGGACCTAGATAATGAACCTGAGAATGCAGCCAAGTGCATCTTAGTTGATTGACAATACATAACAGATTGCCTTAGCGTATTTTTGGGAGAAGCAGAACATACAATTAAATAAAACTTGTTATTAAAAGCAACTGCCCCCCTGAAAATAGATGTCAAACTCTGACTAGACAGATGTGGTATTTCAGGTGGAAAATTGAATGGACTTAATAGGAGTAATATGAGCAGTTGGTCCTAGAAGAGCTTATAAACTGTAAATATTGCTCACTGCCAATTCTAACACAATGATGAATGTATCAAAATATTAGTATCAAAAGACTGCTGGAATATATTTGCAATGTTGTGGAAAGCGTGAAGGGAGGTAGCTGTCCTTCCCATGGCTTTATATTAATCTCTGGGTACTGGCTGATAGCAGGGGCCACAAGCACTATAATTAGATTTTGGAAATGTATATAGGGAGGAGGAAATGGAATAATTAAGGTAAGCTATCAGATGCCTGTCCTCATCCTTTTTAAACAAGCCAGAAATATACCCTGCACTCGTTCAGCATGCAACCTTCAAGGGGAAAGGTGTCAGACACTGTAATTGGTAGAACTTGGATGCTGCTATAGTGGTGTCCCTTTTTTAAGGAAACCTATTTTCCACACCAAAATTGATCCGGCAAGGTTGTTATCTCATAATGCACACCTAGAGAAGTACTGCGAGGCCTGAGGGTAGGAAATAGCAGGGCACTCCACAGCCTCGGCCATGCAGCCTGCAACGCTGCACCCTCGCTGGGGGAACTCGCTGCCGCAGCACAGGCTACGTGGTAAAATATATGTATGTGGAGAGTTTGGGTTTTGTTTTAAAATGCGTGGGTGAGGCAGTGAAAACATGCTAATAGTATGGCATCTGTCTAGGTCTGACAGCTGAACTGGGTAAGCATGTGCTTCTCTTTCTAGGGGTGCTGGTAGGTGGGAGAGCCTCTGCCCTCCCACTCACATGGCACCTCTGAAGGGCATACTGGCTTTTATTTAATTATCCTGCCCTCCTTAAACAACAGAGAAGAGCCAGGGAACCTCAACGAATACAGAAAAGAATATTTTTGGTGTGGAAAATTATTTGACATTATTCTTAAATATTTAAAGGACACTGTCTGCTGGTTTGGAAATCCAGTGAATAATTTAATACTGTTTGACAGAATCTCTTTGGGTCAATTATTCAGTAAGTGGATTAATACATTCTGACTAAAACAAAGCACACTGCGTTTTGGCGGGCATATCTTGTTACATCACATATTCCATGTCACATTGCATTGCAGAGGATGCCAGCATAATCAAATGGGGCAACTTGACTTAGACAATGCAGCCAGAATAATTTCCAAATATTTTTCAAAAGCTTCCTGTTCCTGACTGTTTCTCTACCTAGTCTGTCTATATTTATCTGTCTAAAAAGGAAAATAACACAGCAAGAGATCTGATCAACTTATAAAAAAAATCTAGTTGGAAACTGCCAGCAACTCTTGACCTCATTATAACCCTAAGCATCTTATCTATACCAAACACTTTAATTTTAGAATAGCATCTTTAAAGCCTCAGGGGAAGAGAGAGAGCATCTCTTGATGCTTGACAGCAATTCTCTAACACTGACATGGTCCAAAAGAGATATTCTTATCAAATCCTTCTGAGGAAAGCAGCTGTAATGTAGGATCTCAAGGGCAATGGGGATACAATACAGGTTAAAAAAAGAAGGATCCTTGGGATTTCAAGAGATATGTAGAAGGCTTCAGAGGCAGCAGCTGTCTCACACCAGAAAGGGTTTTATAGATAAAACTGGAATGGAGGGTGCTGCTTATGTTTCAAATCACCAGCAGACACACCTCCCTCTCCTGTCCTCCTACTTTTCATTCTTCCTCAACACGCTGTGAAGAAACAAGGGGGAACTTTCTTTACAAAATCCTGTAATGCATGGTGGGGAAGATGGTCATTTCAGTAGAGCTAATTAAAATCTAGAATTTCTATTTTGTGGGGATTCTCAGATTCTTCAATTTTCCTTCAAGTAGAATGGGGATAAAAAGTCAATAATCTCGGAACTTTGCTGTGAAAGAAAATATTCTAAAAGCAATTCTATGTTTATGCATTTTTTATAATTGTAGTATGAATATTGCAACACAGTGTAAAACCCAAAACCACGCTGTAGAGGACAAATACTCAATTTCATGGGAGTGATCTGAGTATAACATGATATTTACTTCATTAAAGTGAGATATTTCTGCAAAAAGTTTCCATTTCCTGCAGTCAGCATTTTCTGACGAAATTCCTTTACCAGCTCAAGATTTTAAAGACATATTCAAAAATGCATCTGAAGGTCTGAGTAAAATCACGAGTAAAAATCATTACAAAAATAAAAGGTACCTGTTCCTCTGGTCTCACAGCAGAAATGCTAAGGCCTTTCTCATACCGTGTAAATGAAATGAAGAGAGTTGCACCCTTGTACACCCATGGCAAGCCAGAAGAATCTCTTGCTCTCCAGCTGCGTTCAGTAAAATCCTCCACATAGCACAGCTAGGATGGCACCCAGCTTTGTCCAGTGGCTGCTTTAGCAGAGCAAAAACAACACTTAGGAAAAAAAAAGTGAGTTTTCTTCTGAATATTTCCTAAGGGTGACTCAACAGCAATTTTTCTTACTGTATGTTTGAATGAGAGCAGGGATGAGGTCAGGATGAAGCCCCGGAGAAGCTTGTACGATTGATTGCAAGGAGTCCCTAGAGGTTTAGTTCAGCCCAGCAGCGAGAAGTTCCCACGCTCACATGCGTCTTTGCCAGACTACCTGAACAATTTCCCCCCTCCAGAGCTGTATGAAAGCCTGTCTTCTTCAGGCCTCCAGTGCAAGGCCAGCAGTCCTTCCTGCGGTCCCGTCGCCCAGAACCTCTAAGGCCACAAGCAAATTGGCCTTTTCATACCCTTCAGGACCAGAAAAAGGAGGCTCAAGGGCAACTGAAGAGAAAAAAAACCTGCAAAGCCCAACAAGCTGGGATGTGGAAATGGGCAGGCACTTAGTCTAGTCAAATGTTACCCATTTTCTTGGTGTTTTGTGTTAGGGATCACAGTACAGCCCATGGTGATGCTTCATGCTGGTCATTTCAGACATCCAAAGTGGTTTTCCCCATTCTATCAACTGCAAAATGGAGGCAAAGTCGTTGACCTAAGAGCTTAGTTGTTAGGGGCATGAACTACACAGAGCCAGCAGCTGTAGCTGTTAGCAAGGTTTGAGGTTGGAGTGGCTGACATGGTGCTCTCAGATCTGCATTGACAGATCACAGTGCTTCCACAAACAAACGTCCACGTCCCAGACCCCCACAAAGAGCTCCTCTGCAGCAAGGTAAGAAATAGCAAGCACTGATGAAAAGGTACAGCCCAAGTTCTCCTTTAAACTGTTCAGTAATACACATTAATATTGAAAACCCCATAACCATCTAAAAATGCATAACACCAAGGCCTCCTATCCTTGACTTTTATGCACATAACTTTCCTCTGAGTCAGCCTCATTAAGCCTAGCTGAATAATTCGAATTCTCAAGTGTTCGGAGGGTTGAGGATTGAATAAACATTGCAGAAAGCTCACAGATCCTCCTTACATTTTTAAAACACGTACTTCCAAAGAGGTGTTACAAGAAATACTTTAAAGACAATAGTCCAGTAGGCTACGATGAGAAAACGCGCGCTTCTGAGAACCTCCAGCTTGCGTCACCCACCACCTCGCCTGATGTAGGGCTGTTAAAGTATAGGGAAATGCAGCTGAACCAATGAGTTTTAAATTTTCTAAATTCCATCACATCACGCTGAAAGGAGATGGATGTTCATTTCACAGAGCGTTAAAATACACACACTCGTAAATACGTGTATATATATATATATACACATAGATACACACACAGACACGTGTATATGCCTCAGGAGATTTCCGCAGGCAGAGGCGGGAGGCGCTATGCGGGCCCCTCTGGTGGCTGCCGGGGCGTGGGGCGGGCGAGCGGGGCGCGCGGCAGGCAGCGTGCTCGACGAGCCACCGGCAGGTGTCCTTGCGCCGGAGCGCGGCTGTTCTCCTCGGCCCTGGCGGAGGGACACAGGCTGGTAAAGGCGGCAGATTGCGGCCTGGGGGGGCGGCCAGGGGTCTTGTGCCGAGTCTGCAGTACGGTCCGGGGGCATTTTCTGCGGGGCAGGGGATAAATGGCATCGCTAGCTGCAGCGAAAGAAAGCCCGAAAAAAAATGGCGAGGGGTCTGCCCCAAAGTGAACGCATCCACTTGGAAAGAAAGGGAAACTATTACCAAGACGTAAAAAAGAGTGTATGCAGAAATGTTTTCAGGGTTTCTGAAAACCTCACAGATAATTATTTACTTTAGAAACATAACTATCCTGCCATTTCATACAGGCAGCAGCATCTTGTTGCAAGGACAGGAGAACCAGAGGGAGAAAGAAAGGTCAATCAAAAATGAAAGGGATTAGGTTAGATGCCGAACTCAAGCTGTGCGAAATGCCTTCCTTGGGTAAGAGCATTCGTTTTAAAAATGTGCTTTTTAGGATTTATTACTACAAAAGTGTCATTGTCTGGGCTGGAAGGCAGAGAGATGAGCCCAACTGTTTGCATTTCAGTGATGCAGAGAGCTAGCCGTGACTATGTCCAGCCTCTTCTACAGCGCGAGGAAATGGCCTCCCCCATAATGTGTGCTTCAGACTTAATCTTCTGTTTCAACTACAGAACAGCAGTTAGAAAGAGATCCAGGCCTGACAAGGGACCTATCACTTTCACAGAAAATAAGTAAGGATCTGTTTTTCCCTTAGTATACCTGATTTTTTAACCATGAAACTGTCCTGTTAAAAAAGTGGGTATTTTCTATATTCCTGATCCAGGAGAGCATTTGACTACTTTCTCAAATCAGGGGTGGATTTTAAACACACACTGGAGGGTTATTCACAAACAGGGATCTCATTTCTGAACAAGGTGACAGGGAGACCAGAACTCTGTGTGGACGAGGTTTAACCCAGCATTGATCTGCTGAGATCAGGGGAATCACTTCCATTTTTCACTGGTGCACAAGCAGAATTTGGGCTCCAGGCTTACTGAAAACAAAACAAATGCTGCTCTATTTGAAAGTAAAGTTACACAGGAAAAACACTTAGGAAGAAACATTCCAATGAAAAAATAACTAGGAAAGATCAAAGAAATAGTCGTGGCTTAACTGACACCTGTAACTTTATCTCCTTCTCTAGTTACAGGGGAAGGAAGGTTACATGAATGGGGGCATGCTCCCAGAGGGAGGAAATGTGGCATTTGACAGGTGCAAGAAGCCAATAAATTATGGGATATGTAGAACAGAAAAACCATCTATTTCCTTAAAAATTGTCAAGGTTCAGCCGTAGAAGATCAGAAAGAGATGCTTAAGATAGAAGTAAAAGATGCAAATGCCTTTTTTTTTTTTTTTTTCCTCAGGAATAGGATAAAGGGGTGGAATATCAGCAAGAAAAGGAACTGAGTTGGAACTGTAAATCAAAATTTGCATTCCAGTGCTATAAAAGTATGGTGGGACATTCTGGCTTTGTTTTAATCATGTAAATGAGTTCAGGGTTGAATTCTGCTCTTACCACCAGAAATGTCTGTAATATAATATCACACATGTTCTGAATACTGTGGGCTGTCTAGTCTCCTGGAGTTTGGCTAAAAAGACCGGCTTTCTTACTTGTCCTTAAATTTTATCATCTATTCCACAGAGCAGGAAGAAATAGCCATCAGCCTATGAATATACAAACCACTGATACCAACAGTAACATGAGGCATAAGTGTGCATCCCAGTGTTTCCAAGAGCGGCGTTAAGCAGCCCTGTCCAGGCTTGAGGCTGCGCTCTGTTCAGCATTGCGCTTGGTTTGAATCTGGTCTCTACTTGTGCTTCTGCTGTTCAAGTGAGGGCTTATGGTGGTATAAGCAGAAATACTTCATTACCTCTTCTGCCATAGGCAAGTGCAACTGAGTGCAAGTGTATTCCCATTAAGTCATGCGCATTAACTGTGTCCTACTAGTAGGGAACTAGAAAACTACTACACAGTCTCCGAATTGTTTTATTTCTTTCCTCCCATCCTCCCCTTACTAGGAATGGATTAAAAGTGCAGTCTCTTTGCTTTTTCCATTCTAAAAGGGGAAGGAAATGGCAGCTTGAAGCTGAGAGCAAGATTTCCCCATGATATAAAACAGTACACCGCCCCTGATGTGAAAGGAACTATGCTGATTCACACCCACAAAGACTGTGGCTCTCTAGCACACTAAATATCCTATGCTAGTGCTGCACCAGGTACTCAGCTGAGCTACACAACTGTCCAGTGCTCACAGTACTGTGTGGAAATGATTATTTAAAAAAAAAAAAAAAAAAAAAAGGGATTGTAATGCCATTTTCTTTTGTTATATGGCTCTCACAGTGAAGACAAAAGTAACATTCCCATCAATGTCAACAGGATCAGAATATGGCCCTCAGAGAATATTTCATATTGTTACATCCTTTCATGACTCGAACAAAATTTCATTCCGGGATAACAGCCCTGGTTTATGATAGGAAATAAGTGCTCTGTCACACCCTGATAATTAGTACATCACAGGCAGAATGTAAAACCAGGCAGTAAAATGACACTAAGTTTCTGGCAGAACTTTGAGCCACATATAAACCATAAACAAGATGATACAGACAAGACATGGTTGTACTCCTTCCTTTCAGAGAGGCTGATAATAGAAAGGTCAATGCCTCAAGATAAAACAAAATACTGAAGATAAGCTCACGCTGGAAAGCGGTTACAATGCCATTGCCCTGCTTCATATTCACACAGTAAAAAATCTCAGCACAAGCAGCTTTGGCCATATGCCTTTCTTAGCATATAAAGAGCTTCTTAAAACGCACCGGGAGTTGAATGGATCTCAGTGAGGCAACTATTGCTGACCATATGTGATGAGGAAGGAAGAGTCTGCTGTAAAATGTGTTTTGCCTTTTTTTTGAAACAGAGATGAGCATTTCAGTTTTCTGTAAAGATAAATGCAATTTCTTAAGTACCGTTCTGTGAAACGGGAAGGAGGAAAGAGAGGATACATACAGTGAATGACACAGTGCAGATAAAAATGTAGACCCTAGGCAGCAATGGAGACCCAGGTTTCCACCCATTGCAGAAGGAAATATATTTCTCACACTGCACATCCATAAACTGTTATCTAGAAAGAAAAAAAAAAAACTTTAAAAAGGTAAATTAGAAAACAATTTAAGGACTGCAGATAGATAGGTTAAACCAAGTTGA
The DNA here is from genome assembly GCF_047716275.1 of Strix uralensis. Lineage (NCBI taxonomy): Eukaryota > Metazoa > Chordata > Aves > Strigiformes > Strigidae > Strix > Strix uralensis. The sequence continues at coordinate 78,393,199 of NC_133974.1, read as the reverse complement.
CACTCATATACTCGGGTGGAGAAGAACATCTATGTCTTTTAAAAGATTTAAAAAAACAAATTTGCCATGGAAATTAATTACTTAGTAACAGGAGATGAAACCCAGTGCAAACTGCTGAGTGCAGGTCCAAAATGTTCAGAAGGCTAGGGAATGTCTGGATTAAATGGATGTGTGGTCTCCATCACCTTGTAGTGAGCAGGGGTCCACATCCCAAAAACACCAGTGGGTAAGCCAAGGAGCGAAGAGGCTCTGACTCCCCCCTGCTGGGGACACTGCTATGACTGTTCACCCAGACAGCAGCTGGAGGAAGGTTTATTTGCTAACAGGGCCCAGAAGAAAGTTTACAGCAAAAGCACAGTGGGAGTGACACATCAGACTGCATTTTGGTGTGCACAGCTTTGGTGCCACGCTGCATTCCCCCAGTGGTAGCTCCAATTCAGGAGTTATTGCTAGTATTAACTTTTTAGCCTAGTTTCCTAAGGAAATGAGGCTTAGGCAATCATTTTGTCTGGCTGGTTTCCCTAATAAATTTTAGCCTACTGACTGATGTCAGCCAAGTGGAATTGAGGGACAGAGCTCTCAAAGACAATTACATTCCTACAAGTTTTGTAAAAACAGATGTCTGAAGAGGGAAAAGGGAGAGCAACCAAAATTTATTCCCTGCTAAAGGAGAGGCTGCAGCATGAGATCATCCTTTGGGTATCAGAGGATCCACACAGAAGAGGTCTTCCTTTAGATGGAAAAGGTCTCCTATAAATGCTCGTTGCACCAAAAGTTCAAGCAGGCACTGACACTTCCAGAGACACCAAAGTCAGTCGGTCCCAGATGCAAGCCTGCAGGAGACCTGGCTTCATTAGATTCAAAGCCTGCGGAACCACTTGTGCCCCATCTAAGCACAGTTTCATGCTGACTCACACTGGAAATTTCCTATGTGATGCTATTCCCTATGACATTTCCTATTCTCAGGAATTCTCCTCACAAGAAGCCAAATGCAAAGGATTTCTTTCAGACTACTGAGACTGAGAGTATCTTTCTTACTTACCGAAAGTTAGTTGACGATTCTCCTGTTTTTCAGCATACCTTTGTCTCTTTTTATGTCAGTCAGTAGTTGCAACACATGATAACACTGATACCATCAGCAACACCTTTGTAACATTCCCTTTGAATTCATTATCTACTTAGCACAGGAGTGATAATGACCCATATCTGCTACATCTAATGGATAATGCATAACTCTGTGTATTCTCTCTGTGTGTAACCTATTGCTATTCGTACATCATCACCTAAAACTCAAAAAAAGATCAGATCTGAGGATCTGTACCTGGGTGGTACCACAATGCATTTGGTGGATTCCACTGAGCTCACTTGTACTTTCTCTCCTGAAGAGTTAAAATCCAACACGTGAGGGCAGACTTACAACACCAGTTTTAGCAGCCCCCTTTTCCAGAAGGTATAGTCCCATTTAAACAAATAAAACAAACAAAAAAAAAAAGAAAAAAAAAGAAAAAAGAGAAACAAAACCTCATCAACATCTTGACTAGCTCCTGTTGAAAAATACTTCTCTTTGAGAAATCCAGGACATTCCTCTTTGCATTAATTGCCAGCTTATTAGTGGAATGAATGTTGCCAGTCTTTTCTCAAGCTGCTTGGAGGTGAAGAGCCTCTTTCTTTCTCTTTACCAAAAACAACAACAAAACATCCCAAGAGAGAAGAAAAGAGAAGAAGGAAAGGGAGCTGCTGAGAGCCAGGCTACTTATTCATCTTCGAACATTGGTTTCCATGGGAATAAGTTTGGTTCTTTGTGGAGGCTGAACAGCCCCATGCAGTCTAATGCCTCCAACATTACATTTGTGTGGTCAACTTTCCTTTGGCCTCCTCTCATCCCCTTCTTTCTCCTCTCTGCTCAGCAACAAGACTGGTGACACAAAAATGAAGAAATTATTCAATAAATTGGCTGAATTAGGTTTGCATCAAAGACCACTGAAGACTTCCTACTGCCACCAGTGAAACTTGGATGAAGCCTTCACAGCATAAAGCACAGTGGCTTCCAGTCAGCTTGTCAAAACGGCTACCCAGCCTTTGTCTGCCTCAACTTTTCTGTTTGATGGTTTTCTGTCTCACTTTTGTCCTTTACCTTTGGTTTGTTGTTTGTTTGTTTTTGTTGTTTGTTTTTTTTTTCTTCTGCAGCTCTTTATTGTTTCTTAGTTTTGACACATAGTGTAGAATATCCAACTCCGGTCATATTAGTGTTCAAAAGTGAATCATTACCTACATTACCTATACACTATGAAGGGCACAGGTTTACCAAAAACTGCAAAAAGAACTAAATAGACTGAAAAATAGATTTTGGATGAAACCTAACTTAAGACATGAAGCATTTTCTTACTCTTCAGAGGTTCACCTACTTTACTTTTGGCTTTAAACCAAAGGTGAACAAAAGTAACATGACATTCCTGTTAGAAAGGGAACTAGATGAAGACTGGGTGATCTCAGTCAGGACACAGCAGATGTTACAGAAAAACTCACGGACTTCGTATTCTGTTTGATCTGACTACAATAATTTGCTAGTCTTCTTGTAATCCATTTTGACGTAAAATTAAAAAAAAAGAAACTGTTTATAAATCCATTACTCACAAGCTGCCATGCAATACATTTTCATACATTAATCCTCATTATTTTCCTAACTGTCATGATTTTTTTCTATTAAAGGAATAAAGCAAAAGCATGTTTTCATAAATCACTAATAAAATATTTAGCGCTTCCTATTGCTCCACTTTCAAAACTCCTCCTTCTTAAAAGCTTCTAAGGTCAAAAGTTTTTTGAAAAAATGAACAAAAGGAAAATATATTAGAAATTCATGAAAGCCATTCACAGGCAGGCTGTCAGGACTACGGGAATTTTCCTTCGTAAGGATACTTTTTCTGTTCAGATTTTGAAATGTATTTTCTTTGCAAGACAGAGACGCTGATGGATTTTCAATTTTTAAATCTAAGATTAGGTCTAATTGCCTAATTTACTTTACCTATCCTTTAGAAAACTTAGCTGGAACTGCAGCGTTTTATACAGTATCTCAGGATGTGTGGCTTGAAAGAAGCTATTGAAGCGCAGAAAAATTGATCAATCATTTGATTGTCGATTCACACGTCAGTGAATGACAGGTAGAGCCATTTTAGTCTTATCGTTCCTATAAGAATGTTAGCAATTCAGGCCAATGAAGATCCATTGTGATAATGGAAGTAATAATGAAAGCTGGAGCTTAGACCATGCACTAGCATTCATGGCAGTACATCATCTCCCCTTACTCACAATAAGATGAAATGAGAAGGTTATTAGAAACACATGAACAATAAAGCTACCATAAAATCTACCGTCTATGGATCCAGGTTTCAATGGTGCAAGTGTGTTCTTTCTCTCTAATTTCAATTCAGCTGAGTCCTTTTTCCATATTCTCACTGCATTTCAGTCTAGGGCAGAAGCAAAGTGACCAGCAAGACATGTTTTTCTTAATAGGTTATAGTTATGTTTTAGGAAATCAAATACACTGGATTATTTCCCCAAACAAAGGGGAAACACAAACTTAACATTTGGAATTTGCCAAATCTAGCCAAAATCAGATACCTAGTAATAAAGTGAGAGTGCACAGCATTACTCAAGCTAACTATCAAATTCCAGGAGAGTCAGTTTAGCCCAAACAGCAAATTTAAGCAAAACATGGAAAGGTAGTCCAATTTCTTGCTCGGAAGTCCTCCTGGCATGGAAACATTTGTTGGCTATGTATTCTGTAAACCGGGGACAAGACTTAGTTTTCATGAAATCATGCTTCTAAGACTAGGCGAATTGACACATTTTATCAAAAATAACTAAAAGTACAGAGGATAACTAGAAAATTGAAAGGCAGGTCCCACTTCTGTTATTCTTTAGCCTTCAACACATAATAACCCAAAACTGAGAAGCGCGAACATTTGTAAAGAGAGTGGCCATCAATCCATTAATTTCAATTCAGCATGGACCCACTGGGAAATAGTAAGGAGTTAATGTGGTCCAGTACGAGAAAGCTACCAATGCTAAAGCAACCCTGGACTTTCAGAACTTGAATGTTGCTGAGAAGTCATCATTGAAGGCTGAAACAAAGCTAGGAGTCAAATAGCATTTGTTGATAATTAACTGTTTTGGTTATGAAGCTATCTGGGAAATACGTGTACAGTATACATTGTGTCTCACTGTATTTAATGCCAGGGTAGGTAACAAAAACTGTTTTGGTTAGAGTTTCACTTACTTGCCAGACACTTTCAATGAAAAAAAAAAAGTGGCTTTCAGCACAACTGGAGTCAGAAGACAATGTGTGCCTCTGCCCTGCTTCAAAAGCTGCCACCCACCTCTCCGACACAGAAGCTCCCTCAGAAGATCTCGCAGGGATGATAATCTCCACTGAGGAGGGTTACGAGGAGGTGGAGCAGTAACCTCCTAGTACAACCTGGATGGAAGAAGGAGCAGGTGAGTGTCTCTGGTTTTAGACACTGGCTCCCTTTCCAAAAACAGCAAAGAGGAGTAGGATGTGGTGATATTTGTTCTTCGACTACCTATTATCAGTGCAAGGGCTGGGGTGCTCCCCTGGAAGGGGAGACCTTCATGCAGCTCCCTCTTCAGCTGTGTGGGACGTGAAGCCCCAGAACTAATGGAGAGAAAAAAATGCATGATTATGCCTATACTTCTACAGCCCTGTGGTCAGGGCATTTACCTGAAAGGTTGCATACCTGGGGTCTAGTCCATGGCTGAACCACAACTCAGGGTAAGTCCTGCCACTGTTTCATCATGGCAAAAATGTCATTTTGCAATGAATAAATAGAACTATCCACTGATGAGCTTGTTAAGCCTTATTTTTTTTCTGTTTTTATAAATAATTCCAGTTCCTAATATATCATGTAGCAGTCATAAATTGGGAAGGACAGAATCTCACATTCATTTTACAAAAGGACAAACATTGTCTCCAAGGATGTAAAATACAGAAGAAACTCTGCAATTGGAAGCTTCTACTGCCTGTGCAAATTTATGTCATGGAGGAAAAGATTTGGACTCTCTACAAGTTTGAGTTAAAATTTTAATACCTAGGGTTTTTACTTTGATGATTCTGCCTTGATTCATCATATTTTCTCTCTGTAAATAGCTTGTAAGCCAGAAATTTCTGCTAGCCTGTCAACTTTCTCAAATAAATCTTTTTTTTTTTTTTATCGTATTGATTTGTTTTCCGGAAGTATTTTCCTTTCTTTCTAATGTTTTATTTATCTAACAGTGTTCACATTTTTATCCCCAGAAACCTTTTCATTTGTTTTTTGTTGCTGTTTATTTGGTTTTTTCCTTTTGTGTTTGGCTTCAGAAAAACAACTTGCATTTCAATAGCAATACTTTATACAGCTGAACATCCCAAAGTGCTTTACATTTAATTACACACTCATAGCAAAGTGACTATATGACAAATGTGGCCTTTGGGATCTCCAGAAAGGGGGAAGGAAAGCAAGGCTTTCACAATCAGACCATCGTGCACATACACGTGGCACTTTTCTTGCAAATGAGCACCACTGCAGACTCTATATGTGATGCACAGGAGATAGCTGTGAGGAAATGAAAACAGGAGTGAAAAAAAAGAAGGACACTCTTGTTTTTCTGAATTAAGAAAAGGTACCAGGCAGCTTCTGGAATTCAGTATCTTACCCTAATTCACGTAGAATACTTCTTTTCACCTAGAGCAATACAGAAAAAGACATGTAATAAAAGGCTTTCATAGATACCTTGTATTTATTTTGTTCAGTTTATAGCATGTGCTGGTTTATTTCTTTCCTCATTCTCTCATATATGCTATTTTCCTCTGTGACAGTTTGCAGGATAGTTTGCAGCTCATTAAATGACGCACAAGAAAGCAATCCGTAAAAGGTTTGCCGCAGAACAAATCAAAAATATTTGGAAATCAAATTGTAGTTTTAATAAAATTGCTTCATTTTAGTCTCATATCTCTTACTTAATGAACAAAATTAATGAGGAATGTAACTAAGATGCATCAGGTTTTATGACTGCTGCAGAAATTTTCAGTGATTATGAAGTCAGTAAGAGGTGTCTTTGGTCATACGATACTTTTAGCAATCAGTTCTTCAGTAATTTAAACAAATTATTTTAATTTCTCATCCTGGGACATTCAACAGTCTAGCATGTGTCAGCCAATTCACATTAGATGTGTAATATAACAGCTTTCATTTCTTTAGTCAGGTTTTCTTGATAACTGTTTTCTGAAATAACTGCTTAGTAAATATGAGTAATACTCATGTATTTGTCACAGACTGGTATTGTGGGATTATCATTCTCATTTCACAGATAAGAAAGCCCTGACTAAGGGGGGCGGTTAATTTTCTTGGACAAATTGATGTAGAAAGTCTATGGCAATGCCTAGAATGAAATCCCAGTCCTGTGCTTTATCCATCACATTACTGTTTCTCAATGGTGGATTGCAAATGTTCTTGCAATGCGTAACATTGAAATTATTACATCAGGCTAAATGAAATAAAATCTAGTTTCCCCATTCCATTATGTTTAAAGGTCACATATTCACTAGTAACTATTGAAAACACACATTCACACCAAAACCCTGTAGCTACTACTAACATCCTTAGCAGTGGGTTTTGGTTTGGTTTGGTTTTCATTCTCACTTTAAAACTAAGGAGGCAGGATCACAAAATGAGACTGAATGTCATTATATTGAACAGAACAACAAACCACTGCATTAGGACCTAGTGTTCCTTCCCAAATATTTTTGCCTGTTGGAGAAGGCTGAGAAACACAAGTTCCTTTCACAGATGCTCCAGACTGAAAATGAACCCAAAGCATCCAACCCACAACATCCCCTAGCTACGCCACAATTGTACCGGCGCACAGTAACCCAGAGTCGCCACGGTCGGCAAGGCGGTTGTGCCAGCAGTGCGCAGGCCTGTGCAGCGCTTCCCCAGGTGCAGTTCTGCACATGTGCTGTGGACCTTCTGCCACACACAGTCCAGGCACTGCACACGCAGCATCGCAACACGTTGTGCTGCCATGCCTCTCCCCAGTAACTCCATGGTATCCTCCCTCTACTTTCTGTGTATTATTACCTTGAGACTGTGCTGAGTTAAGGCCACCTGCAATGGTCCTGTGTACCATAGACCCCCAGTTGTATTGGATGTTGATCGTGAACAGCTTCTGTATATTTCTAGACTTAGCTCCACGTCTCAGTACATTTTACAGACACGTCTCCAGCCTCTGAAAGCTGAGCAAACAAAACAGAGCAGGCAAAGTGTTACAGAAACAGTAAAGGCTATTTTCAAGCTAAAGCAACAGCAAAATGGCTTTTTTAGTTCACAGCTGATCTCAAGTCTGTTCACTATTTTTAATATCATTCTCTGTTGTTGGGTTGTTGTTTTTTTTAATATGACAGTCTTTTCTCCCACAATCCATCCTCAAGCCCAATATGTGCTGCCATATGCAACAGCTTTGCAGATGGGCTTCACTTTGGTTGATGTCTTCCACCCTTAGAGCAACCTGCCAACATCGTACTAAGACAGTGAGAAAAAAAGGGTTTATGAAACAAGGAGAGTAGTGGGTTAGTCTATATCCATCCTGCCTTTAAAAAGTTACATTTTTGACACAAAATATTGTTTGAGAAATCAAACATTACTTTCATGAGATAACATAGTTCTAAATACAGCTGACAACGTAACACCAAGGCAGTTGTAAGCCAAGATGCTCACAGGTGATAGGTCCTTTGAAAGTCTCTGTCTTCTCTCAGTGAGTGCCTATTAATGGAAACGCAGAACAAATTTACACAGAACAACATGAAGAAGTGGTTATGGGACACAGATTTATAATTTATATAAATATAACTGCCTTCAGTTTTAAAGCTGAACTTGAGTTTACATTTGCATTCAGTGTGAATGGTAACCCACTGCTGAGAAACATTCTCAAGGCTATTTTCCATCTTCGGGCACTTCCAAACCAAAACTAAGCCTCTCCTCCACTTGTGTCTTATAACTGCCAACTTCCAGGCATTGGGAGCCCAGAGCAATGCCTTACTGCTGGGAGCAAGGAATTTGGAGCAGCAGCTGGGAGACATCTCTTGAGTGGCAAAGGCCAATTACAAACCTGCAACTCACCATCAGTAGTTAGTGAGTGACTAACTGGAGATTTACCAGGGACTTTGGTCTCAGAATCACAGAATCATCTAGGTTGGAAAAGACCTTTAAGATCATCTAGTCCAACCATTAACCTAACACTGACCGTTCTCAACTACACCATATCCCTAAGTGCTATGTCAACGTGACTCTTAAACACCGCCAGGGATGGGGAATCCACCACCTCCCTGGGCAGCCCATTCCAACACCTAACAACCCGTTCTGTAAAGAAATGCTTCCTAATATCCAGTCTAAACCTTCCCTGGTGCAACTTGAGGCCATTCCCTCTTGTCCTATCTCTTGTTACTTGGTTAAAGAGACTCATCCCCAGTTCTCTGCAACCTCCTTTCAAGTAGTTGTAGAGGGCGATGAGGTCTCCCCTCAGCCTCCTCTTCTCCAGACTAAACAACCCCAGTTCCCTCAGCCGCTCCTCATAAGACCTGTGCTCCAGACCCTTCACCAGCTTTGTTGCCCTTCTTTGGACATGCTCGAGTAATTCAATGTCCTTTTTGTAGTGAGGGGCCCAAAACTGAACACAGTAATTGAGGTGCGGCCTCACCAGTGCCAAGTACAGGGGTAAGATCACTTCCCTGTCCCTGCTGGCCACGCTATTGCTAATACAAGCCAGGATACCATTGGCCTTCTTGGCCACCTGGGCACACTGCTGGCTCATGTTCAGCCGGCTGTCAATCAAGACCCACAGGTCCCTCTCTGACCCATCATCCAAAGGAAGAGACATTCTTTCTTTTCCTCTCCCACCCTTCCTGTGACACCTCTGCCTGTCTCTCTCATGCAAGCAGACCCTCTCCTCTGGCCTATGACCCATATATACAGATTCAACATTTGGAGCTTATGATTAATTTAACCCCACTGTTTGCTCTTCAGGTAACTGTAATTCACACCTTTCTTTCAACATAAACCATAATTTCTGCTTCATTTCATGTCCAGTTTATAGCTGCTCTTTTCTTCTTGCTGTTTTTGGTGTCTACACTCCAGTAATAAACCTTACCCACCTATTTGCCCCCACGTACAAACACTCTTCAGAAAAATTTATCCAATTTCTTTTATCTTTAATTTTTTTCTGATCAAGGCACAAAGCCAAAACATTACATTTAATAGACAAAGCAATATTTTACCAAGCTTTTACTTATATACTGGAAGTCAATGCAGCACAAAAATTGCTCTGCTAAATGAATGCAAGACGGAGTTTTCCTGGCTTACTCTAGTATAAGAAAGCTGCAATGAAGGGAAGAAAGATTATATATTCCAAATCATCTCAGCTAACCTCTTTATCATTATTATTGCCTCCATTTTCTATTGCATTTTAGAGTATATTCTAAATGGAATATTAATATTAATTTCTTTCTTCTTCATGAGACTTCAGATAATTTGGGGTAATTAAGGGAGAGAGGATAGGAGAATTCATTGTGGGGTTATAAATCTCCAAGGAATGTGTTAGTTTTGCATTTTAGTTCTGCTGAAAAATGTAAATGCTTCAATTAGTGTAAAAATCAGAGCCTGCTTCTTTCATTAACAACGAGGCCTCTAACCTCTCACCTTGCCCATATCTGAATCAGGGGATTCTGAAATGGGAAAGTTGAACCATTTTCCTAAACACAGAAATTGCTCTAAAAAAAAAGTAACCAGAAAATATCTCCTCTTTTTTTTTTTTTTTTTTTTTTTTTCTGCTTTAAAGAGCTAATTAGTTTCCAGAAAAGGCTTATCCGGAGAAGTTGGTGCCCTGTTGCATGTGATGGGGAAGTTAGTGTGCTTATGGATAGCATTACAATAGGCTTGAAGTGAAGATAACAGGGCTGGGTGTCTGCAGTACTGGGATGAATCTCCTCAATCTAAATATTCCATGTTTCATAACAAACCTGTCAATAAGGGAGGTGAGGGCAGTTTCGCTGCTGTGCTATGCTATCCTACAGCTAACGCAGCCTGAAACCTCCTAAAGGCTGATTGAAATCGATTCATACACAGGTGGAATGCTACAGATCTCTCTTCTCAGCCTTTATAAAGAGAGATTTAGTAGGAGATTTTTTATTTATTGAGAGATTTGTATTATACCAAGTTCAATACTCCTCCAGTCCACAGTTACCCAGAAAGGCACACTTGCCTGATGTATTCAGCGTGTTTGGGACCAAATAAATCAGGGAAAAAGAATAGAACTACTACCACACACATCCATTCTGCACGCATTTGTTTCTAAGCCAGAGGCTGGGAGGCAAGGAGAAAAGCACTGCCTGGACTGATGATTACATTTCCTCAGTTAATAAAGCCCACACGTGCAAAATAGTAATGCAGAATTACCTGCTCCCTTTGCATAAAGAAGGTTCATCTGCAATGATTTAATTAATTGAAGGATTAGCCACCTGCTACCATTTTTGACCTGAGGTTTTTCTGCTAATTTTCCTTTTACTGGAGGATCTTCTGGGAAGTAATCTCATAGCATTGCAGCACTATAGTATATTTTCAAAGCTATCAGCCCTACCCACAACTTCTAATCCTTAATTTCTATCATGTATTATTCAGGTTAACGTTTTACAAGGTTTGAATCAGTTTTTAATATATGAACTGTTTCAGACAGAGGCCCAGTTGTCCAAATGCATTCAGGATGTTAACCAAGTTTGCACAGAGGAACCTTTGTTTGCATAAAGGAATTAGTATAGAGGAAGGCCATATTATCCCCTCCTGCCACACCCTGCAACCATAATATCTCTTGATCACCCTTCAAATCCATTCTAAGTATTGCTACCAAAATTATCTTTCTGATCTATCATTTCCTCTCTGCTTGTTCTTGATACCACCTGTAGTCACTCCATCACATCTTATCTAGTTGATGCCAGTTCTGCTCCTACAATGGTAATAGCCTCAGTCAGTCCATCTCCACACTACCCTCTTTCCTGGTCTGTGATAAATTCCATAACAATTTAACACTTTAAAATAATTTCTTAAACCTCTTCTACCGTTTTGCCTGGTACATGATGCTGGTACAACTACTTGACCAGTCTCCTTTTTACTCTAAATTTTGTTCGTCTCAGGTTTTCAAAATACTTTGTGTCATGGTACTAAAGGCTACGTAGGTTCTGTTCAGAATTTCATAGGAAAAGCACCATTCAAGAGCAGTGACCATAACGTACTTAGATCAAATATCCTCTCTGGAGCAGCAAAGGTCAAAAATCTACTACATTTGTGCTAAACTTTGAGGAATGGAAGTATATGAAAATGAGGAAACTTGTTAAAAAATAAGCTAAAAGATGTAGCTAAGAGAATTAAATCCTTACAGACAACACAGGGACTACAAAAAATATCCTATTGAAAGCAGAGCTTCATTGCATTCTGTCTGTTAGGAAAAACTTGAGAAACAATAAAAAGAACCAGGTGTGGTGGAGCAGTGAGCTAAAGATTTGGGAAGTAGAAGAGTTTATTAGAATTGAGAAGGCATCGTTCAAAAAGCAGAAGCTGTATCCAAATGAAGAAAATAAAAAGGATCATAAACTCTGCCAGATTAAATGCAAAAATATAATTAGACAGGCCAAAAAAAAAGAGTTTGAGGAACAGTTGGCAGGAGCAATCGAAAGTTATACTAAATTCCTCTTCCAGCACATCAGAGCAAAAAGCGTGCCAGGCAGTCTGTGAAGCCCACTGACAACCAGGTTGAGTGCTCAGAGAGGGCAAGGCTGTTGCAGAAAAGCAGAATGAATACTTGCATCACTGCTTACTGTAAAAGAAACTGAGGATATTTCCTCACTAGAAGCCTTTTTGGAAGGCAATACTGCAGAGGATCCATCTGAAACATAAGTGCCTGTGAAGAAGCTATTGTAACATTAGCATAAGCACTAATGAATTGTCTGGACCAAATGGTATTTAGCCAAAAGTTCCGAGAAAACCCAAGGAGGTAATAGGTGAATCACTAATAGGGGTATGTGATCACCCATGGTAACTTTTCAGGCACTGTGAACACTGAAGGCTAGCATATGTGATGCCAGGAAGGAACAAGATTGCTACAGACCTGCGAGCTAGTAACTAGGGCGCAGATCTGTAAAAGCTATAATAAAGGACAGACTTTACCTAGAATACATGTCTAAATGCAATCTATGTGGAAGAGCCAATGTCAGTTTTGTAACGGGAGATTCTGCCTTATAAAATCTATTAGTTTTTTGAAGTTGACAAGCATATGGGTCAGGTGAGCCAGTCAAACAAAGTACAACCAGAATTTCAAAATGTTTTTGACAAAGTCTCCCATGAATGATTTCTAAAGAAACTTAGCAGCCATGGAATAAGACGGAAGGACCTGGTGAGAATAGATAATTGGCCAAAAGACGTGAAACAGAAGGTCTGTCCTTGCAACAGAACAAATACTCCTCACAGTGAAATAAAATGACAGACTCTGAGCTGACAATTACAATTTGGGAGTAAGAGCTTGGGGTTACGTTAGACAGTTCCATGGAAGCTGATGTTCAATGCTCAGCAGCAGTCAAAAAAACCAACTCAAATGCCAGGAATAAAAAGCAAAACAAAAACATAATTATGACTCTGTTCATCTGCAGCCTGAATATTTTTTCAGTTGGGGTCCCTTCATATCAAAAAAGGACACATTTAAGGTGGAAAAATCTCAGAGAAAGGTGAACTATGATAAACTATGGAATGGTTTATGGAGTTCTGAAAACTCATGAATGATGTGGAGTGAGTAGATAGGAAATGACTGCTCCCTGTCTATTCACTGCAAGAACCAGAGAGTATCAAATGAAGCTTAGAAGAGCTAGACTTAAAGCAAACAAAAAGATGCCCCTCACAGAAGATGTATCTGTACCACTTGGCACATCTTGTTCAATATCTAAATTGTCTGTTTCCTGGAGCAAGGACTTCATGTTGTTTTGTATCTACCTCTTCAGGTCCAGAGTCCTTGATTTGGACTTTTTGGAGCTATTTGACCAAATAATTAATCATACACATTCAGCCTACCTCATAAATGTGTTGATTACGGAGTTAGGGGTCAGTTTGTAATAGGAAACTTCACTTGAGCAAAGTGCTAGACCCGTTCATAGCTTCCAGTTCCCTCTTTGCATGAATTCAAAATCATCATAACACTGTTGGTCTTCAGGAAGTTGTTTCAGTTTAGACCAGGAGTGGCCAAGGGTAGAAACAAATGCTAAGACAAGGCATAAATTCTTGTAAGCAACACACACACATCGGTGACGGATCTGTGAACATGAAGAATACACATGTGTTCTAAGAGTATTTGTACATTGCTTATGGTAGCCATTTCCAGGGTGCCTGCTTGGAGAGAGATTTCTGCTTTCATCCTGTCCAGGGACTATCACAGAATCATTCAGGTTGGAAAAGACCCTTGGGATCATCGAGTCCAACCATCAGCCCTACTCTACAAAGTTCTCCCCTACACCATATCCCCCAACATCTCATCTAAACAACTCTTAAACACATCCAGGGATGGTGACTCCACCACCTCCCTGGGCAGCCTATTCCACTGTCTGACCACTCTTTCTGTGAATATTTTTTTTCTAATGTCCGGTCTGAACCTCCCCTGTTGCAGTTTAAAGCCATTCCCTCTTGTTCTATCACTAATTACCTGTGAGAAGAGACCAGCACCAACCTCTCTACAATGTCCTTTCAGGTGGTTGTAGAGAGTGATAAGGTCTCCCCTCAGCCTTCTCTTCCTCAAACTGAACAGTCCCAGCTCCTTCAATCGCTCCTCATAGGATCTGTTCTCCAGCCCCTTCACCAGCTTCGTTGCCCTCCTCTGCACTCGTCCCAGCACCTCGATATCTCTCTCGTATTGAGGTGCCCAAAACTGGACACAATACTCATGTACTCACTGTGGCCTCATCAGTGCAGAGTACAGGGGGACTATCACCTCCCTACTTCTGCTGGTCACACTATTCCTAATACAAGCCAGGATGCCGTTGGCTTTCTTGGCCACCTGGGCACACTGCTGGCTCATGTTCAGCTGCTTGTCAATTAGAACCCCCAGATCCTTCTCTTCCAGACAGCTCTCCAGCCACACCTCCTCAAGCCTGTAGCCATGCATGGGCTTGTTGTGACCCAAGTGCAGGACCTGGCACTTGTCCTTGTTGAAGCTCATCCTGTTAACGTTGGACCACTGATCCAATCTATCCAAGTCTCTCTGTAGTGCCTCCCTATATTCATGCAGATCGACACTCCCGCTTAACTTGGTGTCATCTGCGAACTTACTGATAATACACTCTATGTCCTTATCAAGATCATCAATAAAGATGTTAAGCAGAAATGGTCCCAACACCGAGCCCTGAAGAACACCACTTGTGACCGTCCACCAGCTGGATTTAGCTCCATTGACCACCACTTTCTGGGACCGTCCATCCAGCCAGTGCTTGACCCAGCAGACCGTATGCTCATCCAGGCCATGGGCAGCCAGTTTTTCTGTGAGAATTCTATGGGGAACTGTGTTGAATGCTTTTTGAAAATCCAGGTAGATAATATCCACAGCTTTTCCCTCGTCCCATAGTCAGGTCATCTTGTCATAGAAGGAGATCAGGTTTGTCAGGCAGGACCTGCCTTTCATAAACCCATGCTGACTAGGCCTGATCCCCTGGTTGTCCATTATATGACTTTTAATGGCACTCGAGATGACCTGCTCCATGACCTTCCCTGGCACCGAGGTCTGATTGACAAGTCTATAGTTTCCTGGATCCTCATTTCTGCCTCTTTTGTAGATGGGTGTCACATTTTCCACCCTCCAGTCCAATGGGACCTCCCCAGTTAGCCATGACTTCAGGTAAATCATGGAAAGCGGCTTGGCGAGCATATCTGCCAACTCCCTCAGCACCCTTGGGTGTAACCCATCCGGTCCCACAGACTTGTGTGCATCCAAGTGGTGTAGCAGGTCCCTGACCACTTCCTCTTTAATTGTGCTGACCTCATTCTGCTTCCCCTCCCCATCTCCCAGCTCATGAGGCTGGGTGTCCAGCGAACAGCCAGTTTGTCCTGGTTTCGATGAGGATGGAGTTAATTTTCATTGGAGTATTTCATACCATGTGATGTCATGCCCAGGTGGGCGGGCTCTCTCTCAGGCTCGCACAGCTGTCTTGTGCCCAAGCCCTCTGCTCCTCGGGTCTTGTTGTTGCTGGGGGGGTGGTGGGGGTGGGGTGGTCTTCGCGCTCAGTAAGCCACTGCTGCATTTTACCCATTTTCTTTTTGAACTTACTATTGTTACTGGTGTTCCCTTGTTATATTTAGTAAATTCTTTCTTTTTATTCAACCCATGAATTCTTTTCTTTTGTTCCTCCCCTATCTTACCAGAGGGGGGAGGGGGAGGTGAACAGCCGGCCATGTGGCGTCTGGCTGCCGGCTGAGTTCAAACCTCCACACAGTTCCACTACTAAAGACTGAGGCAAAGTAGGCATTGAGCACCTCAGCCTTTTCCTCATCCTTTGTTACTATGTTTCCCTCTGCATCCAATAAAGGACTTTCATTATGTCTTGTTTTTTGCATTATCTGCACTCCAGGTTCATGTATAATTTTTCTGTTATGGAAGGTGATGTGGGAAGTCTCTTCCTCTACCCATTATGGTCCAAAACAGCTGGAAGAGGGAATCCACTCCATATACAATCCCTACCTAAAGGATATAATTGACTTTCCCTTACTCAGAGATAACAGCTGAAGAAGTTAAACATTACCAGGTGCCCCCTGGGACTGTACTTTTGTTGAAAACTGGGAGAACTCTCAAAAGAAGAGGGAAAATGTCCTCTCACATCCACTGATGCAGATCCAGAGTCATGCCACAGATGTCACGCCACGGTTTACACTGATGCAGGATTCAGTCTTGGGAGCCAGTTCTGACTGATGCACCTTCACTGTAAACTGGGTGATAGCTGGGACTGTCAAAGAGTTTTCACTACATTTACATAGGAGCAGGTGAGACCAAGATTAGGTGACAATTCCATGCAGAAACCTAGAGGGGTACATAAGCAGAGGCTGGTATTATCTGTAACACAAAACATGTCAGGTCTGTTAAAGAAAAATAAATTTTTCTTTTGCAGTTCTTCTGGTGTGATGATGAGAACTAGCACAACTAGGCCTCATATATCTGAGACAACACAAAGAAGAGATTTCCCAGCAACAAGTGCTTTCCTGATGAGTAATAAACAGTTTGGTGTCTACTGGTTCATATAGTTGCATTCTTCAACACGTTAAAAATTACATATTTTTTGTATTAATTACATTAAAAATTGTTTGTAATGGATTCCTCCTTTCCTTCCCTAATAATTCAGGTATACAGGCAAGATTAAAAGCTGTAGTCTGGTTGAAATGACCATAGCATTTGTTTCTGTTGAATTTCCTATACAATATTAGTGAAGACAAATGATTTTTCATTGTTTGAATAGAAAACTAGTTTACACCTCTTTTAAATTTCCTTAGTATCTGAGCTCCATATGAGTACAGGATTTTATTAGGGTACGCCAATTCACTGTAGCCACTCTACTAAAGAGAGCTGTGCCATAAGTTTCCAGTTTACAAAGAAAAATAAAATAGCAGGTGTTAACACTGAAGAAGAAAATTGGGACAGAAAATTAAGGTTATTAGGGAAGTTGAGAATTATAAAAGGGCCAACAGGGAGTGTTTTCACAAATCACAGTTTAGGAGCAGAGCAAATAAACAAAGAAGCCTGTGACTGAAGTCATCAAACTAGAAAATATGCTGCAAAGTAATAAAATCAGAGGCTCCAAATGAAATCTAACCCCTGTATTCTTTCCCTTTTGGCTCATGATATACAGCCAACCTCACCACCTCACAGGGCTGAGCCCTGGACGTGCACATAAACAGAAGAACAGGGTTCCCAATGTCTTCAGTTCTTGTGACTGGATTGAGTTTTTGAGACAAACCCAGTCTATCTGGCAGCACACCACTGTATGAACTGTGAAGTGATACTGGGACCTATTCATGAGCTTTTTCCTTACCTGGGGGTGCGGTGGCTGACACAGTAATGTGAGCCAGGTTTTGCACTTAGGCCTGTCCAGCACTGGGGCAGCCATGCCTGTCTGCAGAACTGGGAACATTTGCCTTCACCTTCCTCTCTGCTGCCTGACATATTTGCAGGCAGGGATTGTAATCACCCCAGAAAGATTGCTCTTCCCACTGTCCTGGTATAGGCTGCAGGGATAAGCGGTGCAGAGACACCAGGATAGGGCAGGGACACTCTCAGGACCCACTTCTTGGAAGGGCTGTACAAGGCAAATGGTGTACTTCGAGGGCAAGGAAGAAGCTGTCCTGCAGACACAGGGTGCAAAGAGCCATGTCAGGTGTTCTCTGCTCACAAAGGCTGCAGCCACAACAAAAGTGCCTGGCATTACAAATATTTAAAACAAAATGAAAACTAAAGCAGTTTGTATGAACCCAGTACATAAGATTAACTCTTCTGAGTAGCAGAAATTAAAGTCTCAGGCAGTGGGCAGCAGGAAGAGTCAAACATCAGCATTTCACCGCAAAACCAACCTGCGTTACAGCCTCTAGGCTGTAAGTCAGCCCTGCTGAAGCAGAGAATGACATAGATTTTAAGGCCAGCAAGAACTGCTACAATAATCATGTAGCCTGACCTCCTGTGTAACACAAGCCATAGGATTTTATCCAGCAGTTCCTGCCGTGGTAACGCCTACTCTTCCTTGCTGCAGGGGAGGCTCCTTACAACCTCGTTTCAAATGAACTCTCGACAGGACTCTGTGAGGAATGGATAGATACTAGACAAAAATTTGTTTGTTTGCTTTTCTAAAAGAAGCATCCAGGAAAGCAGTTACTAATCGCTAATTGCTAGTGTAGGACTGCATCACTGGTACCCACTGGGCATCAGGCAGTCAGACTCCGGCTGAGTGGTGAAACCAGGGCAGCAGTCACACTGTGCTGCGGCAGGACTATAGCTCTTTCCTACTTCGCTGACATTCATGTTGCCTTCCTCTCACCCACTGAGTATTATCATCACAGAGGCTGGAGTTTGAATGTGTTTAATGCTTTCTTAGCCACAGATCATTAGTAACCAATTCCACTTTCCACTAAGTCCCAATTGTTTTTATACAATACAGGACTCCTTTTTTTCTCTCCCCTCCCCTCTTCTTTCTTCCTCCTCTTTCCAATTTTCTTGTGGTAAAACAGTCCTGCCTGAAAGCAATAAGCTTCTTTCAGAACTTAAAACCCTAATGACAGGCATTTGGAAAAGAAGCTCTAAAGGCACCATTATTCCTCACTTTGGCTTCACTGCTGGCTCGCTGTCCACACGCATAATGTCGAGCTTTTTCCCACAAAAGCAGCGGTCCTCAAATAGCCACAACTCCACGTTAACTGCTCAGTTTTATTTATTCCCAGAGGAAGCCAGCAAAGGGACAACTCTCAGGACATTTGGGAGGCCACCATGAAGTCAGTGAGAACTCATCTAGGTATGGGAGGAATATAAATGAAGCAATGACTTAGGTATTGTACCCACCAGGAAGCTATTCATGCTTTTTGGGTATTCCCACTCCATCCATGATGTCCTCTCCTCCTCTCTACCAAAGCTTTTATGATTCACAAACCTGTTTTCCACAGCTCTTGCATCTTAGTGTTCACATGAGGCCTGAAACAAAACTGCAGCTTGCCATTGCTCTTCTCATTTCTTTGGGGCTGTAGGCCCCAAAGCAGGGAAAGCCAGGGATCCACTCCCACCGCTGTCACTTGCTCTCTGTGCAAGCTCCAGTGGTCCATTAGCTACCGGTAGACTGGCAGCTGTGAGAATGTGGCCTGCACCCCTGTCAGGTGGGCTGCTGGCTGGGCTAGGTAGCATCTCTCAATAAATTGCTAGAGAACAGCAGGACATCACCACTGAGGGGAACCTGCTCCTGCACAGGGCCTCCCAAAGCCTGCAGGACACATGTTTGGATGTCTCCACACAGAAATGCAGATCAGACTTGGGTCTCTGTGGCTGCAACAGGCAGCAGAGAATCCAAGGGCAAAGAAACCTAGGGGATTATCCAAATGGTAAACCCCACTTCCACTGCTATCCTAGAAAGAGTAGAGAGCAAATGACAGGTCTCACCCATCCCTGGAGGGACAGTGCTAAGTACTTTACCATAGGTAAAGCTCTCAGATTGTCAATCCCAGGCAGAGACAGGATTCCACCACGCCTCGTTGCTGTCAGTCCAGTGGGCACTTTAGGATAAACACAACCCCTGCTGTGCACAGCAACATTCTTCCACTGGGGTGGCGTGAGCAGGATAAGGAGACATTGCCTCCTCCGCAGCCGGTGCACCAGGGTACCAGTCGGTGCCAGCCCAGCCTCCTGCAGTGCCATGCCCCGCCACCAGCGAGGAACCACCGCACATTTGTTGCTGTTAGCCCTGAGTAGGGACAACCCTCCAAAGAGCACAGGGAAGAAAAAAAAGAGAGTAGAGTCTCTTAACACCACCACAGCTAAATGTCAGTGCCTGTCCTCATGCTTCGTGCAGAAGCAGCCTCCTGTAAAGCTGTTGGTGCTATTGCAGAGTCCCCAGGCCTGCAACCGAGAACCTCTCATGCCTTAAATCCAGCATAACCCACCAGAAAACAGGTGGCAGACCATTGCAGTGAGGTGTTAGTAGCTGTTTGATATGCAATCCATCCTTGAAAGAAAGTGTGCAAATGAGGGAATATGTCCACGCCCTCGCAATCAGTAAGGCAGGGCATGCTGAGCCTGGCAAGGGCTCAGCTGTTTGTCTTACCAGAGAGCCAGAGGCACTCCCCCTCCCCAGCCCAGAAGCACCCCAGCACACGGTTATTATCCATCCCAGGGCCACTGCTCTCTGCATACCCTTAAACAGCAATCGCTGTGCGCAGCAGGAGCGGGGCTCCTCGCAGCCCTCACACAGCTGCCAGGCACAGCTCGGGGAGGGGAGCTACAGGGCAGTGGGGAGAGCAGCGGGGCACCCCCCTCCAGCTGCCAGAAGGACGGGACGAGAGGCAGGCAGGAGTATGGGGGTCTGACGGAGGCACGTGGCCCAAAGCCTGCCCACCTGCTGGGGCGCAACGCCAGCTGCAGCCCAACAAGGGTCCTATTAATCCTGCCTATGTGGTGGGTTCCTCTGTCTCCATACACCCGACTGAAGAGATCTCACTGAGAAATTGTCATCTGTGGTTTGCTGAGGGTTTCTCTCCAAAGAATCATGATTTAATTGCTGTTATTATCTTCATAAAGCCATCCAGAGTGTTTTTCCAGTGGTTATTTAAAGCTTATCTAAAAGATACTGATAGCAGCGGAATGCCTGGTTAAAACTGCATCCCTGGTATGCCAGTAGCAGTGTGGTAAAAATAATAGGTCAATTATCAATCTTCATCTTTCTCTAATTTATTGTATTGTTGTATTTTTGGATCCATGCATGGCATGCACAGCACATCATTACAAAAGAAATGCAGTTAGAAGCTATATAAACAGACAACTGCAGACCGAGTTATTGTCAGTCTTCGGTGGAAAAAAAGATACTTTGGCAAAGAATAAAATTCACACATTATAATTTTTAAAAAGGTACGCTGATGAGAAACCTTGTTGTAGAAAGCAAGCTTTCCAAAACATGTCCCTAAAACACTGTACACGTTGCTGATAAAAAATTGTTTTAAAATCTCTCGATCAGTAACAGCTTCAAAAATAACAGCATGAATAATATGAATGTTTGGTGGAAACAAAAAACTGCATAGGATATCATTAGGTATATAGTCTATATATATTATTCCTATCCTGATTTGGTGTATAAAGAAAAAATAGAAGCACAGAAGAAGTGATGAAATGTGTTTTAAAAAGATGGAGGAATTTTTTTTCATGCAAATCTCTTGTTTCATCATATGCTAGTGACTCATGCATAAAGGCTTAGAAATCTATGGGAGGAGATGAGACACATCTCAGAACAGATAAGAGCAAATAATTCACTACAAGATAGTTGTTTTCTCTTTAAACCGAATCTTTTTTTTTAAAAAATTCAAAGAAATTATCTGCAAACAGGTCATTTTCACTATGAATTTATTCCTATGTTTCTAATTGCCTCAGGGATTGTTTATGAAAACAAATTTTAGACAATGAATTTACACACTGATCATTGAAAATGCTTAGCTACTGTGAGTTGCCAATCACTTGGCATTAAAAATCTTATGTATTATTTCTATTGTGTAATTCACTCCCTGATTTGCAAAGTCAAAAACATACCTACCAGAGTTTTGAATCTCTCAGGATCACTTTGGATAAAGATAAGGAATAAGAAAAGTTGAGCAACTAAATGTCACTTCATCTCTTTTTATGTCCTTCTTCCACACAATCACCACAGCCACTTGTCACTCAGCCTGTTACCTGCAGTCTGATCCCCAAGCGGTGAATTCCTTCGTAACTCATCCAGGGAGAAGAGGCACATCACATTTATGGACTAGTGGGTTTTGCTACTCTTTTCCTCTCACATTCTTCCCAAGCCATTTGTGTTGGTGAGCACCTATCTGTCAAGGATGCAACCTAACTCTGCTCTGGCATGCTTAATTACCCAAGTTCCTGTGCTGGAGCTTTGGAAGGACATTGGGAGACCTCCTTCTGCCCGTCCTGCACCATGCAGCACCACAGATCGCTTCACACATTCACTTGTGCACAGCATGAACTGACCTTGATGGTCTCCCTCCTCTATCATCTACCATCTCCAGAAATCCCCTTTAGTAATTGGTCTTGTGACTCTTTGAGTTCCCTTTAACTCTTAAATAAGCTTAGGGAAGGAGCTGTTGGATGTAAGAGACAAGGCTGCACAGAGTTCCTCTAAAGACAGGCAACTCTCTGGGCCGCAAGACTGCCGGGAGCAGGCCATGGCCCCTTCCCCTGCTTTTTCGGTGTATAAGCCAAGGAAAATCAGTCTTTCTGTTACGGCTACTACCGAGAAGGAGGTGGCAGGGTGTGGAGTAGCAGCCACAGTTGATGTCTCTGTTTTTAGGATTCACTGCACCATTTTTAGGATCCACCACTGCACCTCTTCAGTGGCTTCTGGAGCTGTAGTCCAGGCTTTCTGAGGCTTTTCCTCTGGTTTCCTGAGCCAGCCCTACCCAGCTTAGCTTGGGCCTTTTTCTTTAACCCTTGGCTTTTGCTGACCTTACTGTGACTTTTCTCCATACCCTTCTCTTTAGCAATTCAGTGTTCCCTATACTTCTGTGAACCCTGCAAAAGAGAAGTGGTGAAGGGTGACTCAAATGCCTGAGATTAAATACTTGGATATAGTTACTCTAGTGAGAGATGTTGCTGTAATATCTGGTATACAGAAGCAAATATCACAGAAACATTTTTCCCCATGGAACGTTTTCCTTACCCTGGCAAATTCTTTGAAGCCAGGAAAATGCCTATGCAACAAAACTAAGAGAGAGCTGTATTATGAGAGCATCAAATCTGGGCTGGTTACAGCCTCCACCTTACCCCAGAGTCATTCTTCATTCAGAGTCCCCATGCTTTGTCCTTTCAATGGAGTACGCTGAGGAAGTGAACTGGGAAGCAAGAAAAGAGATAAGATTAACTGTTACGAGAGCCCACACATCACCGTCCTTTGCAAAGGAAGGCAAATGTACCCCACAATAACATCGGGAAGTGAGCGGAAAGTTCACTGATCCCAGACAGACCCATGACGTCCCTCCTCTTGAAGAGAGACTCAGGATTTAACACCATTACATCAAGAAGAGTTCTCCCTACCAAGAAATACATTCCTGTTCTAGTGCATTGAAACAATTAGGTAATTTCCTTCTCCTTCCCTACAAATTGAATCTCTCAATAGCTCAATTTCTGCAAGTGCCATTGTTTTCCCAGGCACGTCGAAAGGCATTTTGCTGAGCCAACATACTCTCTGAGTACCCAAGCATCTCCAGCACCTGAGTGTTCAATGCTACAGCTATTTCTTGAGTAGTGCTTGGACATGTTTCAAGTTGACATTTTAGATTGCATAACTCCTGTGAAGCACTGCAAAGATGTCTCCTCCCATTGCATCAGAGAGTGACCCACTGTGGCAAAGGCTATTACTTCCTTTGAGACTATCAAGTCTGTGGTGCCTCATCAAATTATACAGATTCCAAGGGGAGAAAAAGTAACCGCTGTGTGCTCCAGGCTCTGAACTTTTCAGTACAACACATCTGGAGAGTCTTCATCTACATATGCAGCTCTAATGCCACATCTCCTTGGTGAACACTGTGTGCACTGAATTCTGCTAACATAGGATGACAGACAAGTAACAATAGGAGCTACGTTGACTCGGTGCTTGTCTCATCCTAAAACAAAATACTGTGTGACGGACTAGCCACAGCTGCATGCTTACAAAGAGCAGTCTGTGGCTTCTAAGCAAAGCAGCTGAGAAGCTTAAAAGAAAATAAATCTCAGCTTCTCCCTCCCCACTCATTACCACACACACATGTTAGTTCTGAGGCCAAAATCCGATGACTAAAGTAGGCATATAACTAAGAGTGACCTGATTTTTGAGAGGTACTGAGAACTTGCATTGCCCAGGGACTTTACTCATTCAAAACTGCATTTCTTGGGGAAACACAGAGACTCAGTTGCTCTGAAAATTGGGTACATTTGAGCAGGTGCCTTAACATTAGGGTTTTTAGTGGTTCAATCTCTTTAATTTGTTCTTCTGGAAGCAGCTTAATTTGAGAGTACAGACAAATGAATACTGAATAAAAAATAATGAAATAAATCAGACATTGAATGTCTGGTTTCTGTAGCATTAACCACGCTGAGTAGCACTGAGGGGGTGTGTATTGCACGCTGCATTATGGAGGAGGGAGCGGCAGGCTACACAGTGGCAGGACTGGTTTCCCATCAATGTGACACAGACCATGTGCTATAACGAGCAGTACTAGTAGGGTGGGCAAGGGATGACTGATCCCACTCAACTCTCAGAAATCTTTTCTGAGTGGTACCCTCCCTTTGCCAGGTAGCTCACTGGTACTAAAGACGGCATCTTCTCAAGTCAGGGCTGATCATCCAGAAGCCCAGGGACGTGAATGAGCAAACATCCAGTAGGCTCTGGATCCATCTGAGGCAGAAAGAGGGCGATGCTGAACCCAAAGGGCGAATTGCAGTCATCTACTTTCTTTTCCCCCTGCCTCGCTCTTCATGTTGCCTATGGCTAAGGTGTCAGGAACAGACTAATGCTTGCCTTCAAGGGGTATGAAGAAAGTTCTTAACTGTTTAAAGAAAGCTTAAAAAATTGTAACTCTTATGTGACTTTCCAAGGCTGGTTGCTGAAGGTTACACAGGGCTAGATGCGAAGTTGTATAATCCTGTTTTTCAAATGTCAGCAGGAAAAAAGTAAAATTCTCCTTTTGGTTTTCTTCAACCCCTGAGTAATCTGATGCAGCACAAATCAATATGTTCTTGAGACAGTGTTCCATGGAAAATGTAAATTGTAATGCTATCTGATATTTAGGTTGTACAAACTCAAGCAAATAGCAGAAACTGTAGTCCCAGGCTGTGAATCACTGCTGTGGATCTAATCACTACCACTCTTTTCTGTCCATCACCTCTACCGTTTGCAAAGCAGTGGAAGTATGGATTACACACGACTTGTACTTTTCACCACTAACATGCCCTGATGGTAAAAAACTGTAGTGTGACCAAACAGTTAATCAGAAGCAAACCCTGATAGCTAGTTTCTGTCTCCTGTGTGCAAATATCCTCACATCTCCAATGAGAGCAGGTTTGGGAGTTCACAGCCAGCACACATCTACCTGTACTTTTTAAAGCAGAAACTATCAAGGACTGCTTAGGAGCTGTGATTAGAAGGAAGCTTGCTAATGCAACAAATGGTCAGAGCAGACAACACAAACCAACAGATGCCAAACTATTTGAAGCCTGATATAGAACAAAAGGCCTGCCTCCTCAAATGAGGGCCAGGGCTGCAGAGCCCAGACAGAAACACATACCAGCTGGCCAGCCATGCAGAATGAAATCTCCCAAAGACCAGTTTCATCATAAGCAGCAGCTGACCGATCACAATTGACAGGACGGCTGACAAGAGGGCTCATTCCTTGGGTTCCTCCCTTCCTCGGTCTCAGTCAACATGAGCCACCAATTCTGTCATGAGAGCCTGTGGTACATGTTTGTGTGGCACAAACTCATGTTCATGGGGAATCAGACCTATCTTTTGGCACAGTCTGAAACAAGACAAGAAGAAATTCCCGTTTCAAGCTGGCAGAAACCAGCAAAGTCAAAATCTCCACATCCCAAAATGTCCCCTGAGCAAGTCTTCAGCTGCTTAGGGAACATGGGTAGGTATGCCCCACTGCTGTTGGGATCGAGCAATGCTTTGACACATGGCCATTACCCCATGGTGATAAATGCATCTGACATCACGCATCTGCATTACCATCTCCATCACTACTGCCACAATTTTAGGCCCTACAGAGCCTGCAGAGGTGCAGAGATGCAGGCCTTGATGATCATGCCAATACTTTATTGGTGCCTTCATGAGCCTTTATAAGCAGACCACTATAGACATCTTAGTGGTTTAAAGAGGGAAGTCTCACAGCCAATGCACGATACAGGACAGAATTTCAGAAAGTCCCGGGAAGAAAGGAAAGCCACAGAGTCAGAAAGGACTTTCTTGTAAGGTGAGGACTTTGAACAGGAATCCAACTAAATCCTCTGATGTGAACTCTTACTCAGAAGGCTGGCTGGCTTCTCCAAACCCACCCTGGCTGCTGATCTGAACAGAGCACCCTGAAAAGTCCTTGTGAAGCAAGTGACAGGATAAACCAGCTTACAAGAAGGTGGATTTAAGAGGGGAGGATGTCTGAGACAACCACAGCCAAAGAGGGGACTGTCAGCTGAAAAGTTCAGTTCTATATACCATTGCTAATAAAATTAGAAGAGTGACCCAAAGACCTCCCAGAAGACAGAAATTTCAGCATCAGCATGCTTTTTGGTTTGCCTGTGTGCTGTGTACAGCTCCATGTTTACATACCACCCATCCACTCTTCTCCTTAGAAGACCCCCACATTTTAAATGGTTCTGTAATTATGTTTCTTCATAGCAGCAGACAGTTTTAAAAAGAATATCAGACAAGCCAAGGGAACAAACTCTTCTTGGACTGTTTCCCATCCCTGTTATTTTCATTAAAAAACAGGGAGAGCATTGGTGCACTGAGACTACGGCTGTTTGCACTATGTGCCTGACTCAGGAAACAAGCAGTTTGTTATTATGGTTATTTCTGGCAATTCAGGCCATTACTGCTCTGAAACATAAAGCAATTCCTATTTCACCTCAAGTACTAGTCTACAGATTCAAAATATGTGTGCTAAGTCTTAATCTACAGGGTGTCCCACCTGACTGACTGGGAAATAAATCCGAACAGAGCGCAGCAAAAAATTACAATAAGTTCCCTGCATCACTTCAGGCCATATTCATCAAGTGATGGCTTATGAGTGCTGTATGCTGAAAACACACAGGAGCTGAGTATTCTGAATTCTAAGCCATCATTTCCCTTTACCCCGAGTTCCTTAAAAAAAGGCCAGATCCTCAGCTGCTGTCTATTAGCAGAGTCTAGTTGAAGCTGATAAGGAATTAAACAGGCTAAAGATGTGCACCCTGACTCAAGCAGAACAATCTCTTCCCCCAGAATTACAGTGAAGCAGCTCATCTTTGTTTAAACATTCAGTTTTACAAAGGCTTTAAAATCCACATGCTCACAAAGACTGGGAATTTTGTGAGCATCAGTGTAGTTTGTGTACACTGGATCTAGGGACATTTATGTAAGTGGCTCCTAAGAAGAGTGTACAACAAACGCAGGGCAGGGGGACAGTTTCAGTGGCCACAAATTGTGGCTGTGGTTCTTGTCTTTCCCTCCACATTTGGGTCTTAATTGGTTAACACACCCACAAGCTGCTCTGTGGCATCCATTAATTTTTGAGAAATAAAATGGGAAGCAGTATCCTTAAAATCCATATTTTTAAAATAGGTGATGTTCCCACCCCACTGCTACAGCACGTGCAGCTCCCCATTTATCATTCATGTACCCACTCTTCCCCGCTGCTGCCTTATAACCACCTCTGCTTGCAGGGCAAGGTAGAAGCTCTAAGACAATCAAGGAGGCTGAGAAGAAAAGGGTAAGGTGGGGCTATTTTACATATTTCAGGCCAGAAATTGAAAACATACCAGTTTATGTTAGTTAGTAAGCCTGTCCTTTACCACAGGATGCAGGAATTCAGGCTAAGATATGGAAAACCCCATATTAAATGAGAAGTCTGCCAACCCTAGGAGCTCACCCATAAAGTAGGTTACTCTGTGCAGTCACAAAGGTTTTCGAGACTGTTCATTTTCACATGAGCTGATAACTCAAGGGGATGTTCAGACAGTGCTTGATGCCTTTGAACCTGACCTACAACCAGCCAATGTCAGTTCAAACCTGACCATTGGCAGAAAACAGGGAAAAAAAAAGGAAAGAGGAGCAATGCTTGTTGTCATGGTCTGCCTCTGTCAAAGGAGTGTGCAGTTTGAGAGAAGTCAAACCAGCAGAGCAGAAAGCTCAGATGGCACTGAAGCTAAATAAATAGCATGTGTGCCAGGGACAGAGAAGAAGTTTGGAGATGTGCAAGGAGGCAGGGGAGGTCTGGGGAAAGGGTGGTGGGATGGCAGGGGAGGAGAAGAGCAACAGGACTTGGAGCAGCATGCCATGCTCCCATCCCTACCAAAGTCCAAGGCAAGAAAACAAACGCCTCCCGCTCCTTCCTGTTCCTTCCCCATCCTCAGTGGGATCTGGGCAACCCTTGCTCCGAGTCCCATCTAGTGAGGGAGGTAACTCTGTCATTCCTTGTGGAAGCCAGCAGTAGGGTAGCCCTTTCCACCTTCCCGGTACCTTCTGCGAAACACAGAGTGCAAGACTGAAAATGCCCTGGGTCAGTAAGCACAGTGTCCCAAGCACTGGCAACTGGTTGGGAAGGTCAGCGCCATTGACTGAGATGAATGCAGTAGTTCACACCCCTCACATCTCCTGTGTCTCTTCAGATGTCATTTTCATTCAGCAGAGTGCACCGCATGGAGATGAACAGGTCACTTCACACTTCTTCAAAAAACTCATTCTGCTTAAAGGTCAAGAGTCCAAAATCCACACACTCAATTGGATTTCCTTGAAACTAATAGCGCAACATAAATTTGCCATCCAAATACATAAACTTGCCATCACCTGAGTGATTTACAAAATGCAGTTCTAAAAAAATACAATAAATAGTCTCCCTGGAGGTTGCAAGCTTGTTGCTGGGGGCATTTCTTCGGAATCAAACTGGCTTCAGTCAAAACACATAGGGACTCAGTCCCACAATGTCCATCACGGCTGGTGTGTGGTGCCTGTCACCTCCTTGGCAGCAATGCAGAGCCTGGAGCTTGGCAAAGGCTTCAGCTCTACATGGAGGATCAAATCTCACACTGGGATGGAGCGGCCCTAGCAGGGGGCTGCACTGGGCTGCTCTGATTGCTTCCCCATGTCAGCTGGAGTCTGTGGTTTTGTTCCCATAAGCAGACCTGGCTGATTATTGATCTCAGGATTTGGGGGTGGCTAGCACATAGGAGTCATTCTTCACCCTACTCTGTGCATGTGCTGGGGCCTGGAAGGACCTGATGCCACTTCCTGATGTGCTCAGAAGTGGTCTGAGGGACAGCAAGAGAAAATAAGCTGAAAACCATAAGAATCCAGGCAAGACATATTAAAGACACAGCCCCTCCCTTCCCTGGTGAGACAGGGAACAGTCTGGAGCAGGTTGCTACGCTGGCAAGGAGGGAAAGTGATAAAGTAAGCCTGGCTGAAGTTGGTGCAAGGGATTTCACAGATGGGTGACATACAAGGAATGCAAGATCTACTCATATGTGCAGTTAAATAACCCCAGAAGCATGCAGAACTCTAGCAGGCGGCTGTCTTTGATGCATATATAGCAATAGGTGCCAGCTGACAAGGAGTTATTGGCTCCTAAAATACTCACGGATTAAGAATACAGGAAAGGAGGTGAGCTGGAAGTCATAGCCAGCAGATATGCATGACAGCAGATTGGAGAAGGAAGAAGATTCAAATGTTTAATATGGGTTTTTTTGTTACATGGCTCTCACATTAAGATTTATGGAGCTAGACCTGCTTGATGGTTTCCCCTCTCTCCACACAAGAGAGGACAAGACCTCAGCACTTATCACAGTGTGACCAAGAGCCCAAGAGCGGGGAAGAAGCACACAGCAGCCACACAGCCTCTCCATCTCAGCTGTCACAACGTTTTAGCTGGTCCTGTAGCTAAAGAGGCACAAAAGAGACTCACTTGCAATTAAAGTATTTCTGTTCCATTAAAAGGCAAAGAAACTGGATGAAGACTGCTCACACATCATAAAGTTGTTTACAGCCAAGACGACCTTCCTACCTTGTTTAGTTTGGGGTCAATTTGAAATAGCAATCTAAAAGGGAAACTTTCCATAACCTATTGCCAGTTACTTGAATCAGTGATTTCCAAAATGTGGGCCACAGACAGCTGGTTGGTCACATGTGGTTGGCACTCCTACCTTCCCATTGCTACTGCAGCCTGAGCACTGCTAAAAATACACCAAATGGTTTCCTAATGTTGCGTTCTCATGTGATCTCTAGCTAGTGTTGAAATGGGGATGTATGAAAACCGAAGATGTGAGAGGTGGAAGAGTGGTGCTCCACGTGTCAGGAGATGGTAAAGGGAGGCATGGATAACTTCACGGGAATGTGAGCTCCAAAACCAAACTCCCACTTAAGAATAAAAATAGATATGCAAAACAATTGGATGTACTGGAAAATTATATCATTTCAGTTAAGGTTGTTGAGAAGTATGTAGATTGTTTTTATGGTTTGGTGTTTTTTTACATTTTTTTCTGTCTGTATCTGTATCTTATCCTGGGACTACACACCAGGGAGCATGACTCTGCTCACCTGACATGGTGAAGCCTGGGCCCCAGGGTGTGCCGTCAGACACCCAGTGGTAGAGATGTAACTTCAGGATATGCAGCTCTTGACAGACTGGTTAATAAACGTCAGTGCCATCTGAGCAACACACCGTTTTGCCATTTGGGCACCTGAGGTTGTGCTGGGAAGCTGCAGAGCACGCTGCGTTTTGCTTGTAGGCAAAACTGTGCACACGTGTGCCAGTGCCCCAGAAGACCATTGCATGACCCAAACATTTCTGACTCCTGACCACAGGCTGTGTGCTGTGCGTGGGATGCAATGTGGTGCAGCTGTCTCGAGAAGCATTTGGATCAAGACAGATCTTTAGGTCTTTCATATCAGCAAAAAATGGAAAAACAGGCCTAAGCAGTTTTTCTGACAGCATAAGGGATTCCAAGGGAGGGGGGGTTGGGGGTGTCAATCTGTTAAAATAAATTCAGAAAAAGGGCTTGAACCAATCAAACCTTAGTTTATGTTTCCTGTCTGTCACTTATATTTGTTCTTCTTGACAAAAATGGGTGGTAGTGCTCTGAAGCCCCAGGGAGCCCAGAGCCTTACTCGGGCAGTTTACTGGGAGCAGTACACTGAAACGCAGGCTGTAATGCCCTGCAGATCCCTGACGGTGGATTCCAGACAGGCCAAAATCCTTGGGAAGGCTGCGCAGTGATATCACCCACCTCCACGTTGGGAGGGATCCGGGAGCTGGTTCCAAGAAGATCTGGGGCTGCAGGCAGGACAAATAAAGCTCTCACATGCTTTTCAGCCAGGCAGCTGCATGTAGTTCAGCAGGAAACTCTTTGTACTACGTGACCAGGTCACAGGCATAAACAAAAGGGCACTGAGAGACTGAGTCAACAGCCGGGTTCTCATGTCCATCTGTGTCATATTCATGTCGCTAGAAATCAAATACTCACAAGAGGAACCTGACATCATATGTGCATGCTGCAACATTTGCTATAAAGGGAACAATAAAACATTCAAAAAAGTCATTCAGTTGCAAAAGTTTTACTGCTACTAAAACAAAAGCTGGAGGGTAAGTTTTCAGTAAGAAGCAGACAGGAATTTAACCATGCTGCTTACACTAATCCCCCTGAAATTTCTCTTTAAGAGAATCCAGGAGTGGAGGGTTGAACTGGCCTATTCCTTTTAAGAGAAATAAACTGGGGGAAAAGAGCAGCAAAAGTTGAGCAGCCACCTGAGAGGAGTGAGGGAAAGCACATTAGGATCCTCCTGGGCCACTTCTGGAAGAGACTTCACCTATCCTACTGGATTTAGCTATTCAGCTTCTATTGAGAAATGCAGGTTACTGAATCCTCATAAGGAGTCTGATGAAGTTGGAAAGGAAGAAAAGGCACTGTGAAATGACAGGAGTGTGTTGTGGGGAGGGGTGGGAGCAGGCTCTCAGAAACCGTAAATGCCCAGTGTTACAATTCACTCGCCTCCACAACAATGAAGGGAAGGAAACAGACTAGAAGGACACAGCTTGGAAGAGTCTGTTAAATGCATTATAAATGCTGTAAGACTGTTGTTTAATTTATCCAGATTTGTGTTTCATTCTTGAAGGAATCCTCTTTCCTCCACCAATGAACACATCAATATGAAAAATTTTGTTGACTCTGATAACAGCACCCTTTAAATAAATGATGGGACTTTTCTTCCTTAACACATGAGAGGAAATGGTGTTGGCTCACATCCCTGTTCCTCTCCTGATTTCAATGACAGCCAGAGCAGTAGGCAGCAGCTTCCCTAGTACGACACACAATTTTCTGCAGTTGCAGGAAGAAGAGTAGAGTCCTCTTGCTCCTCCTCCTCACCATTGAAGGCCTGCATACCTTAGGGAAGCTTCCCAAGAAAATGAGGGGAAGAACATAATGGCAGATTGGACTGGCTGAGTCAGCAGCATCCTGTATTTGAGCAAGCCCACACAGTGCTTCAGCATGGAGGTGGGAGGATTTCTTTCTATCACATTCCTCTGGAGAATGAGCTGCAGAGAGCATCCCTATAACAGCACCCTTTTGCAGGTGAAATTACAATTCATCCTTGGGGTCGAAGCATAGGGTTAAAAGCTGACGGAAATCCTGGTTCTGTGGAAAAGGGCCTAAGTCTGTCAGATAGGGTAAGTATCTGTTTGTAGTCTTGCTGTTGGAATTAGACCTAGCCTCAGAAATAGGGAAAGTGAGGTGTTACCTAGGGCAGAAGGTGGTTGAGGAAGGGAAGAATTCCAGGCATCATGAGGTGCAAAAGCACCATTGCTTGTGCCTTATGTGGGGAAGAAGAAGGGGACCAGCTGCTCAAATGACTTCCCTCCATCTCCCCCTAAGGTCAGATTCAAACTAGATTGCTTGCTTCTGCAGGGAAGAAAACTGCAGTATATTGCTCCTTCTGTGGGGAAACTGCCCTCTGAGCAGGGTGGCCATCTCCCTGTAAATTATCTTGTGCTTATCCAGGATGAAGGGAAAGTTTTTCTGGGCACCTGTGATCTGACTGCATATGAAATGGCCTGTTAGATCATGTTATGACAACTGTCATTACCAAGACAGTTACAGACCAGTCGCCCATCAACAGAGATTCTGAAATTTAGGAAGAAATTTAAGTGACCTGCTGAAGGTTACCAGCTGCCTTCGTGTCAGCACCGAGATTAGAATACCAGACTAGCTGGCCTCCAGTCAAAGGTTCGGCCCCACCTGTCCTATATATAGATTATTGTATCATATGCTCCCCTTTATTGCTATGCAACTGGGTGTCAGAGCAAAACCACAATTAAACACTGGACTCGGGCCCCGCTGAACCAGATGTTGGGAATGTTTTTCTCCATTGCTCTTGTCTAAAAGGTGGCCACATTCAGTAATCCATGCTCAAGATTGTTTTTCTAAAAAGGTTTTTGACCCTGACTTCTTAGGAAGGGAACTTGTTGCAATTTGCTTTTTGAAAGACCTTAAATAATTTGATTACAGTAGGAGCTGATTAAGCCTTCTTGCATCAAAGCCAAGTATTGCCTCAAGCTGAGGAAGAGACCCATAAACACAGTTGTTTTGTAGACAGTTGTAACCTTGCTTGAGAAGAGGTACCAGTTCTTGCCAGTGAAGCCTGGACTCCCGTGCTCCTACTGCCATCACCTAGATGCCAACAATCCTTAAGGAGCGCTCAAAGGTTTTTCTCAAGGTTTGGGATGATGGCACCACTTTTATACCTGGTCTAATCCTCCCTTATAGTTCCTCAAATCAGTGGTCAAGATCCCAGTCCCATGGACATTGCCTTTATATACATGGAGAGACAGTTGTTTATTTCTGATGTGCACTAAGACAAAATCCTGACTATAGTAAATCAACAGAAATTTGCCCCTGACTTTGCTCAGGCCAGTTTTCTTGCCTTAGGGGTCTTGATCATCCTGATGAAAAATCGGGAAAATTTGCTTCAAGTTGGAGACATGTTTTCCACAGCGTCTCTGTCCCGCCTTATTATTGCCAGTGAGTAAAATAGAGATGTAAATTCACTCACTGAAGGGTTCTTTCTCATGTTTTATGATTTTGATCCATACAAGTACCCAAAGAAATTGGTTTCCAGCTATTAGTTTAGCTCATCTTCTTCAGAAACACAGGGGGGACTGCCACCACAACCGCCTGTGAGGAAGGAGGGCCTGATGGTGCCATACTGCTTTTTTGTTGATATATTTTCCCCTCTCTAATTTTTATACATATGCCTATTTTAACTGTATGTACACAAATACGGAATTTGTCTGTTTGGGACTTTACGTTACTTTCATCACAATACTGTGTAAAAAAGGCAGCAAATCAATTTCATAGTCAGTGCTCACGCAGCAGGAGACAATTCATACTGACATCTGATACCTGCTGGCTGCTGCTTCCAATTATGCCAGATGCCGGAGAGCGGGGCTGTCGAAATAACAGTGTCGATGGTGCAATCAAACTAGTTAAGATTCTGGAAGTGTGTTGTGCTTGGTTCAGTGCATCGTCAAATTCCCACCATAAGCAAAATAGTGACACCTACTCCTTTTTTGTTAACTTCTTAACTGGCAAAGAGATACACATTAATTCAATGTAAAGTTGCATCTTTGGATATATAGCTGAATCTGCCCTGAGGCTAAATATCAAAAGATTGGAAGGAATGTGAATGAAAAGTGAAATAAACATGATAAGGATTTATAATAATACATCGTTACTAGATCCTACTACAAGGCTGCATTACAACCCTCAAGGCAAGACCATGTCTACTGCCTGCCCAGTGCCTTGCAGTGTGCTAGGAAATGCTGCTGTCATCAGATCAAATTTGGTGCCTTCCTGAAGCTGGCTTACAGCTTGCTGAGCTGGAGGAGTAGGAGAATAATAACACAGGGTGTTGCTGAGGCATTAACTGACCAGCAGAGCCAGAGAGGGCTACTCTTTCTGCAAGGCAGAAAGCAGAGGACAAGTTTGTCTGAAGACACAGAATAGCACAGCCATGTAGTCTGCTCTCTTCTTCTCTCCCTAAAAGTTAAAAGAAAAGCAGAAAACAATGGCACTGGCAAAGCACGTCCTCCTTCACACTGCCTGCCAACTCCCAAAAAAGCCATCCAACTAAAAAAAACTGCACATACACACACAGAAAGAAAACATTGTTCCCACTCTTTCCAATGCCTGTAGCATTCCCTGATCTTCCATGGAAAGATCTTCTGAAGGACATGTAGTCTCCTTTCCTTCCTTCCTTTCAGCAGGCTTCAATCTAACATATCCTTCAGTGAGGGGCCTGCGAGATCAAATTTGTCAGCCTCTCCTGTGCAAGGTGGGTCATAAATAACATTGTCCAAAAAGATGAGAAGGGGAGCACAAGACATCAGTTTAGCATAGTTCACAAAAAGACTCCACTAACAGCTCCAGTTGGCCTTACCTTGTCAATTAGCACAGACAGAGGCTTTCCCCAGCAGATGCTTCATAGAAAATTATGAACTACACATGACTGACAGCTATCTCTAGGATTAATTATGTTCCCTGAAGAGCACAGAGGATGCCACTGAGGCAGGGCAGTGGGACACCCCAAGGCTGCCCTGTACCGGCCACAACAACCCCCAGCAGCGCTACAGGCTTGGGGAGGAGTGGCTGGAGAGCTGCCAGTCAGAGAGGGACCTGGGGGTGTTGATTGACAGCCGGCTGAACACAAGCCAGCAGTGTGCCCAGGTGGCCAAGAAGGCCAATGGCATCCTGGCTTGTATCAGCAATAGCGTGGCCAGCAGGGGCAGGGAAGTGATCTTACCCCTGTACTCAGCACAGGTGAGGCTGCACCTCGATTACTGTGTTCAGTTTTGGGCCCCTCACTACAAAAAGGACATTGAATTACTCCAGCGTGTCCAAAGAAGGGCAACGAAGCTGGTGAAAGGTCTGGAGCACAGGTCTTATGAGGAGCAGCTGAGGGAACTGGGGTTGTTTAGACTGAAGAAGAGGAGGCTGAGGGGAGACCTCATCGCCCTCTACAACTACCTGAAAGGAGGTTGCAGAGAGCTGGGGATGAGTCTCTTTAACCGAGTAACAAGCGATAGGACAAGAGGTAATGGCCTCAAGTTGTGCCAGGGAAGGTTTAGACTGGATATTAGGAAGCATTTCTTTACAGAACGGGTTGTTAGGCGTTGGAATGGGCTGCCCAGGGAAGTGGTGGAGTCCCCATCCCTGGAGGTGTTTAAGAGGTTGACATAGCGCTGAGGGCTGTGGTGTAGTTGGGAACTGTCAGTGTTAGGTTAATGGTTGGACTAGATGATCTTAAAGGTCCTTTCCAACCTAGACAATTCTGTGATTCTGTGAAACTTTAGTAACTTTCTGCATACGACCACTTCAGTTGAATGATACAATCACTATGCACATGCAAATATGCAAACACCTCCTCACCGGAGGCTTCCAGCCTCCAGAAGAGACTGAAACGTCTGTTTTGAAATATCTGTGTTTTGCAAGGAGGCATTACTTGATGTACGTGATCTCTGCAGTCAGTGCACAGTTACCTTTTCTGTTCACAGACCAGGAAAGAGACTGCATGTCTGCAGTGGCAGCACCTACAAACAGTAGTCAAAAGGCTGTAATTTAAACACTGTGTAAAAAAGTTTAATTGAGATGGCTGGCCATAACACCAGAAGCTATGATCTGGATTGGACAAAATCTGCTAGATTTAAGTAGATGGTCACATTAATGCTGTTAATATATTTACAGTAATCATAAATGCCAACTGATGCTTTAAAATGCTTTCATCAAAGATTTCTAAATCTACTACATCTGTGTTAATCCTCAATTAATGTGTTTTTAATATGCAATGGGGCTTTTATTAGCAGAACAAATAACTGTCATATTAAATCTAAATTAAATGCATAGTTGGGACTCTAATTTAAAATGTTACTCTTAAATCTTTCAGACAACAAGACCTATGGCTAAATTAATCTCAAATACTCTGTGTCATTGGCAATAATTTTATAATGCACCAATACCTCAGTCTTAATTACACGCCAGGGTACTTTAACTCAAAAATGGGAGAAGTTCAACAAAACTTCAGCCTCTTCACCCAGGCATCTCCACCTCCTTCAGAGGAAAATTCAAACACACAGGCAAATGCATTGAATCTTCAAATTATATCCAGCTTTGCTCATTGACTTGGATGGGATAGTGTGCCAAAACTATTTAATTAATTGTGGATGTTAACCACTGTATTAATGACATGAGGTAGAATCCATATGTCACTGGCAGAATGTAACATATACATTCTGTGAACAATTCATTGTGATGAGATAAAGAACAATGTATTCAGTTTAAATACCTTGACTGAAAAAAACCTCAAGCATGGTTCAATTAATTACTCAACTAATTACTCTTGTTCCAATAGCAGACATTGACTTGTTCCACATTACTATATATTTGAATTTTAGACTTAACTGCTGCTAATAAAATTAGTACTTAGCTTAGATCCAATATAAACAGAATTAATGCACATCCAGGAGATATTTGGCATTTAGCAATATCTTATTTTTATAGCATTAGTCAGTTGTCTGTCTTTTCTCTTTCCAAATTATCTATCACACTGCCTTCAAAATCACAAATTATTTTTTCAGGATATTTCCAGTCCAAGTGTAAGTTAGTCAAAAATAGTTGGGAGTGGGGAGAAGAGGAGGAAAATTCTTTCATGAAAAATGTACATTAAAAACTTTTACAAGAAACACTCTTGACATCATGAAGACAGATGATGGCTTATTTTCCTAACTCAGAAACCTATTTACACTTTTAAAAAAGTTTTCATTTCTAAAATACACGGATATCAGAGGAAACAAAATATAAATTTCCATTGTGTTCAGAAGCTCCACATAGAAAAAAAAATCTTCTTTATATGAAAAACTATTTTTAACCAGATCTCAGTTATGTCAGAGACATTAATTTTCTAATCAAAATTTTTGACCATTTTTAACAGACATTAAAAGTGTTAAAGAATTTTACAGCATGTTTATATCTGGTCCTTACACTACACCAACTTTCTTGCCTAGCATCTAGACACTACAGTTCTTGTTTTATAAAAAAAACCACAGAGAGACACAAGCATTTACTCTGACAAGATTATGTTATGTCTAAAATTAAATTATAAAGAACAAGAGTAACTACCAATATGTGGATGTGTGGAAAAAAGCACAAGAGCTGCAGTAATAAGATCACACAGCTAATTTCAGGCTCCAGTGCCTTACAGCTTCTGGGAGGCAGGATTTTGCCTGCAGAGGGAGTGACCAGGGAAGAAATATCTAAGGTTGGGCTGGAAATTTTTTAAGAACCATTTATTTCAGTGTGTTTTGTCATTTATGCTCAGCCTCTCCCAGAGTTACATTGTACAGGGAAGTGAAGATGAGGGAGAGGAAGATATCTTCAAAAATTTGCTATCTGTTTCCAAACCTTGAAAGAGGCAGAGTTGCATTTGATTCCTGTGACAGCGTTCATCTCATGCTTCCTTCAGTACACTCAGGCATCCCTAGCTCTTATGTACATATTTTCAGACCTCTAAAACATCACTGAACCCTGATTAATTCTGATTAATTGTCCAAAGATTGAATCAATAATAAATGAGCTCATTACAACCAGTTGTCCCTGTGGGACTGTCACAAGGCTGATAAAGATCAGCCAGTTGCAGGAACAAGCCATCACAGATCTTTACTCTTCCCTAAAGAACAATTTATGTTTACGCTAAACCTCAAATTGCCACTGATGGATAACATGGTAAATGTATGTACCTTAGACTCTACAAGAATCATAAAATATTTAGCTCCCCAGTATTGGCCAAAGGAACAGATAGAGAACCACAGCAGAGCAGTGCTCCTGCCCCTTTCTCTACCCCATGAGCCACATGCACTACATGAAATAGGATAGCAGAGGTGCCGGACCATCTTCAGCCTGCTTCAATCCACAGAAGACAGTGTCTCCTTTCAAAAAAAAAAAAAAAAAAAGTATGATAAATGTATAGGGAAAAAATAATTTTGAAATGTCATGTCCCAGTGTTCAGACAGTGGTATGATAGATGTATAGATTTTCATGTCTTGCACATTGTATTGCTAGTATAAATCATGACAGCAGTGAATTAAGACATAAAGAGGAAAGGAGAGAGAGAGAGACTCGGAAAGGAGAAGGTGGTCTCATGAGCCAGGGACAGTGGAACAAATTCACTGCTGCAGGAACAAAATCACTGAAGAGAGTGAGTGCTTCTTTCAAAGGAGCTTTACCCACCTGCAGCACGATGCAGTTTGGTCCATTGACTCTTCATAACTTAAAGCAATTCCTAAAGGCTGAACTAACTGCCTCCAGGAAAAATAAGAAGCATTACTATGAATGGCTTTCTGAGGTTTCCAATACATGTCAAGGTCACACATATGTATGTGACTGACTGCAGTGAGGTATTGTTACTAACCAACATCTTTTCCTTTACAGAAATGTTCAAGTGCTCCAGAGTTTTTAATGATGTGCTTTGACTGTGCTTCTCCATAGATGAAAGAGGGGAGAAGTAACATGAAAGAACTCCTTCAGCAGTGAGAGCTGGAGGACCGACTCAGTGATGAAGCAGGAGAGTTGCCTGGAGAATATCTGCAGAGCCCCTAATGTGTCGCTAGGCCTGGATGTGCCCAGAAAGATTTGGAAACCTTTCCTTGCACATTTTCTGGATGCATCTGTTCTCCTTCCAGCTCTTCCAGGTGAGGAAGTATCATCCAATGATATGAGTTTTAAGTCTGTTCCAACTTTATTCTGCCACAAAACTGCTGTATGACATTAAACAATACAAGAAAAAACAAGAGATCCATGCTTGAGCCTCAGGTTTCTTAGCACAGGATTGGTAACTATTGTTATGCAAATACCTTCAAAATTTCAAAAATGTGCACGCTTCCTGTGTTCCCTTTTCATGATATATCCTAAATTTTAGGGATCCCCATAAGAGTAAATTTTAGGCAAGTATTTTTTATTAATAGTTTATAATAAATATTAGTTTAACACTAATTGAAAGATAAAAATGTAAGGTAAATATTACTGAGCAGTGATTTTTGAAATCAGGCCCCTAGTCACATTGAGTTACTTATGCATCTGGTCAGCATGATCAGTGTAAAGATCAAGAATTGCTCTGCAATAATTCTTTACAAGAACCACCAAGGAAGTGGAGGAAGTGCTGGACTGGACTTCTTGCAAAGAGAAGAAGCTCAAATCTGTAAAAGGAATTATTCATGGAGATTGGAAAAAACAGATACCTGGCAAAATATAGTCAATCAAGTTACTTTGTAAATTCTTCAAGATCCTCAGCTGCCAGGTGCAATTATGATGAAAAATATTACTGTGATTCATTTGTTCTAATGGCACACGTGCAGTAAGAAGTTAAGCAAGTGTTTTGTAATAAAAGTTTCCAAGTGGCTATATATGCTGTATTTAACTGGGCCATAACCAAACTTATATTCAGAGTTTATGGTAACAAATTTGGTATAACAGTTTAGATAGATCATAAAAAGCAAAAATAGGAACATTTACCTATATTGTGCCAAACTGTAGCAGTTACACTCATTCTTGGAGAGCAGCGTGGCTAGCATCTGACACTGCTGTGCAAAGGGTCAAGCATCAACTATATGGATCCCTTAATTTTTCCCTTAGAAAGTGAAGATACAGGAATCTGGAAGACTCATTCATTTTTTCAGATCAGGCATCCTCCCAGGATTTTCTGGAAATGTACATTTTCTTTTGCTCAAGCCAATGAAGCTTCATCAGGAGACAAAAAACCCTCCTCTCAGCCGGTGCAGCCACTGGGCCCTTTTCCACAGCGAGCACCCTTTCTGCAGGTGGAACAGCCACTGATGTCCTATGTGTGGCTCCTCCACTAGCAAGTGCGGAGCAAACAGCAAGGAGTTTCCACTGAGGAGTGCAGATCAGAGGGAGTGATTTTCTTCAGCTTGTTTGATTTGAAGACTTTTCCCCAGAGCCTAGTTATCAAGAAAAATAGCAAGAAACAAGAGATGCCACAAACACTTTGTCAACTTCAGATCTTTCTGGCTTAAAGACGTTAGAGAGAGCTGTTTCCAGCTATATCAGGCCAGGGCAATGGTTTTACTGATAGACTGAGGAGAAACAATCTGTTCCAATTCAAATGCATTGTGCTCCATAGAAAGATGAATTTTGCCCAGAAGAAATCCTACATGGGAACATTTTAGCAGCATTAAATAGTGCCTAGTAGGTCAGACTTACCAGCATGTGCTGTATTTCCACAGAAGTAGAGACATGTGTAACAGTTTGGTTTGTCGATGTGGTTGGTTATTCAGAACAAACCGAAACCTCTTCAAGATGTGCTTAGAAAGCATAGAAAAATCTGTCTGCAAACAGAGCTTTCTAAAAAACACAGCTACTGTGGCGTAGACATGGGGTGCCATGGATCAAGCAATCGAGGTGCAGCTTGTGAATTCTCTTTGAGATCACGGACTTTTTGTACATTGAAACCCTCATGAATATTTGCTGTAAGTCCTTGCCCTGTATGGTTTTTTGAGTGGTGGCTACATCTCTGTCTCAGAATAGATTGCTCAGTCAGGACTATCAACACCAACATCAATCTTGACTAGGAGGAACAAAATTATAAAGAAACATATTTCTCTAAGGGCTTTGAAGAACAGAGCAAGATGAAGGAAAGCAGGAGATGAGATAAATCTCAGGCAGGAGAGGGAGATCAGAAGGCATTTGCTTGTA
This sequence comes from Strix uralensis, assembly GCF_047716275.1. Classification (NCBI taxonomy): domain Eukaryota; kingdom Metazoa; phylum Chordata; class Aves; order Strigiformes; family Strigidae; genus Strix; species Strix uralensis. Next base: position 78,351,862 of record NC_133974.1, on the reverse strand, counting down.
CTGCAGGGCACCCTTTTTCCTGCAGGAAAGCTAACAGAGCTGATCATGGGGAACACTGGGCTGCAGATGTTAGGAAAAGAACAACTCCGGGCTTCTGGGATGTCAGCTCAGAAAGCAGTCCTAGAAAGAATCCATGCCACAAAAATGTTCCTAGAAACCCAGATCGGAGACAATCCCTGGACTCTGCCCAGATTGACATCTTGAAGACACGTGGCTCCAGTTTGGGGGATACACCCAGAGTGGGCTGGTGTGTATCCAAGAGGGAGAGGCTGAGCAGGCTGTGACAGTGCATTATTGATAGCTTTCGCCTTGCTCATAAGTGCTGTGAAGACAGTGGAGACTGAACAATGCAGAGAGTTTCCACAATGAAGATGTGGTCCTTTTCCTTGGTGTTTTACTCACAAAATAATCTAATCTTTCCGAGGTAAACATCCCCCAGTCTTTGTGGTATGTGTTAGAAAGCACCCAAATAAGAAAAAGCAATACTCTTGGAAAACTCTTATACCAAAATATTCAAGCCTCTTGTTTACTTTCTCATGCTTTCACAATGTGAATGAATGCCAGCCATGCATCATACAGAAAACTGTCATAATTGTGCACATGGGGTTTTTTGCCCATCTAACAGAGAGCGCTCATCTCAACATCTGACATCTTATTTTCAATGGGTTAACAAACTTCTCGTTTAAATGGAAACAAAACCAAAATCCAGCAAACCTTATCCAATGAGAATGCATATTGATAGCTTTATGCCAGAGAACCTCAAATTTTGTTTGCTTGCCATTTTTTGGCAAATCATTTGGAAGCAAGATTTCTGCTTGCTAATATCACATTAGAGAGCACTGAAGGGGTAGCTACAGTGAAACTGTGTGGAAAGAAACAAAAAACTGTTTCTTATGTAACATCCAAAGAGACAAAACAGCTAAAAATGGAAACAGGGACAGTTACCAGATTATGGATATGTCTTTTCTCATGGGCTTCACTGGAGTGGGAGCTGCACAGAATCCAGCTGTCCCAGCTTCAACACAGCCTAAAGCTGGTCAAAAATACCCTTCTCTCATCCAAAGTCTTTCACTTGCTGCTGAGTTGGTTACAAGACTCATTTTAAGATTGTGTTGATTTTTAAAGCACTGCTCAATTTAGGCTTCCATATAACTAAATGAGGTTTTGGTTCCCTGTTGCCCAGGTCATGTTCTGTACTCGGTAGATACTGGGCTGCAGCTTTATACAGGAACACCATATTGCTATAAATCATTGTGTCAGAGTCTTTTCGTATTATGTCCAGCAGCCCTGGAACATACTGCTTGCAGTGATTCAGGAAACGTCAATTCTGTAAATACTGTCACATCAAAGTTAAAAGCATATTTCAACAATAATTTCTTTTCTAATCCTCGTAGTAGTAATTATTTTGGAATTCAATCATAATATGTCCCATTATTTTCAACACAGAGAGCATAGTTTTAGACGTGTATGTGTTGCAGTCAAAGCAAGGTTGCATGAAATAAAGGGAAAATTTCCTATACAGCCTGTCACGTGGAGACCAAGGAGACTTTACTTCTGAACTGAAAATATGTCCATGCATTTTCCTGCTCTGGTTTGCATGGAACTCACAAGTAGCAACACTCACGCTGCTGCAAGTGCAGAGCCTAATATTCACACAGGCAAAAGCACCCTTTGTCACTGTTCATTGCAAATTCAAATTCACTGCCTGAGACATCACATGAGGTCATAAAAACCCATGGCTATTAACTTATAGGCAACAATTACTGAATCTGACCTGAACACAGCATACAAAGTCATAGGACTGCAGATAATCCAATCAGACTTTTCTGTGAATACTGAAGGCAGATATTTCCAAAAACAAACCAAGGGTCAGACCCAGAGCACATTGGAATGATGTAAAATGGAATTAATGGGAGCCAAAAAAAAAAAGACAGACCCCTCCCATTTGTCCTTTAACATGCAGATGGATTTTCCAGACATGGGAGCAGCCTCAGAGAGTTCCTCCAAGCTACGCCTGCCTGCTCCAGCCTAGGGACAACAGAGGACAGGCTTCAGTCTGAGGGCGCAAGAGGAGCCTGCTGCGGCGACTTCCTTCTTGGTTTGGCTGCAGTGCCAACCATTAAGGCTGGCTCAAGCTTTATGCCCAATCTGGGTACCCTGGAACTCAGAGAAGTTTTGACATTTCCCACACAGACTTTTGGAAGAAAACTAGATGCCAAATTTTGAAACACTTCAGACTGCTGCTAGAACTAAGTTTTATTCTCATCAATTGTGGAAAATCACAGCATGTTATCTATTGGCCTTAGTCCAGTAATAACATATTGTGAGGTCCTCTTTGCTGGCCCTGGAGAAAACAGATATCGATGATGTAAACATATTTCCCACTGAAAACATTCAAGATTTTTCCATGACAAAGCTAAAAATAAAATTGTCTTGAAAAAAAATTTGCAAAAGGTAATGCATATACACAGAAAACTAAGAAAAAAGGTGTAGCATCCCTGGTATACATAGATTTTTCCAACTGAAATGGGGAAAAAAAAGAAAAGGAAAAAAAAGTACTTCCTATCTCACACCCACTTCTGAGAAATTATTTCCCTCCAATTCAGGTTGACCTTCTGAATGATACCTGCATGTGATTATCCCCTCAGGGACCCAGAAGAAATAATATACCATGGGTGTCACACATGAATGACTAGCCTTTACCTGGCCCATCCCACTCAGCTTTGCCTTTGCTATTGACAAAACATCATTACAAAAAAGGTCAAAATAACAAATTGCTAGAATATTAGAAGAAGATATTTTCTAGTCAAGAGATTCATTTTCCCTGCAACATAAACACTAACATATGCTACAACATACCCACAACAAGAAAGCTAAATGTTAGCTTCTACATAATAAAAATACAAATTTGCCAAAGGTCTGTGCACACTTACATAAACTAACAACACGTGAGCCAGGGAGTCTCACACAAGTACTAGAGCATATGGTAAATTACAGTAGGAAGGCAGGCAGGCCATTAGACCTTCAGATTAATTGTGATTATTTACATACTTGCCTCCTATTCTTTCTTTGTCTCCACTCTCATGTTCTATAACACTGTCCCAGGCTTCTAAAATTAAAGCAAAACAGTATCAAAAGGCAGCACTTTCTCAGTGCTAGAGATGGGCTCTGCCAAAAAGGACCCCGAAGACCAGGCTCTGAATTTGCACGCCAAAGCCAAGTCAGGCCTTTTTCCCTCTGCAGACGTGACACATCCACTGCAGTGCATTTTACAGACATCCCTGTTTATCCCCACGAGGGAAGATGAGCTTTGGTAGGTCTCGCTGCCTCTGTTTAGTCTTGGTCTATAGCCTCTAACCAGCACAGGTGGCAGAGCCCTGTTGGGCTGCACCTGGGGAACAGGCACAAGCAGCAGTGGCCAGGAACAGCCCCAGCACAGGTGCCCAGGCACATGGCCGAGCCCTGGCTGTGGCCACCACAGCTCCCAGCCTCTTCCCTCACAACAGATATGGTACCAACGTCACCACGGGCAGACTGAGAAAAGCAGGTAAATCGCAGCAGGGTTGACCAAAGGGAATTTTGCTTTTCAAAATACACCGAGAGGATATCTGCAATGCAGCTCTAGCAGGCCAATGCATTTAATGAAGCAGCGGCACAGCAGTTTCCGTGTCATTTGTGCTTTCTGCTAGCAAAATCTTCCCCCCCCCCCCCCCCCCCCCTTTTTTTTTATTTTATTTTAATCCCTCCAGAGGTTTGTGTGCAAGAGAGGAGACCTGGCACTCACAGCTGAGCAGGGGCTCATCTCATCAGCTGGCTGCAGCCAGGCAACATTGCACTGTGGTCTGCTGCCCTGTATTTTACAGCAAAGGAAAGACTCACAATGGCTGGCAGTCCCAAAGCAGCATCCAAATCAGAGCAGCCAGGGCTTGAAGGCTACATTTCACAGCCCCCACCCCCAGCTGCCCTCCTGCATGAAAGGGGGCAGCTAGAGCCTGGCTCAGCAATGCGCCGGTCAGCTTGGTGGGCAAACTGATGGTCTTGGAGCCCTGAATGAGCAAGCCCAGCTGTGCAAATGTGGGCAGCCCCTTTCCCGCATCCTGCCAGTCTTCCAGAGCTAGTTCCGCAAGGCCAGGCCGGACGACCGCGGCACCTGTCATCTCACATTAAAGCCGAGGACATTTGAGGGATGGAGTGAAATCGAAGCTGCAACCTGAGCAGGGCTGAGCCATCCCCCATGGGCGCTTTTGAACAGTGCCTCCTCTGTGAGGGACAGCCTGGGCTGCTGTGAGCAGGACATCGCTTTTCCACATGTGCATTCATCCCTCTGTGCCTCTGCAGACCTGATGGCTGGAAAGCACTGGCCTCACAGCCACCACCAGCAGATTTCAGCTCTGGCTCCTTTCACCCAAACAGGCTCTTTGAGAGGATATCAGCTCCAAGTTAACATCAGCCAGCTCACACACATCCCTAGCTTTCCAACTTCTTTCTTCCTCTCTTCCTTCATACGTATATACAGGGAGATACAGATCTAGATATATATTTTAAAAGCCCTCTGATTTAGATGAGCACAGACACAAAATCAATTTCTGAGCCTATGGTCTAACCACACCTTTGTATGGCTTATTATGGAAAAGTCAGTAGTAAAATTAAAAGTGTTGTTAACTTCCAAACGGTGCTTTCTGTTGTTTTATGTTTGGTATAACTGACCAAATGGGACATGTTCACTTTTAATGGTGGTTTTATTTATTTTTCCTACAGTATTTCTTTAGTACTTTTTCCTTTTATATGACATATTAATACATAATTCAGTGGTTTTATGTCTCCCTGCACAGTCTGCATGATTTCTTGTGCTATTGAACAGTACTATTTATGACCAAATGGCTAAAATGTCTTTTTTTATTAATCTTCTCTGTTGTTTGTTCTTTTGTTTTCTTGCCATTTTCTGAGCCTGCCAGAGTGCTCAACTCCCCAGTTTCCCCGTCTGGCACAGCTCACCCCAAAGGGTGAGAATTTGCATGTTTACCAAGAAAAGCCAGTCAGCTGACAGAGGTTGAAAATACAGCAGAGGCATCAAAGTTCACAGAGCTGTTAACAGTAAAGGTCCTCTTGCATTATTGTGACACATGAGAGGATGCATGTGAGCATGTGAGCCTGATGCCCCCTTTGACTCTAAGACCAGCAGCTTCATTGCCCGTTCCCAGGCCAGCCACCCCTCGGCCCTAGTCCCCCTCAGTCTTGCCATGCCACTTCGCTGGGGCACCGAAACCAATGCAGAACCACAGGCTGCAAGCCCCGCTTGGCGGGCAGGTGGCCAGGCTGCATGCAGTAGCCTCAGTGCAAAGAAACCAAGCACCACCTCCTTTGTAAACATTTTCTTCAAGCATGTCCCACTTGGTTATCAGCATCTAGTGTGAACTTTTTAATTGAGTAATTACTTTATCCATAGGTTAAGCACTCACTGAATCCAATCATTATATCACCATGCAGTCAGTACATGGTGTATATCCTTAAATGCCATTTCTGGGATATTTTCCATCTGTACATCCTCCTCAGGCAATAGCAGAGGACATGGAGACCTTCATTAGCCCTTTGATGGACTACAGACATCCTGCTTGTTAGTCTGTTATCTAACTGCTTATCAGCCACATTCTCAAGCTCTCATTATTTTACTTTCACACTGCCATAATTAGCCTCTGCATTTTTCAGGCATTCATAGTCTTGTTTCAGCCTACACACACAGATTGTACAGAAAGGTGGTTCAAATACTGATGCCATAAATGCAGACCTTTTAAAGCTGACCTGTAAAGGACTGCTGATAAAAGAAGCTGGAAGTTTCTTTCATGTTTGTTTTCATTTCCTTTGGGTATAGGCTGCTTCTCCTCCGAGCCCTCTGAACGTTGCCAGGGAACAAATCCTGCTCACCTACATGGTGCAAATAATTTCATTGATATGAGGTAGCAACTCACAAAAGGTGTGCATGTTTCAGCTGTACTCAGGTAAGGAAGATGCTTTCTTCCTTGTTCTATTCCTTGCAGGTATCTTTTCTCTCTTTTTTGCATATTTTTAAGGCATGGTCTCAAATGTTGTTCTTCAGAACATTACCTTCCAACCTAAAGACAACAAGGGGAATTATTTGGAAACAGTAGGGAGAAATCTATCCTCTGCTTTCTCTGAGGTCTAAGGTTTCCTCTAAGGTTTCCTCCTCATAACCAAACTTTTACAATAATAAGATATGATGCTAGACAGTCCATTTCACCTTAAAAGGCCTGAAATAGTAACAGCAAGTGTGAACATACAAGCAGGACTTTAATTATTGTCAGTGCAGGAGGAGCTGCGGCCTTGCAATCTGACTCTGTCCACCAGCAATCCTCTCAGTTTTCTTGTGGAAAGTGGAAAAAACAGTAAGCAAAATATGCTGCTGCTAAGAAACAGTCATCAGCACACCATGAACTCATGGTAAACAAGAAACCCAGCAAATTACAAGCAACCATTTCTTCACGTGTATTGCTCCTCTAAGGAGGTTGGATTCATGTGAGTTCTTAGTGATCTGTTCCCAGTGTCTTGTGTCTTTCTTTTCGCTCTAATATCTTATTTTGAAATAATTTGTTTTCCCAGGATCTCACCAGATGTCACCAGTTCCCAGGGATCAATTCTCAATGTAGTTTTCCTCTCTCAGTCCAAACCACCTGCTTCTTTCAGTGCATCGTGCCTCATGTTCTCCCCACACTGGAACTCACCCCAGTTTATACAGTTCTAGAGCTGATATTTCAAGTATTTATCTCCTTGTGAAATTGAAACAACCTCCAGCTCATTTAATCAGCTATGTTTCACCTTATTCAGCAATAAGCATCTGCCAGCACAGAGAACAAGGTGTGGAATATAGATAAAACCATGAGATTAATTCAGTTTTACCTCTCTGTATTTCAAGAAAACAAATCATATTTATTATGTCATTTATATAATGCATCCTCCCTACCATGCTCACTGCTATCTTTCTATTGCTAATACTATCAAAGGTACCTATGTGACCTATGTCTGGGGATTCCAGCTCCACGTTGCTCAAATTTTAAATGCTTTTTATGAAAGCCACTTGCATAGCTATAATTGTGACCTGCCAGGGAGGTGTCCATTAAAAATATCACTTCCAGGGGTTTCATTACTCAAACAAAAATTTGCCCCAGGCTGAACACAGCTAAAGGGTACTCCTCTTCCCACACCAATACTATGCAGAAGCAGAGTATTGGCTTCAGTTTATCATCCCTTCACCTTTAGTATACTGCTAGAGAACATTAGAAGTAGAGCAGGCGGCAGTCCCTGCAGTGGGGTGCCCACTACCTCCCAGTCTAAGATCATGCTTTTAATCTCCCATAACTTTGCCCAGTTTTACTTTTGAAGCTTAAGACTTTGGAGGTGAGTTGCTGCATCTTAGAAACTGAAAAGCCATGTTAAAATTTTTGCAAAAGTGATTTCAGCTGTTGTCACAAATTACATTTAAAAATCGGTATTGTTTTGCTAGTAATGACAGCGGTCCCCTCCTCTTGCATACCTCCACAAGGTGTGGGACTGCTCCACTGAGAGTCCTTAGCAACACTCTGTGTTTTACTGCAGAGATTGGTTGGCTTGACAGAGGGAGAAAAGCATCACCCAGGAATAAGAGAGGTGCCTTTTGCTATTACCATGAAAATCCACACACATTTGGCCAAGTTAAAAACCACAGGTGGTCACTAACTGTGTGTTCCTCATTTTCTGGATGCCTGACTTGAAACCCTGGGGGCTGATTTGCAAAGTGCTGAGTGCTGGAAGCTGTAATTGAAGTCTCTGGGAGCTGTGCTTTGAACATATATTGAGCTATAAAAACACTAAGTACTCAGAAACATCAAACTGGGGCCCCAAAATCGGTGGGTCCTTTGACCTTAATCTCCCTGTGACTCAGCTCCCCATCTGTAAAATGGGGATATTGTCACTCTCTTGTCTCACAGGGGTGCTGTGAATTCAAATGCACGTGTGTCTATAAAATACTCAAATGTTGTCCTGAGAGCACAGCTGAAACACCCAAGAGCAAATCAATAATTTTGTATTCAGTAGACTGTTTGGATGGTGTGAGGTAAATAAGGCCTGGGCCACACTTTGAATGATATGGCCAGATGTCTCTGAGCATCATGCAGCAGGGGAAAAAAAAAAAAAAAAGCTCATGTAATTAAAGACTGTCTTGTAATGTGTTTACACAGGGGACCAGAGTTGCGGTTATGTGGGCAACTTTAGCTTTGGCATTTCCAGAGCAAGAAAAATAACATTGCTACTGAGGGATGGTGTACAGTGAATTGCTGACACTCAACACTGTGCAGGAGGTAGGTGAAAAGTGCAGTGATAAATATATCTCACAAAATGTGTAAGTTGAAGATCATTATTCAGGTAGCAAAGCAGAGCTAGGACACGCTGGAATGAAGGATGCCTGCAGAGCCTTTACTCACTGCCTCCATATTAGGATACCACTCTTAATTACATAATCGTATATTTTGCCTTGGGAACCCTTGCCTCAGCACAGACCGCATTTCTTCAATATTTTGTTTGCATTCTTCTGTGTACTTGCCTAGCTCTTACTCTGCTGCACATTATTCAGTCCCTGCTATGAAGACAGAACTATTAACTTCCGTGTGAGTTCCTTATGGCTCTGGCACTAATTCACAGTTAATTTACTTCCATGGTACATAGAAGCAAGTCACCGGGATATTAAGCCAAAAGGAACCAGTAATTTGGGACTCGATTTGATTTTTCAGAGGGGGTGGAAGGCTTTGCCAATCGATGCGGTGGCTATTTGCTGGTAGCAGACAAATCCTGAAACTCAAGGACCTGAGATGCTATTCCAGGTACTCTGGAGCAGGGAGGAAGGCATTTGCTGTGATGGACACAGATAACTCTGTATTTACTGACTCAACACGTGACCTTCTTGCTCATTTCTGCTCTAATCTGTCCAGCCTCCCTCAGAGTCCCCTCTCTTTACCAAGATGCTTCCTTCCTCCATTCCTCAGGCACTTAAACACAGGCAATTAATTCCTGCCTGGCAAGCAAGGTCCCCAGCTCCATCCCCTGTGTATTCCTCAACACCTGCCTGATCTCTCACATGCTGCCCCAGCCTCCTTCCCAGCAGCATTTCAGCTCCTTTGTCTGAGCTCCTCTCTCAGCTTCCCTCTCCCTTCCCTTTATTTCTCCTCTTCTTAGGACATCTTTCTGTCACCTGAGAAATGTTTACTGAGCTTATATATGCTACAGATTTTCAAAAACTTAAGAATTTGGCTAAATTTGTCAAATCAGAGAGAGATGGAGAAGATACCCCTCTAAAAACAATGTGAGTCTCCACTCGAAATGCTGTCTTTCAGTCCCAACTGCTGATGATAAGACTTTACAAAGAAAAGTCACCAGAATTTAACATGTACTTTTCCCTTAACCCTGCTGAAATTTGCTTTTCCTGAGAATGATGAACTTCACTCTGCAGCAGACACCCAGCAGAGAAAATCTCAGCACAAATCAAGGTTTGAGGAAAAGAAGGAAAAGAAGGAAAAGAAGGAAAAGAAGGAAAAGAAGGAAAAGAAGGAAAAGAAGGAAAAGAAGGAAAAGGAAAAGGGAGAGAGAGAGAGACTTCTAATAGGGAAAACTAAGCAGAGCTTGCAGCTTCACCAGTTATTTATGTGATAGAACCTTCCAAGTCTCAACTGTGCTGTAAAAAGCAGATTTTGAAAGACACTTTTTTTGGGGTCATATCACAGGTGTGTCATGTATCAGAAACATTGCATTGCACCTTATGAACAGATCCAGTTTCTTCACTGAGCTTTGGCAATTTGCTACTGCACTGTGTGCCTGGAGCATCCTGAATATAATACATTAGAAGGTGAAAGAAGTTGTTGCTGCTTCCAGTAAGTGGCTGGGAAAAGAAAATTTAAAAAGTAAAAAAGGAAGGAAAAAAATATGGCGGTGAGAAGTAGTTTCATCAGTAGCTTTAATGTAGCCAACTAGCAGGATTCAATGTCACCAAAGGGCAACACCAATATTTCACCCCATGATAAACTGATCATACCTGGAGCCTTTCTGAATGGATCTGTATGCTACAGATGCTGTAAGATGTAGAGTATCTTTCCTGTTACCTTAAAAAATAAATTAACACCCCCCCTCATTTATTAACTCAACAACTTGTTCTCCAGAGGTCTTTGTGATCCATATTCAGCTACTCCGACAGAGCACAACTACAACACTGGCAAAGTACTTGAGATTAATTCTAGTAGTGGAAAAAAAAAAAAAAAAAAGCCCAAGTTGTCTTCCACATGATTTTACCACATGATGGGTAATAAGAGCAGTGTGAAACTCCAGGCTTAAACTTTTCACAAGTGCGAGTAAAATTTCCTGTTCTTCTTGAGTCCCTGAGGAGAAGTCAGACATCGTCTCATCCTTGTCTAAATTTCTCTTTTAATTTCATGTTTTATGTGGGAAAGATGTCCTTCAGATCTCAAAGGGAAAGCCCATCAAACCGCAGATCCCTGAGGCTCCCAGCCCTGCGTGGGCTTTGCACACGAGCTTGGACCCAGCCAGTCTCCAGCCTCAGCCACAAACTGGCCATGGGCAAGTCTATTTGGCACACCAAAGGGGTAAGAAATTCTTCATATGGGGTCAGGTCCTGATACTTCCAGCCACATCAGAAACATCTCATATGTTGTCTGTCTAAATACCAAGCAATTACACCAAGTCAGAAACTAGTGGCCAGGCAGCTGAGCCAGGTGTCTGTTAAGCCCAGCCCTGGCTTTCCCTTAGCCAAGTTCTGTCATCACCAGTCATGGGCATTTCTGGGGGAAGATTTGGGCTCCCAGAAGTGGTCTGGCTGCCAGTGCATAACCTGCAGTGGTTGTTCACAAGCAATAGATGGTTCAGGTGTTCAGAGGGGAAATACCAGTGAGAGACAGCAGGCAGAGAAGGAACAGCTTGGCACTTTGCATGGTGTGATATGATAGCAGAGAAAGAAAAAAATAGTTAACCACACAACAGATCAGTAAGTCAAGTTTTCTATCTTTCTGCTATCTCCTTGGTTTTTGCTTTTGTTAAGTTGGCTACTTACCGCCGTTATTGCTGCTTGCATGTTCCTATGGTTCAACTCAAGTAATGTCTTATCAGCTTTCTGCTACTTATTCAAGTTACACAAGTCCCACCACTCTGGGTCTTGTTAGATAAGGACAGAAAGGGAAGGACCCTAAAGACAAGCACAACACAAAACGAGTAGATGCTTTGAGTAATCGTTTCCTTGCCTTGTGGAAAATAGTCACCCCTCTACCCTCCAACCCCATGTCAAAATTTAACCTTGGAGATAAAGATTTCACAGAAGGAAAAGTACTTAAATAGCCAACTGTTTTGATGCTTCACTTCTCCAGAAATGAGCTGTTGTTTTTGATATACTTATTATACCACATCTGTCTTCTAAATCACAGAGCAATATTAACATCTAGCTTTTGCCATAAATTATGAACATCTAAGTAATTTTCCTGAATTTTACAAGTGAAAATGTCACCATCTCTTGATAACTGTCTCTGGCATGTATACTGATGTATTTTTTTTACTTTTTTTTTTCCTCCAGAAAAAGAAAGAAAGAGCAAGCACTCAAAACCTTCAGAACAAAGATGAGCTGCTATTAACATTACCTTCAGATTAAGCAGAAGTTTGTGATATTAGATGCCATTCCCCTTTCCCCATCCCCCTCTCATGCCTCGTAGAGGTGATATTTGTCTTGCAACAAAAAAAGAAAAAAAAGGGGGAGGGAAGAAAACACCACATCTTTGAGACAAATTTTACAGCACTCTGAATGATATGTGCGCTTTTTATGTTTATGAAACCACCATCTAGCGAAAAATAGCAGCCTAATATTTTGACACGAAGGTCATTTGAAAGTTTTACTGCCTGCAAGCCCGATCCATTTTGTTGACAAAAGGCTCTCTCAGGGCTCTTTAAGGTGCCCCAGCCTGCTCGACTTTCTCTCTGTCTAGCATTTCTATTTCCCCTCCTCACCCCCTCCCACCAGACTAATTACCAGCTCATTAAGGCTGTCCTAATGAATTATGTTACAGCATTAAGAAAGGGCTTAGTATAAATGCTCATTTAGGTACAAGAGGAGGGACAGAGAGATTACTACTTTTGTCAACCTTGCCAGTTGAAGCTAACTTGATCTGACCACACTCAACACCCAGACCTCCTGCCTCCCCCCCCCCCCCCCAAAATCATAAATATTTCAGCTGAAATGAATTTTAGATTGATATAAACATGCTCTTGGGAGGAATTGGCTTCCTAATGCCACAGAAAGAGAAATGCTTGGGAAGGTTATACCATGTGCACAACTGAGCTTGTGCTCCATGAGCTGTGCTGCCTGTGCCTGCAAAGGGATGAGGAGTAACCAGGGGGTACAGGATATTCTCCCCTTGTTCAGTGGGGTCAGGCAACAAGGCAAATATACTCCACACTGTCCAGAATTTATTAATTAAAAGAACTTCTGTTGCATTTTGTATGACTTTAAGAAGCTAGGCAGAATGACCTCCCTTTAATGTCACTCCAAACTGCATAGTGAAATTGTTCCCATTTCTGATACAGAAGAGCAGCATTGGCTCCACAAAGAATTCTGAGACCCAGCCAGAACCAGGAGCTGTGAGAGGAGAGAAGATGTCCGATTCACAGGTCAGGGCAAGACTCATAACATGTTGCTTTCTCAGCCAGAGCTTTATCAAAGACCCCTCGCCAGCATCCATGCTCAGCTTGGACACTTGAAGCGCTAATGTGTTGTCTCATTTTTTAAAGGCAAATCTTTTTCATTAATATCTTACTATTCTTCTGTTAAACAGGTATATGTTGGTACCTGGTCTTTGGCTCTGGCCCTCCAGAGGGGTTTTATGGTCTGCAATACTCCTCTTGAATGTTTGCTTTTCTCCTCGTTGGGTCTTTTGATGTAAGTAGATGTAACTCACTACAGAAGAAATTCAAGGACAATGGTGCCAGAAGTCTTTCCCTGAGACAGTGATGATCAAAAAAAAAAAAAAAAAAAAAAGGTGCTTCAAATAGGCCTGAATTTCCTCAAAATACACTACCAAGATTCATTTCCACTACATGCATGTGAGGTTTTCCACCATGATCAAGGTAGCAATTTGGACACACTTTAAAATTGGGTCTGTAACTGGTAAATGTATGCTAAATATACAAATTAACATAAGACAGCTGAACATGAGACAGATAAGAATTTATTCTACGCTCCTGGAGTCATCCATTTTTGAGAGCTCTAATTACTTTCAGATTTTGGTGAAGAGTCATTAAAAGCAGATCAGTTAATACAGTGGCCTCTGTATTACTGTACTTATGTATTAGGGGTTTTTTTTCCAAATGTTTCTTCAGAAGAAGTCACAGACAGCAGAAAATGCTTATTTTTAGGGAAATCTTTCAGCTGCACCATATTGCATTTTTAATGGCTTCGTTAGCACCAAGCAAGAGTAAATATACATGCAAGCCTATGAGCCGACATTTCCATGAAGACCTCAAAACCTTTTTAGCAGCAAAGGTAATAATTTAAGCTGTCTCTTGAAATAAGAGGCCACACCAATCCAGAGCTTTTGTACTTTAAAGCCTGTCGATAACTGGCTACTTTTTTAGCAAGAATTGAACTGCTTTAGGCAGCTTGCACACCTAAGAGCAGCTACTTTCTGGCTGGAACTGGACTGCACACCCTTTTTTTTTTATTTAAAAAAAAACAACCACAAAACACACAAGAAGATGCTAAAAGAAGAAGATGCTAAAACCTAACATTTCTTTTATGCCCATTCATCATCATCTAGTCGTAAATATTAATAGTAATTGCATGCAAACTTGTATGTACAGCTCCCTGCGTTACATAGACACAAGTATATGTATAAACAAACAGAAAATATTAGAGGGAGGCATTTTCCACACTAAGAGACAACCTAGCATCCAAGCAGTAGATTATTCTTATCACTCTTTTGCAGTAAAGCGGGAGAGAGAAGGCAAGAGCACATAAGGCAATTTCTGCCAGAGCAGCAGATGACAGAGCTGTTGCAGGACAAACATAAAATAAAGTAAATTTTCCTTTCCTCAATACATCTCTCCCTCATCCCAAGTTTTTTGACTATTTCTTTTTTTTTTTTTTTTTTTTAATTTGACTCTTTTTGGTCTTTTTTTCCTTCCTTCTCCTTTAAAAAGACAAAGAAGTGTCTGATAGGGAAAGGGAGGAGCAGTGGGAGAAAATGTCCTCTCTCTCCCTTTTCCCAGGGTAGGTACAAACATGCCAGCAGTGGAGTGACAGAAGCCGACTGGCCCCTGACAGAGAGGCAGAGGGGTGAATTGGGCGGTCGTGGTATCAGCTGGGGCCATCAGCACGTCCTGCTGCCTATCTGTGCTGTGCCTGGCAGCTGGGGAGATACATTTAGATAAAGCAGCCAGCAATCGTTGATAACAAGTCCCTCAAATGTCAGGCAGCACAAAGGGCAGCATTGATTGCTGCTGTACAGCCCGCCTTTCCTTTTCTTTGGTGCTCTATTTTTCCCCCTCTTTTTAATATAGCAAAGACTCTGGCTGGGATAATCTGCCTGCAGAAAAGGCCATTGTGCTGCTACATCCATTGTGTATTCTCTAAACAGAATTTATCAATGTTTCTCTGATTCCCTTTCCTTTCTCCTCCTCTTCCCCTACATCCCCCAGCTGCTACCCAGCCTCTTCTTTGCGGAGGTGGGCCCAATCCAGCAAAGGACAGACAGTGAGTTCTAGATCAGACATATGGGCTCTTTGAAATCTATGGTATAGATTTCCTCCTGTCTCCCCTACAGTTTTGGATGGGTGCCCGAACCTGACACTCATCTCAGCTTTCATTTATTTCTGACACGGAACAGACATAGCTGACATTTTGGGGCCATTTCATCCCAAAAGTTGAGCCGATCTGAAAATACGAAGTATTTTGAATCTCAGGCATTCAAGACGTTCTCTCATTTGAGCTACCCAGTCTAGCCCTGGCAATCTATGAAGTTTAGAACCAACTCCTTGAGATACATAACCGCATTTGGCAGAGCCTGCTGCCCTGGCCAGGAACACCCCACCTTCTGCCCTGAGACAGAGCTGGGACTTCACAAGAAACAGCTCCAGCACCAGACATACAATGTAAAAGGATGAACTGAAGGTACATTTGACATTAAGGGGTTCCTGTGCTCCAACTGCTGATGCCTCTAGGGGTTTTCTTCAATTACTCATCCTCAGCTTCTCTTTCAAGAAAGTGGGAATAATGTATTGCCCGGTCCTACATCCCAGCAGTGGGCTGCAACAGCCATTCAGCTGGTGTTTACAAAGCAGGAGAAGTCACCAGCAGGTCCCCAGAAAGTCAAGCAGTAACACATTTCCAGCCCATTGTCCAGGAGCATCCCTCACCACAGGTCCCTTCTCTGTGCCTGACTGACGAGAAAGAAGATCCACTCTACAGCACAAGATGGGGACTCAGCACTCAGGAATGCTCACTGCATTCACAACATGCTCCCCCTCTCACTGTCTTTTAAACTGATGTGAATTTAAAGCCAAATCTTTGCTTCAATAATGAACAGACTGTTCCCAGCTATTAAAAAAAAAAAAAAAAAAAAATTACAATCCCTGACACTTTATAATCATCATTTTAATTATTATAATTTTAGAACTCATACTTCACCAATAATAGGGCTCAAACAAAAAGTGTGGTGTCCCCAGAGAGATAAATGACAATGGGGTTTGTCTCATATGCTTGCTATAATTATGACTATTTGATCTGATGCAGTTTTATGCTTTTATATTTTCAGCATTGGTGTTTTGAATGTAAACCTTTCTGAGGGTCCTCCAGAGGCCTGGAGGATTATATCTGGCTCCCTGCACAGAAGCGTTTCCAGTACTCTGCTCTCTCACACAGGGACAAGGAGTTTAAACATCTACCTCGGGCAGCCACAGCCACGAATGGCATCCCTGGGCAGCAGCCGCTCTGCAAGGCGAGCAGGATGCTCCTAGGGAAGGTGCCCAGCTCAGGTCCTGACAGCTAAGTGTGCAGGATGAGTCCTTGGGGGACAGACAACATGGGCAAGATGGTGACATGGTAGACCTGTCCCTTCCTCGCAGCAGGGAACATCATCTTGTTCCATGTTTACCAGGGTAAGGCAACACGATGTCTGTCCTCTGTCAAAGCAAAGCTCTGCCTCGCTGGTCTCTGACCTCAGCGGCGGCAGCAGCTGCCCAGGGCCGAGCATAGGCATCATGGCATGGTTGGAAGCAGAGGGGCAGGCACAGAGCCACACTTCTGTGCTATATCATCCCCGTGTCTATCTGGCAATTGCGCTTGCAGTTCTGTTTAGAGCTGCTTAGCAGTTCCTGAAGGATTTTTCCTCCCTGAATTTGTCCTACCCTTTTTGAAGGCAGTTTTGCAGTACAAGTAAAGTTAAGTGTTCCCCTTTTTAAAAATAAATACTAGTATTTTGATATAAGAAATGAAGGTTGGCAGAAAAAAAGAAAAAAAGGATTTTCCCCACGGAAATGGGGGTTGGCAGTTCCTGTAGCAGTGATCTTTCATACTTTTTCCTTCAAGTCTGGAAGTGAAGGGGACAGGAGGGAGAGTTTGTCTTTTCAGATGCAGCTTCTTTGATCAGCGTCATTCACTCTGGAGAATGGAATATTGAATTCCTTTTGCAGTCAGGCTGTGCTTAAGCGCTTTCGAGTCTGGCTGCAGTTTGTGGACTTTGTGAAACATGAGTATCCCTCCCGCCTCCCCTCTGCCTTTCTTCCCTGACATAGGGATTTTCAAAGGGCATCATACTGCCTGACCTGAGAAACAGAATGTTCTAAAATGTCCCCAGCCATTGATCCCATACACGTGGGTGCGCAGGGAAATTGGGCAGATGTACTGCAATTCTTAAACAGGAGGGCTGTGTTCTCACCCCTAGCTCATGGGTAGAAGATGCAGGAGAGAGAAGTCATAGACATGTAGGGCCCACGTATAAATTCAGGAGCAATCTATCTTGCTAAAGTGAAAGGACCTGAAGGAAAAAATCTACTAAACTCTTACGATTCAATTTTTGGCAAGGGCCAGTATTTTCAGTTATCCTGAATGTTTGTTAATGCTGATATAAACAAATCTGCCAGTTTTTCCATTGCAAACCACAAATTTCAGGAGTGTGTAAAACTCTGCCATGCAAATGCATGGCCTGCAGTGAAACTTGGCAGATAAAGCTTCAGCCAGAGAAGGGTTTTATAGTAATCTTTGTTTAAAACAAAGTTAATTAAATCTGGGTTTAAACAGAGTTTCAACCATTTTTACACTACGGAAAAATGCCAGGACTTGATTATACCTTTTATCCAAAGATCTTTAAGTACTGAGGCATCGCATAAGCCGCAGTGCACAGTTGGGAGGTTCGTTCCCCCTTACGCTTGCCCCAGAGCAGGAGCAGAGAGGAGCTGGCCTGGGTTACCCTTGAACAGACTGCCCACTCCTCTTCGAGCTGCTCTGCAACATCCAGCTGTTTCAGCAGCCACGGTGGACAGACAATGGGGAGTGCAGAATCAGCAACATGATATACCTCCTCCCCTGTCCCCCTGGCCCAACCCAGAGGATCCCCTCCTTCAAGAATAGTTGCTACATATTCACTGTATGCTGAACCCCTGCTCTGTGCAGCTCTGTTTTGCCCAGGTGGAACAGAGCACGTGATAAATCAAGGCCAGGGAGTTTAAATGCCTCAGTTAAATTGCACAGTAAATTAAAGACAAAAAAAAAGAAAAAATATTCAGGAATATAGTACTGTGGTGAGTTCCAGTCAACTTTTGTACTAGGGAGGGAGATATCGGTCCAGAGGCTCTCGTTTTAAAATGTATCTGTTCCCCAAGCTGAAAATCTAATCAATTCATCCATACTGTGGACTAATTACTTTTGCTATTTTGTATTGCAGTGAGGACAGCAAGAGAACGAAATATATTTGGTCTGCTCAAGAGTGGCTACTCTACTACATACAACATAGAAAAATGACCATATTTTATCAAGGCATGAAATTTCTTTAAGAAACGGAAATAAGAAAAAAATCATTTGGTGCCCAGAGTGAAAAAATACTGCCACGACAAGATACTTGATACTTTCTAACAGTGCTTAGCACCAAGCTTTATAAGGACAGATCCATCTTCTCCCTGTTTTACAGCTGAGAAAACTTGAAAACTTGAAGTGGTTTTGGTTTGTCCTAGGAACTTAACAAGTGCAAATTTCAGTTCAAGCTCCACCCCAGCTCCATCTCCTTATGTACACCCAGCCCTCACTGGTTATCTGACAGTGGGACAAATAATCTGTTGCACCTTTTGTTCTGTTCACAAGACTACAGCCATGAAAAAAACACAAGGATGCAAGAGTTTTGAATATCTGTGTTTGCTTATCAACAAGGAGAAGATAAACACAACACAGAAATTATGCTTCTCAGGCAAGATACCAGTGGCCTTCTCGATGGCACCAGACTATTCTGAAACCTCACTGGGGCTGCAAGCCTTTTGCGTGCACACCACCCAACAAAAGCCATGCAAGCACCACTCGGCAAATATTGGATTATCTTGTTTTTATGTGACTCCTTGCTTATATGCTTTACCTATGATTCAGTCTGAAAACTCTTCTCACACTGCATTCCCCCACTGACAAAGGCTGAAACAGTCCATTGTGCCCAAGTTTTTTTCATGACACAAGCCTGAGCAAATTTGGGTAGGGCAGCATTTTGAGAACAGTTGTTTTGTCCCTTCAGGAAAGCTGATGTTCAATAGACATGATCAACAGTGCCTCCACCGGGACCTGGCCTGCAAGGACCTCAAACTACTTCAGACAGAGCTGTACGAATACTTCAGCTAGCCCTATGTAATTAAGGAAATTCTTAGAAAAAAATAATTCTAGTGGATTAAACCAGTCCAGAGCCTATTTTTCATGTCTGCGGGGGTGGGTCTGGGAGTGCTGATGCTGGCTTGCATAGTGGTGCACTGGTTCCTGACCGGGACCTCTGGGCATTACTGTAATATAAGTAACACAAGTAAACTCTGTCCCAACCTTGGCGGCCTGTAGTAGGGCACCCAAAGGTGCTGGTGCAATTTGGGAAGTTGGGCTTATTCCTCTCTGACACCTTTTGCAGGTATCTCAAAATTCCCATTGTATTTACTAATTAGTTGTGTTTTAACTTGTGCCCTTTTTAACTGTTTCCAGACATTGTCACACAGCACAGAGGAAGGCCTGCTGAAGAACGTGGTCCTGAAAACATGGTATGAACACAACTCTGGATCACTGAGCTACTGGCAGGAGGAAGGGAAGTTGTGGAAGACAGCAGCCCCAAAGGCCCTGTTGATAATATGCAGCAACAGCTAGAGGAGTTCACAGCATTTTCTTGAGTCCCTGTGGAGTCCTACTGCCAAATCCTGCTAAACAGCACCAGTGATGGGGATGGTACAGCCTCAAAATACTGCCACAGCTGGTGCCAGCAGCAGAGCTCCAGGGGTGGTGGTGAGTTACTTTCCCCAAATCCATTTTCTGCTCACCCCCACTGCAGGGTGCTCCCCTCTAAGACCCCCAATGTGAGGAGGTGCCTAACCACCTGTGCCTCTTGCTCCAGTAAAACCATTCTGGGCATTTCTTACCCTCAGGGGTGAATTTCAGCTTTTTGCTTTATGCCATCCAGGGATGGACAGGAGTAGCACAGTGAACACTGAGTGGTGAGTGGAGCTGTGCGTGGTTTAGTTGAAGCCCTACAAAAGCAGTCTTAAGACAGATCCCATCGCAGATCACCTTACACAAAACAAAACCTGAACTCATCCAGCACCACTCTTGCAGCGCAAAGACATGAACTGCAGAAGTTCCTTCTATTTGTTGATATTTGAAAGACATCCACAAGCTATGAGGCCATTTGCAGACCCAAAATATACTAACATGTTCAAAATGATAATACAAAAGGACAAGGAGGTATTCAGAAACATCTTATTTTGTCTGTGAGCACATACCATATGGGACAATAGAGAATGACCACAAGAAAGGAGGTAGTGAAGCAGTCAAGAGTACAGTTCTAAAAAGTTGTATAAAACTTATTTATGGTCTAAAATTATGTTGGCTCTCAGAAGTGAAAGAACTAGAGGAAATCCATACCTCTACAGGTTATTAAACGGGGCAATTAGGCAAGCAGAAATAGGGAATTATTGAAGACTTAACTGGTCAGTGGAAGCTGGGTGTGGGCAACTTGAAACAAAGCAAATCTTTTTTCCTCCCCTAGGAGAGAAGGAAGGAAGAAGAAGTAGCAAAGGGAGGAAGCAAGGCAGCAAGCTAGCTCACTGAGGAGACCTGGAGTCACAAGGACCCCAAGATCAGACTGTGTTTTCATCTGGATCCACATGCTTATACAGGATTTTTACTTGGGTAGAGGGAATGCATGAATTTTTTACCCATTTTCTAGTACTTTTTACTGCTCTGGTGCATAAGGTTTTTACCATCACAGAGTCTTTTGCAATGACAGCTGGCTTGGGTTTTCCCTCACACGTCTGCTCGCTCCCTCACCACCATTTGAGTAGCTGTCACCCTCTTCATCACTGCAAGGGAATAAATGCCTGCCCAACAAAACAGGGATCTGACATTCTATTTCTGTCTCTCCTCTGCAGCACAAGTGCTAGGTATCAGAAACAAGGCACTAAGATCAATTGTATCAATTAAAAAAAAAAAAAAAAAACCACACAGAAAAATAAACATTCAGAAATCCAAAAAACGCAGGCAGGTTTAACAATACACACACAAAAGAGTGATCCATTTTGACTGACTTGTAAGTCGGTAAAAATGCTAATGTTTGCAGAGAGACCATGCTTTCATAAATGTATATTATATATAAGAAAAATGAATTTTTCATCTCTAATCAGGGTTGATTTAGAAAGCAGTCAGCATGCCTCTGTGTTTTACAGACTCCTCTTGAATCTGATACCTAATCTGAGTCTCAAATGCAGAGAAGCAGAATGCAAATGATCCAGGTAAAAATGCAAAAAGCAGCAGCAACTCTTGCCTGTGGCATTGTAAAAGTCGAACCACTGTGGCAGATCCTACCACCTAATGAGCAGGAAGAAGGGGAGCTCTCACCTCTGAGATACAGGCTTCCTTAAAAGACTTGGCATCAAGGCTGCAGCTCGAAGGCAAGAATTTGCTCTCAACCCCCCTCAAGCAACTGGATGAAGCCAAGCTTTGAATGTCAGGCCCTGTCATTGTAGGCACAGCACAAATGCCCTGCAGTAATGCCACCACCAAGGCAGCACTCAGTTGTCAGAGCACCAGCAGCACAATTCCTAAGAAAACCAGCAAATACAACAGCACTTGAATATGAATCTGGACACAAAGTATAAACTGCAATCGATTGAGAACATGCAAGTCAAGACTGAGAAAAATAACAGTTTGCAGAGGGCTTTTTGCTGCCGTTGCAGTAAGGTGTTGTTGGATGCCCTGAAAATGAAGGACTCTGCCCAGGCTGCAGCAGACCTGGCAAGGATGGGCTTTCAAACAGCAGCTCAACAACCAGCAACATGGCCAACACTGATCTCTGATCAGTGCTGCTCAGACACCTTCCTAAATACAGACTTCTTGGACACTTTAGGATAAGATTCCTCTCAGCTAACTCTGGCTGTATAAAGGGTAAGCACTTAAACAAGTCATCTAAAGCTTTCTCTATAACAAAGAATGAACAAATCACATTTGGATGACAAATAATCCTGCCTCTTTCGAAGTCCTTCTAAAAAGGGCTGAGTTGCTCTCAGGACATACCCCTCAGCTATTGAGGGTGCCTAGACAGCTGGCGTAGACCTGATGAGTAAATTTTAAATGGCAAAAATCATTTTAAAGGAATCCAAGCCTAATTATCAAGCTTATGTTCTGACTAGGCCTTTTCATTGAAATCCAACTCACATCATGGTTTCCCTTATGCAAACATCCAATAGAATATAAGAAAAAACTATAATCTTAATATAAAATTAAATAGAGATTCACCTTTCTGCTTTTTAGTGCTCTTTGGCACTGTTAAAATGGGAGATTGGGCTCCTATGTTCTATGCAGTTTTTAGTGCTGTGTGGAGCAAACCAGCTCCGCACATCAGACATCTAACATATGTTGTTTACATAACACTTTCAGCTGTGTTGTTACTCTCCCTGAACTCAATAGTTCCCAAAAATTCAGGATCTTGCAAATTTTTCTATCAGGAGGAAGTATTTGGCAGCGAAGCTCGGTATCTGTTATAGAAACCCTGCTCTCTGACAAGGAACACCATGTCCTGTTTGCCACACAATAGGAGATCACTTCTTTTGCATCTTCCTAACAGCACACAATCTAAAACACTCTCTCTCCTGGGCTTTTCAGGGTTACACTAAGTAGCTTGCCCAAAGTTTTCCTCTGGCCTTTCTGCCCTGTCATTTCCAAGGCTCAGTGGTTCTTCTGTGCCAAAGGGTCCAGGATGTTCCTCTGACCTGAGCACTAACAAGCATATAGACCACCGCCTGAAGAGCATCACAATGCCCCAAAGGGTTTAACTGCTTCTACTGTTTGAAGAGGAGGACTACGTTGTCCCTAAACTCAAAATAGAGCTATCATTGGGTCATACTATAATCTGAGGCTGTGGTGACAGGAAATTTTTAGTGCGTGCGTGTGGTCATAGATTGGGCCAAGATAAATTGAGACCTCTTGATCACCGCAATGAATAAAACCATAACTAATAATATTAGCAGGACCTTTCCAAGAGAGACATCAGTGTGATGTATCATAGTTTGGGTCTTATTTAAATCATATACTTTGGGACTCATGTTCTGTTACCTTTTTTAACTAGAATACGTAATCAGAAAACTATGCACACTGCTGTCTTCAGCTTCTTGTCACCATTACAGCATACTCACAGGGTTACTCATGTCATTGTTATGAAGTTATTAAAACCACGTGGTATGCAGAGGCAGTCTGCTTCTATTTCTGGTAGTGGCTCAACGTCATGGGGCAAGCACTGTCCTTCTCTCAGTGGAGTCAAGCTCCCACAGAAACTATACTGTTATCTTGGATTCACCCTCTCCAAGCAGAGAGGCCCCAGTGGACACTTGTTGAGGCCTTAAAAGGTGAATTTTCTGTCTTTGTAAGATCCTGCCTCAGTAAAACAGGCCTTTGTTCTTGGGACTGAAGCTCTGAAAGCAAAACAAAGGCTGGTGTCCTGGATGGAGCAAGTCCAAAGAGGTGGAGAGCACTCCAGTACCCCTACTTGAACCACTCACGTCCAGCACATGATCCTCTGAGCATGTACATCTAAGAAGAGACTTTTACCCTGGCCAAAGAAAGAGTGTTTCTCATCTTCAAAACCAGATTGAACTGCTAAAGCAAAATTGCAAATAAGTGGAGAAAGGGAAATAAAGGGTAAAGAAGCAAGATTCTCTCTACATTTCAAAACAAAACAGGAAACTTATTAACATTTAAATTAATAGAATATCTGGATTGTGAAATCCTTATGTACTGTTGTGCTCTGGACAGAAATGAATCTTGACCCTCATTACTGAAAGCCACCCTACTTGTGACAGGGTGTTTGTGAAGCTGGAGAAGCAGATGCTCTCCAGACCAACATCTCTTTTCTGGTTGCATTCAGTTAGGAGAGACTAGACTTGGTGACCCAGGTGTTTTTGGTGCTTCTATATTCCTTAATAAATAACATTAATATATTGGCAACCACAACATAAAAAAATAAATGCAGAGCAAGCCATCAGCACAGCAGTTAGCTGCACAGGTCAGCACACTGCAGTGAGCAGTAATCTGCCTATTTTCTATCTGAGGAGATAAATACTCATCCCAGTCTGGGATGCATGGGGGCAGCCCTGCCATCAGCAGCACAACTGAGGTCTCTGCTTAACACCCACGTACCAGCTCTGCTCCTCCTCAGCACAGTGCAGCAGGACCCAGTCCAGCAGCTGCACTGGTGGGGAGCAGATCTGGGGAAAGCGGGGGGAAGCAGGGGTAGTGTGGAGGAAGACATGGCTTCTCCTGACTTCTGATAGGAAACTGCACCAGGCAAGAGAAGCAGTGGGGGCCAGTGCCTTCCGGAAGAGGAAAATAACGAGGCAGTCTTGGAAGAGGTGGGATGTGGGAAAAGAGCTACAACCATGGCTTCCCAAAGCTCTTGAAACTCTGGAGAATTCCTACTCCCTGATGTTTTACTGTCCCCTCCCTCCAGAAGTCCCATTATCCTCCAAATCTTCATTACCCTAGAAACCATCTGTTCAAATGGAAATTATTTTCAGCATGGTCTGCATTATGTAGGAGATGAGCAGAGAGATCCCACAGTGGCTTTCAAATACTTGGACAGACGTCTCCAACTCCTGAGCTATCTCTTCATAGCACAAGCTGTTGACCTGCAGAGACAGCTTCAGAGTCATTCTCTATTAACATAATAATATGCGACATTCTTGCTGGTACCATCACCACACTTTCTTCTAATCCCCCAACCAGGCCTGTTGAATGGATGCACCCATACTTCCATGGCATTGCCAGCTCTTAGGGTTATATCATTAATCTAGTGCTCTAATCACAGCTGCAACTGAGGACTCGCACAAACATCTTTCATGTAATTGTTTCTTTTCTAGTAAGTTTTTAAGCTCTCAGGGAGAAGAGCTGGAAACATGAAATGAATACACATCAAACCACGAAGCACAGAGGAGAAAAAACCCTGAAAAAAGTCGTGACTCCTCAGCTCAGCATGTATGCTGAGGGCACAGCTGAGGTTGGCAACCCAAGAGGTCTTAGTTGCTGTGATGCGAGATACATGCCCAAAATTTAAGAAAAAATCTGTGTGTGCCAGTTGCTGCAGGGGAACTTTAATTAGTCACAGGCAATGATAACAAAACTTCTCCCTAGAGAGCAACATCAAAACTCACAGGTCTGAATAAAGTTTTTAAAAAAATAAATAAATAAAGAAGCCATGGTGAGAGAGTGTGCTTGCTCATCCAAACACAAACCTGAGTCAAGCTGGACCTTGTTTTTGAAGATGAGTTTCAGGTGTCTCTGCTAATGGTCCTGCCCAGCATGAAGGCAGCCTCAGTCTGTGTCTTTCTAAGCAAGTTCTGCTGAGCAACTTGCCAATGAGAGCTTACATCAGAGCTCAGCTGCTATTAAAAAAAGTAAAAAAATCCTTCAGCTTGTCTATTGCAGTACTTTTAAACTTACACAGGCCAGCTCAAATAGTACAAATGAGCTATTTTTGTAATCACACTTCAGAGTGGAAGGAAATGAGCATCACTGAAAAGCCACCAGCTCCAATTCCTCCCCTAGCCCTCCAGCGGGACCAGGGAGAGAAGCCACCACAGAAGAGCTCAGCTTATTAACAACAGTGATAGTAATAGCCCCAGAAGTCTCAGTCTCATACAAACATGCGTGAGCACAGCACTGACACGGATGCAGCCACCTGAGTGTAATTTCAATCTTCAATCTCTTGAGCTGTATTGACTTAATGTAAAGATATATTACCTCAACTTTGCAATAAAGGCACACCTTCAGTATTTATCCTCTGCTTCTTTTCCACAACATTTACTGATTTCACACAGTGTAAATTCAGAGACCGGAAGATAATCTTAACTCAAGGTAATTCAGGGAGGCATGCCTCTTGAATGCCAGTGGACAGAGCTTTTGTTCAAAAACCAAAGTTTCAAAATTTCCAGTCATTTTGTGGACAAGTATTGATCAAAAACTCCAATTTCATGATAAATTATTTTAATTAAAAATAGGTTTTCTCCCTAAACTTATCTACATAGGCTTATTGTCAGTGTGCCAGCAATCTCATATCTGAATTCCCAACATCATATACCATACCTCTGAAGCTGAATAATACTGTAAATCTTAGATCACCACCTGAATGGTCTTTTAAACAAAAGTACAAAATGTAAAATTACACAAAGTGACAGAGAATTCATTTTAAGGACTCACTATCCAGTAGGAGACAACCCTCCACATTCAATGTCCTATAAGAAGCAATAGCCAGATGATTTTATCCAACTTGAATCTAAAGAAATCAGCTCTGCCTGGTCCTCATGGAATGCTTTCATGCAAGTCCTGATATTGCAAAGTCATCCAGTAGGTGATTACAGCAATCAAGAAGTTGGAGGACTATAAATGGTCCGACTTCCACAGCCTACCAAAAACCTGAAATTTCTGTTCTGAAGGAAAGGAACATAACTGAGAGGCAGTAACTGCTGGGCATGCCCAGCCATTAAAGAGCAAACTTGGGGAATATAAAGTAATACAGGCAACATATTAGAGTTTCAATAAGGACAAAATGGAGTAATAAAAGATAAGAAACAAACAACCCAGAATTGGATTACCAAGTACAGTCTTACTAGATCTGTGCTCTATATCCTACCTTATATTGCATTTCACCAGAGGACAGAATTTAGTATGAGCTGGGGAAGGAGGGCTACATGTGTGGGTGTGTGTGTTGGAGGGTGGGAGATGTTAATGAGGAGAGAACAAGTGAGAGTTAATTACAAACATTTCTCAAATTACTATTTCTTATTTTAGTCTCAGAAATATCATTAACTGTAATAGTTTTCTTTTAAAAAGTGTAGAGAAATGGTTTTCCTTTCAGCTGTTTTGCAGGGAGAAGGAAATAGGCATAGACTGATGATAGAATATAATTATCTACTCTCTTTAGAGGATTTCAACATTGCTTTGAAGCTGCTGAGACAGATTTGGGCATACCCCTTAGGATCTCTTTTGGTGAGAAAGGTGGGACAAGAAGTCTCCTTATTCCAAAGGCTGCCCGCACATGAAATCTGCATTTCTGAGTGAAGGAGAAAACATTCTTCTTTTACAGGTAAGGAGAGTCGTGGCTCATTGCGGTCTCTTCCTGCCTTTTACCAGCAGCCAGCTCAACTGGGTCAGAATAGTAAAACAAGATCTTCTCACTTCGTTCTCTTGCAGCATGGTACTATCAGAGCAAGGGACACAATGCCAAGGCTGAGAAGTCTCGCCTTGGTCTACTGCTGGGAGGAGTTGTAAAGTCACAGCCCAGTTCAGTGATGTCAAGCGATACGTGTCATTTAAATGAAGTGCTTAAACAACCAGACTGAGGTCCCACTATTTCAGCCAGATATATCCAAGGAGATTCTCACCATCACATGCCACTTCTGCCTCAACCCCTAAAAAAAAAATCTAACTGCAGCATGAGGCCCTGCTAGCCAATCATCAGCTACTCTATTAATGGGGAATAAAAATGATTAATGGAATTAATCTGTTATGCAGACTGAGCACATGCTGTCTCCATTTGTACATGAAGTGAGAAAGCAAGTAACTTGCCTACCAAGGGAGAGAATTTCTGACCCTGCACCATCTACTCACCTTCCCAGAACAGACAGACAGCAAATTAAGTCTAAACTCTGAAGTGCTTTTTTAAAAACTACTTGACTTCTACTGCTCACCTCCACCAGTCCTATCAACTTTGAGCTACAGCCCTCTCCCCTCAAATGCCCAGAGATGCAATCGCATATTATGTCCAGGTTGGTTCATATTATTTTAGGGATTTTTCTAAGAAATATGTTCATTGAGCTAAGCAACTAGTACAACTAGTTTTCCCTTGTGTGCGCTGATAATGATTTTTACCTAGCAGCAGCTGGGAACCAACAGATCTGATGTCTTTCTGGAGAAGCTTCTGTTCCTAGGAAGGTCAACCATCAAATAGGATTCATTTTTCACCTGAGACAAGAGAGATGTCAAGGTCTTATAGATCTGTATGGTGTTAAAGTTTTGCAAATAGCAGAGCAACTAGCTTTCAGTAATTACCTCTCCTTTCAGAAGGAACTGGAAAAGACATCTTTGAGTAGACTGTATTTATTACAGAGGTAAAAAGAAAACAATGAGGCAATTAGTAGAAGCTCCCTTTGTTACCTGAAATAGAACAGCAGTTTAGATACGTGGCTTCCATTTCTGTGGTTCAGGATATCATATTTATGAGTGGAAGACCTATTTCAATGAAATATTTTGTTGTTGCTGAAAACCAGCAATTCCCTGTAAATCAAAGCATCTGTAGGAATGCAGCAATTTCAGCCACCTACCAACAGAACAGTAGGAGCCTGCCAGATTCAGTGCTAAATTGCCAACGCAGGACCCCTGAAGACCATTTGGCCAAATGCTTCTGAAGCAAGGTGAGATGTCTTCCAAGCTCCCTGAGACTGAGTCCTGACATCCCAGACTAAGCCAGTAGTCCTTAGGTGGGAGATGGAAGTCCCAGGAGCTTTGGACTCTTGTCTGGCCCATCATAGAGCTGGCAGCTCAGAAAACTTTGCTGAACCAAACCCCAGTCTTGGATTTGGATGCTATGCTAAAGTTGTTTCCAAGTTTTCGTACCTGTTTTTTCAGATTTTTCTGACCACAAATATTGAAAAAAGTCTACTTCAATACACAGCAGATTTTTCCTTCTTGCAAATATCCCAAAGGATGGGAAAATTCAGATTTCATTCCAGTTCTAAACATAATGCAATCTTTTGCTTTACTAATTTTGCACTGTTTCATAAGCCATCCTTAAGCAACTTGCTGTAGAGGACTGTTGCCGGAGCAAAATCCTGCATCATATTAGTTGTACTCTTAGGATCTTCATGATAGTTCTGGACAATAGAAATCTGATGGCAAGGGGATATAACATAAAGGCAATATCTTCTTGTGAGTGACTTGTGGCTTGCCTGAGTAGTGGTATCTTACTCTTCAGAGGTCCAGCATAATGAAGGCAAGCTGATGGTTTCTCCTGAGGGAATGGTGTAAAGAGGAGAAAGGCAGAGGTAGAAAATATTGAATCACAACATTTAGGCCTTGAGCTGTAGAGCATGATTGGAAAAGGAAAGTAAACCTGATGTACTGCTTCCTATCAGGTACTGCTGCCAAAAGAAGGAAGTGGGAAGAGAAACTGTGCCAGGATTTTTCTGGCTTGCTTACTGCAAGGGAAAGATCAACCAAAGTTACATGGAGGGCCCCAAAAGCCATTTGTCGTCTTTACACTTCAGACTTGTCTGACAGGACAAAAATGAGAACAAAAGACATAACCACACCATGAAACTGCCAAAGCAAAATCCTAAAGCAAGAGAAACACAGCTATTTCAAGTTTTATTATTAAAGGGACCACACTTGCAAAGCTTTCCAAGAACCCAGGTCAGATAGTATATAAACTCAGATCATAGTTTCTGATGAATCTGAAGACTAAAATAGAATTTTTGGTCAGACACATGTAGTATTGACTTGGTGCTTAGTCATAGTTTCCTATCCACAACCAGACAAATGTTAGTATATTACCTAGAATTTCCTTAAAAAAACTCTTATGAATACTTCTAAACACTGAAGTGTGAACTGAATGAGAAGAGAAAACATGCTGTAGTCCCACACCCACCAACCTTCTTCTAGTTAGCCCTGCTCCCTGGGGCACTCTTGTGGTACTTACATGACCCTGGTCCAGGCCCATAGTCATGCAGTCTCCTGTCTCAGGCTTTGGTTCTGCTATAATCACCATCTGAGATGATGCAACCAGACTAAAATCATTGTGTATCTAGTCATGTGCACTTTCCAGTCTTATATTAGGCCCACAAACAGCTGAGCTGCCTGAGAGATTTCATCAGGGGTAAAAACGGGAGAGAATAAGTAGAAAACTTTTAAATATAGTTATAGGATATGTATGTATGTCCTGCCACAATGTAATTAAAGCTTAAGAAGTTCATAAACCCTCGTTAAGTTATTAGAAATTGCATTAGCATGACAATGGTGACTCACTTCTTCCCATGTCATCCAAGCATTAAAAATTGTGGGTGGAGGTGAGGATTTCTATAAAAAAAATTTTACAAATAACTATTAGGACTATTATTATACAGATAACTGTAGAGAGCACAATGGGTTCTTATTATTCAATTGATTGAAGAATCACAAGACAAAGGAATTAACAATGCTAAATGACTTCTTTCTCATTAATAGGAAAATCAAGGAATGATACAAGATGTAGGAAAGAGACAGCGGACTCTGCTGAAGGGAATTTTCTTGAATTCAAGACTTGTAAGAATCTAAGCATAGCAAGTGGAAGAGCATTATTTCCAGAGGTCAGCTGAAGCACAGGTATACACAGAGAAACTGTGTATTTAAAGAGACATTTTTCACTAAATAAACATTGCTATTTTACACCTGCACTGACATCACTAGTTTGCTCCAGCTCAGTAACCCCCTGGTTCAGCAAGGAAGCAGCCATAACATTGCTTCTCAGTAGACCCCATGAAAAGAGAGGTGAACAGAGACCACCTAGCAGACAAAGAACAACCATTAAAATTAGCACTTCTGTAAGTGCTAATAATGAGCTAAAGCTTCCTGGGTTTTTTGAAAGAGTAAAACAGCTAAAATAGTCAGTAGATGAAACTCTGGCAGCCATACCTACTAACAGACAAATCCTTGTTCTGGTTTCCCCCATATATTTGTTCCTTGCTGGAACTGATCTGTTCCCATAATAGTTCGATTACCGTGGTAGGGAAAAACATCCTAATGAGATCTAACACAGTATTACAACTTCTTGCTAACTCTTCTCATTGATCCTTCAACTCAGAGGTAAGATCAAGCGCTGGCATCACTTGTACTGCAGCAGGGAAACAGCCCCTCAAAGCTTGAGGACAGGAAACCCCTACTTTAGGTTTCACTATGACTAAAGCTAATGGAAGAAGATCAGATAGGTATTTGTCCATCCAGTCCTAAATGTTATTCAATCTGATGCAATATTCTAGGACAATACATTCAAGGTATTGTGGATACAGACTCATATTGCAATCCTATCATGTTTATCCACACACAAAAGACCAAAATTATTCCTCCTGCTAAGATAACTACGTTAGATGATACAAAAAGAAACTGTGTGAGAGGCAACATGGTTTTACCCCTCCTTTCTTGCCTGTGTTGGACCTTATACAAAATGATCTCTTGTCTTTTCAGAAAGACAGTTGTAGGCATTTATAGGTATACAGCAGAGAAAGCAAGGAGCATAATAGTTATGCACAATGCTTATTTGGTGCCTAGCAGTGGGCATATAAAGGGATTTGATGGGCAGATTTACAGGCAAGGATGCAGCAATTCAGAAGGCTTCTTCAAATGCACTGTATAACATAAATAATTGAAGTAAAATTTTCAAAATTTTTTGTATCTCTCCCCTGCTTAGCACCAGAGTTTTTGGAAACCAGTTTCATAAACCAATCACAATGATTTTAATTAGAAGTGAAAGCAGCTTACAGTATGCAAACACATGGTAGGTAGCAAGTACAGCTACAAGCTGATTAGTATCTCGTCCTCAGAATTCTGCAAAGGAAAAGTCAAAATCCTACTTTTATAAAAATAAAAAATCCCAGGAGACAGACATAAAATGAAACAATTCATTCAGGCATAACACATGAGATTTTTTGGGGAAAAAAACCATTATTTTTCCACTCTGCAAGCTCCACATATACAACAAAACATGTTAAAACACTTATTTCCAGCTAACCACATTTTCTGCCAGAAGTTTGCCCCTCTGTAGGAGTCTGTCGACAGGACCATGGGCCCCTGCTTAGCCACACCTGATCCCAAACTGGCATTTTTTTTTTGTTTTGTTCCACACAGTTTGTGCAGGAGCAGCTAAGGCAAGGGTACATCCTCCCCCTTCGCAAGGCACAGGAAGGACAGCAAGGGACAGTAGTGTCCACAGACAGTAAGAGCAGTTATGCTGGTTCAGACTGTGTCCAGCTCAAGTACTTCCATAAACTGCTATAGGAAGATCCACCCATAGATCTCTGGAAGTCCTAATCTCCGTGCCGTGGTCTGTCCTTACTCACACTCAGTGCCAACCTATGGACAAGTTTATCAGTATTTTTCATTGCTACTCTTCACTGACATGTTTCTTCAATCCTAGGCTCTTCCTCTGGGAAAGAAGAAAAAAAAAAATCTACCCAGGCAGAGGGGATCCCAGTAAGTCAAGCAGGTATCCAGCTTCACAGTACACATGGAAGAAAAGCCTAGGATGGAATCTGTTGGACTGTCCTCTTAACTCTGCCTCGGATGTATTGCGGGACACTAAGGAAATCACATTCAGTGCCTCAGTTTCCACTCCTGTGATTCAAAGATATTACTGCAGCCCAACACCATGAGGCTATGTGAGGTTTAGTTCAGTATACATATGATACTCCAGACTTTAAAATGGAAAGCTGTATATAAGTGCAACCTATTAGACCATTACCAAAACTGAACTCAAACATCAAGGGAATCTTTTAGTGGAAAAGAAATGAAAATCATTTCTCTTTGTTCTCTAGATTCCAAGATATGAGCAACACTGTCAAATACCTCTAGAAAATAACATTCAGTGAAGAAATAAAGGCTCCCTCTTGTGAAGACTGTTTCATTATAAATTCATCTTATTCTGAGTCAGAAGACTCACAAGTCTTTCCTGGATTTTGTTTGCATTCTCTTAGAATTGTTTCCCTTGTTGTCATATTCCCACATGCCAACACAGTAAGAATAGAAATCCTAATGCACTGCATTACAAACTACCCAGCTTTATTAGGTTGCATAGACATTACCACAGATTTAATCTATTAAAGCCATTAGTATTTGCAAAGTATGGAGCAATTATCATTTTCTAGAGCTAAAAAACAAACAGAAAAGTGTTAAGATGTATAAATAAGACAAAGTAGAAATCAGAATACTACAAGGCTTTCCAGGGTAATTTTATATTAACCAGGTTTCCTGTATCTCTCCTCTATTCCATCCCTTTGCATTTCCTTTCTCTTTTTCCCAATCTCATGTAGTCTTTCTTCCCTCACTTCTCCTGTCCCAGAGACAAGATTCAACTACAGAGAACATAAAGAGTTTTTATTGAAGCCAGACAACTAGCAGGTCTTTCAGGACTGAGGGTACTGTCATCTCTACCATGAAGGTATTGGGTGGGGAGATGTTTGCTTTTTTTGTTTAAACTGAGATAAACTTGGGATGGTCATCTTGCTGTAAAACACACGGAGCCACAGGTGCTTGCAGATTTTACTAACAGCTAGGCAAGGTCAGCACTATTCTAGACCTTGATGATCCAACCTCAGCTAATTCACCTCCCAGAGTAAAACCAAAATGCCTTGGTGCATCCACTGCCTTTTCATTGTATAACAGCCATGGTACAAGTTGTCCTATGTTAAAAACTGCTTTCTTGTCACTGAAGACAAAGTAAATTTTTCTGCCTAGTAATAGCTCTAAAAGAGCTTTTATCTAACCAAGCCTTGTAAACACTGGGTTTGCCTACAGCTTGTAGGTTGCCCTTTGGAGGGTCTCTGGCACGCCCTCAGCTTGAGTCAGCATAAATACTTATGTGGATTGGCACTCAAACTTCCCCAAGGTGCACATCTAATCATGTCAATTCTCTCCCTTTTTTTCCAAATACTGAAAAAGTCTGAAAAGCCAAAGTCTCTGCCAAAAAGCAGAGCAGATATGCTTCATATTTAGTAACAGAAAAACCTCAACAGGTTCAGAGAAGCACGTGGGCTATCCACCAATCCATAAGGAGGGAGCTCGTCAGGTAATGGACTCTCTCAGAAATACTGGCCCTACTGAAATAAATGTCAGAGCTCACATTGACTTCAACAGAGTGGCAATTTTACCTTCCCTAAATTGCCAAAAATTACAAAATTGCAGTGAATATCCTCAAGAATAGACAGTCCAGAGATTTCAGGTACTTTTGTTTAGTCAAGTTATCAGTACCTCATAAAAAGGCTTGACCACAGTTTGTAAGAACTTTTGCTTTAGGTAAAAAGGAACACACAATATGGGACATTTAGCCATTAACTTTTCTATAAAACAAAAATGTTTTAATCAGAATTTAAACCGTTCTCAAGTAGCTTACTCTGTCTGGTCATGGTCATCCTCACCAGACTTTTAGGTGCTGCCTGTGCTGACAAATACATATTCTTCATCTGCTTTCTTCTTCTTTTTCTCCCTTCTAGCAAACTTTTGGATAAATTTGAAATGTGACTTTGCTTGGGCCACTGTTAAGAAAATTGAATTTAAAAACTCACTACCATACAAGATCACTTTAAAAAGCAGTCTTAAAAAGATGCTGTTCTACAGCTACCTCCAATTTTTCAAGACAAAGGGTTATCTCACTTACCTTACTGCATGAAATAGAAAAGGGGTTTTTTTGTAAAATGGTAAGAAGAAATACTGTTGTTATATGCAACACTTAATAATGATAGCCTCAAATGCATCTTTAAAGGCAAGCTGAGAGGCTGCACTAGAAGGCAGGTTTGCTTCAGCTCACAAGTCCCACTCCCCTTTGGCATAGCCCTCAGGAAGGTAGAGATTACTCTTTCTATGAGCTGATTTGATGTAGTCTGTAAAATATTTTTTACTTCAGTTTAAGAAGTGGGTGGGAAAGAATATCCACGTCCAAGAATTTATAGTTCACTGACATTTCCTCAGGTGAGGAAAACTTTTAGCTACCAATGACCTTACTAGCAGCTATTG
This sequence comes from Strix uralensis, assembly GCF_047716275.1. Taxonomy (NCBI): domain Eukaryota; kingdom Metazoa; phylum Chordata; class Aves; order Strigiformes; family Strigidae; genus Strix; species Strix uralensis. The sequence goes on along the minus strand of NC_133974.1, from coordinate 78,317,310 downwards.
GCAATTACTAATGGCTGACAGCAGTAAGAAAGAAAATAAATTAAAAAATTAATAAATGGGCCTTTATCATAAGGGGAACTTTTCATTTTAAATGCAGTGCCTTTTGAATTACAAGTGACTTGGCCAGATTTCAGGATTAATGAACATTCACTTGTCAAGTTCAGTATGTCTATATATCGTGCAGTTTACTGAGACGATGCAATCAAAGCTTCTCCCCTTGAGTTTGGAATGACCCTTTAAGGGCTTAAGAGAAGTTTTAGAGAGAGAATTAAATTCACAGGTGTGCCTATAAAATTAAACTGCTGCTTTTTGATAGACCCATAACTTTTCTGAGACATTGAGTTTCTTCAGAAAGTTTACAGGCTGACCCAAACAAAGCAGTGACTGTAAAAATTGTGAAAGCTACCACAAAACAGAAGAGTGCTCTTATCAAAAACTGCATAATATTACAAGAATCTCGTATCTAATTGTACACATAGCCAGAAAAATGTTAATGGAACATTACACTCAGAAATACAGGTGCACGAGAAAACAGAAGCTTTCTTCTCCTAGATATCTAAACACCAAAGCACCTGGTGGACTGTGGTCATTATCTGACTAGTTAAGTATTCATAGGCTAATAGTATTTCCTGAAATATCATTTAAAGAAGGACAGAAGTAGCTATTTGGTTGTCGGGGCCAAGCTGCTTGCCTGCAGGACTACAGTGATGTCCCTTGAGGCTGAGGAACCAGTCCTCAGGACAGCAAAGCCTACCGTACTGTAGCGCTGGTGCTCACCAAGCAACTTCACAAGATCCTGCAGCTTGAGGCTATCCATGTCATCAAACAGCACGAGCAGAGGGCCCAGGTGCCTGGTTTAGCTGGAGCCAAGTAGTGAGCTTCTACCAAGCAAGCTGCAGGGATGGTTATTCTGGTTGATGGGCAGTTGGGAGCACTGATACCTTCTGCTGGCTCAAATGGTCTCAGCAGTGGGTATATCTTTACAGCGCTCTCTCTCCTACACTGTTAACCCAGCTGCCAACTCTGGGTGCACAGGGGGGGTCTGTGGGGCAGAGTGACCCTGATGGCAGCACTAGCTACCACCTGTGCTAGTCTGCTTCCTCCCTCAGGGTATACCAACCACACAGAAACAATGGCTGAACAGGACACATATCCTTTACCAAGCTGTCCAAGCTTATAGTCTAATCTGCCAGAGTCAACTGAAACTGGTACCAATGTACGTTACCCTTGCCCTGGGCTGAAAACCATGGTGATACAGAAAGAAGTATGCACCGAGCCTGCTCCTGCGTATAAGCCAACACATCCAAATATTAAAGGACTCTAGGTACCAGAAAATCAAAAGCAAGGTTAAATAGCAACATGGGTGTATTCAGAGGAAACTGAAATAATGTATAGATCAAATTCCTTCTTTTCTTAGCTCATAGTCGCTTATTGCAGAAACAGCTGTACAGGTTAAAACATAAAACATCAGTTATTGTGCCCCTGCTGAAGGCCCAAACTGACACAATAGAGCTGACAAAATAGCCTATAGGGGTAATTCTCATCCCATCCCAGCCAGGTTAGCTTCACTCATCACAGAAAAGCCACCAAAGCACCCCAGGAGCCCAACACAGGGCCACTAAGGGCTTTCCCCAGACTCCTCCCTCAGCTCAGCTGCAAGCTTGACAGCCACCTGCTGAGGAACAGCAATGAATAGCTCAAGGATGGAAAGGCCGCAAGTGAGCCCAGCTGTTTCCATTGTTAATGACAGAGTTACCTCAGGTGAGAGACCTGTTGGGACCTGCTGCCACTGCTGCCTGTACAGAAGGCAATCAGGTTATCAGTTACAGCTGAAGAGGCACAACACAACCCAGATGGGGCTGACCCTCCACAGCAGAGTGGGGGCAGGCAGTGCCTACGTACAGCATCTTCGCATTGGTATGAAGAAGTCTGTAGAATAGGGTTTGTTGGGTTATGAAGACTGGTGAAGAAAACACTCTTGGCCAAAACCACTAGGTTGTTACAAATGATATGTGTGTGTGAGAGTTCTGTGACTGAAGCCAGCATGCAGATGTGGCTCCATCTTTCTCCTGTCACTACTGTGAAATTTCCTATGCAGTAGTTTTCAGAGAGGAAAAGTTGGGTAAATGCTGTAGACTGAGGCAGACATCCATCCTTCAATAAAAAACAAGTCTACTGAGAGCAAAACTAAACCCAAAGGAAACTGATGTTTTGACACAGCAGTGGTTTGAACGGTTGCAAGGCTGTTTCAGGCTGGCCTGTCTCAGCTGTTGTGCAGACTGGTGAACACCTCCTCTCCTCTTCAAAGCAAAGTGACTTAACCCCAGCAACGCCACCAGCCCATGCCATGGCCCTCCAGCACAGGCCCTGGCATGGATTGGCTTTCTTCCAGACCTCTGCTCGTCTGGCAAGCATCTGTCACCCACGGCCCAACCGCACTGTGTTTCTGGCTTGCCTCTGCCCAGCTGCCTCCTTCCACCAGAGAAAGGAAGGAGCTTCCCCAGACTCTCATTACTCTGTGAGATTAATGGCCAGTGTGGGATGGATGCTGTACTTTTTGGCCTGCTGGGCTGTTGACCCTTTGCTGTTGTGTTCACTCATCCCAGCTGCTTTTCCTCCCACCTTTGGAGATGTCAGTGTTGTCTGGGTTTTCCTGGACAAGGCTGGTGCCTGCTTAAAATAGCTTTGAGCTCTTTGACACAGATGGAGAGGTGTCCTTTTAGAAAGTGAATGTGTAAGTGTCAGTTGTACCAGTGAGAAATCCACTGCACCAGAAGTTAAGCTACTTCTCCTGCTGCCAGCACTGCCAGGGGATGCTGTGCTGGGGCTGCTGCCTTCTGCCGCCCCCAAGAAATCATTAGCACTGGTAGTTACCTCCTGTTCCTCCAAGCAAAGTCTAGGCAAACTCTTTTTCCTCTCCACTTACTTCAATGCTTGTTCAGGCCTGTAGAGTTATTTCCCTGAAAGTGCAGGCTTGGGCTGCCACATCATTCTCATGCAAATTTCTCACAAGGTGATTTGGGAAGGGTCTCATGGATCTTTGGGCCATAACATCAGCACCATAGTGAAGTTCCCAGTATGCTCACACCTCTCACCAGTACTGTTGTACGCCAAAGCAGGCACCGCAGTGTCAACTGTGTGTGCTTTTTAAGCAGCAAGGAATGGTTAGGCTTTTGGGTCTGCTGTTTTTTTTTTCTAATAAGAAACTGAAACTCTGGAAGAACTGCATGATGTAGGAGCTCAGATCTGGGACTGAATCCAGCACTGGCTTTAGAGGACACAAGTCGTGAGGGATGTGTCATATTAGTAGCTTGCAGCTAATGGGCTGGCAGAGGCTGGAAGCTGCGCTGGCTCATTGCCCAGGGCCCATGGAAGTGCTCAGGTAACAGCCTCCAACGTCTTGGCCAGCAGACCTTGAGAGTTTCTTCATCCAGAGGTAATTAGCTAAGGTTTCCAGTGCACCGGCTTAATTCATAGGTATGGTCATCCCCCCTCCTACCTCAGCTGTTTAACGTCCTCCTTGGATCACAAAAATGCCTGTGTCGCTGCCCTAGGTTAATGCCTATTGCGAATTTCTAAAGGGTAGTAACTGTCTCTCTGCATCAGGCACAAGCAGAGCAATAAGCACTGGAAGAAAACAAACAGAGCAGGCAAGAGAAGAGTGTCTGACTGTCCTTTGGGCAAAAGGATGCCAAAGAACCCATTCACAAGGAGAACATCATGAGAGTGACAAGAACCAAATCCAGCAGAAAGGCTGCAACGCGGTGTAAAACACGCATTCATTACAGCCTGACATTAGCAACCAGAAAGCGCTGATTCCCCACCCAACTCAAGCCAGCAGGGGATAGTGAAAAGGTTAAAAATTATAAAGGAGGAAGGGAAAATAGCAGAGCAGTTGCAGCAGGTTCTGCTTGCTTTGCCCTGAACGAAAAGAGTAGCTCATGAAACTTAACAAAAGCAGTATTTAGCTTCATTATGAGAGCCTCCTGCAGCAGATGAGAAAACAATACTGTTTGATGAAACTGAGGTCAAAGATGCGGCCAAGCCAGCCTGCATTGCACAACAGCTGACAGGCAAGGTGGCAGCAGGGTAGACGAGGCAGTACCATGCCCTCTGGCTTTCTGGAGCCCTAACTCACATGGCCAGGTACCATTTATAGCTGACCCAGCAGGTCTGTATCCACAGCGTCTAACACTGACATCAAATATCTGGATCCCACAAGAAACCGTAACACTTGTCATCACAACCTTATGTTATCTCTAGAAAAACAGCACACTTTAGGCATGGAAAAGAGACAGCCATAAGTATAAATCTCCTTACTCTGAAATATGTTCCTGATCATTATGTAGTTCCTATCACCTAAAAGAGACCCAGGTGCCTAGATGAGACTATTCAAATGAGGGAAAATTTAGAAGTTGTAGAACAGAGGTGGATTGTAGGATAGAAATGTATAGCCTCTCTTTCCCTGCAGTTTACCTGGTCTGGATGTAACACCACAGCTTTTTTTCATTAGCTTACCTTTCACTGCCTCCAGTGCAAATATTTTGTACACCTAAGTTGGTTACAATTCTCTTGAAGGTACAGTCCTAAATGTTTATTGCTAATTTCTTCATTCAAGTGCCTGGCATAATATGACAGCCATTCTTGCTACAAATGCAAAAACGTTAAGTTCCTAATTTTCCCATTTTTCTGTTCTCAGAACTGTTTCTGTTCACAGAGTTTGTCTGCATTTTCCATTCCAAGCTCAATGAAAATTCCCAAATTGTTGCCTTGTACAGAAAATGTCTGTTGGTTCTTCCAGTAGGAAGAACCTTTAATTCACCTGTTAACAGGAGATGATTTCCTGCATTTATCTTCTTAGATGAGAGAAGTATTTGACAACAATGTGGGAAGCTTTTAAAGTTTAACTAGGGTGAAGAAGGTAAGAAAAAGCAGCACAGGTCACAAGCTGCCTCACAAATTATTATGCCCACACTTTTAATGACTCTACTCGAACAAATACAATATACCAGGAGAAAACCAAAATTGCTTCTTCCAAGGTGCTCAAAATTGATACAATCATCCAAAAATTCAGCAAGAATTTCCCATATATTCTCTTTGAGACCTTCTAGTTCTGCTTCTCTCCTCTCTTTTTACTTCTTCCACGGCTTTTGACTTGCCTGCAAAGGGAAACTTCAACAACTCTGTATCAAAAACATGATCACCTTCTGCTCTCTCTTCTTAAGCTATGGGAGCTCGCTAGCCACCTAAGAGGCAAAAAACATTCAAGAATCCACTGTTTTGACTTGGCTGGGAAAAACAGGGTCCATTCCCAAAGTCCAGACCCAGGAATGGACATCTTAAAACATCCACAGAATAATGAGATTTTCAGACTATGAATTTTTCTCAGGGATCATTTCTAAGAGGCCAAAAACTGCACATTACAAATAACAAACAGAGGTTTGTTGTTTTTTGTATAAATCAGTTTGCTGTCACACGTTTTCCTTTTTTTATTAGTATTTTTAAACTACCAGGCGTGAAACTGGCAGATCCTAGTTTGCAATTATTTTTTGGAGCTAAGTTTTTTGCTGTCAGCTGACAACTGATTTACTGACATTGCCTTCATATATGTCACTGAGGTGAATAAAGCAAAACAAATGATTCTTTACTACAGGAATTGAATTTCTTCCTAGCACCAACAGCTTTCTTCTTCCTTGAGAGTTCGGAGATGACTTCTTGTGATTGCAAACCTAATGCTGACTTTGTGGCCCATATGGATTACATCAAATGTCATGCAGTCAAATCAGTCAACGATGTTGTTGTCTTTTAGTATTTCTTGCTTGTTTAAGCAGATAAATGAGAACAGACACAATTAAGTCAATACATCAGTACTTCAGTTAAGCAAACAATTAAAAGATAATCTCAGGTATTTGGGATCCCCAAATAACATATTTGGAAAGAGATGTGCGTCTATGCAGTCTAAACGTCTTCGGAGCTGCAAAGTACATGTCAAATCAATGGAATTTATGGATCACATTGTTTGGTGTCTGGAACAATAAATGAAGGAATGCAGGAATAGCTTAAAAAAAGGTGGAGCCAGTGCCTGAGACCCAAGATTATGGAAAATGTGAATCATGAAAATGAAGTCTGTTTATTTGTCTGTTTTTAAAGAACACTCTCTAAATGAGGAAAAGAAAGCAAGGAAGGTAACACTGGAAGCTCTTAGCACTCTGGGAGATGTTGCTGTGGGTGGTGTGCTTTCAAGTGCGTTGAATGTTGTACATAAACTGACTAAGACCAGATGTAGTCTGTGCTTTTGATATGGTGTTACTGATTTGTTTTTGTATACTAGGTTTAAATTAAATTCAGTGTTGATTTCCTAGATCTAAAAGTATAAGATAACAGGCCTTCTACATAAGCAGCTTCTAGCAGTTACAAAGAATAGTAGTTTTGTGTTAGCATGAGAAAGACATTGACATACCTTGTTATTCATACTGTATTTTTTAAGGGTCAGAGCTTTCCTGGAAAGTAATTTCAAGGCAGCTCCAACATTACTTTTATAAACTCTCACCTTATTTTTAAAACATTGTTTCTTACGTCAAAGACTTTTTTCTTTCAATAAAATTATGATTCTCCCTTAAGTGTTGTTTGAGGTACTAGTCTCAGAACAACTCAGACAGAGTTCAGCTTCCTGCTAATGAGTTGATATTGAGCTGACTATGAGCTGGCAATGTATCAACCGCTCATCATTAAATCATTCCCAAAATGAACATTAATGAACTTCACCTACTCCAGCAATGCAAGGTAGCTCATACTTCTCCTGATTTCCAATTCACTGCAAAGTAACTTGAATTCAGACTACACTGCTGACTTCATTGAATTGCTGCATAACGAGCTGCCATAAAAACAATGAGGTTTTGCATGCACATATTGGACATTCTCATACATATTAATTTGGTCACACAATGTATTACAGCTACTCCAGTGAACTTCTGTATGGAAATGAACAGTCCTAATATCCTGCTTTAAACTGCCAGCTCCTTGTTGGAAGAAAGTACTTCTCTTTAAAAATCAAATAAAAATGTGTTTTCAATGCTAAAGTTTTGTATTGTGTTAACTTTTTCCAATACAGCAGTGAAAAACAAAGAAAAAATGGAAATCAAATGAGCCTGATTTTGCCATTTGCTTTTTGTTTCTCAGAGGTATTTAAATGGGGGGTTAAAGTATCAAAGCTTCGTTACCCACATTTTTCTGGAGGATTCTGGCATCAGGTCACACTTGCAGGATTGGGAACTTCATTTGGAAAGAGCCTCTGTGTGAAAGGCTCACATTTCTTTACTGAGGAGAGGTCTATGTAGATTAACACAGCTTGCAGAATGCTTGTCCAGAAATGGTTATCCAAGTCTCATGTCCACATGTTGAAATACAGCTCAGAAAGGAGTTACAAAATTGATTTGAGGTTTCAAGGCACATTTAACAGTGAAAGATCCAGAGGTCAGTCTATTCAAAGAGAAGGTTAGGAAGCTATTTAATCATAACTGCATCTGTGCAGATAAGAGGTACCTCGGTCTAGTACTTTAAATTATTAATATGCATGTAACAGCAGATCAAACTGTATGGCTGCAGCAAGAAACAGTTTGGTCTTAATTTCTTACAAGTTGCTGCCCAGGATCAGTTTATCATTGTAAACTGTGTCATTTCAGGAGACATTTAGACATCCCTGCTCTGGTGGGCAGCAACCTCTGGGAAGGGGGTGGGTGAGCAGCTGGGACAACAGTTGCTCCAGTGATCTCGTCTAAGCCCGATGCTCAATGCATGTTAACATCTTTGGATAATGAGATACAAAACACCGGGGAGCTGAAATTAGAAATGTTCAAACACAACATGAAATGCACGCTTTTGAGAGAGTAGAGAGAACTATTTGAACAGCTTCCTGTGGGATACAGTAGATTTCTCGTTATCTGATGTGGATATCTGCTAAACCCTATGCTCAAATAGAAGATAGGGACTTTATGCAGACATCAGAGGATTGAATTCCATTACTTGCTTTATTTAGGAGGTCACCATAGGCCTTTCTGGCCTCTAAATACAAGAACCTGGGAAGGCTTTGACAGAAGAGTCAAATGGAATTGATACTCAAACTATAAATTCCCTCCATTAGGACAAGGGAGAGGCTCAAACAATTGTTTTGCTACAGCAGCATTTGTCAGAAGAAGCATCAGGTTAAAATGTCTTCTATTTGCTGGTGACAAAGAAGTTGTCATGGTCCTTTCCAAAAAGCATTTCAGACTTTATAAATCACTCTGAGCTTCTCCTCTCAAGTTTCGTTAATATTAACACGAACTAACTTTTCTCTCCTTCATGTTGTAAGCATCTTTCTTTCCTCAGTCATCCAATGGGAGAGGAAAAGAACAGGGCTGGGAACAAGATGTAGATGAGATTTGTGCCTGCAATGGAAAGATTATTCTCCATATTCCAATTCAGAGAAAATTGCTGGGTTTGCTTTTGTTGATGCAGTTGTTTTGAACTTTTAAAGCATGTCAAACAACCCTTGAGCTTTACAGGAAGTCACTTCTAAAAGTTGGGGGGTTTTTAAAGTTTAAAATAATAATGTTTCCTTTTAAAAAAAGCAAACAAAATGAATGTGGCATAACAGAGATTTAAGAGACACCCTATACTCTTTGAAGAAGCAACAGAGCCAGCCAGATGGGATCTGGAAAGAGCCAAATGTGTGTGCATGCCCACAGACACACTCACACACAGAATTTCCTTAATGACTGAGGATGATTAAGCACACTGCAACATTCAAATGTAGAAGCTGGTACACCATTCAAATACCATCTCCATTTACTGTATTTCCTAATTTCAGTACACATAACTATATTTAGTTTTACACATAACAGTATAATTAACTATGAAAAGCAACAATGCTGCTATCCAGGATCCATACACCTAAAGAAGCTCTCAGATGTGTTTGCACTGCCCACACACTTACCCACTTACCCATTTAACTTGGCCATTTGTGGTAGCTGGCTACTCAAGCTGGGCTCCAAGTATGCGCTTTGTCATTCCTCTGCAATGGTTTTGGAATAAACAGTGTCTCCAGTCCTTACAAAAGGATCCTAGGGAAATTGTGTGGCTAATTTGACCATCCAACTTGTGTATATAAGCAAAGGAAAAATAGATACCTCTCCTCAAAAGCCCATGGTCTAGTTTTTCATGAAAGTGTGGCAGATTCACAGAGCATCCTCTGAGATGCTCCTAACCATCCAGTTTCCAAAACATGGTCTGTACCTCTGTTCTGAAAATTAGACCTCTCTAAAATGTTTTCATTTGAGCACCAAAATTTTCTAGTCACCTTTCACAATCTTGGATTAAGACCACCACAAAAGAAGCCACCTTGACAGCTTCAACCAGGAGACTTCCTTTTATTTAGCCCCCATTCTGACACTACAACTACACCTAAGTGCAAATCAGTACTCCATTTACAAAATTTTCTTGTACAATCAAATTTTATTTTAATTTGCTTTTCACAGAAGCTCTTAGCACTAAGAAACTGCTAATGACATGACTCAATCCATGAAGCAGTGAGGCACTGCAACAGCCTTTTCACATCTCCATGCAGACTCTATCTTGTAGTGGTTTAGCATGGGGCAAAAACAGAGGTGGTAGACTCCTAGGCCACAAGAGGAACCCAAACATGCATAACAGGGTTCACCATGCACTGCTAAACTTGCCCAACTGCTAACACATGTTGTTATGGCCATCTGGATGCTGATCTCAGCATGGCCTGTAGCCGAGGAGGTGGGTACAGGGCAGCATGTTGATCCTCAGAGCTCAACATGTCCAGGAGGTATCAATGTGATACAAGGCTGAGCAGAAGACAGAGATCTAAATGGAGACATACACAGTTGCACTCGCAGCAACATTGCAGAGTACAGTGGCATTTGTGGCACCCAAGGGCACTAGCAGCAAAGGGAAGGAGGGCTAGAGGACTATCAGCTCCCTTCTTTCTTTCTCACACATTCTGTATGGGTAGAAAAATACCATAACTCTTCTAGAGTTTCTGACCAAAGCAGCCGTATTCTTGCATCAACAAAGGGAGGGGATTGACTGTATGGCAGCAATTTCTTCCTAAACAGGAATTTTTTTCATTATCAACCCAACTGGTTTGTCTTCCTTCCAGAGAAGAAATATATGCAAAAATCCGCTCATGAAGAATGTTTGCAAAGTCCCTTGTAATTTTCAAAAGTCTTGGAAATTTTTCCCTAAGTTTCCACCTATGCCAGCACCTTTAAAAATTAGGCCCTCTCTGTTGGTAGCCAGCTTTAAACATCTGAGGCTGCTCTATTTATACTTCAGAATTAAATCAGAAGAAGTTACAGTTGCTCAGGGATCTGGATTGAAAGTCTCAGACAATGCCCTTTCCCTTCAGACTTGGAGCAATCACAGTTCAGAGGTGCACACTCCCCTCCATGTGACAAGGTCAGGTCCTCACAGAAATGGTCTGCCCCTAACAGCAGACTGGGCCAGTAGAAACAAGCTGTGATACTGCCGCCAAAAGTCACTAATCATGGAATGACCTAAACATTAGAAGGTTTAGCGGTAACTCATTCACACAAGAGGCAACTTCTCTGAGAGAAAAAAGCTACTTTTTTTCACTTTCCTGGGACATAGTCTTGGATCAATTTTTATATTTATAGACTAAAGTATTAAGTGTATCTTTCTTGTCAGCCTGCAGTGGGTTGTTTAAAATAAATTTAATGTTTACAGTACCTCAAATTTTGTCTTTACTGCAGTACTTCTTGTTCTTGCTATAGAACATACTACAAATACCACAGTAAAGCTCAAATATCAGAGGGCACTTTAGTGCCATTTTTTTAATGGCAGTCTCTAAACACAGAGCTCATAAAACTGCAGTTATCTTAGTACTAGTAGTACTCAGAAGTAAAAGACAATAAGATATTCATGTTCCAGTGGTAAATCCACTAAAGTCAGTGGGGTAAGAGCCGGAATTAACTTGCCCTTTGCAGAAAAAAATAAGAGTGTGGGTCCTGGATGGGAGTTCAGGACAGGGATTTCTGATTAAGCAAGAAACCATGGAGAAGTGGAGGAGTGGTGAGCTTCCCAAAGGGCTCCCTGAAGATATCATTTGGGATGCTGCAAAAGCAGTTCTCAGCAAATGGTTCATTAGCGTTGCCTGGGGAGCCAGAGGAAGGAGGAGGAGGAGATCTAAGGGGGTTGCTAGGAGAATTGGAAGTCATAGATCAACGGCAGAAGTGAAATGGGAGAGGGAAAAAACCTTGAGAAGGGGATCTGAACATCCTTTTCACCGTCAGCAAAGAGTCAAAACCAAGCAGGAAGTTTCTTCAAAAAGTTGTAAGATTTCAAAGAAAAAAGTCCCAGGGGAATAACTGTAACATACCAGAGGGTTTGTCAGTGTAAACTCTGGTTTATCCTTGCTTTTACTAACATGTAAACCCAACAAAACCGCTCACCACTGATTAATCTCTGCACTGCTGCCCTGGAGAGACCAGGAAATTAAAAGGGATGGAGCTGAACCACCAGTCTCCTTTGTAGACCTTGTCCAAGCCAAGTGAAGAACTACATTAAAAGTATATAGAAATCACATTTCAACCAGTGCCAGAGGGAGTTCAGCTCCCATCCTGATGATCTATAAATATGTCTTCCTGAACACCAATCTTTATCAAGCAATGACAGCATCCTAGCTGCCCTTCCATATTTATAAATGATTTCCAGCTTGGGAAAGAGTCTACATCTTCATCTAACACTGCCCATAATAATTTTTGGAATTAGACTGGACAAGCTAGCAACTGATATTCATAAGATCCTAGGATAATTCAGCTTGGAACGGGCCCCAGAAAGTCTCTGGTCCAACCACCTGCCCAAAGCAGGGTCAGCTATGAGATCAGATCAGGGTGCTGAAGGCTTTCTCCAGCTGGGTCTTGAAAACCTTCAAGGACGGAGACTACACAGCCTCTCTGGACAACCTGCTCCATTGCTTGACTAAACATCATCTGAACCTCTCATTTCAACTAATGCCTATTTTCCCTTATCCACCCTGCATGCAACTCTTTGAGGAACTTAGCTCCATTTTGTTGATAACCTCCTGGTGGTTACTAGAAAATGAAAAGTAAAAAGTATGTTTACATATACAAAGCATTATATGTCGATGTTTAATGTCTAGATAGCTCCAAATTAAGGAGTATGAAGTCTAAAAGATCATCAAATTTTAGAAATCATAATCTGGATACAAATTTCACAAATGCCTTGTGCTGCAACATTCATCAAGAACCAGGTACAAAATGCACTCCCACCTGGCTTGTTATACAAAATTCAGAACCTGATATAAAACTATGGTTTCCACAAGAAATGTCTTTGATTTCATGTGCAAGGCATCTCATTCACATGGGAGTAAACCAGGAGTAGTCCTATTTAAAACTTGCCAAGTCACATGATTTCAGACTAAATTGGCACACCAGTTGATGACAGACTCTCAAAATAGAGCAGTAAAACACCTTTCCAGGAAAAAAAAATAACATGCCTGAAAAATGTTGCTTCTTCCTGAAGGGCTTCATTTGTTTATTTTATCTAGAATCCTCTACCCCTTCTCTTATCCATGTTCCTCTAATCAGTCTATATGGTACCATTTTTCTTCTGGCAAAGCAGCAAGGCAGCTGTGATGCCAATATGCCTGAAGCTTGCCTCAGGCACATCTCTGCCAGTTTAAAACCTTTACCACCTTCCTGAGTTAGACGAGCTCAACAGAGAAGTAGTGATGCAAAAGTCACAACTGACGGACTTGTGCCCTTGACAGAGAGAACTGTTTCAAAAGCCTCAAATCCCCAAGTCTTGCCTTCAAGAGGATTATATATATATATATTATACATATATTTAAAAAAACATATAAGAAACCTTAAATGAAAATTGCTATATACTTTAGTCAGGAATTTAAAGTCTTCCACGCAAAATGGTTTCCTCCTGTTATTCTTTTCAAGCTAGCTTCCCAATAAATGTTTCAAACAATTTGTCCTCTAAAATCCACTTTTCCTCACTTAGGGAGTCATTAGGTATCACCAGGAGGTTTGCCCAACAAAGGCATGCTAAATCAGACCATAGAGCAGCATTTATAATCAGACCATATTTAATGTTTGCAGGATATATCTGAGTCCAAGAACCATGAAAGGCTTTCAGCCATATAATTTGTGCTGCAGCAGCAGAGAAGCAGAAGGAAATCAGATAGGTGCTGGTGGCACACTAACACCTTGTCAAGTGCATCTTAGGCATGGCTAAGTGAACCCAATGACATAGGCACCTTGGTTGATGGGTTCTCAATGAAAAGATGAGGCACCCCATTAAATGCCACATTATTGAGAGACAGAGTCTGATGGTCCTTATGTCTGTGAGAAAAGGGGGAACAAGGTGACTCATGACTTGGAAAAGAATTAGCAGCCCAGAAGATGCCACAGAGGATGCATTATACTGGATGAGCTGCTTCTGTGTGTAGAGAAACCCCAGGCACATCCCCTGCACTGCTAGGTGGATGTCCCTCAGGCTCTGCAAGGGTAACATTGCCCTGCACCTGCCACAATGTGAATCCACTCCCTTTTTTTTACTGTTTATTCCAGCAGCTGCCTCTCCATGGGTTTGGGGCTGAGGCTGGAGGCAGCAGGAAGAAGGCTTTCAATCCCCATCCCAGTGCCCTCTATTTTTCAAGTTTTCTAGTCTGAAGCTACAGGGGTATTGCAGCTGTCTATGCACGGAGCCAAATGCAGTTGTCTCCAGCACTTGCTCAAAGAATAGACAAGGTAGGGGAACTTACTCAAAATTGCCAGATAGTACCTGATTTACAGGGTGCTGGGGAGGGAGTGCCAGTGCCGAATGACTGCAAAAGAGTCTCTTGGAGCCAGGGAAAGTTTACTGCACTTTTTATGCAAGACTTAATCACGCTGATGGACATTTTTGTAAAAGGAACGCGTTTAAGCCAAATCAATATGGAAAACTCTAAAGGAATAAATAAGACATCTTACTAGCTCAAACCACTGGCAATACAGAGCCATTTAGGTGTTGGTAAGAAAGATCTTCCTCTAGAAGTTTATTGTATACCCACTCCAACCACCCCAGTTCCAATTTTTCACACTGACACCAGAGGCAAGAGGACAAAATACATGCCCATGCCTAAGCTATTTCAAGGCACTCTTCTTGCTTTAGGTAACTTAAGCCAATGGTTTAAATCAAAACTTTGTCTCATGTCCAAGCATCTTAAGGGTCTATGGAAGAAGTTACAGGGTTTTCATTTCCACTGCAATGGAATTTCTACTACAATTACAGGCACCATTCTTGGCAGCCTCAAATGCACTGGCCTTGCATGTCTAGACTGCCTTTGAACTTGCCCTTCTAAACCCTTTCCTCACAGAAAACATGATCTAGGGCAAGAAAGCTTGTACTGGCCTGCACCTGCCCTGAGAGTCAGCCTCAATGCAGTCAGAGCACAAGTAGCTGCCACGTTTTTGCTTGACCGATTGGAGCAAAAGCTTGTACCCTGCAGCTTCAGTGACGTTGACACCTGACCCACTTCGATGGAAGCAAGCTCAGCTAGCCTGCTCCTGCTATGGTCATCCCCACAACTCTGCCATTGTGCAGTCATACCCAAAGGCAGCTGAGGCCTTGCATGGGCATAAAAATTCCTTAAAACTCATTTTGACAGGAAAATACCTCCTGTCCAGATGGCTCCAGTTGAGAAGCACATGTCCAACCTCCAGACCAATAACTCAAGTGTCTTCCAGAGGTCTGCCCATGTTGGGGATTTTCTGCCTTCCCCTTCCTCATCTTCCACCCCATGAAAGAGCAGGGTCTCCTCAGTGCACAGTCAAGGGGTCCTTGCCAGGATGGAAACAGAATTAACTAAAGAAATTTTCCTACAAAAACCAGCACAGCACCATATTGTATCCTTTGTGTGACTCTTTTCCATGAGTGGCTATGGCCTACTCATTCTTCACAGGATGGCGGTGAGCACATCCTGTAAATATACAGCACCCAAAGAATAAAGTCATGTTTGGTTCAGCAGTAGCCTGTCCTCACTCTGCCAGCCTTTTCTGGTCCTTTTTGTATCACTTCATGAGTCTCAATATTTATCCCCTTCCTCTTTTCATCATTAATAAAATTGTTTTATTTGCACTTCTTATCACCTACAAGCAGTTTAAGAAGCATTCAGTGTTCCCAGCACCCAGAATAAGAGAAAAGTCAGTAGCCTTGGCATATAAGAATAGATATATAGTATCTAAAGGGAATAAAACACAGATCCACATACAAGCCTAGAAATAAATTTCCTATCAGGGAGAATTTATTCCTACTTTTAGTTGGACTATACTAAATTATACCAGCTCAGAGTGCCTAGCAAGGGATAAAGTGATTAGTCCATCCTTTGCTACACCTCCCCATTTAGCCCCTGTGGAATGTAATTAATGTGCAGTTTACACTTCTCTTGCAAAACATTAATAAACACCATAAACAAATTCTAACATCACACTGCCCAACACCACCTCACTTGGGCATCTCCTAGGATTCAATATTTTGCTGCAAATCACCACCATTTATTTGGGCTCTTTCCATGCATGAGACAATGCTTATACCCAAATTGCTAAGAAATAGTTGTTTAGGGTTGGAGGTATTGTATCAAATTCTTCAATAATATTGAGAAATAGCTGTATTTCAGTCATGTCATCATTACCATTGGCTGCAAATTCAGTAAATTTTAAAAATATATATATCAATTTGGTATGTCAGAGATTATTTTATACGTGTATGAAGGTGTTATTGCTCATCAGCTGTCATCCCTTAACATTTGCTTCATTACTTTATTAATGAAAAATGAACTTAGCAGATGCAGCTCCCATTACAGCTCCCCAGGCTCTCTCATTTGTACTTTTCATAATTTTTAAAAATTGCAAAATATCAGATCTTCTTTTCAGTCTCCACCTCAGATTTCTACAGTCACAGCAGTTATTTTCAGCTATTTGAAAGGACTTTACAAATTCATGGGCTAATTTCAGGAATATCGCAGAAAATCTATTAGGGCAACTTACCATGTATGGCAGTTTCAAACACTAATGATTCAGCATTGAACTCTTATAGCCAAAATCTTAAGAATCAAAGCTAGAAAGTGTTATGTATAATATAGCATCTATTTATTTTCAATGTGAAATCCAATTTGTATTAGTTTTTTTGTAACTATTAGTTACAAAAAATTTAATAATGATGAAAAGAAATGATGTCTTAAAGTATAGCCCTGAAATGGTAAACCTAAGTTTAATCTTTCAGGTTCAGCCTTCCATTTCATTACTGTTTCCTTTTGAACGTAGAATTGTATTAAAACTTAAAAGTCAGGTACACGGGCAGTCTGTTTGGGTCTATTTGGGGTTCATTTCTTTTGAGAAGCATGGTGTGGTGGCTGGTATTTTTCTTTTTAACCTGAAATTAGGGACACTTATGGTGTGAAGGAAGATTTTCTTTCAGCACAGAAAAATGCAGATTCTCTAATTATTTGCATTTTAATATATCCACAGGAATGCAGTCTTCCTCAGAAAATGTCCTTAAATATATTGGTAACTTCTGAAAAAAAAAAAAAAGGTTTGCTCATTTATTACTCTATCAGTTTGCTAGTGTACCCTTTAGGACCTTTTTGGATCCTTCATATTTGTCAGCATTTAGCTGACCCACATCCTTACTAATCTTTAATAATTGCCGTACTTGCCTCCTAGCAAAAATCAGTCCTACTAGATATGATTGTTAAAGATCCTTTTTCTGTCATCAAGTTTTCCCCTCTATTTGACAATGTGCTTACATTGTGTCTTATGTCCTGAAAAGAGCGTACAAAGTAATACTGTGAGGTTCTATGCTTACAGTTTTTCAGTCTCAAATGCACTAAGTTTACGAAGAAAAACTAATTCCTGGTCCTTCAAGTTCTACCTGGACTTTGACAATGAAACTTTGTTCTTTCATTTCAAATACTGTGAGAAATAGAACTACCATCTGTCAGATAAATTAGGCCTTTGCCTATACCTGTCCACATCCCCTGTTTTCACTGGGCTTGTATAGATACAATTGATCGGAAATTACTACCCCCTTGTTGTAAGGAGCAATCAATAGCTTGCTGAAGTCTCAGCTGCTGAGGCTTCAGTGCTCACCACTAAAAAATCTAGCTCATTAGCTCTTAGCTATATTTGATGCTTAGCTATGTAGTCTCTGCAGGGCTAAAAAGACTAAAAAGCAGTCAAGACTTATTTCTGTCATAAAGTCAAAGATGTGACTGAATGCATGCAAGTAGCAGTCATGCTGAGGAAGAAGACACCATCATTACCCGGCCTCTTTTCTGAGTAGAGCCACACTATAAAATATATCTATCCATCTATCAACCTTCACGTTTAAGAGTTTAGTAAAATGGCTGAGCTTGGTTTTGCTTGTCTTTTGTTAAGAAAGCAAACAGCAAATGTTTAACGTTTAATGTTTGTAAATGAAACAGAAAAAAAATCACAAAAAACCCTAAAAACTAAAAGACGCTTATTCCAGTTGTCCTAAACAGAAAACCACAAAATTTCCCATGAATATCAAGCAGTTTGAAACAATTCAACTACAACTATTTTTTTGACCATTGTAACAGCTATGCTTGCAAGTACTCATAGCACCTTAGAAGGCCATGTAGAGGAACCAGATTGAAAAGCGGCAATGACCACTTTTTAATCGCAGCAGTACTTGATTTGTCACAATCACTTAAATAGTTTCATGACCCGTTGCTAACAGTGAGGAGAAGGCAATTGTCTCCCTTGAGGAGGCTGACAGGCACAGAGCAGCTCCCTCTCATTGCTCTGCCCTGGTCCCTCTTCCAGCCTTCCCTTCCACAGAGGAAAAGCCAGGGAGGGAAGGCCGCAGGAGACAGTTTTCGATAGGAACTGGTTGAAAGCTCCAGCAATTTAGCACAGTAAATATTTTTTTCTCCCACTTTCCTTAGTGGCAGAAATCAATACAGTTGACTAATAGCAAGTCTTTCTTTCTTCCAAATGTTCTAACATAGGAATTCATGGAATTAAAACCTTCACAGTGCCTCTTCTTTGTATTTCTTGTGTTTTATTTATCTTTACAAGAAATGAACACAGTACATGTCACTATTCTTGTTTTTGTAAGGGATTGGCAACCTCCCCTTTTCAGACTGCAGGCCTTGGAAAAAATGTAATCTACAGACATTATAAGACCATTAGTAAATATTTGTGTATCAGAAGAGCAACTCCCAAAAGAAATTCACATGTGCACATACAAAAATAAGAGGCTTGAAAGGCCATAAGCTCCCAAAAAGCTGTTCAAAGTAACTTGAAGTGGGCAAGTCTCAAAACATACAGGTTTTGACTTTTGAATACTCTTTCTCATAAAAGTTGCAGACCAAATACAAAGTTCTCTTTTCTTAGAAAAAGGGTGTTTTTTTCTAAACAGGCAGAGAGCCCAGCTTTAGCTGCTTGCTCTCTGAAATTCCTATCAGTGTATAAAATGTAGGTGGTATACATTATCCTTTTTGATAAAATGAGAAGAAAAACTTCCCTGATTGGTGGCCGAAGTTAATGGGAATTGATAAATTACTTTCCATCCCAGTGGACATGAAATCTCCAAAGTTTTAGATTTCAATTGAACAAGAAATTACTTCTGCAACTCAGTCAGCAGGATCGAATATAACTGTGTTTTTTTAATCTTATCAGAGTGTGACAAAAATCAGAAAATTCATAGCTTTGTGACTGCATTATGTGAATGCACAAGTTGCAAGAACCCTGTTTAGAGAATTGTAATTTATGAATGCTGCCTTCACATTCAAAATGCTTGTTTAAAATTTAAGAATCCTTGGAAGTCTGGGAGGCAGCTCCCCAAGTCCTACAAGTAGCATCACCTGGGAGGCCTGGAGGAAGGATGATGCTGAAAGGGTTACTCCTTCAGGCAGACAAGCCTTGTTTTCACACTTCCCCAAGCACACTTTGCTCTCCAAGGCAGTCTGAGTGCTCAGACTCAACAGCTAGTTAAAATACCATACTAAGCATGAATTCACTGGCTAGAGCTGGGACTTTTCTCCATTTTATGTCTGTTTGGAAACTTTAGCAATAAACACTTCCTTTGGAGAAACTTATTGCTGATATGTTTGCTCTACCCTGGGAGGTGGGGTGGAGGACCACTCAGGCTGGTATTTGCTCCTGCAGCGCTACACTCTTGCACAAGTCCGTTTTAGCAGTCTGATACAAACGAGCTCTCATTAGAAAAGGCAGTTTCCGAGTGGCACCTTGAAATAGCTAAGAAAGAAACTGCCCTCTCCACTGGAGGCATAACCGCTACAGTTAGGGTGAGCAGCATGGAAGCTGTGTGTGCTATCACACTTGCTTTCCCCCAGATGTAAATAGCAGCCTCAGTGAGATTTGCCCTCAGCCAGCCAAGGGATTGCACCCATCCCTCCCAGCTGTGGCCAGCGCTGCAATGCTCTAGGCTTTTCTCACCTCCAGGCTGCACGATACAGCACTGCTGGGTGATGTGACACGTGGCAAATCCCAAAAAATATGGTGAACCACGCATCTTAGACCATCACTTTGCCCCTCGCCCTCTCCCACCATCCTCCCCTCTTCCTTCTCCCCTGCTGCGAGGTCCCGGTGCTCCCTACACATCGCACTTCGCCTCACAGACTAAAATCTTTGCCCCATAGGAGTCTCCCCCAGCACAGCCCAGCGACATGGCCTGGCAGGGTTGTGCTGGATCGAGGCTTATGTTGGGAATGATCTAATTTAGGAATGTGGCACAGAGTTCAGATGCTTATCCAGAGTTTAAGGAGCAGATGAACTTTTTATTCTGCAAAATTTGGCTAGATCTTGCCGTCCTTATTCAGGCAAAACTACAGCTGGCTTTAATGGGAGTTTTGGCCAAGGAAGGGAGTTTAAAAAAAAAAAAAAGAAAAAAAAAAAAAACAACAACAACAAAACACCTTAATCCTAAAATGCAAAATTTATCTTTTCCCTGAAATTCTCGTGAGATTTCTGGTCAGTTTTGTTCAGACTACAAGAACGATTTCAATGCACATTTACCCTTCTGCTTCCAGTCACAACCTGGAGCCTCAAATGTCAAACTGTCAATGAAAAATATCTGAGAAAAACTGAAGAGTTAAAGAAAACAGAAAAAGATCTCAAGCACTGGATAAACATGACAAAACCTCATATTATTCCTGGGTTTGTAAGGAACAACAGAAGCATGCTCTTTCATCCTTCAGTAAGAGATGTGTATTTTAAATATGTATGTTATGTAAACATGAAAAGCATGTGCAATACCACATGCACAAAAAGATCTCTCTTTTGACTGTGTAAAGACCCTGTTTGGTCTGAAATACGTACTACCAGCAAAGGCTGCCGGTGATGTACATCTACCTATGCACAACAGAGAGACTACTGCTGCAGCACACATATGCTTTGTTATTTGTGGAGGCTCTGTACGAGAAAGCCGGTCATTTCCTCTCCGACAATAACAAGCTCGATAGCCATCTAATCGTGTATGGTAGGAGTGTAACTGCCTACTTCCCACTATAGCCACAAGATACCATTTTATTTCTGGCTCATCTAGCTGTTCAGTCTGTTGTGTCCCTGAGGATAATTAGTCCTGAACTCAGGGAAACTATTTATCTTATACCGGCGATATTCTATCAAATACCTCTTCACACAAAAACTCATTTAAAAGGATAAAAAACACTCCCTGAGGAAATGAATACATTTTCGGTCTTCTAGTCATTTCCAGCAGGTGACACATCTGAAATCACAGAGCCTCCCTTTGGTAACTAGGTGGGAGCCAATTAGCATCATTTTGAACAGGGGAAGCTGCATCACGACAGCCTCTGAGGAGCAAGTCCTATTCGTTGTAAACAAATCTGATTTGCTCAGTTTTGCTTACCCACAAATATTACACAACAGTCATAGAGAAAGTTGTTTTACAGGGCAAGCCCCCATCATCACTGAAAACAGGCATTGTTTTTTTCTCCCCAGGAGAGGGAAAATAAACATGACAGTTTGTAGCTACCACAGGTAGTGGCTGCAAACTAAACTCTCTCACCAGAAGTTCCCCCAAGGCTCCTTTAAATATTCCATGACTAGCTACATCCAAATGCATCTCCCAAAGGATCAAAGTACGTTTTTCTTTCACTTGACAGAAGGCACTGAGTGGTTACTATCACTTTGCTCTTACAGTCCTTTTGCATCACCTGCTCACAGGAAGAAACGTTCTTTGATGTTTTTCCTGATGCAGTAACTGTCCATGCCACCAGGGTCTTATTTTGGCCAGAGGTGCTCACAGTGATTTTCTGGGAGGACAAGCATCTTGTTCAGACCCCATTAAAAGAGGGAGCTCAACTCTTACAGCAGTTTGGCAAGTCTCTGACTTTGCAACTAGAGTTTGTTGGTCCAGTAAAAAGAAATAAACCCCAATTAATAGGACTAGAGGTATAAAGAAGATGAACCCATCTAGAGTTAAGTCCTGGGTATGCACCACAGCTTAACTAGCAATGCAGACATGCCCTGATTTCCTTACTTGGAGAAATAAAGTACCTCTAACACATTTTAAAATTAATGAAATTAAAGGACTAGTGCAGCTACAGCTGCCCCAGTCTTCTCCTGCATGCAGACACAGCTGTTGTGCACTGAAGTCTGCTGGATGAGAAATTTGTACAAAGCCCTTCACAGATCTTGGTGGAAGACTGTCTCTTCCAGAGTGTTCACAAGAGGCGCTTGCTCCTTAAGAGCAGTATGAGGTAAATCTGAAAGCCTTGCATAGTGACACACATCAGCCCTTCCTAAGGAAAAATTCCCTAATTAAGAACTGAATAATGGTATGGAGCTGAGATATGTTCTTACCAATCCATCAGGCTAACTGGCCATAATACGCTGTCTGGATAATAAATGCCATTCAGTCCTCATTAACATGTCCTTTATTAAAACCTATATAGAGAGGGCAGAAATAAAAAATTACAAGAAATAGTGCATAAAGCTGACACCACACATGGACCCCATGGTGTAGGCAGTGTGTAGCCTCCATGGGAGCTTTGCTTTCATGGGGAAACTAGCATTTCTAACCTTAAGCAGCAAGTCAAGTGCAGGACTCCATAAGCCAGCTTGCTGAAAGTTATTAAGCAGAGAGCTGAGACCAGCTAGAGAACAAAGTGATTTTAGTATTCATGTTGACCTAATATGGACAGATCTGTGTGCGCATTGCCTAGGTTGAGAGCCCTCTAGTTTTTCTATACTAAACTCCCATTAATCTTCACAGAAATTATTCCAAAATATGAATTCTCTATTAGCAAAGCTGGTTAATAAAGTTCTTACCCTCCCTCCAATCCCAGGCACTGATTCCTACTCCTCCTTGTCTGCTGTTTGTGAAATCATGGCTTAAGGAGGTCATTGAACAAATGCAGGATTTAGACAAAAATAAAACAACAAACAAACAAAAACCCACAAAAAAACAAACAAACAAAAAACCCACAGAAATTTGGAAGGGGCTATGTGTATTGTTTTACACTTACAAAACATTTCTTTGCCTTAGGCAGGGTGAAAGGTTGTGTCCCTCTGTGCATGTACAGCACGGACCACATGCTGCTTTTGAAAGGGATCATCACCCTGTCACCATGAGCAAAATCTGAGGTCCTGGTTTGGTTTTGCTTCTATCTTTAACAAGCAAAAACTCCCATTAGTATCAGCTCTCATTAAGGGCTGGATAAGGAGATGGGGCCAGGACTTACTCTTAATAACACGTTGCTACTGATCTACTTTCCAGAAGGCCCCACAAACAACAGAACTGACGTGGCTGAGGGGAAGGGCAAACTGCAGGCAGAGCTGTGGGAGAGGACAGAAAATTTTTAAATGGCTTTACCACTGGAGAGACCATAATACAAAACCCGGCTCCTAGGTACCTGAGTACCTTGGAAGATATAAGCTCTGTCCCACAAGTTCACCATTTTTCCTGTATTGTAAAAGGCCTTTCCCACCTAAAACCACATTGACAGGGCTTCGTTAACTGAGGTCTGTGAAGCACTTTAATGAAGACAAATGTTGAGTTAGGTTGCCAAGTATTATACTTACATGCATGTTAAGCTATTAACAACAAAGACAGGGAGCTAGGAAGATCTGGCAGAAGCATGCTGAGCTTATCATGCTGTGGTAGACCAAAGTGAAGTAGACACACTCGACAAGGCATGTCTCCATAGCAGCAAGAATAGGATTGCATTAAATGTCATATTTATCTAGACTTTACCATGAACTTAATCATAGTGAGGAAGAAACAGACCCACAAGGAAACAGCAAAGTCTAGAACAATTACAATATATTAAACTCCTTAACAATATTGAAACCTCTAATGCTAAAGTTTTTCTACATTTTATTTAATTCTCTTTAACCTCCTGGGGATCTGAGATCAGGAAAACAAAAGGATAAAGCACTTGCCTTCTGCAGCCTTCTGCAGCACGCATGTGAATACAAGGACAAATATTGTCAGATGCACTTGACAGCTGTAAAAGCAACAGATTCTCTTCAGTTGATTCCTAGATAAGGAAAAGGAGTCAGCTGTCCCTGGGTAACAGGCAAGGAAGAAGTGATGCTTCCAGAAATTCCCCCAAGGTGAATTTTGGCAAATACCTCCTTCATAACTGAAGTGAATTTTTCCATTTTCCAACAGAAATTGAGGACATGACAAAGCAAATGAATAGAACTTCTTAGAGCAAAATGTGTGGGCACAGGCATTAGCAACCTGCAGTTGAAACAGGGCAGATAAGGAACGGGGCTGGATGAGGTCTGGGGTTCAGTTTTGTAAAAATGAAGTGTGTGTTTGGAGGCTGTCAGAGGTAGGAGACATGGTCTCAGATAGGGATTTAGAAGTGAGTGGAGACTGGATACTCCAGAATGCTTGTCTGAGGCCCTGCATCATATAAGACAATTCCTTTCTGGGAGACAAGTTGTATATAGTTATATAAAAAAATTACATAGCACACTAAATACCTGAGGACTTGCTTTTAAACATGTATATTACAGTAATCCCACTGTTAAAATTTTTATACTGACCTATTCTGACCCATGTACACACATTTTTTGAAATGTGTGTCACTCTCTTTAGATCACAGAAATTTTAAAATTTCTTACCACAATTCCTCCAGGCTCACATATCATTACCAGCAATGAAGACTTTGCAAAGATGATCAAGGTGAAAGCTCTGCTGATTGCACACAGGGATAAAGAATTTGTAACATATTTAATAATAGTTTTAAAAAGCAAACAAATGCACTACTGTATCCTTGAATGTGTGTGCCTAAAGCAAAGTACATTCAAGGAAAAGCTGTTGAATAAGAAAATTATGTTTTCATTTTTTTTTCTGACTTAATTAAAGGTTAAATTTCCCCTTCAGTTTTCATGAAGAGAATATATATTTTAATTACTTGTGACCTTTTTATATTTTAGCCTGAGTGTGAAACATCCTGAGTATGAAATATCTAGATCAGTGAAAAGTAATTTAAAGCAACCTGAATAAATACGTGCTTATCTGAAGGAGGAAGACCACAAAACTTTCACTCAAATTTCAGCAGTTCTTGATCCTACCTACACAAATGACCCAGAGCATTCAGGAAACCTCAGGGGAGAACCTGCACTTGTGTGAGGAGCAGAGCTCTGCCCTCTGACAGTACAGAGGGTCACCCACATGCATTTTCCAGAAAGTTTTTTTCTCTTCTATAGTCCCTCTTCCACTTTCTTAAATTAAATTAGTGCTTTTTGTCATTCTGGGGAGCCAAAGCCCAGCACCTGTGGGAATTCAAAGATTTGTGCAGCACAGGACCTTCTCCACTACAGCAATTTCCACCAGCTTTTGTGGGAGTTTTCCCTCTCCCTGTCCTAATCTGTACTCACTGCAATAAAATCATAATAAATGAATAAATAGATAAATAAATAAGCCTACCCATCCACTTAGTAAGGAGTGGTGTGGATTCTAAGAGCTGCTACTGAGATAATAAGGTTACATTTAACAAATGCAAGAGAACAGACATTTGACAATCTCCAAATATCTTGGTTCAAGCAAATGCACAAAGGTAGAGTAGGTTATCAGGAGTCTGCCTCACCCTCCAGACACAGCACACCCTCTCCCCTCCTTTCATTCTGCACTGAAGTGTAACCTCCTGGTTAGGATTACTCGACCTCAGGTAATAAAAGTTTAACATAAAAGTGAAAAGCATGTCTTAGATATTCTTTTACTGGAGAACAGCACATTTTTTAGTACAAATAATAAATCAGAGTTGGGTGAACCTTTCCCACCAAGAGCTGAAAACACAAAACTGATGAATAACAACTGCATAAACAGCATATAAGTATCCAGGGTAATATGCAGTCAAAAAATCTTCTGCTTTAAAGAATGAGTCCTTAAAAAATTCATTTATTATTATTATTATCAAGAACAATGCAGTTTTCATGGCATGATGGAGCCGAGGGTGCGGAAAGACATGATCACACCAAACCATGCAAACTTCATTTGTTAGGCATCATAGAATTTTTCAGAATTGGCTCATTAGATGTAATTAATTAACTCTTTGTAATCAATATTATGTTGTGAATTCATGCCTTATTTGCAGATTTAAAATTTAGTTAGAATTTTATTTAAAAAATAAAAGTGTTTCTGTCTGCCATACTCAACTTGTTAGTCTTATCTAGGACTTTAATTGTGACTTTGTAATCTATAAATGATAAAGTCTGAGTCATGCAAGCCATATGGAAGCATAAAAATTACTTAAAACACAAAGAAAAAAGAAAAAACACTATTTCCCAGATCTTGCTAGAGGAATCTCATTAAACAGAGGGAAGAAAAGAGGTAATCCTAGATCAGAAACTATTTAATTAGATACGAACATATCTGTAGTTTTCTGTTAAATTGCGAAGTATTGTTGAAGGGAAAAGACATACTGCTTTTTTAAGTGGCTTGTATATATATACACATTTATATGTGCATTTATATCAGACAATATTGAGGTATTCTTTAATAAGTATTTATATTTAAAAAGTGTTGACACATGCTATGTTAGCTGACACGGCTCGGGTGCCATGGCAGTCTCTCAGGCTACACTGCTTACCGGTGACTAGTGCCACCCATGGTCTCCAGTGACTGCATCACTTAAATATTGAAAAAAAAAACAGGAGGCAACTGCTCTAATGTATGCGTTCACAAGATGACAGAATGGGGAATCTTTAACCATTCTCCTGAGTGTGGAAAACCTTTCCCCTCGTGTCCATTCCTCTCTGTCACCCCTCACGCTTCCTCCTGGTCCTCCTTCTCCTGCAGCCCCTGACTAAGTGTTGCTTGCCCAGCTGGTTTTATAAAGCCATGTGCCAATCCAACAAAAATAATTTTCATTGTGTGCTAGATTAACAGCACAGTACACAAGCAAACCAATTTTTAGCCTGAGTAGTCCCTGGGTTGCACTGGCTGGCACCCACACAAAGGTGGGGGAGGCTTAACATAATGCTCTCATTAAAATCAATGCTTGTGAAACTATGCTGTTATGCACACAAGAACAGATCTTCTAAGACTCTAATAACCCACAGCTGCCCATAGACGTGTGAGCAACTTTTGTATCATGGCAGCTAGACACATGAGGCTACAGTGCTCACTGGTAACTTTTCACTATTATCAATAAAAGGTTAAAAATAAAATCCCTAGGTTGTTACCAGAATTTCTCAAACCACTCATAGTACACAAATACCTTGACTATCTATAACAAGATCGACTGGACTGACATGGGTTTAGCATGTAAAACCCATCTCCCAGAGAAACTGAACCCAGTCAAATATAATGTTCCCTAAAATATCCTTAATCTCCAAATAACCTACCTGCAGGGAAAGGCTTCTACTTCACTCTGCACCAAGGACAGAAAGGATCATGACTGACTCTGAAGAATCTTTCTCTTGACTCTGAAAGAAAGGTCAGTGTCTGGTAATACACCTCTTCCGTTTGCCACACCTATGAACAAACTGCAATTCTGCTGAATTAAAACTTTTTTGACAATTAATACGTGGTCCATACATGTGGAAATATGGTAATCAAGGTGTACTGGGAGGGGGGAGGTATAAATAGAGTGGAATATTTAGAATGAGATGTCAATATTCCCAATTAAACTGAATCTGAAAATCCAAAGTGATGGGTTTAGAGAAGCCAGGATTATTTATCTTTAGTGACTAACTCTTGGTATTGGTATTCAGGTGATTGATCCTAATCCTAGCTCTGTCACTGCTTCAGAATAGGAGTTCAGGCACATCACTTTACTCATTTTATCTTGCATCAGAAATGACAAACACTTCTCCTTTCAGCAGAACACTTAATGATGTCCCCAAGGAAACACACCAATATTTTTACTTACCTGTCTTATTTAGGTGATATAGATTGTGATACAATGGAAGACCAAAGGGATTTTCCAAAGTTGCCTTTATGGATCAGAGGTAGCTCGGTGGGAAGAGGATAAATGATTTCAGAGGAAGTCTATTCTAGGTGGCCTCACAAGGGTATTAGTCACACCGATGACTCAGAAAAGGTAACTGATTAAAGCTATTGGCAACCAAACAAAATGTGAGTAAGGCCAGTTTCTGAGCACTTTAGCACACAGCATTGCTAATGGCTTTTATTTTATATTAAACGCTACTACTCAGTGGGAAGCGAGGCACTGGAAGTGGCATCAGAAAGTTTTCTAGCGACTGGCAACCCAACAGTAATGTTATGTTACATACAAATCACTTGATGTAGTTTTAACCACCTTTTCTAATGGCTGAGATAGCTCTCCAGATATCAAGCTAATAAAAATGACATGGTGTAATTTGACAAGCCTGAGCAATTGACAGGCCTGCAGAATACAACTGCCAATAAAATGTTTTTAGTTCAAGGTAATACGCTGCTGTCTCAGCCAGCTCAGTCTCAATCTCTGCAGAAAATCATGAAACTTGTAACCTGTATACTCCAGGCAGTCTTATCTAAAACCAAATATCTCTTCCACTCTCCGTTCTCCCTGTGTTTTGGCCTGTTACCTGTGTACCAGGTCTATGCTCTTCCTGGCAATAAACAAAAACAAACAAACAAAAAATCATAAAGAGCCACACACCTGACATTGATGGATCTTGTTAAAGCTCCTTTCACAAAGAACAGGTTTATCTGTTTAACTGAATAAAGTTTATCAGGTGCCTTGCAAAAAGCCATTTCAATTATTTTGTCTGATCTTCCTCATCTCTGTCCTGCCCTCTGGAGAAGGGGGAGAGGGCTGAGGAAAGAGGGCTGGAAGGAGTAACAAGAAAGAAATGGCAAGACAGCACCAGTACACAAATTTTCCAGGATTTCCTTTAATCCTTGACATCAGGTTGAAGGCTTTGTGCTTGTGTAGGAATGACATCATGTCAGTCTGATGATGTCCTGGCAATGGACAGTAATAAGAGGTCCACACTTAATTCTTTCAGATTTGTCAGAAACACCAAATATCATTCTATTAGGAGGCTCTGCTGACAACTGGGAGCTGCAGCAGTGTGGAGAAGTACTACCAAAGTGACTCATCGACTGCCCAGAGAGACCTGGATTGTACAGTAGCAAGGAGTACTGAGTATGGCATAAACTTCACAGTGCAAGAGCAGCATGGAGCAGTTACTCATGAAATGCTGGTCAGACAGAGGTAAAAACCACTGACTGCCAGAACCAGCTTATATCATTTAAAGGAGTTGTGCATGAATCTTTTTAATGCCTTACTTTCATAAGCTGCAAAGTGTGTCAGACATCAGTGGGCTGGGCAGATCTGACCAGTGCAGGAAAGAAGGAAATATAGGTTCATATTGCCAACGCCATCATTAAGATCATTTAAATGCTGTTTCAATGCATTGTTAAAGCCACTGTGCATGAAGTGAAAAACTGACTCTTACCATTTTGATTTACACTGACAAGCATATTGAAGTTATTGTGAAGTGTGAAATACGTTGGTACCCATCAATGGTATATTGAACACACGTCCAGGATGTGTAAGGACCATGATTATAGCACACACCAGACAGGATGACCCAGAAAAAATGCCTGAGCACATTGGAGGATTATCCTTAAAAGGTGTCAGGAGAGCAGTCCAGAGACATCAAATTGTGAGAAAAGCAAGTCACTGGCCATTACTTGGAATCATGGCTTGTAGGAGAGAAGCAAGAAGTTTTATCATGTAGCCCTGCCCAGGTGCAAGAAAGCTAAGGTACAGGAGAGGTCAGGGCCCCCAGAATTTTTGAAGTGTTTTTAGTAATAAAGCAACTGTGGTCAGACAGATCTCTGCTACACCTGTGTACTGCATTGTGTTGTCCCCAAGGGATCAAGCTAGAGCCCAAAGTCTCCCAGTTGAAGTGTGAGACAGCTGTGTACCCAGGTGTGGAGGGCCCTGATCCACACAAAGGTGTAATTCAGTAGCAGTAACTGCAAAATTCTGTCCTTAGGTAGAGGTACATGGTGGGGGTTGACTGGCAGGGCAGTGGCTCTGCGTGAAGGGCTGGGCACAGAGGTAAAGCAGCTCTCGGGCATGGCTTGGGCACACGACATGGTGCTGCTGTGGGTAAAAGTAAAATGTTGTTGTGGGATGGGCAGAGAGACTGTGTTAGTAGGAAATAGGAAATGGTCCATCTCCTCCCTGCAGCACTGCCCCAGGCAGGATGTCCTCTCCAAAGAAACAGTGGGTCCACTTTCGTGCCTCAATAAGACACATGCCAAACCAAGGGAGATGAAAGGAGGGTAGGGTGAACAGTCAGAGGTCTAGAAACCATGGCCTGTGAGAAGAGAGAGGAGGATAGTGGTTATTTAGTGTAGGGAAGAGAGGACCGAGGAAGGACATGATAACGCTTTTCTAAAAGGCTGCTGCAAAGAACAAGCAAATAAAAGTTTTTCATCTCTACTGAGGGTAGGATAAGAAGTAATGAACTTAGGCTACAGCAAGAGAGACTTAGTTTAGACATTAGGAAAACTTTCTAGTGATAAGGATAGTTAAGCACTGGAATAGGTTATCTAGCAAGGCTGCAGACTCTCTGTCACGGGAGGAAATTTAAGGCCAGATTGGACAAACAAATGACACAGGAATCCTGTCTCAGAGAGCAGGATGAGACAGATGATATTAACAGGCCCTTTCCAGACCTACTTTTTGCTGATTCTCTATCCTAAACATAAAATCCAGCTGTGACTCTCTGGAGCAGCCTATGTTAAGTACAGCATGGTTTAAACGTTTTCTGAATGAGTTTTCTGAAAACAAAACAACTAGAACAACAAAAATATCGTAGTGCTGCAAGCTCTTATGGCTTTGTCTTCAGTCTCACTGTACTTGACCCATTTCTTAAAACTCTGACTCCTGGAGTCAAGCAGATGCATGAAAGCTAAGCTTAAATAAGAAAAACCTGTCTAAATTTATGGTGCAGGAAAAAATAAAACAGATTAAAAGCATGACAGAGAAGTACTTCCAGCAGTTATAAATCCACAAGAGAAGTAAAATACATTATTTAGCTTAAAAGTCAAAAAGCATTTGATTAAAAAAATCTTATGATTCGGACTGACTCCAGTTTTTAGTGTTCATTAATGTTTAATGTTTTTAATGGTCATCCTCTAAGTCAAGTCTAGGCCTGAAGTCAGCAAAAAAGGAGATTGTGTTGCTGAAAGAAAGGTTCAGACACCAAATGTCCCTCCCAGTGAGTGGCATAGAGATAGAGATATGGGTACCTCCTTTCCAGTTCAAAACTGGGTGACAGGGAAAAAAAAAAAAACAAAAACAAACCTAAAAAAACCCCAAAGCCAAAAATGCTTTGTTGTCATAAAAAATGCAATTAAGAAAGTAAAATATCTTGCCCCAGGATGATGTGGGTCCCACGTGTGTGCATGGCGATGCTGTGAGCATGCCTATGTGTGTGACCCTCCAGCACAGGAACTCTCTGAGTCACAAATTGTGGTGACTGGGGGAATATTTGGGAGAAAGTATCACCCTGTGTTTCCTCTTCTTTCATGGCAACCCCCCAGGCAGCTCTTATGGGTCACTGTTGAAGATAGGATACCAGACCAGACTTTTAATCTGACCACAGAATGATGCTCTCATGTTCTTTTACTCTTTTGTTGTGGTCCTGATGAGCTGAGACATACTGGCAGGGCTGCATGGGAAATTTTATATCCATTCTCTGAATAGCAGACTTCTTTTTCCAAGGCTGTCAATCACACCCTGCCAATAAATTCCCAAAATAAAAACTTTTAAAATAAATAAAACCTACAAATAAAACTGATAGTGAAGAATTAGTTGAGTACAGGAATATAATGGTACTTATCATAAAAATCGGTGCAGTGTGAGTTTTCATCTGACCCATCATCACTCTGCAATCTTTTTCATTATCATAAATCAAAAAGCATTGTTTGGTTTAAATCACTTGCTGCTTAAAGATGAATCACCTTTGATTTCCTGAGTTTTGCTTATGGCAAAAAGAAAAAAAAAAAAAAGCTTTCAAAACTGTACAACAGTAAAAATTTCTGGTCTCACTTTGCATAAAAAAAACAACCACAGAGAGCTCTAAAATTTAATCTAGCAAGCAACATAAAATGAAACAGAACTGCGATTTAGGAAAAAAAATATTTCTCCATCTGTGGAGCTATTAATCTACAGTTTGGTCCAGGGAGTGCATATACAGCAGTCTGTGAAGAGGGACCCCAAGCTCTAATGGCTTGAAGCAGATAGGCCCTCAAATGTTTAATCTAACTACAGGTGCATATCTAAGCTTCTCTGTAACATCTGTCCCTGTGGATAAGAAAGCACTAAGCACCCTGCCTGAATTGTGCAGACACCAGCTATGTGGCTTAAAGGTATCCTGTATGCTGATAACGGATGTGCAAATCACCCAAGCCACCCCAACAGGTTTGCCCAGTGAGCTCTTCCCCTTCTGAGAGGAAAGGTCTTCCCCTCCCTTTATCCTGCCACCTTGACATTACATCCCATGCCCAGAAGTGCAATTAGATTCTTGCCACTTTTTCCAAAGTCAGGAAAAATAGGGTCATTTAAAAAGTCAGTTGAATAAACTGATGAGCCCAATGGGCTGGAACAGCAAAACAGATCACAACTTGGCATAAGTCATCCCCAGGGGGAAGACACAGAAGAAATATGTTGCGTGCAGTCGTATCTAGGTTTGTTCTGTGAAGAAAACTCTTATAAGAAAAGAAACAAGCAAAAATAAAACAGGCTTCATTCTTTATGTCTCCCATTAGTTAGAACCCTCATGGCAATTCCCATCAATTTAACTTTTGGATGTCTGGATACTAGCCAGGGAGCACTCAGCTTCCATATGCTCAGCAAAGAGAGCAACAGCAACGATGCAATGCTGTTGTCAGGCGAGGCAGGTAAATCACTGCATATTTCTTCACAAGTCCTATTCCCTGAAACTTGCCACCCAACTTCAGGAAACTGAAATTAGCAGAGTTTGGAATGAGCAAATGATGTCCCACAAGCAACCCTAAATCTCAGAACTTGCTTGATGGAGCTGGCTGTGTTTGTCCACTCAGCCATATTTTTTGACCCTCCTTTATGCACATGAGGAGAAGTATAAATGGTTTTCTTCACAGAGTCTCATTAGTTGTTGTCCTTGGAAGGCAATATAATGTGAAAGAACGTGGTGGGAGAAGAAGTGAGGAGGCTGGAGTCAGAGGCACATGTGTTTGAATCTCAGTTCTGTTGCTAACTGTCTTTGGGGAAGTCAGTTCACCTCAGCCTCACTTTCCTCTCTCCCTGTAAAATGGAGACGTTATACACAATTGTGGGGAAAGTGTGCAATTTCTTACATATGAAACAGTAAAAGAGCAATTCATCTTGCTAATTTTAGCTGTCTGTAAGTTAGTATCTGGTCTAACTAGGTTTCTTCTACAGCTCAGGGACAGAGAGAGGTTGGATAAATCACCTTCTTTTCCTCCACTGATTGTGGAAGGAGGCCAGACACCTGGCCACGTTTAGGCAAAATTAATCCTATTTTCAATGTCCAAAGTCATAGTAAAGGCCAGGAATCTTCTGTTGTTGGTACATCCCAGCCTCCTCTATTAGAAAGCTGAAGGATGCATTCGTGGTGAGCAGGCGTCTGAATTTTTCTTTCCAGAAACTGTGTAAATTCAGAAGCTCTCTTTTCCTTTACTTAGCCCTTGATTATTTATTTGAGACATCAGAAAAGCATCACTCTCTGGCTTTGATCTATCACTGCTACTAGGTTGCCAGCTTGCACCCTTCTGGCAGCACATCAGCCCGTATGAAGCACACAGGTAGGATTTGTTTGTATGTGAGCATCCCTTGTCTCAAATTCAAATAAGATTATTGTGGTAACATGCCCATATGGTTTAATGAATATTCCTGATACTGTACAGACAACCAATACAGACCCCACACCTCACAATCTTTAACCAAAAGTTAGGTGTGTCATTTGGAAGAGACATGAGGGAAAGAGTGCAATGGGCTGTATAAGGCCATGGTCTCTCCTTAGGAGAGAAGACCTCCAAATCCTACGAAACTGTAGAGATATTGCAGAACACCCTCAAATTTAATATAAGCTGAACAGACATCAAAGAAGAAAGGCTTGTGGTCACTACTGCCTGACATTGAATTCACAAGCAAGTCACAAGGAATTTGTACTGGGTTCTGAAGTCTGACCCGTGCAGTCATGGGATTGTATTCTTTGCTTCACTCTTGGGTGGTATCTTTCCATTCAAGCTGAAAGTTCTCTTCATCATATGGAATAATAACTGGTACTTCAACAACCAGCTACTAGTGAACCTGTGGTGCCTTTGCCCTTCAACTCCCTTAGCTGAGCTAAAATTTTCTAATGTATTATATTACTTCCATTAACAGTAATAAACAAGCATTTCCATAGCAATTTCCATAATCAAAGTTCTCCACTCAAGCGCTCCTCTGGAACTATCAGCTGACTTTGCAGGAAGGAAACCAAGGCAAAAGAATTATGCAAAATGCTCAAAGCCACAAAGTGAGTCAGACTCCAAGGAAAAAAAAAAAAAAAAAAGAAAAAACCCCTTTAGTTCTATCTGTGCTTACGCCCCAAGGCAATCCACGTCTTTCACAGCTAGGGACCAATTCCGATACCGTTTACACAAAGATAATTCCACTGACACTTTCAGAGTTAGCCCTGATTTACTGCACCATCTGTGAGATCAGCATGCGGCACAAGACACTCTTATGACTGGAAAATACTTTACTGACAAGGAAAATATATATACATATTCCTTCCTGCTCTCTATTCCTAATATTTAATGGCCACCTTTCTTCAAATGCTTTCAGTCAAATTTTGACTGAACCAATAATTTTTCAAATTTAAATAGCCTTGTTAATTGGGTTCGGTGTGATGTGTCATACTGGCCACGCAGCTCCTTTGGCATGTCGTTTGACCTTGTCAATACACTTGTACTTCACTTTTCCATTTGATTGTGTTTTCTGCTCTTGGTAATACAGCCATCATCTAGATTTTGTCATTTGCATTATATCTCCCATCTTCTCAGCAGTAATAACAACCTGCCTGTGGAAAAAATCCTGGAAACAAAATCCTGTATCCTCTACCTGCTCATTTGATTACAGGGAAGTCTCCAGTTATGCACGGAGAATTTTAACAAAGCACTGATGTCTCACCAAATCATCAAGCACTGCTCCTCTCTGGAAGGTATGTATGAACAGGACGCCTTGGCACCTGTGTTCATGCAGATATAATACACTGAGACTTAAATAAAATGTTTACTAACCCACAAATAAAAAGAAGTGGTCTATAACAAGTGTATTTCAAGTGCTTCTCCACCTTCATCCTGCCTTTCTTAAGGTATAGTAGCAAAGTCATTGAATGAAAGACTAACTTATTAACCTTATTAACAAGTGTGAAATGAAACCACTGAGATTAAATCACTCCAGTGACTTTGTGAAAGATTCAGTTATGCAGGGGAGCCTGCTCACTAAGTTACAGTTTAGATTAATTCCCCATATCATTGCTTGTCAAAACTTCTGAGCCACTTCTTCCCCCCTTTGTCACAGGTGCCTGACTGGGATGGCCCCATCTCTGACCCTTCCCATGTTGCAAATTCTAAGGTAAATAGAGAAAAAGTCCAAAGCCCAAAAAACCCACCTGCTTTGTTGTAAGCAACAACAAGTCATGTTCTTCTTCCCCACTTCTCAGAGCAAATTCACTTATGCTTTCCCTTGAGCTTCTGAGGTAACTTTGCAGCAGAGAAAAACCTCTGCATCCCACCTAGGCTCCTGCCTAGGCCCCCCGCCACGGGAGGACTAGGCTTGTTTGCTCCTCTGAGGGCTGTGCAGTGACAGCAGTTGTGTTGGGGCCACTAGTGCTGCCAATGGAGTCAGCACAGGTGTTGTCACAGTAACCAAAACATCTGGGTCTGAGACCCAAAGCATCTGTGTTGTCTTTCTGGTTACTGACATCAGGAACCGAGTTAAATTGAAAATACATGGCCATGGGTATTTGTAGGTATAACACGTGTAATTTGTTCTCATGAGCATGTGTCATATGAAACACTTGAAAAATACTAATTCTCATTTCAGATCTTACCACTAAAAGGCCAGTGCTCAGAACTATTTAATTTAGGGCAGTTGCTCAGATTTCTGAGGTGTTGAAGTGGCAGTGAAAACTGTGGTTTCTAAAAAGTTCAACACATTATACTATGTTAAGGCAGTCATTTTCCAGAGAAACTTCCGTTACATTTTGCGCTGCCTCTCCTGTCTTGAATGCGGCTTCCATGGGACAAGGTCGGAAAACAAAATTCTTTTCTTGGTCTGTTTCGGCAGTTTATTAGTTCTTGATGGTACCTGGATTTTCCACTAAGTATGGAACTACTATCAGCAATATAGCTGGCATATAAGAAAATATTAAACAGTGTAGGGCTTCTCAGTTTGAAAAAGGAGATATGTGATTGAAGAAAATCATGCAGGATGTCAGGAATGATTATCAGAAGTGCTTTTAAAAACTCAGATGGGAATATTACTCACTATTCTTTGCAATGCGAAAGGTGGGTGTTGTCACAGTAATTATCAGCCTGCAGGGTAAAAAGGAGCAGAAGAAGTGCATTTTCACACAGAACCAAGTTAAACTGTGGAACTCATTGCTACTGGATAGTGCAAAGACCAAAAGCACAAGAAGATTCAGGTGCTAATTATAAAAATTTATAGGAAAGAGCCACAAATTGAGGCTAAATACAAAGATGTGGACCTAACCTAAATTTCAGGAAATTCATAAACTTTCAGGTTATCCCAGGATATCTTGGGAGGACAGACACAGTCACTGAGCAGACATCCACCTACATCTGCTAACAACATACATATCCTTCTCACTATGTGGCTGGTGTGAACTGGTCAGGGCCAGACACATATGGCAAAAGAGGAGCAGAGTCCTGACTGGGTCTCATTTCAGCTCTGGGTGTATTAATGCTTATTCAGGTAAGGAACTAACAATCTGAGCAAATGATTAATTGGCATAAACACCCAAATCTAAACTTAAATTCTGCTTTAGCAGCCCTGGCTAATCTCCCCACCAGGAAAACAGGAACTGTAAAAACTTTCTACTCAGATATGTTTTGAGGACTAGCCATATTAAGCCCCTGAAGTGTTTCTAATTCTAGTAGCAGTATCACTAAGCCACTTAACGCATTCATGGCACCTTTGACCTATGCCTTTAGAACAACAGCTATTAACAGTAACTTTATAGATGCCACTCTTGGCCAGGATCCCAAAACACCCTTCCTCTTTATCAGCTCACAGATATAAGCGGTGGCAAGGGAGCTGTTTCCATCAGTGATGTCCCATTTATCTATGAATGGAGAAAGTTAAATTTTGTCTTGGAATTAGGAGGGAGGGGGAGAAAGGAAAAAAACAAACAAAAAAACAAAATCTGAAGAAAAAGAAAATAAATTCTTACCACACATATGACAGGTTACCATAGGTAGAAAAAATATAAGCTCCCTGGGGTTAATTATAAAGGAAATCTGGAACCCTTACCAAAGTATTATCCCTAATTACTGCCATTAGTTGAATCAAGCTGTGTCTTCATGGGGGATAACACTAGAAAGACACAGTGCTCATCTCCTGCCTCTGTCTCCTCTCTCTGCTGCCCACCACCATGCTGTGGTCACACACACTGCAGAAAGCAGATGAAATCATCCTCCAGCACACACAGCTCCAACAACTCTCCTGCACCCCAGGCTGCAGGCATACCAGCTCTGACAAATTCTACATGTGTCCTCTTATTCCTGTGACTACATGTGGTCCTTAGGTCAGTGTCGCAGCTGCTTCAGAGGTCTGCAGCAGACCACCCATTCACTATCTAGAGAGAGGCCAGGAGCACCAGAGAACAACCATTTTTCTCAGGAGTACCAACCCCCACATGGCACACTGGCTACGTGGTCCCCTACACCCCAGGCCACGTGTGAGCATGCTGGTCTTTGCACTCACCATCACTGGAGCACAGGATGGGGAGGCAGCTCCAGGCTACTCCAGGCCAGTCCCTTGCAGTTGGAGCAATCACAGAACAGCTACTCAGCACCTACAAACAACAACCCCTGTTGTCCACTCAGCACTGCAAGACCTGCCATGGAGGAAGAAAAGGATGGCCAAAGGTCCAAGACCTTCAAAAAACTCTTGTGCAACCCAGGCATTGTTGTGGTGCAGATACAGGGAAGAGTTGGGGGGACCACTGCCTCCATCCACCACCAGCGTAAGTGTGGTACATCCTTCCCCATGCTGTTTAGCTGCTGCTTTGCATTTTGAGATGAGATAATTCTTACTACTGGCCTACATATAATGCAATGTAGGACCTGAATACTGGTTCTGAAGGTTCCTCCATATCAGTGGCTGCAAAACCAGGTCCTTTTTTTGCCTGACTTCACAAAACGCAAAATGCATCTGTGCCATTATGGCTAGTAAAATATAGTTTGGGACCATTTTATGAACAATGTCTTCTTTATGCTAGATGTTGCACAAAAGGAGGCGAATCTCTTCTGGACAAGGACAGTCACATCAGTTAGAATAGGATTTTTTTGTCTGTTTACATCTCCATCAGACTTATTGCTGTCCAGGACAGTATTGTTTCTCCACTTATGAAGTAGTTTCTCCTTTTGCAGATGTGTAATTAAAAGGACAGATTGACCTTATACAGAGTAGATAAATCAAGAAGTATGTTATGATGTTCTGCCTGTCTCAAAATACTCTGGCATGCCACACATGAGTTGACATTTAAAGTGGCTGGGACTGTATAGTACTCCCAAATATTTTCTATTAGGTTCCAGAGCCCTCCAATCTGACCACCTTGAGACCTGGTCTCTTTGGAAGAAAGATCTGAGCACTCACATGGTTTTCATTCAGCCAAGACAAATGTGGAGCACTCAGGACAGTCTCATTGTCC
Organism: Strix uralensis; assembly: GCF_047716275.1. Classification (NCBI taxonomy): domain Eukaryota; kingdom Metazoa; phylum Chordata; class Aves; order Strigiformes; family Strigidae; genus Strix; species Strix uralensis. Next base: position 78,278,827 of record NC_133974.1, on the reverse strand, counting down.
AAAGCTGGAAAGGAGGCAAGTCACCACATACATCTCCTGGTTGTATTTTCCAGTTTGCCTTCTTCCCTCCTGTTCAGCCATCCCACAAGGTTTACAGTCAGAGCTGGCATGCAAGCCAAGCTCCCCACTGGCCCAGCCTGTGAGAATCTAGGGACTCCTGATGAAAGTGCAGTTATGTTATTTTCAGTGCCGCAGCCAGGCAGGGATTGTGTTTTGGCCTTTTGAGAACAGGGGGCTGGTTTCCATGTCTGCTTGTCCTGTTCCTTAAAGAGCAACTTCATTGTACAGAATCACAGACCATTTACATAGAGGACAAAGGAGGACTGCTGCAGCCTAAAAAAGTCTTCATCACCTGCATGATTCATTCATACTATATACATAAAGTCCTAAAGAGCACACATCCTAACTTTTCCACAAGAAATAAAGATATTTTATCTAAACTGTAAAACCCATCTTTTTGTTTATCACTGTGAAGAGGCATATAGCAGAAGCCTGTTGTTGGCATGACATACAGTAATGAATCAATTAGCAAGGAAATTTAGGTGGAAGTGTTGATACATCACACGAAAACAGGAACTGGATTTTTACAGTAAATCCCTGACATACCGGCACACCTGCCCCTTCCCAGCTCCTTTCGAAACTGTTCTCACAGCACCACTCTTCCACCTTGGGTTTCGGCAGTTGGTTGAACAGAGCATCACTTTGCAGATTTCAGGGGGGTGGCACCATACAAGTGACTTTGGGTGTTGGAAGCCCCTTGAAGTCAAAGGACTTGTGCTCAGGAAAAGTTTGTTCCACATTTCTTCCTTTAGGCTGAAGGCTGGATGTGCAAATCCATCATGTCTCCACTTGACTCCATGCTGTGGAGACACAACTGTGACACAGAGCGATTTTGGCAGTAGAAAAGAAAAAGCTTCAACAACACTTCACCGAGGCCTGAAACGTGCCAAAATATACCAGACGCTAAGGATGGAAACCTGCCAGGGAGAAGCATTTCTCAGTTAGAGGGAGGCTGATCTCCCCAAGAAGGAGAGGGAGAGCTGGTCTTCAAGGGCCCACTCCCACCCCTCAACAAAACATGCCGTGAACACACAGATGTCAGTCATGGTAGAGCTGCAGGATCCACTGTCCCTCATCCCTTCCATACCACCCATCACTTCGCCAGGTGCCCAGTTCCTGCGTCTGACAGAGGACCTGAGCCAGGGTGGCCCATCACGGTTGACAGAGCTGTTTCTTTCACTGTACACCTTACTTTGTCTACATGATTGCTCAGACAGCCCCATGGACTTTGTCTCAGTTTACTTTGTTCTCCTTTGACTGTTCCCCATGTCCTGGCCAAGACATGATCCTTGACTGTATACTAGCACTCCACTCTCATTTTGCTCTGTGTCCTGGCTTCCCCAAAAGCCCAATCCAGAGCTAAGACCTTCTTCTACTCTTTCAAATGTGACATCCTCCTTTACAAAAAGTGACGGACACCACACGAGGTGACAAAGCTGGGCCCCACTTTGAGACCTGGGGACAGGCACCAGGTATGCTGGAGCTAGCAGCAGCCTGTGCATGGCTTGGGGCAGCAGATTTTGCAACCATGCTCTGGTGAGAGGACAAAGCCACTAAGGAGGACTTTCTAGGAGGTGGCAGGCAGGATGACAGCAGCCACAGCTCCTCTGTCAGGAAGGGCAGGGCAGACAGGAGGCCCCAACCCAGCTTGAAGGGTCCATGAGCAGCACGCCCATGCACAAAGCCACCTCCATGCTCACAGTCACCACGTAGCCTCAGGTGCCACAGCACTTTTACTGACAAAACTTCCATCACTGCACCTTAGTCTGTGGGCTAGAAGTGTAATTTAGATTAGGCAGGAAAGCCTTTATAGGTTAATTAAATACCAATTGCTAAACCATACCCTAGCAGTCATTATCTGTGTTTTGATATGGACTTATTACATAACTGTTAAACTTGGTATTTAGCTGATAACTTCCTTATTAGAAAGATTAAACATCTACTTGAGAGACTTCATTTTTTAAATGTCACCATTTCAGTTTACTAGACTGCTTGCTGTGCTTAACACAAACAGTGGGTATTTAAAGTAATAACAAATAAGCTGTCAGCTGGGAACACTCAGCAGCAGGCAGGACCTGCCCCAAGACAACTTTTGCCAGTGCTGCTGGGGGGGTCAGTCCAGGGACAGGCCACGGGCCCCCTTCCCAGGCACCCCTGCTCCCACCTTGCTCTGAATCTGCCTGATGGGGAGAAACATCAGCACCTCTTTTGAAAAGCAATTTCCCGGCTTAAGTGAGATCAGCCTAATTCTCCCCAGCCATCCCTGGCTGAACATTCTCCCTGGCAATGTTTTGCTGAGGTCACGGAGGAGCGAGATCCATCGACCAGCATCAACAAGTGACAGATGTGGGACTACGTTGTCACCTCAGCTCCCGGGTGCCACTAGCACTGGCCTCTGAGGGATAAAATATGCACATGATGCTCTGTTCACAAAAGCAAAGAAAATCTCTGGCTGCTCTTCAATGGGACATCTGCAAAAATTACCTGGGGTGGGGGGGTTGCCACTGCCCGATTTCTGTTTTTGTAATTCTGGTGTTAACAGGTCAGAAACAGCAACCCGTCCAGAGAGTAGTTTGGATGAGGGAGGACACCGTGGGCAGAAGTCTACCCTAGAGTCAGAAGAGAGGATCTCGGTGGAAGTGTGCGGTCAGATGCTCACTGGTGCAGAGGATAGGGAGCACCGGTGGCGCAGCACACCACCTTTAACAGAGACAGTGAAATAATGGAATGTTGGAGGACGGCTGTGAGGGGTGATACGGCAGCTGGGTTTGAGCCACGAAGCCCTGATTCAGGTTTCCTCCAGGTCTTGGCTCTGAGGCTGGTTAATTTGGAAATCAACATTTTAATATCTAGACTGAGTCACATGCCCGTCCAGATGTTGGTACCTACATGGGGTGCAGTCCTGGTACTGGGGTGTTACGGTCATGCAGACTTATGGACAAACTAAGTGTCCCTTCATTCACTTTTTGGTAAAAGTGCTTTTATCACTTCCAGAAACAGGGATCTCCAGCTTCTTCAGCAAGCCCCAAAGAGGAGCGGTAGGCCCTGTGCTGGTCATCACCTTGGCAAACGTTGGCTTACACCTTCAGCAAGAACTGGCAGTGAAGAGGTTAAGAATTAGGGAGCCTAAAAGGCTGCTTTTTGAGGGGTGGGTTTGGGGCAACCTGAGTTAAGGAAGCAGCCTTAACAATATAAGAAAAGGAAGTGCTGGTCATTGGTTTGTTTGTTTATTGTTTCAGCAGTTTGTACTGTGTGTGTCTCATGTGCTATCTTCATTCCTCAGTCTCCCAGCCGGTTAATTATCCAGGGGAAGTGGTGCTTCCTGCCAGCGACCTCCTGGGTCCCTTCCCATTGTTCGGGGAGCTGACACACAGCACTGGAGACGGCAGAAAGGGCTGCTCATGTCTCAGCCGGTGAGAAACACTCCAGAGACCTCTGTTAGTTAATAAAACAGATGGGTTTATTGGCATCGGCAAATTTCAACGCTAGTGATGCATTTAATAGGGTTCATCTGAAGAAAATCCCAATAAAAATAAAACAAGGAGTTTGGGGGCAGGGGGATTAAAACAGGAAAGACAAGAAGATGATCTGTACCTCTGGTATCTCTGGCAGCTCTGCCACATCTCCACAGTCTTCAGAGCTCAGCAGTGGGGTTGCTCAACAACTCTTTTTCTGCTAGAACTCATTAGTCAGCAAGATAAAAGATCCCTACCTCTAAAAGCGAGGCTCAACTGGCCTAGATCTCATTCAATCCCTGTGCCAAGTGAGATCTTTAAGTTTCCTTACATAGGACATCTGAATGCTCCTCAAAGGCCTGGTGCTCTCCCTTCACTTGGTACAGGGGCTTACATGGAAATAAGGATGACTCCGAGCCCCTAATATTCTAAAAACATTTTTTTTCCAATGCCCCAGTGCCCTATGTGCCCCCAAAGTTTCTCTTCTGTGGTTCTGTAATGATCAGGTGACAGCACCTTACAGGAGGAGTGCGCTTCTCTCAAATGCTGTATGGACACTTCAGTATTTATTTTTGTTAAAAGAACACTTTGTACAATCCCTAAACGGGGCCTGATGCAATGCAAACAATAACAAACAACAACAGGCTTAAGCTGTAGAGCTGGGATCCAGATGTACATCTCCACTTGAGGAAAGTTTGAGGGTATTTAAGCCAGGTGTGGGTTAATTTCCTTGGAAATCAAAAATTAAGAGGGAGAAAAGGAAAAAACATAAGCAAAACATAGTTAACAAAACATAGAGGGGCGAGTCTGCATCTCTGTGTGTTTGATAACTCCAGTTTTATGAAAGATGTGACCCCACCCCCTGAGGAGTCAGGAATTGTGATTAGCCAAGAATTAAAGGATTTTTGCTCACTGACATTGGTAAAAGTAAAGCAATCTTTTTTCAAGAACTGCCTTAAAGCACGTATTGCCACTTTGATTATACAGATCTTAAGGGAAAGTGGGCTTTGCTGTAAGTCACATAGTTCTGTTCATTTTCTCCATGTATTTTTACTTTTACATGAGCACTGTCCTGTGTTACTCCAGTGCCCAAATGCATCTTAGAAATTGTGCCCCACTAGTGCCACTCTGATGGCATTTGGGAGTCAAAATTCACTTATCTAAAGTGGAGGAAAAACAAGACACAGATCCTGGGTTTTCTCTTCAGAAGGAGACACCATTTCCAGGGACAAGCTTGTTCCTCCCCTTTGGGACAGGGCATGGACAGAGGAGTGCTGTCATTGCTGGAAGTTTTCTTTCATGAGGAAATATTATTTACACATGCCACATCCAAATGACAACAGCAGCAAAGAGGCCTGGCAATCGATCCTGCTTTAAATAGCTAATTTTCTAATGCGGAGAGGAACATTTTCATAGCCTTTTCTGTAACAGGATGTTCCACTCACTTCTGGCCCAGTGGTGCAGCAGCTTGATCTTCCCTTCCCTTCCCTTCCCTTCCCTTCCCTTCCCTTCCCTTCCCTTCCCTTCCCTTCCCTTCCCTTCCCTTCCCTTCCCTTCCCTTCCCTTCCCTTCCCTTCCCTTCCCTTCCCTTCCCTTCCCTTCCCTTCCCTTCCCTTCCCTTCCCTTCCCTTCCCTTCCCTTCCCTTCCCTTCCCTTCCCTTCCCTTCCCTTCCCTTCCCTTCCCTTCCCTTCCCTTCCCTTCCCTTCCCTTCCCTTCCCACCTTCTGTCAACAAACATGTAAGAAAAGAATTTCGCCATGTCAGGAATTTTAGGCTTTTGAAATGGAGCTCACACACTTGACACTACCCAGCCTCAGGACAGAGCTGAGCTGTTGCCCAGATGGGAGGTCAGTAGTGATTTTTTACAGATGTTTTGGATCAAATCATAGTGCTTAAAAGAAAAAAAAAAAAATCTCCAGACAGTTCAGAGCCATGATAAATAATTTAGAGATGGTTAGACAAATCATGTGAAAGAGCTCTAAGACTGGATCTTTTGGTTCTCTGATGGGGATATATTTGAATTAAACAGCCAGTAAATAATGAGCCAAAGATGATCATGCCACTGGATAACAAAAGCAGTTACACAGCTGGATTGAAAAGATGAGTGGATATTGAGTGCCTGACGTCATTTCCCTCTTCCGTCTTTTGGTGATGAGAAAGAAAGGGGAAAACAGTAAAGAATGAGCAGGGTCCTGGAATTGTTTGTCTCCTCTTTCCTGGTGAAGAAGCCATCAGCGATGAAGAAACAGAAGGAAAGCACGAATTATTCTTCCCCCCACTCCAAGAGAAAAAGGGAGTAAAACAGTCACAAAGACAGGATAAAAGTCTCTACCCTGGGGAATGCAAAACTGGTCAACTGGTCTGTCAGAATAAAACCTGCAAGCACAGAGGAATGCCCTCCCCCCCCCCCCCCCCCCTTATGTATTTGGCCCTATTTCTGTTAGTTTTCTTTATCTAATATTTTAAATAATTACAAAAAGCCCTGACACCAACTCTTTCAAATGTATTGTGGCAACTGAACAATTTAAAGAGCTTTTTATTCTGTGAAGTTCCTCTGGGGCAGAAATTAATGCACTGCCACTTTTCAAATATTCCCAAGTCCAGACTGGAGGGAGAAGTGGCTACTCATTTTCCAAAGGACTAAGGAAAGAGGTGCACTAATTTATGTAGAGTGAATTAAAAGCTGAAAGTAACCTGGATTTAACGGATGGAAAGGCTAATTGACAAACACTCTCAACTCAGTATTACCTAGCTTGGCAAAATCCCTAATATCGCTATTTAATTCTAAGGACTGTGTACCATACAGGCAGACAGCCAGCAGAACACTGGATTCCCCACCCTCTTTCAGGGAGGACAGAAGACAGTCTGCTTCTTGAGGGACACATTTCTACTATGCACCATGAAACAAGCCTCCTGCTAAAATCAGTGGGAACTGTGCATGATTAAGGACACCGGATCAGGCTCCAGGTATGAGAAGTTTCGTGCTGCCGCTGCAAAGGCGAGAAGTAGGTGATGCTCAATAACCAGGCAAAACTCTCTCAAAAGCTGTATAAAAGCTACTGAGTGATGGCTGAACACAAGGGCTCATGCTTGGGACACCAGCTGCTTCCTGATGACTGCAGCTAATTTTGGCAGTGGGGCAGGAGCGTGGTGCCTATGCAATTTGAGGCAGGATATAGATTATAAACACTGTTTCCCTGAGATCTTGCTGTGCATTGCTCAAAATTGTTTTCAAAGGCAGCTCAAATTAACCCTCCACCCACTCTCCACTGAGGTTAGATACAGAAATGTTTAACATAAAGACAACAAACAGCCTTTGGACTGGAGACCAGGTCCTGGACTCCTTTTCTGCCTTCCTTCAAGTCTGTTTCCTTAACAATACAGCTATGCTGGGGCCTTTCCCAAGCCAAAGTGCAATAACTACGCTTTTATAATGCCCACTGGCAGTGTGCGTGTGCCACCCAGGACAGAGCCTGGTTAATTAAGAAATTCTCTCGGACTGCCTGTTGCACCAGGTAAGCAGCCAGCAAATAAAGAAAAGCAATGTCCGTTCAACCACTGCCAGCTCACGTGCTTCCGACTTTGATTGCTTGTGATTGCTTTGGGGTGAGAAAGGGAACATATCAGTTCTCTGCCAATGGCAGATCTAAGTTATTTGCAGACAGAAAGCTGCACTTTTTCTCCTTCAATAACAAGTAGTAACACAAGCAACAGCAGAAGCAGCCAAACCTTGTTTCTCATGAGCGGTGTCCCCAGCTGAGCTCCTGTGTGGGTTCTCTGACAAAGGGTGAACTTGCAGCCCAGTCTCCTCCATGGTGGAAGCACGAGAAGGAGCTTGCACTGACCATTTCCTCAGAGCTTGTAGGATTTACTGTCTGTGAGTGCTGTACCTCTCTGTCTCACGGGGCTGAAATTAGTTCATGGGGACAACTTGGAAGGGGTCTCACACATCTATCCACACACACACACACAGAGCAATCACACAAGCCTCGTTTCATAGGAAACTGGGTCTGCATTCAGACAACCTTCTTGCTGAGATTAATTTTAAAACTACAGGATTCAAGCCACAGACTTTGGCAAGAATTAGAGAGGCCAGAAAACCTCAGCACCTTTTAGTGTTTCATTAGCGGCTGTTCTCCCAGTGGTGCTTTACTTCAGGAAATTACACTCAGTTTACAGACAGGGAAACTGAGGCACAGCTTTTTCAAGTGACTTCATAAACATTGGTCACAACCCCAAATAAAACCACTGCAAGCGTGCCCCTGCTCTGGGGCATGAGGCACAGCTCACTGGCAGGGTAAAGCTCTCTCTCACTAGCCGTCAGACCACTGCATGGGGTGATGATGGTACAAGGCACTGATGCACAGGGGCCGTCAGTGAGAAACCTTCTGCCTGGGAAACCTCCTTCCTCCACCCAGATGAGCCACGTGTCTTGTGCAAGCACCGAAACAATTTTTTTTGCAGTGCCAGAGTTAGTTATGTCTGAAAAGGTACCCGCGAGCACGGCGAGGAGTGTCGTTAGGCTGCTGGCTGGGCACTGGAAGATGGATGTGTTGTTCACTTTCGTGCAGGCAGTTAACAGCGCAGCTATTTGGTTACATGAATTTACAAGCTTTGTGGCCGAATAAAGGAGACCACAGGTTAACAGCAAGGGGTGAAGGCATTTGTAAAGGTGCAAGCTGAGCCCTGAACCAAGGTGATTGCAGCTCACTGGGAACTCCTGAAGCCCATTAGTGCCAGAGCAAGGAGCTGTCAAGATCTACAGATGAGCAGTTAAGTTCTCAAGCTTGGAGATGACCACGTGCAGGGAAGGAAATGTGCTCTGCTCTCACATAGTCTCTCCCTTTTCTCCCTCACCAGTCAGTCACCTGCAAACCAGCCCCAGGCTTCCCCGGGGAAGGACAAGGGACTCCCAGCCCATCCTCCACTCGAATGCCACACTCCACCCCAGTGCCACCCCAGCTTCATGGACAGTGTCCCCATACTCAGCAGTGCCTCTCTGGAGCACTCTCACCAGAAAGTACTGCTGGTCCCTGACCTGGACCAAGCCCTCAGGCATGCAGAATTGCTGTGTGCTTTGGAAAGCAACAGAAAATAGTTTTCCCTAAGAGGCATCTCATTTCCTCACACTGTCCTCTCCCCAAAATAAATAAAGGTACTTCAAGGTGTCAGACAAGCCGTCGCACTTTAATTTCTCCCTTTGGCAAGCCTAGCCACTAATTCAGTCTTGTTATGGTTTTCCCACTAGGGACAAAAAATATACTGAGCTTTGAAAACCCATTGTGTAGCAGCAATTGTTGCTGTAAGCCAGTGGCTGTTTTGCTTTGTTCAGCACTGTGTGCTTGTGTCTCCTGTGAGATATTGTTTTGTTAAGGCCTGCTATTGATTAACAGGGAGAGGAATTGAATTCCAAATGGGAGTAGCTGAAACACTCCAAAATGCTGCATAAAAATGTGAACATTTAAAATCATCTTAAAGACAGGTAGCTCTCCTAAACCAGATCAATTTTTCCCTCAAGCTGTACCCGCTGCAGCATCTCACCTCAGGGCAGACTTGCAGTTCAGGCTCAGGATAAGGGCCGCATCCTCACCCATATCTCTGGGACTGATGGACATTGCTGAGCAATCTGGGGGCTGTGCCAGGGGTGACATCAAGCTCCAGAGCACTCTACAAGGAGCAGCTCTGGGCAATTGTCCTGTCTCCTAATGCTGCCTCAGAGGCAACACAGTCCCCAGTGTGGATACAGTAATAAGTAAATAGATATAAAGGTGTCCTAGGCTCCTACAGCTTTGTCTTCTACCATGTACAAAGAGATTGATCATTCCCTGGTTGGGCATCAAATAGATTATCTGCATCTACAACAGAGGATTTTTATTGCTGTAACTGCCGAGCCACACCAGAATAACACGACAGGGATGCTCTGGCAGAGCAGCTGGTGCTAAGCGCTGCCCCAGGGCTGGGGCTGAGCCCAGCTGGCTGCTGCCCTGCCACAGGCAGCGGGGAGGGAGGACAGGGGTCCTGTGGGGTGCCAGTCAGCAGCCCCACCACCCAGTCACACCTGCTTTTCTGCATTGCCAGCACCACACGGCACACGCCGCTACCCGTGCCCAAGTTGCGGGCAATTGCCCCCAGCATGTCTTGGCCCTTCTCAGTGGCACCAGCTGGACTCTGAGCTGCAGACCAGGAGGCTTGTGGCAGTTTCAGTCTTCTGCTCCAGGCACTTGCCCGTGTATTATTTTACCCTTGTTGTGCAGAAACCTGCAGGAATGAGGAGATGCTGTGACACTGTTTTTCATCTGTCTGGGCAAAACTTATTTTTGAAGTAATGGGGGGAGGGGGGCAACTGAAGAGAGAAGAAGTAGGTTTCTAAATCCTCTTCAACCAGTTTCAGCATTTGCACTAGAATAATAATTGCAGGGTTGCAACATCCTTTGTGCAACCTGCTAGGGGGACTGGATCTACCATCTGGGAAAACCTGGTGTCATTTAATAAGAGGGCGATGCAAGACTGTACTGTAGGAGTTAGCCAGAGAGATTTTGATAGGGAATGGTATAATTCCTCTAGGATCTTCTGACCATCTCATGGAAATAATAGAGAAGAATGGAACCTGTACCAGGTTTGCAGTAGGATCTAATAGAAAACAGAGGTTTTCATAAGAGCTGACATGCAGCCTGCTGCTGACAGTCTTCAATCACAAAAAGTCTGCTTGTGCCACTGTGCAGGAGACACCTTATCAGATGGCATAACAGCAGAGGCAGACAGTAGGAACCAGGTCCCTCTTCCCACCTGCTGCTGGACAAATGTCCACAAATAAATACAACTGAAAAGCACAAGGGACCACAGTTTGCGCCTCTGCCACTGATTCCCATCCACTTTACCTTACAGCCAATTAGCCTTTGTCTTCAAGAGGTTCAGCTCATTTTGCATGTTACCATGTCAACATTTAAGTATGAATGATAGTGGTAGTACATCTGTAAGAACTCGTCTTGGACTCATGAGTTATCAACAGCCACTAAGCCCAGCACTAAAATCCCTATTAGAGGAATATGGAGCTAAAATACTGCCCTAAAACAGGTGGTTTGGAGGACATACTTCCTGAGGTGAGGTCCTGGCAGTAATCTGGCCATGAGCAGCACCTTCCCAAGCTAACCATGAATGGCCATGCAGCTCTCCCAGAGCAGCCACCTCTGAAAGACATGAACTCTGGGTGCTGAATAGCACTATTGTACTCACAGTACTAGATTTCAGTGTCAAATAGAAGTGCACCCGGCAAAAATAGAGTAATGGTTACAAAATACAGGCACACTTGTTCGAAATGTTGTTATTAGAGGGATTTCTGGAAAAGGAAGTTGTGCCAGGGACAGTCCCGCATTTCAGCTGAAGGAGCACTGGCAGCGATGCACCCCACCGTGATGTGCAGCAGTGTTTGTGGAAATAAGGGTACAGGATGGATCAAGAACGTACACAGATTACAGCAGCCTCCACCCATGTATACATCCCTGGCCCTGGCCCAAGCTGCCACGTAACCCTATGCTGGACAAGGATCAAAGGGTTCAGCATGAGCTGAGAAAGTCACACAGGGAGGAGGGGGAGCAGCAATACTCAGCCTCCAGCCCGCTCTTTGTTCAGTTTGCTCACGAGTTTCCCAGTTGTGTTTGAACTCCCGTCTCACACTCGCCGGCACTCAGCCACCACCGGTGGTTTCAGGGAGATGAGCAATCAACCTTGACTTCACATTAACTTCATCTGAATTACATTCAAGTCCTTTCCAGAAAAGCATTTTAAAGCTTTTTGTTCAAGAGAGGGTGTAGACAGGAGGGAAAAAAAAAGAAGAGACTGCAAACATGGGGGAGAGAATTAGATTTAAAAGAGCCTTTTGGAGTTATTTCAATTAATCTGGGTACCGGAGACCTCTGGAGAAAGGCTCCTCTTGGAGCTACTGAAGTAGAACAGAGCATTTCAGGGTCTCACTTTCACATTGAAATAACAGCAGCACAGCAAAAGCGCTTTTTCTCCCAATTCGCTTATCTTCACGAATGCATAGGGCTGCGCTTGACGCCATGTAGCTCTCAGCAGCAGCTTACCTCTGTCAAGTTTTACAGAAGCATGTGTGGCTGTGCCCTGGCAGAGGGGACACATACAGGCGCAGCACCATTTTGAACCCTCAGACATGGTGGTTCAAGAAGCAGAAACAAACATTTAATCCTGGCACTAGAGAAAAACAGAGGCTTGCTGGTCATTCCTCAACTTGCTAGTCAACACTTTGAATCACAGAGTATGAAACAGCACTTGAGTCAGAGGATCCATTTGTACTAGCAGAGCTTTTGTAAGGCACTTTCTTGATGAGGCAAGCCTGCTTACCCTGATGCAAAAGCAGTGTGTTTGCTTTCAGCATTCCCAAACATTAAAAAAACCCAAACCAACCAAATAAAAAAATCCCAAATCCAAGAAACCGTAAAAGGCTACAATAGGGAAAATCCTTGCCTAAAGGTCTCACACTGCATCAGTGTCAGAACTAAGAGAACCTGATGCAAGCTAGCTCTCAACTATAAATTTCCAGGCTTTCATCAATCTTTATAACACCAAGAAGATCCCTGAAAACCATCAGACCAAGACCCAGAGAAACTCACTGACTGGTTTGCTTGAGAAGACTCTTGCCATTTCTGTCTCAGGTAGTTCAATCACTTTAGCAGGAGAAGCTGAGTGACCGTGTACATTGGCCTAAGTATGTACAGCAATATTTATTCACAAAAGCAACATGAAGCAGACCAGTAAGAGGAGCAAGGTTGGCCGGGCTGCACAACATATCGTAGGGGACGTTGTAAAGTTATGTGCCTGGGCCTATCTATTTTTGTTGCGAGCTAACAGGCCAGGTTTCTCAGGCAGAAGCCCCTAATTGACAAGAGTATGTCCTGAAGGTTGGAAACAGATTGATGGCTGACACTAAATAAAAGCCTATTTCCTTTTGGCTCAAGGGGGTTTGGCACTGTTGCTGATACCACAAATGTCTGAGCCCAGTATCTGTGCGTATGTAGCAGAGCGAATATTTGTTGGAAACAGAGCTTAAATTATTCATGAAGGCTTTACAGTCTTGAATCCTTTAATTCCTTCATGTCTCCAGTACAAAAGAAAACACCAATGTTCCCTACTTAGATTTTGTAAAGCAAAATTGTCCAGCAAAGCTTGACAGGTGAAACAAAAAAAAAAAAATCAATTGTTAAGCATCAGTTACTGTACCTCCCCTGCTGAAATTAATAGAGCCACCGCTTGAAACAAAAGCTGAGACAGAGCTCTCAAGGAAGCAGTGGACAAGTTTGTTTGCACGTCATTTGTAGTCATCCATTCTGGCAATATTTGCATCTTCCTCCAAACACTCAGTGCGACTACAAACAGGACTCAAGGCCAGATGGGCTACAGGTTGGGTCCAGGTACTTGGCAATTCCCATCAATGCATGTTTGTTTTCCAGCTATTCCTTCCAGAAGAGGGACTCTGAGATGAATGCTTGTTGCCACTAGAAAAAGGAAAGGAGTCCTGAGTTCCATAAACTGCTGTTCAGACTCCAAGTTCAATATCAAAGTATTTTATAATTACTAGTCAAGTGCAGGTCCTGCAGCCTGTGACTTTTCAGCAGGAGCTCACAGATATCATTAAATGTTAGAATGAGCTTTCTCATAGGCAGGAAAATTCACCGATGGGCTGCTGGAGTCATCCTTCATCTTCTTAAAGGGTGCTGTGGGAGCTTTCAGCTAGACAATCTCTCTCTACACAGAGCAGAGAAATCCTAGTTTGGACAGAAATGCCTTCCACCTGAAAACCTCTGTCTCATCTTTCTTCAGAAGGCATTGGGCTACAGGAGGAAAATAAGTCCTTTGCCAAGAGCAACTTCCAGGTCTTTCCACCAGGGCTGCATTTTACCGCTGATTTTCACACATTACTTCTCATTCTTCTGCATGGAAGATCCTCTCTCAGGTACCCAAAAGGGAACTGGCTGCCTGGTATGGGAAGACCACCAAAATGCACTGTATGAAAAGTTGCCCAGTACGCAGAGGAAACAAAGGGAAGAAGGAAAAATTTCTCCACTGACAAGTAATCTTACTTGTAACAATTGGGAATAAACAATATTCAGGCAGAAAGATGATTTTTCAAGCTGACAGAACTGCTTCCAAGTGTAGTGCCTAGTGGAGCCCCGGTCCAAGCGCACAGCAAGCGCTCGTGAGGCCCTTTTCACTTACTGTAGAATAAATGGGGCCAGACAGTCTGGCAGCCTCACAAAGGCACAATGAGAAGGAGCCCTCTCTCCCTGTACGCATATAAACACACGCACTCTACAATCTTTCACAGCAACATGCCAAAGCAAACACCAAATCGACTGTAGTGTTTCAGAGAGATGGCCAAAGCTCACAGATATTTTCCATGCGATCCCCTGGAACAATCCAGCGCTTTCATTAGCACAAAGGTGGAAATATGCATAGTGGAGAAAAGAGAGATTAGCTTTAGAAAGGAACATAAACAGAAGTGGGTCTGAATTTGGCCAGGATTCACTTTGATCCCAGCAAAAGCAATGCCCTGGTTGAGAACTGGGGTGCAGGATCAGGCCTACTTCACACAAAGCATCATGCTTTGTTTCCAGGTGAGGTCAGCTGACAGTCACAACTCGTCAAAATCCTGTTCTCCTTGACACAAACAGATTTTCTTGAAAGTGGATGATGCATTCACATCCTTCTGCTTAGATACAATCTCTGGTTATAAAATAGCAATGAGGTTGAGGCAATCAGATAGAGGATGGCAGCCGGGCTAACCAGTCTTAGTATAAAGACATAAAACAGAGGCAGGACCTGAAAAGAGCTGCAAGGTCCTATCCTGAATGGCTCAGGAGACACTGATCATCTCGTAGGCCTACAATGAATCTCAGTGCACAGAAGCAATGTGCGATGAGGCCAATTAACAAATGGTTAGATTGCAACCCAAAAAATGGCAAAACAGAGTAAGTGAAATATTGTGCACCAGTGTTTAGTTGGGTTTCATCATTCTTTGCAGTCTATCTTTGCCACAAACTTGGAATATGGTTTCACAAATGGCCATCTTCAACTGGTGATCTGTGGAGCCATGGAGTTGGGAACTATTTCCGAGAGGCTCTTAAAAACTGACTGTAAAGCCTCAGTCTGAAAAGTGCCTCTGAAACCCAGCACCAGCTGAATCACTCCCTGCTGTTTCTTTACACCAAGATTAATTTTCATGGAACCATAGGAGGAATCAATTTTAAAGCATTTAAAAAAAAAAAAAAAAAAAAAGAAAAACCACACCAAACCAAAACAAAAAAACAATCATGGATTAGTTTTAACCTGAACTGTTTCCCCTGATCATTTGCCATGTAGCCATACCAGACCTTTGCTGGCACACTGAGTTAACAACACAGGAATGCAAGGGAAATGCTCCTCAAATTGCATCCTAAGGAAAGCAAGGCTCTTGTCGGTATACTGCTATGGTCCACTTTCCAATGGGAAACATCTTTCAGCTAGGTCTGTAGTTTCAACTGTCCAACCCATTCAGCACTCTGAAACTACTGATATTCAAGCTAAATCAGGACTTGAACTTCTGTGAGGTTTCCCCGCAGCTATCTCTTCTTCAGGCTGAACAGGCCCAGGTTGCGCAGCCTCCCCTCATAGGGCAAGTGTGCCAGCTGTAGCCATCCATGGAGGACCTCAAGATTTCCCAATTGAAATTTTATTTATGGGTATAAACTCTCACTTAAAAACCTGCATTCACAAGGCTCACAAGACTCTCATACTATTATAAAGTGAAACTCAGGATAAGTTTCCCAAAAGACTTGTGACTCTCATGTGAAACCACTATAAAGAAGATTTAATGGTTGTTGCAACAAGAATCTTATGCAACGAAGATGGCTGCACCAGGCTTAGCCTCCAGCACACTAGGGCCATACATAGGGTTTCACATGAAGGTCATGAGAAGCTTCAAATGTTTTAGAGTTTCAAAAGAGATATCATGATAGAGAAACAAAATCAGGGACATCTTGCATTTGCCTGCTAACCCAAAGGTTAACTTGCATGTATGGGATTCATTCAGCAACGGCAAAGCTTGCAAGAGTGTATCTTTGGAGATCCCTCCACACAGCATGGACCACACTGAAGGCAGGAGTGAAAGCAAGACAGACTGAGAAACAGAAGATTACTTTTCCAAAATTAGTTCAAAGAGTTAAGTCAAAGAAGTTCATCTCCACCAGCATCTGGCAATTTGGGCTGACTAGCAAACTGCAGTTGAC
The DNA here is from genome assembly GCF_047716275.1 of Strix uralensis. NCBI lineage: Eukaryota > Metazoa > Chordata > Aves > Strigiformes > Strigidae > Strix > Strix uralensis. The sequence continues at coordinate 78,263,031 of NC_133974.1, read as the reverse complement.
CAGAGAGATTCAGTGCAAGTCACCTTCCCCCAAAAGGAAATAAAACACAGAAGAACAATGTCAATTTTAAATTAATATAGTTGAAAAGCACAACCTATAACTTCTTAATGCCGTTCTACTTTATCTATGCCTAATACCTTAACTAATTTATCACTGTGTAAGCTCCATTTACTTTTGGTGTTTCCAGGTGAATAATAAAAATCAGATAAGTCATTTAAGTTTTATTTTTTACTTTCTGGTTTTGAGAGACAATTCAACTGTGGCCCACAGAAGTTCGTATTTCTCTATATTCAGTGGAGAAAGACTGAAGAAACCACTGAGAGGACTAACACAAGATACCCTCGGCAAAAGTTAGCCTTCGCAAATGTTATCCTCTCCAGGCTTAAGGACTATAATTTCTTTGTTGCAAATACAGTAAGGGCAAGGTTTAATAAATTTATCTATTAATTTGCCTATTAAATTCATGCAGATTATTTCATGCAGCTTCTTAGTTTTCAGAAATCCTTCTTATATCCATGTCTTCAAAACTGCATGACACACATTGCTTATAAGCTATGTAATAAGTACAGATCATTGAACACCTGAAAAAGGAAGAATAATAAACTCAGAAAAGCCCACATCTTAAAGTAATGTATAAAATTCTGGTTATGCCCTTTCAAAAAGCATGCAGCAAAATGAGGAAAGGGGCAGATGCAGAGATGACAAGGATGGTCAGAGGAAAGGGTCAGGTCCAGAAAAGGGGACACTAAATAAGTCTTGGAAAAGAAGGAGACAACAGAGCAGGATGAGGCAGTCATCTCTATGTTTATGAAATAGAAAAAGTGAACAGCTAACAATTATCCATTATTTTTCCTAACACAAGAGTAAGAAGGTACTAAAAGAAATTGTCAGGTAGAAAGCTGAAAAACAAGAACAAAAAAGTACTATTTTACAAAGCCATGTGACAGCACTGTGTGAGGCACCACCACAGGATGTTGTGAAGCCCAAGACTGTCCAAAGGTTCAAGAAGCAATTAAACAAAATAATGGAAGAAACGTCCCTTCAGGGCTGTTAGACAGGCACAAACATATCCCAAAGCTCAGAACATCCTGAGATGTGCAGGATGCAGGGATCAGAGAGGGTTCTGATGTGGCCATCATTATTGTACATTTGCTCTGTTTCTTCTACTCCTTCCCCAAGCACTTGCTGTCAGCCACAGTTAGGCACAGGGAAGAGAAGACTCTGGGGAGCTGAAAGGCCCGGCTCTTGCATTTTCCCATCAGTATTAGTCTGCTTGAGCTGGCACACTGTCACTTAGCTGAGCTTCAGAGGTGACAGCATCAGGCAGGCTGAGAAGAAGCACCACAACACCTCTAAATGCTTCCAAGAAAAACGATCCCCCTTTCTTTATTATGCTATAGCTTGTCATATAATAGCAATAATCACAATTGCTTTGTAATATACTCACAGCAGCTTTAGAGATTGATTAAATGCTTTGGCTTCCCTTCAGCTTTAATCAAACCCAGCAGCTGTTTATCGCTCAGAATACTTTAGATCAATAGAGCTTATGCCTTACTTATACCTTTAAAATAGTTTGCTCTATACCAGCTCCCTTGAAGCTGCAAGCAGTAATTACAATAAGTGTTCATACTCTGTAGAGTTAAAAGTACGTAGCTGTTATAAAATTGATAAAATCACCACAGCAAATTTGTCCAAAGCTCTTTGATAAGGAGGGACTAGAAAGGCTGTGAGCAAAATTCTGCTCAGACCCTGCCATCAGCTTGAACATAAGGACCACGAGACTGAGCAGGACCCCTGCCCCATCTACTGCAGACCTGTCCTCCAAGAGCCCAGCAGCCAAGGAAAAGCCAAGGGTTTGTCAGGAAGTCCTAAACACAAGTGAGAATACTTCAACTTAGACAGAAGTGCAACAACTAAAACCATCAGTTTTAATGATTCTATGAGATACGCTTATGTCTTGTGACTGCGCTCAGCCACTGGTTTCAGAGACATTACATCAATAAAGCTTTAAGCATATTTTGATTACATAAAAATAAGCAAAATCCTACTGAAGACAGTGTGAAAATTTCTACTGATTTCCACAAGTCCAGGAATCACTCTCTGTGTTAATCACGGTGAGTTAAGTAGATGAAAATTGAACTCCAGGCATAAAATTATCAAATCCAGATGAAGCATACTGGAAAAGTCCATTTCATCATGCTGCCAGACAAGACAAGACAAACTCTTGGCTGGTGCCTTGAAAAGACAAATATTTGGATAGGAAAAGAAAGAGCGGGTAAAGTCATTGCTTCTAAAATGATATGTTATGGAAAATCATTGCATCACTTTTACTAACAGTTCACAGCTACTCATTAATTTTTCAAAATTGCATCAGCTGCTACTCTCTGAGGTTTTCTGGAGCAGCAGTGTCTTGCCTGCTCGTAAGGGGACAAAAAGTGATGCCCAAGAGTACAGCCGCATGAAAAACAGTGTTTACATGGAAGGTGACAAGATTTGGTTCATTCTATACACAGCCAGGACCTGTGTTTGAAAGAGACAACATTAGGACTGGTTTTTTCCACCCACACATCCACAGCAAAACAGGTCATTTTCCCTGGCAGGAAAGACACTGTAAAGTGGTATTAATGTCATGTTGTGTCAACAAATACATAGCACACCAGGATTTAGGAACCCTTTAGATGGGCTGGCCCACAAAACCTCACCTGATCCCAGGACAGAAAAGGGAGAGGAGTGAGAAAATTGTCACTTTTAGAAGCACTGCAAAATATGCCACATACTACATTTGCTTTGTTAGAGATTGAGGCATATTAAGTTAACAATCATTAAAATCCAATTAAGAACAGGGGGAATAAACACTCTGGGTGCTTAGAGGGCCCCAGCCTTTGAGTTGATCAGGTAAGGGAAGGAGAAAGTGGATAAGATGAGATAAAGGCAGCTTGCCATTATCATTGCCATTTCAAAGAGGAGGAATGCTGGATAACCTAGAGCTTTTCCACTTTATTTTGTTTTGCTGTTTTTCTCAGACCTGTCTGGGATTTCAACTGTTAAAAAAAAAAAAAAAAAGACTGAGATGGGGGAAGACAGGTTCTTCAAGTTATTTTATGAACCCAGCAAATGCTTCACACATTTCAATTTCTGCCACTCTGTGTTCCTTTTCACACTGCTAACCACTTGAAAGTATCTTGCAGGGGAGAAGCTACCAGAGAAAATAGTTTTGGATGCTTCTTGTTTCTTATATGCAGATCAAGCAGTTCTTATTAACTCAGTTTCCATTCTTCCTTCATAGGTAGCAGTGCTGTGATATTATTTGCAAGCAGCCAAGGTAATTACCATCCAGCAGGGTCCAATTGTTTTCAATTAAAAGCTTGACTGAAGTCTTTAGTTTTTAATACCATTGTGACCATCTGCTTTCACTGAAGTTCATCAGCAAAGGCACAGGCCTCATTCTAATGCTGCTTAATTATAAGGAGGAACTTTTTTTTTTTTGGTCAGAGATTCATATTTCCCTGCTAAAGAAATGGGCAGCAAAGGGGCTCCCTGGCTTCACTAATAGCCTGCAGCAAGATGGAGTATCTGGGAAGATCATTACCTTCCTGGGAGATCCAGCTGTTATCACACTGACAAGAAGATCCAGGGGACCAACAGGAAAAAGCAGTTAACCTCAGCCGCCCTCCTCTCTGTTCAGTCACTTGCCTCCTTTTTCTTCCAGCAAATCTGAAAAGGCCACAAGGAAGAGGAGTCCATCTAAAAACAGGCTGTATGATCCTCCCCTGCTGATTACACTCTCAGACTCCGTTCCAGGCCAGGAATGCAGGCAGGCTCCCCCACCTGGACACCTGCTCCCTCCTCCTTGCACGTGCGGTGAATCTTCTGCAGTCTTATATCATCTCAGATCTGAGGATCTCCAAATCCCTTACAGGCATTCATTAAGCCCCACGCAATCCTCAGGAGAAGTAAGTAAATATAATTTTCCAGATGGGGAAATTAGGGCAGCAAGAGGTTAAGTGACTAGCCTGAGGCCAAACAATAAATAAGTGGCAGAATCAGCATGAGGATCTGCAAAGTCCCAGGTTTAACAAAAGTCTCTTGAGTACTCAGCTCCCAATAAGGAAAAACAACAGCCAGCCCTCAAATCCTCGGGACACTTAACTCGTTTACTGCAGCTCTGCTTTATATGTGCCAGTGCTAATAAGGTGACTCAACATTTCCAACTGTACTGTGCAGAGGAAGGCATTTTGTAGATTTAATGCAGGAACTGCTGTCTCAAGGCAGGGAAGCACGCTTGATATTGCTCCATACCATCGACCCAGGCAGGCACACAGCTTCCTTACGGGTGCCTGCTGCCATTTCTATTACACGTGGCTATTTCCAAGGATCAGCACCCTGAGAGGCAGGTACTTTGCCAAGTGCCAGTTAAAGAGGAAGAATATGTGGTACAACACTGTCAAAGCTGGGGAGATCCACTGCACTGCTTTAGTGGTAGTTTCAATCCCTGAAACTACCAGCCAGAGACCTTTCCACCTTCTTGACCAGCCATATAGGTACACCTGTCTCTCAGGTAAATCCCAGAACCGTTCATCCAAGACCTAAATCCCTGCTCCACACTAATCTTTGGTGAGCCAGAAAGTTGGGTTTCACCCTTGCACCTGGGGGTGCCTCTCTCCTTGGCACGTCTTCACTCTCAACGCAGTGTTAGCCCCATGTAATGCTCCCTCCCATAGGCCAGCAATCCTGCTTCAAGACGATATGTCACACAGGAGCACTAAATCTACATCAAGGCTTTTATACAGCCAAGCCCAGGTCTTTTATGCTATATTGAGACCTCTACAGCTCCTGTGCAGCAAAGGCATTGAAACTGGAATCTGAGGCTTGGGAGATAATTACTTCAGAAAATGATGTAAATTACCTCAGTATTTTGAAAGACTTGAGGTGTTGCTGTTCAACTACCTTCAGCTATTGCAAATGTAATGCAATTTGTTTCCATACAGATTTCTTTTAAAGCTGTGTGTAGTATGTGTCCTAAATACATAATTACACACCAGAGTATAATGGCTCATTCGGGTTTATTTTGTAACCAATATGCATTTTAAAAGCAAATTCTGAAGGAATATACAGCAACAAATATGCAGCACACATTCCGGAAGATGGTTTTCTTACACTTTCATTCCTAAGAAGCTCCCAAAGGCCTATTCCTGCCAGAGAAACAGATAAGAAAAAGTGAGAAGAAATAAACCCTTTCTTTAAGAATTACCTTGAAGGAAATATAATGACCCTGTTAAGAAAATAGTCCAGTAAACACATTTTTGGCATGAGTGTCCTGTGAATTGGATGGCCTAGGAAATTGGTAATAAGATTTTGCATCTTTTCTGCATGCATTTGAAACTAATCTGTGCTCATAACAAATCAACATAGCTCTTCCAAAGAGTTTTTCAGTGACCTATGCAAAATCATTTGGCAGTGTCCGTTTGGGCAGCTCTTATGGAGCTATGTGTGCACTGCAAGAATTATAGAGAAATTTCTGTCCTTTTCCAAAGTACTCTCTATAATCCCCCAAAAATCCAGTTTTCAGTGAAAAGTCCTACAATGACAGCAGCAATAATGCATCAATGCATACAAGCGAAAGATTTAAACAGCCCTGAGCCCAATGGGAGTCACCTGGGGTTGATCTCTAAGAATATTTCAGACAACCACTCTCTCTGAAGTTATTAGTAGTTCAACATGCTGCTTTATTCACTAGTTCTAGCCAATATTCAAACTCTTTCTTTTTTAACTCCATGAGTTAAATAAGACAAGGAGCTGCCTTTTGACAGGAGTGCATGACCAGCCTTTCCTTACATCTTCTCAGCAAGTTCCCAACATTATGAAGAGCACTAGGTCCATCCTGCTTAATTGGAAGCATTTAAAATTGAGATGTTGGTATCACGTACCATCTGTATCAGGAACTAGGCACTTCCAAAGGGTACCTAAGATCTAAATCTCCCTTCAGAAACATTTCTCCTTCTCCATCAACTACAGAGGCAATTTAGCACAAATAGGCTCCTAATTTTGGCACCTGACTTAATTGCTTAAAGAAAAATAAAAATAAATCAGTTCTGCCTCTCTGAAACTATCTGTTATCTATATTTAAGCAGAGGAGCTACTGGATGTAAGAAGTTCCCTGTTTAAAGATGAAAGGGAGAGAAATACCTTGCTTTCTACCTTATGGTCATTGTGCATGTAAGCAGGCGAGGCAAAGCAAGACTTGAGATATCGTGAGCCTAGACCCCAGTGAGCAAAGCCAATGGTGTAGTCTGTGGGAATTCATTTAGGCAAAGGGGCACGGACCTGTAAGTCAAGGCAAATATCAGAGTCTTTGTGCAAATAACAAGGACTACTTCTGCTTTGGTATCTGCTGGTGACTCTGTGGCATCCTTCACAGCAATAGATAAATTAACCCACGCTATCACGCAGGGAGATTTTTCCCGTCTTTGTAGAGGGGACCAAAACAAGCACGAAAGGCAGCCCAGATTTAGCAAAGGCAAGAGGAAGATCTTGAACTGCATTCTAGCTAAGTATGAGACTACACCATCAAATTTTACATGCAAAGTATACAGCTCATCCCACTTACTCTCTCTTTATGGGCTTGTAGCCTATGCACTGGTACTGCACAGAAATGTGCTTTCCTGCCCATGTGGCGACTCCATGCACCAGTGAGGAGACAAGGCCTGCACATAAACATCCATGACTATATTTATAGGCTTCTCAGTTTGTTTCTGGAAGTGCAAGTAAGTCTGAGGGAGGCTGACATGGAAAGAGACAACAATGTTGTCAACACTGAGAGACAATAAGAGACAACAGTAGTAATCCCTTAACAAGTGAAATAATTCCCTTTTCCCTTCTATTTTCAATCTAATATGACTAAAGTAAAAAAATCCAAATGTCATTTTTCTTTCTCTTTGCCCTTTTGATTAATTCAATAAAAATACTAGAGAATTTTTAAGTGAAAGTATATGGAAAATTACTCACGGCCCTGGCATTTGTCCAGAAGGTCTGCAGCACCTCCCTTCTGGAGCTCCAGAGCGAGGAAAGCTTCATTCATTTGCCTTCTTCCAAGTTTCACATTCACTGAATCCAGAGGGGATCTGAATTTTCAGAGTATGTGTTTGAGGTCAAAGAGCTGCAATATTAGAGTTCAGATTTTACCATACTTTCTCAGACCTGAGCAAAAATGAGATTTCCAAGTACATCTGCATCATAACAACATTATTGTATCTCATAGTCCATTCTCTTTAGACCTAATAATGTTGCAGTACAAGTCAGAGGCAGCTGAGCCTAATGAGATAGATCAGAGGAGAAGGACCCTTTGGCCTTAAGACACAAGAGGTGTGCCACACCAGTCAGTGCTAAGGGGGAGGCTGATTGCTCTTTTAGGTCTTTACAGATGATCTCTATGTTTTGGTTTCCTGACTTCTTTTCTCTCTTCCCCTTAAATCAGCCTAACCCCCACTTTTTTAGAAACATGTATGGTGCAGCAAAATGCTTCAGGCTCAGCTGAGGATGAGGGGAAAGAAAACTAGTATCTTATGCTTCATACATTTTCTTCTGTGTAAAATGAAAAGCTCCCTCAATTTTTCCACTGTCTTTATCCCTTCTTAAAGCACCCAGACAACTTAAAGACATAGATGTAGAGTCTGAGTATCAAGAATCTATGTGAAAAACAATATTATCAGAGGATCACTCTGAAAACCTGTATTTCAGTGAGCTTTGTGCCATTTCCTGAATAACACCCTCAGATCTCATGTACTGTCTTATAATTACGAAAAATATAACTTGGTATAGCATGCACTATGTCAGCTTTGATTATGCCAGCAGAGAAAGACATGGGATACAGAGAGAGAATAAAGGAAGAATGATGGCTGTCTACTGGCTTATCAATTTACATCTCTCTACAGTAAATCTAAGTCCTTTGTGCTGTCAGTCATACACTCCTACAGCAGTGATTGCTGGAATATGAAAATCACGGCTTTGAGATCCATTTGTACATTCACATATTTGCACAGCCTTTCTGGGTTTATTGCTTCAGTGGCTGCAGCATCCCTCATCAGCATGGGACCCGTGATTTTGAGGCTTGACGTTTCCCCCTACTATGAAGCTTATGTGCAACTGTTCATACCAACAATCTCTGAATCACCACTTCTCCAGCTCAAATTATGAAGGAAAATGGAAAAAAACCCTCAGGAAACTGTAAAGGTAACAAATGATCATGTGTTAGATGACATTTCAGGCCTATAAATCCCAATAATAAGTTGTGATTGTGGCTAAAAATAACACACCTCCTCATCAAATATTTACTGTGACATAAGTAGCCACCTAGCCGACATCATGCTTTTGAACACATTAACAGCAACTGCATATTTTCAGCTGAAACGACACACTGGAAATTAATGAAGACAAGACATGAACAAAACCCATCTCACTGCTGCCATCACCTCTGTAGCAACTGTCAGCAGCAAAGAGCAGCTTCCTGGACATTTCAGAGGCATGGTGTTCAGAAAACAAAAATCATACTTGTTACAGGCACAACATGTGGTTATGCACACACACACACAAATTTCCTATGAGCTGAGCAGTAATTTAGGGCCTCACCCTTTCCAAGTTCTCTCCCATCAGGGCCCACAGCCAGGAGTGGGTCAGCAAAGATTCTTGCTGTTGTAAAATACAAATGGTGGTAGAAAAGCATTTTTTCAAACTTTTTATGTGCCCAGTGAGGGCAAACACTCCACCGTGTAAAATTTCCCTAGGATCACAGGTAACTAGCAAAGAGGAAAAGAAGAATCAAAACTACCCTTGCCCTAAGAACAGCCCTCATCTATTCCCCTAACGTGGAGTAGGCATTAAAATCTGTAGCAGAGTAAAACCCTCATCTAGATACTTGAATACAGTTTGCCTCTAATGGGTTAAGAATTGTGATGCAAGGAAAACAAAAGCCACTGGAAAATATGGCAGGATAGTAAATTATTGCTGATTTCCTGAACTTAGGTAAGTCAATCAGAATCCTTTAGAAAACTCTATAAGCAATGTTTCTGTCTTCAAATTCTTTGCATTAAAACCCAAAAAACTGCCATATTCATGCACTCAGCTTTTGAGCTGCATTCTGTAAGGCAAGTACAATTCTTCCAGATCAGCAAATCTGTACAATATGGCAGTGTTTGGTTTCCACACTGAATAAAACATAGTCTGTCCTATCCGATCCATTTATTAGACTCAGCACTATTTTCTCACTACAAACATTCCTAATAGCTTTGGACCATTCTCATCATGAAGTAACAAGAAGAGCATGAAATCACTACTGTCTTTAAAATTAATATATACATTATGTTTTGGGTTTTTTCCTTGTGTTGAGGCTGAAGTCTCCTAATGCTTGGCACTCCATGGAGCTTCTACCACAGAAGGTTATTTCCTCCTTGCCAACTCATAAAACCACAAAATTCCTGTTCCTGGGAGGGAGGAGTATTACAAGTAAGTAAATGACAATAGAGAGAGCAGAAGGTCGACATCTTCACAATTCACACTTAATTTTAACTGGAAAAGATATCTGAGTCCTGGAGTTTGATTTGAACCAGTAGGGATCGTTATTTGGGGAGCAGAAAGTTACCAGCAACAAACACCATTTTGCAGCATTTGTTATTGGTAATAGATAATCCGAAATAATATTTGCTATTTTTGCAGCTCCTTAGACATCCATGTTACCTTCACTCGAAGCCAGTCTCCCTTATGGCAAGACCATCAGCTTCTGCACCATCAGTAGGAGCAGCGCTGGGATTAATCCAAGGACCACTAAAGTCAGTAGCCTGTTACTGACAGTGGCCAACAGAGGATGTCTGGGAAGCAGTAAAAGAGCAAAGAAAGCCCACGGTGAGCCACAGTTATGAACTTACATTTCTCTTGTGTCTGTGCATCATTTGAACCAGCCCGAATTTTCATTGTAAGCGGCTGCCTGCTGAAATTGTCTCGGCAAGTCAAAAAGCCCAGAACATAGTGCAGTGAATGTCCGGTCTTGAGTTTTAACTACCAGGTCTTGACAGTCTTGCCAAGAATCTGAAGATGTATCTGTGCCCATAACACCAGAAAATCCATTAAAACACTATTCAGTCTTTCACCTACTTCGTGTTCTTTCACCTTTGAGACACGTTTTTGCATGAGAAGTACTTGAATGACAGGCCTTGCAGCAGCCTATCACACCAGAATAATGAAGGATTAATTACCTCCATCATCAGCACTCTATTATTATTTGTAGCATCAAGCGCCTGCTCTTTTCTTGGGAGCTACAAATGCCTGGAAACACAGAAAAGAAGACACTGTGCATTAATTCAACAAGTCTTCTAGCCTGCACCTGCGTTTAATTAGTTACTCTCAAATCAGACCTGCAGAGCCAGAAGCTGCAAGTGAGAGCATCGTTGACTGCTGGCCTGGCCGGGCTGCTGGCATAATTAATTGCATTCTTACCATGGCTCTGTCCTCTGCAAAAACAAAAGTTAATCATTTACTGGGAAAGTCTGAGCTGATGCTTCTCTGCCATTTGAGCCAGGGCATAGAACATTTCAATAACGGCATTCCCCCACTTTGTATTTACTGCTTGCCTCCCAAAATGACGTACTGACCACCTCAGTGCTGCTGGAGGCCTACATGGAGGTGGGGAGTGAGAAGATATAAATGAAAAAAAAAAAAAAAAAGTGAAAATCTGAACTAGAGAAGTGCTGACTACAGAAAATCACCACTTAGCAGATGTCCCGAAAACAAAGGCTTGCTTGGGCAGAGGTTTGGCAAAATGACAGCTAATAACCTGCCTGTGTTGGCATTTCTCTAGCCCTCAACATTACAGTGTTCATGTAAGCTTCAAGCTATTCATACATATTAATGACTATATCCTCAAAGCACTCTTCTGGAAAGAGGGAAGCATCATTATTGCTATTCAATACATGACAGGGAGTGGCTAAGGGTCTTCTCCAAAGTTTCCACAGAAACCAGCAGAAAAACAAGGTCCATTGTGCCTTGGTGTGCTGCTGATTTCAGCACAAGAACATCCTTCTTTGCCAGGAGCTCAGGCAACCATGGACTACATCTCATCAGAAGGCTGGCAAGAAGGCAGTGCAGAAACAGAGGTTTAGGCATGGAGCTGATATCTCCGAACCGAGTGGTACCTGTGGAGCGTGTCTGAATGGAAAGAACGGGGTACAGGTTTGAACAGGAGCCTTGCACTTTCGTCGCTGCAAAGGAGTGGGTGGGTTATTGCTCAGAGGTCCATGTCTTCTGCTCCCTCCTCCAAGGACGTCCAGCACTGTTTCCAGGTGGTACTCATGCAGCTGGAGCAAGGACAGGAGGGAGAGGGATGGCAGAGCTTGGCAAGCCTGGGAACGAGGAGATGTTTCCTTTCCCTTTTTGCTGGAATAACCCTCTGGGGTGATGTGAACTTTCCTCCGTATGAATAAACTGTGAATGGACTGTTTGTCTGCAAAGTGGGGAGAGGGACTTCACCACCAACAACCTCTGAAGTTTTTGAAACATATAGTTTAGAAATCATGGGCTTTCTTTTTAAATCTTTTTATTTCATGTTTTGAGCGCAGCCTGGTACATCTCTTTTTAAAATTAATGGCATATACTTGATCAAAAATGCTAAAATGCTGGTTCCAGCAAATTACACAGATAATTAAGCCTAATTTCAATAATGCTGCGAAACACTGCTAATAAATCTTTGGGCTCTTGCATTCCTTGAATATACACAAGCTACTTCTTGAACATCAAATTCCACCCTCACAGCTCCTTTTCTGTCGAGCTTTGGCAACCCCGAGCTAAATTCTGCTGTCAGTTATATCCCTGTAAGTCTGGAGCAATTGCTTGTCCTCGGTGGCATAACTCAAGATTACAGCTGTGTAAATGAGCACAGAATGTAGCTTGAAACGTTGTAAATCTGACCTTCAGCTTGCTTCCATGAAAGGGGAAAACCCAGGAACTTGTTTTCACATCCAGTAAGCTTCTTGAAAAACTACCCTGCATAAATATTATGATTTCAGTCATATATATAACAGTATTAAAACACAGTTAAAACTGCCCAGTATCTAGGTCTACTGGGAGGGGGCAAGATACTGAGTGTTATATTTATGAGCTACCACAAGCAACACTTGATTTTAATCACTGATGTGTACTTTGGCCCCCTACTATGGCACATCAAGACCTTCAACTTATTCTTGGTTAATAGGTCACTGTCTGACTGCAAGATACTGCAGGATTTCATCACCAGCAGCCCTTGAATGTTGATCACTCAACCTCCATGGACGTTGACCACCCAACCTCCCAACCCACAGAGGGTTGGGTCTATTGTTTTGAGGGGGCTCAGGGGGTGTGCCCCTCCCAGACCACTGGAGAGTAAGACCTCTATGGACGTGGGCATCACCATTGTTCCTGCTGAGCTGTTAGCTCCCTGCCCCCCCGAAAAGCTGACCCAAGGCATCTGGGGCCACATCTTCACATGGGGATGGACATATCTGTCCTAGTGTCCCCTATGCAGTGGGGTTTCGCACTGGCTCAGCGGCACTTCTGCCTGTACTCTCAAAATAGCTGAAGGACCAAGGAAGTGAAATCTCCCTTGTTGCCTCAACTCCACATAATAAGCAGGCCCAGCAAATAAGAAAAACACTCTCACAGCCCTAAGTACTTTCCCAGACTCCTTTTCGCCACCATTTCTCTGAAGGGTATTGTAGAAGACTCGTCAAATGGAGGGTATTGTAACACACTTACCAAACTGAGTTAGAAGGAAGAATATGACAAAAAACAGGCTTCTAAACAAAACATCAAAAAGAAACGAGAAAATAATAATTTCAGTGTGTTTTGTTTGTAGAAGCACAAGTTAAATAATTCATGATTTTTCTAAACAACTTGTTTTTGGAGAAAACATCATTTGCCAAAAGTGCAGTATAATCCTTGCAGGGTTGCCATTTGCAGTTATGAAAGCATATCTTAGTTATTACTTACATACACATCTGAAGTGTTAGCTAGATTCAGGCTAGAAAAAACACCAAAATGCTGCACAGTAAGTGCTCCTATACATGATGATTTTGATCATCAGACTATCCAAATCTCTTTGCCCTGTCCTGATATGTCCATGTAACATTCAGAAATCTCTATCAGGCGAGTAAGTATAACAAATTAGTGGCCTATACATTCAGGACTTTTATCTGCCTAAAGAATAAAATGATGGCTCTGTACTACAGCACACAGCTGGACAAAACTGGACAAAGATGCACATATCTGTGGCAGCAAGGACATTTATCAATGGAAGAAAAGCTTTCAGACGATATGCCAGCATTTTATTAGCTTCTAGACTGCATTATCAATCTTTAGCAATATAGAAAATTAAAAGTCACTGCATTTATGCAAAATACTTTTAAACAAGCAGCATCTCTTGTCTTCATTTCTAACTTTCTTAAAGCATAATTAGATGCATTACCATAAATGAATGAAAAAGCCACAAAATCTCATCAAAATTTGAAGGGAGACTGGATCCAAGTACAACAGCCTGTAATTCACTTGCCATTGGGGGGCTGCTGTTAAAAAATGGACCAAAGTCACTTTGTGCTGATTGCTATTTTAACCACTTTAAATATTTTAAAATAACATTTCCATTTTTCTTTCTACATAAAGGAGTGAATGTGCTTTCTATTTTAATTTCCAAACTGAAAAAGCAACAGAACAGTGTTCGAAGAAGCCATTTCACATGCATGTTCAACACAGACATGTACCTGGAGATAGCAGAGGGGGCAATATTCTTGACTAGCACCATCAACAGATCAATAGAGTACTAGGAAACTCTAGCAGGCCAGCTAAGGACCTATATCAGTGATAAGAAATAAGAGGAAATTTCTCTTTACTTAACAATGAAAACAGTTTCCATGATAAAATCTTCCTAGAGACTGGTTTGTTTTGGAAACTCTCTGGAATCTGCAATTCCTTCTGCAAAAGCGAGCTGTTTCTGTGGAATCAGAACAAAATTACCCACAGGTACTTAAACTAAAAAATCATTAATAAAATTACCTAGATTTAATTTATTCTTTTTTTTCCCTCCCCTGCTTTCCACTAGCTTGTCACTTCTTCAGAGTTTGTCTTGAGCTAAATGTCACTGCAAAATGATGTGTTGGGTGCAGAATAATAAATTTCATCCAAGACCTTTTGAGTTACAGGTCTTTTAATATAGTAACTGTGGGCAAGCTGGGCCCTCATTGTGCTCCCACTAATGTCAATGAGTATTGCTTGCCTGTGAGTTCAGAAATGGATACCGTCCCTGGCTGCGACAGATTCCTCCTAATCTAAATTGGTCACACACTGCCACTGCCTGTACCTCATTTTCTGGGTGCCCATCTTCAGATATCCAAAGATTAATTTGCAGGGTAGGTAGGTTCTCTTGGAAGCGGAGGGAAGACAATCCCTACTTTGTGCACACAGACTCTTGCCATTTGGATGCAGTTGCTGTCTTTCACACACAGCCCTTGCAAAGGAGTCTTCCCCGCTACCATCCTAAATGCAGGCAAGTAAATGCAGGTGTAAAGGGGAGAGCTTATCTGGTTAATGCTTTGTGTCTGCAGCACAGTGGCAAATGTCCAGGGAAGCAGAGAACACAAAAAAAAGGAAACAAGAACTGGGAATTTATGCCTAGAACAGACAAAAAAAAAAAAAAAAGGGCATTTCATGTTAGTGCTGGCAGAAAGCTGGGTGCAAAGACACTGTCATTTGGTCTTTCGTTCTGGCTGTGGTCAGGATTTGTATGTTTTTGTAAAGAAGACCATCCTGCCTTTAAAAAAAAAAAAAAACACAAAAAAACAAAAACCAAAACCAAACAAACAAAAAAAAAAAACACCACACAAAAAAACCCCCACCCAAACAACAAACCAAACCAACCATTTTCTCCTTTCAGTAAAAACTAAGCATGACCTCTTGTATCTGGCTAACTTATCAGGTGGAAAAGATTAACATCATGAAGCTCAAAGCAATTTCAACAAAAGCAAGGCACTTGAGTTCCCTACAGGGACCTGCCCAGTTAGCTGACCTTCTTTTTTGATTTTCCTCTCTACAACTAAGTTTTTCAGGAAACAAAAAGAATAAGAGCACTTCAGCGCACCCAGTCAGCTGTGAATATGCACAGAATAAAGATACTTTGCTGAGAATGCCACAGGGAGAAAATGACTGATCCTCTGCAGAGTTCAGGAAACCCAAAACCCCTACTGAATAGTGAGAGTGAAAAATAAAGAGATAAAATAAACCCAAGCCAACCACAAAGGATATTTATTCAGTCAGGAAACACCATCCATCCACAGCCCAATGTTTCACTTCACAATTCTGATATGTTTCAATACATTTTTTCTGGGCTACATAATATACCATTCATTAAATGCATGCATATATATTAGTCCTAAAAGACTGAACAGTTTCCCTTGCCAGCTTTTCCGTATCAGATTTTCCCATGTTTATAATGTCTTTCTCTGCTGCTGTGAGATATACCTATACAAACAAAAATCAATCCCTGCCTGACTGCACAGGGAAACACTAACCCTGAGGAACCATCACATGCAAACAGTGTGGACAGCCTAGATTTCACTCCTTTAACCTGATCAACTCTCAGAAGATGAAAAGCAGGTCAGGATTTTTGCAACAGGACTTTGATTTTTTCAATAGACTTGTTCTCCTGAGGTCTTCACATCACTGTTGGAGGATAGGAGTTGCTGGCTGAACACGAGGAGAGCCCCTGACACACAGCAGGTCAGTAAAATGTGGACTCTCTAAACCCTTAGATGTGTATTTAAGCATACAAGTAGCAGGTGAAACCCTGGCCCAAATTACATCCATGGCAGTTTTGCTGTCAACATCAGTGGGGCAATATTTTATCCACCGGGATTAATTTATGAGATTAATGTAAAGGACCAGGGCCCAAACTGTTCTTTGCTCATCAGAAATGAATAATACTGAGTTTGAAGTAACACCAGATAACCAAATTACACATTCAAATAAACACATTATGATGGACTGCAGCAGTGTAAGTGAAAAATATTATTCACCTTCCAGGAGAAAAGAAATAGTTTTTAAATGAACCTTTAATTTAATCTATCCCTTTAGATTATTAGATTAAAAGAAAAATTTATTACCCTTTAGGAAATATACCCACAATGGAAGCTTCCTAGGTAGCTCTCACAAAAACATTCAAAATATATGTGAACACACACTCTAGGTTTCCATAAATGTCAACATTTATTTCTGGTAAATATTGTCCCTTGCTTTATCTCTGCCAGTGGTATCCCCTCAGACCAATAAATCCATGCAGGAGTCCATACCTACTTATTACTCTCATTGGATTAGCAATGATTACAAGTGACTGCTGCATAGATGAACTGCATGGAGTCCGAACTCTTCCCCCATGGAACATCAGCTTCCCACCACTGCATGACCCCCAGGAGATATTTTCCTGCTCTCAAGCAGTATGGGTGTTCCTGATGAACCAGGAAAGTGCAAGGTCTGCCCCTGCTCTCAGATCAAAGTTACCACTGAGCATTTTTTAATGATGAGTCATCCCATAGCTAGAAGGGCCATCCTACACTGCCTTGCTACATATGTCTACCTGGTTGTCATGCAGTAATCACATATACTAATCATACAGACCAGAGGTCAGGATAATCTAACATGTTTTCTCCAGAATGCCCCTAGGAGAGATGGAAGAATTGCCATGCCCATTTCTTAAATGAGAAACAGTCTACATGTAACAGCACAGGCCTATAAGCAGGCCCTTCACTTTGAGTGTGGCAAATGGCAACTGCAGCCAAAAAAGTGGGGCCTAATGGAGAAAAGACTCTGCTAAAAAGGAAAGGACTAAATTCACCCTAGGACTGCACTGAGCATACAGGTTCCTGCAAAGCAGACAGTCTGAGTGCAGGGAAGCGGAGGGTAATACAAGGCAATTCACTGGTTTCCCAAAGAAGACAATACTGCCTGCAGAGGGCTCATGGCCAAGACAAATAGAGATGTGCTGATTGTACATCTGCCCACAGGCTAATTTTGTTGTGGGAGAAGGGAGCCTCGGAAACATTGAGCTATTTTCCATTGCAGGAAGCCCTTGGTGATGATGGGAATGTACAAACTGCCCATTCTTTCCCTGGGAGTGAACTGTCCCTGGGTTGCACCAGGTGTGAAGGAGTCTGCTGGCACAAGGTCCCTTTGAACCAAAACCGAGGACCTGAGGGGAGCAAGAGGGAAAGATGAAAACAAGAACAATTTAATGAGAATGTGGAGAAGAGCTTTAGCCTTTTGCTAAGGGCAAAAAAAGGAACAAAACCCACTGGACATGAACTCCAGTGCCTCTGAGTGAAGGTCCACCCCTACCTCAGGATGCTGAGGAATTGAGCTATGAAATAGATGTGACAACACGTAGCAGTCAGGCTTGCTGCGAACTTCTCTTTTATTGACCACAAGCAAGGAATACTCAAAGGAATCCAAGGAAAAATACAACTTGTGCTACTGGTGAAAAATAAATACTTGTTCTGTGGCAAAGGAGTAACCTGGAAACAAAAGAGAGACTGGGAAGCCACTGTGGTAAGTGAGCCTAAACAGCAATCACAGTGAAATGTCTGGGAACCCTGCCTCTGTACAAGTAACGATATGTTTGGTGCTCCTGAAGCTGTTCTCAAAACATGCTCTAACAATGATGCATTTGCACTGTTTCAAATTTGTGCTGAAGACCATTAATTCATAGATGGAAAAGGCCAAATGAATGGCTTGACCTTGGAACTTGGCCTGGAAGGTATCCTTAGTCTCAGCAAGAAAAGCGTCGTTCATTTTGCATAGAAACGCCTGAGAAGAGAGCATGAGAAGCCCAGGGATGTTAGTGACCTACCTGGGTTTTCTGTTCACTTAAAGCCACCTTAGACTTCAAATTGAGTCATTTCTCCATTTGCTACAAACATTCCCCAAACCCCACGGGGGCATGAAATCTGATCCAGTGTTTTCCCCAACATGTTGCTGCGCAGACCAAGAAGTCAGGAACGATGGAACAAGCTCCAGGTCAAACTTTCTTTCCAGGTTTGGGGAAGGCTAAGGCCTGGCCTTGCAGTGCATGTAGCCTTCAACTGGGAACTGGCCTCCTGCCCTAAGACCCCTTCACCTTCAGTAAAGGACAAATGCATCAAGAGGAGCCTGCCACAAGAGCCAGGTAAACCCGCTCATTCCTTTCCACGGGGTGGATGGAGCTTTTCATGAGATGCAGCTCCTGTGTCCACAATAACAGCAGTTAGTTTGTCTTCTGAAAGGTGGGAGGTAGCTATCACCTAGATTGCTGTTACTGGAGCTATCTTGACTGTGGGTGTTGATATGGGTATGAAAGATACCAATGGGCAATGATCCCTCTCGCCTTTCAATCTCTGTGCTGGCTTGTGCTGCTGAATAACGTGCTTCAGTCTACAGATTGGAGCTTGAACTGTGTCACTAAGTAGCTTCACTGCAGTTAGGCATATTTAGATGCTGCCTTGAAATCCTTCTCCAGTCCATGTAAGGACCTCAGTCCTGACGTTTGCAGGGGGCTGTATTTATAAGTGATGCTTTAAATGCTGGACTCTGTCCCCTGAGTTGGAAGGCCACCTGCTTTCCAGCAAAGATTCAGGGAAAATCCCCAGTGCTATCTGCACCTGGATGCCAGAAGGTCAGCCAGGCTCTCCAAAGCAACGTGAGGCCATGAGGCACCCCAGTGTACTGCAATACAACAGCTGTCATGAGAAGCCCGAACAGACTCTCAGGGGTGGGGAGCACCAGTGGCTGTGATGTGGCAGCTCTCACATGGGCTAGCCTAATACGTCTTTCCTCCCCATGGCCCTGCTACTAGGAGCCATACTTTCCAAAAGTGTCACAGTCCTTCCCATCTGCTGGCGATCCACCTCCTCCCTGGGCTGCTTCTGTCATTCACTCTCCCCTGGGCACCAACAGCAGACCCTACACCTGGGGTGACCCCTGAGGCCACACACTTGCACCACAGTGGATGGCTCAAGATGAAAACCCCTACAGCGGGAGATCAGCCAAGTTCATGTCCACCCTAAGCAAGAGCCCTCTCACCTGCTGACAAGTGACATACCAGAAAATGTAAAAACCAATGCTGCCTTTGCCCTTGCAATCCAGCATAAATCATACCAAAAGGCAGAAGAGGTGGAAGCCAATTAGCTTTTCCCTTTCGCACACTCATCTGTCCCTCTGCCCATGTCCCCTCACCAGGATGGGAAGCAGAGGCTTCAAAAGGCCCGAAGGCTGTCCCTCAGTTTGTCCAGACTGGTTAGAAGCAGAAAGTCCTGATGCAGGTGGCATGAAACCTCGTCTTGTGAGAGCTCATCTTGGAAGTGCAGAGAGCTCAAGACATGGTTTGAATTTGGCAGCTTCCCTCCAAGCTGCCCACAGTTTCCTTGGCACAAGAGTGAGCCTGGGACGTGTCCCATCTGGAGTCTGGAATCCACTCTCCTCTATGTGATACTCCAAAAAGAAAGGGACAGAGCCTGTAAGCTGCAGAAGGTGTTCGCTTGGAGTCACTAAGAGACAAAAAAGAAAAAATCAGTGTACTGAAAATACAAGCCCAAACGTGTTCCTTAACATTTCCATACACAGTACTGTGCAATACACCTTTTGCAAGTGTGTTTTAACCATGTTTCTGTTGATCCTGCCTTGTGCCCACTCTGGCTTGTATTTAACTTTCCACAATGGACCACACTCAGCTTTTGGCACAATAAAACAAATAGGTTTCTTCCTTTTGTATTTGTGCATGTCATTAACATTTAACACATGATGCTGCAATGTCAATGGAATTGATGGCTTAATGGAAGGAATTTTAATTTAAGTAATATTTCCATTAATCTAAAAGCTCTCCCTTAAAAGTCTGTAGAATTTATTTATTGGAAAAATTCCAGCATAATTCTACTGAAAATTCTCCTCTGAATGATAATATGTCAGACTTTTAAGGATCTCTTCTGGCAGATTTTCTTTTCGCCTTTGACTGTTACTGACATAAGAATACATTTCTCACAAGTCTTCTGTGTAACAAAAAAAAAAAAAAAAAAATAGAAAAAAAGAAAGAGGGACTGCTGCAGAAATCACAGTAGGTGCAAAACGCCACAGCCCCAGATCGGTCCCCTTGGCTGGAGAAGTGCATCCCAGATTTGTTACTGGTTTATTTTAGGTTATGGAAAATGCAGAGGATTAAAAAGGCAGAAGGAAGCAGATGCCATGCAGGCAGAGGCAGCTAAAAGCCAATCTCCATCCGAGAGCGCAGAGGCACTGCACCCAGCACAAGAATGTGTTTTGAGGCAAAGCTAAGCTCTGGCAGCTGGGTCTGGGACAGAGAGGTGCAGCTGCACTAGAGGAGGCGAATGAGCAGGCAGCATTCCTGCTCTCAGAAAACAGTAAAATCCACCATGCAAACCGAATAAATGCTGGCCTGCACTGGGTGTCCTCACACCCCTGTGTTTGTGCTCACTGGCTGCAGAGCACAGGGGAACGGGATGGAATCAGAGCTGCCTTCAAGCCTGAGCTCAGCCTGCAGAGAGCAGCTGCTTCATGTTTGCCCCTTTCCAGCTGCACACAAAGGGCACAGATCCGATTGTGTCTCGTCTAAGCATGTGCCATCAAGGGTGCACGCACACACGTCTGCACGCGCGTTTCTCTGGGACGACAAACCCGGGTACTCTTCTGTCCAGACTTCTTTCAGGGAGAAGAGGGAAGACTAGATACACGTGACAGTTGTGGTCACGTCACTTCATGATCTGCCGAATGACACACGCAATCCCTGGCAGCTCCAATTAGGCAATGGAAAGTGTCTAAATAGGACAGCACGGAGCAGCTTCCCTGGGAGCACAGCCCCGAGCTCGGGATGCCATGGCTCCATCCAGGCACTTTTGTCCAGCCTTCACCTCCCCCAGCCTGGGAATGAGGTGGTTGTGCAAACAGCGGGGAGGTGCAGGCGCGTGAGGATGACTACCTCTCTCCTAAATGGCAGCAGGCTCCCTACCAGACATCCAACACGGAGCCCTGTGAGTCAGTGGAGGCAAGAGAGGCCCACTCGGGCAGACCCACTGGGCTTCCCTCCTTCCCATGCCATCCAGCTGCCAAAACTTGCCAGCCCCAAGGCACAGCCGAGGCTGTGTGTGCATGAAAATAAGGTTCAGCAGCCCAACACCACCCCAGGGCCAGGCCAGCACAGGCAAAACCTCCACCCCACTGCAGCTGCTTTGAAGAGTTTAGATCCAAACTGAGCACACTGAGAAGCCACTTTGCCTGCTCTGGCCAGCACGGGTGGATGTCCCCACACCATGGCAAGTCCTCCCCTGGGCTGCACAGGGGTTAGGTACAGGACGACACTGTACTGAGACCCTGAAGACATCCAGAGCAGCACTGGTGGGCAGTGCAGCTCTCCCCGCTACAGACCTAAGTTAAGCAGCAAGGAGTGAGGTCCAAGTCAGGACACAGCACCTCTCTCCCTTCCTCTCCCCATCCACTGCCAAAACACCCTTGGCTCTACTGAAGAATGCTGTGCTGCAGCCAGTGGCCTATTCATTTTAATTTAGGGTAATTGTCAATAAGAGCTCAGAAATTAATCGTATGAAGTGGCAACGCCTCATCACAGCAGAATTTGCTTAGGTTTTGGAAGCGCTTTCAGCCCACGAGATCCTGTCTCTACCTGTGGGTTGCACCTCCAAGACAGGCTGGTTTCTCAAGGAGGGGAGGTGGAACTGCTCCAGCAGTGGGTGTCCAGCAGCCAGAAGACTTTCCACTCAACTATCTAGCCCAGCGCTGGGAACACAGTACTCCCAGCACCTCAGTACAGGGCCAAACAAAACCCACTTCTCTTCCTTCCCAACAGGAGATTTCTTCTGGAAGATGGCATTGACCCCACAGTTTCATGGTGCTCACACATGGATGTGAGTGGAAAAGAGCATGCTCCCTTCCAGCCACAGCTCTGCTGAGGTCTGTCTTTCTCCACAGTTAGGGAGGGTCAGGCAGGGCAGCCAGCCCTTCATGTGTGGCCTGAGCCTGGTCAGCATCTTTCGCTCTTCATCACTCAGCCATGCCTCCCATGTCCACTGGCTCTAGATGTCTCGCTTTCTCCCCTCCTCCCCCTGCTCCTCCTTGCATAGACCAATTCCGTGACACATCCAAAGGAAGACAGTGAAAAATACATTATTAGTAACTCTTACCTGGACAATATAAAATGCTCCCACTTTTTGCCACCCAAAGAGCTAAGTAAATCCACCTGCTTTCTACTACATGCAGCATATTGATGATGACCATCTCCTTACAGTCTTGTGTGGGGAAAAACATCGCTAAGTCATCGCCATGGTATATACGTGATACAGAACACACTGAAGGAAGTCACTCTTATTAGCAGCCAGTCAGTTAGTTCATAAAGCCTCTGGAGACAGATGAAGACTTTGCCTTTGCATGCCTCATTCTTCTCATTCGTGCATCACCCTCTTTCTTTTTCCCTTGTCTTCTCCTCCACTCCTAGCACCTCCCTGTGCCCACTCCAGGTTTCAGTCATGATCTAGTGGATTGGGCACAGGCCTGACTAGCAGCTCTCATAACTGGGGAGCCAAGTCACATCTCTGCAGCTGGCTCAGTCCATATCACTGAAGCCCTCAGCGGCTCTTTTTCCCCACCTGGGAAGCAGCTATGCTTACCTACTTTGGGAAAGACATTATTTCCACTTAATATACCTAAGAATAGTATAAGGTGTTGTTACATTGGAAATCTAAGGTGTGAGAGAGGCATGTCTACCAACTGCTTTGCACGGCCACACACAGCTCCAGGAGAGCTATCTAGGATCTGCATCCCCCAGGGCTGAACTAAAAAAAGCAGCATCAAGATGGCATCTGGAGGAGCCTATCCATCTCCCTCCCAGCAGGGCGTTAAGCAGCTACACTAAGCGCAGCTGACAGTGGGAAAGTTAATGGGTGCGTGCATTAACCTACATAAACATGTTTAAGCTAGGAGGGTTATGCAGAAATCAAATAGGTTAAGTTTCCAGGCCTTCTGTTCCAGAGATCGTGAAACTAACTTCAAGGGCTCGAGCTCTGCCTTGAGATGGCAGTAAAGTGACTTCACATCATCACATTTTTTACGTCAGACTCATCAGTGTAAACGTGTACGTGTATGTGCATACATGTGTATGTCTGCATATGCTGCTCAAACTGATTTTTTTAAATTTCTCCCTACTACCTCCAGAAACATAGATCTATTAAATGCATGATAATGGATGGGTTTATTTCTTTAGGCTCATAATGTACCCCTGCTGCGTTCACTGGTCCAGGCAAGAGTCAGCAGGCGGCTTGCCCTGGTTTGGCACAAGCCCACTACTTAATAGATCTGTGCCATAGCACCAAAAGGTTATGGTGAAATTTTATTTCCTTGACATAAGCAACAGATACTACTGTTGGGCTTAACAGCAGATACAGAGCCTTGAAGTAAATATTTCATGATAAACAAGAAACCTGTGTAAACACTGAGTTTAGATATATAATTGATGATGGATGCACTTGGGACTGGAGCAAGATCTAGAGCACTTGGCTTTAGACACAATATCCAAAGGAGTTACCTCTCCCTTTGGGACCTCTGATATGTCTTCCAGGGTAAGCCTGTTCAACCCAGCTGTATCTAGGAGCTCAAGCTGCCCTAAAATTCTTGAGCCATGTGGGCTGGGAAGAGAAAGAGGGAGCAGGAGCAAAGCCAGACTTGGTGAGTGGAAAATCTCTCCCATAAAAGCTTGCAAGACCTTTAAGAATCATTGTAATGGCTTTTTGTTGTTGTACTTGCAGGGATCATTTTTTAAAACAAAGAGATAACATTTGGTTCATTTCTTTCATTTTGGAAAAGGGCAGCTCCTAAGCCCTTATCGTTAAGAAATAAGAGCAGTGTTACATGTTCAAACAATTTATGTGAGGATCCTGCCGTTTGTTATGGGAACAGCAAGTACAACTGCAAGTCCATTATCATCCCTCCCTGCCTCTGAATGCACAGCATGAGCAAGTGAGGAAGATTAGGGGTAAGAGCAATGGAGCCTGCAAAGTCAGTGACAAATATTCAGTACTTAAAACCCTCTCTGAGGCTTCCCACACTGAAGTGAGGCTTTGATTTGGTCAGCGGCCAGACAAGGACCCACTGATTTTTGTCCAATTTACACCAAGTCTCAAAAAATAGCAACCTCTATTCATGATCTGACGGCTGAGAAACACTCTCCCAATGCCCCAGTGAGCAATGGTGATGGGAAGTGGGTGACAGAACTGATACAAATAAGTTACTAGCATTGGAAGGAGTTCCTGGACACTTGCCCATCTTAAAACCTGCCAGTTTTATCTGCCTTTTTACTTAAAAAGAAAATATCACAGAGCAATGGCATTACATTCTGGTCTTGTTTTAAAACCCACGCTTCCTCTGACCTCCACTCCCCATATCTTCACCCTCCCACTCACAGCTAATCTCTCCCTGCCTCCCCTTGCTTCTCTGTTGTTTCTGCAGACAACACGTTTATGTTGCTGCGAGTCTGCAGCAGCCGACAGACGATTTCTCATAATAAACCACTCCTGGCTGCACAGCCAGTCTGGGCCCCACCATGTGAGCAGTCATCAGTTTATGGGTTTTGAAAAGGAGGAGCTTTGCACACAAGAAAAAAACCACATCTCCTGTAACAAGAGCCCATGAGAAGGCAAGCACAGTGGGGTGGAAGAGGAGGGGAGCGGGGACCGGGAGGTTTTGGTGCAGCCCTCCATGGCATCCCACATGGTAAGTTCTCAGCAGTGAGCCCATCGCAGGCAGGAAAAGGAAAGTCAGTTACCAACAGGCAGCAGGCAGCAGCAAGGCACCTGCTGGATTTACTTAGCAAGAGCTTAGCTGCCTTTAAACAAAGAGAAGGTTTCTGAGGAGTGATAGAGACCAAAATAGCAATTTAAGCAGCTTTCTGAGAGTGTGGCCTAGCTGTTCAGGCACATCCTTCTGTTCAGCATTTCTGCCTGCAGATGTAATTAGGCACAGGTGCAAACAGAATCACAGAATCGTCTAGGTTGGAAAAGACCTTGAAGATCATCCAGTCCAACCATTAACCTAACACTGACAGTTCCCAACTACACCACAGCCCTCAGCGCTATGTCGACCCGACTCTTAAACACCTCCAGGGATGAGGACTCCACCACCTCCGTGGGCAGCCCATTCCAACGCCTAACAACCCGTTCTGTAAAGAAATGCTTCCTAATATCCAGTCTAAACCTTCCCTGGTGCAACTTGAGGCCATTACCTCTTGTCCTATCGCTTGTTACTTGGTTCAAGAGACTCATCCCCAGCTCTCTGCAACCTCCTTTCAGGTAGTTGTAGAGGGTGATGAGGTCTCCCCTCAGCCTCCTCTTCTCCAGACTAAACAACCCCAGTTCCCTCAGCTGCTCCTTGTACGACATGTGCTCCAGACCCTTCACCAGCTTTGTTGCCCTTCTCTGGACATGCTCAAGTAATTCAATGTCCTTTTTGTAGTGAGGGGCCCAAAACTGAACCCAGTAATCGAGGTGCGGCCTCACCAGTGCCGAGTACAGGGGTAAGATCACTTCCCTGTCCCTGCTGGCCACGCTATTGCTGATGCAAGCCATTGGCCTTCTTGGCCACCTGGGCACACTGCTGGCTCATAAACGGAGGACCTTGGAAAGAAGACGCCATCTGCTATGCCACGGTGCCTGTTTAAGCAGAGAGCTGCAACGTTCCCATCACAGTGACCTGTCAGGGTAGTGGCCATTTCCAAGGGAAGGTGTCCATAAATGAGAGGTTGTTAACTCCTACGCAGAAGCCAGCAGTAGTCCAAGAACCAACCCTGAGCCTGGCTGCTTCCACCACCCCACAGATGCGGTGGTGCTCCCAGCACAGGGTTGGGGTCCAGTGTACCCAGTTCTCCGGAGGGGATGGCAGCTTGCACCATCATGCTGGGCTGTGACTGAGGAGTGAGGGAGGCTGGCCGGTGTCAATGTCCCCTTGAACCATCACGGCTGAAGCTGCCTCTGGAGCAGGCGGCACCTTGATATCGCTCCTGGCAATGATGCTTTATCATGGGAAAAAACAGAAAAGGGAAGGAAAAAAACCTTAGCTGGGGAGATGACTAAATAAAGCAATGACACCCTGAGCTGATGAGGTGTCAGGGGACAAATGGGCCCCCTCAGGCGGAGGCCACTTCCCATTACAAACTCACTGTTTTTGGAAAGAGCGGAGCATCAAAGAAAACTCTCTTTGGGAAGGCTGTATGGACAGTGGAGGAACACCCTACCCCGGGAGGAGATGAGGAGTCAGGGGAAGTTGCCGTAATTGTTCAGCCTAATTGTGATCGTGTCCTCCTCAGCCTCTCCAGCGGCGTTCCTGTGCCTATGGTGTCTTCCTCCCCCTTCAGAGGGAAACAAATTTACGGGCTTGGCTGACATTATTCATTTCACCGGAAATTTGAGAGGGAGCCACTTGTAAAAGTCTGTGTAAAACAAAAAGAAAGAAAAATGGCAGAGGGACGGGGCTGGTAGATATTGGCAGTTACAGATGTCTTTATCTGCTCGAAACAGAAGAACTGCACAGAGTACTCCAGTCACCTACAACAGGGAAAGAAAGAAAAGGGAAAAAAAAGGCATAGTTAAAGGATGAACAGGCCCATAGGCTTGGAGAAACCTGTGTGTTCCTACACCTGAGCCGAACTGCTTGCTGCAGGTCCCTGCAGCCACCCCTGTGCCAGAACAGGCCTGTCACGAGGGGCCAATGCAGCTATAATGATGAGCCTGAAGTACAGCATGGTAACTTCTAAAGAAATTGAGATGTAATAGGAAGTACCAAAGCTGTGGGAACAGCAACTTTGCTTCTTTCTGGCTCTTCTGTTGGAGCCTCAGATGCTTTGGACAGTGATCAATGAGGGAAAAACAACAGCATTTTCCATCTGTACTTGCTAAACAGACACACTTGTATGAGCAGCTGCTGCAACCAGGGCATCCCACTGGCATCTTCTGCCCATGAATCCATGGCTGGAGCAAGATGACTCCTGCTACAGAGGCTTAGCAAATGCACTGCTTTATAGAATAAGAAGTTTTGTACCAGTGATAAAAGAATAAAAGAGCTGCTCCCAGGAAACACCACTTTTAGTTATCAAAACTGGTGTCAAGGCACTAAGTGGAGGGTGCCAAAGGGCACAGCCAAATGTGCTAAAGCAGTGTGGCACTGTGGAGTTGATGGCTGCAGCCTCCAGAACAGCTCTGGCACCCCAACACGTAGCAGAATTCAAGGCCAGACACCTGAAGGGTCCAAAAGCCCTGGCTCTGTGGTCAAAAGAGACACATCTCAAACTGAAGTTACCAAAGCATTCTAGAAAAAAAAAAACAAAAACAAACAACAACAAAAAAAAAAACAGTGCAAAGGAGGGAAATAATCACTTTATGGGAGTGAGCAGCAAATTAAGACTCTGAACCAGCGGTCAAAATGTAGACATGAGCCCTTGAGAGTGGAGGCATGATGAGATATGGGAGGTCAGAAGAGGGCACATGGTTAAACCCGGTCAGCCAAGTGCTTGAACTACTTCAGAAGGCTTGAATATGTTTTGGTAATGCTAAAGCCATGATGTTTGCAATGCAGCACGACATGCCTAAGCCCATGCTCCATCGCTCAGCACCTCAGTGTACCTGATGGTGCCATTGCCATGTATTAAAAATCTGGACTTTTCACCCTCCAGAGTGAGGGAGGTGTGGGTGCTTGGCATGCATTATCTGCATTACCAAAAGTATCCTGTAAATACTTCCTCAGCATTTCCATTGGAATGTTCAGTTCCTGTAGAGTATACTCTTTCCTCCCAGGTGCGAACCATACCAAGGATGGGGAGTCCCTCCATGGCTCCCTACCCTGCCTCTCCACCAACCCAGACCTTCTCTTTCTCTCTACACCACAGTCCCCATGGATGGGGGATCTCTGACCACAGGGACCTAAACCTATCAACTGGTGCTGTCCTGGCAGCAGCGAGCAGCAAACTTAGAAGCTTTAGCACCATCCCTGTGGACACAAATCCAGCTCTCCTGTAGCTCCTAGTGCTTTTTAGGAGGCAATCCCTCATGCAGAATTTACTTCATACAGTTTGGCACATGGCAGAGATGTGTGTCAGAAGCACCACGAAGGTGCCTCTCTTAGAGTTCACTGTAATTCCCCAGTTTCTGTAACTGAGTCCTGTAATTGAATGGATAGGAACGTCAGCAGAATTTTCTATTGCTTATAGAGAACAAAAGACTTAAAATTTAACCTGAGTGACATCTGAGGGCTCAAACCCATAGACTCAATAAAATGCATGGCAGAGAACACCAACACATTTGTTTGGCGTTTTCATGAACATTTCTTTCAGCTAGTCTTACAATTTATGAGCTGGGGAGATCTGACTCATGGTTTTCGAACGTTTGGGATTGGCAGCAAAAGATACCCCATGCATGTTTGTACCTCGCTGTCTCTGAAAAGGTCAACACCACTCATTAAGCGGTGTGTCAATGCTCTTGCAAATAAAGCACCCGCATAGCTGGACAAGAGATGTAAATGAAGTTGTGATGTGTATTATGTTTTATGGAGTAGGATGCTGTTTCACTGAGGGGCTGACTTGAACAGGCAGCTTGGTCTCCTTCTGTCTTTCTAATTTCCTGAGATCCTGTGATGTCAGACAAGGTTTATGCAAAGAAAATGTTACAATATCCAGCATATTCACATATCCAACACACAGTAGAGGTGTAAATTGTAGATTTATTTCTGCAAAATTCACCTTCACCTCTCTATTCTAGTCAGTAGCATCCTTTTACACAGCTCAGGTGAATTTCCATGAGCAGATGATGTTACAATTTACTTTGGGCATCAAAATCTCTACTTAGTGCTCATCTGTTTCCAAACAGTCATGGAACCTGTAGACGGGCAAACCTGCAAAAGAAAAATACAAGAAAAAACTCATACACACATATTAAAACATCAAAACTGTCTATGAAATGAAAGCTTTCTCCTTGCTCTTCTTAGAAAAACAAATAAACAAACCAAATGTATTTGAAATCATGAGCATATAAAGAAGGATTTGTTTCTATTATCATAGTGAGCAGGATGCAATACATACTGCTGAAAGGTTCACAACTATGCAGCTCTATAGAGGTTTATGTCAGAAAAACTGGAAAACCAAACATGGAACTATACAAATCCAGGGTGGTCTGCTATGGCTCAGTCCTATTATCCTATGTCTCAGCTGTGCACCCATGTCGGGTGGGCCTCCAACAGTGCTGTTTTGCATCTGTGGAGCTGACTCAGCCTCCAGAGGGGCTGCCCAAGGCTGTGGAGCCAGTGCCCTTCCTTGTCTGGAATGTGGGAGTGGGGCAAAAAACAGGGCATGGGAGGCAAAGGGGGTCCTTGGTCACAGCTCTGATGACTCCAGAGATGGGAGGGGAAGGATGAAGAAGGTTAACAGTGAGGAGCACTGGGAAGGGCAACTCCTCCTTTTTGTCCCTTCCCAGCAGGAGCCACTTCCCTGCAAACCCCCTGTATTTCTTCAACAGCTTTATCCAACTTAGTTTCTCAGGGCTGTAGGGTGGGCAAAGCAAATGATGTGGATTGTGACCGTTTTTCTGCCAGAGGCTTGCATTACCCATGCCTGAAACCAGCCCTGTGTGCTGCAGTTCATGCTTGGTTATCGTGATTTGTTTTAAGCAGATAACCCACCTTAAGACCTGATCTTGGTTGAAGTTCTCTGCATGGACCAGAGATAGCTAAGAAAACAACGTCTTAGGTTGGTAATAACACCTTTTATTGTCCAACAATTAATAAAAGCTGTGCTTATTAACATGAAGTTGATGCTTGCATTGAATCATACATCCGAAGCCTGTTTTTTTTAAGCCAGAGACATCTCGGTCTTCATCGTGCTGGTTTTACCAGGTACATTTTTTGGAAATCCTTCCTCTCCTTTTTTTGGGTCTACATCACCTGTTTTCCTGCCTCCTCCCTGGCTTCTGTGCCCAACAGCAGAGCAGGAGAGGGAAGAGGAGCTGCAGTCAGAGCTCAAGACCCTGCTATGGCAGACAAGAGCTCAGGACTCAACTCACGGGACCTGGCTTGCCATTGCTTTCAGTTTGTGTGCATATATTGCACCAGTCTGCAGTTGCAAGTTCAACAAAATCAAAGTAGCGTAAGGCTAGCATCAGGCTGCACTGAACCAGACCGCTGACATCCAGGTGAAAGTTTCAGAGCATCAAATATGTGTTTCTTCTCCTGTAAGGGTTGCAGCTGTGAAAGGCTCTTCTGCATGAGATTCAGAGAGGCTCTCTCCTCTAATTCCCTGAAGAAAACACAAAATCAGAAAGTGAGACCAGCATTGCGTTGGTATATTGGCTGATGGTTACAAAATCTTCTGACAAGTCGTTTGCTCGGCCCTGATTGGAAAATATCTTTAATTAAAACACCACATCAGAATCCTGAACCAATTTCATTCCAGCTCCACTAAGTGCTTTGTACAAAACATTAACTCTAAAATCTCATTACACATTAGCAATCCCTGTGACAAACATAAATGATAATTTAGCTCTAATGCATTCTGGAGCAAGCCATTTTTAAGAGAGGCACATGATACCAGCTTGCTAGGAGAAGAGGAAGAGTTGAATTTATCTGTCTCTTTATTTTTTAAACAAATGGCTCTAGCTGGTTCAGCAAGGGGCTGTACAAATCATTGTAGTGTGTAGATCTGACAGTGCACAGCAGCTGTTTAGCCCAAAACTGGCACTTGAGCCTGGGCTGGTCTTTGAAATCTCACCAGCAGTGCTGAGTTCCCAGGTATTTAAGCATTCAGAGAAGGGAAATGGGGATGGGGAAGGTGGGGATGTTTGTTGATTTTACAGGACAGCGAGGAAGGAGGTATATCCAGAGATGGCAGGTAATCTGAGCTTGCTCAAAAGCACAGGCAGAGTCGGGGAGGGGGAATGAGAAGGTGGGACTGCTTGCCTGCAGTCACTGCAGCTGGCTTCGGAGGCAAGAAGTGTGAGTGCAAAAAAGGCAAGACTTGATGTGGTGGTGTGATACCTAGAGCTAGCACTGATGGAAATTTTGCACCACTGATTGCACAACACAGCCGGGACAACAGAGGACTCTGTAGTGGTTAATATTTGTATTACGTACAAGAACTGTCTTAACAGCACTCATAGGCCAGAGGGATGGCAGTGGAACTAACGTTATTTGCATTGTTTGTTGTCAGAAAGATGTTGAACATCACTTCTTTGACTAACAGCAACATCCTCAATCTCTCCCCAGTCTTGAAAATGACCTTTCTAAACTCTGCACGTTGCACCTGGATCAATTTTTCTGTGTGCAAGTGGGCATGTGGGCATTTAACTTTGTGAAATGGGAAAATTATGGCTATTTACTATGGGATTATGAAGCATGTACACGATGATTATTATACAGGGATTTTAAAAACAGGCAAAACCCAACCAGCCTATCTTCCCCCACATTTCCTTCAAGTACCACCTACCATATTGGATCATTGTCTTGAAATCTAGAGCTAGAGTCAGGTTTTGTACTGGCTGACATGAAGTCACTGAGGTTTTCAGTAAAGGGAAGGCTTTTTCTTCATCTGCCACTTTCTGGTGGCACTAGAAATCAGCCAGATTATTTGTGATCAAATTTTGTTTGGGGAGGTGAGAGGGGAGAGATCACCTGCATCCATTGTCTTGTTAGGGCTAAAAACATATCCCTGTGACTTTATGGATGTGATGTTTCCAGTGGAGACAAGACTGTTGCTTCTGGAGAGAAAAAGGTGCAAATCAAAAACAACTTGACTTTGACAATGCACATCTCTCTCCCATAAAAATACTTGAAATCATGTACGTTTGCTCCAGTAAAGAATAAACCCCCTTAAAACTTGTTGCAAGACGGGTGCAATCTTCAACCAGCTCTTCTTTCAGCAGCTGTTCTTTAATTTGCCCAACAGAAGTCAAGAGGTGTTTACCACCAGCTTCAATGGGTGCCAAGGCAGATTAACTCCATGTGCTTCTGAAACACCTTTCTTGTACGGCAGAAGAAGGAAAATGACCACATTAGATTAAAAACAAGGGTTTCATTTCTCCTTGCAACTGAAATGTCATTCTGTGATTTTCTGTGTCCAGTTCTGGAGGCGCTGCCTGCTAATGACAAAGCAACACAGCTTTGTACAGGGGAAGAGGCTGTTCCTGCCCTCTCCCAGAGCTCTGCAGTGGGTGTGAAGTCCAGCAGCATCCATATAGAGATCTGCTAAGTGCATGGCACCTCTGTTCCAAAACATATAAAAACTATCACACAGATCAAACAATGAATCTCTGCTTGAGATTCAAGAAAAAATGAGAAGCCCCATAGGAGGATTTTGTGAAATGGCAATGAATTTTTCTGTAGGGAGGCTGACGGCAGTCAGATGGTGGGTGGGTTATCCGGTTACTGCAAGCCCAACAGTTCCTTGATTTTTTCTGCTTAAGAACAGTAGCTTGGGGTTGCATCTCTCTCTCTGTCTTAGTCTGCAGTGAAGACCAATGTCCCAAAATGGTTCAGCTTCTTTAGCAGACCGTTCCTTGAAGGGTTCTACTTTTCCACCCTGGCCACTCAATGGACTCACTGGATCTCAGGAAAGCCTCTCTGATACATACTTTCTGGTTAACTACTCTCACCTCTTCACTCTTCAAATTCAAAGAGTGGAGGCAACTAACATTTTACCTTCTGTATCTAATTTTCCTCCCTCTTAGCTTTGTTCAGACTGAATTTCTCTTTTCTGAAAAAGACAGAAGATATTGGCTTAGATTAGATATTGGACTTTGCCACTTTATTATGTTGCGTTTTCCTCCTTGCCTTGCTGCTTTACTGCTGCAAAAGCCTCCTCTGCCTTATATTCAGATCATATCACTTGGAGCCTTTCTGGTGAGCCTACAGATCTTCATTTCCTCACTTACAATAAAGCTTTCCTGAATTACTTTCTTTTTTCTAGGGGCTTTGTCTTCCAAACCACCCTGTCATACTGCCAGATTTCAGCATGATTTCCCTTTCTCTCCCCTTGCCACACTTGCCTCAGATACTGAACTCTTTTATCATACACTGTAAAAAATGTTATTTAGTAAAACTTTCAGTAACAACTAGCATGATGTGAAGGTAGCTCTACTGCTGTAACTGCACCTATGTTAGATAGCTGTACTGTTTCTGTCCCCTGGGTTGAGACCAGTGCATGACGTTTCAAACACAGTTCAGTCAAAAACCATTGCATGTTGCCCATAGAAGGGGTGGGGAGTAATTTGAGCTGATACTTTTCTTTCCTCCTCTGCATGGCCTTTGGCTAATTGCTAAGTCATATCTGCTGGCTCTGCAGACACGAGTCCATTTTGGAGGGGACCAGCTTGATAAACACTGCTGTGCTTAAATATGTGTTTGGCAGTGAGGATCAGCATTATCAAGTGATGCTTCATTAGTCATGTGAAGAACTGGACAATGCTGTTGCTTTATTTTACAGCCTTCTGCCTTAGTTATAAATTCATACCCTGACCTTGGTCCATATAACGTCAGTCATAACATTGTCCTTCTGTGCTATATCTAACAAAAAGTCATTAAGGTCTTTGGTCACTCCTGA
This sequence comes from Strix uralensis, assembly GCF_047716275.1. Taxonomy (NCBI): domain Eukaryota; kingdom Metazoa; phylum Chordata; class Aves; order Strigiformes; family Strigidae; genus Strix; species Strix uralensis. Next base: position 78,229,355 of record NC_133974.1, on the reverse strand, counting down.
TGTTCTTCACCGCTCTGCCTACATCCCTGTACAGCTGTGTACCACACTTGCCAGGGACCTCCCTGACTCTGTTCAAAGGCAGCAACTCACCCAAGGTAGCTTAAAAAAAAAAGAAAAAAGGAAAAAAAAAAAAAGGTTCAACTTACCCAACTCCTTAGTTCAGCTTATCCTTGCAGAAAGTCACTGCCTGTATACTTCGTGCCAATCACATATTCAGAAACTACATTCAGTTCACATCAAGAGGAATTTACTTCTCAACACCACTGCAGCAGAAAGCATAAGTTTCTGTGGAACACATTACATTGCTCCAAAAAATAGTCTGATATTTCTTCAGCTCGTTTAAGAACAACCGAGGTACCTGTTGGAGAGAAAAGCTATAGCTACAGGCAGGAAGCATACTGGAGCAAGGCAGAAGACAAACTAGCTCCTGAGAAGCAGCACAGTGCAAAGCAGCAGCAAGAGGGGGCAGGGGAAATAAATCAGATGGGAAGCCTGGGGAGTGCGAGGAAACGGACGCAGTGAAGGACAAGAGAGAGATGTGGACAGCCCTTGCGTATGCTCACATCCATGAATCAGGTGCGTCTGGATGCGAATCAATTAGATGGGTGGGTCAAATACAAATAAGCCTGCATTTGTGAGAGACGAGGTAAGTCTAAACTGACAATGACACCACAATGATTAGATGACGACTATTTCAGACCTGCAGCTCTTCATGCTGCAGACTGTGGTTCACCTGAAGTCTGCCTGTGGTGGCAGGAAGGCTCCTCAGTACTCTTACTGACTTCTTCCAACAAGGGCCCTAATGTTCTTTGCTCAGCTTGTGTAGACTTTTTCTTTGGGGAATGCCCACCCCATGGCCTGTCCCATTAGGTTGCAGCTTCTCCCCTTGGCTGGTGCCCGGGGAAGGGAAGTGCGAGGCAGAGGAACATCACAGGGGCTGCCCTCTGCCTGAAATCAGCCTGGCCGTGCTACTGCCCAGCCACCCCAGCAGCCTCTTCCCTCCCATTGAATGAAGAAGACACGAATGCATCAGTCTCCACAGGATAACCGTTGCTCAGGTGGAAAACACCCCCTTGGGACTTGTGCTCTTGGTTCTTCTCTCTCCCCCTTTGCTTGACCAGATGCTGTTCTCTGCCAGCAGCACTTCTGGAAGGAGTTTGTGGTGGAACACCCACAAGTGCTGCTGAACCATCCGGGAAGCGGGGCACGGGAAATGGGAGGACTGTATCTTCTCTCACACAGGTCAGTGTCCCCCTTAGGGGGGACATGTGAAGACCATTTTCCAACTCTGCAGCCCCTGCAATTTCTATGGCATCCCCTGCATAGTCTCCTGTTGCTGGTTGTGCTACAGGGAAGAAATTCCCCACCTCATCACACTGGCTGTACGCAAGCTGTACCTGTCCCAAGGAGTGGCTGCCCCAGCTCATGGTGGTGGTGCTGTCCTTCTCAGTAACCTGCATTCACAGTGATTTGTGGCTGCCTATAAATCTGCCACCTGTGCCTAGTGCCATCAGAGCTCTCCCAGGAAAGCCTCTTGCCATGGCCTCTCTGCCTGATGTTGACCCTGTAAGGGAGGTTGGAATAAAAGCAAGCTGTGCGGTGGTTGCTGCAGACAAGGCAGCCCAGGGCAGAGAGTGCTGCCATCCCTGGGGAGCAGCTAGGCTGGCCTGCAGGAGAGCAGCTGGGGTGGCCCATTGGCCATGCAGGCAAATCCTGTAAATGGGTTTTGCTCCAGCATCATCCTACCCAGCACAGTAAGGGCACAGCCATGACCACCCAAACAAATGCAGATCGACTGCATTGGCTGAGAGGATGACAAACATAAGGAGGAAGAACAGGGTGTGCAGCTGCTCCTGGTGGGATCAGAAGCAGCACTGCTTTCACACAGGTTTTGCTTAGCATAAAGGCTCCTCTGATGTTTCATGACTATCAAAGGCTTTGAAACTCACAGGAATTTCAAGGAAGGCAGAAGTTCATCTGAAATGAGAGAAAGATTATATTTTCCCTCCCACAATATTTCCAGCTTCCCAAGAATTTTCCTTTGAAGACTCCACTGCTCCCAGAAATGTCTTTATGATGTTTTTAAAGTCATTTCCCATACAGAATCATCACCGCACACCACAGGCAAATGGTAGAGGTTCAGAAAGCAAAGCATGGGGGTGAGAAGTGAGGCTGTTGGTGAGCTTCAGCTTCTCAACAAAAACAAATCATCCCACCACGTAGTAGCATGGTTAGAAGGCAAGTATACCAGATGTACAATACTGGAGAGAAAGCAGGGGCTTTCTGAGGGGCAAGTTTGATCAAGCAGTGCCTTACTGATCATTGCTGACTAGAGCAAGGATACAGATCTGGGCTAAGGGAGAAATCCCACTTTTTCAAACTTTTTTCTCAAGTCTAGATACAGGCAACTCCCACCTGGGAAAGAAAGCACCCGCAAACTGCCTGCAGCAAGAGGGAAGGGGGAAGGGTCTCACGGCGAGGCATTTTTCTTTCCAGGTCCTGGAAGGGGACTCCTTTGACTGGTCTGCTCTGATATCTGGCCGCCAGGGAATAGATAAGCATGGGGCAGACTGCAGAAACTATGAGATGAAACTGCTCCTTTCCCTCTGATAAGAGGGAGCTGATGTTGAACCTATTACTCAGATTATGGTGGATCTGAACTCGTTTCCCCTTGAGCAGCAGCTACAGAGACAGAGCAGTTGGATTAGGTTTCACTTTCCTATGTAAAATGACTTAACTGGGTAGATAAAACTTAATATATTTGTGAAGCCTCATGTGTTTCCCTGAGACTTGATCTCAATAATGTCTTATGAATGCCTTGCTGATTGTTTAATGAATTATTTTTCTCCTTCTCAGACTGTTAATAATAAATTATAAGTAGAAGGAATGTACAGACTGCTTGAAATAATTCCTCTAATATGAGTTCAGCTGCAGAACTCACACTGTTTTGCCTCTCGCTACCTCTGAGCAAGTGCTTTTTGATGAGGATTTTGGGACAGAGGAGTTCCCCCTGTTCTTGTGAGGTAGGAAATCCCTAGGCACCTGAAGGGCAATGAGTGAGCTGCATCAAGGAAGATCAGCTTTACAAATACATGAGGCTTCAGCAGAAACCAGCTATCTTTGTATGCACAACTTTGTATACCTCCCAGATGGACTTCCACTCTGCAAAGCAGAGGCAGGAGGGACAAAGAAGTTTCGTAGACAGCAGAGGGGGGATAGTCCAGTTTCAAGGCTGTGGTACAGGACTAGGATCTCATTGTCTACCTCACCTGCCATGGGCTTCGAGAGATGTTCAGCATGAGTCACATTCATCTCACAGAGGTTTTGCTGTCTGAAGGGCTTGTGTCCAGCCAAGCCAAATACATGGGGAGCCCAGGCAGGTAACAGAGGAGGAGAACGATTCCTCCTGTTTGTATTAGACTCTTCTCCTACTCTAGCATGAGCTGCCCTTAGAGCTGCCCATGTCCTGCAGCTGATAAGGGAGGGACCCTAGCTGAGAAGCCCAGACAGGACTAGAGGCAGGCATCCCACTGCTGGTGCCAACAACACTCACCCACATAGGAGTGTTATGTGAATGGGTCTCTATTAAAACCTCTTAACTATAAGAGGTTTTTTTGAAACAGCTGTGAGTTATAAGAGCTCAAAGTTCTTAACACCTGAAACTATTTTCAGTATAATCCACAGATTATGAAAGTCTGTCCCTTAGCACAGTTCACCATGGAGGTTTCATGGATCATTTCACTTACAAGGTTAAAATAACAGCACACACTCTACCCATAGGCACATAAACAGATCAAACTCAGCTACCTCAGTTACTCTCAGCAGCACTGTGCTCACAGGGGGGAAAACAGCAGAACATTAAAAGAGAAGGAGAGAGCACCAGGAGAGTAAATGAAGGATGGCATGAAAGTCAGAGTGCTAGAATGTCAGCTGCATTTATAAACTTCCATTATTAGCCTTCACCTTCATCCTTGCCTTTTCCAAATCAAAATGCTTTCACTTTAAATACCACCGTGCACGCAGAGGAAGCTGCTGAAAACATCCAGTGGTGCAGTTTTCTGCATGCAGCCAAGCCAGCCCATGCCTTGCATTCAAACCAGAGGCAAACAGCTTTCATAATCCCTGACATGCCAGTACCACAGGTGAAGCCTAAAGCCAAGCAAGGACATTGAGGACACTGCACTCAAGGGAGTGGAAGGTGGCAGAGCCTTTGAAGTGGTAGGATGGGCACTGTCCCGCCCTGCAGCGTGGGCATGGAGGAAAGCAGGGAGGACCAAGGAGGCTGGAATACTTCATGCTGTCACCAGGAACACGGGGCCATGGACTTCCCCAGCGGGCTTCTCTCCCTGGTTGCTGCACGTCACCCCAACCAGCTCCAGTTGGCCAGGTTTGTGTGCGCAAGCCAAGAGTGTTCTGCAGCTGAAATCCTGATGGTGAGGGGTAAGAAGGGGTTCTTCAAATAAAAGCTAATTCTTCAGCTTTAGAGGGAAATGCCAAATACAGAAAAAACATGTAAAGCTGCCTAATTACTTATACGGAGTGTTTGGGCACACATACATACTACAAAAGCATTTCTTCCATTAGTAAGGTTTGCATTAAAACCACTGTTCTATGGTCTTGTCAGCCCAAAAGGTGGCCCTGAGGCACACCAAGGCTGCAGGTTAACTTGGAGTCTCAAGTGAAGAAGCATGAGATGAGCAGGTCAGCATTTTTGGTATTGCTCATTAGAGTGACTCACAGCTTAGTTACAAAGTCACATAAATGAGGATTACTCACTGCTCCTTTCAGTTGATCAGAGCTCATCTCTTTCCAAAACCAGAGTTAGCAATTGTCACCTTTGCAAGCTAAGGGAGGGCTATACCTGCAGCTGGACTCATTACCTTCTTTTAGACACGAATAAGTCATCTTGTGGGCAGACACCGCAGTGCTGTAGAAGGGCCGGGAGGGATGGCTTCTTTGGGCTGTCTGCTTTCTCTGTAGCTCCCACAGCACTGACTGGCTAGTGTCATGCCAGCTTCCCACTGCACAGGGTGAGGGATTCCCGCTCCCGGCACAGGGCACAGTCAAGTCGTAGGAGGTCCCCAGGTTGGAGGCTGCTAGGTTTTAAGCCACTGAAAAATGTTGCTTGACGACTGTCATTTATGTGAGCCAAGCTGTGGGTCTGCCTTTCTCACAGGACCCAGAAGACAATGAGGTCATTTCAGGAGAAAAAAAGACTCCAAGAAAAGTGTGAAAGAAAGAAAAATAATGAAGAACAATTCTGGGCAGCTGGAAAGCAGAGGCAAGAGGCAAGGGCTGGAAAATTACAAATGACACCAGAAGTCTGAAATGTAGTGGCTGGCAGACATCTATGCCCTTAAAGACATGTAGGCACCTAACCGCTGACTGAAATCAAGGGTGAGGTAGCTACCTTTGCACCTTTAAAACTCAGGGTATGGATTGCTCCCAAGCTGGCACCTGATCCTCAGAAATGACACAGACTAACTGAGGACTGAAGGGCAGAGACCCAGAAAGGTTCTTTTGTTTCATCCCAGGTATCACAAAGTGAGATATTACAAACACCTGAAGTATGCCAGTTCCTTTTCCTCTGCTCTGATAATGAATGTTTTGACCTTAATTAGTCTCCCCCACCTCCTTATCTATATGAAAGTGCCATTTTAAAAGCACTGGTTTTGGTGCTGCATTGCTGACTCTTGCACTTGGGCAAAATTGCTCCAGAAATCAGAAACCACTTGTAGGTCAACATTTAATAACCTTGTATTGAACTGTGTGGTCATTATTGCCCTTGTGTTGCACTATGCTCTTGGCAGTCACTACAAGCTCACTTGTAAAAACACTCGTGTCTATACTTTGATGATGTTGCCTTACTAAAATAGCTCCCATATGGCACACGCTCTTCCATGATTAGTTTTCTCTCTACAGCTGTATTGCTTGTAGAGCTGCTTCTCCTTTGGTTGTCAGACCTGCATAGCACCAAACCACTGACCTCTCCTATGTTTGTCAGGGAGCTAAGAAGCATTTCCGTATTTCCCCACAATGGTAACATCATTATTTTTAGTATTTGGGACGTTAGAGAATAGGTAGAGAAAGGGGATTTCTGCCAAAAATACATGCCCTGATTCTTAAAAAACTTTCATGTTTCAGGCATTAATTCAGCCTCTAATTATTAGGGAGATGTAACTAACAAGCACTACAGCTGCTAGTTGAAAGATCTTTGGGCCTTCCTGTAACAAATCACAATAAAACATCTAGTGGTTGGAGTTTTAGCTTATTTATAACGATGCCTGAAATTAAATCAGTAGGAGAGGAGGGGAGAAAACATCTGACCAGAAATTGTATTTAATCTATGGAGGAGCAGGTGATGACTTAGGAGAGCCAAGAATGCTGGTTTTACAGTCATGAAAATAACACCAAGCACTGTAGGTCTGCATTCAGGCCACCAAAAGAGAAATCTTGTGAAGCAAGCAGGTGGGGCTGATTTTAATGCAAGGAGGAAGCGTCTCTGAAGTTATCCGTTTTCTTTTCAAAAAGATTCTTGCAGCAGGCAGGGATCAAGTAATTACTTTGCCCCTGTTCACAAGATACCTCAGAATAGTAACAGACCACACACCCAGGAGATGATTAAAGGAAGTCAGGGGTCAGGAACACAGAAAAGCTTGTGATACAGAAGAGAATATTTGCATGGCCATTAATATTTCATGATTTACCAGCCATGTGGTTCAGAGCAAGTATCTGTACAATAAAGTAGGATTGTCTGCCATCAGGTTGCATATTTCAAGACATACCTGGGTCATAAAGGTATTATTTATATGCCTTTACCTGTGAACAGATTGCAAAACCCTCTGGATCCCTGTACCTATCCTAACGGAACCTAGAAGGCCTGTTGGAGGGTTTAGCAGGATGACTCTGCCTTGGACTAGACATCTGCACAGAGTGAGTTTCAGCCTTAAAGCATAAGTGGTATTTTTTGTACTGCAGATCTATTAGATCCAGTACAAAGGGAAAGAGTTACTGCACTGTTGGTATGTCTCTTCAGCCATTATTCCAACCTGTGAAACAAAAATGCTGTTTATATGCAAGTGTATAGGTAGCAGTGCAGACAGAAGACCTTGTATTTTCTGCCATTATTCCCATTATAGCAAATTACCAGCAAACCTGGTAACTAAATTTGGGGGAAAAAACCCATAAATGATTACTTTTCACCCAGTGAAAACAGCAAGATGTGTCAGGGATTAAGCAGAAATATTTCGTCCCAGAATTTTGGCAATTAGGCTTCATGAGATTTTATTCTGAGCAAACAGAGTTTACTGTGGCAGCATAAGCAGGTCCTTTCCTCACACACAATCAAAGCTAGGAATTTTCCCTGCCTGCACATGCCCGTATGTGGCTGGAATAAGCAAGTAGAGTGAGTGGTTCAGCTGACTCACCGGCACAACCAGACTCTCCTGTTGCCGCCAGCTACTGATGTAACTTTTTTCCTGCCTTTGCAACTAGGCTCTCCTTTTCCCAACCTGCTATCAGCGATGAGGCTCTTGACTCAAAAGGAACGTTGCAAGCCAGAGTGACATTGCTAAATTGTCCAAAGGAGTCCCTCAGAGGAACAAGGCACGTTAGGATTGGTTGTCAGAGCTGCTGCCATTCTCATTTTTGTAGTGCTCTGTGTGTGTGTGAAGAAAAAGATGAGGGAAAATGAGAAGGAGTTGTAGAAAGATAAAAAAAACCCCAAGCACAGCACCAAAATTGCACCCAGTGTTTTACTGACAAGAAATATAAGTCCTTGTCCAGAGAATTTATAGCTGAAATGAGTCTAATAGCACAGGGCCTCATGGCCCTGTCTCTGTGCATTGCAAATTACTCACATGAGCAGCCCCACCAACTCTGTCTGAAGGATTCTTCAACGTGCACAGACGGGCTCACAGTGATTAGTGACAGCAAACTGCAGTGGGAAAAGCGATGACAAGGGAGAAATTGCTCTGAGGCAACATTATTTACTGCTTCCCTCCCTCCTAAAAAGAGTCAGAAGTTTGACTATTTCATTCATTGGTTTCACTTTTGTTTTAAACCAAGCGCTTGCCAGAGTGGAAATAATTTATTTCAAGGTTCCCTCACACAGGGAAGTCTGAAGACAAATCCAGAGCAGGTGAAAGTCCTACTCCTACTTCATGTATATAATTTACTACTACACAGTGATGTACATGACAACTAATAAAATGCAGCTGTTTACTTCACCAAGATAATCTTAGAAGAGTCTTGACTGAGGGGCTAAATCCCCACTTCTCCACCTTCCAATATACGGCAACTGGCCAAAAGTGTTTGGTTGGCAGCTGATTTGTGTGATTGAGTGTGATCAAGGATAAATCAGCTGATATTGGGCTTTGCTGGGACTAACGGTATGGCTGATGAGGTGATTCTGTTTTATACCTACCTGCTAATGCTGGCTCTTGCTTGAGAAACCCAAAGCTCTGTCTCTCACGGAGAGCATTTATCTCTTTCCTTCAGAAGCAAGTAGAAAGCTTACTGCAAAACTGGCATCTCAAATGTAACCATTCACAGCTACCAGCCTGAGGCTGCAAACATTGTTGTTCTTGCATCAAAGTTAACTATTATAAGGCATTTCAGTTTCAAAAATCATATGGCAGCTTGAGAGTTGAACAATCAGAACCTCACGTGATTGCAGAGGAGATCTGGTGTTTGTATGCTAACTTTTCTGTCAAGGAAAAGCCATACTAACAAAACAAAAGGCAACATCCAGCACCCAGATGTGGATTTTAAAAGTCACCTGATTTCTAAGTTCAGCTCTGAAATGGAGATGGTGTATGTCACAAGCATCTTCTCCCACATCCAACAATACTTGCGCACCTTTGTTTAACAGTAATGCAGAATGCCGCCTCGCTCCATCTTTTTTCAGCCCCTTGAATTTACTGCGTATCTAATATAGAGTAATAAATACATAAAATCTATATAACATATAGATTTGTAAAGGACATCCTATGGTAAACCATCACTGTATTGTAACAGTATGGGGATTGCTATAGTCAAAAGCTCAAAGCTGCTCAATCTCAGCACACAGAGGTCAGTGAGAATATCTTTTTGCTGGACTCTTCAGCGGGCTCTGTGGACACCAGAGTTCTCAGAGCAGATAAGCATTTTCCCAAAAGGCAGCAGAAAATTTAAACAATCTTGGTCTTTTGCTGCCTGACAGTACTAACAATCCAACAAGTAAAAAGCAGCATGTTAGATACTTTAGTACTGTCTTCATGCCCATCTCCCATGTTGTACTGGGAAATTCTGACTTCCACCAAGCAGGTTTGCAATACAGTCCCATTTTGTCTGTCCTCCTGGGTTCAAGCGCAATCAGCACTCCCTGCTTTTACATTCCACCGGTGAAGAGACAAAGCAGCACTGTTCCCTGCAGCTGCAACTCTGTCCCTTTGCCTCTCCTTGGACTTGACAATTGTGAAAACCTGGAATGGAGCTCAGTCCATCCAGTGAGCCTGCAGGATGGAGAAAGTTAGGAACACAAAACAAGCCAAAGCAAGAGAGAGCCAGCTCTAGCGCTGCTGGTACCCGCTGAGGTAATCTGGTCTGAGGCTAGGACTCAGCTGGCCTAGAACATTGTACAATGTTTTTATACCATGGGTTTGACTAAGTAAGAAGTCAAAGGTATTTTGTTTTGTTTACATGCTTCAAGTACATTCAAGATCGTAAGACACTTGGACACTGCAATGATACTAGGGAGCACTCAGCGTTGTACTGTTCGAGCACTCCACAGTCTTGCATGAAGTCACCCACAGCTGACACTCTACTGGGGTACTCCTGTTAACCTCATTTCACTGACAGGAAACTGAGGTACAAAGATTCAGAACAACAGCAACAAAGGTACTTGAGTGAAACAGTACTGAGCTTCTTCATGGGTAGCTGGGGAATGCAAAAGGCTACGTTACAACCATACACACTGTGCACATGAAAATGGTGAGAGACATGCCCAAGTGGCTGAGCTGCTAATCCAGTTACTATGGGTGTGGCTGAAAGATGGGAATTATTGACCAGTACTTTCCCCTCTACACTCGAGCAAGTATGCTGTCTCTGGATACCAGGGATTTTCTTTTATTGTTGTTGTTGCTAAGATCAGACAAACGAAGATAAAATGATGATGTTTTCTTTTATGAAATAACATAAAAAGACTTTTCTGATGAAAACCTAGTTAGTCACACTCCATAATTCAACACCTGAATAAGGCCCAATTCCCACTTCAGGTAGACTGTGTTTTTTTGTGGATTTGCCTGCAAGGGTCTTGCCCAAAACTGCACAAATCATCAGCAGTGAAAGAAACATCTCAAACCCAGGTGTTCCAAGTGTTACATTTGTGCCCTCACCATCAAGACATTCCTCTTCCATCTGCTTGACACAGTCACATATATTTAAAATAGGCTTTCTAAATAGTGTCACACTTGCACATCCCAATATAGACCTGAAGTTGTGCTTGTAGTCTTTCTATACCAAGAATGAACTGTGCCACCTGGCCATCCTAATGAAGGGAGAATTTGTCTATGAAATGTAAGACAGCACAGAAGGGGGCAGGGCAGAACCTTAGAAAAACACGAAATTCAAATTAGGCTGAAGAAGGGAAAGATTTCCAACAGATATTAACAAGTTTGCTTAAGATAACAGGGCGATATGGCAAACCGGCTCTTCAAGGACTGAGATAATTTGAATTTTCTTCACTTAACATTCCAGCCTACAGTCTCCGATGAACTTCTTGTCAACATAGCATGGGCTTCTTGACAACGCTGCTCTTGTTTAGGTTTGTCTCCTCCTTCTAGCTCATATAAAGTCCAAAGTAATTTTATTCATCTGTTCAGGACAGGATTCAAAGGGCTGACATTATTTTTATTCTTTATCTTCTTTCAGTCCAGATACATACACATTTCCTATTTTCTCTCAGAAACAAAGCTGAAGATCTGCTTCATTCATTGCCTTTCAGGGAAAGAATTAAAATTGACTCATCACTAAGGTTATATGGGAAAGGTCACACAAGAGCATGCTAGTAATGGCACTGTGGCCCCCTCTGCAGTACTGGATCCACCCTCTATGAAATGATCCAGAGGTTTACTAGAGTAGCATGCATGTGAAGGTCTCCAGATTGCACCCATGTTAAAAGTAAGACATGGATTTTGCCATGGCAATTAACAGGCAGTAACATCTCAGAATTGATAACATTTATACTTTTGGAGAGTAGCAGGTAAACTAACAAATAAACTATGCTCCCTGCATCACAGTTTTACCATGTATTACCTAATATCTGAGGCCAAGACCTTAAAACCTTCCTTTGAAAAAGGCTGTGCTTTGTAAAAAGGTATATATGTAGGAGTAATTTGCAGTATCTTGTCATTTCACTACCCGTGAACTGTACAAGGTACATTCTTAGTCCCATGAAAACCCCATTGTCTGGAAATCATAGTTGGAAAAGTGTACACAACTGACAAGACATTACACTATTACTACGTTGTGCATGTCTAATGCAGATAATACAGTGAGACTCGAAAACAGCAATCTTAGTATATTTATTGTATATTAACATGCTTCCCATAATACTCTTGCTCACTCAACCTGCCTTTTTACCATAATAACTTCACTTAAAAATCTATCCCTTTAAAACACTGTCCTACAAGGTAGAGACTGACACATCTTCCATGATATTAAAAAGATTTGTATACAGAAGTTGGGGTTTCATTTTCATAATTTAAGAGACCATGAAACCAAACCAGAAGTAACACTGAGGCAAGTGCTTGCTGAATGACTGACCTTCGGCAAGAGGACCAAGAATCTTCCTAGCTTCAGGAAGTGGCGGTACACGTTTCAGAAAGGCCATCCTCAGTGAACTGAAAATCACAGAATTCATTCTAAAAAGGTCTCTGCTTAGCCTTTTGTCTGCATAAGGGGTTTACATATAAAATTTAGAGAAAGCACCTTCGTTTACTGATGAGCCGCTGAAATGATGCAGTGTTGAGAGATGTGCCATTGCTTGTTTTTTCCTTGAACCTCACCTCTGAGTTTATCCAGTTTACTGTTCAAAGTAGTCAATCTTGTTTGTTGCTGAAGATGAAAACACTTTGAAAATGCAGTGACAGAAATTTAAAAAGGCAAATATAAGCTATGCTATTTTGTAACTAAAACTTTAAAATGTATGGTTTGAGGAGGTACTGGTTATATGAGGTTGAAGATTTTTACAAGAGTTCAGCTCAACAGGAACCAGCTGTCACTTGTCTATTTTTAACTGTTTGAGAACTTGATATGCATACTGAGAAAAGAATTGGATAATGCATCTTTCTACTTTTGTTGGTAGACCTGAATGTCAAAGTGAAAGACAGTCATTTCAGACACTGCATTTTGCACTCTCTGGTATGAGTGCCTCTCATTATTTTGACACAGATAATGGTTGCTTGTATTTCCTCAAGGGAACTACAGTAACTGTAGCAAAAACATTCAGGAGACATCTAGTAGTTAGACTATCCTCCATAAACATACCAAAACACTTATGCAGAAAGCACTGATAGAACAGTAGTAAAGTCTGTTGATAGGAATTTTCCAGTCATTAAATTCTACATCTAACTTTAATTTGTAGACCAATAAATGCAATTCCTAGCATGAACGTGACCATAAATAGATATTACTGACTCGGTGCAAGAGATAAGGAAGATCATCACAATTCTGTTTTCTAGGGATCTAGATGGATGAAGGAGGAGGTTGCACAGTGCAGTCAACGACAGCACAGAAAGTGAGTCTGTGCACGCACAAGCCAGGCCTACAGTGCATAGGCGTGCTTGCCTTGGCACCCAGAGTAAGAGCAAAGATGTCGAGGGCTGCTTTACCTCCTCCAGTGGCACACGCTGAATAGCATCTCCACGTTCCATGAACTACCAAGATTAAAGCTAGCTTAGATATGAGTATATGCCACCACTTTGTTGAGACTCATCATTGAAGGTATCTTCGAATGCTAATTATGCCAAATTTTTCTCCCTTCCTGGAAGAGTGCAGGAGAGGAAGTGTACCCGAACATTGGTATTTATAGTTTCCTCTCCACTATCCTACCAGACTCCTAAAGACACATTTAATCTTATCTATTGTACACTTACTTCTGAAGCAAACCATTTTTATTTAAACAGTGTAAAGTAAAAGGACTTTTTCACAAAGAATACCTTAGTAAAGAAATTATAAACTATCATCACATAAATATTAATGAAAACATCGAAACACCATAATCTAGTTCTTCTCCAGTGTGTTTCTTGCTAGATTCACACTAGGTCAGGTGGCAGATTTATTATCTCCCATTTTCTATAGGAACCTCCCCCCCAAACCAGTATGTCAGCTTTACTACAAAGTAGTACTTCTCTTCCTTATTTGCTCTAAACAATTATAAGTGTACAATTAACATCAAAATCACTTGGTCATCTTTAAGAAATTTATAGAATCGGTGCATCCACAAATCTATATTCAAAGTGTGTATTGCATGTTTACAGTATGCAACGCATACGTGCTTCATTCACAGTTACAAACAACAGCATATGCAATAAGAAACTGTTAAGCAAAAAATACCCTGGTAATCAGATGACCATGAAAATTTAAGCCTCTTCAACAATTAACATCTTTTATAACACTGCTAAAAGCATTAATGAAAATTGAAGTGTGAAAAATGTACATTCTTTATTCTGCTGTTTAGATACAGAATAAAATTTAACTTTTCAGAAAATAAAACTATAGCTACAGCTTTGAGAGCTGTCAGTTTGCTTTTGAGGATAAAGTACATGCACTTTTTCCAGTTACTTTATTGCACATAATGTACAGTCATAAATGGTGTTTTATTTACATGTGTTTTGGCAATGTCCATGCTTGTTTTTCCCCTCAGAATACATTATTTTGCACAAACAAAACCTTAAATGTTTCACACAAACTGCCGTAATACAAGTCAAAGCATATATGTATATATGTTGTTTTGTTGTTGCTGTTTTTTCAATTAATTCTTCTAAGAGTTAATCTTTGCCTTGGGAGTGAGGTTCCTCCCAGTTAGTCTGTTGTCAAAGACAGACGTCCGAACTGCTGGCACCAAGAAGTTAGCACTGCACCCCGCTGTGCCTAACACCCACCTCCTACGCAGAACCAAACCACCTGCAATTAGCGCGCAGGCACATAGAAGGAAGAGCACTGTACTTTCGTTAACCAGTTTGATTCAACATTGATTACCATGTGTTAATGTTATGGTTCATGTGTTATTTGGACAGTATTCCATTAATAGTGTTTTAGAAAAATATATCAAATATATTAAAAACAAAATAGAAATTCCAATAACAATTATGTACTTTCAACCCTAGGAATGTGTTACTCAGATTCCATTCTGTGCAATGTGCTATTTATGATGACTTCTATTTTTACTCAGATACAAAGCTTTAAGTTTCGTATACTCCTAAGTATGTTTCCCCCAAGTTAAAGTAATTTCTTAATGGATGGCAACACTCGTCAATATTTCCCTGCATTTTCAGGGCAGAAAACTTTTAGTGGACCATCTGGGAATAAACCACTCGTTACATGCAGATTTTGGACTTACTTTTTAAAGATATGTTCAAATAAAATATCGTAAGATATCGTAATGAACATATGTTCATTAAAAATATTTGAAAGGTGTCCCTGAAGACTCTTTACGAAATACATTCTGGATTGATAAACAAAAAAGTATACTTGGAGAAATCAAATTTGTTGTACTTTGGTACAACAGTTTACTTCTAATAGCATTGCTCAGATTTTACTTTGAAATGCTCTATGATGCTTTTGTTTATATTCTGACATACTAAAAAAAAAAAAAATTACCCTAAGATAAATCTCACTTTATTGGATGGAACAGCAACTGTCTAACTGACCTGAAGGTATGATCTTTCAATAATTAGGACAATTTAACCCCAGAATAATAACAAAGAAAAAGAACAACCTAGCTTCAGTGATATAGCAATACTGATGTCATCCTCAAATTCAGTTCTAAAAAGAGCCTGTTTCTATCTTATATGCAGGCAAAGTAGAAAATAGTTAATTTTCAGACAGGCACTTTGGTAAACTGAGAAATGCATTTGGTGGATGACAATTAATATAAAACTTTGATTTTGAAGTTTTCCTTTTTTTGCTGTTCTTCAGCTTTAGAGTACTTCAAAACTTACAGCAACATTCACTACTGCATATAATGAAGAATGAGATGAAAATGCACTGTGGACAAAATATAACAGTAGTTCATATATAATAAAAAGACAAAATAATAAAAATATAACAGAAAAGCAGTAGTTCTGGGAATACAAGTATTTTTCAATATAAAACACTAACCTTTTGTCCCATCTGAATAGTTTCACCTAAACTGGAGAGAGTACTTCACCAAGTTTACATGTGTGTTTCTGAAAATTATTTAGGAATACAAATTATTGGCTCTGAAATGACACTTGTGCCATTATCCAATCAAAAGGTACTGATGTCCTCTGTTGTAAACATCTAATTTTTCAATCATCTGCCTGTGGCTTTTAAGATAGCAACATATTAATGATCTGTTAAATTAAAAAAGATTTCTGTACAAGTGAAACTATTCTAAATGCATTGATATTTCAGCTGTATCTATACATTTTTGTAAAACAAAGAGCTACATGCCATTAGAAAACTAACAAACATCTTCATCAGACTATTTTTCTCCATAAAATAAAGATACGTTTTACTTTAATTACTACCAATACTGTGAGAACTTTTTAAAATTGAAGTTTTATATTGCATGGATTTCAAGATACGTAGTTTGAAACATCATAAATTAAAGAAGGCATTTGAACAGATGCAAAGACTCCTCTCATCTGAACTTTTACTATCTACAGGAAATAATTGGGCTTTCACAAAAACTGTTGATATCTGAAGAGCTATCTACATTGAGGATCTCCCTCGACATTAGCTGTAATTACTGTCCACTTAAGATTACAAATCTAGGAGGACGACCTGGGATATGTAAAGTAGCCTCAGACAGCAGAAGCTTTAAGGAAGAGAAACATTTCTGTAAAAATATTTGCATAGATGTACATTCAAAACAGCATTTTCACCATTTCAATTCCCTGCATTCATGTTGCTACAGTCATCCACAGGGATAACAATTACATAAAGGCAGCCCTGGAATTTGAAATGGCTGTTGCTTGTTAATTTAGTGAAAGGTGTATTTTTGTACTTTCTGCAGTCATTAGGAAATGATCCGGTTTGACCTTTGGCTTACAGAAATCGTACTCCCCTGAGCTAGGCAATACTGATAGACTATAGCAGAAGTACAAAAAAAAAAAAAAAGTTACTTAAAAATAGTGTGGCATGAAGAAAATAAGGCACTTCCGGCAAAGAAACCCCCCAGTTTTTGTATTTTGATGTACAGTAATTCTATCTAGAAGTATTTTGTGCTTAGAAACGTCACATGATGCAACAGTGAATCAGGTGCCAAAACCAACAAATCACAAATTACTATGAGATTAACTGCAACCTCTAAATGGTTCAACAAAGAATCAAACTGGTTTCTGTACACCGTCACAATTTTCCAATACACTGGCATCTTTGCTCTTTTGCTGTGAGCCGACAGTAATTATTTTAGAGAAAGAAAAAGAAAGTGTGGAATTAGTAACGCAGATGCTGAAAGGCAAGTGGCAAGACTCTACAAGAAGAATGCCTCAAAAAATGCTACTTTGTTCCCATTTCTACTGGCACCTATTCCTCAAGGTAAAAGGCCAGAATGACCAAAGCCAACTTAATATAGTAGTGTGCAGAATGTCAGCCGACAAACAACATAAAAACAAGTCACATTGTGTTATCTGTGGTCACGTTCTTCAGGGTTAGTCCAGTAACTCAAGACTTTACATTCTTCCGTCTTTATTTGTTTATTTTAATTAAACATGTAATGGTTAATAAACAGACATAGTCCAGAGTTAGTAGGTTGGTATTATAACATTTATTAAAATAATGCTATGGGTTAATAGAAACAGCAAAGAACCAAAGAATTAAAATGCAAGCTATGTAAAAACCCAACTAAAACCCAAATATGTCTAATGTATTCATCCAGTAGCTAACTAAAAGCCCAAGAAAGACAACACTCCCAATATAATAAAGTACTGCAAAACAATTGGCAATTTTTCAGTTATCAAAATTGTGGGTTTTGCATTTTGTATCCTTTTTTCTCAATCAGGAAAAAAATTCTTTTGAATGTTATATAACATACATATAAAACAAGATAGAAAAATACATTATAAACTTGTAACAATGGCTGTAAATACATTATCTTACATGTTTCTCATAGGCAATAGGTTGGTTATGGTACATACATAGCATGAAACTACTAAGATAATAAAGAATAGACAAATACATGTCATCTGTACGGTTACATACAAGCGACACTCCCATCTACCCACTCTAAAAAAATTACATAATACTGTCAGAAAGAAGTCTTAAAACTACTTATTTTAATAAAGAAAAAGTCATTAAAGAATGATAATACTGAGAACCAAGGCATTCAGAGATTTCAAAAGTCATGCTTTTTTTTTTTTTTAAGTTGATCCAAAATTTTGTCAACTAAGTTTTCAGAAGTTTGTTCAGAGCAAACATTACTTTCACATGTCACACATCTATTTCATACACTTCCCCTCCCCCCCAGTAAAAGACCTTTGATAAACATCTAAAATGTCCAGGTTTTATCATACTTGAGATGACACTGGATCAAATACTGGTATTGTTTTAGCAAATCTTTCTTCAAATGTTCGAGTGTCGCAAGTTTATTCAACCAACCAACCAAAATAAAATCAAAATGGCACAGCATATACTGTAAGTAAAATCAACACAACTGTATGTGTAACAGGAAGACAAAGCCGGTGGCACAATAAACAAAAAGCTAGCTGAATACGAAAGGATGAATGTCTATTGCATAGTAAATAAACTGATAATTATTTCCAGGTGAGACAAGATGTTAGATGAGGTCACCATGCAGGTGCTTAAAAATGTAAGCCCTCTTAGCTTACTATTGACCTTTCATTTGGAAGCTGTGACGATTTGCAGGAGGAGAATAAGTTGACAAGAGGGGAATAAAGTTATCACCTGATATTTGCCAAGTTTAGTACTGAGCCCCACACAATGTAATACTTAATGTTTTCAGAATTAAATACTGTGCGTTCAACAGCTTCAGCTCTTGCAATTGCCCAGCTATATGCATCTCATGTGGAAATAAGGGTTAAAAATAAAGTATAGCTGGACTTCAAACAATTAGCTGATGTCCCTCTCCTGCTTATCTTACAAAGAAAACTCAGCGGGCAGATCTAACAATAGTCAAAGAAGAGCTGAAAAATAAGCGACTTGCACGCTGTTTGCCACTGCAGGAGCTGCGAGTGAAAACCGGGGACATGCTCAGACTAGAACTGAAAACTAGCTAAGCACTTTGAATTTCATTATCCACAGAACATCTGTTTTCTGGGTGACACCAAAGCCTACTGTATTTGATATATATTTATTCCAACCAAAATCAAAACTCCTCTCCATCCCTGAACAAAACCGACATACTTCCAGCTCTACAAACATTTGTCAGCTACTAGTCTCATTTAGCATGAGACAGTCTGTATCACAGAACCCTTTGGTTTACATTGCACAAGTATGGCATTTGCTATGATTTAAAAAGTAGAGTGGTTGAAATAACAATGGGCTGGTCTGACAAAAACTTAGCAAATATTTAATGCAATGAGATTTTGGCAAAGTCACATCACACTAGTATGGCAAAAATCAGGTAATTAATATGGTCAACTCATCATTTGTCTTTCCTCACAGCTTCTTTCACATACTGGGCGACTGAGTGGCATGCAGTAACTTGTCTGAGGGAGAAGCTGATTATACAAGACATTTGACTAAATGACCATGAAGAAAATAAGGCACTTCCTTTTCTTTAGACTTATTCCAATACTTAAAAAATAAAAAAGAAAGACTAAAAGGCTCTTTTGGTCTTTTGTTTCTTGACAACCACCAGAAAAAATCATTTAATGAAATAAAGGGTTTCTTTGTTCTTTTTTTCTTTTTTTTATAACACTTGAAAGTATAAAATGCTACATTTCCAAAAATATATTTTTTTTTCTGCACCAGCACCCTTGTATAGTAAAAGTATCTACTTTTTTGTTCATTTTGTTTCAATGCACTACACTTTATCTACAATTTCATTACATGTATACAGCAAATAGGCAAGCATGGCTTTTACATCCTTAATGAAATTTTTTCTATACAGGGAGTTTTAAAAAAAATATTTGAACAGTTTGCCCAGTAATGTGACACATAATGCATGTACCTTGTTCTCATGTAATCTTCTGAGGAGATTAAAATATGGTTAAAATAATTTAAACTCAGATTTTGCTTTAATAGTGTTGCTGTTTTGTTCTCTGCATTAACATAGTTCTGAAAAGTCATTGTAATCTGCATTTCATGGCACACTTTCCTTTAAAACGTCCAATTTGGCAGGCAATAGAAAAAAGGCTGCAATGTCTGCCCTTTGAGGGCACCGGTAGTGACTAAACAGCATATCAAATTTTGAATACTTTTTGGAATCCCTTCCCCAATGACATCCCTGACCAAAGGTTCATGCATGATGCATCATCACACAGTACATTCAGAGAGAGCTTTGACTTCTTTTTTTTTTTTTTGAGAAGAAAAATATTCCTAGAAGTCTCTCACAGTAACTGCCTCTGTCATCGGGTAGTTAAGGGACATCTGTCTCCATCTCGTGCGAGGCCTCCTTACCGTTCGCTTGGGGCAGGACACTAGAGGATGATCAGTGCGGAGGGATGAGTTGGACCTTATTGCTTTACTACTATTCAGTGCAGGTTCTAGAACCACTTTCACCCAAACAGGAGAACAACAAAAAGCGGAGTTGGAGGACAACAATTTCTTTGTCTGTTTTGTTAGATGGTAAGACGAACGGACAAGTGCCCCAGCTCGCTGCACTGAAGACAGGCAAGCAAAGGCGTTTACCAGTTAACTGATCAGCAGGCAGGCATGGTCAGGTCATCATTGGGTGAAGAGTTCAGAGGTCAGAAGGTCATAGGTTAGTTGCCGGTGGCGGCTGGGTGGTTAGAAACAAAAAAAAAACAAAACAAAAAAAAGAAAGAAAAGATAGAGAAGAGATTAGTTCCAGCTAGTGACGGCTTAATGACAACATGAAAACTAATCACAACTAATAAAAAAAACAAGCATGTTTAATTCTGACATACTGATCGACACCATCTACAGAATGCAATAAAATCATGACAGCCCTCCATCATGATTTGGACACGTGAAGGAGAAGCCCGCTCCCACAAAACCGGTTAACAGGAGAAATAGAGATAAAATACGACTAACGACTAATGGTTAGTAGCAGTCGATGAAGGAAATTGGAAAACAAAAAACAATGAACAGTTTTGGAACTGGGCAGAAGATTTCTGGAACAACAGTCAGTGCACAGCATCAGTATCTGACTGCTATTAAGCATTAGTACCTCCCCAGGTGCAAGCATTAAAGCAACTATTAATGATGGATGTGATTATTAATAACTGGTTGTTAAAAGAATGGAGTCATCTAAGGAATTCTGGACTTAGAGAAACAATTTGGTTCAACAAACTATGGGCCAAACAAAGGGTTTTTGTTCAATAAATTTTTTATTGCCTTTCATTTATTCTATTTACAAACAACATGGAATTTCTTGGCCTCATGATACAAAGCAATACTAAACTGTAGTCTAGCAACGTAGGCATCATCGTGGGAACGGAAAACGCTCAGCCTGCTACTTTAGCCAGCATTTTCCCATTCAAAATACTATTTTACACATATAGGACACTTATAAAATGCACTTGCATGTAAACACTGTAAAAGTCCTGCCATTTTAAAGTCTATACTTAAAAAGCTCTAAGTACATCAAAAAATAGAGAAAATATCTAATTGATACTAATAAGGCATTTTAAAACTACAAACAGCTCTCTTTATTCATTTTCAAAGCTAATACTCTGCAAATACAATAAAATCTGACATTTCATATACATTCCTGCTTTATATTTTTATATTTTAAAAGAAGCCACCTGTAAATACTATTTTCTTTTGCAAAACAAAAACAAAAAACCAAAACAAAACAAAAAAAAATCAAACCCAAAAACACAAACAAATTACAGTAAAACATAAAAAAGTTCTCAAGTGGAAAGTTATCATTCCCAATGTTCTTGAGCTGTTCCTTCTTTTATCATTCTCTCACATTCTCCTTCACCAAACTTGGTCCACTTAACAGTAGTATGATTTTTTTTTTTTTAATATATTTTTTAAGACTCATTCAACAGCTTAATTATAGCTAATAAATTCTGAGGTTGATAAAGTTTTTGTACTGTTGCCACTTTGACTAAGGCAGAGGAGATGAAAGTGAGAAAGGTATTCAGTGCAAAGTCAGATTTGTGCCATTACATAAAATGAAGTCCAGTAGGTGTAATATTCACAGATAGCATTGATTTAGCAATCTTTCTCATGGGCTGATTTACTTTCACATACTAAAATGGCCTATCATTTAGGATACAGTTCATAACTCTATGAAAAATTACTACTGTAACATAAATGAGACCACATACTCCCTGATTTTTTTCAGAATCATGCTAAGTGGGATTTGTTTACATTAAACCAGCTGTTTCAAAAATAAGCAAAAATAAAAATAAATATTTTATGTGGCACAATCTCACCACTTTACAGGTATACTAGAAACAGACTCTTAAAGCATTTTGATACTGATTACAATTTTGATTAAATGGTATTAAAATTTATATATAAATTATGTGACAGTTGGTTTGGATAAAACATTCAAGAAAATTCTCAGCATTAATATTTCTTGTGGAGCAAGCTACCTTTTAAAAATACCAGTACACCTGTGATACATCCTCTGCCAAGTCTCTGGCCTTCTACAGTACACACAGGTTTGTCAACTGTGCAACACCATTTACAGTTTATTACAATTAAATCAGTCAGTCTCTCTGTTATATGCATCAAATTCAATTTTGTATTATTTATAAACTGGGGGTTTATTCTGAGTTAAAATGAGCTATATTTTTCAACCCTTCACCAATTCTAAATGCTTAGTTGTAAGAGTAAAACATTTACACATTTGGGGATTCTTGCTTTAAATGCAGTGCTTACCTCTAAAAAAAAACTATGCAAAGAATAAAAACCTACTTAAAAAGTGAATGCAGTAGTACTACAAGGTAATCTGAAAGTCGATTTAGAATTTTAAAAAAACTTTAGACCCAATGAATGCGAATATAGATTTAGTGACATTTAACTATATAAAAAAAAGTTTCCACATTGAAAAAAAAGCTTTTCGGTTTGCTGACATTGTTTTTCATGGCTATAGCTATAGAATTATATTGGTGACAGAATAACCAAATAGGTGAATATGGTAAATACTGGTAGTATTTTAATTTCACAGTATAACTTTAGCTCATGAAAAGAAACTATTCTATTGCTGAACAAAGTTCTCTTCAAAACCTTTTGTGAAACTGTTAAACCTGTGCAGTGATTATCTAGGATTTCAAATTCAAAATACAATGAAGTGCAGTTGTAAAATTAACTTTGTGTAAGTTTCTTAATACACATCGGGATTATTTAGATAAGACTTTAAAAATAACATTCTCCTGAAATATCAGCATGGTTTTCATGCTAAAGGAGAGGTATGCATGACTTATTCCACAGGAGATAAGCCATGTGTATTTATTTAGCTACTTAAGACAGTGGGCTTCCAATATTGCTAGACATGAACACTGTGTTATCAGAAAATGGCTGTATTTTAAGAGAAGGTGAAATTATACAAATAATTAATTTCAATTACTTACAAGAGACCCAGATGAAACATCTAGGTCCTTCACAAAGTATTTAAAATATATGTTGAGTAAACACTACAATAACAAACTTCAACTACAAATTGGTATTTCCCTCCCCTGTGCTTTATCAGTATATTTATTAGTTGTCTCAGACAAATATCTAATTAAACAAAAAGATAGCCTCACCTCTCACCTGAAACTACCATTGCAGATCATGAAAGACCATTAGCAAAAACTGATTTTGTAACATCAGGTCAAACTTTCAAACGCAACGAAATCCTTATCATCCAATTAATTACTCTTGACAGAGATAGGTTTCCATCTTTTTTTCCTCTTTTTTTTTTTA
Source organism: Strix uralensis (assembly GCF_047716275.1). Classification (NCBI taxonomy): domain Eukaryota; kingdom Metazoa; phylum Chordata; class Aves; order Strigiformes; family Strigidae; genus Strix; species Strix uralensis. Next base: position 78,206,117 of record NC_133974.1, on the reverse strand, counting down.
AAAAAAAATTTTCCTTTTTTCCCCTCTTTTTTTTTGGTAACCATGGGCTATGACCTTATTCTGATTATACCCTGTTGCCCATTGAAGAGTTCTCAAGAAATAAGAACAAGCCAATGGGCTGTAAATAGTGTGTGGTGGTACAAAAGAAGCAGCAGTCTTCTAGAAAACTTAAGTAGTGTCTTTATACTATGTACACTATGCTTTACATTTTCTGTAAAGCGTAAGATCATATGAAAAATAGAAGTATTACATAAATATAGCAAATATCCAGGAGGGCACTTTTTACCGTATTGACTGAAATCTGTTTTGTTTCTTGCAGTTAATTTATGGAAGGTTGTGAGAAGTGAAGTGTAGTCAATGTTAAGAGATGTCAGATCTGTCACCTGAATTTGGCTTTTGAATATTACAGTATCATAGAAGCCTGCACAACACTGGTTTTGATGAGAGCAGAATAATAATACTTGGCACATAACGCTTTGCATCCTCAAAGCCCTGTACAAAACAAGAACCCCCACAACACCCCTGTGAGGTAGGGAAGTATTATTATCCTTATTTTACAGATGGGAAAACATACACAGAGAGATTAAATGACTTGCCGAAACCCACAGTGAGTCAGCAGCAGGGATGGGATAAGAATTCAGCCCACACACTGCTTCCTAGCCAATGTCAATAAACCGAAAATATCACTTTTCTCAATAAGCTTAAATACTTCATTCAGGGGTCCAAAGGCATTACACTTGAGGAGCAGGAGAAAAATGAAGATTTACTTTCCATTCAAGGCTTAAAGAGAGATGCCCAAATATTGGATGTCATCTCACCAACAGAACTTCAAAAGTTGCTTCTCCTTCAGGTTACACATTTTAGCAGCAAAAGGCAAATACCAAGAAATAGATTTTGGCAAAAAAACCCCCAAACACCCTCCCTTCCCCACCCTTAGTAATTCAAACTCAAACAACTTTTGAAGTATTATCTTCACAGCCCTTACCTTTCTGAATTCAGTCAGGTATCTGAGAACATGCATCCTCCTCATAATATACAGTACAGTGGCTCAAAAGTTTATTGGAAAAAAAGGAATCTAAATCTTCAGATTTCTCCAGACACAGACAGGAGGCATTTATTCCTTTACTTCTTTCTCATTAAGCAATCATCCATTCATTTTATTTTGCAACACCAATCTGATATTTCCACACCAATTAAAAGAACAAACTGGGGGGAGAGGGGAGGAACACAACCGAATTAATTATTACAGCACTGAATTCATAGTGTTTCCTGATGCAGATGGATTTTTAAATAGTTTTTAAAAGGGAATCAGTTATAGCATTTATATTAAATATATCACAAAGTTTATATATTTAATTGAGCTGGGAAAGCCAAGTTCACAAAATGTTTTTAAAAACACAAGCATTCCCAAAGCTTTAAAATATTAACTATTCATATTTTCGTGAAAAATAATGAATGGGTCAAAATAGGGTATTTGGTTAACCAGCTGTGGTGTTGCAAATCTCATGTACACTCAAAGCACTTCTTACAAACAAGAACTGCAGAACTAAACTAACCTCGGTCTGCGGTCACAATCCTTTGGTAAGGATGGACACGCATATCGTGCCTTCGAACTTTAGTAGCCACCGCACCTAGTTAAATTGCAATTACCAAGACAAAGTTAGAAAACATTCAAAGAAAACATTAACAGCAGGTTTATCAAAATGGATTTAAATGATCATTAACTACAAAAGTTCATTTTAAGAAAAGCAACAAGTTAAGGCACAGTAGTTTCAAATCTTAATCTTAAAAAGAAGTTTATCTGTGCAGATTAATATTGCATTTATTTTAAACATCCTGGCCTTAACCTGTTTAATCCATTCATTTACAATCCCAAAATTACAGTATTTCATGAAATCTATTAGACCCAAGCACATTTAAGCTTTACTAGTCACATATTCACTGAAGTGCCTTTCTTGCAGCAGGACTATTTTAAATAATGCCATCTTTTAATACTGACAATTATTTGCTAACCTTAAGATCACTTCCAGTTCTACCACAAAAAAAAAAAGTTTTAAAGCAATTCTTCAAGCCTACAGACTGTGATTTTAAAATTTAAGTCAATAAGTATGAACTGCAATGAATTAGGTGATTAGTAAAGCAAACACTATATAGAACACTTAGCAGTCAGTATACCACTATACACTCATAAATTACAGCTACTCTGTAATAATAGGAGCTAATCCAAATTAATAGCACTATTTTATTTTAAATCTATGTGCAAAAAAGTGCAAGTAAGTCACTGACTGCTAGGCCAAGCTTTTTTCAAGGCTGCTGAAACTAAGCATTTGTTAAAATTCAGATCTGATGAAGGATCAGTTAAGACCGTTCTTGAATTCTTAGCCTTTCGTTGGGAAAGCCATACCTGAAGATAAAAGGAAGGGAATTAAGTTAGTCACCAACTAAAATTTGATCCCAACACCAATATCCCCAATAATACTAATAGGGATGCATTTCTCCCATTTTTAACAGAATTATTTTAAGACATCTTAAAGGTCCACCACAAAAATGGACAAAATATAGCATACTATTAATGAGAATTAGTGTACTGCAAAATAAAACTCAATGAAAAACTGACTTAATTCAATTAACTCTATACAATTGCTCAGATAATAGAGCAGATGTATTAAGAGTTATTGATTCTATGCTACCTAAGTGGGAGTGTGGGTTTCCTGCCCACCTCACCCCATCCATCCTTCCTGCTCCCTTTTCCTTTTTTAAATAAGATTACTTGGTGAGATTTGTTTTGAGCAATACACCTGTGCTCTCACAGCTAAGCCCAAAGTATGCAATGGTTACAAATCCCTTTTTTGGAGTCATTTTCCCCTCCTAGCTCTTTACAGAAAATCCTGCAAGAAATCAAAATTCCCTACATCATATTACATTATTACTATGGAATGATGTATTTCTTTACTTGCTATTAGCTGAATGTAATAGAGGGGTTTGCCACTAACCAGCAACTGACAACTTCTGTGATGATACCTGTAACTGTGACTTTACCCCAGGACATATTGTAAGTGGACTGGTAAAGACTGGGGGTGGAGTAGCTGGGGAGAATATTTACATGTTCGTGGAAAATTAATAAATGATGACATTATCATATGCTCACTGAGTTTTGGCTATGGGGTAATGGACAACAACCATAAGCTGCTCAAAGACAGACCTACGGCATACTTTTGTCCTACTATAATTTTTATTATTGATTCACTAATCCTGAAAGGCAGAAGTCTGAAATACATTTTCTTTTTTATTGCTCAAACATGGGAACATGCACACATGCAAATAACTCAACAAGTATTTGTCACGTAAGTGAAGCACTGATTTTTTTGCAATACTTTCAACAAGATACTGACTTTGAACCTTATTGTCCAGTGTTTATTAGAGATGTTTAGAATTTGTGTAAATCAGTAACTGCCACTGAACAAATTAAGATCAAAGTCCTATAAAATCAACATTATGCAGCACCAAGGTCATATGCAATTCAGAACAAGCTGAAGAGAAAACATTATTTAGATTCTGTAGAGGGTAGCAAAGGAAGAAACTACTGAAACTGCTTTTTCCATATTGACCAGTTAACTTAAATTGTCACGGCTGCTTTATATTTCTTGCCTTCACACAGCAAGTCAATGGTCTGAAATATTAGGAATGATGGATATATATAGAAACCATCAGTAAAGTTGCTAATTGTATCACCCTTTAGTTATTAACTGAAACTGTTTTCTGCTTACAAAATGATTCAGGATTTTTTGACACTGAAGAGAGATTCATCAGTTGTGTACTAAAGAAACAAAAACTCCAACAAACTAAAAAAAGACCTTTCCATTCTTTCCAGTTTTGCTACTAAAAAGGTATAGCAAAATAGAAGTTCTCTCTTCCAAAAATTACTGGAAATTAATTTATGCTAGAGAGCACAAACAAATCTGGTCTTTACGGGAGCCCAAATGACATATAATAGACAACAACTTTTTTTTTCCCTTGCCTATGTATCCACCATCTAGGGTCATACAAATGCTAAGATTTTATTTTCAGTAATCTTATTAATATACTAAACACACACATTTAATAATGAAAAGCATGTTTAAAATGTTTAAGAGTTACCACATTTCAGCAGTCTTCTGAAGCAGTTTTGATATACCTGAGATAAGACTGTTGCTTCAAATTTTTTTCCTTTGAGCCCCATGACATCTACCTTGTAAATATCATAAAAGCACAGGCAACATATTCTCCAGTCATACGTGTACAAAGATCTTACCTAATACACCACTAGGTTCAATAGGATACTCAAGGATTGATGTAGCTGGTGCCAGCGTGTAGGGGTATTCATATGGTGTGTAAATTAAACCAGCTTCGGGTCCGGGTGGAACTATTGCAGCGGTGGGATGAGGAGTTCCGTTTGGCATGACAGCGGTTTGTATTTGTCTGATCAAAGGCATTATGGTAGGGCCAGCTGGCGTAGGAGTACGCAGGGCAGCTGGTGGGAGAACAGGCGCAGGCCCAGTAATAATCCTTGGAGCCTGGGCTGTTGCTGCAAGAGAAAAGGCAAGGGCTGCTACAGTAAGCAAAGAAATTCAGAGGAAAGTATGGAGATAGCAGTACAAAACGTGGAAAGAATGGGAAAAAAGGGGAAAAGTAGGAAAGAAGAAAAATAAAAGGAAATCATTAGTACATGCGCTGATCACACAGTGCCAAAGCACACCATTCAAATGCAAACAGCTTTCCATTTTCCAGTGTGATTAAGTATGAACATGCAAAATAAAAAAGCCATTGTAAAACAGTGAGGTAGATTTCTCAAACAGGTTACACAGCACAAAAGCTCCATTTAGACCACATTTCTTCATTTATGCTATCAAGACTGCATGAGACTGAAATGCATGCAGAAGATACAAGGAAAATACTGTCATAATCAAATACAGAGTACAAAATTTAGTGCAACTATAGAGTCCACAGATACTCAGTTATGCAGAGCTGTCGTATGAGTCTACAGCTTTTACACATCTTAAGATTGTACTTAAACATATACACAATTCCAGTTTTCAAGATCAGTGAAGTTAAAGATGACCTAGAAACACAATGCATCTCCTCTCCTGCTTTAGTGTGACTAAAATAGACTCGAAAGTGATTTCCATATCAAATTCCCCAAAATAAAATACTTCCTTTGTATTAGAAGCTCGCTATGGCCTTGCTTAGGTTAAAGAAAAGAGGTGCTTGTTTTTGCTTTTGGTTTTGTTTTAAATGGTGCTAGCACATTTCATTAAGTGTTATTTGAAGCCTGTTGGCACACAAAATTAACAACTTGTTAAACACGCATCAGCTGGTAACAGTCAATTTTAAAGGGTTATAATTTATAGATTTCTATGCATTACTGTTGATCTACATTGTTTTAACTGACTTACAGGTGGTCTGAAAAGAGAAATGTAGCGGAAGCTTTTCAGATTTGAGACTAGTGGTTTTTTAATTATTTTTATTTTTTAAACAAAAGTGCTCAGACTGAATGTGTAATAAAAAAAACCTCCTCAAACATTTTCATGTCCTTTCTTAAATGCAAATTAAACCAGTATGGCTTCTACATCTTCAAATTTTCAGTAAAATCAAAAGACAAACAGTGACATTGCCTTATTATCAAAAACTGAGTATTAGTGTGGAAATCTCTAGTCAAAAAATAATTTTAAAAAAAAATCCATCTTCCCACTTATACAGATACGATAGACCAGTGGGAATAGATCAGACAAAGAAATTGCTCAAATTAATATAAAGGTTTCTATGCATCAGTTTGCATCAACTCAGGCTAATCTGAAAGCTATTTTTCTCATAAATTTGCAATAATTTAGAGACTAAAATATATTTAAAATTGATCTAGCTTTAAATATTACAGTGTTCATTAGGGCTGAAAGATTTACTACTACCATTGTAGTGGTAAAAACCCTTGCTTATGTCTCTTTTCAAATCAGAATAATTACACTGGTGTAAGCACTCTCAAATTGACCTAACTGCATTCCAACCTTTAAACATATTCAACACTGAAATGGTGACTGTGTGGAGAAACAAATTTGCAAATATCAGTAGGCCCTTAGTGAAAAGACTGATTTAACTGTGCTTACATTTGACATCTGTATCACAGCTACAGCAAAAATTTACTTTGGAACGATATCAGCAACTACTTTTTCAGGAGGAGAAATTAGATTTTCAAGTAGGGAAAATAATTTGTATCACACATAATAGGTATATGCTCTCATTAGTAGGTGTATGTAATTAATTTTCAAGTGTAAACCTGTGCATACATGCGTTTGCAAAAGCATTTTCACATAAATATAATGGAAGAAATCGTAAAAATGGCTCATTACATCACTGATCCCTGTGAACTCAGCTGTGAAATCAGTTGATGAATTGTTGGAGAAACATAACATTGGGGGGACACATGCAAGCAAGATGAAAGGAAGGAATATAATATAGAAAAATGTATTCACAGTATCCTGAACATCTGTAACATTTTCAAATTAAATCTCTAAAAATAAAATTGAAAAGGAGTCTATTGTCCTTTACACGTATTAAGAAAAAAAATGACTGTAAAATAGAAAAATCTAGCTTAAGGGTTGAATTTTTTTAACTATATATTTGTAAATATTTCAACCCAGACATACTGTTTAAAAAAAACAAAGGGGGGGAACACCAAACAAAAAACCCTGGAACTGACATAAGTTATCTCCAGAAGATCTTTTGCAACAGCTACCTACTGTTTTTTTGTTTTTTACTGCCTTCCATTCTCCAACACAGTTGCTACTCCACATTTGCTAAAAAATAGCTTTAGAAATCAAAACCTGCAAACATTACTACGGCATTGACCCTCGAGCTTATGACATGCTTACGTGATTTGATGTTGGCATCTCTGTAGGTGCCATTCAGAATTGCCAGCTCCATCAGCTGCATCTTTTTAAGGCTGTCTTCTCCTTCTGCCTGTGTGTGAAAAGATGGGAAGAAAGTCAGGCTTATTAATTCGCTAGTGCACAAGATCTAAGAGACCTAGAATAAAATGCCTTCAAGTTTTAACTAAACAAAATACTTGCTTACTGTTAGTCACAAAACCAATAAGCTTTGTCTTCCTTAAAATTAAGTGCAAGTTGCCTGTTGTTTATCATTAAGTGGTATTGATAAAGATCTTAAAGGAGTTTTGAAAAAGGCTCATACCATAAATTATAAAACTAGGGTTAAGTCTAAGTTGTGTTTGACAGAAATTGTTTAAGGACATTTTTTAAGTTTTAGTAAGCGTATTCATGTACTCCTAATGGAATCTTTTAAAAAATTATATTATTGGGCTAGAGGAAGCATAGACACCACAAATTTTAAGCAACTTCAATTTATTGTAACTTGCTCCACTGTAGTCAATACTGACTACTGGGGGTGGGGGTGGCCAAACAAAAAATAAACAACAAACTTTGACTGGCTTTCCAAACAGGACATCAACAACTGGTGTAAGGCAGAATTCATAATTCTGGGACATGTAGATGTATTCCAATTAGGATATAACTACTATTTACACAGTATGCATTATACTTGGTTTTGCTTCCATGTAAATTACTTCCCTGAAGTTATCTGCTCCATCAATATCCTGCAACTTGCATAAATATTACACAGCATTCAGTAGAAAAGCTTACTTCTTCAGTTACTAACAAAAATTTCTAACTAGAACAATTTTAGTTTTAAGATCAGACACAGTTTCTGACTTGTCTTTCCAGAAATACTACCATTTGTTTAGTCTACATCCTATCAAACAGAAAAATCAGATATAGGAAACCCAAGAGAGATGGTCAGCATCTACTTTAAGTTACCACCTTGCTTCTTGTGTTGAATGCCACTGCTGAAATTCTCAGTCTGATGCAAAGGAGGGCAGCTTCAGTGTCAGCTGCATTGCATTCTTCCTTTGCTAAACAGGACTTATTATATTTTTACTTATCTTGTCTATTCAAACAATGTTTTCCAGATGTTTGGAACAGCGTTTTCCAAGTTAATGGGAACCTGGATAATAACATACTGTGCTATCCGCTCTGAAAATCTTAAAGTCTGATTTCAGAGAGAGTTATTCACTTGTCTTAAACTACAACTCTTACAGATGGTTGAACTAGGACTTCCAAGAGCATGAGTGGTTACAAAAAAACAGAATTAAAAGCCACAAAGAACAGCAATCACCACCAATAATCATAGAGTCCTATTAAATAACTTTGTGTCCATTACAGCACTGCACTGGTGAAACATCATCTCAAACTAGTTTAGAGTTAATAGGATTACCTACACACAGTGTTCCAAATGTATATGGAAATATTTTTTCGGGCTAGTTTGAAGCAAAATACTGTTCTACATACTTTACTCCCAAACTATGGAGAAGTAATTTACTAAATTACAAGACAAAAAAAGTTTTTTAATTGTATCTAAGCAAGTGTAGTACTTAGTGTGAAGTATGCTTAAGGACCACCACCCCTTGCAATGGAAACTTTAACATCTGATTTTTATCAACAACTTAAAATCAACATGGTAAGATGGGTCAAAACTAAATTACTTTCAGATGTCAGAAATGAAAGTCCTAACTGAGGACTTGCATAAACACAAAAATTAAACACAGTAACAATCTATGTTGTTGTTAAACATTCAAAGTATACTGAAAGTTAGACAATTTCTTTATATATTAAATACTGTGTGACAGACCAAGCTAACACTAATATTGAAAAAGTAAATACACATTCAATTACCATTTTAATTGTACAAATTAATTGTACAGTTAAGTATTGTACTATCCAGAAACCTCAGACTCCATAGTCATTAAAACAAGACACTCTGGAATACAAAACATACTGATTATATCATGCTTAATATGACATACTCAGAACAGACTTAAAATTTACACGCAAAAGAATTTTGGGTTTTTTTAAGAAACTATTATTCCATTGCATCTTTGCTGGTAAATTACGTAGACAATCATGATGCAATAAAACCAATTCCAAATCTGTCTATCCAGAGCCCACAAATTCTTGTCATTCTGGATATACCTTATCTAACTTATTTTAGCAATAAAAATTTATAATATATTGACTCCTCCTTTCCCCTCCCCCTCTATGGTTATACTTTGTTATTGGTTTTTTGCTTGGGTTCCTTTAGTTATTTATTTGAAAGCGTGTAACAAAAAAACCTCCTCACAATGTCAGCTGCGTCTCCCATATAGTTCCATTAATGTTACTAAAATTGCTCACTTCCTCCAAATAAGAGTTCGGGTGATTGATCTGACACCATTAATGAGTCGCAGTAAATGCTGAATCTTACATTCCACTTGCTAGGATAATTTTAGTAACTCTAATCCCAGATTTTGCATCACAGTGAATATTTCCCAAATGTAACTATTTATAGGACAATAATTTTAAAATAGAAAACTTTTTTTTTCCTCTCTGACATCCCCCAAAAAAGGAGTTCTAACAACTTAAAAGCAATAAAAGATGAAGTAATCATTCCTACTTTGGATCTTTAACATTTTCCTATAGGTCACTATCCTTCCTATGAGAAAACATGTTGCAGTTACCTAGGTTTTACAAAGTATGTTTACAAAAATAATAATGGACTTCAGCACACAAAGCAAACCAAGTTTTTAACTTTTATTTTTGAGATCTACTTCTCTGGAGTACTGCTCAGCAGTTGATAAACTTTTGTTCTTTTAAACAGACTTCAAAACACAGTTTAAAACTGCTCCTTAAAGACTGTATCAGTGATAACTCACAGATGTAGGATGTGGACTTGCATTACTAGACATTAACATTGTCTTTCAACTTCTGGTATTTTGTTTTTCAAAGCATTTATTAGATAGGAAAAAACCCAACCCAAACAAAAAAAAACCCCACCCCACTTAAAAAACATCTTTAATTCTGACCACAAGGGCATCATTCCGATTCCTCCCAGAAGATGGCACTGTTTATTATACAATACTATCTCCTCAAGACATGGGTGCTTAGAACTATTTGCACCACCCTACTAGTACTGCTCAAAATCCTGCTATCCCCTCACACCCTAAACTTGCAACGGTCGCTTGTCACCTCTCTTCTAGGCATAAGTCACAGAAGTGGTCAGGACCCTTTCAGATATGCTGTCATGTCCTTCATTCTCTGGTATCAAGCTCTCTAATTTGACCATCATTCACCAAGAGCCAAACCCTCAAATTTCCAGGAGCTGGGCTAGAGCAATGGGCGCATGTTTTTGCCTGCCCTATCCTCTCTATCCGTTGCTGACAGTTGATCAAATGAGGCACACCGATGCAATCTATCTTAGCTCCAGGCATTTCTGCAGGCAGTCTCTGTTAAAGCAAAGAGAGGTTGCATCAGGGATACAAAGGCAATCTCTAAAGGGACAGTACATTACCTGTACAATAGCTACAACAAAGCTCAGTCATTTGTACCAAAAGGAAGCTACTTTGAGCAAACATCAATAAGGTCACTTAAAGCCAGATTTGCATTACTAAGTTGAAGCTCAAGTGATTGACTCAAGCCTCTCATCCTCTTAAATCTCCAGTGCTTTCCTTGTATTTCTCATGTACAATATAACATGCAGATTAAGAAAAAAACCTTAAATGGTATCTTGAAACATAATTCTTTAAATGTAAGCACTTGCAACTGCTCACTGAATACAAATACTGAAGAGATGCAAGTAGCAAATCCTAACAAAGCCAACTGTGCACGGACAACTGGCATTACAGTTTTATGAACATACAGTCAATACTCCTCACAGCAGCTCAGCTCTACTTGGGCTAGCAATAAAAAGACCTGAAGGAGATCAAATGCCAGTGACCACTGTATTTTTAAGTAACTTGTTTTCTAATCTTTATCAGAGCAGGATTAATAGTCATACGGTTCAAAACACTAGTAACAATTACAAGTGCCACCTATGTGAAGTCTCTGGGGAAACACTTCCAAAAATAAAACAATTTCAAATAAAATACACAACGCTGACCACATTGATGCTCAGTTAAAACCACAATTCTGTCTCCAACATTGGGCAATACTGTCTGTTTTTAAAAAAGAGGAATGCAGTTATGTAATAAACTGAGTATGCAGATTGTAATAATGCATATGAGTGTGCAGTTAGTAACAAACTATTAGTAAGAGCTTGTTTCATGTCATGAAATAGGGAGCTCAGATAAAGCACTCCATTTTTTTAATGATTTCATTATCAATGTCCAAGCTATACTTCAACCTCAGATACCCCAAGACCCTCAGAGAATTCTTTTGTTTAATTAATCCTTCTGAAATTATTATTAGTCATTATAAATGCCTCAGATCCTCATATACATACAGTGTGTCCTTAAGAGCATTACACAGTTTAACTTCTTATTTATACACAAAACACACACACTAGATAGATATGGTATCAAGGTGTAAGACAGACAGACATACAGACTCACTCCAAACAGAAATGCATTCACTGTGCTGTATCAATGAAGGACTTCAAAGGTTGATAACAGTCTTCAGAGGTGACAGGTAGATTGCATACAGTCAACTCTGAGAACCCTATAACAAATTACAGTAGAGAAGAAAGATACTATCTTAAAAGAAAAGAAGGATCAAGTAGCAGTGTTTGCTACAGAGCAGAGATCCATGAGCTAGCGTCCAGTGGAGCCAGTCAGTGCCCATACTGCCCTGCCATACTGCTGCCGGACCCCAACTGTTCCACATGGAAGGTGACTGCAGCTGAGTTAATTCACAAACCAAACAATCCACTCACTTGTATGATAGCAGGGATACTTTATCCTGACAGAGCTCCTTGAGCCTCACAGTCTTACCCAGCTAAGTCTCAGAACCTACTCTGATTCTCGTTATTACCAATGCAGGCAGGGAAGGCTTTTAGCATTTCTGTACAAACATATATACCTTCCCTGTACAATGCTCATTTTCCTTTTAAAGTAAGTTCTCTGGAAAATACAACAAATACACTTTCTTCCTACATTCATAATTATATAGATACATTTATTTAGGTGATGTTAGTGACCTTCATTGACAGTCTAGCTTCCAAACATCATGCATTTTGGATGACATTTTAACAATTCTGTCACACATCCCTGCACTTCAGCTGAATTCTCATGAACTGAACTGAGCCCAACCCTAGGAAAGGCTGCAGATGGTTTTATCTTGCACCAAATGCAGCCAAGTCTGGCTTTAGTGAAGGGAGCAGTCCTTTGTAAGCTGTTCCAGGGCTATCCTTTCAGGATCAGAGAAGGAGCAGCAAGGGGGAAGAGGAAATGATGGTGAAGCAAAATGATGGATAAATCAACTGCAAATACAGAGGCCAAACATCAGTCCTGATCTTCCCCAGCCAACTGCAGCAGGCCTGTCCCACCAGGCTCATGGAAAGAATGACCAGGCAGCATCAGCAATGCAAGAGCACCAAAGAGCAGCACTTACCTTCCAAGCACCTCATCAGCTTCTCATACAGTCCTGCCTGCCCCGCACCACCTCTGGTTAAACAGCAACACTCAACAGCATTTTGGCATCTTTCTGGCCACCCTCAGAGAGACCTCTTCCAGCTGCCATATTTTGTCCAAGGCCATATGCTTTGCTCCACATTTACTTCAGGTAGAGAATTTTTCCAGTAACACATTGCATTTTTAGTACACAGGTAAGGCATTAACTAGTTTTACACACACTCCAAACAGAAGGGCAGGGAACTTCGCAGTTACAGAAGAACATTACACTAATGAACAGATACTTAAAACACTTCTCCAAATAGAGAAGTCAGTTACAGTTGCCACATAGAATAAACATAACTTTTCTACCACTGCATCTCTGGAAATACACACATTAAATACAAAGACTTTCATTATTCTTGAAACTACGTATCTATAATATAAGCTAACTTCAATTCATTGATTTAATACAAATTTTGGTACAACACAACAGCACTACTGAAACATTTTACTGTTACTGATCTTATCCTACTTATCCAGGAGGCACTGCCACCGCTTAGGGGTCTGTCACCCTGTCTTCCCACAGTCCCCAGCTGCTATAGAGCCGCACAGCTGCAGCTTGGAGGTTTGCACTGTGATACTAGCTGGACTCTCCCAGCTCTAGAATGCTTTTATCTCCCTGACAAAGAAAAATGTTCCACTGCAATTCACTTGTAGATCAGTAAGTATTCCTAACATACCATGCACCAGTCAAACAGCCTTTACACATGAATGTCTCCATTCATGGACAAAAACCTTCCATTCATAATTTATAAACAAAAAACCTCACAAACAATATACTACAAATTCCTAGACATACACGTACTAAACCAAAAAAACAGATCTCCGACATCAATATATTGTAAAATATATTATAAAAGATCATAGGCTAAACCACATTGGAATTCTTGAAGCTAAGTTATACACACTTAAAATCTAATCTACGTTTGGAAGGTCTTTTTTTTAATATCTAAGTCGTTAAAAGATGGAAGTACCTATGGCAATGAAATCCTAGGCAAGATGACAAGCAACCATATGTAAAACACAAAAAAAGAGCTTTTTAAAAGAATCTGAATGCGGGTACCTAAACTATTAATCAATTACCTACTGCAAGACGTCAGATTTCACTTCTGTAAAGGCTTTTACTTCTGGTAAACTACTCTACTACCCAGTGTAAGGGAAAACATCCCATCACCCCCCTTCACCTCAAAAAATTCAAAGACTTCCAGTTTCCCATGCCCAGAAAGTAAGTATTGATAGTTAGAAGTTGTTGGTAAACCCTACGTTACTTAAGACTTTCTCATCCTTGATTATACACTTCTGATGGCGATGGAGCAGAAAGCCTACAACACAGCTTTGTTCGTGCTGAGGAGAATTTGCCAAAGAGGTCGTTCCTGGCATAATTTGGCAGCTATTCTTATATGAGAGTAAACTTTTCCAAATACTTTTGAGACAAAGTAAAATAAATCATTACTTTATGATCAGCTGTATTTCTTAGAGCCCTGTATGTCATCAACAATACTGTAGCATTGAATAGGTGGCAAGCTATAGCTCAGTTATTTCTCTATTTCCTTTTCAACGCTGATGCACACTGTTACGTCTATGAGGACAGGCAAAGATAAATTAGCATCATTATTTCTTCTGGGCAACACAGTCTGCTTATCTTCTTCAAAGCAAGCTCTCAGTTCAAATGATATGCAAAGAAGACTGTGCTGTTTCACTTGACAAATTCATTGGTCATAATGTTAAAGATACACTAGGGGGAAAAGGCAGTATATCTTTTTACACTTCCCCATCACCTTATCTGACATATCCATGTTTAATCATGATACTTGGCTTACCAGTAATATTTTCGAGAGTCCTTATGCCCTCCCTCCCCCACTTTCCATTTCTGCAAGAAGAAAATACAGATAAGGTACAGAAAATCAGCATGAACTGCATTTTATAAGCCAGACTGAAATACAGCATCAGTGGAACTTACAGACTTTCTTCACCATATACCCTCTGGGTACTAGCTGTTAATATACTGGGGGGAGCAGAGGGAATCACCAGTAGCATTCTGCTTGACCTTAATGGATTTTTACGTCTGTCCCAACATTTCTTTAGGACAGATGTGACAGGCTTGTATTTAAATCACAGGGTTTTGGGCTTTCAAGGAAATAAGGTCCCTTAGGTCAATTTTACTAGACACTCAACAACACTTAATTCCAGAATTTTCTTTTTGTTTAGCCTTTTTTTTTTTTTATTATCATCATTCATCTTTCCCTCGCACCTCAACCTTTTAATGGTGTTAATAAAAATCAGTGACAAGAACCTCTATACACCACACAGAACAGCTTCAGCAATTTATAAAGCTCCAGAACAGCAATGCATCTTTCATGACATATATATAGACCGAACCCCCAAAAATCCTAAAAGAAAAACACATTTATACAGTACCTTCTAAAATGTTTTCAGAAAGGCGCAATTATACTGAAATACATTAAGATTTATTAGCATAGACATTTGCTAACATTTGTATCAAGATTCAAATGAAATAGCTATCAATAATGCAATCTAAAGCATTAGAGCTATTTTTAGCAATGTGCAATCCAGTTAAAAAAAACTCTCAGAGCTAAATACTTTATTTTTGGTATTTCTAATTTTGGAATGCTAGATATTCAAAATTCCTCCTCACTGGTTAGTTTAATTCTGAAAGCAAGAGCTAAACCGTAAGCATGCTGAATGAGATACTACCAGGCAAGCCTCTGGTACGAATTTCCCGCATATGGCTCTACCAGCAACATCCCGGGTACCATGAACATCCTAGGAATCTGAACAGAGCAGAAATCAAACACAACCTACATTATGCAGGTCTTTATTCCAGCTGTAGCCGTTTGAGCAGACTGAGCAGTGCCAAAACACTATGTGACTGCGTTGACACACTCCACTTATATAGTGATAAATGCTTCAACCCACCCTGAGTTTTAAGTGAATTATAAAAGTAATTTAACCAACTTACGCTACACAACTACCTACGATCAAGGTGGTTGTTCTAATAGGTGCAGATTAGAGGCAGTTGTTAGAAATACAACAACGGAACGATTAATTAAAATATTTGTAGATAAGTCTGGCCTGACATGTAACATTTATTTTTGCCTCTGTCATCCCCAGAGGTTTCTATTCAAAGTTTGAGTTTATACACTCTGAATGGCTGTAAATTTCCCTTAAATGCAAAGACACTGAACTCGGACAGCACGGGGGACAGGACGGGACAACCCCATTAAGGGGTTTCAAAACTAGTATTTTGTTCCAAACTCTAGAGACTCCAGTGCCAGCTGATTTTGTTTCCAGCTATGCTAATGTTTTAGTACATAAACAAAGCCTTTTATTCTCAAAATGGTACTGAAATATGACCCCATGTTTTCATATGGAAAACATGTCCATTATGTTTTTAATCTGTTCCCACACAGAAAATAAATAAAAAAAAGTAAGAAAAATGACATTTCATATCAAATTTAGTAAGCTAGAAAGAACATGAGAAGTCTCTTTTAGAGCAACAAAAGAAAACTAACTGCTGGTCACGAGGAGTACAAAGACTGTTGCTGTGAGTTAGTACACATCTTTCAAGTGTACCTTCTCTTACGGGTTTCATTAAACACAGGATTCAGGGCTGCAGACTACCACATGGGAATTCAAGCTGCAGTAGTAACTTTTAAGATATTTTTATCTTCAGCTTGAGATGTCCTGAAAAGGTAATACAGACTAATTAAAATAAATTCATGTATTACAATACAGAGTAAAAACATGAATGTTTATGATTATCCAATTATAAAACGTTAGTATTCAGGGAGCAGTAGTCTTCCAATAGCTTCTTGAACTGTCACACTTAGTTGAGCAGTACTGCTCAACAATCTTCAACAAGAATTGTAACAGCTAAATGTGATTAAAAGAATTGTTTCTGCATTTCACCTACATTCCCTTTTGTGAAACGTTTGCATAAATTGTTTTATTTTTGAAGTAATAGAAAATGGACAGTTTTGTTGACACTCTCTTTTCTATACACACACAACCTCTAAGGAGGAGTCTAATGACTGTTTAATTCAGAACTCTGTATAAAGCTACCATATACAGAAATAATGTGGGTTTTTTTTTTTAAATGTAAGATGCTCAAACATTTAAAATTGACCCAAGTTTTAAATTTCTAGTCCAACTGAGGAAACTCAACACTGAAAGTGTAAAAGGACCTATGCACTCAGTATGTATCTTTCAGTAATTCTCAACAGCTGCAAAAAAGAGAATGAGTACTGAAAGATCACAATTACTTCCAGCTGCTTACAAGTATACAAGCAACCCATAGCTCTGTTGAATATAACACCACATATATGTCTTATGTGCATTTTACTGGTGCTCTAAACATACGTCTCTCCTGTTCTTGAACTCTCAGAGCTGATGAAGTCCAGAAAGAGGGGGAGGTAGTATTCCAACAGGCCAGTCTCCTCTCTTGTGTGGCTGGCTAAAACCTGCTTTCACACAGCTTAAAAATACAGAGAAGTGAAAAAACGAATTGTGTGCACTCTCTTTAGGGGACAAATATGTCAATCATATGACCTTCCATTTGAAGGCTCAAGCTGCTCAAGGCAGTGTGTTGCTAGGGAGAAGGCTTTCTTTGCTATTTATTGAGCTTTCTTTTCAGCTTTTAGAGGCCAGCCAATGCTTATTTTCCAGAGACAGGAGCGAGAACTCAGGGCTGCCTGGCGGAGGCTGGCACAAAGGGCCTTTGAGGAGTGCCTCTTCCCCAGGAGCTGCACCGCTGGGCCCACCTGACCAACTAAACACATTCCCTTATCCACAAATAGAGCTGCAACCTGTGGCTATCTCGCAGGCAAGTAACCCTTCCTGCCCCAAGAATGAAAGGCAAGCCAGTCTTGCTGTTGAAGGCTCCTATTAGGAGCATGTGCTGCCGAGGAGAAGCCCTGTGTGTGTACTCTGAGTTGTCTATCAGGTAAGAGCATCAGCTGATAAAGCACTCACTTGATGATAAACTGACAAAAGGCAGCTTGGACTCCAGCTAGCCCTGAGCATTTATTCATGCTGTCACACAGGAGCCAAGGGAAGGCATGAAAGTTTCTTCTATCAGTTTGCATCATTATTTTATTTCTATGTATCACGAATTTAGCATTAAAAATAATTTTAAAAGCCTTAAAAGGCAAAGTCTCATACATTTAGCCAAAATACTTTTGACATTTATAAGTGTTACAGAAAAATATACATGCAACAGATTTTCATTTTGTAATCAATTCCTTTAATATTAGCAATTTTTGTAACTAAAGATTAGCGGATTCTTAGTAAATCATTAAGAATCATGCAACATACTTCAGTTTCTTGTAACTGCTCCAGAATAGCAGAAGCGATAATAATTTGACTTTGTTTTTTTTTAATGCAGTCACAGTTTTCCAGTGTAATCATCCAGATTAATTCAAACATACACAAGTCTAATTTTAATTATTCATTATAGTTCATGGAAAAAAAAAATAAAATGGAACTTGAAGCTGGAGTAAGACCCATTGCTTGTGTTAAAGGAAATTAAACCATCTTCTTGCTTCAAGATATTCACCGCTTTGGCTTTGGGAATTTATCACATACATAAAGGTCAGTATTTAACATCCAGATTTTGACAGATAAGAACCACTTATTTTTCATGAAGTAGTAACACAAAAGAAGTTTCTTATGATATTCAACTTCGTATAAAAAATTTTATTCTGCTGCATATTTTAAGAGCAGATTATAAATCCTTAATATTAAAATTAAGAGACAGCAACAGTAATTTAGTTTTGAAATTACTACTAGCATTTTAAAAAACCCCCCTTGCATTCTGAAAAACGATTACTCAATTGCCATTAAAAAAAAAAATCTAAATTTCAGCAATTTTTATATATATATATACACTACAGTTAGAGAGACTTTCCTAAAATTGTTGTTGTTTAATCAAAACAACAGTTTCCATAAAAAGTGTTTTCTGGAGTCTGGGGTAAAACCTACACATTTTTGATTTTTTTTCCCCTCCACCTAAGACTATTCAGATACCTTGCATAAATAACAGAATCTACCATTTTTCATGTAGGCCATGTTTCAGAACTGTATCTCCCACAAGCAATTATAGGTAATAACAGTTCACATACAGAAAAGAGACTGTAGTATAACAAACACGATGTAGTCTTCTATCCAGAAGGGGCCGGGATCATAAGATACCTGAATATCGAGAGACTAGCCAAAATAAAGGACTGGTTAACCTATTGGAAAATCCCCAAGAAATTATTGACCAGAATTTTTTCACCTCTTCTTTCCTAAAATGCTATGTTACCAGAAACAACTAATTAGCATTTGTTTTCTATATAATAATTAAATGAACCTAGATGATAAAACAATTAAGTTCTTTAAGTCTAATTTTCTGTCCTAGAATGAGAGAAGTATGTATCAGGCCTATCTTAAATAATTAATTTCACCATCCTTCCCTGCTGCTCTACACACTATTTTAAAAATCTGCCGCCTCAGCAGAAACACAGGCACTGTACTTAAGTAACCATTTAGCAGGACTCACTGTATAAATTTGACCAAATTTCACTGCAAGTTAAAGGCTATACCGGGACAGAAATAATCAAGACTTCTGTGGTTCTATTTGCTGCTGATCTTTGCATATTTTATAGCGTTGTATCTGAACAGCTTGCTGCAGACTCTGGATCAGATATTACACCAAAACTTCATTTAACAGTTTTCCTATTTCATTTACAAAGCAGCTGAGTACCTGAACTGTGGCTGAAGTGAACTGCAGTCACCGAGCCATCCCAGATCAATACTGCTATATCATGCCCAGGAAACCGTTCTCGATAGGATAATCCTACAGTATTTCTACATAGGATCTCCATTGTAGCCTTCCAACTAACCTTAAATGCCAAATGTATATTTTACCAACTTTGTGGAGAACAAGCAATGTCAATATCAAAAAAAGAAACCCACCCTAATAACACCGAACTCTTCAAGTGGTAACTTACTTTCTTCCTACACATTTGCTACCAGTGCCTTGCCCATCACTCTCACTCCATATTGTATTGTCAACTGCGTATTGATATGCAGTTTCCACCCATTTTCAGAATGATCCTTGAGTCCTTGTTATACAGTAAAATTCTCCCATTTTCCCATTTCTAGATTTCATCCTCGATTGTTTTCCACATCTTTTTGTATAAATCTGTTTAACTATTGTTCAGACACTCCGGTTCCCTAAACACTTATTGTTCTAATCCAATCATAAGGAGAAACCAACTCCTCACATTCAGATATTTGAAATATGTACAGTCAAACTGCCTTTCAGAGACTGCAGAATTATGATTTCATATTCCAGTAGACAAGGTGCACACCCATAAGCAAAAGCAGCTTAAAATACATTTTCTACAACAGGATAAATCAACTTAGTCCCTCTTAATCTCCTGAACTCGAAAATCTCACGAATATTTCAAAATAATACCTAAATTCACATATTCTCTAACTTTATGGATTATATACTTATACATAGTATATTGCATTAAAAACCTCCTTTAATGTGTGTAAAATTCTATATAGAAATAAAAAAACCCACCCCAAACCCAAACCCCCCAGAAAAGTACAATTAAAGCTTTCAGTTACAAGATATGGCTGAAAACTTAAGAAGCAAACCTAAAAAGGAATGCAAATTTTTGGACACTATCTGAGAGCAACTGAAGAATATTCATTGACTCATCATCAATGGGAAGAGACAAATTAAGTCCTTTTCTTTAAGTCAAGGGAAATACAGACAACAAAGTTCTGAAAGGCCTGAAAAGCTATGGCAATTCTGAAGTCATTCAAATAAATGGAAAAATGAATGGAATTTTGTTTCCGGAATGCATAAAAATAAGCTGCTGTGTATCTGCACATGACTGAGTTCAGAAAGCTGAGACCTTAAAAAACAGAAGGGAATGGGAATCAATCAGATGGAAAACTTACGGAGAATAATTTCAGAGGAAACATGTTCAGACAAGCTTACCTAGAAAATACAACAGCTGATGCTAGAATGTAAAAAATTAAAATGCTATCTTAAGACTTTTTCCCAGGCTACAAATTAGTTCTGGACGATTAGGCTGAAGTTTTACACTGCTGTCAAAGGAGTCAGAAATTATTTTTGAAGATGTAAAAAGCCTCTCAGCTGGCACTCCTGTAGTACTTTAAGTCAATTTAACCTGTGGTGGTCACAATCCTAACTATTTCCTCACTGTTGCTCTCCTGTATCTATCACTGTATCCAGGACCGAGCCATGTCAACCTGCTAATCCGGCAAAACAATTTTAAAAAAAAAATCTGGATAGTTTTCTGCCAGATTTCAAAATTGAAAGAGCTCACTGCAGGCTCAAATGTGTGCCACCATAAGCGAGGAGAGATTGAGGGGAGTTGAGACCTCCTCTGTGCAGAGCTGTCAATCGACTCAGCTGCATGTGGAATTTGAGTCTTACTCTTGCTAATTCTGAAGCTCAGCAGTCTAATTTCCAAACTGGAAGCACAGATTTTTCTTTTGTAACTGGAATCCACTACCCGACAACCAATTGAATTGGTTTCCTATTAAAATATTTAATTTCATTTTTCTTTCTCCTACAATATTATTTTTTTATTTTATTCAGTTTCTGCCCATTTCTCTTTGCTTAAAATCACTCTCCTTTCTGATTTTCTTCTCTCCTGATGCTGACCTTCAGTGGAGGAATACCATAATAGCTTCCTTGACCACTAATCATGCTCCTCTAGCGGTTACCTTAAACTATGTGAAGTACGCTTTGTCCATTTGCAGATTTGCTTATCAGAAGCAAAGGCTCCAGTCTCAACCATTTACCTACTACTATAAATATCTATATACATTCATGTTCTGAAGAGACCTTTGAGATTCTTTTGTATTTGCATCATGCTAAACGGGTAATTTTTACACTTTAGACCACCAACTTTAAATCCATACCAGTTAAATAGTATATCCAATACTTACAAAGCTTCATGTTAGCCAACTGAAAATAATGCCTAATTTGATAGTGTGAGGAACCTACAAAAATCAATTTTTCCCTACTAATATTCTTCCTTTTTCTGTATTCTTCTATGTAACTATGCTAAGTGAGAATTGTTGATTTTCTTTAGCAAAGAATTGTATGATTTAGGATGATGCATTTTATTTTCAAGCCCCTGCGTGCAATGTTAATTTTAGCATAACAGTATATAAACGCTATTCTGATCTGGAGTTCAGATACCAGCAATACGCATGCATAGCTTCTGCTCCCAAAAGCTTACAAGTTAGGGGCTAAGTGAAAAGAACTGCAGAAAGAAACAAACCGTTGGAATCTAAAGATCAGAGGCCAATGCAACAATGCCCCAGCAGAAGCAAAATTAAATGGAGAATGGATAAAAACACTTTAAGAGAGTTTATCAGAAAAGGGGGAGTGCCTTCAAAAGAAACAGCTGCTATCCCTACTGGTCTAGCAGAATGCACATTTCTTTGATTCTCTGGATTCCTGGACCAGCAGGAGCCAAGAACCCTAGAAATATAACAAATTAAACACAGAGAACAAGTACTTTGCATAGCTTCCCACTTCTTCCCTACTACCGTATTCCTACCTTTTCCGTGTCCATGTCCCTGACGCTTCCCGTGTGCTCTGGTGCTTGTGAGACATTCAGCAAAGCGATTTACCCCTCAAAAATCATCAGAAAATGTTGTGGGTTACTTTTCTACCATTTAGCAATTAAAATCAGCTCATGGAAAGGCCTGACAACTGCTATTTTATTACATCTATCCACAAAATAAGTAGTCTGCAGTTGGATTCAGCAGTGAAGCAGAAAGGGGACTTTTGCTTCTAACTGTTAAACAGGCTCATCACATCAGATCTCAGCAGGTCCAACTTAGTTTTACCTAAGACAACATAACAGGTCCCAATCAAGCCCCTCCAATCTACAGCACCAAAACTCTGAAATGCAGAAAAAAATCCCAGAGTATGAAATTTGAAGACTGTAATACCAATAAGCCTTTTTTTATTTTTTATTTTTATTTTTTTTTTTACTGCATGGTTTCTGTAAATAGCCTCGATTTGCAGGGCTGCTGTAAACTATTCTACTATGGATCCAAGTGATGCACTCAGTTCAATCCAGTATTCCAAACAGTTCTCTGTAGCACTTTTCTATACTTCTTTTTAAAAATGCTGTTAATGTCCTCTTATCATTTAGCATCCTTCTTATAATACAGAGTGTAGAAGTATTCATAGTTTCAGTTTTGCAAGTCGCTTCACAAACACTCAGAGAATACCTCTACATTTTGCTGTCGCATTCTACTAACTCATCTAAGAAAGTATGGGGGTGGGGATCAAGTCTGATGAAATCAATTCGCTGGCAATTTTAAGCACACACACTCTGGAGCACTAATAATTAATATGAGGAACCAATACTTCTCGAAGTAACATTAAATGAACAGCTAAAACTGAGTATTAGTAATAGTAAATGCTGCTCTTGTCTTCGTCTAATTTCTTTGGAGATAGTTCTAAAGTTTCACAGAAACAGTACCCCGAGGCTACCAAACAGAGTTTCAGCTGCATCATTAGTAACAGTTCAGGAATTTGTTAGAACTTAGCAGCTGTTCAACTACTGAATCACCAGCACAAATTTACTCTTTTCCTTTGCAGATTTACAGGATTCCTGCTAGTAATGTAAGATTATATCAAGAAGTTCTAAGCATATTTTTACTGCTTTAAACAAAAGTCTAAATTACTGCCATTACAGCAGTACTGCTCTCTCTTTAATTAGTTCCCCCACCATATCCTAATAGTTATGATGAGTAAAGATTTGAGATACATACTAACAGGGATCACAAGAAAACATGTAAGCCTTGAGCTATATACCCAATATAAATTATTTTGGGGAAAAATATTGCATACTATTTCAAGTATGACATGTCCTTGAACATATATTTTTAAATCTAGTATCAAAGTACTCAAGCACGTATAAGCTTCCCTATTTCTTTCTGCAAGTTATATAAAATTTAAGTGGCTAGGAGAATATTAATACATGCTTCCAAACAAGCAGTGCAAAACACTGGTCATCAGTGCTTACTACTACAGCTGACTTCTTGAGCACAACTGAAGGTTAAACAAGCATAAGTGATGTTCATCACTTGAGGCATTTGTGAAAGCACCAAGTCCATCTTCTCACATTTCAATAGCATTGGTGCTGACAAAGAAGTCAGCAGGTCAAAGCCCAACTCCCTTCAGAGAGAAGGCAGGCCTGAGCTCGGAAAACATTTACATGTGACCCGAAAAAAACAGTTCGAAGGGCCACAGCACCTTATTTGTTTTCGAAAGAAACCTTCAGTGCCCTCCTCCCCTTTCAGAAGCAGATTTGACAAGTGTTGTAATAAATGTTACATGCACAGAGGAAAGTTGAAATCAATAGCAGGTTAATGTTTATTGAAACAATACAGAGAACCATTTTTAATAGCATTACTTGAAAATAGATCTAATCTAGCAAAGGAAATTCAATTTATGTTTAGAGAATCAGATTTTGGTTTTTTTTACTCCAGGGATTTGTTGTAAACTCTGCCTCTGAAAATGTGCTTGCTGTACTGTATTTAGCAGAAACAGTTTAGCCTTAATAAGCTGATAGTCTGCACGGGAGCATGGATCAACTTATTCTCATTAAGAATGTAAGCAGCTTTCTAACAGTCTTCTTTGCTGTTCAGCCTATGCCAGAGAAAGCAGGGATCTCTCCTCTAAAACCCGTAATTTATGAGTTTATTCAAACCCGCCAAATTGCTTTAAGTAAACGCCTCTTATATTTGAAAATTCCCATGGCAACTCATTTAGTTTGGCAGGAAGGCAGACCCAAATTCAATCCTTTTATCCTCCAGCTAAACCATTACAATGGTAATTCTGCTCTGACAATCTGAAGAGACTGCTAATTACTGTACTCGGGTCCCTAGACAGATTTCCCATTCAGATTAAAATGGCTGTGCACAGCAGAGAACAGTAGCAACACCTTTGTGCACAGGAAGGGATGTGCTCTCACATTACGGCTTTTACAAGAGGCTCCATGACTGCAAAGACAAAGAATCTTCTACCGGCTAAGTTGTGCAGAACAAACATGAAGACAGGACAAAAACAAGGAGCATGACAGCAAAGTAGACAATTGAACGACTAACTAAAGCGTTTTGACTACTGAAGATATTTAGTCACCTCTCAAATGAAATTCATTCATCTTCTGTTGTTGCTATTATGTACTGCATGTAATAGTCAAAACTACAGATCAAGGAACTACATAAAACGCTACTGAATATTGTTTTGTGTCATTATACCGAATGTGTAAGCGCCAACTGTCTCACTGTCACCAGAACGTCTCAATTTTTAAAAAGCCACCCAGGTCCTTTTACAGCGTTATTTATTTTGAGAAGGGTGTGTAGGTTTTTTGTGACAATGCTTTCTTCCCCTGTCACTTTTAATCAAGAAAATGTTAAGGAAACTAATGACTGCTCCCTTGCTCTTCTGCCCCAGCTGTTCTCTCTTCCATTGAAATGTAAACAGCAGCTCAATGTTGAATAGAATAAACATTTGCTGTCTCTAGAACAACATTTATCGTATTGGAGAAGCCTAAACCCTGTCTTTTGTCTTCTAGAAAGAATGAAGATGGTGGTCTTGCTATCCTCCCATAAAATGTATTTTCTTAGTACTCTGAAGAAGTGAAAGGTAACTTTTGTTTTTGAAAAACTGGAAAAAAGGGAAGGCATGGGTATTACAAATGCCATACAGCTGCTGGGAAATCAGACAAGAGGACATCCACCCTGAGATGAATTAAACAAGACCACCATCCTCCCTAGACTAGCAACTTCCAACTCATTTGAAGAAATGCTCTTGGAAAAATCTTAAAATACATTAGCATCTTTTACAGGTGACGACAAAAACAAGCACTAAATCTTCAGATAAAATTTTAGTATGCTCTCCTATATGTACCACCTACCTTCTTCCCTCTTTAATGTGGCAGAACTAACTACCCTACCCCAATGGTTTAGCATGGACACCAAAAACAGGAGTTACTCAAAAGAAAGCTAGGAGGAGAGAGCAAATGCTCTAGGATCACTGTGATTACCAACTTATGAACCCTTAAATATTTTTTCTAGTGAAGGCAATGACCTCTTTACCAAGAGTTCTGGGCACATGAAAATAGGTTTGTATGTTTTTATTTATTTTTAAATCTTCCATAGTTCCTTTATAAGTAACCTACAACTCCTCAGTGTTATGGGGTCATCTCTTGACAATCTGTTTTAATAATCTATCCTTGTTAGCTACTGATGGACTATATTAATGAATCTGAGTTAGTTTGGATCACCTGCATTTCAGGTTCCACTAAATAGTGTAGCTCCACCCAGTGAAAGAATCAGATGGCATAAGAAAAGGTATTTGTCTAAGTACTGCTAGATCATTTTGGCACTGAACTTGAGGACTTCTAGGGTATTTAACTTGGAAGGCAACATCCATACCAGTGAGCTGCACTTCAGAATATGTGTGTGTGGCTGGTTTGCACAAGGCTGTTGTTCATCAGTGAAAAACGTCCCAGGTGTGTGGTTAACCAAACACACATTTTAAAGAATCAGAAACGAAGTGATATGGCCATGGCTGCAAAATTACCTCATAACCCTTTTCAGGAAGGTAAATATCAACTTCAAAATAGGTTTTCTCTAAACAACAACTTGTTAGTTTTTTCAGGAAAGCCTCTCTCCTTTTGCATAAGAATCAGGCTGAGACACATTATAAGGTTAGTGGCTACTGTATATGTTGACAGGGCTGGCTCCAATAGGTCCTTACTTCCCAATAACTGCTAAAGCTGGGAATGCTTTGGATACAAACCTGACCTCCCTCTTTCTCAATACTAGATTTAATAACTGACCTATCTTGAATGACTTTTCTTCACTTTCACCTGCATAACCTTAAGATTAGAGAAATTCTATTTCTATAAATTTAAAAATATTCTACTTTATCTCTTGTTTATAACCCACAGAAGAAACCCATTTATTGATATGCCTTAGTTAAACCTTTGTAAACCCACATATGAAACTGACTTCTTCACTACTACAAAAAAGGTGGAGGCTATGGTCATAAATGTATTGCTAAAACTTTTCTACAAGGTTCAGATACACATCAATACCAAGGCTCCTCCCACATTATCCAAAAATGTTCGTATCTACAGATTAAGTCTTGGTTTTGTTTTAAACTCCCTCTCTTTATCAGCTTGGAGAAACATAAAAAGGATGCCACAGATATCAAGGATGCTTATAAATCACCCCATCACTTTATCTAAGACTTTTATGAAGAAATATTCATAATAATGCATAGTGCTGTGCCTTTCATATGATACAGCATGCCCAGCACAATCTGTTATCAGGATATTACATTGGTTTGTCCATTCAGAAACCGAACTGGTGCACTGTTAGGTGATCTCTCAGTTGGGAGTTTTTCATCCTTTTTCCTGAATGCTAAAGATCCACTAGACTCAAGTAATTTATTTCAATGCTGTATTCTTGCAATTTTTTCCCCATTTACACTTGACTTTCTCATTTGCTTCACCTACATGTTTATTAAGCTAAGCATTTAATTGACATTTCTAAAAAGCAAGGCAGTCAGTGAGGAAAAAGAACAAACTTGAATACCACCTCTGGTCAGTTTATGTTTTCCACTATTGACCCTGACCTGAATAGCTTTTGTTTCTAGTCCTAGCTAATACACTTAAATAGTTTTAAAATAATCTGTTTACATGAACAATATTTTAAATGGTCTGAATTAAAGTACTATTTTAACTTCATATGGCTGCCGCTGGCTTCTCACTGAGATGGCCAATCTGTCACACAAGCTACGAGCATTTGCTCTGAAGTTTGAATGTCTCTTGGAACACTCTTCATCAGAAATAGGTTTTCTGACTTACTATATGTGTGTATATATATATAAAGCCCTAGTTAATCTTTGTTTACACCATGCTCGCTATTCTTGTATTTATCACATTTCATTCAAACATTTCAGCTGAAAAAAATGTGTTGTCAGCTTCCACTCAGAGGCCTCCATTTACTGCCATAAGCAAAGAACATACTTTTACAATTCAAAGTGTTTTGACATTTTCACATCACTACAACAATGTTTTCTGAAATTAAATATTTTCATACTACAACTACTGTATTAGCTTTTAAAATCTTGGGATGCATGTATACATTTATTGTCTTTTTTTTAAACAAAAGCATTGTAATTTTGGAACAATGAGCTGAGGTGTCATAGAAGAAATACTCAGTTTAGCTGTAAGTTCAATAGGTATTAATCACAAGAAAGATAACTGTAATATGCCCAGCATATCCAGGGCTGTATGGCAACCATGAACAACAGGAACATGTCTCTGAAAAGCTTAAGAAAATGTAGAAGCACCAAATCAAAGCTATGTGAAAAGCATGGTGCGGCGTCACTAAATATTTCACTGATGAGATTAAATCAATTAGACTCGATGCTTTCCCAGTCATTTCAGGGAACACAGAACACAAGTCTAAAAGCTGTTTCAGTTCATGCCCAGGACATGATGACAGCAAGGAAGGAAACAACAGGTGTGAGCGTAACAGAGTTACACTATATAATAAACTGTTGTAGGAAAAATGCAATAAACTGTTGCAGGAAAAGTTATGACCATTGGTGAACACAATGTTTTGAAAGGGAAAAATCTGAAATGTAGCTGGAAAAGACAGATCTCTTATGTAAAATACAGGACTAAGAACAACTCATAAAACTGAAATACAAGGATGAACTTTTGACCTTTTCTGCGAACTGCTTAGTTTTGGTCACATTGCAACAAGCAAGAACATTTATTTTAGAGCAAGAACACCTATAGTAAACTTCACAACTTTTCTCCCTTTCTCCAAATGAAAACTAACCAGCATCAGTAAAGAACTAGATGTGCAAAAAATAAGATACATTCTTAGAAAGTTACACAAAATGGAAGCAAAACCAATTTTTAAAATGTTAAGAGACATCAAGCAATGCGTTTAATTTCAAAACATATTGTCTGCTCTCCCTTTTCATCTAAAATGTCATAATAGCTAACATATATGTTTTCTCAAAGTATTTTAAGTTCCACATTAGCTTGATTCATAACGTTTGAGAAAGTTAAACTTTCAGTACCTTTCATTAAAAAAATTACGGAGATATTCTAAACTTACTGCATTTTTGTTTTAAGAACAGATTTAGTTCTAAAATCCTATATGCAATGACAAACAAGAAACCCAAAGACAATTTTATCATTAAACATTTCTAATGAAATGCAGCCGTATTGTTAAAAACGTCTTTTAAGGGTAGGCTGACTCATCTAAGAAAGCAGTCAGACCCATCTGGCCCAATTAGTGAAGCACAATCTACAACTTCCATCAACAGAAAAGAAAAAAAAAAAAAAGTAACTCCATATATTGCTCTATCCCGACCGCTACATGCAATTCATTCGGTGGTTTATAAGGATGCTAGTGAAGGCAGAAGTAGTACCGAAGAATAGGTACAAACAGTCTGAAGTAATGTACTTCAAGATGTAAGGAGCATTTGAGACAAAACCATACTGATACATGACACATGCTTGCCCAAATTATATTCATTTTTTTCTTAAGTGCCTGTTGGTGTTCTAGAAGTCTGTTACGTATTTTCATATGCCTGTAAAACATTCAATGCATACCTATACTCTAGCATCAAACACTGCACATATTACTTTACATACAGTGTACTACAACCAGAATAGATCAGCTCCTCTAAACAGGAGCAACAGTGCAGAAGCCCATACAAGAAAGCAGAGCTCAAGTATTTTGTATGAAATTTCTCTTCAGCACATTAGACAGTTATTTAAGTTTACAAGTGTATTACATGTGGACACCAAGTATGCATATTAAATGTAGTATGTTCAGTTACTGCATACAAATTCTCCTACAGATGAGTAAGTGCCACTTCCACCCTTCCTAAGAACAGCTTGACATTGAACTTCAACTATAGAAATATCGTTTGTCTCCATTTAAACCAAATAAAAATTAGTGCCTGGTGTTATTACTTAATATTTTAATAAGGACACCATTTCATTTTCATTTTGGGGTTTCTGATGATTTTCTAGGTTGAAGACAATACTATACGCTTGTGGCATTTGGCAGCTTATGAACAGAAAGCTCCATGTGCTTTATTGTGACGTTAAAACACAGATTAACACCCACATTTCCTCATGTTGCTTCACCATTTTTAAGTATTTGTAAACAGTTGATTGGCCCACCTGGACAGTGTTTGAAATCACTATATGGCTTCATATTTTGTACTGCAGTAAATTTGTTCTTTTCTCTTTGGTTACACCATGAGCCAAACAACAATAAAAAAAAAATATCTGAGTTTGCTTTAGTTTTGGTGATAAAAGTAGATAATCCATTTACTAAAAAGCTTCGAGTCACCTTTACTATCATCTGTGCCCCCAGTTTTAACCCTTCTGGAAGCTCTTATTTGAACAATCTAAGGCTTACATGGATAACCTTCATAAAAGTGTAACTGCAAAAAGAAATTAGTGCCTAAAAATACAATTAAACATTCTAAAGAAGATCTTCAAAGGTGGTATTCAACAGTTTTCTTTGCCCTTTTTAGTTTGAACTTATTTATACTCACATATCTGGAAGGTTTCTTGCTGCTTCTTCCAATACCTACTTACGAAGACTAAGTTGCAGAGTGTAGAAACATCTGTTATAAAGAAAGCCTTGAAACAATTTTCCAATTCACAGGAGAGTGCATTGACCTATATCTCCAGTGCTTTACAAAAATACATATTAAAATAAGTGCAAACAGGTATCGTACCATCTGACAGCAGCAATCAGAGCAATGACACACTATTCCCTACCACAAACTTCTTTTTGTATGTTTTACAGTGCACTACATTTGATCTCAAACTCTTGCCTGACAAAGAAATTTTAAATCAAGGGTTTTGTTACAGAGATATGATTAGCAGTACTGATATTTTAAGATAAATTAACTATCCCTCCACAGTTTAAAGACTCAGAATACAAAATCTGAAAGCATTTCACAGTAAGGTAATGGGTAAGCAGTAATTTCTGGGAAAAGTT
This sequence comes from Strix uralensis, assembly GCF_047716275.1. Taxonomy (NCBI): domain Eukaryota; kingdom Metazoa; phylum Chordata; class Aves; order Strigiformes; family Strigidae; genus Strix; species Strix uralensis. The sequence goes on along the minus strand of NC_133974.1, from coordinate 78,175,456 downwards.
CTCCATGGAATCATCACAGTAAAAACAACATTTGATAAAGACATTTGCTCAAAAATATGAATCTACTGACATTAATGTAAACTATTTTGGAAATTCTATTTTACAATGGAGAAACTTTCCCCAGAAAGTTGTCTTTAGAAAATTATCTGTAAAGAAAAACTCACGTAACCTCCAAAAATGAAAGTTAAATAGCGTAAAGATGAAGTATACTCATGTTCCTAATGAATTATCTCCTCTAAAGAACATGACTTTCTTGTAACTTTTTATTAACTATGTGATGCAGAAGAGACGTGGTCTTGGGAACTACAAACTCCAGAACACATTTTGAGCCATCTCTTATCTTTTAAAAGTCAGGAAAAACTTCACTAGTATTACAGTGACGTAATTCTTTTAGGATTAAAAAGTCAAAACAATAAATCAAATTAATAACATATTTCAATTATGGTACATTTTTATTTCTACGAAAAAGGTCACCTCCTTTCTGTGGCTAGTATGACAGTTCAGAAACCAAAAATCAGCTGAGCTATGCTGCAGCAAGAAATGCCATCTTTATCTTAAATGTCCAAGTCATTCCCGAGATCAAGAGATTCAGTGTTAAAAGAACTGAATCAGACACGAACCTGATCGGTGATGGAGCAGAGTAGTTTTTCTTTTTAGCTTCCAAAGGACTGTTGAGAAATTAACAGGGTAGTCAGGACAACTGGTGCTGACTGATCATTTGCATATTTTCAAGGATCTTCCACTATCTAATTATTCCTGACATGAAACCATGATTACCACACTTTCCCTTACTGACAGCATATATTACCCCAGGGGAAGCAGCTGGAAGACACCCATGATAGTTCCCAGTTCCATGTTCTGGATGTATAGCCTGTACCAATTTGAAATCTGCAGACCTGTATCATTTGATCTTGAGTGAGGTTCACCTATCAGAGGAAATAATTATCCTCTGCACAAAGAGGAAAAACAAAATAGCACCCCTTTATAAACACTGTCCAGGATTTGCAACAGATGTGAAAATCTGGAAAGTTGACTGTTCATAAATCACTCAAAATCTGGCATCTGAGGTCATCTAAGCGCACAGGTGCCAAGACACCTGGGTCTCAGAGTGAAAACAGCTGCTGGTATTACTGAAAGATTCCATTTATGGTCAATAGATGAAATTTGCTCTGAGAAAGAAGTGGCATAGCCTCTGAGAAATCCAATATTGCTCTGTGAATTCTGCATGGTAAGTAGGAAATGGATGTTATTTTTGTAAATTCCATCTTGAAATTTAGTGGAGATACAATGTTTAAAGCAGGATCAACCATGTCCTTTGCAAAAAGCTAAGAGTCATCTTCTAAAAGCTCATCATTGAGATAAGGAGAAAATGTGATGCTTTATCTTTGTTTGGAGACAGTGCTTCTCTGAGGATCTTTGGATGTATGGACAGACGAAAGTCTGCACTGAACTGACAGTGTCTCTTGCCTACTGGGAAGAAGTCAAAACATATCCAAATCCCAAATCTGACTTAAATATGGTTCTTAACTCCTTCACAAAGCAATAGACCCACAGATGCTAGAGTTCAGATAAGAATATTCTCACAGATGAAAAGTGTGGTTGCTAAAGCTACGGAGTCTTTTCAAGATCCATAGATATATTCACCATTATGTGCCTGTATGCGAAGCAGCAGAGATGTTGTCGGCACCAAAAGACACTCCTAAAGCCAGGAAACAGTCCTGAAATTACAGCAAAAAAGATTTATCTGTCCTACATTTGAGAGTGGCAGAAAGGTACAACACACTGTCAGCCTTACTAGGGAGAGTAAGTGGTGTCTCAAGAGTTAGAAAATCCAACTGGTTTACCTAAAGAACGAAGACAAGATAACCAACAAATAGCAGAGGCTTTTGTGCAAGTTGGTACATAAAACTGTTGAGGGTGAATCGAATATAGAAACAACCAAAGGTACTCTTTGTACATTTCATAGTTGTGAGTGCGAGGTCTGGATGTTAACTGCAGAGGTCTAAGTGACAGACTGGTTCATATACCATTTTAAGAATTCTTTACCCAGACCATCTTTTGGAGGAGGCTGAAGGACTCAGCAAGGATTCAGAAATACCAGTTGCTACAGTTTTCCAAAAGCAACGTACTGGAGATGAGGCAGCAGAACAGTGCATAGCAAAGAATCTGGAAGGTGGTGGAGAGTCTACAGAAGACCTAGGAGACTACTTCCAAAAGCAAGTATGGATAGATTTATGTATCAAAGAACTGTGCTTGAGGAAGGTGCTCATTACTGAGATGAGAGGCTATTTCACTCACATCAGATCCTTCAGGATTATGAGCATGCTCCAAGCAGGATGATACTCTGGTTTTAAGACATTCTTGTCCTCCTTTATGAAACTGTGCAGAACTAAAATCTACAAAAAACGACAGGAAAGCCATGCTCTGATTAGCATCCCTAAGATGCCACACTTTGGGTATCAAGAGACAAGGAGGACCCTGCACTATAACACCGAGTACTTATTGTAGGAAAAGGAACTGAGACTTAAATCATGATCAGACCTTTTTTATTCTTCTGAATCAACAAACACTGATACAAGCATAGGAATAGTCACCTGTATCGATCTCTCTTTTCCAAGAAACTCAGTGGAAAAAGCCCTTAAGTTCAACCACACTATTATTGCTATTGGTGCAACCATACGTTGTGCAAATATAGGTGCACACTATTGGTGCTACTTTTTGTCCCCCTTAACTGTGGATTGTGTGCCACACAGGACATATGCTGTTCTCTGCCAGAAACGCAACACATCCATATTCTTTTGAGGAAAAGAAACTTTTACCACAGAAACACAAAAATTCTCCTGATAAAGTTAAGGAAGTGTAGCCATATGCCTGAGGTCAAAGCCAGGAAAAGAAATGGTCTAATAAGTTAGACATTTAAAGGATGCCCTAATAGTTAAGTGTGAAGGTATGTATAGAGGAGCACTGAAAGAATAATTAAAAAAAAAAAAAAGATTCTGCTCCCCCCAAATCCACTGTGAACCATTATTTTGATGTTTTTAAGAGTATTATTTAACTTGTTTGGCTTGGTAATACACGTGGATAATAATGCTTTAGAAGAATAGAGACAGGTTTACTGTTTAATTTCTATAATTACAACTCAAACTAAGACTTTTTTCTGAAATTACTTTTTTGTCATAAGAAACACGCTGATGTTCTAAAGACTTTTAAAGTCAAACCTAATTTTTCTACTTTTTACATAAGCTTCTCTTGAAATACAAACTGTTTAGAGAAGTTAAAGCAGTGATATTTACTGCTTTTATGCCAGTTAAGGTTCCCTGCTAATAAATTGGTTTCATTAAACAGGATTCTACTTTGACACTTCTGTGAAAGAAATTATTAAAGTGAAAAGTAAAGCTTATAAAAAACCAAACTGATAGCAGAACACTAGAAGGAGTAGTTTTTTTCACCATGAGTTACTAGAGCCACCTCCATCAGAAAGAGGTTACAGAATCTAGTAAGAGAAGGCATGCCTTAAATCACAGGTGCTCTTCACTAAATGACATTTAATTGTATATCTAGTTTCCTTGGTTCCCCTCAACATTAAGATTGGGCTGAAAGGGTATGTGTACAAAGTACTATTAATTTTAATGGGCTCTAGTTACTGGACTGACTTAGGATATTTTAAAGAAATCCCAGCTACAGTAAGTAGTGAAAGTCTTATTGAATGATGATTAACATTTGTATGTTGGCACTGCTACAAACAGATTACTTCTAACAGCTGCAAAATACACAGAATGTAAAGAATGGCATAGTAAGAATAAATTGCACTATTTATCAGCTTTAGTGTTTTTACATGCTTCACTTTATTTTCCAAGCACTGCAATATGATTTACACGGGAACAAGAGATGACATTTTCTCAAATGGTACTGTTAAGAGTCCCTTTAAGGCTGCCCAGTTGAGCACAACTCCTAGGTGACTCTGCAAAACTGCTAATCTTCCCATTTACTTTCTAAGGAAGACAAGACCTATCATTTAATACCTGGTTTACTAAAGCCTTACAGCACAAAGGCTACATAGCTGAATATAAATATATATAAAATTTTAAAAGTTCCTCTACAAAAATATTTCAGTACTACACAGAATTTACATGAAGGCTTATGATGCCACAAAACAGTTTTCAAGATAATTTAAATTTAATTCTAAGCTGAAATCAATGAAACTATTTCTTATTAGCACAGCATTAGTGGGTTAAAGATGTGGAAGAAATGAACACATTCCTCTTAGCTCCCTTTGTCTTTCATTATTTATCTTCCAAGACAAAACAATTGGTTATACTCTCTCTCAAACAGCTTTCATGCACAATATGAAATGAAGATTTTATTATTCAAAACACCTCTGTTGATAGAACTGATTTTGATTATAAATTCTAACAAACTAAGCAAGCAAGCTCTCATTTTAAAACTGAAACTTTTCTTTAAGACCTGGGCAGCTATAGGTGTACTCATTAAAAACTAAAAGCTCAGACCAGCAGACACAGAAAAACAAGGCCCCTGGCTGCCTAACATAGGCAAAAGGCTTAGCAAAGAACTAGAATTGCCTACTTGCATAACTTCCATCACTACATCATTCAAGTGCCCATGAGTACATATGACAAATCACTACTCCTTCTTCTAGTTTCATTTCAGCTTTCCAGATGTATCATTTGCTTGCATTAGTACAACTATATCAGTATAGATACTATGGTTCCCAGGAAAGCCAGCGTAGTCAAAGTTTTTTTTGGTTTTTTTTTTTTTTTTTTTCCCAAACTATTACACATAAGCTAGAGAGTGAAGCTACTTCTAAGATGAGAGCACAGTGGTGCATGCAATTACATGACTGAAAATTCATTTTCAAAGTAACTACAAATGATCTTAAGACAACCAGCTCCAAATGGTGGTTTGGGGGGTTGATTTTTTTTTTTTTAGTCTCACAAAAGAGGATTTGCAGTGTACAATTTTGAAGACTATAGAAAAGTATTGATCAAAGGCTGGGTTTATTTATTTATAAACAACGCAACTGAAATTCTTAGCATCTACAGCTGCGTTCAGTCAAAACGAAAACTTCACATATTCCAATCTATTTTTAAGAGGCTACAGTATCAAAGGACTGGATATAGCGTTAGAGACTGCCCACTTTTTCCTAAGAATTGCTGCTGTTCAGATTTCACTTTCCACCACAAGTTGAATTTGATGAACATACTACTTACACAGATGTTGGGGAAATACTAAAAATTAGCTAATAATGGTAATACTGAAGATGTAGAAGGCAGTTCTGTTTTCACTAAGTTACCTCTATTAATAAAGTATGTTTGAAAATAAGGCAGAGCTTTTAAAATACTTATTAGAATACATAAGTATAAAAACCCCCATACCATTTCCAACAACACACAAAAAAAAATGTACTACTTGATTCGAGTTTTAAATGCTTCTCATTAACAACTGTGTTCTAAGCAAATGCAACTTTCCAGTAACATCTCATCTAAACTTTCACTTTCTAGGACAGTTTACCAGTCTCCAGTTTAATTTAAAGTATGGCCCAGTTCAAAATCACAGAACCACAGAATCATCTAGGTTGGAAAAGACCCTGAAGATCATCTAGTCCAACCATTAATCTAACACTGACCGTTCTCAACTACACCATATCCCTAAGTGCTATGTCGACCCTACTCTTAAAACACCTCCAGGCATGGGGAATCCACCACCTCCCTGGGCAGCCCATTCCAACGCCTAACAACCCGTTCTGTAAAGAAATGCTTCCTAACACCCAGTCTAAACCTTCCCTGGCACAACTTGAGGCCATTACCTCTTCTCCTATCGCTTGTTACTTGGTTCAAGAGACTCATCCCCAGCTCTCTGAAACCTCCTTTCAGGTGGTTGTAGAGGGCAATGAGGTCTCCCCTCAGCCTCCTCTTCTCCAGACTAAACAACCCCAGTTCCCTCAGCCGCTCCTCGGACGACACGTGCTCCAGACCCTTCACCAGCTTTGTTGCCCTTCTCTGGACACGCTCGAGTAATTCAATGTCCTTTTTGTAGTGAGGGGCCCAAAACTGAACACAGTAATCGAGGTGCAGCCTCACCAGTGCTGAGTAGAGGAGCAAGATCAGTTCCCTGTCCCTGCTGGCCACACTATTTCTGATGCAAGCCAGGATGTTATTGGCCTTCTTGGCCACCTGGGCACACTGCTGGCTCATGTTCAGCTGGCTGTCAATCAACACCCCCAGGTCTCTCTCTGACTGGCAGCTCTCCAGCCACTCCTCCCCAAGCCTGTAGCGCTGCTGGGGGTTGTTGTGGCTGAAGTGCAGCACCCGGCATTTGGCCTTATTGAAACTCCTACAGTTGGCCTTAGCCCATCGCTTCAGCCTGTCCAGATCTCTCTGCAGAGCCTCCCTACCCTTGAGCAGATCAACACTCCCACCCAACTTGGTGTCATCTGCAAACTTACTGAGGGTGCACTCGATCCCCTCGTCTAGATCATCAATAAAGATGTTAAACAGAAGTGGCCCCAAAACTGAGCCCTGGGGGACACCACTCGTGACCGGCCACCAGCCGGATTTAACTCCATTCACCACAACTCTTTGGGCCCGGCCATCCAGCCAGTTTTTTACCCAGTAAAGCGTGTGCCCATCCAAGCTGCAATCAGCCAGTTTCTTGAGGAGTATGCTGTGGGAAACGGTGTCAAAGGCCTTACTAAAGTCAAGGTAGACAACATCCACAGCCTTTCCCTCATCCAATAAGCAGGTCGCCCTGTCATAGGAGGAGATCATGTTTGTCAAGCAGGACCTGCCTTTCATAAACCCATGCTGACTGGGCCTGATCATCTGGTTGTCCCACATGTGTTGTGTGATGGTACTCAGGATGAGCTGCACCATCAGCTTCCCAGGCATCGAAGTCAAGCTGACAGGCCTGTAATTTCCCGGATCATCCTTCCAACCCTTCTTATAGATGGGCGTCACATTGGCCAATTTCCAATCTGTCGGGACCTCCCCGGTCAGCCAGGACTGCTGGTAAATGATGGAAAGCGGCTTGGCGAGCACCCCAGCCAGCTCCTTCAGCACCCTCGGGTGTATCCCATCCGGTCCCATAGACTTGTCTGTGTCTATGTGATGCAGTAGGTCACTATCTCCTCCTGGATTGCGGGGGGGTCGTTCTCCCAGTCTCTGCCTTCTGGCTGAGGAGGCTGGATTCCCTCAGTACAACTAGTCTTGTTACTAAAGACTGAGGCAAAGAAGGCATTAAGCACCTCAGCCTTTTCCTCATCACTTGGTTACCATGTTTCCTCCTGCATTTAGCAGGGGATGGAGGCTCTGCCTCATAAATGATACAAGCTATTTAAAATAGTTAGCGCCAGTCTCTTATATCATGCTCACCTATGTTTCTCCTGATAACAGGGTACACAACATTCCCATATTAAAGCCTCAGTTTATAAACAACTTACGAAAGAAAGAGAAATCTTATTAGCCCTCTACTGGAAGCTAAAACATTTCTGTAGTGTTTTAAAGAAGAAACACTTAAGTTTTCTATTGAATGATAGGTGAAAAACACTGGGCACTTTTCCAAAGGTTAGAATTTTCTGTGTTCTGACATCAAAATAGCATAATATAGAACAACTTGATGACTATAAATCATCAATCAGCATTAAACCACAGATGTTTGTATGACAAATCTTATTTTTATATGATTAGAAATCTACATTTCAGAACTAACACCGGCAATAAAGCATGATTTAAATAGCTGGAAAAGGGAAATGTTTACTGGTTACTTTACTACTACTTTACAGAAAAATCTTTGCAATTGCTAAGATCCCTCTAGAAACCACTGCCAAAACAACTTGTACATAAAGTGATCTGACCTCCTTAATGTAGTCTGATTAATATTTAGTATGAAAACGTGTTAAAAGTGCAAGACAACAAATTTCTATTCTTCCTAATATGTCTCCCCAGGAATCACAATTCTACAATTAGCATTTCTTTCAATTAGGCATAATGCTGTGATTTCAAAAAAGAAAACTAACCAAACAAAGAGCAACTGTAACTAGAAATGAAGGATAAGGAAAATAATACATGGGTAATTTATTGCAATTTTCTTGTCATCTTTATCAAGATACACAGACAAGAAGAATCATAGCTTCACCATCTACTTCTTGAATAAGGGAAGAAATACTTTAACAAGATATTATATAAAGATCCCACCTTACATGCTCTGCTCCAGGGCTATCAACAGAAGAAAAAAAAAAAGATACGGAAAAAAAAAAAAAAAACCAAAGACTACAGGAAACACTGGAAATAGCCAAGAACAGATGAACCAAATTTAAAAAATGGGGATGAAGAATGAAAAAGAAAAAGTTACAGGTATCATGAAATGAATTACCAGAATAGGGCAATGTTATTTTTTTCTTCCACAGCTATGTCTACCAAAAACCAAATAGATCAAGCACATTTCTGGAAGGCAGACAAAACCCACATAGAACCTAATTAGAGCTCCTAATAAACGCATAATTCTGCTTTGGAAGGGCATGTGCCTACTGAGTTTCAGGCAACTAAGCTGCTTCGTTTCTCTTTGAGAAGAGACTATTTTGACAGTTTCGCAAGGTATTTTTCAGAAATTATGACCTACCATTTCTCAAGTTATACATTTGTAACACCTTAAATAAATGAATACAGAGGAGGGTGGTATACATCTCCAACAAAAATTTTGGAGAAGGAAAAGGAGAAAAGAGATAGGTTATTCAACAGTAACTGTATGCAGGCACAATTAACTCATTTCCCTGGGTTCTAGAAGTACTAGACTATACTGGACAGTGGAAAACAGACGAGGAAAACCTACATACTATAGGCTTTCCTCGTCTGTTTTCCACTGTCATATTCTGCTACACTGAGTTTCTGTTTATTTTGTTCTCATCCTATCTGCAGGTGAACATACTCACTTGAAGTTCTACAGAAGTTTATTTAAGGGTGGTCTGCTGCAATGTCATTTTTCCCTAGCTGCGTGTTCTCATTCCGTCACTTCTGTCAGTGCTAAACCAAAACTGATTCGTAGCAAGTCAGCTAATCCAAGGTTAAGCTCTCCACCAAATGGACTTGCTACATGGTCAGATGAAGGCCAGTCCTTTCAGATGCAAAACAGGAAGCAGGAACAGCAAATCATGAAGGAATGGCAGGACTGCAGCAACCCTTGGTTCATACTGTCATGGAAACATTAAGTCTGCTTCACACTACTAAAAATAACATACTATCACCTCTCCTCCACATCAAAAAGTTTACCACGTGTCATCTAGCAGTTACTCCCAAGAAGTCTGGCTGCTTCATTACCCTACCTACAGAGCTTCCCTTTCGATCACTTACATGATGTGCCCTGTGAGAGACTTGCATCTGTACTGACAAAACAGATGTAATGCAGGAATTTCCTAAAAAGCTTTTAAGGACAGCACAGTTCTTTTTTGGCTACTGTATCACTTATTCATTTCATAATTTTAATTGAACAAGCAGCAAACAATGGATTGCACAGCATGACCAACATTTCAACGTGGAGACGATAGAAGGCGGCACTATATTCTCACTTGTGAAAGCAAAAATGTAAAACCAGCACACCATGCAGGAATGAATTAGAAAGATCTATTCAGGGAAGTCAAACTTGCATGCAGAATTTATTGAGACTTTTTAGATGGCTAAAACAAACAAAATCTTGTCCTAGTATCTTTCAAATTTCAAGCTTTTGCTAGTCTTAGCTACAGAGCAACAAATTATGTACAGCATTACTACAATATCCCCCCATTTTTTTATTAAAGCTAAAGCATGATTAAAAATTCTTAAATTAAAATTCTTTCTACCGTATCAGGTTTTTGCTATGTAATTCACAGTACACAAAGTTTTCAGGGTAAAAATGAAGACATCCTTCAGTTTACTATAAGAAGCCAAAAATACACCACAATGGAAATTTACAACTACACTTACAAGGAAGGTATTAGAAATTTAGTTTAATAAAGAAGCACCACCTTCTCACACTTGCTGAAGGCTGTCTTTGGGAAAGAAATGCTTTTAATTTATCCAGCTGAAAAATAAAACATTCGGCCAATACTATTGCCCCTTAATTCTATTCTCTCCTGTTACATAAAGAAAATGTGTTGCATATAGGAGTGACTAAAAATGGAACTACCATCAAAATAACATCCCTAGTAACAGGGAGTAAACAGAAGGACAGCTAGTGAGTACTTACATATCAGGCATCACTGTAAAGAATGTTCCAGTTTGTAAAAATCATGCAGTAAACAGCACATTAAACCAGATGAAACACTAGAATGTCATTTTCTGCTGCTGTTTTGATAAGGAGTACAGCAAGCATTTGGAAGAAGAAAGTCTGAGTAAAATCCTTGCACATTAGCTGGACTACCATGGAAAAGGCTCAGTTCTTTAGTGAAGCAAGATATCCAGTGTAACCACAAAATGCTTGTACTGTGTTTTTCCAACATCTCTTCACAATTTAAAGCAACAGATACAGAAGAAGAGATTGTATCCCATTTAACACAGATTTTTTTGTTTAGCCATTGGGTCACATACATTTGCTATAGCTGTCTGCATTACACCTTCATACAAAGCTTTGTAGATATTTTTGTTGGCATACTATCTTTCAAGACAGTGAACATAAACAGTATCATGCTTCATGATGCTTACAGTGAATAGTTTATTTGATTCTTTTATTCAATTATTTTTTTCTTCATAGCAGAGAGATGGCTATCTTCAAGGTAAAAATCAAATCCTACATCCCCAGATTTCCTTCCACTATTTTTTTTATTCTTAATTCCTCTACCTTCTACTATACAGAAGATAATAATCCTTTGTTTTATAAACAGTGTATATTATCTGTTTTAATATTTTGACATAAAAAAATAATTTGTAAGGTTTCTCCCAGTTCCATCTTTTATCACAGCTGATACTGAAGGCAGCCATCATCGGCACAGGTTTTCCCCATTTTCTCCATGATCTAGAATTGAGTTTCAACTTGGTGAGGCTGTTTTTATTGCACAAGTGAAATACAAGATCTTACATAGTGTTAAGTTGCTTCTTTTCCTCTGAAAACAGCTAGTATTTCTTAATTGTACTGCCCTGGTTAACACATCTTCTAAACATTCGGATCCCCACTCCTACTTATACTTTTCCAGTAGTGCCTTGCATTTAACCTTACCAGCCCCTCAGGCCAAAGTAAATTCACTGAATAGTAAAACCTTAGCTCAAGAAGATTCAATCAATCACTTTCAGCAACTGCTTCAGCCTCTTGGGCAATTTTCAAGTATTTCCACAGTTGTTCTCATTCTGATTTTTACTACTCTATTATTTGTTAAGCATAGCTATTTTCTCTCTGTTGTTTATGAAAATTTTTAGAGGCAAGAGTGTATGATTTACTTCCTTTATTTCATAGTTTCACTAATTCACTTAGCCTTCCAAAACAGCTTGCTGGAAATGGACTACAGTCATAGCAGCAATTATGATATGGTTAAAGGACAGTAAGATCAGTTTATCCGGCACTCTTCAGACCAGTTTGGTATTTCTGCTTTAACATTTGAGGATTTGTAGCTCTGCAAAGTTGGCTTTGACCCGACAACTGGCAAAATTAATTTCCAACTTCAGCTCCTCCATACATCAAGAATTATCCAAGCTTTCCTCTATTACTAAATGCCTTATTAGCTTTTGGTAATTTGGACTCTCTGTGAATTTGTTATAGATCATTTTGGTGTGGAAACTGTGTTCTAGTAACACCTTTATTTTGCATCCTTTCCTTACTCCATTTTGTCATTCCTCAACTACAACACTAAAACATCTATCACTAAACAGGACGAAATGCTTGGGAACGTTATCACAGACTGGTAGTAACTGTTGCTTAATGCATAAAGCTGCTACAAAATACACAAAAATGACCATGATAAAATTGGTTATTTGTTGACTCCCATCTATTTTGTCATAATTAATGTTATTCCATATTAAGGAATAATTATCTTATCTCAGATATATAGCATGGTTTTATTTGTGTTTGAATTACCTTAAAAAAAAAATCATTGACATTCATCAACTAAGGATTTTGACATTATGAAATCAATACTGCTTGAGTATTTATTTAAATTAAGCTCAATTATTTTTTGTTTAAATAATGATACTTTCCCCTGTACCATACAGCTAAATTTAAAGATATTCAAGACTAAAAAGTCTAAAAATCACTCTTACAGGCAACAACCAAATGTACTAACGAAATTAAATGATCTTCTACTGAAACATACGTCCTACCCATCACAACCTTAAAATTCCATTATCGTAGTGCCAAATGATATACACAGTTTGACAGAGAACATCACTGACTACTATGTTGTAGCTGTCGTCAGACAAGATGAAGGCAGCAACCAAGTAAAACTACAGCTGCCCCAATGCCGGAAAAGCAATACAAAGAATTTGAAAAACACTGATTCCAGACCAAATTAGAATTAGTAAAAGCCAGCCTTTTACTCAGAAAGGAAGAATGTGGAGTCAAAGGAAAAAGAGGTAAAAAGTATTTGCCTGAAATCTGAATTCTGTTCTACGTGCCTCATCCTATACAAAGACAGTATAAAGGTGAATTAGTAATTAGAGACCTGGACATCTGTGTAACGAGAGGAGTATCTAGAAAACACATTCAGCTAGAAGAGTTCATTAAACACTTCTTAGAACATGCAAAAGCCTTACATATTTCTAGCAGCAGAATTCAGCCCTACTGCCCAGGATCTCAAAGAATAATTGCAAACCCTTAATGACGCTGTAACTCAGTACACTGTACTTAATTATGTACATCTCCCTACACAGGCTCTGCATTTTTTCTTACATTCTGCAGTGCCCAATCCAGAACACCTCTTGTCTTTCCTTTGCTAGAGAACTGCCCATCCCTACTGGACTCTCACAAGTAACAAATAAAGTCTCAAAGCTCTCACAATGAAGAGAGATCAGATCAATAACCTGTAGGATTCACTTTCAAAGGAGGCATAAGGACCATATAGCTCAACGTGATCTCAAAAGTCTGGAGACTGTTTTATTCTTCCTGTTTTTCTTTGGAGAAAAACATGAAAGAAACAGTACCATATGATCTTGCAGGTCCAGATAATGACCAGTATCTCAATAAACTATGGGAAGAGGAAAAGAATTAGTCCTATCGAACTTGCAGTATAGCTAAAACAAAAGAAGTTTCATACCAAAGAAATTTAAATACAATACAAAACAGTATCTTAAAAAACAAAACAAAACAAAACAAAAAAACCCACCAGATTTTGGCCTTTCTCCTCAGGGAAAAAAACCAGCTTGTTCAGCTGGTGTGCCTCAAGTTACCCTTTTTATTTCTGAAGATAAACTGTTTGACTATATCACCATTTTGGTAAAAATCCAAGAGCAAGTGGAAAGGGAAATAAACAATTCAAATCCACAAGAAAAAAAAAAATCACTAGTGATCCAGATTCATAGAGATGAGAAGAAACACTTCACTACCGAAGTACCTTCAAACGGAAATCCATTTTAGAAATGTGCCTATATGTGCACTGTTGCTATAAATTGTAATTAGGCTTTTTAATAACTACAGTATAAAAATAACTGATTATTCCAAGAAATTAGTAACTCATTCCCATCTCTAACACTAGCTTGCTTTTCTGAAACCTGTCTCAGAAAACTGAAGCATTGCCACTATACGGCAAGGATGAGACTGAATCTTTTCTCCTACAAAATTTCAAATTTTATTAAAGTTGGATGGAGATAAAACAGAAATGCATTAATATATTTTTATCAATTTTAATCCTCTGACATTTATTTGAAAAACAGTAATAGCTGCAGGTATTCTACCATGTGAAAAGGAATTTCCAATTTTCCATTCATACATTTTAGAGCATCTTTGGAATCTTCCAACATCCACAGTTTCCCCCATCTTATCATAATTGGCTAGGATTTCTTCTTTTTCTGCATGCTTGCCCTAATTACGTAAAGGTTTATGGCTTCCTTCATGGAAGTTTTCAATTCATATCTTTTAATCCTAAAGCAGAATTTTTCAACTCTCAAACTGCCTGAAACCATAATTTTATTAAACAGTCATTTTTCTTACTAACTGAACAGATGCAATAAAGTAGTGCAAAAAGTAGTTCACTTATATACTAATTCACATGCCTGTTTCAACGAGGCATAATTTTCAGATATGAGAGCCAATAGACCTTTAACTCTTGCTCATGTAAGTAATAAGCACTGCCCAAATCTCTTATGCCTACACATAATATGTAGAGATGTTAATGAAATGAACTGACAGTGTTTTTCAACTGATGCTATATTTGGACAATAATTAGCCCTCAGTTGTTTTTTTCTAAAGGGAAAAAAAATATTTCTGTAATCAGAATTACAGAGCTCCCCCCACTGATTAAGTTACTAAATGAGGCAAAATATTTTCAAGACAAAGAGCCGACTGACACTATTGCAATGAAAAACTACTAATCAATCTTTTTTTTTTGAGGCTCAAAACACCACCATCCACCAGCTCTGGAAACCAAGTATAACACAAGCTTACATAAAATATATACATTACTATTTAAGATGTACTGGGGTATTGTGACCTATCAGATCATCTTGACCATGACCCTTCAGTGATATTATTCAGCAATAAAAGGGAGGTAGAATAATCAACAGACATTTGACAAAATCAACCCTGTATCACACGGAAGTTTGAGTTGTGTGGTTTTAAAATTATTTGCTGCATAGTAGTTAGAGAATGAACACAGGGTTTCAAGTTTTACCCATATAAAAAGTCTTTCTTATTACTATTTCTAATCCTGACTATAAACTCAATCCCTAATGGGCTCAAGATCTCTTTAGTAGATGAATAAATTCTGAAGATCTACTTTCTCTAGTTGTCTTCTGCTTTCAGGGGCTGACAGTGTGCAATGTGAAGAGGTCTAAATTGCATCTTTTTGTACCTCCTGCTTAATACTCTATCATATTTTACTAATTCAAAAACTGTCTCTCTCCCAATCTTTGGTAATTTAAAAAATGTGTTCTGAATAAGTGTGCTTATACAGTATGTGTCACCACAAGTTTCCTCACAGCCAGCATCTACTAGCATTCACCAAGCACCCAAAATCACTAGTCATTTTAATACCACCTACTACTTTCTTTCACAAAATAATCTTTTTTTTTCCTTGTAACATGGAAAATTTTTCCTCCACTGAAAAAGATATAGTTTATTTTTATCCTTTTATAATGGCACAAAAGTGGTGGCAAAAATCAGCACAACATGCAAGTTAATGGCAGGGATGCACTATACAGCCACACTGAATCACCTTGCTTTGAGTGAGAATTCAAAGCAGATCTAAGAGAAGGGCTCTAACAGGTTAATTCTGGACCCTGAAAAAGGCTTTAAGTCATCTGGCTGAGCAGAAGGCAGTTTATATTATCAAGAAATGAGAAAGAAAAACCATTGTCCAGTTCCACTATATTTATTTTTCGCCAGTATACTGACAGCAAAGTTTTTTGATACTGTGTTCCTGAAGGTTTTTGTTCTTTTTGGAAGGTGTTTAATGTGATGATCTAAGAAAAGATGCCTTCTTTTCTTAAAGTACCAGAATCATCTCAAAGTGAAACATAAAAGCATGTCATACTTCCCCAGACTTAAAGTGATAGCTCATGTTTGTAACAGTTCAGCATCACCTTTTAAATTAAAGGTGACAAGAAATTCCTGCAACTATATCTAAAACAGGCTAAAAAAATTTAACATCTATTAAAAATATTATTCTGTTATGAGGAATAATTCAATCTGGGACGAGACATTTTAAAGATCACTAGAGTATTACAAAATAATATGTAAACTTCATTTTAGGATGCTGCTCTGCAGGCTTACTCTTACTGCTGCAGCATTAATTGTATTTCAGAAGTAACTTCTAGAAATTGAAGACTTGCATAGAAATACTTACTGCAGGTATCAGTAACTTTTTGACTTCTTCAACAGCCCTCTTCAGTTTTATTTCTGCTCTGTTCTGAGCATCCTCCACAGTGATAAGTACATGTAAATCTTCATTCAGGTGTTCCCAGTTGGGCTTGCCTCGGTTCTGTTCTTCCTAAAAAAAATTAAAACATGGAAGCTGTGAAGCACTGTTACATTCTGTACAAAACAATCACATAAGACAAACTGTGAGTACTGTGAACTGTATTTTCAGCCAGATGGGAAAAGACTTCTTCATACTGTGGAGATTGTTTTGTTTCATGTGGTTACTTAACAAGAACTCAGGCTTCAAAATATCTTTTTGGGGATTTTGTTTGTGTTTTGGAACCTCATACTTTTTTTTTAAGACTACAAAACAAATGTGATTTCTTATTCCCAACCAACCAAAGGAACCAGAATAAGTACTGCAAACACAGTATACTTTCAATATTCTTTGAAGCCTTTCAAGGGTTAAACAGATAAAATATACTGGTGGTTAAGCAACCTAGTAATTTCAAGAAAAGTGAAACAGATACCATACACAGGAACTCCATCTGAATCACCCCAAAGGACAAGAGAGCAATTCTTCAGTGTTAAAATTTGCTTTTAAATACTCATGAAAAGGCTATTTTCAAAGCAGAGCGACATGTACTGGATGAAGGGCAGAGAGGAGGAGATGAGAAGGCTTTAATACTGAAGACACAGAACAACACGTAACAAGACTGTCACCAGGTCGATGGTATTAATAATCCCAAAGATAAAAGCTTAGTAACATTTTCAGAAAAGGAGGACATGCTAAAACGTTTTTTTTTAAAGTAAACATTTTTAACCAACATCTATCAGTAAATTTAAGTAACACATTCAAGTATCTGATCTTTCAAATAAGAAGATAATGAACACAACACAGAAGCTTCCCAATTCCATTTTTATTAAACAGTGAATAAAGCTAGCTAAATTTCCCAGAAACATAATTTAAGCCTGACAATATTTAAAATGTAATAAAACAATTAAAAGGGGGGGTGGGGATATCAAAATTTTTAAATGAGAAAGGTTTATTGTAACTTTTGAATCTAAATAAAGGCCCTAAGACAAAACCCAGTTATTTAAAACAAAATCCTGGGCATAACAGAAGAGCCTCCTATTTGCAAGACAAACATTTGTGGCTTAACCACAATTCATATTTAAAAAAAAAAAGAAAAGGCAAGCAAAGTTAATTGCAAATGTGTCTTTTTCCCCAAATTTCATTAAAATTCCTCCAGGAAATCAGACATGCAGAGGAAATGTTTGAAGATTTAATACTAACAAATACTTGCAGTACTTTATATTCATATATACCTGAGGGAGCACTGTTCCTTCGAATGTTCTATCTTTAATTGAGCTGCTTTAAGTCTGAAATGTTTTGTGGAATAGACAAGGATAAAAATGGGGGAAAAAAAAAACAATCATGAAAGCTGTATAGAAAAATTATGTAAAAGAATCAGTACTTTGAAGGAAATTTCTTTTCACTATTATTCATGTAACATGTACATACTCCATACTGTCAGCTACAGTGATTATTTTCTTTAAATGTTATCTTAGCCAACTTCCTAAACAATGGTGGCTGTGAAAACATCTTTGTGAATTTCAGAAACTGAAAAAAGAAAGAGAGAAAAATAGTCCTCATTTATAAAACAGAATCTGACGCAAAGAGCAGCTGAGTTATAACATGTTCTCTGATGTAATTTGATCTTTGAAAGAACTATCTACCACAAGGTATTTGCAGCTTATTTCAATCAATCATGATCAAAACTCCATTATTACTATTTAAACAATTCAATTTATTATTATTATTTTTAATCCAAAGCAGGAGTGAGTTGTTTTCTTTTAAGATGGTGACAAGCTATATTAATATGAGGTAATACAAAGTATTATGTTTCAGGTATGATAAATGAGAGAAGGTTCCTAAACCAGCAGAGGGCAGAGCAAGAAACATGCTGCTACCTCTTCTTGCACTGACTGGTGGTGAGCTGACACAACCCTGGAATGGGAAAGTACCGGTTACTAACACGAGATGCATGGTAACCTGCACAACTATAGTACCACAGGAGGAAAAAAAAAAAAAGCCAAGAGAGACAAATGACAATGAAAGGTGTTCCCAAGCAAAACGGCAGGTTCTGTTCCTAAAATAGAAGGAATGTCTAAATGCAGTTTTAGCTACCATAAGTGGCATACTTATACACAGGGTGGGCAAACATAAAGGGGCCTTAGTGCACTGCATAGATTTCTTTCATAATGAAAATAATATGGTGCAATGTCTCAAAAACTTGGAAGATTTGGAGGAATTACCACCTGTCAGCAGCAAAAAATGCATATTGTTATAGTGGATGTATGCCTGATTTGTAACTTTTAGAACACACAAAAATATTTCCTTTGTTATATAAAACAAATAGCGTGCCTTTCTGTTAATCAGTATTTAAATATTTCAGATTAACATAATCTCAACTATTGGTGCTGTAATTCAAATTATTTTGGTGCAGCATGAGGATTTTTTTGTTCAATTAAAAAAAAAGCTGCACATAGGACAACAAACAGATGATATTGATACTGTATATTTTTTTTTCCCACAACCTCTAATTTAGTTTTAGGTGGAACACACTGTGTGTAAGGTCAATAATTACACATATTAAGGTCAGACCTCACAGCACAAACAATCATACAAATACTTATCAGTAAGGTAACTGAACTAGTATATGACTAGTTCTATATATGCTCTTCTATGGTCATGAAATACATTAATAAAAGTCCTGTTGTTGTGGCAAAGGGTAAGACTGAAAGAAAGATTAAGAATAAAAGTCCATGCAATATGTTTTGAAAAACCAATTAGTCAAAAAAAGTAAGAGAACGGAGTTTGGAATGGGCTTCTAATTTCTTCAGTTCTACCTCAGTGCACTGGGGCTTCCAATTCCTCCACTGCTTCCATACTGTTCCATGAGGTGGCTTTCCTAGTAGATGAACAGTTTTCCAAGAAATGTCTTTTGGTTTATTGAAAATGCTAGTTAAATATCATACCAATATGTATGTTCAATTTTTTGTTTGTTTTTATCAAAAGCTGGAAATTCAGGTCTATACTAGGCCACTCATGCAAACAAAGTCAGATGCAAGATGTATGACAGGGCTAGGCTCATGGAAGGAGAGATACCCTGCAACTTCTTGCAGTTAAGAGTTGCAATTTTTTGTGCTACCTCATTCTCCTTTTAAATCCTGAAATGATGGTTTGCAAAAAACACATTTTCCCCCCAAGTGACAAAAACTAGTCCTCTGTTCAACAAGTCTTGAAAGCATCTTTTCCTAACCCTGTTTTATCGTAGAAAAGGCTAAATTGAACATATCTGCAGTTGGAAGGTGTCCTTTCTTAAGACTCATGAAATATGGTCCAACACTCTAAGGATTAGTTAGGATTTTCCTTTTAAATTCTTTAGGGAGAAAAAGGTGAAAGTATGAGCAAGAGAGAATGACTACAACTTGTCCTGTTGCATAACACTGCAGAAAAAAACCTACAAACTTGCTATCTTGAAGTAAATTGTAGCTATGGCAAACCAGATTACTTCACAGAACCAGCGAATGGCTGATGTGGGAAGGGACCCTGGACATCATCCCGTCCAACCCCTGTAATCAGTCAAGCAGTATGTTGCTGAGGGCCAAGTTTTAAATATCTCCAAGCATGGAGACTCCACTCCCTCTCCAGGCAACCTGTTCAGTGTTCAACCACTGTTCAGTCACAATAAAAAAAAAGCTTTTTCTTATGTTTAAATGCAATTTATTTTATTTCAGTGTGCCCGTTGCCTCTCGTCCTTCAGTAGCAAGTGTTGAGCAATTCAGCCTGGTTGCCAAGTCTATCTATAGAAAAAGCAGCGAAGAGGAACAGAAATTGTCATGAGAATTATTTTGGGCAAAAAAAATTTGTAACCACAGCAGGAAGGGTATGCACATAGAAGAAACAAACATCACCAAGAAAACCAGAAAACCTGAATAAAATCCTCAGGGAAAAACAAATTCAACTGCATATATTCAAAATTCTATTGCATACATAAGAAGTAATTTACAGCGTGAAGTTTTCCTGCATCCCAGAGATTGTTTATGGAAGAATTATACAGGAAAAATGGAGGCAGTGAAGATGCAGGAAACTACAGAGTAAAATGATTTATGCTACAGCCTTGGGGAACAACAATATTAGAAAAGCTTAATTACAACCAAACTATCTTGTCTGCTAAATTAAAGAACATTAAG
This sequence comes from Strix uralensis, assembly GCF_047716275.1. Taxonomy (NCBI): domain Eukaryota; kingdom Metazoa; phylum Chordata; class Aves; order Strigiformes; family Strigidae; genus Strix; species Strix uralensis. Next base: position 78,155,212 of record NC_133974.1, on the reverse strand, counting down.
AGCAGCATAACTGGCAGATGAAATTTCACTGTGCTCCTTGTTTGGCAGAAATTTCAGTATCCTTAAATATAGCCTAATCCTGTAAACAGATTTTGCTTTCATTCTGTTGCCTGTGCATATACACTCATTATCCTCAGGGTACCTATACACAATAATGGACTTGAATCTGCTCAACATTTATCTTGCTATTAAGGTCAATGGATCAGGTAGTTTTTGAAAAAAAATCTTGCTACAACTGCTTGAAATTCAGTTGCACAAAAATAAAAGTAACAAAACTACAGATTTTTTTTCCCCTATTATTTTCTTGGAGAGGGATTTAGGGGGGAGCCAAAAAGCAAGCAGAAGATGCAACTGACTTTCATCTATACAGCCATGCTTTAATATTAGAAAAGTTGTTCCATGAGGAGAAATACTGAAGTCCAGTTCCCTGTTGATTTGTGTCTTGTGTTTTCCATACACCTTACCCCACCACAGTTAACTCCAAGCCATGGTCTTATACCTTCTGCATCCTAGTTCTTTAAGGCCACTTCTATTTACATCTTTGTATCCCAAAGTTTCCTTCTTAATAACTTGACTATACACTTCACAAGAGAGACAGAGCAATTTACTAGCTTTCTGTAAGCTATGCAGTGCAGATGACTGAAAACTCAGTACATCCCTTCCCTCAACTAGAGGTATTAAGTTCGGCCTCTCCTCTACCTAGCTAATAACTTTCAAAAAACTTTAAACTCAAAGGAAAGAAGTGTCTGTCAAACTTGACCAAAATTGTTCAAAAGATTCAAATGGTGAAAGGAGAAAATATTTTCAGAAAGAAAACCATCAAAATATTTTATCAAGAACTTTAAAAAAAATCTCAAACTTTATTTCTCACCGCAAAGGCCTAAAGACCTTCACAGTATGGTCAACTCACTAAAAAAAGGTTGACAAATTAAAAAATGATGAAGTAGAATCCAGTTATTTCCAGCTGTCAGAATGCCATTAAAGGGAAATTAAGTAAAACACTGAAAAGAAATACTTTCCTAGTATCTGTTTACATGCAGGCAAGGATATATTAGTTAGACAATAAAGAAAGAATGAATGCAATGCAGTAAGAGTGGAAGGAAGTTTTCCACATGGCATTTTCAGAAAGCTATGGCCCATAGTAATAAAAAAAAGTGCAACTCCCATCCTATGCACTTTTTCCACTCTAACTCATACAGTTTCCAGTAATGTCCACTAGAAAATACAAACATAGCTCAGTACGAACAGCAGGGGCCTTTTAAAAAATAAAGCCACTGGCTCAAGGAAATGTTGAGAATGGACCTTAGTATCCTCACTCATCTTGAAGTGATAGGTTATTAAATTTTGTTTTCACCAACCTATTACAAGAAGCTGCTCTCCCTACTGAATGACAAGAAACACAGAAAAGCTAAAGGGGAAGAATGTTTTCATAGGATGTCAAATTGAATGCTAAAATTAATAGGCATCACAATAGCTTTAGTCCTTTAAACCATACAAAGGTTTAATTCAAGCATATTCTAAGAACTTTAATTAAAATTATCCTAAGATGTACGAAACAGTAAAATCATTCATAGCCACTTCTCACAGTCAAATGGAGGAGGTATGATGTGGAGAGAAGAAATTCAGCTATTTAGTAAAATTACCACAATAATTTTGTCTAATAAATCATGCTATAGGTACAATTGACAGTAGTTCTAGCTGAATGTTTCTTTTCCATAATGAAAACATTCACACATATGTATCAAAGTTTTAAAAATAACTGGAAGAGCAGTTTAAAAGAAGCTGTGTGAATTAAAAAAAAAATCTACGTGTTGATTTAAAGAAAATTTGAAACAAAAGTTAAACTTTCTAAAAAGTGATAAATTAAAAAGGTCATTGTAAGCAAACTGTAGTCCTGCTTGATATGTATTGTAGCCATGCAACAATGTCAGGTCTGAATTAATGAGTCCGAGAGAAACATTACTCAACCATTCAGAATGGATTACACCTTACTTAACCTTTTGTCAACACAGTTGAACTAGTAAAACCAAGCCAGAGGAATCTAAGAAGAATGCTCTTTTCCCTATACTAAGTCATTACTCCCTTTCAAGGGCCACAGGAGTTGTCCATCTTTTGTTGTTCAACATAACTTTTGTTCTCATAATTGTTCTTTCTGCCAACCTGAGCTACAGAACTTTATTTTTAAGTTTTTGGTGTCTCTGCTGCAGAGATAGTTGACAACATTTGGAAGACAGGGGATTTCTGTAACATATTGTGCAAGGAATAAATCACTTGTAAGTCTCAAGATATACAAATAACTTCACATCAGCTGATACATATTCATGAGAGCTTTAGCCCTAATGAAACAAAAAATCACTTGAATTGTCTCTTATTGTTGTCTAATTGCATCGTTTTGTGACCAATCTAACAACTTCAAAGGGTTCACGCCCCTTACCAGGCAGTTACTCCTCCACTAGGACTGGCTGGAGCACCACACCAGCCTTTCAGAGAGCCAGGCCAACATGCTGATGCAGCAAAACCACAGCCCCTCCCCCCTCCCCCCCGCTATTTTCTGCTGGACAAGTGAGTTGAATAAGATCATAAGGGGCTACTGAGTGACAACACAAGGTCAGTGCTGTAATTGAGAAAGGGAGAAGATGAGGGACCATATAATTTAACACGTTACTGCCACTTAAAGACTGGCTTACCATGTCTCATGAAATATCCTAGGCGAAATCTAATTATGCATGCACCACAGATGGAACACACAGATATCTTTATTATCTGACATGAAGCAACTTGTTCATCTTTGTAAGAACTAGGTATTAAATGCTAGTATGTAGTAACAATTTAAATACAGGCATCGAGTTTTCTACTTCCATTTTTGCCAGTGAGTCTGTCTTGACAGGACTGTCCAGTGGAAAACAAAAAAACCCCTGAAAAACAATCCACACCCCCGACCTGCATTCACAAGTGTATTCACATGATATACTCCTGACATTTCAATGAAAGCTGTTACTCTGGAAGAGGCCTGCAAACAAAATAAGTTCTTAGTTAAGTAGCAAAAATGGAAGTTTTTATCAGATGAGACTCCAAGCCAGCCCTGCAGAAAACCAGTTTAAAATGATGCACTAATTACAGTATCTGTTTGAACAACAGAAGTAATTTTATAACATGAAGCGTCAGAACACACTGATTGTCCTAACCCCTGCTGATAAACTGCTTTAATTGTGCAGTTACAGTCAGGCAAATTAACATAGACTTTTGCTCCTACTGAGCTTCTAATGGTAGCAGTTCACAAGCAAAAAGCTGTGAAAAAATAATGCAACAAAAGAAATGCTGAAGGAGTAACAGCTGGTCAGGGAAAACACTGTAGCTTACTTCACTTTTAGAATTTCTGATTGAAGTTTTCTCCCATAAAAGTAACAGATTAAATTAATTGCTTAAATTAAGTCACATACTTATTGTTTTGAATGTCAGACAAGTTAGTATTATTTAGTATGTTTTTATTTATCCATTATTACTGTATTCTAAGTCCCCTTCAAGACAATCCTGCATGAAGAAGTGCACGTCTTTCAGCTCACATTAAACTAGCTGAGCTGCCAAACATCGTCAAAGGGCATTATCTAAAAAAACTTTTAAGAACTATTCTGAAAAAAAATGGTGGCATAAAACCACCTAATGTTTAAACAGACACAAAAGGATTCTGTTCTCTGTCTCAGAGCCTCCACACAGACTTTGTGCTCAGGAAACTTCAAACCAAGCGCCGCCCCAAGTTCAGATCTGCCCTGCAGTCAAAATGGTTCCGACACGCACAAAACACCACACTGGATATTTCTAAAGCTGTGGCTTCACAGCACAATCGAGCGATCCAATAATCACGGTCTGCTGACAAGAGAAGCAGCCCCTGTCACTGCCCAAGCCAGCGCACTCATAGCCCCCTGCTTCTAGCTGGACAGTGAATGGCTGCAGAGAGCGGAGCCAGCACACACTCTCCACCACCAAAGGGTAGTTTCTGTGAAACAGGCAACAGGACTGCATCTCTCCAGGATTTTCTTCTTGCATATTTGTTTCAAGTTGTGCCAGTGTGAAAAATAAGAGCAATGATTTGTGGAATGAGCTGTATTGCTGAGCGCTATCAAAACCCAGGAGCCTGTTAAGACTGAATATTGCAGTTTGGGGATAAATGTAAGAAACTTCTCAATGCATTGGTATCCTCAGGGAATAAATGAGAATTTAGCACATGAAATGCACAGCAAGAACAAAACACCTGGGTATATTTGTTAGAGATGAATACAATAATTAATACTGATACTTAACATTACCATGAAGTGTCAAACTTTTATCTAGTCAGAATGAGGCTGTTCATTTCTCTGACTTTCAACTACAGGTGAGTTTTAACATTTTTAACTTTACCAGTAATCCTGAAGTAGGAAGTTTCATACAGAGACAGAGTTACCCTGGTATCCAAGTAAAATTTTATTCCCCTACAGCAAAGGGAATAAGCAGTACAAGGCATTTCACAATACTGTGATTATTTTCACACATTGACCGCTGTTAATGTAATAGTATCTGTAAACAAGTATCAAATTCCCTTGAAAGAAAATTAATAACCAATAAAACTTGAATGCAATGTCTTCTTGATTCAGGGTTATCTTCAGATGGCTTTTTGAAGAGAAGTACCTCCATATTCTGAATCTCAAGGTACAAAAGACATTTTTAAATGAAGGCTTAGATCAACAAAACCTAATCTGTGACAGCAGACACATTCCTCAGAGCATTCTCTAATCAGGAAATACAGACAGTAAGTTTATTTCAACTCATGACTCAAGTCCATTCATTAGCACTCACTAATGAAATTAACTTCAAAATAACCTGCAACTGTTCTAACATCACTTCTGCATAAACCTGTCTGCCCCTAAGTTTATGAGCATTTATTAATCAGTGTAAAGCTGATTCTGCTATTCAGCTTTGATAAAGAAAAGCTGACAAAAATAAGTATTCTTTCATCTACCTTAGTATCAAGCAGCACCTAATACACCGTGCACTTTTATACACACAGATATTACTCAGTTTACAGTCTTAACATACTTTAGAAGTTTTATTTTACCAATCATTAACAGGATGTTAAAAAAAAAAACCAGAAAATATATCCAGAATAGGCCAGATTTTATGAACTAGTTATTCCCTAAAAATGTATTTCTTAAAGTACTGTCAACATGTCAGTAACATCATATTTTACTATATAATACTATTAAATTCACTTTAAGTACATAAAGATTTTTTTGTGTATCTCAGTTTTTACTTAAGCAGTATTCTAGTTGTATTATATTTTAATTTACCATTATATTTCTACTGAGGAGGAAGACTAGTACACCAAGGTACTAGCCTTGCTAACACATGCCTCTGTATTTCACCCGAAAACTTACCAAGGCGTCTAAAACTCTGCTAAGATACATGCATAAAGGCAAAATATTCTTAACAAAATCGGAAGCCTGATGCCTGTTTTTCATCTGGGATTCTCAAACTAGGAGAGTTAAAAGTGTTGAAATCCAAAAGGACCTAATCTAATCTACTTTCCAACTCTTGACTCAAGGCATGGCAACTTCAAGAAAGTTGCTTTAAGAAAGAAGTTGCAACTCCAAGAAAACACAAAGTAACAGTCCAGAGGTTGGTACACTGGTCCATGGAATTACAGTCAAAATCCTAATACTGCCTCAGCCAAAAATGCATTAACATCACCATGCCTATGTTCCAGGAATGCCCTAACACCAGACCAAAGAAAAGTGTAACAAGGCACTTTCCACTTTGTCCTTTAAGAAGGCAGATCACTGCCCAGGAGGGGAGGAATAAAAAATAATAAATATATGCACAAAGTGCTGGAGGCATCTCCAGCCCCATGATGAAGGATGTTACCAGGAGGTGGGTTCCCATTCTTTTACTTAGGACTGGAGACTTTTTGCAGTTGTGAATGATTGGGTAGAACGTGTAAATACCACTTTCAGAAGAACCTTTATTTCCAACTTCAGCGTAAGCACCTTAGTTTTTCCTTTTTCCATTCATATGAAACTTTTACTTTCATCTGTGCAATGAACGCAAAAGATGGAAAGCGTGATCAGAGCCTGTGGTTTAATGATTTGGGAACATATGGAAAATACCTGACCTGTGGTTTCACATTTCTGAATACTTTATTGTTTAAAGAGAAGTGCTACCACTACTCCTCACCTGTATTTAAGGGGAAAAAGTGTGTATTCATTGGTTTCTCAGTCTTCTAGTCTACACAGTATAGTACTTAAGTATTTCTTTAGAGATTTTCTTAATAAGTAAAAAAAAAAGGACAAAAACCCAATTCCAAAACACTGTTCTTGACTGCAATTTGGACAACCATTTACAGCATACTGGATTTTGAACACTGCAATCAATGTAGTATTCATCACTAGCACTTCTAAAAGTAAAAAGAATAAAACCAATGGTATTTTTGTATTCAATGGAGAACATGACCAGGTCTTAGCCTGGTAGCATAATTTTACACTTTTTGAAACATTTTCTTTCCTCTTTTGAAGTACTATCATGTAACTTTCAACAATAGTAACTGCCCCAGATAATTGTGGCATCTGTCTTTACTGTATTTCAACCATTTTTATTTCTCTAATCCATGTTTTATTTCCTCTCTGCCTTGCTTAGATTTGATTGCTGCTTTGCATAGCAAACCCGGTCAACACTTGAACACTCGTTCCTCAATAATTTGAGCTCAGTGTTGAATTGATCAATTTCGCAGTTAAGCTCATCCTCAAACACCTGTGCTCCAGCTCTTCTATGACAGCTCCACATATAAGTGATCTTAAACAAACCATGAGGGTCAAGAAATAACAAAATAAAACCACAGTTTTCTTCAGGTGCTATTCCTGCTTAATCTAAGCATGAATTCCAGCAATTTTCACTCATTTTTGCTAAGTCTAAGAAACAGACAAAGCTACATTAATTCATACATGATTTGATTTTTTTTAAAAAAAGACAACTAGGAATAAGTGACTTTTTTTTTTTGTATTTCAGACTGAATTTACAGGACTGTTAAAGAAAAGGAGTAGAAAGAAATACAAAGAGAAAAAATGTAATAGCTAAGTGACCTTTTGGAGCTATCAGAATAAATAGAGCTGCTTACACCCTGTATTTTAATGCCAACATATCCACACATCTACTTTCCTAATCTCAATTTGCCTATCACTTTCAGAGTCCTGTGACTCAGCCTCTGCTTGAAAATCCAACCATTTTGCTTTTAGTGTTTCCTCAAGGATAAGGCGTATATATGCCTCATATATATATGAAAAAATAGAAGATATATCAATAGGGATTTATCTGCATAAATATTGGTGAAGGTCTTAAGGGAGCATATTGTAAAGACAACTTTGTAAAATGACAATATAGTCACGCCAGCCCTTCACTTTTTTTAGTTACAAAATAATTGTAAGCCTTTAAAAGACAGAACTACTCCTCCCCATTTTCTCATGCTGTTAACATTTACAATAATGTGATTACTAACCTCCTTAACATCTTTTCAGAAACTTCTTAACACTTAGTAAGAAAAGTGAAATTCCACTCACTTCAAATCTTTGCAGAAAAGTATACGAAGATGTCACTACAGAACACTAACAGAAACTCAGATTGAAGATGTTAACATAACCTCAGTGTGCCAAGAAAATTGAAAAGTACCACCCCTTAACCTGTAATGTAATAGACGAGTTTCAGATAGTTACAAAACCACACAAAACTGCCAGCCAAATTTAAGAAAATCAGAAGGAAAACTTCCCTATTCACCCCCGAGAAAAAACTCAAACTGAAGTAAAAAAAACCAGGTTCATAGTTTTTAATCTTCATACGCACAAAAAAGTGACCTCTGTTTAAGAATATGAACAGTTACCACTGTTTCTTTAAAATTGAATGACTTGTAATGTAAAATAACATTATTTTTATAGTAATATGTTGTTAGTTTTATTTTAGTACATAGTGATCTTTAGGTTTTTACTATTTGTCAAAGCAACAAAAATAAGAGACCCATGACTCAAACCAAACATACCAAGGTAGTAGTTAAGCTTTGAATAACTTCACGAGCCACAAAGAAACTGTTCTTGTTCAGTGAAGTTTAAAAAAATTAAAAGTAGGAAAACAAACATTCATCACCTCTGCTTTTTTAGATTGGTTCAGGGCCAGGTTGGGGAGGCGAAAGGGTAGAAGAAGGGGAGTCAATTTAAACTTTAGTACTTTAACCAGTAACACTTTGGCAACAGTACTTTTACTGCTGAGCTACAAGAACACAGCAAAATGCAGGAAAGAGGCTGTGCACAGAAAAGCAAAGCTGTTTTTACTGCCAGGGCCAGTCTGACATGGTTGTAATGCCAGAGCTTTAGCTCAAAACCTGTATCTTGCACTGCTTGGGAATGGCTCTTTCTGTAAGATAACTGTGAGTTTTGACAAGAACATGCATAGTCAGACTGCCAAAAACAGAGGTGGGGGAAGTAATCAATGTTACAACAGATCTCATGCATAAGCTGAAGTGCTTTGCAGAATCCCGACCTTATTGAAAAATAGGGTATCAGCCCTGATATGATTACACCTAATATTTTTATTTCCCCTTTCTTATTTCAATCCTTGGGATGAATGTGCCTTGAAGATTTCCTGAAAATGCATAATGAAGAGCAGGTGTCTGAATCACTCGCTTCCTGTAGGTCTGCAGGGATGGCAAGAAGATTCAAATGCCTAGGCAGCTAAATGCTATCCTGAATAATTAGATTCAAATCACCTCTTATGCCAACAAGAAAACACAGCGCTAAACATAAACCAAACTTTTTTATAAGTGGTTGCTTAAATGAATCTTGCTAGCTTTTAAACACAATGTCTGTGCTTATAATTAGAATACTGATCTTACATAGTCACCTCCGAGACACTCTCCCAAATCACAAGCCAGAACTATTCCGAGTTTTCTTGTATAGAAGGCTTTCTTCCGTAGACTTCAGTTCAACAGTGCTGAAATGTTAACTGCTCACTCACACCAAAACAAGTGGCTCCATTCCCTTCTCCTTCCTCTCAGCTGCCTGCAGAGTCCTTCCCTCTTCTTTGCACCAGCAACAGCCCTCACCAAGCCCTTCTAGAGTTTAACACAGTTTAACACACTACTGCTGTCAGATTAGGTTCTGCCCGTTTAGCGAGCTGAACTGGCTCAGTGACACATCCCACAAGCAGGAGACTGAGCACAAAGGAGGGCACAGGCCCATCGCTTCATGGGAAGCTGCCAGCTGTCAGTCACACCTTCAGCAGGCAGCCCAGCCACTCCCCTGCCCCACCAAACCACTCACTACGGGGGGTGAGGATGAGGGAGCCCCACGCTCTGACTGCCTGACTTCCAACTCCGAGGCCATGTTCCACACCTACCCCAGCGCTTAACTCGAATGTAGTTTTACTGTAATGCATATATTGCTATTTAAAAGTTATGTATTCTGAAAACTCAAGTTTCCACTCACCTCAAGTTAGACATGCAGAGCAATCAACATTTTCCACTTCAAATGTTACATCTCAGTTGCCTACCTGAGAAATGAACATACTGTGTCCCATTTATTTAAATAAAGGTGTGGCAAAGAAAATCCTAGTCACTAACAGCATAGTGATTAACTCCAAGGAAAAGTTCATTTACACAAAAAGGTTGTAACTAGCAACCTTAATTCTAGCATCTTCTAATTGGAATTTGCAATCTCAATGCCCTTCTATAAAAATGTGTAATTTCACAGGAAACATCGGCTGGGCTTCAGTGGCCCTGTTTCCCTGTTCATCATACAGCAGCACTAATACTGCCTTATTACATAAGGTGTTGTTTTGTTTTTTTTTTTAAAAAAGCCTTTTGTAATCGCTCAGGAGTGCTTTCCACTAATGAATTATATAATTAATGTCACTCAGTTATTCGCTCTCTCATTTCTTTACACAGTGATTTCTCCCACAGTACTAAGTTTTTTGTGTTGCATTTTGGATTAGAGAGGAGTGAGACCAGAAATAATGGTCAGTTAATTCTACAGTCAGCAGGCCTCGTGAAATTCTATTACAGAAGAGCTTTACCTTAGTGACCAGATACTGTTAAGCAGATGAATGCCCACGGTTCTTATTCCACTGCTTAGATGGTGGCTTGCTCTCCTCTAGTGACCCCCTCTACAGTCCGTGGGTCTTTTGGAGAAGACAAACAGTCGAATTCATTGACTAATGTAACAAACTCCTTTTCCACAAAATACTGTTGTTAAATAGACATTGTGCTACAGGTGGCATAAGTTCACAGCATGTTACCAAATGTATTGTGCTGTCCAGACAGGGTAAGAGGTTCTTTATTAGCTGGAAACAACTGAAAAGCTAAATTTCAGGATCACTCGAATCCATATACTAACTGATTTGCTCCATAGCTAGAAAGCTCCCCAGTTAATTGCAATTCAGGTTGAGCCTCCATTCATTCAGGTCTTCCCAGGTTTTGTTTTTTCCTTTTTTTTTTTTTTGTGTTGAGGAGTGGGCTATGTGGGCTTTGTGTTGTCTGCTTTGGATTCATACTATGCTAATACTTCTAAGCAGTGCATACATAATAGTGTAGTATGTTGCGTCCATGATTTATTCAACTTTTTCTTCAATGGTCACCCACAATCAGTAGTACAGTACTGAGCAGGACAAAGAATACAGCATTTCTATAGCACTACTGCTAAGACTGTTAGATTTTAACACATTTAGTAACAGTCTAGCCTTATATTTTATCTCCATTCTCTTATTTTTTCACTATTAGAAAGTTTACTCTAAAACTATAGTAATTTTAATCTTATGGTGATTACACAGGCATATTTTTATATATATTTGGGTTTTAATCATTTTACTCCCTCCTCCTGAAATACTTCAATTCTTTCCATATTTACTCAGTTGCAACAATTACAAAACAAATATATTTGTAAACAAGTAACCCAGACAACAGTTCAAGACAAATGGAAAGTAACAGATTAGATATTAATGCAAATTAAATAAAACTAATTTCTACTTCAAAAATAAAACAACAAAACACAGAAAACTCCACAAATTTGTCACCGAGTACAGAATTGACAATAAATATTAGATAATGAACTAAAGTTAAGTCCTTGAAGGAATTTAGAACTACTACCTCAAATGATCTCAGCGCACAAACTTTCCATGTATTTACGACTGAAACCTGGCACGGTCTGTAATTGTATTGTTTTATTGCAGCAGTTGCCTCAAATCCTTGCTACAATTATACGGGATTTGACACACCCAAGTTACCACCTAGATAACTCAAAGTGTGATCACTGTTCCAAACCCTCTTTATGACCACTTTCATTCAACAACTCTATTGATTATAAGGACTGCAGAATGAAGGGTATCCAGCATGTGGCATGTGTTCTCAAGGCTAGATGAAAATGTAGTTTAAAAAAAAAAAGTCCAGTTTCACATGAACTTTTTGAATCCCACAGGTTTTGGTAAAATGTACAAAAACATTCACCAAACAAATATAATTTTTTAAAAATCTCATTAAATAGTGAAACTGTTGACATTTTCATTTGCAAGATTTTGAGTAAAACTGAGTGCACAAACTGAGTAAAAACTACAATTACCCAAATTATCACAGCTCCATTGCAAGTCACTGTAATATGAAAAATTAAGACATGTATTTCTGCAAATTTTCAAGTTCTGTTTTTCAACGTAGTGTCCAAAGAGAAGCACGGGTAGATCTAGCCATTTCCCTCAGCTAAACAAAGATATTAATGAAGAGAGAAATACTGTGAATAAGTACTGGACAGATTAAAAGAACCAAACAGAATGTCATTATCGTATGAAGCCACAGAAGCAGAGTAAATCCTTGATGGGTTAACCAAGTCTGAAGACATTTAAACTGAGTAATTTTTAATATATTCCAGTACATTATCAGAAACATGCAAAAGTTATTAGAAAAATTAACTGCTTCTACTTTGCAGAAGACAAGTTCCAAACTTGTTTTGTTAAAATGTCTATTATACACAGTTTTAGATTGCATGCTTATCTGCCCCCATAAAAATCAAACCAAAGTTTTACAGTTTAAATTAATATAGTTCTGAATAACAAAAGTAAAAGATGGTAAGGCTGGGAAGAAAAGGTCATTATGTGCATGCCTTTCTTACATTCTACAACGGTTTCATCCATCTTAGAAAATAAGACAGCATTGTGCATGAATTGAGGACAAGAATAATTACACGCTCTGCTCACATCCTAGAGAGATAGCTAGAAGAGGTTGGCTTCCTTCATTCTAAATGTTTCCTACTCTTCAGGAAAGCACAAGCATAATCCCTTTGTTCAAAATGCACTTCCAACAGATGACAAAGATTTACTGCCAACCAATAGGTGCTGACCTTGCCACTTCCTTTTTCCCCTCCTCTCCCTTCCCAAAATGGCACAGGTATTAATGTGGGTTAATACATCTTATTAACTAGTAAAATTTTTTATCCCACTGAACTACACTCTCATAATAGCTGACCAAAATCTAGCTTCTTTCCTGTCCTCATTGTAACCCTCTAACATGGAATAGAACATTTCCACCCACCTCCCAAAAGACAAGTTGAGCAAAACTGTCCCAAATACATGTAATCCTGTATTGTTATGAAATGATGCAAATTGCCTCTTTTTACTGATAAGGAGGACGAAGGTCCGAAAAAATAACTAGTTTCCTAACTGAATAGGTTTGAAGGTTCTTTACAAAATAAAGAATTAACAGCATCAGCATGCTACCTATCATTAATATTCTCCATGTTACAATTGTAGGCTGCCAACAAAATTAAAACTCCTCTCTAAGTATCTGCTATTACATTTGCACTGTATTGACTTAAGAATTCATTCAAATGTGTCACAAATGAACTTCATTACTTTCAAACAGGAAAAACACCAATAGCACTGAAAAATTCCAGCCCTTTCCAAAAAACATTTCTGATATTTCCAAGAACTGAAACCCAAGTGTACAGTTTTACAACTTTGCTTCCCAGTTCTCAGCTAGCACCCATCTAGTATCATTCATAGTCAAAAAATTCCAGTCTGTTTCAAATGTCTGCATCTTTAAATGAGAAAATTAAACACAGCAAAAGAGAACAGATATGTCAAGATATGTTCCATATTTTATGTTTAAAAAACGAGTTGGGGACCCTGCATTTATCATCTGAAGATGTAAGAAGCATCATCTCCACAGTGTACCAAGAAACCACAGTCATCCAGCTCAACTAATTCAAAAAACCATTACAGCACTTGGCCTAAACCAACAATTTAAACTATTCTAAATTGATGCTGCTAGTCCCACCTGGAAGTACTAAAGTGCTTGCAATCCAGTTGATGGTTCTCAAAAGCAACAGGAAGTTTCCAGCTGGCTTAGCACTGAAGCAGGTGGTCATAGTAATTTAAATCACCAGTAACTGTCAGGAGGATGGGAGGAAGTATACCTAGCCAGGGCTCGGCAAGTGGCACTGAACAGTAAGTGTTGACTTAAATTGTCCTAAGACCAGCCCTGGAACTGCAGCCTGAGATACCTGAAGGAGTCAAATTTCCAGCACTCAAAGGCTGACTGATTTTTACCTCAGCAATACAGATGGGTAGTTCCTTTCTATACCTCCAATAGAGTCTTTAGAAAAAAAACAAAATACTAATTTAAGAACACAAGTGATACCTTCAGGAGAAACTCGACATGAGCTCTCAGAAATGTCCCCAGTGTAGAAATAATTACAGGTTTAGACCCGGTACGTAAGAGGTTGGTGAACCACCCTTAGCAAGAATGCTGAAGAGCCGATTTGAACGCCAGCAGCGCCTCCTCAAGTTATAGGTGATTTGCAAAAACTTATTGGAATGTTTACAAGAAGTAAAACATTTACTTGCCTCTACCTCCAAAACTGCTGGATCATGGTTGTCTCTGCTCTTAAAGGAGACCTGAAAAGCAAAAAAAAATTGGGCTTGTGCCCTATTTTGCTTCTTTAAGATGTTTAAGAGAGGCAGGAAGAGTTGGAATTAGGGTTTTCATTTTATCCTGTGATGGACACAATTTATTCCTTATTTACACTTGGGACTGAAATCCCAAGAAGCCTTAATATAAGACAACCTAGGAAAGGGAAAACGATGCAAGAATCAACAGAAGCTATATCACAGATGAAAGAACAAACCAGTTTTCTTCCCCTCGCCTCCACCTCCAAATTCTCCTTCATCTGAATGACGAATAACACAAAATCTCTTTCCAGAGTTAAGTATTTCTGCACTATCACTACTGGTGATTCGCACACAGTTTTATGAATTAACATCATACATGCTTAAAAAAAAATCAGTTTGAAATTTGATTGGCATATTTTAAAATGTTAAGATAAAAAGCAATCAGGGAAAAGAAGCTCAAATCATTTTCAGGGCCTTTCTATGTTTCAAAATAGCAAAATAAGTAGAAAAATGATTTTTAGAAGTTCTTTGCAAACGCGAAAGAGTGAAAAAAACATGAGCTGGCTAGCTACAAAAGGGAGACAAACATGAGTTTCCCTTCCACTACTAACATGACTGTAAGTCAGTTTGTATGTATGCTATAAGTGATAAGTGATGCAGTTATCAGAACATGAAAGCTGCTGCAATGTTTTTTCTAAAAAATAACTGCATTTCATCTGGCAGCAGGAGGCTAATTTAAAAAAAAAAAAAAAGAGTCAAATTCATACCAGAGGCAAATGAGCAAAGAGGATAGGCTTTTTTTAACTAATACCCATTACTGTTGGAACAACCATAACAGCTAATTACTTTTAAGCAAGATGGGAAGGTACCATGTAATCCAGTCAAAAAACGGTTTAAAGCCCCTTCTCTATTCCTTCCACCTATACTTCAACTATGTAATTACTATATATGAAATGGGAAAGTCCATTTTTTTGGTAAATAGGGAAGTTAAAAAATGTTGCTTATGAAAAACATGCAATCATCAAGAAAAACAAAGCAGGATGCTAGAAGTAAGAAAAATAGATCCAAAGTACATTAAAGTACATACTTAAAATACTATTGTGGTAAGTCATGGTGTGTTCAAATTATGTATCACAGATAAACTATGCTCAACCAGTATACAGTTGTAGTCAATGTTTTAAGCGAAGTCAAACCAATGAACTGGCTGAAAGTTCTCCATCATTACATACATGGAATGTGACCTTGCTGAAATGCTAAACCAGCATTAGACAGCTTCAACACCCTTCTCTAACAAAAGAGTATTTTATTTTGATAGATAGGAACACCTGGTGACACAAGGTACAGTTTAGTAATTATTTCAAGTACAGCACTGGCTTAAGCAACCTAGGTAATGTTGAGTTCTACACAAGAGCAGGCAAAAGACCAGGGCATCTTTACCCTAGGTTTATTCTTCAACTTAGCTCTCTATTAACAATTAAAATGTTACTTCTCCAGTTGCAACAAGCAGCAGGTGGCAATTCAAACAAGTAGTGGCACTGAATTAAATGCTCCAGTGGCATAATTCAAAGGTGGGTTGTTTTGGTTTGGTTGTTTTGTTGTTTGGGGTTTTTGGGGGGTTTTTTGGGTTTGGATTTTCTTGGGGGTGGGTGGGATGGGGGGTGTAGAGGGCTGTTTGGTGTGGTTTTTTTTCTTCCACAGATGAACTGCGAGAATGACATTTTTTTTAAAACAAAAGAAAAAAGAAGAAAGAAAAAAAGGAAAAATTTAATCTTTAAAGTATTGAAAATAAAACATTAGAACCTAAGTCAAAAATCAAGAAAATCACGTTTAGCTCAGAAAAGTAACTTAAAGGTCTACAAAGCATAAAATTCCAGGATCATACACGGGATTCTTGTTTCAAAGCTATGAAGAAAGAATTCACAAATTATACTGTTTTCTCTTTTCTGTTGAACAAGAATCCTTTTCATCAAAACTTCTTACTTTACTGGGTGAAATTAATAGCAAAATAGCAAACTAGGAGTTAAAGTAAAAACATTTTAATTCAGACACTCATCATGGAATGTGAAGGTGAAGTTTAACTCTGCAAGTTAATTTCATTTAACAACCACCTATCACTGAAAACAGTGGTCCTGACTGCTACCTCCCCTGAGCTGTCCCTGCTGTTTAGACAATTGTGCAGGGCCCAATTTAAGAAACTCACAAGGTCAACTGACTCCTGAGGATGCACCTGAAACAGTGGGAACAGATGTCCTAAGGCTTTTAACAGGAACTGACCATTAGATCAATCTAAACATAGTGCCATACCACTCATACAAAAACCTTCAATAATTTGCGATAGCAAGCAGATTTTGTCCTTTGAGGACTACTAATATGATTAACTTCCAGAGCTCAAGCATTACTCTGCTTAAGAGTGTGTGAGCCTCTTCAATCCTGCATAATTCAACAAAAATGTAAGTAAACACGCTTTGAATTAAATTCTGATTTAAGGACATATGTGGTTACTTCAATACCCATTATACCACCCACTTAAAGAAAAGTGTATTTATATTGTGTTTAATTCACTTTAAGATTACCAAACATAGCAATGACACAAAAATATCTTCCATTTTTCAGTAATGTTTTTAATAGCATTTTTACTATACAACATATCCTACCCATGCAACTATTTACCTTGATACCCCTATTACCTATGCAACTATTTCGTACAAAGCATTAAATCCCATTTAAGTGTTATGGAACAGAAGTGACTAAAAGACTTTTGAAAAGAACTGAGAATTAAATCAAAGTATACCAACTACAAATTTCAATACTATTCTCCACAGTGATACAGTAATCTGAAAGAAATTTATCTTCTGCTGTAATTTACAAACAATAAGAGACCATATACTCTTAAGTTCTTGCTGCAAAACCCCATGGTCTCACAGGAAAAAGTACCTTCACTAAAAAGTGCTCAGAAAAGTCAGAAAAAATTATCAGAAAAAGTTGCTGATACGATTTATTTTCCTCTGTTAGTAAAGCACATTTTAACTGTTTAACAAACTACAGCAACAAGAGTAAAAACAGTTTTCAGTGTAAGTCACGCTCAGCCCAGTGTACACAGCACTGCCTCCATATTCTCCCTGTCCCATCCCCAACCTTTACGCTGCAGGCAAGGTTAATAAGACGTATCCCACTTGGGGATAATAAAAGTCTGAAACCACCTGCAATAAAATTTTAGTGACTAAACTGACTTAGTAGAAAATATACAACTATTTAACACACCAGCACTCAAGCTCCACAAGGCGAGAAAGGGATATATTGCAGTTGCAGTGTACGCAAAGTAAGAAGTAGGCATAGCTCATCTTCCATGAAGAAGTTAAAACATCAACAGGATAAAATACACAGACCAAGCAATGGATGGCCAAAGCATTTTAAAAAAAGCTATCACCTTTGAGACATGAGGTGTCTGAAAGCAAGTTGTGTGATGTTCTGGGTACTTACATGTATATAAACTGTTTTAACAGCTTTCTCTAACATAATACAACATACAGGATAACTTCCCTATTAGAGTTTTAAAACACTGCCCCACCGCAGGCAGAAGGTGTTATTTCAATTATTTTCTCTGATGATACCAACAAATAAACTCTTAAACCTGATAATCAAATAGTACATAAAAATGCCACACACGAAGATTCAAAAACCCAGGCATAGTTTTTCCCCAAGATACATACATAAGTATAGGCACTAAGAAAATAAAGAACTAAACTAAGAAATAAAGTTTGTACTGTATATATTCACTGAGTCTGAAAAGCAGCTGAATTAAGTCTAAGCACGTAACATTTGAAACTCCAGGCACAGAAATAACTAGCACACAGCTACATACCAAGCTTTTCATTTGTGTATTTCAAATGTTTCCCTTCCATAAGAGGATAAGCATTATTTTTTTGTGGTATGTAGACAACCATACACAGTCCTGTTAGCTAAATCATCCCAGGATACGGAAATCCATCCATTCTGCAAGTTCTGTATATGTCCTAATATTCACCTCCACCTCCAAGTAATTACATAGCTCTTAACACTTGAACCACGGTAACTGCTGGTATGAAGACAGAGTGAACAGACTGGAATGCAAACAAGTGGTGAAGTATCTAGTTCAATACATATGAAAATTACCCTTCTGAGTTGCAGAAGGCAAGAAATTGTTTATCATCATAAAAACTGTATTTGTAAATAACACAAATCAGCATTTATTTATTAATACATTTAGGGGGGGAAAAAAAACGCCTTCTACTACTGTTGTCACAATTTTGTTGAAAGCTAACACCCTGTTCTCAGTTTCCTCCTGATCTCTCAGGCCTGATCTTGCTCATCTCGAAACTTGCTGCAGACTTTCATTTCCTGTTCCCTATTAGCAAGGTCATGCCTCACTTTCTTTTTTTCCCTTTAAAAATTCTTGAAGACAGTCTCAAATTTGTCACACAACTGAACATACTTTACTACTTTTCTTAACACAAACAAAAAAATCTCCAAAAACCCTAAGCCAGTTTAATCAAAGTTTTTCTAAGCTGAAGTCAGTAACAAGGACACACAACAAAAGCCCAGTACTCTAATATTTGTTGCTGAATACTCTTCTTGAATTCAGGATTAATGAGGCATTGCTTACTATAGAAGTGCCCTATTCACAGTATGACTAAAGCAACAGAACTTGATATAACCAACAAAAAAATCTATACAATTAAAATGGGAGTTCTCTGAGATTACGTGTAGCCAAACCATACTGGAGCCCCAAAATTTTAGCCTGATCCTCACCAATGAGCTATTTTCATTTTAACATCTAGGAGTATATGTATGAAATCCATGATGCACAAAGTCTGATATGAAGAAAACAAACCCTTAAATTCAGCCTGACTGTAGAATTGTATACACACACTATATATATAGGGAGAATGAAAGTTTTTGTGATTTGTCCAAAACTTTGATAAATTAAATGTTCCATTATACTATATTGAAATTTTATTCAGTACATCTTACTGTTATCCCTCTTTTTATACCTAGGCTTAACTCCAAGTCATTTTTTTCCATGTTCAGAGACTTTGACCAGAAGGAATCGCAAAGATGATCTAATCCGGCCTCCAATACATCATAGGCCATTACTTTTCAACAGAAAAAGAACTGCTCTGACAGTAATCATTACAAATTGGTTTAGAGCGTATGCAAGGTCATCATAACTTGACTCTGCTAATACATGGAATTAAAGTTTGTTTCTAGATGGATTCTTCACATTTTCTTGAAGAGAATTCTGAATCACTAAAAATCTGATTTAAAAAAGTCTTAGCTTTGAGGCACAAGCATTCCAAGGGCTAAGTGGTAAATTCTTTTTTCTTTCACAGTACATTTTGAATTTTTACCCCTTAGAGAAGCACATTCCATTCTCCTCTCAACTGTCCCAATGGCTAAGAAAAGGGAGAGAGGAGATAAAGAACATCAGTTTCATCACCATCTACTTTCAAATCATACGTAGTTGTGCTCAGAATTACTTCACTAGAGAGAATCCTTCAAATACCGGATGCATGTACATACATTGTCATGCAGCTAAAAGGTAGAAGTACAAATGTGAGACATGCTCTATATGTACCAACCATAAATAAAATATTGTTCACATTTTCAGTGTTTTAGTTGCTGATCCTACATAGGCAAGATCTGAACCTGCTGGAAATTATAATTCATTGTGTACATCTGCAATAGAAACAAGCTTTATGACATGGTTTCAGCAGTACTGTTTTCATCAGAGAGAAAAAAGCATGTTTAGTAGGTGTATATATGTATTTCAAATGACAAGTACCATCAACTGAGATTACAGGGGGAGATAAGGGGTCCAAGTTTTCCTCACAAGGTATGTAAACCCTGTCACCAGGATGCTTAACAAACAGTATTCTTCTGGAGGACTATCTGGAGAGGTGAAAGTCAACTCTCAGCTTCTAGGTTTTTCACATCCTAAAGCTTCTTGGTAGAAGAAATTTGATTTTTTTTTTCAAATGTTAACGAGATAGTGAGATTTTGCTATTTGAGTAAGTGTCTGACTTAACACAACATTTTTGTCTAACTTAAAAATTAAACTTGAGGAAAAATTGTTGATGGGGTGAGTGCAGAAAATTGCCCAACTTGTAAATTCCAGATGTCATTTTTCAAATTGAAAAAGTCATGGCTAGAAAAGAGAATTTCCATTAAGTCTTAGACTTAGGAACCTCAATCTAGGGCACAATCAGATATACTGAAATTCCCCCCAAAAGTGACTGCAAGTTCTAGAAGAATAGTAAAGAACATAAAGGGAAAGCCTGCTCATGCAAAATGGGTCTAGGAAAAGCAGTTGCTTAAGGAGAAAAAGTTCCTTTACTTTTCCACTTTTTAATACTGCAAATAATTTCAACAAAGAAATTTTCTTCTCTGCAAAAAGATCTGCATGTAGAGATTATGTGACAATACAGCAGCTTAATATCTATTCAAAATCGAATATCACAGCATTATTTTTAAGTTTTGTATATGGAAGAAGATTTCTCTAAAACACATTAAATAGTTCCTCAAAAATGGAACTGAAATGAGTAATGAAGCAAATGCTCAAAAAACGTTAGTAAATTATTTTGAAGTGACCAAAGTCAATGAAATGTAATCAGAACAATTTAATGTAAACAGAAGACTCTGATAGGCTCATTATCTCTGCTTTACACAGAACAAAAAATACAATATGTCCATTTCAGTCTATTCATTCTGGAAGAACACAGTCCTCATTTTTATCTGAAGTTGGGATTTTATACTAAATACATTAAAGTTTAAGGAAGCCTCAACAAACTGTCTTTGATATTAGAAAAAACTATCTCTGACTGGACAGTGTGGGTTGCAACATTCACGTAATAAAGTGAAATGACTATTCAATGAGCATGTCTGATCATAGGAAGCTAATCTAATCAATGCAGAACCTAATCCTACATGGGTGAGCTAACAGTTATAGTAATGTGGTCTTGCAGCACTGCTATGCCATGGAATAATTCTACTAATCTAAATGCATCTCGAAGTCACATTTCACTTTTTTTTTTACAGTGCAGAAGAAAGAAAACTGGAAAACCAGTTAAAGGACAGACATCATTCCACTTCAGAATGCCAGATCATAAAACACCTTATCAAAATCTTGTTTAATGCTTATCACTGTTTATTTTGTCTGAAAGGGGAATTGTCTGATGAGTATGTACAAGTTTACATTTATTGACTTTATGATTTATCTAAAGAAAATGTAATCAATACTCATACGAAAATTTATTGCTAATTACATGCAATTAAATCATTTTATGAAATTTATCACTTAATACGCCCAGGAAAACATTTACTTCAAAAGAAAAGCAGACTACTTCAAAAACATGCCATTTATGAAATCTCATCTAAGCAAGGTTTTCTACAGTTTTCTTTCTGTAAACCATGATAAATTCACACAATTAAAACTTTTATTTTTAAACCTGACTTTTCACTGAGGTTTGCTTGTGTCCTGTGAAATTACAAAGTTCCACTACCAAATAAAAGCCAGCTTTCTGCTCTTCAACAATAACACTCTGTTTACGTTTTCAACAAAACAAGAAAATATCTCAAGTTTTCCACACCTTATAAAGCCTTTTAAGGTATTCTTTCATCTGCAATTTTTTGTTGTTGTTTAATTCTATGGTTGTATCTAAGACTAGTCATGACTGCTACATGTCATGACTACATACAGTATGTGCAATATGTCTTCTGAAAAAACATTATTAATTGTGCCTAATTATTGCAGGCAACTAATCTTACTTTCTGCATGTGACCTCTATTCACCTAAGAGTTGAAGCTCTGAAGTTCTAGTTGAATTACCCTGCATTGCCATAACCACTGAAGAAGTTTGTGTACACGGCTTTAAAGCCGTTACAGTAATTACTCCTTTTCACTTACTGTTTCACATTTTTGGCCAAATTAGTCTAGCATCAAACATTCCGCTTGCACTCCAGCATAAAGCCGTTCATGCTTGTTGAACACAGACCTTCCAAACTTCATAACTAAACCAACCAAGCCATTCCTTAATTTCTTTGGATGAATGACATAAAAAGCATTAAAGTGTTACTGTAACAACTCTATACTCTTTCTTACTGTCTACTGATGTATTTTGTACATTTTCACTTTTAGAATATTCTTCAGCATTGTTACCTGAAGGAAATAAAGACCCACACAGAATACCAAGTCTTCTACATTAACTTCCTTGCCTTACTCCTCTCCTTGTTATTTCTGTTTAGATATGCAAAAAATCTGCTGCATAGAGAATCCTATCTCAGAATGAAGGGTTCCCATCCAAATTACTGCATTCACAGTTTTCTCACATATGTAAGAAATCTAAGAGGAAAATATTAAGCTGATTACAAAATCTTGCAAATTCAGATCTGAGGACATTTCTTCATAAAACAACAAATATTAAAAGAAGTTGAGAAAACCAATTACATTAGAAAACATGCTTCAAATACTTGGAATAGAAATGCTCAGGCAATAAATTTCATTTCAAACCCCCCTCTTTTTCTGACATGTAAACACTGCAATAAAATTTCAAGAAACAGTGACGTAAGGACCCATAGCAACAGACGCTTCACACAGAGGAATGCCACGGAAGAGGATAGGGCAAGGGTCTTCCAAATTAAAGATTTGTTTTTACTTCCACTGTAGCCTCTAATTAATAAAGTGCAAGATGTAAGAGTCAAAGAATTTTAAAAAACCAAACAATCCCAAAACATACCACCACACCAAAAAGACAAAACTCGTTTTTCTTTACTGTCACTAGGTTCATGAAAAAAATCAAAACCGTCTCCAAACAGCTGAAAAAATCCTGTTAATTTTCTTCACCTCACGTCTTCTCCACCAGATAAACGAGGGCATTATCACAAGTTTTAATTGAGTACTGTCACTGGTGGGAAGAAAAGTGTGGAACTACTACTTTCCATATCAAACAAAGCAGGTAATTAACAGCTATTCTGGCACAATCCCTTATCATCAAAATACACAACACTGTTAAGTTCTCTCAATGCCAATGCTTTGCTTCAACAAAGGAAAGTGATGTTTCAGGGTCACATTCACTCCTTTAATACACAGGCATAAATTTACTGCTCAGTCAGACACCTATAATTAAACACAAGAAGAATATAATTCTAATATTCAGACAGGCTTGCATACGAGTGGGATATTTCCCCCCTGTAAGATGATTGCCTTTCATTTTTTGGTTTCAAGTAGCTACAGTTCACTTAGTTTTGATTACACAGCAATTAGATATGCAAATACAAGAGATCTAAAAAAATGCTTTTTTGAATGTCAGATTGTAAGTAATCAAGCTTATTCTTTTCTCCTGTACACATAAGCTATTCATTAAACAGCTATTGTCTTAAAAACATTCCAACAGATTGCATTTATCAGGGTTTTAGAAGCAAATATGGGAGTGCACATTACCCAGAAGATGGCTCATCTGGGAATGAAAACGATCTTACAATTAATTTTAATATATACATGATAGTGGTTAACTAAGTTGGAACTAAATACCACATTTCACTTCAACTTATTGTTACCTAAGCTGTTACCTATGTTACCTAAGCTCACTGCATCTTCAAATTAACAAAAATTCATTACTTTGTATATTTAATGATACTGTGTTGGTAGTATATTTCACAGCTAAAAAAGCAGAATTATTGAATATCAATTTTTTGATTGTATATTGAAAATACATTCATATAAAGAAAGTCACTATGAAACCATGTGGTTAGTATAATTTTAGCAAGAATAGCCATTTTTACCCTCCCCTTTTTTGGGGGGGCGGCAAGATGTGTTCTATTAGAAGTGCAGACTTTACAATTTCATGCACCTACATGACAAGCTTGCTTCTTTGTGACTCTTCATGGAACCTCTAGAAGCAGCCCAGAGTTTCAGAGGTCCACTGATCACAGGTTAAAACGTTGGGAAAGTATGATTGGCAGCAGCTCCGAACAGCCCGGAAAAGCAGAACTAGTGCAATATTAGATGGAATTGTCTATAAAATATTTTGTCTATAAAATATTTTGTTACCCACAACTACGTTCTACCTTCGACAGTTTGAAAGCTTGCTCTTGCAAACCTCTAAAGAAGCAAGAACAAAACAGGACAAGAGCAGGGGCTGGTCAGTTGTTTCTCCAAATGATTACAAAATTACCTCCAAGCTAACAGGAGGGGAAAAAAGATCCCTAAAAGCAAGCCTGTGTTTTCAGTGACTCAGCTGTGATGAAATTTACACTAACAAAGGAAGCTGAAACCCTTCTTTCCTAAGGCTTAGCTTTCAAGCCAGGTAACTGAAGTAAATAAAATACTTTCCCAGCTGATTCCATGATTGCCAACCACCCTTCAAGATGTCTCTCACAGGAGCACAAATCCTTTTTCAAGGTCAGGAGAGCAGCAAAAATTACAAGAGATGCCTGAATCAGAGGTCTGTTTAAAAACCTGGAAAAAAAACCCCAGTTTAACTCTGAAGCCCAGCTTTAGGCCCTGAAATGTTCTGGAAGCTCAGATCCAAGCAAAAGCTGGGAAGGCTTTTTTACAAGAACTGACATTTATGAGCTAACAGATGAATGTGTGTGACAAATTATTTGACATTTTGAGGGTCTTCAAATTTGCTTCTCTTCTTTTTCTTTAAACATTCAACCTGATTTTATCTTTCTCTCCTCTTGCAATGAAAGAGCCTTATTTAACCAGCCAGTAAGGCAAAATCTCATTGACTGTCAGCTTGCTGTTGTGCCCATGCAACGTTTATATCCCTTCTGTTGCTTCTTCCCTAAAGGTCACTATAAACAACTGAGCAGCAAATGTAACCTGCGTATTTGAACTCCTACCCACTACAGCCTGATGTAAAGAATGATACTGCTGACAGGGGAACATGAACATACCCTCCCAGTGGTGCCCCTGCAACACTCACCCATCTATTATGTTGTTCTCCAAGGAAGACACTGGAAAAATCCTGTATCTACTACTGTAAAAGGCCAGGATCAAAAAGCATACTCAAAATGTCAGATTCTTGCCAGTTTCTGCATCTCACAAGATCGGTGGTACAGCATTAACTAGTCAAATTTACTATACTTAATACTGCAACTTGCAAAAACAGCCAGTTGAAAGTGTGTTTAATAGGAACAAAAGTAACAGGCCAAACATGATTCATTTTAAACCATGACACTTTATTCTACCTGGTAGATTCTTCTACTGTAAGTCATGAAACACACATTCAATTAGACTGCAAATAATAGGTTTGAAGCCTGCAGTAACCACATAAAATCAGACTTCCTTAAGAGAACAGAAACACATAATCAATAGGAAATGTGTTTTTCTCTTCAAAACATTTGTTTCTTCAGGTGTATATAGAAGACATGGTAAATTCGGAGTATCTGATTTTTCTTAGAAATGGAGAAATGTTTGGGTTTTTTTTTTTAAGGGAAGGTTAATTTTACTACCAAATTAAACTATTCCAAAAAGGTACACTTCAAGCTAAATTGAACTTATCATTTAAAAGGCTGGATACTCTTCCACTTCCACTAGTCAGGCTGCAAAAAACAATTTTGGCATTTGAAATACCCTTGTCTCCTCACCACATATTGACTCATTTCCAGATCAGCTTCAGTATTCCAAATTGCATTAATAACTATAAAATTTATCACTTATTTTGGCTGGTAACACAGCTTATCTTAAGACCTTTTCTGATTAATGCTGTTATGAGTCAGCGTGAGTTAACAGATTTAAGTTCTAGGTCTTTTTGTTAAGTGAACATTCAATTCCAGCATTGCCAACTTGAAACATAAATGATTGTTTCCAAGCCACCTCAAAGACTGCTTGGTCATTTGAAGCTCATTTACTCAGTAGATGGAGAGTGAATACAACATATATTATGAACACAAACAACCTATACTTTTCTCTATAAAAATTAATTCTAAATCTTACATTTCTTTGTCAACTACTAGCTTTATTATTTCAAATTATGTATTACAGTATGTTTTGTCAGTTCAGCAAGCTAGTTAAAACAAAATACCCCCCAAGAACCCCAGCAACCTAACAGTTAAACTCCCTTGAATATATATGGTTGTAAATATGTTGGACATTCGAAATCAATAGTACTGCATCTTAAATGGCTCCCAAATAATTCCGTCAAGTGGATCAATTAAATCAGTCAGGTACTTCAGGGGGATTCAGACAGTCGGTTAAATGTGGTTTGGCATTCCAATCCTTTAGCAACATCTGATTGCCAAGGAAGCATTAATCAATTCTATATGGCTGAAGGACTACACATTCCAGATAACCATTTATAAAAACACTCCAAACTGTGCATAAGCAGTGACAGAGTTGGTATTAATGTGCTAGGGCTCCCATCTTCCAAAAAACTGCTTCTTCCTTATTCAAGACAAATACGCAATTGCTGAAATGAACAGCAGCTCTCCAACAGAATGTACCAGGTGCTGTCAGCACTTCTTTCCTTATACCTTCGATTACCACCACAGCATAAACACTAAGGAACAATAAAATAAGGTACATGATGACACTTACTAAGAAAAAACCAACAGTTTATCTAGGCCCAAATGTCAGGATTTTAAGATCCTATGGGTAGAAAAGGAATGAGCATTTTAATGTGGAGAAGTGTGGGAGGCAGAAGAGAAAAAGAACTGATACCTAGGAGACCCTGTCCATGCCTTGGACAGGATTTTTAGGAACTATTCCCATAGCTCCAGACTGCAGAAACAATACATGTACAGCACTCAGACTATATCATGAGAGGACAGGAGAACAGAAATACCGGTTTTCAGCTTTTCATTCAGAACACTGGGGTCTGATTTTGCTGGCTATTGAGCTGGAAGAAGTTTTCTTAAGATAAATTGCTATCAACAGTGTCAAAAAAAAAAATCCAACAAAAAAACCCACCACAATACCAACACTCAAAGAAAGTAATTTCAAAAAGACCTCCAAATAATTAAATAATTCCACACCAGAACATCCCATACCTTTTTGCCTGTATGAAATGTTATCCTCACTGGTAACAGTCATACCAATCTTGTGCCACAACACATGGTCAGAATAGTAGGGAAAGATTGGTGAAAAAAGTAGCACCTGCACCAGACTTACTATGTTAAGATAATAATTTTTTCTGTGGTTAGTATGTATTATATCCAAACATTTAGGTTATATGCACTCACTGGCCACATGCCATATCAAGGCATTCAGTTAACAGGCTAACTGGCTTTTGAAGAAAAAAGTTGGCTGTTTGTGCTAACTAGACACCTCCTCCCTGTACTGATTCCACCCATTCTCATCAAGTTTTTTACGTAATTCCATAGCATCTTCTAATGAAACCAAGCAAGAATTTGATTTTCCCATTGTTTTTTTACAGCCCGTCTTCCTGTTAATTCAGCTGCCATTCTGTCAGGCACACGTGAGCTACAGCCTGGACGAAGTCACTGTTTTGCAGATTTTACTTTCAACACCCAAAGCCAGCCTCATTTCAGGCTATTACGGTTAGAGGACATGATTTTGGTTATCTTGTAGGAATACACTACTAGATACAGATTTATGATCCAAATTACATTAAAGAATTACATTAACAAATTAGTCAAGCAAGCATCAATACTGTGTGTTTGTGTGTTCCATCGCAAGTTTGTGGCACTTAATCAAATCAGATAATTTACACAGAATGTCAGATTCTATTAAGTTAAACAGTCTCCAAGCAAATTCAGTACTGGCCATTGCTAAATCTACTATTGTAAGAGTCACAAGTTTTCTTCAACAGAAAAACAGATTTGTGTACCTGACCTTAACAAACATTTGAATAAGTTTTCATCCTTTCATGCAGGTACTCAACACATACTTTAAACTGAGCTGTTATGAGTTTTAAATACTTTTTTTTAAAGATATATTCACAGTGCACATGTACTTCAGTGAATCTTACATTAATCAAAACATTCCCCATTTAGTGCCCAAAAAGATGTGAACAATGTGAATAATTAGCAGACAGAAGCTGCTAATTATTCTCAGAAAAGGCTAATAAATGTGCAACAGTCTGTCATAAATCCTTCTCTATATGTGAAAAGTGTAAAGACCAACAATAAAATCTTGCAACTATAGCTAGATAAACTGTAAATTAAGGATACTCTCCCACTGCATACCCATTAACATCTACACAGCTACACTTGAATTTCATTCATATCCTTAAGGTACTGTACTGCAGGCCATACCTAGCAAAAGGGTAACGTGATTAATAACATGCGTTTTAATCCAAGTCTAGGCAAGACAAAGGCTAACACAGAGCCAGCAGATCTGGGAAAAGGGGATAACTGTCACCACGTAAAAACAAGTTGAAATGGCAAA
Organism: Strix uralensis; assembly: GCF_047716275.1. Classification (NCBI taxonomy): domain Eukaryota; kingdom Metazoa; phylum Chordata; class Aves; order Strigiformes; family Strigidae; genus Strix; species Strix uralensis. The sequence continues at coordinate 78,126,886 of NC_133974.1, read as the reverse complement.
CCACTCAGACATTTCAGGAATTACAATTTGTGATTGTTATCATACAGCTGACTTTTCCAAGCTGAAAAGGAATCCAGTATCTTGCCGCAATGAAACACTACAGATTATTTATCTCTGTCTGAAAAACAATAAAGTCAAATATCTCTATCTTCTAAATGCTCAATTAGTACTATAAGTATTTAGTTTCAGTGATAGTGGTATCCTATTTTGTGCCTACTGTTTTGCTCCATGCAAAAGAGCCTTCCTATCAGTCTCAATGAAATTGCTAAATCTGACCCTAAGGAGCCATAACCAGGATGGTGAACAACAACCTGTTTTCTGCCTGCTGGCAGCCCCCCAAAAAACATGGAGAATCAGGAGCTCCCAAGAACTGATACCTACTTGGAAAATACAAAGGCATACTGCTTTCTTCCTTGAATCAACAGGTTCTGCCTGCATTCCCACATTTAATGAGACCCAATTTTCCACACAGGACAAGGAAATTCCTGTGAGCCTCAAACTAAGTGTGGTCTTTCCCACACAGAAATCCAAGCACAGTTTCACAATACTCACCAAACACACTCAATGGAACCTTGAACACAAATTATTTCTGGTAGGCAAGTTTGTAATATCACAAAACTAATTCTTAAGAAAGTTCAAAAAAAGCCAGCCGTATACCAAACATGGAATCATTCACTGAAGGGCAGCCCAATAGTTTAAGGTGATACCCTAGAAAAACGTAGAATCCAGAAAAGAGTTTATTGGTGCTAATAAATGAGAAGGGTACTAAAGTCTGCAAAACCACTAGTTGCCCTTCACAGAGCATCATGAAGATATGGCAATATCACTGAATCTATAATTTGTGGAATCTCACAAGAATCAACTCCCTCACTTTAGTATTTTTAGATAATGCACAACACTATTACTCCTGCAAGAGAAGACTGAAGTTTTAAGGGGGTAGCAGAACCGCCATCCTGAACTTCCAAAGGGCTGACTTTGACTTGTTTAGGTACCTGCCTGACAGAATCCCTTGGGAGACAATCCTGAAGGGTATAAGGGTCCAGGAAGGCTGGAAGAAAGTCTTGATGGCACAGCAGCAGGCTGTCCCCAGGTGCTGTAAAAGAAGCCAATGTCAGAGAAGACCACCCTGGCTAAACAGGGAGCTTTGGCAGCAACTCAGGGAGAAAAGGAGAGTTTACAGCCTTTGGAAGAAGGGGCTAGCCACTCACAGTGATTACAAAGAGGCTGTGAGGCTATGCAGGGCGGAAATCAGGTCTAAAGCCCAGCTAGAAATTAATCTGGCTTCAGCAATCAAGGACAAGAAATGTTTCTATAAGTATGTCAAAAGCAAAAGAAAGACCAGGGAGGGTCTCCAACTCCTGCTAGACACAGGAGGAAACATGGTAACAAGTGATGAGGAAAAGGCTGAGGTGCTTAATGCCTTCTTTGCCTCAGTCTTTAATAACAAGACTAGTTGTACTGAGGGAATCCAGCGTCCTCAGCCAGAAGGCAGAGACTGGGAGAACGACCCCCCCGCAATCCAGGAGGAGATAGTGACCTACTGCATCACATAGACACAGACAAGTCTATGGGACCGGATGGGATACACCCGAGGGTGCTGAAGGAGCTGGCTGGGGTGCTCGCCAAGCCGCTTTCCATCATTTACCAGCAGTCCTGGCTGACCGGGGAGGTCCCGACAGATTGGAAATTGGTCGATGTGATGCCCGTATATAAGAAGGGTTGGAAGGATGATCCGGGAAATTACAGGCCTGTCAGCTTGACTTTGGTGACCGGGAAGCTGATGGAGCAACTCATCCTGAGTACCATCACACAACACATGTGGGACAACCAGATGATCAGGCCCAGTCAGCATGGGTTTATGAAAGGCAGGTCCTGCTTGAACAAACCTGATCTCCTTCTACGACAGGGCAACCTGCTTATTGGATGAGGGAAAGGCTGTGGATGTTGTCTAATTTGACTTCAATAAGGCCTTTGACCGTTTCCCACGGCATTCTCCCGGCAAAACTGGCTGCTCGCGGCTCGGATGGGCACACGCTTCGCTGGGTAAAAAACCGTCTGGATGGCCGGGCCCAAAGAGTTGTGGTGAATGGAGTTAAATCCGGCTGGTGGCCGGTCACGAGTGGTGTCCCCCAGGGTTCGGTTTTGGGGCCACTCCTGTTTAACATCTTTATTGATGATCTAGACGAGGGGATCGAGTGCACCCTCAGTAAGTTTGCAGATGACACCAAGTTGGGTGGGAGTGTTGATCTGCTCGAGGGTAGGGAGGCTCTGCAGAGAGATCTGGACAGGCTGGAGCGATGGGCTAAGGCCAACTGTAGGAGTTTCAATAAGGCCAAATGCCGGGTGCTGCATTTCGGCCACAACAACCCCCAGCAGCGCTACAGGCTTGGGGAGGAGTGGCTGGAGAGCTGCCAGTCAGAGAGAGACCTGGGGGTGTTGATTGACAGCCGGCTGAACAGGAGCCAGCAGTGTGCCCAGGTGGCCAAGAAGGCCAATGGTATCCTGGCTTGTATCAGCAATAGCGTGGCCAGCAGGGACAGGGAAGTGATCTTACCCCTGTACTCGGCACTGGTGAGGCCGCACCTCGATTCCTGTGTTCAGTTTTGGGCCCCTCACTACAAAAAGGACATTGAATTACTCGAGTGTGTCCAAAGAAGGGCAACAAGCTGGTGAAGGGTCTGGAGCACATGTCGTATGAGGAGCAGCCAAGGGAACTGGGGTTGTTTAGTCTGGAGAAGAGGAGGCTGAGGGGAGACCTCATCATCCTCTACAACTACCTGGAAGGAGGTTGCAGAGAGCTGGGGATGAGTCTCTTGAACCAAGTAACAAGCAATAGGACAAGAGGGAATGGCCTCAAGTTGCACCAGGGAAGGTTTAGACTGGATATTAGGAAGCATTTCTTTACAGAACAGGTTGTTAGGCGTTGGAATGGGCTGCCCAGGGAGGTGGTGGATTCCCCATGCCTGGAGGTGTTTAAGAGTAGGGTCAACATAGCGCTTAGGGATATGGTGTAGTTGGGAATGGTCAGTGTTAGATTAATGGTTGGAGTAGATGATCTTCATAATCTTATCCAACCTAGATGATTCTGTGAAATCATATGACCGTACATAAGAATGCCCATACTCTGCTAAAACAAAGTCTCACCTAATTTAATAACTTGTCTCTCATCTTTTTCTGGTGAGTAATTGTGGAAAACTTTGAGGTTACAGTAATGTCCTGGTTTCAGCTGGGATAGAGTTAATTTTTCTTTTTAGTAGCTAAAGTAGTGCTATGTTTTGGATTCAGTATAGGATTTAGTATGAGAAGAATGCTGATATTATACTGATGTTTTCAGTTGTTGCTAAGAGATCAAGAAGTCTCCACCTCACCATGTCCTGCCTGTGTACAAGAAGCTGGGTGGAAGCATGGCCAGAGCACCGGACCCAGATTAACAAATTAAACATTCCATACCATGTAGCTTCATGCTCAGTATATAAAGGAGGGGCAGCCGGGAAGGAGGGGGTTCTCTCTCGCTTCTGGGACTGTGGTTTGGGGATCTTGGTTTTTGAGATTGCTAGCTGGGAACAGGCTGGGTATCAGTCAGTGGGTGGTGAGCTATCACTGCGTGCACCCCCCATTTGTAATTTCTCTTATTGTTATCGTTTTATTTTACTTCAATTATTGAACTGTTTTTACTTCAACCTACAAGTCTCCCTTTACCCCTCCAATTCTCCACTATCCCCCAGGCAGTGAAGGTGAGCAAGCAGCTGCATGGTGTTTGGCTACCAGCCAGGTTTAAACCACAACAAGTAGATTTCCACTGTTTAAACCATTCACTACTTTCACTGCTTTACTAGACAAAGTAAAATGTAGATAGATGTTTGTAGACAATGTTGTCAGTACCTCAAAACAATTCAGTATGAATTGCCCCCCCAAGCCTTTCAAAACTTCTATTCAAATGCTACATACAAACAGCTATAAGCTGTAGCCTAGTCAACTTTTTATAACACAACACTCTGTGCTTCCCACCTAACAAAAGCTTAGGAGTTAATTTGGCAGAAAGACAGTTTCTACCATGGTAGAGATTAAGATGAGTCAATTACCATTCCATTTATTTTATAAAATAGAGACTTGTTTATACCCAGATGTTCAGGCAATGACTCAAGATTCCTTGATATATACTTTTTCCACTACACTTGGTGCTACTCTTCTCCAGTTTTAAAATAATCTAGATCCTCTTACCTCTTGATCATTAAGGGGTTTTGCTCACAGCAAACTGACAGGAAAACAAATAAAAGGAAAGTAAAGAATAATACAAGTTATTTTCTACTAGTGTGGCTTTGATTACACTCCTCCAATCTACAGCTTCCAGTGTCTTTAATAAAATACTTCTTTAATACCAGAAGTCAGTTATTCCGTATCTAATTAGCTCAATAACCAGTTAACTATTTACCAGTTTAACTGCTCTAAGAACAAAATGACATATAATCAAGTTTTGATATCAAAGTTAATCAGAGTCAAAGGCTTCAGCTACTTTTCACATTACACACCGTGTGTCTTAGCGTTAAAATCTGCTCAAAGCTGCAACTTTGTATTGAGCACATGCAGAAATATATCCAATATATACTGGATATATTCAGTGTGTAGCCAATAAAAAGCAACGGTATGTATGAAATAAACCTATCTAAAATATGCATTGCATCAGATACATATCAGTAACATTTTCTGAAAGATTAATATTGCTTTGCAATAATTCTTAAGGCCCTCAGGCACGTAAATTTTTCTGTTCTTCAACATAAAATCATTCTGCTCTTGAAAGTAAGAGCATTCCTCTATTAAGTGAAAAGACTTTTGCAATAAATTACTTCAAATACTTCTTATTTGTCAAACACTTCTTGTTTGTCAAATCTTATATAAAACTTAAGGAAAACATTCTCCTCTTGTAATATTCACATTCCCATACATAACCGAGCTAATTGTGCCTACACTGTATTCTTCACTACTGTCAATGTGAACTGAACATTTTTTACTTAAAGAAGATATGTATGCAAGTAAGATTTCAAAGATGATACTCCTGAGACTCTGGATTACAAAACCCCCATGAACAGGCTTAAAAGGAGTCAGTCTTCAGTGAGGGGTAATTCAAGAAATAACATTTGTTACCTTCAGCATCGTCTTTTGAATTTCCTGAAGCGTATTTTCTACTAGTCAGTCTTTAGCATTTAATTATGTAATTAAATCAGTAACTTGCTAAGAGGTTTTTTTTTTTTCTGTGATGACTTTTTCTTTTTTATACTATCAGCTGATAGTTTAAACCCTTATCTTTTCAGAGGGTCACTGCTCCCAGACTGAGGGTTGTAACTCAAGAGACTTCTGTTTTGTGGGTGAAAGGAAAAGGTGGTCATGGTTCAGCAATTCTTTAATAAAAAATAATACTACTAAAAAAATCCAGCTTTACAACTCCTCCTGCATTCAAAATAAGTGGTTACAAATGCAATAAAGGTTTTACAATTGGAATAGAAAAGCCTATTTTCTGAAGAACTCACTACTGAAAAAAATACTAACTTATAAGCAACCAAAATTATTTTCATTACGTCTTATGTTTTACAATGAACCTCTAAGATGGCAAAGAAGTATCAAGCACCAAGTATATTCTTAAACAGGCTTGGATTCTAAGATAGAGGATTTTTTTTCACCGCACAGCTATATACAAGTTCTCATACAGCTTAATATGGTACATTCTTCACTGTGTATTAAAACTGCAGCTGTGATATGTCGCAATCACAGAACCATCTAGGTCGGAAAAGACCCTGAAGATCATCCAGTCCAACCATTAATCTAACACTGACCGTTCTCAACTACACCATATCCCTCAGCGCTATGTCAACGCGACTCAAACACCTCCAGGGATGGGGACGACTTCACCTCCCTGGGCAGCCCATTCCAACGCCTAACAACCCGTTCTGTAAAGAAATGCTTCCTAATATCCAGTCTAAACCTTCCCTGGCGCAACTTGAGGCCATTCCCTCTTGTCCTGTCGCTTGTTACTTGGTTCAAGAGACTCACGCCCAGCTCTCTGCAACCTCCTTTCAGGTAGTTGTAGAGGGCGATGAGGTCTCCCCTCAGCCTCCTCTTCTCCAGACTAAACAACCCCAGTTCCCTCAGCCGCTCCTCGGACGACACGTGCTCCAGACCCTTCACCAGCTTTGTTGCCCTTCTCTGGACACGCTCGAGTAATTCAATATCCTTTTTGTAGTGAGGGGCCCAAAACTGAACACAGTAATGGAGGTGCGGCCTCACCAGTGCCGAGTACAGGGGTAAGATCACTTCCCTGTCCCTGCTGGCCACGCTATTGCTGATACAAGCCAGGATACCACTGGCTGCCTTGCCCACCTGGGCACACTGCTGGCTCATGTTCAGCCGGCTGTCAATCAACACCCCCAGGTCCCTCTCTGACTGGCAGCTCTCCAGCCACTCCTCCCCAAGCCTGTAGCGCTGCTGGGGGTTGTTGTGGCCAAAGTGCAGCCCCCGGCATTTGGCCTTATTGAAACTCCTACAGTTGGCCTTAGCCCATCGCTCCAGACTGTCCAGGTCTCTCTGCAGAGCCTCCCTACCCTTGAGCAGATCAACACTCCCACCCAACTTGGTGTCATCTGCAAACTTACTGAGGGTGCACTCGATCCCCTCGTCTAGATCATCAATAAAGATGTTAAACAGGAGTGGCCCCAAAACCGAACCCTGGGGGACACCACTCGTGACCGGCCACCAGCCGGATTTAACTCTGTTCACCACAACTCTTTGGGCCCGGCCATCCAGCCAGTTTTTTACCCAGCGAAGCGTGTGCCCATCCGAGCCGCGAGCAGCCAGTTTTGCCGGGAGAACGCTGTGGGAAACGGTGTCAAAGGCCTTAGTAAAGTCAAGATAAACGATGTTGAATATGTAAGTTCAGTAGTACCTTTATATGAATACGATTTTTTCTTTAAAGAATAAAAGGCCAATTTACTACGGTGCTCAAAAATTAAGTATGAAGAAAGCCTCCCAAGTTTGATGAATCAGTTTGAGAAATCAAAGTTAATGCAGACATGCACACTTATGAGAAAGTGTGTTTAGAGGAAGTGCCACTGTAGAAGATGCTAGATGCTGAAGTTAATCGTTCCCAGGATAATATCTTAAATACTGCATTCTCAATGCCTTAAGTAATTTTCTATTACATTTTATAACCTGAATACAGTAGATTCAGGAACATGCTGTATAGGTGATATCTTAATCTTAGCTGAGCAGCCTGCTCATACAATGACTCCTAATGCACAGTCACAGAAGTTGATAGCAATTACAAGGGAATGTAACCATCAGTTTGGCAGTCTCTTACAGACTAGTTGACGCTTTTACATGTAACAGAAGTTCAGAAAGCATAATCCATGATATCCAACACGCTGAACTGCCACTCCATACTGCCTCAGTCAGCAAGTTTCTGTAAGTAGAAGTCATTTTAACTTAAAGTTACCTATTTAACTATATTTAACTATTTTAACAAATAGTACCCTTAATGATGGATGTTGACAAAAGTATTCTGATAGTTACAGTTCTAAATGTAAAAGTAAGCATCTGACCTCCAAAAACTCCACTGGCATTGTCAGAAAGGGATTTGTTTGTTTGGTTGGTTTTTTTTTTTTTTTAACAGGAGGACAGTCATTCTAGTCACACATGATGTGTATGGACTTGCTTTTCACTTTTGCATGCTGATGCCCCCCAATCACTTAAAGAATATTTCTTTTTCTGTTATTCCTAATGGTACTGACAAATACTAAAACCCCACCTTTGCAACTAGCTACAGATTTTTTTAATTGCTATTCCAAACCGTGGCCATGATTTCTCAACACAGATGTATGAAACTGTCAAACAGCAGCAGCATGCTTATGTGTAGAGGCAGATTTTAGAGACAACAGGCCTGAGCCATGCAATTTATTCCCAGAAAACAAGAATAATGATGGCTGGTCAGCCTTTCATTCCGAAACACCAAACAACTTCACCGTTTGCTATCATAAGCTAAATATATTCCATTTCAACATATGTGTCAGAACCATAGCTTTATTATTTGTTCACACATAGTACTTTTCACAAAATGTAAAAGTTGAGCATCCCATAATTAGGGCAGCAATAACAAGGCTTGTTTAACAAGACACACTACAAAGTATGTATTATTCAATGTCAGTAACTTCACTTTATAAGCTAAACTGAATGTTTGCTAAGACTTTCCACTGGCATTCAAAGCGTACCTCATGGTATTTCAGGGACTAAAACTATTAAAATATTACAAATATATAATACTTCAATTCCGTACAGCATGTAAGTGTAGAAAAATATCCTGATCACAAGACAGTTAATTTTTTCCACTCTAATCTTCCCTTCAAGCTTTGCGTAAGTACTAAGGATAACTTTTTAATTCCTTTTTAGCCTTACTATAAAAAACCCAAAACTGGAGAGTCCAAAGAAATTGAATTATCTACTTACTGTGACAGCTCTGCACCAGCCAAAGGTCAAGATGGTACTAACAGAGAGCTTGTCTTTTTGTGAAACCTTACGTAATTGCTGCTTGCAATGTGAACAGTGATGTAGGAACAAGCAAGCTGTAGGTCAGGAACCATAAATCAGTTCAAACTACCTAATACAGAGCAAAGTGCAACAGATTTGAAGCTGCTGCAGTCAAAAGCATTGAGTTCTTCAAATTTAGAATTGCATAGATGCCTGTCTTTCTCTTTGAAATAACCAATTGTAAGAAAAAATTCTGTGTATCACAATGAGATGCTTCCTCATGAAGTAACAATGAGCACTCTTCACGCACAGTTCTAGAGGAGATTCTTGACTAAAAGTAGGAAGAAATGTGCAAGAACAATGGAGTTGACCAAGACTGCCACAAGCCAGCAGCCTGATGCCGTAAAGCTGCATACCCCTCTAAGCGAGGCAATGGCAGTCAATGTGTTCAAAAGCACAAAACTGACTCCCTACAGGTGTGTCAATGTCCATTTTACAAAATTCATGTAAGACAAGGGAGATGACAAAAAACATTTTGCTTATCCATCATGGGACAGTCTTCCCCTATATTAAGCAGTATTCTTTGATAGGTGTGGAAATTTCTAGTTTTCCTCACTACCTAATGAGAGGTACATTCAGACCAAGCAAAAAAGATCTCGGTCTTAATACAGTTGCATATTTATTAGCTTTTGATGAATGCCTTCAACCCCTCTCCCCTCCCCAATAATCTCCTTCAAATACCTCCAGACTCTAAATCACAACATTCTCCATAATTAAGATTTTGCTTTTAAATTTATCTGAAGCTGCCTAGAGAGATGTTCTGATGATCTGACAGCTGAGCCTCTGATACGAACGATTTGAGGATTTCCCTTGCTTTCTGGGGGAAATCTGTCAGCAAGTTTCAAGATTTGATGCTAGTTCAAGTGATCTGGCCATGTGATAGATTTCTAATATATTACTTCTGTTCATAGGCTTATACAGGAGAGTAAAATTTTCTATGGAGCAAATCTGGATGGTTTATTTTCCAGCATGTCAGTCTTCGTATTTTCTCTTTGATTCTGCAACCACTAGCAAGGTAGCAAGAGAAAAAAGTATATGACAGCTTACTCTAGGAGAAGGTATTTAGTACCATGTAGCTGTCACATTACAGATTGACATTGGCTTAGTAATTAATTCCTTTCCACATCAAATAAGGTTTCTTTTATAACTAGCACTGGGCAACCAGGGTTGGAGATATAAAATATACTTACGAAATATACATACAAATTAACCTGCTTTTCTTACCACCTCCAAATTTCAAAGCAATTCAGTCATAAACTGGAACAATCTTGAATACTCACTTTTCTAAGTAATGTTGACCCTAGATCAAAGAAAAGGGTTTTAAAAAACAATTAGCATAGCCTAACCTTCCATGAGAGAATACTATTACTTCTGTATTTTATACTTTAAAGTGAATTAGCATTTTGAAGTAGAACCTGCAAAGAAGCCCCTTCAAAAAATAAAAGAAAAGCTGGTTATCATAAGGAGGCACTGACTCCAAGGAAGTTGGTCATGTTGCACTGCAAGACTAAGGAGTTCATCTGTAAGTATAATTCGTCAGGAAAAGAGGCAAGAGCCAATAGCAAGAAGTGTACTTCCCAAATTGACAGATGTCACTTGTGCTTTCTTTAGTCTGTTTGTGATCATCATGTCTTGAATACAGCTTCTAAATCTTTATTTTCAGAAGAAACACCTTATTGAGATACATCACAAACTGCATCATAATCAATGATTATGAAATTCTTCCTACTGCAGCAACAATGGTATAGCAACAAAATGCTCAGTCTGAAAAAGATGAACTACTGACTAATATCAATCACCTCAGGAGAGGAAAAGAGCTATAGAAAAGATTACAAATGGATGGCATGAAAATAGGTTTTATCAAGAAAATTATTTGGTACTCAACACTGGTTTACAACCAATATTATACTATTTGGTATTCAAATATATATTATTCAAATATATTACACAATTTAATATCGAACACTAGCTGCAGTATTATCTCATGAAATCATCAATGGTCAAGTACTCTGTGCTCCAAAAATATCAGACAACAGTCAACTCTGAAGAGGTAATGGGCATTAAAGTGCTGACTGGATCAGTTTGTGGCTTTTAATGTATACAAAGGTCTAGCTAATCTGCCATACAGAGCTTGCCCTTGTGGAAGACAGCTTTCCTTTTCTTACTAAACTTCAAAAAATCAGGTGACTCATTCTCAGGTCTCAGCTCCTCTAAGCTTTTTCCCAAAGACATAAGTCCAGTAAGTCACACTGTCTATTCTCCTTTGACAGCTACAAAAACAAAAAAAAAAAAAGGGGGGGGGGGGGGGGGGGGCGCGGGGGGTCAGGGCAGAAGAGTTGGGGAAATCAGTTCAAAAATACCACTTCCCCAGACAATTAACCTGCCCAAGCTATCTAGAGAGATGACACCCCACAGGAGAGGACAGGTTCTGAAGCACAGTGGTGGGAGGTCACGGGAATTAAACATACCAGCTGTCTGCACATGGTTGTGGCAACCTGTTCTAGGTGACCATGCTTCAGAAGGGGTGTTGGACAAGAGAACCTCCAGAGGTCCCTTCCAACCCCCACCATTCTGTGATTCTGTAACAGACATTTCAAAAACTCCAAGACCTACATGAATGTTGAATGGATAGGTCAGAACACATGGTGGTGACCAACAACACTGCAGAGAATGTGCTTATCCCAAGCTAGCAGCTGAGAGTGACGAAGGACATGGTACATGCACATGTACTACACTGGCTTGGTGGTGTGTAAGTGCCTGCCCTGCTGATAGCATAGAAACAGAGTGTCTTTGGTAGCTGGACATATTTTCAGTGGGACCTAATACAAAAAGCATTCAAAGAATGAAGGCTGTACAGCTCTAACAAAACTGCACTGTCAGTCACATCCTGGAAGATGGCTACCATACCTGATACGGAATTCACTGGGCCATGTTGGTTTCTGTTCAGGCTAGTATGAACAAGGACAGGGAAGAGACTGAGTCGGGGAGATTATGACATGTGGGCCAAGGAACACACAGCAATTTCCAGAAATCTGAAGTAAAGTTTACTATTCTAAGTGCATTCAGTGAAAGGGTCTGCAAACGGAACATTTACAGGGAAATGGATCTCTTCAGAAGAAAAACTGAGGCCTCGGATGCAGTTTTTTGCTTTCTTTTTACACACACTACTTTTGCTGTTCGCAAGTATAGCTATTGTTAACACAACTAACTGTGCTTTTCCACACGGCAAAACCAATCTGCAAAACTTAAGGATGTATCAGAGCATTATTGTTAATGACTATCTTAAATATACATACATTCACTACTAACAGCAAGATGTTATTTCTGGACCATTAAGCTTGGGCCTCAATCTGTACTTATAAGCTTTCTGAAGAATAGATGCCTAAATGTTTTAGCTTATAATATCTATGAACATAAATGAACCAGAACTAACACTTCTATTCAGGAAAAAATTACATAACCTAACTCCTGATGAACTACCCTGGCCCAGAATTACCATTCTTAAAACAAAGAGGGAGCAGCAATAAACTTAAATTCTGCCCATAAATGAAGATAAGAATGTACTATTGATAAAAATGTCTTTTAAAAACCATGTTTAAATAGGAAAAAAGCTGAATGAACTTTTAAGTACTCACTTCTTTTTTTTAAGGTATAAGTACTTCTCTTCGGAATTGACAGCTTGAGAATTCATTCGTTGTAAACTAAATTTTAGTATATTCCACATAATGAAGATTTACTTTGTTACACATGTAATGAGAAGTCCTAACGTCTAATTAATCTACCAGCCAAAAAGTGGTAGCTTAAGAGTAGATCGAAGTCTTCCCTTATAAAAACTAGGTAAAGCTTGCAAACTCTTAAAGGGAAGCAATATTTGCACTAAATTTCCTGCTCCTGGATATCTTTTCTTTTTTTAAACAGTAGTATAGGATATGTAAAAATTTGTCTACTATTAATAGTCATAAAGTTATGTAATTAAGATTGTTCACGTATTGGCAACCATACATTTTGCTTCAAAATATAGCATTCACACTCACACAACTTGGTATGCCGGGTGAAGCACATTTCCCAGTTACAGGAAATCTGTATTTCAAAATCCTGTACAAAAATATCAACTCTGCAAGTTCTATCTGCCCATTTACAGTTTAACACACCATAACAGTAGGACTCGTTTATATGGTAAATGTCCCCCCAGCCAAGAGGCAGAAGGAATTCAGTACAAACGATGTTGTTTTTTTAAAAAAATAAACCTTCATAAATCAAGCATTTAAGACACTATCACCCTTTTAATTCTACAGAACCTAGACAACAAAAAAATCTCTAGGTTATAACAGATCTTTGCTCTAAAGGTGGCAATCTAAACATTCAAAATAGCTACAGGTAGAATAAGGAAAAGGGTGGTGACAGTATTACAGCAAATAATGAAAACAAAACATATCAAATGAAGTTTGGAAGAGAGACGGCCAAGCTCTGGAAAGTCACATTTTTAACTGGCTAGATGCTAGCTTTCTATTTTACTTGTTATGTGCTACATATGTATCAATAGAATGTATTATGTGCCTGATCAGATAAGGAAAAGAGGGGTTCATTCTAAAGAAATAACCAAAATATACTTTAGTAATCAAGAGGAAAAGAGCGCACATTTCAGAACTGCAGTGGAGATGCTGGTGCAACTTCAGCAGTAGTAACCAGAGGTAGAGGGAAACAGCTAGAAAATAAACCTGCAAAAATAAATTACTTCCAGGAGTTACCACCAGAGCAACTTGACATTCGGGATGGCTTTATTCTGAAAAGTGCAGTTTCCCTATTTATATGGGCAGAGTAAGTATATTACAGGACAGGGCTAGGAACAGCCGTAATTACATTGGAACTCCACCTGAACACAAAACAAATCCAGAAACCTAGTGCTTCTTGGTTCACTTGGACAGAATTCACTGCCAGAAACACATTAACATTTTTTCCAATCCACACTACTTGCACAAATCACTATTTTGGTATTACAGTAAAAGAAACTTACTAAGAACACCTTTAAGGTTAACAACTCTTCCTTAGAAAAAATACATTTAATTTTTTTACCTTTACCTTGTGAAACATGACACAATTATAAGTTAGTTATTACTGAAGAATACTTTATAACTGCTAGTTAGAATCCCAACTGCACCATAATGAAGCATGCACATTTAACTTCTTTCAAGTAGGTTGTGTTACTTACTAAGTCTGTAAAAAACACAGGATAATGAAAAGCATGTAGTAAGAACAAAACAAGTAAGATTAAGAGAGACATAAGCTTACCCTCTGTTAGGAAACAAAACTATGCATCTGAAACTACACTACCCTTCAAGAGCTTACCTTCTTTTTGTCCCTCATAGAGCCCTTCCCTCGGACCATTATCTTGCATCCTGTTTCTGCCTCAAGCTGTTTAGCTGTTAGTCCTCTGGGCCCAAGGATTCTTCCAACAAAGTTAAACTGAGGGGGGGGAAAAAAAAAAAGATTATTTCTATAAAAGCAAGTAATCAAAACTAACTTAAAATTTAACAAGATGTAGTTCTATCTCTAAAATATCATCATTTATCCGTTTAGAGCATGACACTAAATACCTGAGGCTAAAGAATGAGGTAAGTACTATATTCATACATTCGGTACCTATGTGATCCCTACTGCATTGGGGGATACAGGTTTCAGGTGAAGATAGGTATTTAACATGCGGTAGTGTAGGACAGTGGTAGTCCTAATTTCCTCCTCTTTAAGATATATGAGCTCTTACAGAAACTATACGCCACCTTACCTCACCACTAACAACCAGACATGCTCATTAGTAGGCCAACAACGTGCATCACATCACAGAAACACACAGGTTCTGGTTGCACAACCAGACATGCACACAACTTCCATGTGGTGGGACCGACTGGGTGCCAGCTGTAGGTCCTCCCACAATGACACAGGGCCTTCAGGAAAGGCCCCTAGGCCAGCTATTCATTTGTTCTCTGCCTACAGCTAGGGAGCCTGCAGAAAACATTCTTTTTCACCCTTTCGTGCTGTTCTAGTGGGCTCAATCTGGGCAGCGTGCTGCTCGCTGGCCACCCACATCTACAGAAACTCTTCTTTATCTACCCATGCCACAGCATTTCCTTCAGAAAAAAAAAACTGACGCTTGTTATATATTCAATTTAGGTTTCATGGGCAACATTTCTGGAAAACATTCTATTTACCATATATATACATATCTCATAGATGTGTGCATATATATCTATGTATGTGTATATACAGACACATGACAAGAGCACATCATTTTTGTAAGTTGTATCCTTCGTGCAATTGTGCATACAAATAGAACAAGTATTTATGTTTAACTGGCTAACTTCAATAATAGCAGACAAACCTCCAGCCTACAATTAACACAGTAACACTGCCATTTAGCCATAGATAATGTTATTTCCTAGTTATATTCCAGGGTTTTTTTCCCTTTAATTATTTCTAATCACACATTCTGGAAATTATGACATAAATAAAGCACTAAGTGAAGGCAGCAGTACTCTGACAACTTTGTGCAAAGATGAAGCACCGGGCTCAAAGGATACATGAACCTAGAGATTTCAGGCTGAGGACTAAATTCAAAGAAGTTAAGAGAACAGGAACTCTGCAGTAAGAAAAGAAGTCTGGATGTTTTAGATCCTGGTAAACAAAGCTATTCAATGGAATTATGAATAAGTTGTTGGCTTTCATTTCCTTAGCTAATTAGAATTGGTTTTGAGTACTACAACTCAACATATTTGAAATTCTTATAAAATTGCAAAGGCCAGCAATGATTTAGGAGCGAGGAGAAATTATGAACACAAGCAAATTAAAGTTCTTCAACAAAAATAATTGTGTTTCACAACAGCTAAACTGTTCATAGGGAAGATACACTCCCAAAATTATTTTGTATTCCAAGCTCAAAAAACAAAGACATATTATGAAGTCTGAAACAACTGTCAGGGGAAATAAATAAAGATTAAATGCACTTGTGAATGCAGACACAAACTGTGAATCATAGGAAATTAAGGAAGATTCACTAAGACTGGATAAAGCAATGAACCAGCTACAAGTGATAAAGTTCAGCCTTGAAATATTATCAAAATCCTGCATTTGTTATGCATTTCATGCTCAATACCAAAATCATACCACTATCTTACATAAACAGCATCTTACTTGCCTTTTTCCACAACCACACTTCCTGCACACTAGATCTTGAGGTGTCTATCCTATTTCACTGGTAAAACTAAAATATTGCAAACCTGACTTTAAACCACTCTTCTAACCAACACACAAGGTAACTATCATTACATTCTCTATCTCCCAAGAGAAACAGCAGCCTCTAATACTTTATTAACTTGGATCATGATTAAAAGTATAATCAAACTCTACGATAAGATGATTTGGATAAAAAATTTAAATAGAACAATTTATGATACAAAAAAAAGCGCATGAGTTTGTATTACTCTCAAGCTTGCAACTTTATTCATATTGTCTAAATGCTACTTAGAATTGCGGCTTCTAGTTGAGAAATTGCTAACTTAAACTGCAACTGTTCTGTTAAATGTTTCTTTTGTTCTTTTCCAGCTACTCCCAGAATATTCTCCTTATAAAGAGCCTTCATAAATTCTTCCAAGATAACTCAACCCCCCTGTCTTTTCTTTCAAAACTGTATGCATTAGCACCTTGAACCTTTTTGGATCAGTCTCCTAAAATTCTGATCATTCCTGTTACCTCTCTTGGCCCCTCCTATTTGCTAGTTTCTTAAAGCAGGATGCCTGGACAAGGCAATACTTTCACTGAGACCTCAATAAGGTTAAATTACTCAGAACATTTATAACTTACAAACTGCATTCCTATTAACATATCCCAGCTTCTTTCCTGCCTCAAAAAATTCAGTTCTTATGGTTGGTTCAACATTCGCTGACCCCAGATACTCTGCTCCATTACCTCTGCCTTGCCAGTACTTCCCAGTTTTGTATTCATATGCAACTTTTACGCCCCCCTACAACAATATATTGCTCTACATTTGTGTAATGAATTCCACATTGTTGACTTCAGGCACACTAATTTCAAGACAGTTTTGAATTTTAACAGTCTTTAAAAGCATTTGGTATGACTTAATTGTTTTCTAAGCGTACTTTCTATCCCAATCAAGTTATTCTTGAATGTGTTAGAGATCCAGGCTGAAAGAGAACTCTGCAAGACCCCACCTGAGGTGCAATCTAATTGAGTCATCAGTAATCAAGTATCATAGTTTAAACTACTTACTGCTTTAACAAATGTTTCCCAAGCTTTTGTACTGATGGATCACCATGAGTATTCAGTTCCTCAGACTACCGTAGGAAAAAAACAATTCTGACTGTCTTGTGAAGGGATTAGGTAGAGTAGTGAGGAGCAGACCACAGCTCAGGAACATAGCATAGACTAAGCCTTCTAGTTGGACAGTCTCAAAAATTTAATCAGAATCCAACTATAAGCAGCTACTGCTTCTCTTACCTGCCAGGCCAGCTAGATTACCAACCAAAATTATCGGAACCAGACACATATGACAAATTCAAAAGACCATTTTTATGACATTTAACTCAAGATTTCTCATGCTCTCTGTCCTATAGTCTCACCCAATCACACTCTTCATCGCCTTGTACTTCCTTACAAATAACACATCTATATTCAGGAATACTGCTTGTTCTAACATTTGTACAGAGCCAAAGCTAGGAATATTACCCTGTAATTTCTAGCAGCTTTTCTGACTCTGCACTTGTCTAATCCTCTAAGATCCACCTCACCCCCAGTGAATTGTTAGAAAAAAGCAGCAGTGGTTCACAAATCAGTCTGACCAATTTGAGACTGCGTTACTTTGAAGGTATCCAACCTCACACATGCTGGAATCAGAGAGTATGTTAAAAATTAAGTAGAAGTGACCCATGCCAAGATTAGCTGCTCCTACATCAACTATGCAGAAAAATGAATCAAATACTTCATTTTCCTTCATCAAGTTAGTCTCTCCTTCCCCCAAAATTAATGTATCTCTATATTCAATATATTTTCATATGTCTAACATTTTCACTTACGGCATTTCACAATTATTTTCCTGGTTTTTTAGAAGAGCTGAACTAGATTTTAATTTTGCGTTCTCAAATCTTCCTATACAATCTCAGATTTAGAACTCAAGAAACAACCGTCAGATTAATGTGTCTGACATACATAAACACAAAAGCATCCTACCCACCACCTAGAATCCTTCACATTTACACAGGTATACAACACTAACAAAATTCATAAAAAGCCAAGAATCAGAGGTGAAGCTCAGGTGCTGAAGTTTTAGTGGTTTTGTTTTTTTTTTTTTTTTTAATGAAGTTCCAACCAGTTACACCATGTTGTTCTCCCCCTCTGCCTGTTTCTCCGTCTCACTCCCATTCCCTTAGTTTGCTAACCTTACAAGCTTGAAGTTTCCAGCATGTGCAAAACACACACCAGCAAGGTCCTGTAGTGAGACCATTGTTGCCTTTCCTTGAGAAGATGCCCAAAATACACACTTAAGAAGAGACAGACCGCATATGTTGTGAGACTCTGCACATAAGAATCTTTGCTACTGAAGGTGTTTAAGCAGAAACAAATTTATTAGGAAAAAAGTTGCTCTAAACACTAATGTTTGCACCTACTCTGGGATATTAATGATTACTCTGAAGCAACTGACGCTCCCAAGAGCTGACAAAATTTCTATATGGTGTCCTACCTAACAAATCCATAGCATCAGAAATTCCCTGATAAAAACAGCTTGTATTCCCTATGCATAGAACAATTATTTCTCAAGCAGACCAGATGCTTTTAGTCCTTCTATGCCTCACCAGCCCCTATACCCACAACAAAAGCAGTAAATGAAAATAAGAATGAACTATGCTAAAGACTCGAAGCTGCTGATTAACAAGAGGTTGCAAAGAAGTGTGTTTGATTTTTACTGTATATGGGAAATACAGTGTTTAAGAAATTTTCCATGCAAATTAAAATCCAAGGAACTTGAGGGAGTCCAGTAGTACTATTACTGTGCCTTTTGTATTTGGTGTTCTCCTTTGAAACCTGAAAGCAAGATATGGCAAGATCTAACTTAGCTGATGAAAAAAAATTCTTTCCTTCATTACTGGAGAAGAATTTGAAAAAATCTGATTTGATTAAAATATCCAAATCTGCAAGAAAGATCATTAGCACATGCATTTGGTTAAACAATTATTTTGCTCAATTAAAAACTAATTTATTCTACCAACTTATTAGCAAATGTGCCAATGATTTATTAAACACTGAATTTGCAGAGCTAGTTACTTATCACCGGAAAAAAGCCGAAACAAGCTATTCTTAAAGTCTAGTTCAACTGAAGGAAATCAAGAAGAGTCTTGAAAGCTTTTATGTTCCTCAGATATGATGCATCTTTGAGTACAAACATTTTCTACACAGCCTAAATATTATTGTAAGGGAACATCTCAGAAAAAAATGTAGCAGTTCCTGGTTATACCAAAACCAAAAGATACTCTATGTTTCATGTTGACTTCAACTAAAAAAAACTCCCAACTTTAAAACACAGTAATAAACATTTAAATTCAGCAAAAATTCTAAACACACAAAAACCAGCTCTTCCTTTACCAAAGATCCAAAACACTTGCTTTGCAGTATGTCTACGTTTCTACTACTCTGGCATTTGGTCTCACCTTCTGATCTCCAATTTAGAAAAATCACATAAATCCTGTGAATTCCTTAAAAAACCCACTGTAATTACTACAACTGAGTACTTATAACCATAAATGCCCACTCTTGATGACATTAACTCTTAACTGCCTGTAGAAATCAGCTTCAGTATAGTTATGCCACACACAAAAAATGTTCTCCATTTTGAGATCACCTTTACATACCATGAATTCCTTTTTTTTTTTTTAACCTATCGACACAAAAACTTCAGATGACTTCTACATCAGTTTGAAAAGGCTTAGCCTTTCCCTTATCCATAGTTTTTTCCAATTACTGTATTTTATTTTACAGTTAAGTGTTAGACATAACTCTGCTGGCTGTAAGTAGATTTTCATGAAGAGAGAAAACTACCTTTTATTCACCCTTCCCATACCCAAATCATCTTTCAGATTGTATACTAATACATTAAACGAAAGCACCCCCAACATGTGGTTCAAAATGTCCTGGCATTTTAGTTTGCTTTTTAAAGACATGGAGAGCAGCATTTCCTGCTCACTTCACTTTCATATGCTTCTCCCCAAATAAAAAGCAGCTGAAAACCAAGACAGTTCAGTGGTTAAAATACGTCAAGGTTAAGAAGCAACTGAAAACTGGATGCTGTAATAGAGAACATCTGGTAATTTTATCTTAAGCAGCAATGCTGACAGTCAGTTTAGTCGTTTTGGAGGGAACCACCTATGTCTCAGGATCATAATAGTCCTATTCCAAGACCATTTGGGAGATAATCTGACAGAGTTACAGGCTAAAGTGCTAACTGTAGAAAAGAAGTAGTGAAGAGACACAAAGGAACTGCAGCAAGAAGAGAAAGGCATTCGAAAGAGAGTGATGAATGAGTATGACACTCTGTTGTTTGTTAAATGTGAGTACTTTTGGTGAGCAAGATTAACACTACTTCTAAGTATTAATAAATTTCTTAAAGTTACCATTACATTTATTTATTTTCATGTATGCTTTTGATGAAGAAAAGCAGTTAATGCATTTAATTGAAACATATTTATATGCAAACTTAAATTGGAAATACTACTGTAGAAAATAAGAAAAAAATAGCACTATGCTGACAAAACATGTCATAAATACTCAGAGCACAAGGCTCTGAACCCAACAAAAGCTTTCACTGACCCACAAAAATTAGCAGTTTTGTTGTGGTTTTTTTGTTTTATTTTTAAAGGAATATTGTTTTATGATATGGGTAATACACTTATTTTTCCATAAAATATTTCTGCATTTATTAGAAATAGCTTGAATTGCTTTATGCTGAGTTGTAGATAATCATAAAAAACACCAGATATACAGCCGACTTTTTAGAAAAAATGGTTTTTTGAAAGCCTGTAACTTGAAACAAGAATAAAACCATCTGAGGTATTGGAAAACAAAATATAGCATATTAAACCTTAAGAAGGTAAGATCGTATAATTTCAGTTAGGTAGTTTAGTGTTTAATAAAGAAAAAACTTGTAGCAAAACATTATAGATAGGTAGCTTTGAGATTACTTTTTCAGAAGCTTAATCTGAAACATTTTATAGGAGAATAGAAATAACTTAATGGGCAATTTACCCTCCCTTACACTGAATATGCTTTCTAGCTGTAACATTTTCTAGTATTTATTCAATTAGTGTATCATGACCAAATACCCATTTTCACAATAACTTGGTCACAAAGTTGGCTTTGTTGGTTTTTTGGGTTTTTTTGTTGTTGGGGTTTTTTTGTTTGTTTTTTTTTGTTTGGTTCGGGTTTTTTGTTTGTTTTTTGGGGTTTTGTTTTGGGGGGTTTTTTTGGTTTGTTTTTTTTTTGTTTTTTTTTTTTTTTTTTAACAAGAGCAGCTGTAGTGATCTATATTCATGTATGAATATATACAAACGCACACATAGACATACTTTTAAGAAAACATCTCCACCTTTTTTCTTTACTCAAAATGACCACGAATAAATTTGCCACCAAGAGTAAGATAACAGCAGGAATTGATTAAAGACACAGCCTTTCAGTTCACATTTACAGCCCTCCCCCTCCATTTTTTCAGTCAAAATATTTTCTTGAAATACTTCAAACTATTGCCACTATCTCATCCAGTGCACAGATGATACCACTAGATTTTTGATGGGTGACAATTAATGAAATCGCAAGTCTCTTTTTCTATGAACAGAAAACCTCAGATATATTTCATGGCTTATTAAGAATTTCCAGTGATTCAACACCACACTCACAACAGAAAACAGCTACACAGCTTTTGTTGAAGAAAAGCAGTAATAACAACTACTACCAAATAAAAACAAGTACATCTCATACAGATTACTTAGTGACCACACCACAGATTAACTGAAGACAAAGAATGTTTACATATACAACCACTTGTACACATTGAAGAAATCAAGTATGAAAAGAACAATATTTCAGGAATAAAACAATTTTGAAATTGCAAAATCTTTCATTAACTGCATTAGCATGTATTTTGAGGATTAAATATTCTCCCGTGGAATTTGGCAAGTATTTTGCCTAGTTAAGAAAAACAGACTATCTGATGAGATTTTACAGGGAGAGGAGGCTCGCAAAGCAGATGGTATTATCATTGTCAATACAGTGAACACAGACAATAGTAACCTCATACAGAAGTTGATTTTCATAGACAAACTAACTTTAGATAGTTAAGACTGTTAGTGACAACAGTGAAGTTGTTTCCTGAAGTCTCTTCCAAGACCACCTACTGGTAATAAAAGAGAGGCTGCAGACAACAACGCACAAGAAACATTCCCTCCATCCCTTAATACAGTCTCTTTTCTAAGCAAAGTAACCAAGTAAATGCCAAAGTACATATGTAGCAAATACCAGCATGACATGTATAATCTACTTATACCAGATATATTCACTTACATTCACTGGGTGTATCTGACATACACCATTCTAATGCTATCATCAAAGCTAAATGAGAACTATTGAAGCATTTAAGCGATGAAGTAGTAAATTAGAAATGCTGTGTGTAAGAAATTTACACATATAAATTATCACGAAATAATCTCTTCATCACTTAAACACAAAACCAAAACCATTAAGGTATCGAAGAACAAAATACAGAGTATCAACCCTCAGAAAGTTAGAATCTGTCATATTTGCAATTAGGTGCTTTTGTGCTGGAGTAAACAAAACCAGAACCCATAGCACACCACCTGAAATATTCTCAAGATTACTTCAAGTGTGAGAAATTTAATCCCAATATTTAATAAAAGGGTTATTAGAGCTAAAAATACTTAAAGTAGTTCAAATTCTCTAAAATTTGAGTAATCACAAAGTGCAAAATCTTTATCACTGGTGAAAAAATGAGATAATGAAAATTATTTTCTTATTTAGTAAGTGGCCAAACATAATTTTCAGTGCATATGTAATTCACTAAGACTGGTTCCATCTTTATTTAGTTCATTGTATACTTTTTTAACACAAATTACGGGGATGTTTTTTTGGTTCCTAATTCAGTTACCATAAGCTCTTTTCAACATCAAAGCCATAGAGTAACTCATCTTGTTATGGACAAGAACTGACAATTATTCTGGAGTAAGACAAGCTTGGTCTAGTTCAAAAACTTCTGTAAGTAAAATATTTATTAACGCAAAGCTAAAGGATATGAACATAATTGTAATATAATACTAAAACAGTATTTTGGGAGCAGAACAAAGTTAACATTCAGTGGTTTGAAGTCTGTGATGCATTATACAAAAATATCAGGATCCAGAGGAATATGAAAATAACACATTAGTGCAGAAGTTTTGCATATTACACACCTCAGAGGTTACAATTAAAAACTCAGCTAGTAACGAAGAGTAAATGAGCTCTCTCCATATGATAACCTACATCTATTACTCTTTCCCAGATCTACATTTAACCTAGGTATTACATAATGCAGTTATTGTAGCAGTAATTTTGGTAACATCTTAAGTTCCTTTAAATTAGATTGGTTTTTAATTCTTTTAAACACAAATTCTTAGGTCAATTGCAACAGCATAGGCTTCATGAGATGCCCAGAAAGTTTTTCAAGCTCACTAGTGAGCACGGGGCAGGGATGAACACCTTAGTTCTAAGCACTAGGGTATTTATGTTGCATGGCATTCATCAGTCCTTCTCCACGATGTTTAACCTCTAATTCACCTCATCTAGAAAGCTAGAAATGGCATCAGTACAATTCAAACACTGAACAGTTATCATTCTGTTCAGGATTAAAACCTCTTGAATGAACATGCACATGCTGCAAGCCAGTTGGCTGACAAGAACTGAACATAATATTTAGCATTTGTTGGCCAGTTAGTAAACAGACCCTGCCTATATAGAGATTGCACACAGTCTTTTAGTAAGAAATGTTGATCTAGAATTATCTATGTTTTCTGGTAAAGCTTTAATAATAAGACAGTAAAGAATCCACGATGAACAGTAACACCTCATTCTTCCTGTGAGATTAAGAATTGCAGCCTTCCCTCTTGGACATCATCAATACATGCTTTCGTGATTTCAAGGACAGATTACCATAATAAACAGTTTGCTCTACCTTAAGAACTGTTCGTTTATTACTGTTTCTTACTAGAAGTTCTCTGAGTAACATTAAAACAGGTGGTACAATAAATAAGAGCTTTTAGGATTTTTTAGTAATAAAAATCAGAGTGTTTTTTGTATTTAATTGTTCTTTTTCACTTAAAGTAATTCTGTTAGTTACAAGAATCACAAATATCACACTCTGCAAAGAGTAACCCTGAGCTCTACTCAACTATAAAGTTCTCTTTGCTAGCACCTATATTCCGGCAACATAACATTATTTAACAAATTAAAACCTGCTTCAAATTGTGTTCCAGAATACGTCAAAATAAACAGCACACCACATAATTTCAGATAGAAAACTAAGGTTGTTTTAATTGGGTGATAAATTTTAATACATATATTGCTTGCTACAATGAAAACTGAATTGTTTTTATGAAGCAGTACTGTACAGTTAAAGCCCCAAGACAGCACAGCAACATTAAAGAATATAATCATCTTAAAATAAAAATATCAATTTATTCCATTTAAAGAAAGCACAACTCTGCAAGGTTAGTTTTATTGCTAGAGTTGACTTGCCAATTACCAGATTATTTACATTAATTTCTGACTGAGCAGAGTATCAGCCACTGGTAATCTTTCAAAAAGCTCAGAATCTTTTTCTGATCACTGCAGCTATAAACTAGGCAAACCAGATTATCCATGTGATGTCAATAAAACACAGCTTTACTCAGACAACCACATCCTAATGCTTAAAACGCTCCTTTAAAAAAAAGGCAAAAAGTAAAAATGCATTTAAAAGTATAGCTGGGATTTAGAATGAATTACTAAATCCTTTAAATCTACATTATTCACCTCTAATATCCTCTTTGCTGAAGGCTTTGAGAGCTTCTTTAACTGACAAACAGCTTTACAAACCCCATGTAAACACAATGGATCAGATCTATAAAAAAGGAAGGGGGGGGGAAACATCAGGCTAGCTTTCCAGGTCATTTTAATAATGGTAATAGAGCTTTCTTTATTAAAGAAAAAAGAAATCCCAGAGCACAAATATTAAAAGTAACACACTGAAGTATACAACTTTTTTCTCCAAATTCTTAATTTGTATAAGAGAACCTGAGTAAATTATCAAGTATTCAGATTAAATACTTGGGTGTTTCATTCAGATGATTTTTTTTAATAAAATGTTGTAATGATAGCTAGAAATTTATCCAAGTAACAATCTTTATCACAGAAGTTCTAATACACGACAGAACCACTTCAGCAGTAGCTGAATCTAGTTAACTGAATGCATTATAACTAGTCAGAGAAGCCAAAATAGTTTTCTTTATCAGTTTGAACTAGTTATCTGTTTGAACTAGTTATCCGTCAGAACTTGTTATCAAAATGCAGCCATAAGAATTCAGGATGCAGTAATTCCTGTACATTCAAAAATCAAAATCTTCAAAATATATGCCTCTTGTTGTCTACTGTCCCAACATAATTTTCATCCACACATTTAACCACAAAATATAACAAAGAGTTCCTAGAAACTATATTTTCAGCTCCTCTGGGCAGAAGATTCCACCTGATCTTTTAAACACAACATGTACATGTGTTATCAAAAGTGGAAAAGATGAAAAAAAGTTCATATGTCAGCACAAAGATAGGATCTTTAATCTCAAGGGCACTGTTTTGCCAGATTAGCTGCTAAAGAGCTAACATAATTTGTTCACAAATTCTTTGGCTAATTTGAAGGTCATTCTATCTAACAGCGTACCAAAAAATAAAATAGCCTAACCTACTAGATTTGAAAAATTACCACATCTAACCAATTCAGTTTTCTAAAAATTAACGCAAGAACTAAACATTTATGCCAAGACATTTACCACTTAATTTTAAATGAAGTGATTACTACGGAGTTTTACTGTCCTAGAATTGTGTAAGATGTTTTCTTTTCAATTTGTCTGTAGCAAGATTACACCTCTATCATGTAATTTTGGCATTAGATAATACAACCTTCAGATGGAAGCTATCCAAACAAACCAAAAGGAAGATCTACATTTTTTGTGAAAATTAATGATATAGTGCCACCATAAAGACCTTACATTATATAGTCATAGAGTCAAGAAACTTTAAAACACTGCAAAAGTTGCACTGCTTCAACTGCTTTAAATAGAAACAGCGTCAATCAGATAAATGGACTACAAAGTTTAAGAGAACTAATTTAAGAGTAACTCTTAAATTACGGACCTCTCACACAAAACTATACAAGCTGTGTCCTGTTCTTACCCATACAGAATTAAATAATTATTTGGGAAAGAAGGTAATATAAACAATCAGCACTTGCATTAGACAGGTAGAAGGAAGAAAGGCAAGTTTATTAAATTAGCTACAATTTTGCTGGTATTTATTCTGATATTTTTCTGTAATGTATCACATAGGAAATATCTGCATTGACCTAAAAAACTTACAAAATTCAAAACGGAGATCCACAAATGGCCGCTGTGCTAATTCAAAAGGTAACCAGCACTTCACAAATGGTATCATGTACTAAATGCAAGAGAAGATTTTCAAATTTGGGGGTGTTGGTTGATGAGAAGCTCAACATGACCCTTAAAAAGTGTGCTTGTAGCCCAGAAAGCCAAACCGTATCCTGGGCTGTGTCAAAAGCAGCATGTTCAGCAGATCGAGGGAGGTAGTTTTCCCCCTCTACTTCCCACTTGCGGGAACCCACCTGTAGTACTGCATCCAGCTTTGGGGTCCCCAGCGTAAGAAGGACATGAACCTGTTGGAATGAATCCAGAGAAGGGCACAAAGATGATCAGGGTGCTGGAGCACCTCCCTTATGAGGACAGGCTGAGAGAGTTGGGGTTGTTCAGCCTAGAGAAGGCTTCAGGGAGACCTTATAGTGGCCTTCCAGTACCTACAGGAGGCTACAGAAAAGGTGGGGAGGGACTCTTTATCAGGGAGTTATCGTTAATGTCCCTTCCAACACAAACCATTCTATGATTCAAATTACTATATAGCTTCACAGCCATAAATCTCTCAATACAGAGGTATATAAAAAAAGTAAATCTGACTAATCACAGTACATCAAATTCTCTGAGCAAAGAAGCTCAAATCTCTGTAACCTCTTTTACTCGAGGCCTGAAAACCATTATCTGGCGCATCATCATGGTATGTACAGTCCACATACTTATTTTAGTACTCCCCATAGAAGATATGAACACATACAAAGATAATGAATTAATGCAAGACCATCTCAAACTGATAGAAAAACCGTCTTAATAGTACAAGGAGAAACTGCTCCTACCATGGGAAAAAAATAGCTCTTAACACTAAGACAAATGAGACTCATCTATCATTGTTGTAGTCTTCTAAAAGCTGCCACTAAGGTCCTGGGCTACGCCTCTCTTCTACAAAGGCTCCAACAAATTTTAAGGAAGAGGACACAGCAGTTCCTTCTAAGAGGAGGAAATCTGGAATTTCCTGATCTCCTCCCACCATGTCAGATTATGCTGCTGCACAAGGAGCCTGTCCACATATGATGACAAATATATGGCAAAGTACTCTCCAGTAAAGGCTTCTAGGCTGGAGCACAGTTTCACTCTAGCCCACAGCTTCCTTCAGGTAAAGGCTGGGCCCATTCCTTCTCACCTGTTAAACCCAACGGAGGACAGCCTCTAGGGTGACCCACCAACACTGACACTTATTACAGATATTAGAAAGAGGACAGAAAAGCTTGTTCGTTACTAGTTTACCTGTTGAGAAGCCATAAATGAGGTTTTGCTAGTCACTTCTGTTTGGGTCAACTGACAGCTGTAAGCCAGGAGAAACAATCAAGTTTGGGTTCAAGAACTAAAGTTCTTGAGAAGAAACAGTAGAGGCCTCAATCAGCCAGAAGCAGCAAACAATATCAAGCAGGATTAATCTTCCAACTAAGGTGTTGGACTCATTTCCATCTTATATTCTAACAGCCTTTACCACATGCAAAAGAACCAGATGCAGTTATAACTTACATATCAAATATGAGGATTTTAAGCAGTTAAACACTGATTGTTTCAAACATGAACATGCATTTTGAAAATGCATCTAATATAAAATCACAAATCACATAATACTTTTCTACATCTCTAATAAAGGGGGGGATTAAGATATATAAAGTTTATACCATTCGAGAGCATTCATGCTTTCATCTTTTACAAAAATAAATATTTTTTTCCCTAAATTAAGTATTAAACTGTAAGATACTTCATCAAGTATCAAATGTTTCCAAAGAGTCCCATTAAGGAGTGAGAAAGCATCAAAAGATCATTACCATAAAATCACCTAACAAACCACTTGAATCAAAAGTAAATACATTAATTTTTAAAATAACTTTCTTCAGACAGCAAATGAAGTATTGTTTTTGCACTGAACGAGCCATGGAAAACTGCAAAGTTTTAGACTAGTTCTATAAAGCTATTTAAATAAAATTAAGAATTTTATGTTACTAATAAAAGCACTCTTTCGAAGTTTGTCCTTCCAAACTCTTTAACCTTCCCTGTCATTAGGGCTGACTGATAAGCCACCAGCTGTTTTTTTCTTCCTCGTGCTACAATGCATTCTCTTCCTTTTTAAGGCTAGTATACCCAAGCAACAAACAGCAGGATTTAAGCCAGCTGCCAGAATGTCACAAACCTATATATTTAGCTCCGCTCTCATTTATTGCCATCTCTCAGTGTCAACCATTTAATGTTCCTTTTGCTCCAGTCTACTGACATTCCTCACTGAGCTGACAACACTGCAGGCTGGATCAGCAGCTAGGAGGTACAAGAACACACAACAACAAAGCAGAGACCGTATCAGTTATCACAGACAAAAGCCATGCCTTGTCAAACATACTCAAGGTGAAAAACATTTGGGGTTTTGGTGCCCCCCTCCAAATTTCTTATCTCATTTTCACTGTTTATGAATTGTGTAATTGTTTCTATAAATATTAACTTTAGATCTTTAGTGAAACAGCAACTTCTTCTTTTATCATGTTTAATTAGCATTATCCTATCTTCCCCTAACAGGACAGAAATTCTCCTGTTTGTACTATATTAATTTGAACTATTTGCTTCACTTCTGCCTTCTCAATGCTTTTCATACAAATATAAATTGTGCACAGAAGTCATATTTGCTTTCCATTTAAGGTTGTTTTAAACATTAACCCTTTTCCTCATGACACAAGTTTAAAGAAAATCTTAATAGGGCAGTTTCAATTCCATTTCAAGTAGCTATAAAATAATATCCCTCAAAATGAATTTTATGCTACATGCTCTGTTCATGTAAAAACACTAATCTAATTACTGCCATATTTTGGAAATAATTGGATTTTAAATTGCTTAGAATTATCAACATAAGTGAGAAAGCCTTAAAGATAGACAAATTAACAATTTCATGGTTTTAAAATAGGAATCTCTGTTATCGTTAGAGGCCCATTTGCAATGATTTAAAGGCCACAGTACAGTTTGGTAGTTCCCTCCTTTAAGTGGTCATAAAAACCTTTAAACAGTAATTGAAAGATTGTTAACAGAAACTCTTTCAGGAAATCAGATCCCATGAACAATCTAATAGTAGGCATGCCTAAGCGAGATAGTGAATAATCTGTTTCATCCTATTCACAAAGATGAGGTTTTCAGAACAGTGACAAGACATCAGTTTCAATAACACCAGGAGATGAGTAAAAATTGTTCAATTCCATGCTCTACTTGGGAATTGTGACACATTTATCTAGAGAATTAACAAGTTGTGCTGTGTGTAAATGGGTCTCCAAAACCTAATTGTAGGTTCCAGCAGTGCCCTCTAAGCCTCACAGTTTATATCATTAAACTCATATTCCAATAACAAAGGATCCTCAGGATATACAGTCCAACAACTAATTTCCATAATAATACCTTTTAATTAGATGTGACTACATGTGACATTACCCAAGGCACTTGAAGTTGGCAATTTTGCTGCAGACTACTTCCAATTCTCAGTAATTAGAAGTGAGAAAGATATGTTTAAATTGGGGCACCACTGCAGATGGTGATACTGTTGTTACAAATACTTTGCAGAAATGAAAATTCTTATATGTATTGGACACCATTCTCTTTTTTAAAATTATCACAGAAATGCAGTCACTTTTCCTTCCCAAAAAAAGGAAGAGCGGACCAAACAAACAGGCTTTGAGGTTATACTTAAGTTTATGCAAAGGAGAGGTGCTCAGGAACCACTTTGTTTCATCTTATTAGTTACTAGAACTTTAGACATAAGTTCTGCATCCCTTTCAAGCAATAGATTTTATGCTGAATTATTCAGTGTTTTATAATTCTAAGTTCCAAAAATAAATTTATTAGTCACCTTGCAAGGTGAAAGGAAACACAGAAATTGTATACTCCCAAATCATAAGGCCTTAAAGCTGTATTATATAAATAGTAATTACTATTTTTTCCTCCACAATAGCACTCTGACATGAAATGTTTGGGTTTTTTTTTTAAAAAAAAAAGGTAAAGGACCACACCAAGCAACAGAGCAACTAAACCCATGATAAAGATGCATAGTATTGTTTTGTGGAGAAAGGCAGGCATTACCAATGACAACTGTAATAAAAGTTTCCATATTCAACCAAAATATTTGGGGGGAAAAGCCATTTTATTACATTTCTGAATTGAGTGACAAATTAAGGTATTAACCTTCCTAAACAGAAACATGCTTTCCATTCATGTGTCTGATTTTAACTACCTAATTTAGCTGACTAAATGGTAATTTATCATCACCCAATATTAGGTATTTTTGCTTTGCTCCTTTACTTTTACAGACATCCAAGTATTGGTAACACAACTGCAATCTGATTCATAGAATTAAAGCTCTCTAGTAGAAACAAACTGATTTATATGAATTCAAGGGGGGGGGGGGGGCAGGGAAATCAGAATTCTTACCTAGTTTGAGACAAATCAACTTCTGAAATACTTGTATCTTTAAATATATTGAAAAGGCTCCAGTATCTCACAATTAGAACTACAAAAACTCACGATTTAAACACAGAATGATAACACTTAGCCATAGGAGCTTTGTACCTAACAATTTCTATGTACATAGTTTGCACTGCATTAGATTCATTAGGAGTTGATTTACCAAGAGAGGTCTAGAATCTCCTGGCATGAAAATACTGAAACAAGTTACAGAAAGTAATTTTAAATTGTTTCATCAAAACAAAAGCAATCTCGCCCCTCCCAAATGTTTAGAACAAAAAACAGTGGGGTTATATAATTAGTAGTGCTAGTCATTCTACTACAGATTTCACGAAACATGCTTCAACCAAGTATAAAAGAAAAAAGACTAGTAGCTTACAATGTCTACTTGCTGTTGTCCTACTATTTCTTCTAAAAAAATTATGAATAGGTTTCTCAATGTTGACCATATTTAGAGTGAAAAATTGAACAATTCCGTTCACCTTCTGAAAAGGCTGATACAAAAGTATTCAATACACATGTACAGCTGTCAGAATCAGTAAGTTTGCAAAATTCAAGCCTAGAACTGCAGAACAGGTCAGAAATGCAGAAGATATCTCAAGTTATAGCCCTCTGAATATTTCCTTTAGTGCTTTAAGGTCTAATCCACCTCATTCACTTTAAATGACTTCTGCTTAAAAGCTGTTATATTACCAAAGTTTAACTCTCTGCTCTATCTGTAAGAAGGTAATACATAAAAAGACAAATGAGGCAAAACTGAAAAGTGCCTACAACACGTTAAAAAGGCTAACTGGTCAGGAACAATTAAGGGTACAAGTCTCATGACATATGCATTATATAGTGTTATGTGCTTCAGCTAGCGCCAAGCAGTAGAGAGCAGAAGTACTACAGTCCAGTATTACAGTAGTAATAGTACCTCTTCATATCAAATCATATTGAATCTATTATCCTAAACATTTACAATTACAACACTACTAAAATAGCAGCATATCAACAATTACTATATTCAGGCTTCATTTCTATCTAGCTTTTGCCTTTTGCCCAGGGGCTTGTCGAGCAAGAAGACAGACAGACTTCAACAGTTCTGTGATGACCACCACCACCACAACCATTTCAACAAAAGAACTACCTCGTATTTGCCACAGGAAAAAAGGCATAAGAAAGAGTTATCACAAAGCTTTGAGATGCACTTCGGTTCACATGCCAATCTACCTGCCTCTAGTAACATATATCTCTATATTCCAGATCTATTTATGCCACAAAGCCAGAGTTCCAGGTCTGTCATTCAGCTTGCCCATCTGCTGACTCCCTGAAGAAACTGAAATCCTTCAGAAAGACTTACAAGCCTTTGTTCACAATTATCCAGGTCTCAAGGACAACATCTGCACTTGTGGAAGATAAAAAAATATGCAAAATGTTATTTTGGCCAAACTTGAAAAAAACCCAAAGAGATCAAAACCCAAGAAATACTGTTTCAGTATTTGTGTTGAATGACAGCAACTTTGCTTTACTTTTAATGCAAGTGACATTCACTTTTCAGTCAAATGAGTTCAAACTATAAAAATCAAACAACTGGGTTAAACAGTATGACCCAGAAGTTTAATCTGTTAATTTTATTAATATATTAATTATCATCAGTACTTAAGATACATTAACAAGATAACAATTGGCCACTTCCCCTAATCATGATAAAAAATCTGGAACAGAGATATTTATTTCATGCAGCATTCACAGTTTCAGACCACCTGTATTTGCCAGGGAAAAAAATCACCTGAGGATCTGCTGCATATTTAAGACAACTTTAAATCATAATTCAATGGATAATCTTCCCAAAGCAAGCAGTCCCCGTACAACTGACAACTGGACAAAGCCCTCGGTGTCTTTTGAAACTAAAGATCATGATGTTTGTAACTAGAATGAACTTGGAATTTTCAGGTCAGTATGTTCTGATTGTTTATAAACCACACAGCTGAAAGATATTCATCAAGCTTATGTTAGTACTCTGAAGAAATAAAAGCTTCCGAATAACCACTGATCAACCTAAGCAACTTAAGTGTTGGGTGGATGAATGTGCACCATTAGGACAGGTGCATGAGCCTTCCCAGAAGACAAGACAATTACTATGCTATCTAATAAGAGACAACTAAAATGAGTACAAGTAAGGTGTAAAAAGGAACTGGCTGCTCATCAACCAGCATTATTTTTCTAAAAATACTGAGTGTATGCGAAAGAAAAACAATGCATATAGTTTCAAATAAGTGTAGCAAATTTCAAAAGGAATAGGTGCCTTCACAGAATTCAACTATTTTACACTGCTTTTAATAAGAAACATATAAAAGCTTAGAATTGTGAATTAATATTATGCCAGAGTAACTGAAATGAAACAACTGTGTCCAACTACTGTTCTTATCAGCTTAAAAAACCAGCAGAGACTGAATAAATTGAGTAGATCCATACAATAGATGGACACCCATTAGCTACACAATCTCAGAATCTCCTACGCAGATATATCTATTGAGGTAGCATTTGTGTTTTATTCTAAATCCAACATTCAAAACTAAGGCAGGTAAACAACAGTTCCTAAGGTATGAAATAAAACACGGAAGAAAAGAAAGTTCTAAACAGAAAGCTGATTCATTTACAAGCTGGTATTTGTGTACAATCTTCCTCTCAACAGAATCATGGAAAAAGACCAAGTGACCAACATTGTCAAGACAAAAATACAAAGAACAACCATCCTGTCCCTTTGAATTATGGATCAAATTCAAATCAGAAACGAATGCTATAAATGCAATGTTACACTGAAGACTTTTCCATAACAAATAAAATACATGTTAAAATGTATTAATGAGTTAAGAACTTCACAAACAACAGAACCTAAAACAAGCACACCTCTTTAAAAAAACTAATCCATGTTCTCGCTTAAAAGGAAACCTTTTTATAATTAATATGCACCTCCAAGGCTTGTAGGCACTTAATCTAGTAATAAATGACAGACCTTTTAGTACTGGAAACGTAAGCTGATTTTTACCTGAGTATATGATTTAGGAGAGATACAGGGAAAGTATCAAGCTGATATTTTGAATGGTACTCAGAAATACTTTTAATACCAATTCAGGATGGGGCTTGGTGTGTTCTTAACCCAGTGAAACACAGAGCAAGCATAGTTAGTGAAGACTTGTGTTTCATTGATCTACCTATAAGAAGTTACATGCTGTCCTCTTACAAGAAAGCATTGAATTATTTTTGCAATGGCAACTCCATAAAAATCCGAGCGCACAAACAGTAATACCTGAACTACAGAGCTACTAAAAGGGAAGAAATATCTAATATGGCTGTCAAAAGTTTACTGACCCGGGACAGGGTGGGGGGGTGCAGAAAGATAGCATGGTATTATAATTGCTAGGTTAAGTTTCTGGGGAAAGTATAGCAGATCAGTGTTACATGTCTCCTTTTGTCAACTAACCAGAAGAAAAAAGTTTTAAAAGACCTCTTCATTCTCAAGAAAGGGGTTTTCTCTCTGTATTTCCTACCTCCTTAAAACACTGTACTTCTCAACTACAAACCCCATTCTTCAGGGGTCAACTTCAGCTCTCTGAACAAAAAGGAAGATCTGTTTTTGAATAACTGGGTGCATCTACTAGGGATCCTGATGCCTAAACAGTATTTTGTAAAACCACATACATATTTTTAAACACAGATCTACCTTGCTCTATTAAGTATGTATTTAGCCCTTACTCATGTATTTCAATATTTAGTGCAGTCCTCAATCCTACTTAAACAGCACGTTAATTCACAAAAAACTACCAACAAGTTCAGCAGGTGTACCCAAGTGTACCTGACCTATTCACAACAGCAAGCAAAAACGTCATGCTGAAGCACTTTCTCTTCTCTGTATAAAACCCTTCTTTACCGCGACAAACATTTGAAAAAACAGATTGAACAAAAAAACCCAGTGAAAACCAAAATCAATATTCCACAAATCTCTCTGCCCCACAACTGACCTTTCATTATTTGTATTCGTAAACAACTCTTCAGTTCATAGTCTTGCAAGAACTACTACGCAAAGTGTAAGTTCTGAGGGAAAACAGTTCAGCAAAAGGAAGCACAAACTGACACAAGAGTTGTAGTACACGACCAACTGAAGTCACGCACTCAAATATTTTTGTAGTCCATGAACTAAAGAAATTTATGCACATAAGGTGTAGAATTCTAAAACAAAAGGGGTATCAAGACAGCTCTGACCAAACAGATTGCCCATTGAAAGCCTAACTCTGCAGAGATAGTTACAATTGAGAGACAAGCCATAACAAAAAGGCACCATGCAAGCAAAACCAAGCATGATAGATGTTGACTACTAGGTCTTGTTCTTCAAAAAGTTCAGCTGGACATATCCTTTGCAAGCTCAAATTTTGTAATTCCCAAAGTTAACCATTTTTATAAGATTTATTCTAACTAAAATTTTAGATATTTCATTTACAGGAAAACAATAGGCATCTACAAACTAACTGTTCAGACTAGTTTTCTAGCCTACCATTCTCTTGGCTTCCCCACACACACTCCTCTTCATCCAGAGTGTACAGAAGGCGCCCAGATGTCTAGCACTAACTGTTAATGTCAGATTAGAGGACTCCTACCCTTATGAGTCAAAGCTGTATAGTGACTAAACAAGGAAAATAATCCACTATTTTCTACTACAAGTGTCATATACATGCTGGACGTCATTAGAAGTTTAATCCTATGATGTTAATTTTAAGAAGTTATTAACACAAGCATCACCATAACAAACCAGTATACTAACACATATGTTCAACTTGTGAATCAGTACCAGATGCAAATCATTCCTTCTCCCAGATTTCTGAATTTACTTTGAAAAACATTAAGGGAAACACTGTCCCTAGCCAAATAGCAAGTGCTATTTACATAGTCTTTACTTGTCTTACCTTCACCTTGTCTTCCTTTTTTTTTTTTTAATTTACACATACAAAAGAGAATATATGCAAAAAAGAGCAAAATTTGTAAGAATGAAATGGGGATAAGAACATTAACAGATAAATGACTAGGTAATCACCTAACTTAATTCCACTCAATGCTTGAAGAGTTAAATGGGGAAGAAATAACTCTCACAAGGATGAGATATAGACCAAGTTCATCTGTACTGCTGGAACTGATGCTGAGCCTGCATGACTACTGTCAGAGACTAAAGGACAGGATTTTTATCTCCAATGTATTCTCGATCGCCTTCCATCTTTTTGCATCCGAGGACAAATACGCTCTGGAGATCTGGCAGGCTTATTTCTGAATAAAATTATGGCAATGTGTGTCATCTTTCAGCAAGGTGCTACCAAAAATAGTAAGCTATTGAGTGTGAATCAGCGCTCAAAAGAAACTTATCTTTCAAAAGGCGAATCAGATGGTCAGTAATGGAAGGATATCAAATAAAACATTAGACAGAAAGGGTAAAAACACTTCATACAAATGTCTCCATTTTATTAGCATCTAAACAAAGGGGACCTTTCTCAATGATCCATTTCCTTACTATTTGCAACCAGAGTGTGTAAAACCTCTTATAAATATATAAAGTTCAAACTCAAAATTAACTTTTTTGCTCCCACTAATTCTACTAGAAAAATGTTTTTCCACATATCTCATTCAGACTGGAAATTAGTAATTAAACTATTTTAGTTCATACATTTGTACTTGACCTTTTGCCAAATCTTCCTTCAGCCCTGCTGGTACTCTGTAGCCCAAGTTTATTTACAGAGACCAGTTACATTCTCTCTTTCCTTCCTACTGCAAGGATAAACAAGGCCAGCTCTTTTAGCCTCCTTCCCTGTTTACCACTAGGGAGTGAAGAGCTTAATGAAAAGAATCAGAACAATAAATAAAAGATGATGTTATCATTTTCCTAATCCGTATTAGGAATGCTATTAAACTCTAATATTACCAAATTGAAAAAAGATTTAAGCGTTTTGTCAGTAAGTTCCCCATAGTAAAATGAATCCCTGTGTTCACCATTCTGTTGTATTAATTAAACAGTTTTAACTAAAATGGTCAGAAAGTACGCACAAGCTGTTTATCACTGCGGCCTTTGAGCTTCAGTATACTCGAAGGACATGCTACTTTAGATGCGATAATTACTGAGTTCTTACATTTTCACTGAAGAGGCACAGAAGAGTTCCAACAGAGAATTTCACATTAATCAGAGCTAACAGGGTACTTATTAATAATAAAGCCATGATTATAATGGAAAAACATTTATTCAGTCCAACATTTGTAGGTGCTAATTCCAAAAACTGTTTAAATTGATATCAGACAAAGTTTAGTCTCAGCTCTTTAGGGAAATTCAAGAAAATCAATCATTTATCTGAAGCATAGGAGATGCTAAAGACTATTAACTATCCACCCACAAACAATAGCATTCTTCTGCCTGCTAAGAGTTCAGTAACTTTCCTGACATCTTGTCTTCTTACTTTTTTAAACTCTGATGGAAGATATTTCTCCATTAATTGGAAATGCCTTCCAACTGTAACACCAAAGACTTAAATTAGCATACAAAGATTTAACTGTAGAGAGAACACATTTTTAACTGAAGGGCAAATTATGGACAACTAATGGAATTTAATCTTCTGAGTGCCTTATGCACAATTTCAAGTTTCAGGAGCACATACATGATTCAGAAAATCTAAGCAGCTCAAATCTCAGTTTTAAGATTAAAATTTCTATAAAGATCTAACATCTTCCAAGAGTGCTACAAGAACTATACAGAACTGCAGTACTGCAGCTTGCAATGGAAAAACAGTGAGCCAGAAAGCAGACCACCCCAACAATTACACAATTTACCAGATTGAGATTACATCATGGAAAAATGCTCCTTATTAATATGACATACAAAAGAAAACTAGTTACGCCTTAGCAAGATTTTTGCTTGTCTTCTACTTACTAGTACAGAAGTGGAAATGCAGACTCTACATAGTCGGCATTTAAAAACTACAGGCTGCTTCAGACAATCGATTTTTTGGAAAGTTGAACCTTGCATCAACTATGATCTCAGAATAAAAATACTCAATATGCACTCATAAAAAACTAAATTAAGAGTGTACAGGGGGTTTTATATATTTATTGTAGCTCTAATTAATTTTTATATATTCTTTCCTCTGTAGATACTCAAAGGACAGTCAAACATTAATATCAAAATGATGCAGGCTATGAAAATTTACTCTTTCATCTTTTCTACATATATGTATGTATGCTTATATATACATATAGAATACATAAGTTTGTTTAAACTTATGACAGACCATTATTTTTATGCCTCACAATTAATTTAGGAATCTGTGTACAAAATGGCACTATACTACTATTCAATATTTACTACAGTCAACTAATCTACATGCTTAAAACTGTAAGTCAAAAATATTTACCAGAACAAAAGTTTATTAGAACACCATAAAAGTTTTTTTGTGTTTCAGGGTTTTTTTCCCTATATTTTAGCAATAAAAATATTACTAAGTCTACATCAGAAAACAGTTTCTGGTCACTCTTCTCTGAATAATCTTTAAGTTTATCCATCTTTATGTCTTGGTAAGGTACACAAGATTGTCGGTTGGAAAAGAATGATGGCAACAGAAAGAATTAACTGGATTTATCTGACAAACTCACTCTGATATTCTGCACAGCATGTCTGCCTGCATCTGATAACAATTAAATCAATTGCTAGATATGAGTAAGAAGTTTCACATAACACTGTGATTACAATGAAATTATCTTTACAGGCGAAAATAATCTTTACAAGTGAATTTTACAGGGTTTTTTTTAAAAACAAGTTGGAATCACTATACTCCAGACCTTCTGAATGCTGTCCTAGCTTGAATGCAAAGCAAGTTATTTAATTTCTAACTTGCAGAAAGATCTTAGAAAGGGCCTACAT
This sequence comes from Strix uralensis, assembly GCF_047716275.1. NCBI lineage: Eukaryota > Metazoa > Chordata > Aves > Strigiformes > Strigidae > Strix > Strix uralensis. The sequence goes on along the minus strand of NC_133974.1, from coordinate 78,088,165 downwards.
ACAAGGTTTTTTTGTATGTAGTGGTACATTCTAGGTGCTTAACCAATTATTGAGGCTGTACAGATCCCAGGTAGCTAGGATCAAATACAGACAACATGCAGACAGGGAGGAGCACATAGAGAATGGCTGGGCTTATCTCCCTCATGAAGCTTCAACTGCCAAGTACCACCATAGTGGTAGAAGCTGTACATTTTCTAGCTAACATTTCACATCATCTCACAGGCATCAACTACCTTTTTATTCCAGGTCACGTGTATCCAAATCACAAGCCTCTCCAACTTCCGAATTTGTAAAAGTGTATTAAATTAGTGACCACTTCAAGGTCATTCCTCAGAAGACCCACAAAGAACTAGCAGTAGCTAGAGAAATGATACACCCAAAGGTACACAAGTGCTTTGACAGAAACTGGACAAACTCTTTCCTCCTTATTTACACTACATTTGATAATTAACTAGCAGAGAAAAACTAAGCTACTACACCCCTGTTTTCTAAAGAAAAGCTTAATAATAATTTTAGGAAATCCAACCACTTTTTCTTCCTCCTATCTCATGATCCTCATACAGCAAGCATCAAGTTCTGTAAAAACTATAACCAATAATTAAGCCAACTCTTTGCAAAGGATGCACTGTCGAGTTATAAAACCAAGATTTCAACAACTAAGCTATGTTTCAAAAAGCAAATAAGCAACTAAGATATATACACATAACTAAGTGCAAAGCTACTTACGTTTCTTTATTGAATAACTGCATAGCACAGTTCCTCTCAAAAATCACCAATTCCAAGGAGTTTCAAAAGAATCACTGTTTTTGGTGTTGGGATATGTATTCATGTACATATATGTATACAGATATGCATATGCATATATTTAATTTGGAAGATAAATGGAAGGAAAGGGGAGAGAGATGTCCTTACTGCCAATGCAGATTATTTGAACACTTTTTCCAGTACAGATATTTTAACCCAAAAGCATCAAAAGAACTTTGTGAAAACTGAAAAGGGAGAGACATTTGTCTAAATATTTGGTTCTGAATAATGACTTGCACATAATATTCTTAGAGTATGGAACAATCAGGTTTGATTTAGAGACCTGTATGTTCTAAACACCATTAAAATAAAGCTCAATTTAGAGAGCTTAATCTAATTAATGAAACAAAGAAAAGCCACAGAAATACTAAGTGTTACTTCCAATTTTTGCTGTTCTGTACTGTCTTCCACTTTATACAACTTCAATGTGCAAATGCCTCACTTTGACCGGGCACTTCTCCACTGCAACAGGACCTCTAAATTCTATTAGGGAGGAATAACACAATTTCTTATTTCATCAGTGATCAGTGAAAATGGTTGGGGTAGATTTTGACAGGACTATTTTTCTACGAGTTGTTTTAACAAACCATTCAGACCACAGGAGTTATAAATAGTTTTTCTAGTTAAACCATTCTCCCTCAAAAAGATAGGTGTACAATAGAACAGAACACCCAAAGGAGAACATAACATTGGCATACAAGCATGGAGCTTTGCTTAAGGCAGGTAAAAAAAACCCCACAACCCCAAGATAAAGACACTTCTATATCCAACAGAACTGCTCACATAAGTATGTGACAAACAATAATTAAGTACAGTCTCCAAAAGGTCTCTAAAGGGTCTCCAAATATTCTTCAACTGACTCTTAGAGACATACTAAGAGGAAAAAACACTGTCCCAAGAACTACTTCCCTTATAAAACTCACTACACAGTGTCTTAGGAATGACAGTACTGAATGAACAAGATAATTCAGATCTTAGATCTACAGCTTTATAAGCCATATTAGTTTGGTATTTAACACAACCTTCTTCCACTCACACTACAAATCAAGCCACCAAGTGGAACATACACTGCTTCCCTAAGAAGTATCTTGTCAAAAGCAGTTCAGAGTGATCCAAGGGTAGCATCACATGAAATTTACATCTACAAACAACCACAAGGATCAAAAAATAATTTAGGGACTAAAAAGATATACTTACATCTGGATATTCTTTTACAGGCACATATAGTTTCTCTTGTAACTGTACAATAGGTCCCACAGCATCTGGTAATTCTGCACTTCTCTTCTCCGTACTACCATTTAATGTGTCGTTATACATGTCTTTCCGTACTCTGCTAATTTCTGTGGGGGGAAAAACGTATATTAGGTATTAAATACAGTAACAGGTTATAATCTAGCATGACAGTCTTCTCTTTCTAATCTTTATCAAATCTTAATGCCATTTTCTTCCTCTTTTTATGAGCATCATGGTAACTTGAAAGAAAAATCTACTCTGGTATTGTTTAGTTCTTTGTGGTGTGTTGGTTGTTTTTTTAAATTGCAGCACGAATCTTAAATGTTTTCTTCATGTCTGTAAATTTGCTGCCTACTCATCCTGTTTATGGAGTTCAGCTATTGTTATGTGCAGCTCCTTAGAACACTTAACAAGATTGTTCACATAATTTAAAAGGTGTATAAAAACAGCTCTTTTATATATTTGTTATAATAAAGCATCTAGAAAGAAAAAAATTTAGAAATCTGTACCTAACAAAAAATACAGAAATGCATCTATACAGTACTATTTGCTAGCTATGAGATTAACTACAGCATTTGGAAATGAAATGGTACATCTTTCAGTAATGAGAAATCTGACAACTCAAGGACGCAGCTACTGAGCGCATGGCATTACAGCGAACTAGTAAATATTGTTCTACTGACTACTCCCAGTGAGGTAATGAAAAAATGAAGTCAAGTATAGTATCAGGGACCTGGGCAACCACTATATACACCTAGAAGTCCTACTACTTCAGTGAAAAGTAATGAAAAACTCAACAGCACCAGGAAACAAGTGGACTTACAAGTACTGTTTCTACCAATTACACCTGTATTACCCACACCTTGAGTTAGGTACTTGCAAGATACAGTTGAGTAGTTCCAAACAAGGTAGTTAACAGATAATTTGATTCAAATCCAGGTTAGTTTCACTAAACTGTAACAATCTTAGAATGAAAAGAGCTTTCTCTTATTTAACCAAAAAAACGTATTTAACAAGAACCTGTATTTCATTCTAGAACTCTTACACTGGTATTTAAATTGCTGCTGTAAGAATAAAAAACCTCACATTTCATAAGTTAGGGAATCCCAACTAGTATAAAGTTTTCTCACTCAATAAGTTTATTCCAGTATCACTAAAGAATTACTTAAAATGAATGTATTAACCAGGTTCCAAAACGAAAACTAACATTTAAACAAGCATTGTTCCCAAAGCATTAAGACTTATGATAGTGTAGGCTGTAAAGCAAAATCAGATATCTATAATTCCAGTTTTAGAATTGTTACAACTGCTTTTAAAATCTTCAGAATTAAAATGAAACTGAAAACAGAAATTTTATGTTTTCATCTGACCACAGGAAGCCACAGAAATGAGAAGTCACTTGAAACTCTAGCAGCAGACAAGAGATTAATATAACCTCTGTTTCATAATCACCTCTATTTTTTCTCTGGCAAATAATTTATAGATGAGATTTCACCACTTGAAAAGCTAGGGGTGAGAGGGAGAGCATCAGAAACAAATCTCTGAAAGGCAACAGACCTAATTTTCAACCAAGTTAGTCCAATTTAATTCTAACAAACTTACTCTGCATATTCAAGAACAAGTTGTTTCTCCACTGAAAACTGACATACTCCATCATATATACTATATAATGATTTGGTGGTTAACATCTGTTTAGAATGAAGAACACAAATTTTGTCATCATATAATCATAGCTCAAGGAAAAAATCCACAGCTGCTTCTGCACTGACAATTTTGGCAACAGGCACAAAATCCTTAGAACTACAAGCAGTATTTACACTGGCTTCAGTATATAAAGAAATTCTTTAGCACATCACTTTGAACAAATATTACTATCTTTTGGCATACTTTGTTTCCTTTTCATTCTCTTCAGATTTTCCATTAACTTACACTACACTGAAACAAGCTAGGCAGTCTGCCGAACTGAGGTGTAAGTAGCAACACGGTCATTTTTATTTATATTTGGCAGCTACAGAGTAGTCTCACTGATAATTTCATTTTAAATTTTATCTTTCATTGTAGAATATAAACACTAACATTAGGTATCCTAGTTTTCACAGGAGAGAAAGAACATTTATTTTTATCTTTCCCTTGCAAATACTCATATGCCACATTCATGACGCTGTAGAGCCAAGCATTCAGAACACGCATAGATAGCATAAGATGACTTGAGGACTACCACTGAAATCTGGCTTGTGTGAAACCTAAGCCATCTATCACATCTCAAACATCATACAGAATGAAGACACCTACGAACTCAGAATCTTTTACTCTACTACAGGACCAGACACCTGGAATTTAGTTTTCTTTGCATATGTAGGTTTTTATCTCAAGACATTGGTAACACTGACAAACATCAGGACAGGGATAGGCAGCTACATCAAACCAGCATTATCATGGGCTCCTCAAGTGCTACTGTTTCTTTCTGTCTCTTGGCATTTTATCTTTTCTCTTGCCTTAGATACTTTCCCTAAGACCTCAGAATAAACATTCAGAAGCAATAGGTGAAACAACAAGCATGTATTCCCAGTTTTTCTTTAACTGCGATCAGGTCTCTGAACTCCCTTTCTGTATAACTCACTGTCTAGGATCCTCTCTTTTCACTTATCTTGTATTTGGCAGAAGTGAAGGACTAGTGCTAAAATTATAAAATAATGAGATCAAATCTCCAGTTCACCCGTTCTCTCTCACTTCTGTCTGTGGATAGAACACAACCTATCTTCGTCCCCAAATTGTTAGTCCAGCCGACCACAAGCATTCTACCAAATACACAACCCTTGAAGTTATTTAGCTGCTTAATATGCATCCTGGGTTTTTCCAGGTTCTGCTGAATCTTTTTTACACATGTCCAAGATGGTTTTTTTTCTTTTATGACCACCAGTAGTTTTCTCAGATACCTGCCTCTTGTTTAATCACACCTTTTGTGTCTCAACAAGAATCCATACAACATATTAAATTTTGATAACATAAACTTTCCTTTTACTGTCCTCATTAAACCAAACCCAAGCTTCTAGTGTCTTGATTTGCCACTCACTTAAAGCAGTTACAGATATCTGCAGAACTGCTACTGTATTTGCAGCACCTCCCTCAAGAGTTTATCAGAAGTGCAGTAATATTACAGAAAGCCTCACCAAGCAGCACATTAGAAAAGGTAAAAGCTCTAATCTCCTTTCACCTCTAGCAAGTATCAGTTTTATTCTGTTCTGAAATACTTAAAAATCTGAGGACAGTAGTACAAAAGTAGGAAGGTCACCTCTCCCAAGCACACCTTTTTATTTTTTACCACTAAATCCACATATCATCAAAAATAAGAGGAACTCAACTAAACACCCTTTTATTTAGATTTATTTCACATCGTTTCTTACACACTACCAACCAGGTATCTCGTCCTCCCTTCCCAAAAGCTTCTTTGGTATGTCTCTCATGAAATCACACTTTCGAATTTCATTTGCAAGTCTTTAGCTCCTCCACATTTATAATTCTTTACAAATTCTTCCACCATGGCATCTCACAGGAAGACAGCTGATTTAAAATTAAGGAAAGCTTTACTTTCATAACAGACATCTAAGTACAGTTCTACCTCCATCTTAACACCAGTGTTAATGATGTTGTATAACACTCAGGATTTAAAAGAGAATAAGGAGAGATACTTAATTATAATTAATATTAAGCTCAACATGATCTGGCAATGTGTGCAGGCAGCCCAGAAATCCAGCCACATCCTGGGCTGCATCAAGAGCAGTATGGCCAGCAGGTCAAGGGAGGGGATTCTCCCCCTCTACTCTGCTCTCGTAAGACCCCACTTGGAGTCCTGTGTCCAGATCTGGGGCCCCCAATATAAGAAGGACATAGACCTGCTTGAGCTGGTCCAGAGGAGGCCACAAAGATGATCAGGGGGCTGGAGCACCTCCCCTATGGAGGACAGGCTGAGAGAGTTGGGGTTGTTCAGCCTGGAGATGAGAAGGCTCTGGGGAGACCTTTTAGCAGCCTTCTGGTACCTAAAGGGGCTACAGGAAAGGTGGGGAGGGACTCTTTATCAGGGAGTGTAGTGATAGGATGCGGGGTAACAGTTTTAAACTGGAAAAGGATAGATTTTAGATGTAAGGAAGAAATTCTTTACTGTGAGGGTGGTGAGGCACTGGAACAGGTTGCCCAGAAAGGCTGTCGATGCCCCCTCCCTGGAAGTGTTCAAGGCCAGGTTGGACGGGGTTTTGAGTTTTGAGCAACCTGGCCTAGTGGAAGGTGTCCCTGCCCATGGCAGGGGGGTTGGAACTAGGTGATCCTTAAGGTCCCTTCCAACCCAAACCATTCTGTGATTCTTTGATATAATAGTAGACATGGCTAAAAAAAGCCTACAGCAGCTTCACCATAGCTCTAACACCTGTGAGCTCTGCAAATGCAGTAATAGGCCTCCCTAGATCTAAGTACCCAACTGTACTGTAGATAGAAGCAGAAACTCATATGAAGAATTTTTAAATTCACGTTATTCACCTTCAACACCACTCTGGTCTGTTCATTTTAAGTAATAAGTTTAGCAGTAAATGACAAATTTGTCTTGCTCACAGCAGGGCAGTGGAGGTACAGACTCAAAAAAAGACAAACTGTTTTCAATATAATTATCTTGTTCTACCTTAATATGGCATGACATAGTCACCTATGGTGGCAGTGACACACATTCTGGTCCAGGAGAACATTTGTCTTACTCTGTTCCTGAAAACTATGCAAGTAATGTAGTCTTTTGTTTCCTTCATCTACAGAGAGTATTTTTCAAACTCTCTTAACACCTTCCTAAAATACAATCTGAAGCAGGACACACCGTTTATACTGCCTGCACTGCCTACAGAGATGTACTTTTTTGATTTCTTCATGACACTTTAACAATAAAGCATTCTTTCCTCTTCAGCACATGAAGAACTGTGTTCAGATGAATGTTTATCATCACATTAAAAACCACCAAGAAGTTATTGCTTTTCAGCTGTCAATTATCATTCCCTTAGAGGAAGCAAGACTCTGCACATGTGTTTAAGACTGTTGGATTGCAAAGTAAAATGGGTTTACATAAACCACTCAGCAAGCATATTCAAAGCAGGAAATGACTGAAAAGGTTCAAATTCTCAAAATCTCTCCTATCACTTCCAGAGTTGCAAACCACCCTCATCCCAGTGCCCACAGCTTTTAGAATTTCTCGTCATGAAGGCTTCTAAATTACAAAGCTTTAGCTTTTGAAAGAAGAGCAGACTTGGACGCTGTTTTTAAACCAATGCATTCCTCACTGCACTTTAAACTAGAACTAAGAATTTGAAGAACTGAAACAAAACTTCTGTCAACAATTTGCTCCAATTTAGCTACAGCTGTTTAAACAGAGCTAAACTGATGTCACTCTCAGCCTATGTTCCTTTCCTAAGTCTAACATGTTAAGCCATCAATGCACACAGAATTTAATTCCTTAAACTGATGAAATTAAGAAGTGTTTACCTGTCACAGAAAAGCCACTTATCTGTCATTCTTGATTTTTACAACACACAGCAAATAGGGGTGGAACAAACCAGTAGCCACAATCAGCAAGAGATTCAGAATGAATCAAAACACTAATCATCTTATAACAGTCAGCATGCTTCCTTAAGGAAGCAAAGCACCACACACAAAGATTCTCAATCACAAGCTAATTTCCATATTAAAAAAAGTTATGAGCAAATTTTTTGAAGTTAAAAACTTAAGAGGTACAGTGAGAAAGACAGTTATGGTCATATAGATAAAAATCTGCACAGTACTTGGATCTCAGTGATGCATAGAACATTCAGTTTCAGTTTTCTACTTTGTCACAGAAATCAAGTTATGACACCAAGTTTTTTTACATACAGTTAATTTAATATATTTTGACATGAAGAGTTCATTCTTACATTTGTTTCTTACATATTATGGCACTAGAAACAAGTGTGACTAATGCTTTCAGTATTTCTGTAACAATTTTTTGTGAAAAGTGAAAAATTCTGATAACTATCTATCAGAGACAACTTCAGTAAGTCCACTCAAATTCATGAGACTAGCATGCATTGCGCTGAGAGGGCCAGAGGGGAAAACGACTGATTCAAGTCCCTTCTCATTCTTTACTACTAAAAAGTTTCATGGGTTTTTTTTTTTCAAATGTGAAATGCAACAAAATGTGTGCGAAAAGTTAGTATTCTTATAAACTATTTTTACTGCACACAACTGCTGGTGTATCATCAATTCAGAAATTTAAGAGATACTTTTAAGCAACAAAACATATTTTTTCCAATTCTTTTTCCATCAGATAGGTCCCCAAACTAGTAAACAAAGGTTACAAACATTCTAACATACAATTACCACTTTGGAGGATCCAAATCCACTGAATATGGATCCAGGGCTTATCCAGGCAGACAATCCATTCCACGTTCCATTAAAGCATTACCCATCAATTAGACAACTGCAACTAGATATCAGTTTGTTTTGTATAATATACAATGTTTTATTCAAACAGCATCCAATAATATTGTAAACAAAGAACCTGAAAAATGTAACTAAGAATGCAGGGAAAAAAAAAAAAAAAAAACAAACAGAAAAAGTATAACTATTATATTCTGCTCTTATTGAAAAATCTCTAGACAGGTGGATTATAACATCTCTTGAAAGCATTTTGGAGGCTATTACAGAGCATGTGCTCAAACTACAAGATGAGCAGCATGTTGATATTCACCCCCTGCCCAAGAAGAACCTTACTGATACAGCATGTACCAAATTTAAATACAACCTTTATTATAAACAATTAAAACAAGAACCAAAACAGTGACATCACCCCATTCACGTATTGAGCAGATCAGCACTTTCTCTCAGAAGAAATGAAAAAGAATCTGTACATTCTGGACACCACCACTGAGAATATAGCATAAGTCATGCAGACTCAAGTGTCACACGCCCCCTAGCCCCGAAAAGTGTTTGCATTTCAAATTTCAATTCCTCTTTTAATGCCTTGGAAAAACTCTGGTTGCTTTTCCCTTTGTCTCTCTGAGGCCAATCTAGCAGTACACTTTTGATGATTAAACTGTCAGTCCATTGATAAGCAGGCAGCACTTTCAGCAATTTGTCAGCACTCTCGGTATCAAAATTCAGTCATTTCTTATTGCAAGACCAGCCTGCAAAACTCCTTGTGTTGTGGGCAGTTTAAGGTTTGCATCAAACGGACTTCAAAACCAAATAGAGCACACTCATCTGTTCTCTTTGTATAAATGTCAACAGAAAGCTTTTAAGTGCTTCATTATTGGTGGAACATTGCAACTCGTGTTTTCTAATCTAGCAGCTTTAGTATGCTTGCTTGGCAAAGAAATACTTGTTTTTATTCATCACAATTTTAACAGTCTTCACTGTTAACACCAGCACTGTTTGCTACTATTGCTGATGCAGCAGAAATAGCAACGCCAGCAGAAAACCAATTTTTAATATTGTGCCACATGGACTTGTACCCCACATGCTTCATCAGTGTACAGACTGAAATGTTGGCAAGCACTTACTCTATCCACCCCCTGCTATTAATCAGTGAAATGCCTGAGCATCAGGCAAACTATATTCCCATCATCTTTCTTTCAAAAACCAATGCAGAGTAAAAAAAAAAAATTAGACAAATATGATCAAGCATGAAAGCTGATAAAACAGACAGTCCACTTCTGACAAATTTTCATACATCAGCAGTTTTGGTTTAGAGCATGACACAGAACTCTGACTTTTAAATTTAAAGTAATGCATTTGTTTCTACTTACTGAAATGTGCATTTACGTTATTTAATATAATGATACGTCAGAATGGCCAGGACAGGTCTGATTAAAAGTCCATCAACCCTGCATTACATCTGACAGGGGCAATCTGCATTCACTTAAAAAAATAATACAAAGATTAAATACAGTCTCCTCATTTTCTCGGTAAACTCAAAAAGCTGTACATTTGAGATTAAGTTATGTGTGTCCTCATATCCCAGTACTACACTCCAAAAAAGCTAAAAATCTTTAACATAAAAATCAGTTTAGAAGTTCCTCAGAGAATAGCTGAACAAGCCCTTCAGCTTGGTATCTTCAACTATCATCATCTAGCAACTGACATACACTATCCATCCACATTCAATTGAGTATCTTTGTCAAACTGAAAGCTTCTTGATTTAATTAACCAACAGACAGAAAACAGTACAACTAAACAAAGAGTCAAGGAAAATTAAGTGTTTTAAAAGTCAACATTAAAAATCAGGAAAATGAATCCAGAATATTCATCTCTTTGTTAAGTCTCAGCATTAGATCAGTCTTACACAATCACCCACGTAAACTAAATTAACATACACTGTTCTGCTTGTAACAGAATTTCCTTACAACATGGGTTAGATTAACAGCCTCAAACTCTTCAAAATGTTTTCCACTAGTAAAGTCCCCCAGCACAGCATGACTGCTGAAGCAGATTTGGTGGCTCACATTCACATCAGGTTTAATTATTATACTTTTAAAAATCTTCTACTCTAGCTTCCTTTAGCAGCAAGTTACCCCCAAATACTTAGTTACAAGTAGCACAGTTACACATACAGCTAGCTACTAAATTTATTTAAGATTGTTGGTTGGTTGTTTTTTTCCATACCCGGTAGAGTGAATCAAGTATTTGGCACCTAATCATAATAATAAATGACTTGAATATCTTTGATGAAGGAGAATCAGCAGTAATACAATTCTGTACAAACTAACTGTGATCAGAAAAATGAAAGGAGCCATCCATTCTATGAGATTTAAACAACAACATTACTTGTTGCTATTTAAAAACATCAGCTTAACAGTATCAGCTCAAACAGACAGAACTTCCATGGTTTTAGTTCCTCAGCTGTGTATTTTTCAAACAAAAGCATTTTATCTAGGTTTACTGTCCATTTTGTAAATTGTCCTTTGTGAATAATGCAGATTGACTGGTCTGCAATGGACTTTCTCTACCCAGACACTATTCCATGCTCCCTATGTTTAAATCCTTCCATTAACAACAGAGTCAATTGCTGTCCAATTTCTACAGGTATCTTCAGCATATGAAATAAATTGTATTTATGTTGAACAACTATGAAGTCATGTAATGGGAAGCTCTTCAGTTAAAGCCAGAAGGACATTCTCTCAAAAAGTATACTTCAGAAAACAGTAGCCTAATTCACATCAGAATTGCCTCGGTATCAGCAAAGAAATCCCACACCCTGTGCTATCCTCCCAGTATGTGCAAGGAGTGCCTAAAAGTGAAAGGCAAGGTGCTACTTTACAACCCTTAAAACAAAACAAGCTGATTTAAACAAATTCCTGGTTGAGACCCTCCAAAATAATCAGCTTTGAAGTTTAGTGGAGAATTAAAAATTCTAATGGAGTTATCTAAATTTCAGTTTTGTTTATTCTTGGAACTGAAAGGAAATCAAATTGTGAAAACTACTAAAAAAACAAACTACTTGAAAGAACTGAATAGCAGCACCATTAGATTCTTTCCTGCTTTCCAAGGGTGCATCTTAACACTCACCGTTTACAAAGACCAACATAAAGCACATTCAGGTTATTTTCTCAATCTTTTGGAAACCATCCACAACCATCCTCCACAGAGTTAGCAATTACAAGAAAACATTCCACTGGTTAATGCATTCTTTGTCTTTTGTACAAAAGGAGTAAAGGCATTTTTTTTACTTCAGTGATCACCCCAAAATAATTGACTATTCACTAACACAATAGTGTCATGGGAGTCTTCTCCCTGTTCTACTGTTTTAAGGCCAAAGTAAATTTCCCACATCTGAGGGAACACAAAACTTTGTGGCTGAAGTGTTTCAGGAACTGTTGCAAAGTGAAGATATATATCCTATGTTCTCTGTCAATTTTTCACATAGCTCTCTATCAGTCTTTTCCTTGTCATAAAACTGAATCTTCTATCATATATGCACACAGTGATAACCTGATACATGAAAAGCTAGCCACCTAGACCATACATACATAGTGAGTTAGAGGGGGAAAAAAAAAGTCAACATTAGCTGATTAGTCACAAAGAATTAACATTATGCATTTTTAACTTTAAAAGTATACTATACTGCTATTGAGATGCTGATGAAGACACTTTATAATCATAAAAACCTGGATTTTAGCACTAAGTTTTTGTGCATGTGACATCTAAAAAACTGTGATCATTGGTTATCAACCAAGGAATTTACCTAATACTGCAAGTTACGAAACACCAAAACCTGAGAAAGCAAATATATCTAATCATAAGCAAATTGCTTAGTTATAAAGTGAACATCTCTAACGCTAACCTGCTAGCATATCAAAACAAAGCTATTCCAATATTTGTAAAATCAATGTCTCTACATATACGAAGTACTATTTCATAAGATGCTGACCTGACAGCTTTCACCACTTCAACTGGAAACTAACTCACTTGAAAAGGACTGACTAGTTCCTCTCATTCCCAACTTATCTTTTTTTAACCAACCATATACAACAGTAATACAGTCCCACTTTTAAACACACTGCCCTATGCTGGCTCTGTCAGGATTTTATTCACAAGACTCTAAGAAAGTAACAATTTTTGGTTGACAAGCACCAAAATTGACATTGATAAGTTAGTCATCTACCACATTAAATACATTAACTATATTAACTAAATGCATTAACTGCTCTGACATTAAATACATTATCAAGATGCACCATGCAACTTGAAACTAACTTTTAAGTATTGGAAGACTTCCCAGAGTTAGGCAGTACACAAACAAAATCTCTACTTAATCACAATCTCTATTTAACACATAAGGAACACCGTAGCTTAAGAAATACAATAACACAGTTGACCAAACTACAGCCCTAAATTAAGTATTACCCACCTGTGTTAAAAGATTATACATGTCCAACATATATTTTAGCTTATATTTATTAAATTACAAAGCTTAATTAGCACAGGCATCAATACTTAATATAGCAGTAGTCAAATATTCCTGCATGTGGTAAACTGACAGATTTATCCATTACATTATTGATGAACCAAAGTTGGTTTAGATTTGGCTTTCATAAGTCAAGAAGATTTCAAAGGAGATGGCCATCAAATCAAGTTATAAACCTTAAACAAACAGAAGAACAACAGATTTTATTTAAGCTTAGATTTCAAAACAGGCGACTTTGATGAAGTAATGGAACTTGTTAGCAAAATCATCTCAACAGAGGTCAAAGATGAATGTTGGAATGAGAAATCTGGAAACTGGGGTTGAGACTATGAAAACCAAACACGTTCTCACGCAGAAAAAGGCTCCAAAACTTAGTTCAAGAATAAATATTACAGCCAGACACATTAGTCCATTGGTACTACTATGCCAAATTTCAGAAATGTTGAAAAACTTAAAATACTGGCGTGAAAGTCTGTAAAGCATGCTACAAGTTTACCCAAGTTAGACTGTGCTAGGCTAACATAATAACTATGAGAGTGCTTAAGAAAACAGAGCAGTGCTAAATTGAGTTTCCCATGCAACACTCTGCATGGAATTGAACTAAAAGGAAATGGTGATTCCTAGAAAAACTCTTCAAGGTATAAGCTTAAACAAAGTGACAACAACTGTGTTAAAAGTAGAACTGATTAAAAGGAGGTTAACCAAAGGTTATGGAAAACCTCATAAAGGGTTAATGGAATCATCTCTGAAGAATTAGTTAGTGAAAGTGGAATCTCACTGTGAATTGTTAATGTTGCACAACTAGGAGGTTCCTTCCCCCCACTCCCCCAGCCTCGAAGAATGTTCTGTTTGACAGGATGCAAAAGCCTTTATCAGTCACACACTGATCAAGAGGGACCAAGCAGTGACAGCAGTGGAAGAGCAACTATCTTAACTGATGTAGCTCAGTATGATATTTTCAATAAAGAATGGAAGAATTGCATGAACAACCCTGTTAAAATGCTGTATATTTTGGTCATCCTCATTCAGAAAAAAATTCTGAAAATATGAAAGGATATTTCGATCATGTAAAAATGGACAGCCACTCACAGGAAAAAATTAAGAGGTTGGCTTGAAAAAAATAAAAACAAAAAAAACCCCTGAGAGGTTTGCTCATTATCAAGACACTGACAACTGCCATCAGAATAAGAGTTAAAAAAGCAAAACGCACTGTAAAATTAAACAGATTTTAACTGGCCAAAAGTAATTGTATCAGTAAAAAACAAATTCTGAATTTGAGACACATGATTTTGGAAGGACCCACCATAGTGAATTATTATTTTGTTGGGTAAAAAAAATTAAATCAAAACATGATCTGTTTTCAGATAACATATATGATACATAGCTTGGGATAGGAATTCCTTATGAAAACAGTCTTCAAATTACAACAAATTAGACAGGCACACACCAAGAAAGAAATAATTCTGTATGCCAATGGTTTATCAAACTGCTATATGACCCACACTTATCATATGTACAGCAAGGTTAAGGTTTTTTTCTCAAGCACCAGTCTTAAAAAGAACCTATTAAGAACACTAGATATGCTAATAAATTCACTTTTACATTACTGTAAATCATAAATTATTATACAAGCACAATCAGTGACAGAAATTTCTATATGAGAAATAAAGTAAAAAATTTTAGTTACATCATTTAATACATTAACCAAGGTGTTGAAAGGACAAAACAATGCTTGTATTTATGCTAGGTAGTACATACAGAAAATAGCACTGCTTAAAAACTGTCACTGTTCCTCTATTACAACTGTTAAACAATTTCACATTGAAGTGATTAAGATAACCAGTCAGCTTTGAAAAGCTGCTCCTTTTTCATCAACCTAGAGGAAAAAAAAACAGTGTGCTTGAGTTCACTGCAAACACATACACCTGAATAATCTTCTAAAAGATAAATATACCTATGTAAACATGGTTCTGCAGGGAACTGAAACCTGGCAACAATCAAACTAAATCTTACACAACTGAGGCCTCACTTCAAGGTTAAAAAAATGGGCTGTTTGTAATTGTCATTTTTACTAAACCCGAGTATTTTTCCAGACTTGAACGTAAGTTAAGCTGAAGAGACATATTAGGATACTAATCTTACTGTTATCCATCCTTTTGTACCATGCATTAGTTCAGCCATCTGACTCGACACATTACCAGCAGGCAGGAAATCAGCAAGGCAACTAACTTTTTCTAAACATGCACAGCCAGCAAAACTTTAATGAAGAGAATCAACTACCACTAAAGCATCAACCTCTGATAAAGTGAGAACAAGAACATTGCTACTTAGGTTTCTTTTACTGCAATGAAAGGTACTAGCTATTATTTGTCCTATTTTATTGTTATTCCACAGAGTGAAAGGAATGTTCAATCTAACTTGCATTTGGGCATGTTAAAATATACTTCGTCCATCTTTCAAAGTTTCATTTCCTTCAAGAAAGAGTAAAGTTCCTCAACTACAAAAAAATCCATTAAGACTATTTTTACACAATGACAAAATCCCATTGACTATCAGAAGCACAGGTAGATTCACAATCTTTTTACTCTTCTATATGATAAACAGATCCTCACTTTTAAAAAACTACAGTGTTATCTGCTCTATTAGGTGGATTCTTACTTCAATAAACACAGAACCACACTCAGTTCCTTCAACCATAACAGAGCTATCACTAAGAATAATAAGACTGTAGATGGCCTGCCTACTCTGTAAACAGTAGCAAATATTTGGTTAGTGATACTACTCTTACCTCTGTAAGTAATCAGAATAAAATAGACTAGGCTGGGGCTTCTGATCATCCTTCTTTTCCATTTTACACACAATACTTGATTTGCATGTAACATCAAGCCCCCATTAGGCAGATCTGCCTTGACAGGTGAGGTAACCATAGTCAAAACTGCCCTCAGAGTATCTTGGTGAGTTCAAGTCAAAACTACCTCGAAGACATCTTTGTAAATGAACATCACTTTAAAGGTGTATCAAAGGTAACTTACACACTTTGCCACAAGATCCCAAGCGGCATGGTTATGTAGGCTGTCACAACAGTAATCAACTAAAACCTAATAAGACTAAACTACAGCCTTTACTCGGAAGACATCAATGCACTTTCTTCAGGAACACGAAGAGATTAGTATTTCTTGATAAATTTCTATTAACTTTTTTAGAGTTGCACAATGTAACTATCCTGGGAACTATGACAATATTCTCACCCTTGATTTCAAAATACATACCAAAAGTGACATTATTAATCGAAACAGCTCTTCAGATTTCTAATCCACAATTATTATTACTTATCAGTAACAATAATTACTACTATTACCAGACATTTAGGCCCTGCCTTGAGACAACACATCAATGAGGTATCACCTTCAAGAATATGCACAACACTTCTTTTCATGTAAATAAATATACACTGTCTTTGTCTATCTATACCCTATTACATCTTTAAGTTAATATTCTCTTGTTCAACACCAAGAGGTATTTTCTAAAAAAAATCTGAAGGAATTGCACTTTTCTGGGAAGTAGACCTTCATGAACAATCTCGTGAAACACCATAAAGAAATCAATGAGAGTGCTTGCAAATGGGATTTTTTTCCCCTAAGATACTCAAAACAATTGATTCTAGAACCCGTATCTTGAGGTTGAGTATTTGTTAAAATACTCACTGAATATAATTAAATTGAAAACTGAATATACTTATAGCATGCCTTGGTGTACCTTATGAAAAAAGCCAACATAACTTTATAATGCACTTGAGGGCACAAAAGTCTTGTTTAATAAGCATTCAGGGCCTTTATGAAATAAATCTTCTCTACATAGATGATTGGAGGGTGGGGGTGGATTTTTCTCTGTTTTTACAAGAAATTTACTTTGAGACACCAAAATCCAGCAAAATATGCATGCACAGCATAACAAAACCACAGATGTGTTAAGCAATGTATTTAAGATAATTGACAGGTTCTCACGTAATTGTGACTATTATTCATGAAGCAGAAATATGATCATTTTTTCCTCTTCCTTACTTATCACTTGTTTCCTTAATAAGCTCATCATTATTCTACAAGTCACCTGTGATAGTCACTCAAATCCACTAGCAAGATGGTAGGATACTGAAACTTTCAGAGACAGGTCTGGTCTTTGCTGCTTTGCCAAAAAAAAAAAATTTTTAAAAAGTCGTTCAGAGAACTGCTGCCTGAGATTCCCCAGAATCAGAAACATCACTCTTCCTGTGAGGAAAAAAAATCATGCCTGAAAGTCCCCATCTGTGCGCATCTTATGGATCAGTTTTGCTGCCACAAAACAACTGTACTCATATCTGGCAACTTGCTAAATTCAACCAGTCAGCTATGCTGGCATTTCTACATTCAAAGACCTCTGCCACATGAAATAAGATATTAACTGACAGCAAAAAAAGATACTGTCCAGCAGCAGAGCAGGAATGAGAAAATTTGCCTCTGGGTTTCACAGACATTTCCTGACAGCAAAGACATGGCAAGACTCCAAAACTTTGGGTATACTCCAGGTTCTGGAAAGCAGTTTCCTCTACTAGACATATGCTTTTGCCCATTTTCCTCATCCCAAACCCTCTCCTACTCACAAACTCTTTTCTCCGTAGTCAAATCCCATTTTTTACCTATGGTAAAGATATGATTATTCATTCCTTCAGTTCTTTGGTCAGTTCTAGTTCCCACCTAACGTTCCTTTGTACCTCCAAACAGTCCACAAACCATGAAGGATGGCTACATCACCTGACTTTTTCATCCAAACACAGCATCTCCCTGACTTCTTAAAAATCAATAAAATTTCCTTCTTAAAAGCTGAAATTTCAGAAGACAACAAAGCAATTGCTCGCAACACAGGGAAGAGAGTTCCTTCTCTCAAATCTATTCCCCAGACCCACTGAAACAGACAGCTGCAATTACATGGCCATCTCAGGTTGGAGTAAAACATACCTATCCACAATAAGATAGCTCAATACAAGAAATTGGATAGAGGTACAGCACATACTCAGCAGGATAGTCTTTTTGGACATTTAAGTGCTCAAATGCAAATGTGCAATTTGTCTCATCTGAATCTAGGCAGACTGCTAGACAAAATGATAAAAGCACTTGCTTTAGCAACCTCTCAGTGCAAATTTTTTAAATGTGTTTTTTGTTTTCAAATACTAAGACTTTTTTGCCCATGTTCATTCTTGAAGACTTTTTCACTTTTTTAATTGCAGCTTTCAGTACAGTTCAGCCTAAACCACACACTTGTCATGAGAAGTTTTAGGCAACTCTGCAGAGTTACATACAATACAACAGGTCATTTAGCGGAACATATAATGCAACCTTAATCCTAAGTTTTATCTGAGCTACTTTAAAGATGTATGACAGCACAGCACATTCCAGAGGTTTACATTACATAATTCATGTATTTCTTCAGAAACACGCCCATATTCTGGATGACTGAAATAGGATTTCAGTTTATGCACCAAAAATACTATGATTACTGGTATCATATTAACAGTATACTTCTTTTCAGTGTGATACTGTTCAGTACCAGATACTACAGTGAAAGATAACATCACATTTGCTAGCCTGTCCATAAAGTCACTATCTGAATGTTGTTTCATGATTTATCTTATACATTGTAAGGAGACACACACCCTACACCACTCCCCCACCCCTCAAAAAAACTACAACACACCTACACACAATCAACCCTCCCCACCCTCCACCCCCCCAAAAAACACCAGCATCACCATGCTAAAATGTATTTCAACTTTAAATAAAAGGTATCGAAATGGAACAAAGATGAGGTCTCAACTACGCAGCAGTTTATACTACTGCTTTTAACATTAATTATCTAGAACTATATTCTGCCCGAGCAGATGAACCATTGCTCGTTAAATCACAGCCATGCACAACTACTAATGGCGTATAGCTGAGGCTACATTACCAGAAGCGAAATAAAATTTTAACACCTACTATGTGGAATGGGAGTAGGAAAGTTTCATCTTCTTCCTCCATTTAACATTCAAGACTTGTTTTTATAAGCTCTGAGTACAAAAACAACCAAAACCTGAAATAGCCTTTCAAGCTTATGTTTTCTCCTAGTCCATCTCTTTCCCTCTAACTCTTCTCTTTCACCCACCTGTTCCCACATACTGGCTGCAGGGAGAAACAATTCTCTTTTAAAATAATCTTTGAAGCATAAAGAAAAAAAAATAGGCAAATAGTCAATCTCCTCCTGCCACTAGACTTTCAGAGCATCTAGTAAGAGCTTGACTGCTTTCAATTACATTGTGCTGTGGGAAAAAAAAAAAAAAAAAATCAACAACACAGAAACAACCACCAAACAAACAGAAAAACCCCACAGAACAGAAGAGTGTAGAAGAGCTTTTTTGGGTCCTCTATCCATCACTGACACTTTAAAAACTCGTTTCAATGTGATTTTCTTATAGAAAATAGAACCAGACTATCACATCATAAAGTGTTCTTGAAAGTACCAACAAGCATTCTAGGTAGAGTTTATAACACTCCATACAGTGTAGCAAGGAACTAGAAATACAAAGAGTAACACTAGTTGTAATTACTATTCAAAACAGCCTGGATGCATGCTGAACACATTTCAGCTTGCCAGGAAAAGATTACGTGAGTAATTTCTATTAGTTTCCCTCATTAATGTGATGAGTATTGAAAAGATCTTGCTTGGTAGCTTGGTATATTTTTTCAGCTTTGAAAGGCAGCAGCATTTTTGGTATCAACTGTCATGTTCCCTTCTCAAAAAAAAAAAAAATAACAGTAACTGCAAACTGCAGCTGTGCACTTCAAACAGGGACATAAATACTGGGGGCTTTGCACTCTATTTAGGTAAGTGGCTGCCATGATCCCCCAACTTCTCAAGGAGTAAATTTAAAAAAACAAACAAACACCCCAAACACCACCACAATATTTTTGGGAATCATCTCTGACACCAGCAACATTTCCCCTTTAGATCAGGTAATGAAATTAAAGTGAAGCATGAAGATATTAGTGATTGCATGATGAAGGAGGAAAAGCAATTTATTTAGATATCTGGACATGTTTTCAGACCTTCCAATACTGGGAGGAGATCCTAAATTAAAGTTTTTAGTTGGTATTGATATGGAAGCACATTCCACAACAATATTAAGAGAGACCTGTGTATTTAAGCAACCTACTTCTCATGTTTACGAAGACTTTCCAATTTGTTTCAAGACTGTGAATCACCTAACTTGCATTGGAGAAACTTACTAAAATTTACTTTGTTTCTGGATTTCAGTAAACTGAGTTTTGCCCACTTAGAGAAATAGCAGCAATCAGTAAAACTGGGAAGTAAACTCAGTTTTCCCATCTCCTTCCCTTCCATTCTTGCAAGAAAAATAATCAAAAGGCAAGTCTAATTTCATACCCCCACTCCAATGCTTTAGTTTTAAGCAAACAGTACTAAACAATATTCTCTTTCAGAAATCACCTGCTCCTAACATCTTTCACATCTGGTCAAGAAAGGTAAGAAGTTTAAGGTAGGTTAGGGGGCAGGTTTGGTTTTAAAAACACTTCAATTAAATACTAACAACAACAAAAACGAAAGTAAAATTGGACACCCAAATTTTTCATAAAGATTTCTCAAAATACATTACTTCCCAATTTAACAGATTTTGGTCCACAATTAGATGCACAGATAATTCCTAAACTTGGGAATGACTAGATGCCCCACTTAAAAGTCTTCCTTAATGACAAATGCCAAGATACGTATTTAGGGACAAACTGAAAATAAGAGCTTTAAAAATTCAGTCAATAAAGCAAAACAGAAATAAACTATGAATGGCAAGGTTGCAGTAAACAATACTTATGAAAGCTATGAAATGTTAGAATAGATTGACACTCTTCAGGAAGACGGGAATATAAAATGTAGCCAATTAAATCCAATGCTACATGAAAAGTAAATTGCATGAAAAAAATTATGTGGTCTCTTATACATTATACTAACATTCAACAGTAATAATTCAGACAAAAGTCCACACCATTCTGAGTAGCATAACAAAGACTTTTTTTAAAAAAATAATAATTTTGGGAACCCTAAAGAAACATAATGGAAAATAATAAACAGAGCATGCTGAAAATAAAACAGTGGTTACCATTACAGAGTAAGTGAGCAGCACAGAACACATATCAAAGTTTAAATAAGACACTTAAGTGTCTTCATTGTAGTTTATATTGCAACAGCATCAAAACTTTTTGTACTGGACACTGTACAGAGAATCTCTTGTTTTACCTCAAGAAAAAGCTCTTTCTGAAAGCTTATAATATAGGTATCAGTATGGGAAGTACAAAAATGAGGTGAACATAGTCAGTGCAATGCATCTGGTTACAAGGAGAGACCTAAAAGAAAAAACTGTTTACACAAAAGATAAAGAAGACAAGATAGGATGAATGGCATAAAGAAAGTAAACCAAGTCAATTTTCTGTGTTGAAATGAAAGGTGAAGATCATAGTGGATGAAACAAAGGCAGCGAAAGGAAACCCATTTTGATAACATACACACAAAACTGCCAAACTGCGAACATGACTTACGCAATTATAGGAGATAACCCCAGTGTAATCAATGTTATTAGAAATAGACCATACAAACTCGTAAGTGCACCCCACACAGAGGAATAGTGACAAGAAGTTAGAATACCCTCCTCTCTTTCCTTGATGGGCATTTGCTCTGTGTTCATATATGCAATACAAACAAAAGCCAGTATGAAAAAATTAACTTGAAAAATCGATCTATACCAGAGTGCTCAAAGAAAATGCATCATTAATCATAGATTGTACTGAGTAACATGTTTCTACTGGCCATTTTGTTACATCTTACCACTAGTTGTAACAGGAGTTGCAACTCCTTTTTAAGAGGCTATGACATTCTTTGTGATTTTCTTAGGTTTTAATGTCTGTTTGGTTTTAATCTGAAACTTAGGAAAGATGAATGGCAACACAGAAGCTTAAGTCTACAGAGACATTTCATCAAGAGGAAGAAAGAACAGTGAAAATAAGGCTAATCCTAACCAAATGGAAGATCCAAAGAACTATCACAGTGAGTGGTATTAAGTTATTCCTGCTCTCCTTTATAGAAGCAAAAAATTGCATAGTTAAAAAGGCAGCACACCACTCATCCCAGAAAAGAACTACAGATCTTGAGAAAACTGTAAAAAATAGAAAATTATGACATTACCAGAAAGTTCACTGCTCTAAAGCAAAGAGACTGCATATCCCAAATTATACACAAAAGTCCAGAAGTCAGAAATCTGGACCACCAGAAGAGCATTACTCCAAAAAAGAAGTTACTAATCTTAACAACACACCGCTGCTGAAAAATGAAGTCATCATGGTTTGTTCACCCCAGCTGCATAGTTCCTTAACATCTCTCACACCAGCTCTGCCTTAAGTAAGCCAATTCAACTCACTGATCAAGCAAAAGACTATTCATACATTTTCCCCTTTTTTTTTTTTTCTTCTGATTAGCTTTTTTCCAGGTTACTGAGCTGAAACAGATCACTGAAGAATCCACTAAATGACAGAATTAGCAGAAAGTAACAGGGACGACTTCCCAAACAAGAATCTCCTTTTTGCATCATCAAGCTACTACATTAGTTCAAAATCATCTTCCATAACTTTTCTCCAAGGTTTTCCAGTAATTTAAAAAACAAACAAACAAAAAACCCAACAAGCAGGTCCTACAGTTATTTTGCAGTAAACGGGTTGGACATAATCTCTTCTTCTGTTAACTCAGCATACACATTCCAGTTTCAACTCTACTCAAGACCTGTATTTAGTCTTTCCTAATCGAATGAGTGCCTCTGAATGCTTACAGTCAGAAGGCAATAAAAAGCATAGGAACAGGAGTGAAAATTGTACCAGCTAACACTGGATGTCTGTATATATCCAAACTTGTCTACCTGCAGTAAAATAAGAATTCTAAGGAAAAGTTGGTCCCTTTACAACAAAGCGAGGAAGTCCAGATAATGCCTTCATTTGTATCTACTGCAGTCTCAAAAAACTAACACAACATAAAATGTTATAAATGCTACTGCACATTTCTCAAGCAAGTTAAGCCATGGTTTTTCCGTGATTAGAAAATAATACAGAAATTTATATAGAAAATATATTTATTCTACAGAAATTGTATCCTGTATTTTCTATAGAAAAATAGAAATAATTGAAAACGGTCAAACGCATTCAAGAACTGGTCAACCATTTGTTTTGTTTTGCTACAAATATATACTTTAAGCAAAGGAATATGGATGATCTACTCGTTAACTACAGAAATGGTATGTGGTAGACTTAGAAAAACTGCCAGAGTGAGGCTCAGCTGCTTTCACCACACAACTACTTAATAATCCTTATGTCTTCTGGTAATATAGGGCACTACCTCTTAGGAAGCTTTACTTTACTAAAATAAAAAAAAAATATTTTTTTTTTTTAAATCTAACAGGATTGGTAACAAGTTTGATTTTCTAAAGGGCAGAACAAAGTTAAATCAAGAGCAAGAAATGAGCAGTTCCTGTTTCATATACTTGCTAAAAAGATTCTTCATGTCGGCCCTGAAATCAAGTCATATTTTACCTTTGAGAGTTTTACCCTAGGGATCACATAACCAAGAGAATCATTCTAGTACAGACCATACTTCTGATTTAAGAGGACAAACTGGACCAATGAAATATTTGAAAGAACATCCTTACCAGATTTTTCCCAATGCCACACTTAATGTTTTGCCATTAAGTGTTCCTATTCTCTTCACCTTAAAGACAGTGTCAAAAATCAACGCTATTCATTCTTGATTCTGCCTGAACACTGATCACCTCTCAAAGCACTCAAAAGAGCAGTCCAAAAGTGTTGCAGTGAGGACACTCAGTTAAGTTTGCAATAAAAGTATATATTTCTAAATTAATTTATTTGCAATTATTTCTGTCAACAGATGATAAGCATACCATCTTTTAGTAAGCTCCCTAAAGAATGTTTTGTCTTCTTTTTTTAATATAGTGCTTACCATATATGGGAATCATATTTGTAAATTCAGTTCCTAGTTATCATATAGGAAGAATATCAGCATTTGGCACTCCTAAAAACAAGAGATTAACAGGATGATTTGTTGAAATGTATCAGTACCAGCAATTTGTAAAAATGCTGTGCCTCTACCACAAATTATGTTACATACTATTAGAGAAAGTATCCTATTTCCAGTGAGACTTCAAGACCAGTTAAATCATTTATGTCACTGCTTCTCACATCAGTGTAATGCTGCAAACAGCCTTCAAATACATGGATATGCTTTTTTAAAATCTCAAATCACATTAGGGTTAAATCTGACATAAGGGGAAATCTGTGAAGCAGTTGACAAGTTTCAATTAATTATGCATATTAGGTCCCACTTTATAACAGGAACAAACTTCAACCTAATAAAGGAATAGATTTTTCCAAAAGCCTTAGCATGCAAAGTTTAAGCAGCAAGGTCAATTTTTTTTTTTTATTAAAAAAAAAAACCCACAACACAACACTGTATCTAGATCTTAAATAAAGGAAGACTGAAGTGTCATCCATCTAAACTAAACAGGCCAAGCAAAATACCCTGCATTTCCTATGTTCTCCTCAATGTCGAAATGGGTGGATAAATTTAAAGCCTGCTCTCTCAGGAGTTGCTTTATAGGCAATTTTCTCCCAGTATCAAGGTCTGCAATTTCCATTTGGCTGCCAGTTTGCGATTAAATTCATCACCTTTATTATAAAAATGTGCTGCACTCCACGGCCTGCTGCACAAGAATCGTAAGGAAGACATTTTTCACTGCTAACAGCAGCATCATTCCGAGGCAGCCATCACATCCATTCAGACATTAGCGTCTCCAATGTAATGCAAGGACCTATCACTCACACGAAAGAGCCCTAACAGCGGGTATACCTTAAAGGAAGTTCTCCACAGGTGGTACCTTTACTTCAACTTTTTCAGTAAAAGGCACCATTACCTCCTATATTAAGTGTTTCCAGAAGTCAACACTTTAAAAACAAATATATTGGCAGTAAACTGGTCTACTTGCATTAATCAAAACATTTCTGAGAATAAAATCAGTCCTCATATTGACTACATCTTCACATACACCTTGCACTCCTTACTAAAATATATGAAATTGTCTTAAAACATTTGTATTTTTTAGTAAGCACTCCACAGGAATTTTTTTTATGTACGCTTTCTCTTCATACTAAGTGTCCCTTTCTTTCCCACAGATGTTTTCAAATTTCCATTGATTTTTCCCACATCAACATGACCTACTTTTCCTTAAAAGTTTTTGGGCAAGCCTGGAAAGTACTCAGAAAAAAAATACTGAATATTCGCTATCTCTTGATATGGAAGTCATAGGAGTGGACACAATTCAAGCCAACTACACTGTATGTTTTAATGTCATCCTCAGCTAAGAATCAAAAGAAATAACCTGTCTTCATTTTGCTTATTTTTATGAATGCTACCTGAGCTAAGGAGAATGTCATATAAAATTTGTACTTAAAAACAAAGATATACTACTGGAAACACAGAGCAGTAAAGCTACCAACAGGAATAAGAGCCAACTAAAAGCCACATACCAAATTTTTATGAAGCAGGAGAGTTAAATTTGTATTGGTTTGTGCTTCATTGAATAGAAGACTATAAACTACAGTAAAACAACGGAAGACAATATGCAATCAGCAATTAAAAATATTAAGCCCTTAGTATTCTAGTAAAAAAGCACAAGAATGTCATTTTAGCATGTGAAATAGCTGTATTAGTCACACTGAAGGATAATCAAATTGCATTAGAAGTAACCAATCCATGTGCACAGTACGACTTAATTTCACATGTTAGCTTAAGTATTACTCAGTTGTATTAACTAATGCTGCATTTCAAAAGGTACCTTTCTCTCACACTGTTTTTCAAAAATACTTTGTTATCAGATAAGCAAACAGTATCCCTTACAAAGCTGACATGTCTCAACAGTCAAACTATCCTGTGGTATCTTAACTCCATTTCACTTTATGTGGCCACATAAGTGAAGATAATAACATCGGAAATAGCAGTACTATTGATCTGGACAATTCTTACATGCCTTTTTAAAACATAAGAAAAATATGTTAAACCATAAATCTCTGATATTTAACTGGTTGAAGTTAAAAAAATAGGTAAATCACAGGCACATATCAGAAATTATTACATCTTGCAAAACTGAGATGTTTTGCACCATATCAGATGGGCAACATGAAATAAAACAGAAGTGCCATCTAGACTACAATAGCTAATAACAAGGATGTATTGCATGGCAGTAGCAGCAACGTAAATTAGAGAAATCATCTAAGAAGCCATTTCATAAACATGAACCCTAAAAATCAAACAACCAAAGGCTCTTTAGCCTATTTGTCTATAAAATTAACTTACATTTTAACTAAAACTGCCAAACATTTATTCATATTGCAGAATACTACTAGAAACTTTCTTTTGGCAATAAAAAAATGGCATCTTGTCACACTGTAATTAATTGGTTTCCACTGCAATGCAGCATAGAAAGCTGATTTCAACTCAACTTTACTGAAAACAATAGCTTGGTATTTGCAAGCTGAAGTTCCGATTATTTCACAGCCCAGTGCATTTAAAAATTGGCACATCAAGTTCCGGGACTATTAGATGAAATTATCAACCAGATAAGATAATGCAGCATCAGTGTTTACCTCTTGCTATTACAGCAAAAGCTGAGATCAAAGCTTTTCTAATTGAAACCACGATGAGAGAAGGATTACTGTTTTATCAAAATCTGTAGAATTAACCAAATGTGGTTTATTATAAGGGAAAGCGTTCTGCATGACACCAACAGGTATCAGAAGACAGGCAACAATCCGCGTTAAAAAAATTCCGTATGCAAGTCTACATGATGATATCCACCATGTTCCATGAGTTTCAATTACTGTATTTTAAGAATAATATTTTTTTAAAAACAAAATAGTAATTTCATTTTTGCTGTCAAAATGTCATAATAAATGTAAAGTAAATCTATTTTAAACTCAGAAAGTTTTAATGAAAATACTTAAATGTAAAAATTGTAATTTTGGTATTACTAAGCTACATTAAAATATTCTTAATTCATAAAGAGAAACGTACTTTGATTAACTGAAATGTTAAAACTGTCAGATATGTGAAGTCTAAAACAGTAGACCCTCCCCCCCTTCCCTTTGGCTTTACAACTATAGCAATCTTACGTATAACTTTTAATTACATTAGAAAAAACATAATTTCTAATCATATTAAATATTGTCTATAGAGACAACATTCATAACTGGGTAACCTCTTCATACTACTATAAGAGAGAGGTATTAACTAGTACCACTACTACACGAGAAAGAAGGGGGGGAGGGGAGAAGCCTGCATCCGTGTCTAGATACGTGCATGGTAGAAACAGAGAATATCAAAACAAAACTAATACTTATTTTACCAGCCTGGTAGCCAAGATCTCTGCCACCCGCAGAATTAAAATGTTGAAGATAATATAAATTTTTACACAGTAGCTACAGAATCAGCAGTTTTCTCTTTTGCTGACAAATTCCAGTGAGTTTAAGAACAGACTCTTTTAGGAACAAACTAACGAGTCAAAAAAGTGCAGCCCACCATACAAATTAAGCATCCAATATTTCAGATGAACTCTTAACTATAAAGCACACGCAATTTTTTTAACAAAATTTTATAAGCTTTTAATACAATATGGATTTGAATTACACTAGTCCCATCTATCTTAAATCCACCAGAAAGGACCTTATAAATTAAGACTTTATATTCAGGATTAACTTAAAAGAATGGATTTACTACCTATGGAGGATCTGCACCTGGACTTAATGTGTTGAACAATGTTGTAAATTACATCCCTTTTTTTTTTTTTCCAAGCTCATTCATCACTAACACCAAACAACAGGTCCTATCAGCTCACAGAGCTGTCCATCGGGGGGGGGAGGGGGTGTGAGGGTGTTGGGAAAAAAAACATTTCCTGAAATATTTACAGCTGAAGGTACTTCAGCATCTGGAACTTGCTTTAATATCCTTCTTCATGAAAGACAACCATGTGGCTATTTTAATGGAATTAAAATTGAAAGCTACAGATGCCCTTTAAAGACAGTTTACTGCTGAAATTAATCTATAATAGCATACCAAACAGAATTTAGTAGGTTACCTCTCTTATACCTACTCTTGGCAATTAGTACCTTAATATTTTGGAGCTCCAGTGCTGTAAACTGGACTCTATTGATAAATATAATTAGATTCTCTACATCTCATCTGGTGAAAATTCCATCATACTCACTAGCTCAGTAAAGATGTAAGAGCAGGAAGTCCTAAGAAAAGAATAGACGCAGACAGGTGAAACAAGTTTCAATTTACATAATGGCAAACACAATTTGTTTTTGTGATCTCCTTGAAGTTTCTGGTTTCAAAACTATACTTTGGCTCAAGGACAAGGACAATTGCTATAATGAAAACGACTTTAAATCGGTGGTCTTCAACCTTTTCTACTTGCAGACTAACAAAAAGTTCTCAAAAGAGGTGAAGGCTCAGTGTAGCCTATTTAAATCTCCCAACAACAGACTTTCTTTGTTATCTTCATCAACTCTTCACATACAATGGGTCTGCAAATTACGGACTGAAAAACACCATTCTGGTAACTCTCATTGCTTTTCACTTGGCTCCACTAGCTTTGCAACAGAAAAGATGCTGTCTACTTGAGAGAACATGGTCTCTGAGGTCTCATACCAAACACTATTTTGTTTTCACACAATAGCAAAATATAAACCCTTAAGAGTTAGGTTTCAGAAGAAAATCTCTTTGATGTTACTTCTTGTGCAAGCCGATTGCAGTTTCACTGATGGTTGCTGCAAAACGAAATATGCCTGCTTTGTAATTCTTAGCTATGTCAGAAAAGGTTAGGACAAGGAGTGGCTAGAGTAGCTCAGTGTGACAAGCATGAGGAAAAATAGTATAGATTAAGTTAGAAAAAGACAGTATACGCAGAAGAAATCTTCATTAGACTGTACAAACATTAACTTCAATATAAAAGTATCTCCATCTCTCTTAAGAAAATGTTCTGCCAAACAAGATGACTCGAACCAGCTACTTCAGAACTCATGCTACAACACTTACTGACACCTTTATATCTCAGCTTTATTCTGCTTTCCTAAATCAAGTGTAGTGTATCATCTCAATGTTTGAAGGCTAACTCAAATTGTTGTATTATTTTTGTAAACGGGAAACATTTTCTGAGCAGAAAGACATTTCAGTTCAAGATGCAAGTACTTCAAGAAAACATACTCCTGTTTTTTCTGCTCCTTTCATATAATGATTTGATTAATTTAACAGTTTCAAGATCAACGTACAATACCATTTTTGTAGTTACTTATACAGTAATATGTTCTCAAAATGTATTGTGTCCTTTGTGTTAATTTTTTCATGATAGTAATATTGATAGGTGCATAGTATTTGCATCCATATTTGTGGCATTTCCATTAATTAGCTTAACAGCCTGGAAATTATCCGGGTTTCACTGCTAGCAATATTCATTCCTTCACCTTCCAAGAAAAAAGAAAGAAAAAGAAAATAATGTTTATGGCAGCATAAACTGTTTCAACTATATATATATTACATACTATGAGTACTAATCCACAATTAGACTAGGAAAAAAGCTCCTTAAATGTTAGCGCTTTATTAGTATCTTGCATTTGTATCTGAAATCTAACGCTAAGAGCACATAATAAAAGTTTGAAGAAAGAGAGAACACAACACCCTTCATTAACAATAGCTCAAAACTTCTGGCAACCAAGTTGCTTAATCCAGAAGACAAAAATATAGTAAAAATATAGTTTGATCTGTGTAGCAATTTATACTACATAAAACATACCTTATACTATACTAGTTATGGCTATTGTATGACATACTGAAATACTTGTCTTCAATACTGATTTCAGTATTGAATTCTGCTCAGGGCTGAGAAAGCCTGTACACATACTTTGTAACCTGCACATGTAGGTTTAGTTACCTACAATAACTAAACTGCCAGAAAAAAATCCATACAAACAGCTCCCACAAAGTAAAGAACTTGGAACATTATTACTTTAAAACTTTTCTCCATGTATGAAGTGGTCAACATTTTGATATAACAAGTGGTCAAAATCAATTCTAGCACAAACCATATTAAATGGGATTAGAAAGACCTACGCACATTACAAAAACCACTTAGTTATGCTATTACATTGATAGAAGCAAAAAAAAAAAACAAAGGCAATTTTATTTCTGGTTTGACCCCCTTAAATTCACGACTTTATTCTGAAAAACAAAAAAACAACAACAACAAAAAAAGACATTTAAAACTGAAAGTAACCAGTAACTGAAGTAATTGGAATTAACCAAAGCTGTGAGATCTAAGAAAGGTTAATGCAAAACTTGGTGCAAAATTAAGTTCAGAATAAACTAAGTCTGCCTCAAAGTTAACTTATCCAAATTTTTATTGCCAAATAAGGTTGCTGAGATTGCAAACATCAAGGGAAGTTTGAGTGTCTGTCTTCAAAACATAACTCACGTTTATCAGTCCTAAAGATTGATGCAAATCTTTTTCAATAAGTACAAACTAGTTGCCCATCTGTCATTTTATGCTGCTCAATTTAGTAACCTTCCTGAATTGCAGAAGGGATGTTTCTTTTCTACTCAGCCAAGCAAAGGAGTGCAGTCCCTCCTCACTTAATTACCCAGCATACACCTAAATACCAACTGCCATCCCTCAACGGTCCTGTGTTAGCTGTAGTGGTTATCTACCACAGCATCCATTTCTCTCCAATTCATCATCGTCAGCTTTCTTGCTGACACTCCTCAGAGCTGCCTAGTTGATGAATTGCTCTGTTATTCATCCTATGTTAATCCGAACCTGACGCAAGAATACCTTTCTGAAGATGCTTAACAGTATTAAAACTCGGTACTACCAAGTGCCCTCAGTGTGCATTAAACCTCCCATTTGGAACCAACAAGATTCCTCATGAATAGTTATGAATAAAATACAGTTACTAAATCAATACGCACTAGGTTTATGTACCCCATTACCTACAGACAGAGCTTCCACACAATTCCTTGCTTCCCTGGAAGCTACACCCAAATTATTAGAAATTGGAAGTACTTTGATCCATATAGCATTTTACCTCAATTAAAATATATTAAGTCAATATAGGCAAGTTTTTCCCCTCCTACCTCTCAAAATATCAGTATATTTCTTAAATACCACAGGTGTCTAAAGAGTTCTTTAAAGTTCGTAAGTTTAATAAGCTTTTTTCAAGAAAGCTTGTTGTATTATTTTTTGTTTCTTCCAAGGTGGATTTGATCTTTAGATATTTTCTCCAGATTTTTTCCCAATAGATTGTATTAGTCTTGTCATAAAATGAAAATTTATCCACAGGGCATGAACACAAAACACTGCAAGAAATTTCAAAATATGATACTCAAATCTCTGTAAACATGTTATTACAACAGCTAAATATACTTCCCTTCTAAAGGCAATTGCAGCCAGTAATTTTATACCTGAGCAAGATGTTTTAATACACATATAATCAGTCTTCCTGATAGAATCTTGCTTAGAATTCATTTCTGATCCCTATCATATCATCTGTGCCCAGATTTTGTTCAAGTCTATTTACTAGTTGAGCACAAAGTTGACAGAACTATGTGAAAAGCAGGAAAAAAAGAATCCGTATAAGGAGTCTTGCTTCAGGTTGATTCAGAGGCTGTATCAGATTTCCATAAAAGCCTCGAGTGATTTAAAGAAGTAGTAACTCCCTTGTAAACTGACTGCATATGAGCCTCTCTGACTATACCTGTCTTTACAGATGATACGATACTTAAGCAATTAAGAACTACCAACAACTTGTCCCTACCATCATCTAACACGCACCATTTTCTCACTGCACCATCTCCACAGCAAAAGCATCATACTTTAAACAAGACAGCTGGACCTATTACAGCATTTTAACCTTCAACTTTAATACACGAACCAACTGTTAGAGAACACACTTGTCAACAGATTATACATATAGTGTTTAGGCAAAGTTAGTTTGGCAGTTGGGGGGTGGGGGGGGGGGGGAATGAGGACAGTTAGACAACTTTTTTCAAAAACATAAACATGTCCATGATAATTTCTGATGTAGGGGTGCAGCTCATGCTCCTTCAAAATGAGACAAATGGAAACTAACTAAAAGCAGTATGCACAGATGAGCAACACTGCTCAAAAGCAAACTGCACTGGGTCAGAGAATTTTTCCTTGTGTTCTCCTCATCCCCATTCCTGCAAAGAAACCAAAGATATTCCACAGCAAACAGAAGTGGATTTGGCTTGCTCTGTATCTAAAAATTGAAAATTATGCATTAACTTTTGATACAATTATTTGCAGGTTATTAGATTAAGCTGCATTAAGAAGAATATTAACCAATTTGCTACTGCTTCAAAGTCTGATAAATAAATGGAAGCATTATGCAACATCAGCTGAATGTTTTAGTTGAGTTTAAATATATTTAAATATATAAACCAGAACATTAAGTTTTTATTAATACTTTTGCTAGACGGATCTGTTGCTTACTTTTAACATTTCAGGCATATTCCATCTCCTAGACACTCATGAAGAAAATATACTGCAGTTAAGATAGGGCATTCTGACCAAGTAATGGTTACAGAGATTTCTAAAACAGTTCTTTAATCTGAATTAGACAAAACAATAAGGTTCATTATTTCAACAGCTGAAGGATTTAAAGAATTCAGCAAAGTCTGGCTTCCATCTAGTGTCAGTCTGAAAACAATCACATCCTTAAAATTTTGAATGGACCAGATGCACAGTCAGTTGACATCAATTAGGAGCTTCAGACTTTAAAGTAAATGTTTAAGTAAATGTACTTCTCTCCCCAAGGCTCTGCTCTACATCTTCAGTATTGAGCCACCTCAGCCATTGTGCCAGCACAACCACTCTGAGATCACATATGGCAAGTTCGATTACAGCTCTGATCTGTCTGAAAAGAAAGCCAGCACTACACAAAAACAAACTCAAAAAATCCCTGACCAGTCCAGAATATCAGCTGACCTTTTAATCCAGAAACTGATCCACCAGATAAGGGTATAAAATACTGTATTATCCTCCCCCGCCTCTGCTCTGACATCAGCAGCCGTTCTAATGCATTACCCATCAGAACTATGCCGACGTAACTTTCCAGTGAAGTAACAAGATTTTAATTATCATGCTGGGATTTTTTTTCTTTTTCAAATCAAGTCTTAAAGAAGCATAAACATTTATAAGGTTATATATAATTAAAAGTGTTAACTGCCCCACTATTAATATGCTCAGATGTCAGTCAGTTATCAAATTGCTTCATGGTTTATCCCCTCTAGGAACTGGCATCCTGAGGACTTTCCCAGCTCTGGCACTTCCTGGTGCATTGCAATGAAGTTACAAAGAATCGAAGCATCTCTCTGCTACACCCTGTGCTGGAAACACAGAAAATTTTCTCTAATCCACTAAAGTATGGCGTAAACTACAAGTATTCAGGTACAGCTGCAAAACAGTAAAAAATATTTTAAAAACTGATTCAAGAAAATTGACTTCCAGTATGCTGTTCAACCAACTATACATCACAAAAAATGCTGAAAGAAAACCCATTAATAGCTACCTATTGCCATTTCCCTTCAAGAGAATGATTTTTTGCAATGAACTGAGAACCAAAATTTATTATTTTGATACCAAGTATAAAATCAATTCTCAAATGAAAAGTAATTGAAAATATCTTTTCAATTTTTACTCAGTATTTTAAACCATGAGAATAAAATTTAAAAAAAAAAACCCAACCTGTTAGCATTACCACACTCCTTCCAAGCACTAACACCTGCTAAAATAACTGCAGAGTATCAAAAAAGCTTCGACTTCCAGTACCGGACCCAGACAACAGCAGTTTAATAACACAGCTGTCTGAATGGAAGCACTTTAACTTGTGCCATGTTGTTGTCATCTCAGACACGCAACTAGCCTGCAAGAGTCACTTTTTGAATAGAAACAAGAATAACACCATGGAGGGACAGCTCTACTAATGAAGCTGGGTATTATTTCTCTTTAAAGTTGTCACGGTTGCTTTGCTCATTCAAGCATAAATTGCCTCAAAAATCTAAGCGCTGCTATTAAAAGCTAACTCCACTTCTATGAAATGTTTCAAATAAAAACAACGTTAAGAAAACCAAACCCAGAAATTAACTGCACAGCACAAGGTAACACGGGATGGTTTCTCAAGTCAAAAGTAGAAATGTAATGTTGCTTAACTTTCAGCAACCCAACTCTTTGTCTTACCAGAGCAAAGGGATGTAATTCAGATTACAAACATTACACCTATCATCTGTTTCAGGATTCAAACAACAGCGCCTTTCAAGGTCCTTCGCAGACCTAGATCCTCCTGCTACAAAGCCACAGATTTATCTTGCATGGTACTTCTACTGACCTCACCAATTGCATTAATCATAATGAGATTAAAAACACCAGCAGTTTTACTATTCCTACTAGTTTTCTTAGCACTAGGTTATTAGATTTCAATAAAATGTCAAAGTCAACAGAAGATATTCATAAGACGCATTTTGAATAAAATCAATACAGGAAAATTCACACAATCCGAATGAGAAGTTGTGAGTTATGTTTCAATAAAGACAAGGGTCAGTGAGTGAGGGCATTTCATTACTTCACAGCTTTCCTGGCAAGGCACTTCCCCCATCTCCCCCCCAACATTCCATATAAGCAGTCGAATATAAACCATCGGTCTCCATAGCAGACTCCCGCTGTACTTCAATCAGCCTGAGCTGTCAGGATGGTCTGGTAATTGATGTTAACACAGGTCTACCCTGTCAGCCACGCAATATATACCAGATCAGCATCTAATAATAACATCTAATTAACAGGATATCTGCATCAGTATGCATCCAAAAAGGAGAGCATTTTGAGGTTACAGACAGCAATTAAAGACAATTCAAATGTACTTGCTTTTCTACCGAGGTTTACACAATTCAAAACATTGTAAGTATCCCATTGCTGATTTGGCGTTGTTCAGTATACTCAGAGGAAGAAAGTTTTAATTGAAGGAGGGCTGAAACAGATATCCTGGTCAAAAAACTTACTGAACTCCAAAAGTAACCACTCATTTCATGTTCAGCCTTCTCTTCACATGCACAGCGCTCAAACACCAGCAACTTTTTTCTGACTTGACCTTTTCTCTTTTGACGCATGTAAACTTCACTTTCATAATTCAGACATTCTAAGTGCTCTCTTAAAAATCTATGAAGTGTTTCACAGTTGCCGATTACTGATTTTGTTTTTTTCCCACTTTATTATAATATTAACCAACACACCTTCAGTTTTTCCTTTGTGCTTTATGAAAGCATCATGTGTCACTCCCTAATCTCATCAACACTTGGCCAGTTGTTTCTAACCGTAGCAAGAAATCTTTATATGACACTAGTCACTTTGGAGTCTATTGCATACAATTTCAGATGAGGAAAATGCAACTCAATTCCAACCTTAGGAACAAGTAACACTAAACAAAAATGATACAAAATTCAAACAGGTCTGTTCCAACTTAAAGACAAGTCAGTAGCTCTTGTACAGAACTAAGTCTACTACAGTTACTGGTACTTTAAAAAACCCTCTGATGACTGACATTTTAATAATCAATTACTGGTAAGCAACAGTGAACAAACTGCTTTCAAAACATGAGCTTAAAATAACTGCTTTACTAACTTAAAACTTTTATCAATCAAAACAACACTCTTTTTAAGTTACATGCCAGGTGACTGCAATCCTATTAATGTTGCAGATAGAGCTCCAAAAATAACCTGTTTTAAGAACTGAGCTGTTGCAGGGAGGGGGGAGAGTTTTGAATATTTTTCCCCCAGCTAAAAAAAAAATAAACTTTAAGTGCAATGGAGCTTTTGTTTTGATGTTATAAGAAGCTGCCAAGGAATTACAAAAAAAAAAAAAAAACAACACACCACACCAAAACCAAAACCCACACCTCAGAACAACTCTTATGAAGTTTTTGAACACACAAGTTCTAGAAGCTTTACAATCTTGTTATTACAAGACAAATCATAAATCAGAAAAATGCCTCAGACCATCATCTTAAGATTTAGAGATGATTAAAGAACCAGATTCAAAAGAACACTATTGATAAACAGCACACAAACAATACCCAATGCTATTGTTACATGCTGTTTTGTACAATTGTAACATTACAACTCAAAATTTAAAAATTAGTCTGAGACTCTCTGGGCAAATACCTATCAAAGCCTTTATTTTATCCTAAAGAGTATTCATCTCTTAACTTTGCATTAAGAGGCACAGTTTGTAATGAAATAATGGGTATTTACTGCAAGATCTGATACAACTGAAAAACAGACATACTAATGTGGCCAATGCCCCTTCATCAAATCTGACAAGTCAGCAAAACCCTAGCTAAGCACAGGCTACGTTTACATAATCACAAACAATAAGTGCAAAAGTGACTAGGTGACTTCTCAGAGAGAACTTATTTACAACACCAGAACACAGTTCTTCAGTCCTAACTCAGATGTTTTTCTTCAGTCCTAACTCAGTCCTAACGCAGATGTTTTGGTTAAGACAGTGAGACTGACACGAAAACGGCAGTTTTGGGCACCAGGCTCTGAAAGTTCACATGCACTTTTCTCAGTGAGTACACTAAAGAGAGAGTGCAACATCCAAGAAAAAATTATCCTCCTTAATCCCTACCTAGATGTTTTTACAGCTAACTTTGTTATAACTGCTAGTCAGAAAGAGGCAGCCTATTTGACACGAAATTAGATTTATTTTCAAAAACTAGATGCATGGTTTAATTTACATTTAAAAGTAGACACACTTTTAAATTATCTTCAACACAAGTTTGACAGGACGGCAGAAGTTTTTGAGGTATAGTTTACAGAGGAAAAATGAATTCCTGATAAAGTCTGCATCAAAAGCTTTTTAAAAAAAGCTCAGACCGCAGGTTTGGTCTGTGTACATTCTGATCAGGTACAATATTCTGACCACTTACAAGTTCAAGAATAAAAAAACACAAATATAAAAAGTACACTATACAAATCTCAGTTAATAGTTTAGGCATATTAGTTCACAATCTGCCGAAAGAATAAAACCAAAGTACCTCGTTAATTTCAACAGGTCAGAGTGCAATGGGCAAGTTTGAAATGTCCAATTTACCTTAAAAAGAAATAGTGCAAGTCGAAAGGCACAACTTTATTCACTTCCCACAAGGGGATCATTAAAATACATACGTTGTCAGAAAAAACAATCTAGGTTAGAATCATAAAAGTTAGTATCTGAGAAGCTGAAGAGAAAAAAAAAAAAAATCAGGTCATATTTGATGGTGCAAACAATTACAGGAAATACAGCCTATTCCACACTCAGGAAGAGCCCTCTCTTCCCACAGGTTTGCACTAGTCTGATAAAAACAATCCGGCTTCCTAGTTATTATGATGTGCACTTTTAAACATCCTTGTTAATCCACAAAAGCCTTATTTACACATAAGAAGTTGAAAGCACACATATGCAAAAATATCTGTAACCTAAACAAAACTGTGTCTTTCATATTTTATTATAAAGTAGCTCTTTAAAAAAAAGCTTCCTCTCTATACCTCTCAAATTTAAGCTGATCTTTAAATGCCATAAGGCAGAGACCATCTACTAAGCTAAGCACTAAAATTTTCAAACATCAAACACTAGGATAGAATTCAGAAAGGAAAATGTGTTTTGGATAATACACACAGCACAGAAATGGGCCAAAAAAAAGTAGATTTACATTCTGAAACCTAACCAGATTAGATGTACTGTTCATCTAAACCGGCAGGTCCATTTCCCTATCTTGTTGCATACAATTACAAGAAGTAATCACAACACAAGCCCATCTGAGGTTTGTTTTTAAATACTGGCATGTAAAAACAAATAAAAAAACCCCTAGCATTCCAGTAGTAAAAGCAATCCCATGTTTTATTTGTTTGAATTCTTAGGGCTGTGACTTCATTTCTTCAATTTCATCAGCACAAAATAAAAGACAAAAGCTGATCCTAATATTATTATTCTCAAGCATAAACAAAACCTTCAGGGAGACAGTCATATAGTAACTAAGAAAAAAACCCTGTACCTCAAGCACAAAACAATAAATTAGAAGCAGCAAGCCAAACTGCAGGAGGAAGGAGCAAAGAGGGAACATGAACACTGTAACTTTATTTTTAGATTAGATATATAAATCTACATATACATGCACCTGCCCTTAATATTTGGCATTCTCAAAGGTGCCATGAAACAACTGATGAAACTATCAAATATTATACTTCTAAGTAAGCGTTCTAAACCTTGCTGACCTTCCTGGTAAACCTCTGGTTTGCTATTGCTAAACCCTTCTGGAGGATGTCAACGTAGCATATAGTTCAAGATATTTAACACAATGCCCCTCTGGTAACCAGGATAGGTGTTTTACAGCACAACAGTTGTTCCAACTTCTCAACTGTCCATCGTTACTGACTATTCCACCTATGTAATACTGTGTGTAAGCATACCGTATACGTAAATCCATGCAAATATAAATACCTGCTCATCCACAAGTATTTTGTCACTCTTTGGTATCTTCTAATAGATTTCTTAATTTCACTACTCAAGTCAGTAATGGTGTTCAGAGGCCAGTCTCACGCCTCAGAAAAAAAATAACTGGCGCCCCTTAGTGTTCAAATTCTGAAGTCTTGAAGCAATTTACTAGATTTGCATGAAACATTTTTTTTCAACATTCCAAAAAGTTTTCTGCCTCCACAATACTTCCACCCAATTGCCAACGTAAACAGGAAAAGCAGAAAAGCTTAAAGGGATAGCAGACTTCTTCCTGAGACTATTTAGAAACACAGACTGTATTTTATTTGTCTTTTTAAAAAGAGTGTGAAGAATAGCTCCAATACAATCCTTAAACTTTTTCAGCAAGAGTCTCCACAGCTCTCGTTCTGGAACTCCAATACTTCACAAAACAGATTTCCAGAGCTTTCAGTATTTAAAAATATGTCAAAAGAGGTAAGGATTTCAGACATTCCTTTTTCAGTGTCCTTTTCATACAGGGAAATGTTTTTCTTTCTTTTGTTCTCTGACCAAAAAAAAAAAAAAAAAAAAAAAGGTTTTGGGCCTCCTCTGGCCAAATACATTACGTTGAAGAGATTCAGCAATTTAAAAATCCAACATCATACCTCTGGAAGGCTCATTTGTGCTAAGAAGGAGTCTTCTCAGTCAAGTTTCTTCTTGATGTTTACTTAAATCTAACTATTCTGAAGAGGTTGTTTGCTGTGGTGACCAAGAACATAAGTTTTAAACAGTTTTACTTTTCATATCTGTATTTGCTCCAATATAAATTCAAACTTCACCAAGAGTCTTGAAAATAAAAATAGAATCTCTCATTATATCGCTTCCCACAGTCCATCTTTCAGTATTCTTCACCGTTTTTTTTTTTTTTTTACTCCTCTACCATTTATTTCAGAAAGTAACATTTTCTCGATATGCTATTTTTTGTTGTACTACAGTCACTATCTCACTTTTACAGTCTTGGGAGAGGGCGGGGAGTTTTTTACCAAATATAACCAGCTCTTTCATCTTCCGAGGTCAACAACTTCCCAAACTTCTTTTAGTGAGGAAGAATACGTCCAGAAACAAGAATCCTAACTCGAAATCTCGAAATTCATTATTTCATGCTAAGGATCCCAACAAGTTGAAGCTGTATAAATAATTTATGGTTTTATGACACTCTACAAAGCTACCAAATACGATTAAACAAACAGGTCTAACTCTCCAGAAAGCCTAGGTTTACACTGGTAAGAAAGGAAATGCTTTTACCAAGAAAGCCTGTGAAACCAAGCATAAAGCAACTTTACAATACTAAGAGCAAGTGTATCGCCTTATTTTTAACACAGTGGGTCTGGCTACTGTAGTGGGAAGATGTATGGGACGCACTAAGTTCCCACCATATACTTTTTTTTTCTTTCTAAAATGCGACTATTTGTAAAAACGCAACCGTAAAGTGAGCTATTTGGGAAGAGGGGGGGGGGTGGGGGGGGGGTCAACCCACAGGAGCGGCCCCTCGCCCCTCCGAGGCAGGAGCGGGGTGCGGGGCGGGGGGCGGCAGCGGACGTCTGGCAGGAACAGACGAGGCAATGTCGTAATTTCTTTTTTTTTTTTTCCCCTTCACTAAAGTCACACGTAGTCGTCTTTCAAGTTAGTTTCTTTAAAAGGTAAGGATAGCTGAAAGCAGAATTTGCTCGCTTCCCTCGCAATATAGCAAAATCATAATTAATTTGTGGCCAGTTTGGGGTGGGGTAGAGCAGGAGCTGAAGAAAGAGCTTCCCCCCCCCCCCCCCCCGCCCCGTCTTAGTCATTCAAGTTCAAGCAGCTTCCAGAACAGCCAAATCTCGAAACCAAACACCCTCCCAGCCCTGCCCCCCCCCCCGCCCCGGGCCCTCCGGCCGGGCCGGGGAGCGCTCCCCGAAGGCGCCGCCAGGACCCCTCGGTGCCCGCCGCCGCGGGAGGGGAGCGCCGCGCCGCCAGCCTGCCTTTCCCCTCCTCCCTGCCTTCCCCCAGAGCACATTCCTGAGCTCCTCTCCTCGCTCCCTCCCCTCCGCGCCGTAGTCACCCTTCCCCCGGTTTTAGCAGACGGTGCGGGGAAGGGAAAAAGAAAAAATAAGGGGGGGGGGGGGGGGGGGGAATAAATAAGAAAAGCCACGGAAGAGCGGGGACCTGCGCGGCCAGGGCTGTCTCTTCCCCCTCCCACTCGCTCCCCGAGTCCCCCGGCACCACACGGCAGCAGCCAGGGCGGGGAGAGCCCGCACTTCCCCTTTGTTTTACGCTCTCTCCCGCCGGGGGCCGAGAGCGTGCGGAGAACGGCGGGGAGAGGGAAACAGGCCCCGGGCTCCCCCCGCCGCCCGGCGGGGCTGGGGCGGGGGGGCCGAGCAAGATCCCGGGAGCGGCGCGGAGGCCCGGGGAGGTGGAGGGGGGGCGGGGGGAGGCAGGGCAGGGCGGCGGAGCGGGGGAGGGGGCGGCCAGGCGAGCGCTTTTACCTTCGTCCAGCAGCCTCTCGAGGTGGTTGAAGATCCCGCAGAAGTTGGGGAGGCTGCTCATCAGCTTCTTATCGTTCATCAGCTGCATCAGGTAATCGGGGCTCGGCTTCGGCTTCTCCTTGGTTTCCATTTCCCCAACCATATTCCAAGCCCGCGCAGAGACGGCGAGCGCCCGCAGCAGCTCCGCCGAGCAACGCGACCGCGGCACGGGGCGCCCGGCTGGCTCCGGGCGGGCAGGGAGGCGGTGGGGGAGGGGAGGGGGCGGGGAGGGGAGCTTCCCCGAGGAAGGAGGAGAAGGAGGAGGATTCAAATCCGGAGACAAACGCAGCCCCGCCGCCGAGTCCGAGGGGCCGAAAAAAAGAGGAAACTCGGTAGAAACCCCCGTGCGGGCTGCGCCCTCCTCGCCGGGCACAAGGACCCGCCGCCGCCGCCGCCTCTCGGTGCCGCCGCTTCCCTGCTCCGTGCGCCCTCGGCCGGCGCAGTCCTCGGTGTGTCCCCCCTCCTCCTCCTCCTCCTCCCGCGCACACACACGCTGAGCCCGGCTTCTCCTCTCGGCGCTGCCCCCTGTCTCCGCGGCGGGGGAGGGAGGGGACGAACGGGGCGGGCGGGCGCTGCTGGCGCGGCTGCCGCTTCCGAGGAGCCGCCGCCGGTGTCTCTCCGCTGTTGCCGCCGCCGCCGCTGTTGTTGCCGCCGCGCCGCGCCCGGCGTGTCCTCCTCTCCGCCTCCCGCCCGCCCGCCCGCCCTCCCGCCGCCGCCTGTGGCTGGTGAGTCTCAGCCCCGCCGCCGCCTCCTCACTTCTCCTCAGTTCGCTCCGGAGTTCGCTTCAGTTCAGGCTGCGCTGGCAGCAGCAGCGGCAGCGGCGGCAGGAGGGGAGGGGGCAGGGCCCGCGGGGGCGGGGACATGCCGGGAGGCGGGCCCAGGGGCGGGGCGGCCGCTCCTCGGCGGCGGCGGCGGCAGCGCCGCTTGGCGGAGCCGGCTGTCGCTCCCCTCCGCTCCGGGGGCCGCTGGCGGCGCGGCTGGGGGGGAGGGGGGCGCCGCTGGCCCGAAGTGGGAT
The DNA here is from genome assembly GCF_047716275.1 of Strix uralensis. Taxonomy (NCBI): domain Eukaryota; kingdom Metazoa; phylum Chordata; class Aves; order Strigiformes; family Strigidae; genus Strix; species Strix uralensis. The sequence continues at coordinate 78,045,881 of NC_133974.1, read as the reverse complement.
TTCTTTTCCCCCCTCCCCCCCTCCTCCCCACGGCCACGCCCCCTCCGGGCGTCTGCGCGTGGACAGGCGGCGCAGGCGCGCGGGCGCGCAGCGTCGCGTGCGGCTCCCGCGCGCCTCCCCCCGCCCCGCGGAAGCACGCGCACACCCAACTCTCCTAAACAAAGTCGCGTTACTTCAGCTATTTCGCGCGGGGGGGGGAGGGGCGGGGCCGGGTCACGTGCCCCCCGCGGGGGCGGGGAGAGCCGCCCCGAGGCGCGCGTGCGCCCCCCGCTTACACGGCGCCGCCGCTTCGCGCGGGCACGAGCTCGCGCGGCAGAGGGGCGCAGCGGGGGCGGGGGGGCGCGCGGCAGTTGGCGGCGCCGCGCATGCGCCGAGGCGGTGGGCGGTGCGCGTGGCGGAGCGGCGCGAGGAGCAATTTCTAATCGGTAACGGGGCGCGGGAGGAGCGCGCGGCGCGGGGCTAAGGGGCCATGGCTAGCGCCCTGGCAGCACCCGGTAGCCCGCCCCGCGGAGGGGGTGGCGGGAGCCGCGCTCCTCTCCGCCTTCCCCCGGCCGTCGGCCCGGCGTGCCGCGGGAGCGGGCTGACGGCCGCCTGCGGCCTCCGAGGGGTGCGGAGCGGGCCCTGGGCCGGCCGGGACCGGAGGAGAAAGGCGGACGGTGGTGGCCCGGCCCTACGCGCGCCCCTTCCCCCCTACGCGCCCGATCCCGGAGCAGAGAGGGCACCCCCGGCGCTGCACGGCGCCGTGCCCCGGCCGGGCGGCCCGCCCGCCTCGGCGCCCCGCTGCAGCCGGGGCCGTCCTCCGCGTCCCGGCCGCGGCGCTGCCCTCCCGCCCGAGCCTCGCCGGCAGGCAGCTAGGCGCCCTCTTCGCTTGCAGGGCAGCGCCGTGTTTTGGCATCAGCCGCGGCTTGTTTGACGGGTTTGGATGGGAGACGTGATGGGAGCAGCAGTACCCGGCAGCCAGAACCAAAATTAACGTGCTCCATCCACTGTAGCCGCAGATGCAAAGCAGCGCGACGCGGTTGCTTGTACGTATTCCTCCTTCCCCACGCAGCTACTTGGTGTTCTTACTTGATTTTTACTACTTAGGTCGTCAGAAAGCTTTGATGCAGTGTTCAGTAGCTTAGTAGAGCTTGTGTTGCAAAGCTAGATGAAAATCGCTTCACGCTTCATTTAGTTCGCTGAAAACAGCCATTTTTAATAGGACTAGGTGTAAAGTCTAGCTATTACTTGAAGTTCTGTAAAAATTCAAATATATTTTCAGACGTTGCGCACTGTATTTGAAGGAACTTTAAGTAGTAGGTTAATCGCAGGGAACAATGCTTCCAAAACTGAAATGAAGCACGGACCCGTTGTCGTCTTGACAGATGCACAGTTTTATTGGGTATTGTCAAGCAGTGTTACTCTACTTTACCTGGAAGGTGTGCATTGACGGAAATGTACAGAAAGTGTAGTTCTCATAATAGTAAAAATGCCTGGGATTATTGCATTCCTTTTAGTGTTTATTGTATTTTTCCCCTTTAAACATGTAGAACTCATTATTTGGACATAAGAATTTTTATTTAATTTCAGGGTTTTGTTTACATTAAATAAAAATGAATGGCTTATGTAAGATAAGTCAGATTTATTGCTTCCATCATTTTAAAAATGTATATTCAGCAAGAAAATATTATCTTTGGTATCAAAGAAAGAGTAGCAATGTTACAATCTGTTTTTTTTCAATATAGATTCTTAGTCCATCAATAGCGTGCCCAAAGCACGCCGCAGTATGGCTATGGATGATGAAACAATACAGTTTCTATTTAGTAACAAGATTGTCTTTGCTCTTTCCCAACCTTGTTGTAAAATTGTGACAAGGTAAAACACAACCTTATACGCTTAACAAAATTGCCATCCTTTTATTCACCGTAGATCAAAGATGATGCATTTTTGTAGCCCTTTATTTGCTAATTTCTAACCAGTGAGCGAAGGCTCTTTTTAACCCCGAGAAAACTTGTTATTGAACCCTTCAATTTAATTAAGGGTATCTGTCAGATGGCAGGCTTTCATCTTAAAATTAGATGAACTTAGATAATGTTAGAATAATTGTTCTGGACTGCTGATTCTCACAGTAAAAATAGCATACGGAGACTTTTTTTTCAGCACGTTTGGTGCAGCTGTTCCCATACCACTTCATTGTTGCTTCCTGCACATAAAGTCCTTCCAGTGCTTGAATATGAGCAGACAATATAAGGTGAGAAATACCAGCACAAGTCATCCTGCAGTAGCTATCAGTTGTCTTGCCTACTGACAGGAACAGTATAGCTTATCCTAAGCAATTTTCCACTTATTTACTGGAGAATAAGATGGTGCACACCAGCAGTTATTGAGGAATCACTCATGCAGTGCAATGCAAAATTCAAGCTCTAGTTTGCTCTGTGTTAATCTGAATTATTTTCTCGATCTGAACAGTACAGAAATCGAGGCAAAGCTATGTGCTGAAGTTGCCCGTGTAATTAGGCAGGAACGACTTAAGAAAAATTCTCATCCTTCATTTTTCCATAAATGCTTCAAGACTCTGAATTTAAATCATTGGAAAAATACCCTTGGAGGAGCTGAATGCTTTAACAAAATGTAGATCACTCACCATTAGTTTTAAGTAAGCAAATCAGCATGATACTTTCCTTCACCAAGCGTACAGTAAAACCGAAATGCAACCTAAAAGCCCCTCTCAGCATACCTTATGTTCTTCTCTCTGCCTTTACCTTCTCACACTTCCACGTCCTAGCAAAGGGTGTTTTAAAAGTGCCTGGGAGATGAAGATTGAATTAGTTCTGGTTAAACACCTGTGAGAAGGTATAGCTCCCATCTGGATGGGTGTGTCTACAGCTCTACAGAGGCCCTAGAAATACTCTTGCACTGTATTAAACTTTGTGGCTTTCCCATCGGGGAAGAAATGGGGGGTGTGGGGTTGTGGACACAGGGCTGGGTAAACAGGTCCTGTGGGTAAGGGGGAGAGGTAGTGTGGTATTGGGGGGGGGGGGAGGGGGGAGGGCACTGCGGAGAGGGAGGTTGGTGGGTTTGTTTCAAGGTAACCAGGTCCTGTGGTCACAAAAGGTTCTTCAGCCTTAACTTCTGTCTGGACACAGAAGTCCCTATCTTTAACTCTCGTCTTTTCATCTAGGTAGTCCTTCTTGTATCACATAACCTGTAGTATTTTCTAACAGCTTCTCTTTTAAGGTGAAGTTTTATTGCATTAATCTAATCTTGAAGTAAGAAAAATTATGATAATGCCAGCAGCAGCCTCGGTATATTACAGTAAAGGCCTGCAATGATCATAAAAAGCAAATTCAATTGCTGCTATAATGTTCATAGCTGATAGCACCTCAGGAAACATGAGAGCTGAAGGCTGATGACAACTGGGAAACATAGTCTTTTAGTTAAAGTGTTGGCTGTTACTTCCAGCATCTCTGTTGACCAAATCGTAGGCATATACAGTTGGATGTCATCAGCCTTCTGCAACACTGGCTATAACTGAAAGGTACCAATGTGCTATACTACTCTTCTTTAGGGAAAGAAGCAATTTATCACTTACCCATCACAGTCACATAAGAAAAAAATACTATGTTTGTGATTCAGTATTGAATCATTCATGGTGTACAAGGCTGTAGCTGCTGTAACTGTAATGCAGCAATCAGACGTGGCCACTAGCAGATGAACACCTGAAATCCATTCATCTTTGCAAGGTGATTAACACGTGGACAGAAGAAGGTCTAGAGCCAGACTAAAAATCTCAAGAACCAATTATATTGAAATTGTGTGATGTATCTGACAACGAAAACATATTTCCTTTGACATTAAACCAAACCGACAGGTAACTTTTCAAAGAGAAGCCATAGTAGTGCATCATTCGAAGTAATAAGCAGGTGGCACAGTGTTCACAGTCTAAAAAGGGACATTTCTGAGTGCTCTGTGTAATCTTGGAAGAGATAATGCCTCAATTTGTCCACTACTGATGCTAAGTGATTGCTGACAAAGTGGAAGATAGAGGTTTTAAGCACACCTTGTACCTGAAAAGATTCAGATTCGTATCTTTTATACTTAAGGTACTTTGAGCTGTACAACAACTGTGAAGGGTGTAATAACCCACAGTATCACTCCTGTTAGAAGTGGCCATTCCTCAGGCTGGAATAAAGGAGCCAGAAGAAGAGATATCTTCGTAATTCATCCACTTACACAAGAGTAGGAAGAGCTGCATTCTCACTGTTGCTGTAGTCGTGTATTAATTATGCAGTCATGAAGTTGGGGAGAAAAGAAAATGCTAAGTCAAACAAAAAAGTATTTTCCACCTTTGACCTAAATCTTGTACCTGGCTGCTTTCTTGGTAAGGTATGTATTCCATATACCTGAAGTTACTGTGATAGGATACTGTTACACAGATAGGATGGGGGGGCTTAAATTCAGCTTCATCAAATATTAAGCATTTTGTTTAACTCGCAGTAGTTAAGGAAGGCATGGGTATCTCTGTGTTGGGCTTCACCATATCTAACTACTGAATAGTCACAGTTACGCATGGAAAAGATGTAAATCAATATATAGTAGAATTTATTACATCAATGTTCAAGATTGCCATAGATTAATCACTTAGTAGATTGTATTTGTAAGCAGATAATTTCCATGGGTAGGTAATGTCTGTACATGCTGTTTCTTTATCTACTACTATGTAGACATTTCTCCAGAAAAGATGGCGTTCTAGCAACAAGAAAAGGTGTATCTATCTAGAGAGGGTGTAGTTCTGCTAGGCTCCCGAGAAATCTCTGTGCATTAAAAACAAAGTTTAGATTGGTTTCATTTCAGACTCTTCCGTAGGAGATGCAAATGAAGTCTCATGTATACCAGTTTTGTTACAGTGTTGCTGAGAAAGGCAGGAAATGGTGAGGAGGGAAAGAAAAGCAATCTGAAAAAGCATAGAAGAGAAAAAATTACCAGTAATTAGAGAAAACTAAATCGAGGTACTACGTTGTAAACATAAAATTTAGCCACTTTATCATCTTGTTCGTAATAGCACTTACATTTAAAAGCTGGGGGGAAAAAAAGTAATTATTCAGAGAACATACTTGAATCCTATCTTTGAAAGTATGCTTTACCTCTAAGCTCATAAACTTTCCTATGCTTTGTAATTTATAAACACTTGCATTGGTTTTGTGCATTTTCCTGTTGGATCCAGAGTAGTTGATACTCTTCCTAGCTCACTAAAAGAAGCCAAATAATCTCCTGAAATACACCATGCACGTTTCCAGTGTTTCTAATGCTACGCAGAGTCCTGTAGCTTTGGTTAGGTTAGTGTGCTACACTTTTCAACTGTACAGTCACAAAATCACTACCTTAGCTATACAGCTCCAGGCTTGCATACGGGAGAATTTCAAATGGCTTCTGGCCTGTCCCTTTTGGAGGATTCGTGTACGGAAACACTCTGAGCCAACCTGTGCCACACATTGCAGAAGTGGGAGTAGCAGCGAGTGTGTATTACTGTAAGTGCTGCCTAACTCTGTGGAGGCACTGAATTGACCATTGCTGAATATAAGATCTGTCATTGGAGTCCAGCTAACACACATTCTAGTTTAAAAGACTACAATATTAGGATATCAGGAAAATAAGAATATTAAGAGATCTTAGCCATTATTTCAGACATACCTGGTTTTTACCTTCTGTCAGTTTTGTACTAGATATCTAACCTCAAAACTATCCAGGATGACATTCTGCATTTTAATTGATGCAGTCACCTTGACTTCAGTAGTTGCCCTCAGCAGCTCTTTTATTTGCTACATGTAACTAAAATAAAATGTTGAAAGACATAAGATACATAATCAGAAGTATTTTTACTTTTTACTATAGTGAAAAGTGTTTTCACCTTCACTATAGGATTAAAAAAAAAAAAAGACCAAGTTTATGTCAGGGACATCTACAGATTTATTTTGGCAGCTGCAGTGTCAAAGAGCTGACAGCTAAAGAAACTGCCAAGTTCTGTTTTTCAGGTGTTTCATCCTTTGGTAAAATACCATAGTATATTGGTTACTGTTGAATATAAATTCAATGTTTTCAGCCTTAACTTTGTAAACAGATTTAAATTAACCATTCTTCTCAATTACTACTAAAACCAAGTAGAGTTAAAAGTGTAACTGATGCATTAAATTAACTTTTCCTCCTAACATACCTGAAATATGAATGTGTATGTGTATCGACTTACACTGAGGGATTGCTAGTGGTGTGTTGCTTATGCTTCTTAATGTTCATTACTGAAAGAGCTACACTTCTTGCCCAGGGAGCTTCTATTTAACTGGACAGAAAACATCTAAACAAATTATAAGAAAAATTTGCATTTTTTTAAAACTTTCTGGTAATGAGCAGGAAACATTTGTACTGGTTGGGCCTTCTAATGAAGTGTAATTAATCAGTCTGAAAAATCCCGAATCTTATTTTTGACTAGAAATCTTTTTATGTATTTAATGGTGAAGAGAAATATCTGGAGTTACAAAGCTGTGAGAAAAGAAAGGGACCAAGCAATATGCATCTTAAACACTTCTGGAGATGAGACAGAATTGCTCAACATTGTTCATCCAAAGCAAAGGACAGAGAGCAGTGCTACAGTGCTTGTTGATTACCCACACAAAGACCATTGTGCTTCTGTGCTATAGTATGCTCAGAGGCTTGCTCTCTGCTTTATCCGTTCATGGGTATTTGTGCCTTTTCTCTAAAAGGAAACAGCAGTGTTCAATCTCTTAATATTTTTTTACTGTTCTTTTTCACTTTAGGAAGCCTAAACTTTGTTTTGTTTGTGGATGACTTACTGTCTCTCATTTGCTCCTCCTACCCACAGTCTTTCTGTTGAGTGTGGGACATCTTTCCTAGAATGTAGTAGCCACACACGTTGTAGTTATGCCCCAGAGCCCGTTTCACAGTTTTCTACTCTTCAGAAGCTATGAAACACTTTGTAGTAAACTATTTCAAGTTGCTTGGAAGAAAGCCATTATAAAAATGCAGAGATTTATTGCTTAAGCACTTGGATAAATTCAGGATTTCCTCATAGAAACAGGAAGCATCCCAAATCTTGTGCCATCTTTGTTGGCATTTGTAGGCCGATGCATCATAAGTCCCTATTTGACTGTCACTTGTCAAAGGACAAGTCATAACAATCAGTAAAACATGACTCTTGGGCTCAAAGCCAAGAGATGAAGGTTTCTGGGTTGTTAGCTAATCTAGGAGATCTGACTCACTTTGAGCTCCAGTCACTTCATACAAGATCATATGATCTTACTTAGCTAATACTATATCTGATTATTATTTAAAATCAGTTCATTGCTTGATTACAGTAATTCAGTGTTACAAGTTTATAAGCACCATAAAGGGTGGGATTAACTTGCCTTATGGTATTCCACTTGAATCTCCACAAGATCACTTTTCCCTCACAGTTCCCATATCACATCTGCCAGCTCTGTGCATATGTCTCTTACACCTTTTGGACATCTGGAGTGGCCACTGCGAACTGTTGAACAATCATCTGAATCTCACTGCAATCTCATGTTTTGCTATTAACCATTTTCACTCTCAGAATAATCTGAACAACAGCTTGGATTCAGGATTTTGACAAGAAGTGAATTACTCTGTTGAAGGTAATGCAGTCGTTCCCTAGCTTTGGCTTTCAGAAGTGTATTAGTATTTTACATTCATCAAGTCATTGTGTCGGATAGACCACAGAGTAGAGGGGCACGGGAGTAGGCTGAAAAGTTCACGATGCTCTAGAGGCAAAACATACACAAAATGCAGTAATCACCCAGATTTAGATATAGTGGTCTGGTTTAAAAAAATTGCTGCAGCTAAATTTGAAGTGTCTGGAAATTACACTTTACTCTGCTGGCCGTCTCTCAAATTCTCAGAAATTTTTATTATTCTTCTTAGTTTGAAATATTTCATGTTTGGTCTCCGATTGTGACCGAAATATAGGGAAGAGAAACATAACACATTTCCCTTAGATTCAAATGACTTATACAAATCCAGTTCACGTGAGTCTAGATATTCCTGTTCATTTAGAACGTGAGAAGTTCCCATGTACATGTTACAACTTTCCTTATAACTTGTACAATTTTTTTAAAGCCACTTTCTCTAATAGGCAGTTTTATATTATGGAAGTTATTGTATCATTCATAAATAAAGATGATCACTGAAATGTTAGCTATCTCTTATGCTATTGTATTTGTTTAAAAATACATATTTGAAAGTTTCATGGGCAGTTTCCTCCACCTTTCAGGTATTTACATAATTTGTCAAACTAAGAAAGAAAAGTTGTATTACACTTACACTGATCACAGGGTTTCGTTTTTACAAATCAGATGTGACAGTTGTCTCTGGTTTTGGCACACACACATCCCCTATACACCGCAAATCCTGATACGACTGAAGAACTGCTACCCTATCAGGTTAAGGAGCAGAGAAATGTAAAAATGAGTTTCCCAGAGACTGTACTCTGCTATCCAGTTTGCATAGCAATACCGTTTTGTTATGTATTAACAAATCAATATTTAGCTTGGTCTGACAATATGCTCAAAAAACACCAGGTTGTGGCAGGAACTGTGAAGAAAACACCACTTGAGGCAAGGCAGGAAAAAAATTATCTTGAATTTTTGTAATTCTGTGTTGATTAAAGGCCAGCATGAAAACAGGTATTAAGTAATCCAAATTAGGCAGCCTTCATCTTCCCACCCTAGAAAGGTCTGGAAAGTCCCTGTTATTTGGGAAGCTGGCAAACCACTTCTGTTAGAGGTGGAGAGGAAGCACTGCTTGACTTAAAGCATTTCCCCATCTCTAGAGTTTTTCTACTTGCTTTTAAAAAAAAGTCATGACGTAGCCAATCAGATGGCCAATTTTCATGCCAGAAGAAGGTCTTCCCCTTAGCAAGTCAATTAAAGTATACATCCCTACCTTCATTTTCCTTCCAGGTAGTCTATTTATAGCTATCCATCTGATTTTCATTACTAGAGGCATAATTGATCTTTTGTCCCATTTTGAAGTTTGTATGCACCTGTCTTCCAGGTTCGTAGTGAAATCAATTATCCCTCTGGCTACAGATATATCTTGGTACTTCATTAGGAGTTTGTCAGTGTACGTGGAGTCCTTTCTGTTCGATTGACAACAGGTGATTAGTGGGGGAGTTATAGCAGCTTGCATGCTCAGGCTTATACCTGAAGTTACATTGATATATTCACTATGTTGCTCAAGTAATAGGGTTTTGTGGAGGTCTGTTAACAAAAAACCCCAAAATCCAACCAACCAGACAAAAAAAGCCAAAAACAGCTGAGTTCATTTAAGGAGGAGATTGAAATAGAGATTCATTTGAAAAAAATATACTTGGACTTTCCTGTTTTCATAAATACAAAATAGAAGATTAGCAATGTAGTAAGATAAGTGAATATTATATATTGTGACTAAAATGACCATTTTGCATATAGTATTGACATAATTCTCCTGTAATTCAATTCATAGGATTGATGTGGAGCTTGATTTGAGTGAGTTACGTAATTTCATTCTAACTTTGTCCTCACAACAAGCAAAAAACTGCTCTTTTGGCTGCTTATGATCAAAAATTGTTATGTGTGAAATTATTATTTGGGTCTAATTACAGGCTTTAGTGGTCTTTATGCTCTTTTGGGCGAAAAGGATATCTAAGCACAGCAGTCAAAGATCGCAAGGCATTGTATGTAGGTAATGTGATGTGATCCTTCAAAATTAATTTGATCTTAGATAATTAAATAAAAAATAACTATTTAATATATTACACATTCCCTAATCTAAAAAAAAATAAAAAAATTTTAAAAATTTGCAGAATTCCATGTGTGGGTTTGAACTGGATGATCAAGAGGTCCCTTCCAACCTAAACAATTCTGTGACTGTTCAATTATGAAAATACATTGAATACCAAATTTTATTGGTGTACTTTTTTTTTTTATCTGAAATTTTGGACTTTTTGACAGTGCTGTTTGTTAGAAATAGTGGAATTTTATATAGAAATAGCTTGGTCCAAATTGTATGGTTTTGTATCTGTACAGCAGATAATAAGCTACATTCTGATCTCATTACCGGTCATTAATTGTCAAATTACTTAAAATTGCTTTTCATATAACCTGCTTGTCCTTTTATGTCAGTGTTTTAAGTTTGTATGTCAGTGTGTGGAGCACAAACGAGTAGAGAAGTATTTACAGAAATTTCCCCAGCTTCCAAACGTGAAGTATTTTGCTTCTCCTCTCGAAAAATTACACGAGAGAACAAAACTAGGAAGAAAGCACGCACATCCTTGCAACATTGTCTTTGCAAAGCTAGCCTGTTGGGTCATGCGCA